>NC_134457.1:210470431-212870431 GCF_047948215.1 Lycorma delicatula
ATTCATTGCACTAGCCTCTTCCAGAATTAATTTTACTACTTGTCCTACCTTTTTTCTTGTTGTATAATAAATTCTTTAGCACATCTTTTCAATAAGATTTTAGTTTTACTCCAATTTAGTTTCAGACTTGTCCTCAGACACAGATGGTAATCAAATCTTCCATTTCCCTTGTTTATGCTAGTCTAGAACAATATTACTTATGGTCAAGTATATTTAGAATTTCCCATCTAACTTTTTAAAATTCCTCTCCAATACTCAAATAACAATCCTCAATCTCCCTTACTGCAAAATCTCTTCCCTACCTCTCAAACAAGTAGGCATGAATAGGCTGTTACTCTGATGAGCTTCCTTAGCAAATTGATATAAACAGAATTGTTAATTTCTGTTTGCATAACAGTGTAATGCCTAATGCCTTTTGGAGGTAAAAAAATACTAAATAATAATACTAAAAATACTAAATACTAAAAAAATATTAAAACATTAAAACTGGAAGCTGTTTTACTTATAAAAAGTAAACAGCAATCAGCTTTTAATTTTTGATTTTACCTCCGACACCACTTTATATTTCCAATACTATACAGTCTCCTAAATGTACAAAAATCAATTGTATAAATTGTTCTTGAAATAATTGCTCTAATCCACCATTTAGTAGCTATTATGTTGCAGACTGATGATGTTTTGATCTATTTTGATGTTAACTATAATAAATCCCAACATTCCAGTAAAGTAAACTATGGATATTTCAACAACTGTTTTTATAAATAAACAGATGGAAAAGCAGTTTCCAATCTGCACTCCTAGCTATCCTAAAAATGAAAGTTAAAATAGAGTTCAATATTTTCAACAAATTTGGTCAAGAAGCCTAGATTTTGTTGTCTTGTCACTTAAAAAAGTTTTTAAAACCAAATTTCTGTGAATGGAGAGTAATCAGATATTATAATTTTTTAATATAATACTAATTTATAGGTAATAAAATCATTTCTGAAAACAACTAAAATTGAAAGATAGGTTAATAAAACCTATTTTGCAGAATATTGCAGAATTCCTCATTTTCCTTAGCAGAAAGGAAAATGAGGAATTTCATATTAAAATACAGGAACAGAGCATACCCACATTTTGAACAAGCTGCAAAATTTTTCATTTACATATAAAATTAAAAATGGACGGATCAAGTGAGGTAACAACAAAAAAACAGAGCAGCATAAGCAAGAACTTTCATGTATAAAAAAGTCTGCTATATCTCCTTGTATGAAGACAAAGACTTAATACTAAACAAACAGGACTCTATATAGAAAGACAAAAGATTAAAAATGTATAGTAAAAATAAATGAGGATGATACTATGTGCTGAGGTTAAAACAATAGCATAAAAAAATATATTGAGAAATAAACTATTATGGTCTCCTCTTATACTCAGCTGAGGATATAGCAGAACTGTTTACAACATTTTTTAGTTATTACAGAAAAATTTATTTTTGGTCACCATTTTACCATATTGTAATTGGCTCTTATTTCAGCTGTATTTTGTATTTTATTTACGCTTAATATACAAAATGTTTTACTACAATAGTATATTACTTTATGACATCCGGAATTCCAGTTTAACTGTAATTATCATATTTTAAATTAATAGAACAGTTAAAAAATAATAAATAAACAAAATGCAAAAACTCACAACAAGTATAGTTAAATCCAGATATGTCCACCAAGAACTGAAATATTTGGTTCTAATAGCTAATATTTCAATAACTTCTTCAAAAATAAAAAACAGAGTAAATAGACCAACAACCACTTCACATAAAAGAGTTAATATTCCCGAAATTGAATGATAACGAAGCAGTTTCATAGTATTAAAATTTGCAGATGGTATAACACCTCCGGTCGGTGGAAATTCAAAAACCAATCTGCAAACATGTGTTTCACCAAACAAGATTTTTTAAATAAAAATACTTTTCTCTAACCCATTAAGGCCCAAATTAACTTAACACTAGTTTTAATTTACAGCTAGTTATTATTGTTTAATTACAACTATTTTCAATCAGTTCATTATTATATTTATAAAACATTTTTACTTTTTTGTTAAATAAAATTACAAATATAATTTGTTGTTCAGCATTATTGTCACTTTTTAAAAAACTATTAACATACTTTCAAATTCAAATCTATTATAGAAAGCTATTACAGATTTATTCAAAGCTACTTTATATGAGTCCTCACATCAATGAAGTTACCAGTAGCACTGTTTTATCCATTTTTAAATGTGCGTTTGAGAAAACACTCCTTTTCAAATGGTTAGACAATCCCGTTAGTAGGTGGTTGAATATAATTTATCTGTAATTATTACATACGTATATGATCTTTTTTCTTTTTAATATGCTGTCATCAAATTATACGGTGACACTTTCACTAATGGAACTATTCTTCTAAAGAAACTCTGAGCTAATTTATAAGTATGTTCCTTAGTGGAGTTTTTTCTTTTCTAATTTTAAGATGGCAGCAATTTTAAAAAGATTACATTACAAAACCCCTTAAGTAAAAAACGTAATAATCGTTTCAACTTAAAGTGTGTTTGTTTATTAATACCTTACTTTTATGTGAAATTTATTTTTTTTTTTAAATTACTTATGGATTAAGTACATTGAATTTTATTTTTGAATATTATGGATAAAACTGCATGTAGTGGATAAAATGTTTATATCATTATCTGCAAGGTAAGTAAGTACCCATTGTGATTCCCAAAGATCATGTACATGATCTTTATATTAACAGTCATGATTTTATATTTTGCACAGATTAAATGTAAGCAACGGTGCTGCTGCTTATCCCCCCCAAAAATTAATATGTATTTAAAGATAAGATAAAAATCCTCTAGCACAGTACAAAGGAATATTAGCAAAGACACAGGAAAATAAATTTTATTACGTTATAACAGAATACAAATAGAAAATATAATAACAAAAGTATAGAGAATAAAAGACAAAAAGACAGCAAATGTTATTAAATCAGAGAAAGGAAGAATTGAACAAATAAAATAATACAGACATTGTCTTTAACACATGATAAAAATAAAAATGAAATAAAAGATAGAGTAGAAATAAAAATAAAAATACAGTTTTGGCTAATAAGATGGAATTTTACTTTAATTTATTGTTATATTTGGACTGTGAAATTGTGAAAATTCTGTATGGAAAAAAGACGAAGCAATTAACAGCTCAGGAGGAGACTGGAGATTACACATCCCTCAGAATGAAAGATGGAGAAGTAATGAAGAGTGAACAAAATGGAAGCTTAATTACAATTCAAAATCATGAGAGGAGAAGTATTAATTAAAGGTCTATTTACACACACCAGTGCCATGTCTGAAAAATAAATATCATTGCTTTTATTTCCAACTGATCTGTTCAGACAAGTCCAACCCAGTGACGTCTTTTACCATCAGTGCAGCTGCAGTGTCCATTCCGTGATTATTAAATGCGTTGGCAATGATAATTTTGTTAATTTTCACTGACGAACTAACATGATTCTGTTGTTGGAAGTTGCTTTTGTTCTTTGAAACAAAAAGAATGAATGAAAAACTAATTGAGTTGATACGGAATTTTCCTGAACTATATTGGTTTGTACATGGACACCAATTTTAAAAATAATAATGTCGGAACGACATAGGAAAAGTACTGAAATTAGTGTTTAGGTAAAAGTATACTTGTAGTATACACTGTAGCATAAGTAAAAGAACTATTTCTTAAATTTTTTCATCTTGCCGTGGCACACATCCAATTTCTGATGTAAAGTACTCTAAAAACAAATCTCTTACTCTAAATGCATCATTAATTGAGTTTTCCCTCCTGCATAAGTAGATTTTGATGTGCTGTTTCTTGCGGAATATCATCCAAGTTTGTATTTGGATTTTAATATGTATCCGTGTTTGTATCATTTTTTTGTAAAATTATGTAGAATGCAAGCTCAGTATTATGAAATCTAAATTTTCCAGTTGGCCAGGATTTGTCTCTTAAATATTCTAAATTTTTGGGCGACAATACCAAAAGAATTTTCAACAGTCACTATTCTTGTCATATGCATCAACATCAATGGCTATGAAATTGTAATATGTATCAAGTACTAATAAAACAGAAAATATTTTCTTATAATTAAAAATTGTGAGCCGCTCATCGGAAGAACTTGAATTGTAAAGTGTTTCCCATCTAGCACAGCCAAACATTTGGCAAACAGCAAATCAGTAGTGGTAATTTCTACAAAAATTTTTCATGACAAGAGGTAGAAAAGGAAATATTGGATTCCAAGAAAATAGACTGAGGAACAAGAAGAAAATGGAGAACTAGACAACGAAGAACAAAACACAGTACATGATGAAGACCCTCCAACTATTGTCATACAAACTAAAGATGAATCAATCAATCATCTGCTCATTGAAGTCTAGAAAAGCATATTCAATGAACACCAAAAATTCCTAAAAAAAGAATGCCCCCTCAAAAAAGTGAATCACCTTGGTCAATGGAATACTTAATTTTAACAAATTCAGAACAATGTACTACCATCAACATTGACAATAACCGGTCCTTTTGATGCAATTTTAGCAGGTATAGGTGCTACTTTAAAAACTTTAAATCCATATTATTTCAACTTAACAAAAGTAGAAATATTTAATACAGTTCAAAAATATGAAACCAAGATTATTACAGCACATAAATCAGGGGATTATTCATTACACAATGAACATTAAGTGCTTCTTCATGAACATGTAAGGCAGTACACAAATTTTGCATCTCCCTGTGATATGACTCAAAGAAGAGGGGCATTATTCAAATATGTCTAAAAGAATCTCAACTCAAATACAATACCTAATCCAATAGTAGACCAACAGCATCCCATAATACCAAACCCACTCCAAACTATTTTTTTTTTTCAAAATTATGAAATCTTTTAATATATACATACATATTACGTGTGTTTAGATAAAGTGGTTCATGTTTTTTAAAATAAAATCTGATTCATTAAAAATTGTGTTTTCACTTAAAATGCTAATCATTCCCACAGTGTGATAGCTTTTCTCCAGTGAGTGTCTTGTCTCATTAAAATGTGGTATATTGAAACAATTTTGAGACATTCCAAATCATTGTCTACACAAAGTAAAAAATTCTCCTTCATGTTCTCATTTCAACCATGACTTGTGTACCAATTTTTGTTTTTCTTTTATATGGTTTTCTTCCTCTTCCTCATCTAGGGCTTCGTCATCAGAAAAAGAAACCATCTTGCTGCTTATTTCACTGAAAGCACAGTACGTACTACAGATGGATGTCAAATGTGTGTGAATTAGCATCACTGATGGACCACAGATAACACAAACTGAACTGACATGGCACTGATGTGTATATAGACTTTAAAACAGTGCTAGATGGATCAGTAAAAAGTAAAAAGAAAAAGCCAAAAAAATATATACATTTACAAATTGTTTAAAATGAAAAGAGAGCAATAAGAACTTAAAACTTTAGCTGGAAATAAAAGAAATGAGACGGATTTGATCATAATATAATCTTACAATGATGGAAATTAACAACAGTAACAACATTGAATCCTACAGAATAACATACTGATTTAGCACTGAAATTCTATGAAAGAAAGTTCTATTGTTATATTTATTCTTATATTTATACTTATTCTTTAAAACATACCACCCACATTTTCATTTAAAGTAATATCATTTAGAATCTCTATGTGAAATAGCTTGTCCTTTAAATGATAATTCTTGCCCTTTAATTTGACCTAAATTAAATTCATTTTTTCTTCTTAATAGCATAAATTTAATTCATATTATGAATCTAAATTAGCATTTAATTGTAAAAACTGAACAGTTTTTAATTTCTTGATTGTTTATAAAATAAACTTAGGATAACTTAGTTTTAACAGCTATAAAATAACATGCATTAAGTGTATAAACAATGGAGTTATTATACTGCAAAATATTCTTACTTTACAATACAAAATACATTAATATTTCCATTGTAAGTTGCTAGATCAATAAAAATTGCACGTGTTGCACGACTTATCCACAATTTATTTTTCAAAAGTGTCATTGCAGCTCTATCAGTCGGAGATGACTGAACCAAATCTTTGTAAAAACCTCCACCACTGTAAGTTGCAACAATTCCTGAATATGAATAACTTCCTAGGTCACTTGCTTTGTGATAGACCCACCTATTACACACATATAAAGTGAGCAAATGTTATTTAATATTTTACAATAAAAATTATTTACATAGCAAATAGTAAAGTAATTTTCAGGCAAAGTTAATTAATGCTATCTGTAGTGAACTCACATTCAGGCTTGCTAGTGTGAAATTCTGTATAATTCAATGCATAACATTAAGCAGAAAATTTATGATTTCAAGTAAAAAAAAAAATTAATTTTGAAGTTTTTAAACTTGAAATCATAAATTTTCCACTTAATGTTATATATTGAATTTTACAGAATTTCACATTAGCAAGATACAGTCATCCAATATAAACCGATTGCAAAAATCACAATATTAGATAAACATTTTTATAGTATTAAAAAACTATTAAGAATAGCTCCATAATTCCTTAACACTAATAATTTGAAAGCTTTACCAATTTTAACATGAGCCTTTTAATCATAACACCATGCCAACGAATAAATGTACAAAATATATAACTAATTTGAATATAACACTTTTTAAAATTATCACTTGTCATAGTCACAATTACAGCTCACAGTTTAACCACTTTTTGGAAAAGAATAAACCAACTCTTCTTAATAACTGATTAAAGTTCATAGCTTCAAAAAAGAGTGTCGAAAAGTATCAAATAGAAGCAAATATGTCCACTCACTTCATTAAAAAGTTTTGTACAAATTTGTGCATAGTCATTACACAAATATTACGTGATTAATGTTAAATTAAAAGTAGAGATCCAAATGAAACAGTAACTTTTGTTTAAAAATTATTTTTACCATACCTTATATAGAATAAGGTAGTAACTGCTAAACATTTGTAGAAATTTGATATGGTAAATCATGGTGAAAAGGTTTACAAAAAACTTTTTTAGTAACTCCCGGGTTCAGAAGTGGTTACCGACAACAGATTTTTCTAACCTGTGTATAGTAAAATTACACTATTCTGTATAAAAATAACTTAAGTAAATGATTTTATTACAACAAACACTACTTCTTAGCATAGTTATTACTATGCAATTACAATTACAATTACTATTACAATTACAATTACATCACTGATTATACTAAAATGTATTTTTTATTATTTACTTGAACAAAAATAAATTAACATATTACTAGAGTACTAATGGATTTCAATTATTTTTGCCAATGAGAAATTTTCAAGCACTGTAAGAAATTCACTATTTAAAAATTATAGATAATTTCTCCCCATGACACATTCTAGAATGAGATTCACAGTCCTTGAACATTTTTCATTGGCAAAATGAATTGGCACCAACAAATTTCACAAATTAGACAAGTTTTTTTTTTCAGGCCTAGAAACATAATTCTTATTAATAGTGTTAACTTTAATTAATTTAGTCGATTGATAATGTATATATTATACATACGCAGAGTCCCCAGCATCAGAGTCTACTGGAATATTACCAGTTTCTTCATTTGAAGAAGAGAAGAAACCATAACATCTTGTAAAAAGTACTTTAAAGTCATCAGGAACTTTACAAGAATGATTCGTAACTCTAACCTGTACAAAAAATAAAAATTGTTATAATACAGGAAAAAATTGCTTAAAGTCAATACTTTTATTATTAAAATGAAAGTTAACTAAATTTCAAAAAGTTCACAGAAATTAGACTTTAATACACATTAATTAAACCATAGCATTTCTGTTATTGAATTTTCTCTTATTTTTGAACAAAATAAAAAACATTATAAACAATCTGCATTAAAATTATCTAATTCTTATTTAAAAAAGCATATGTGCATCATTTTTCTAAATGATGCAATTATTTATTGTATAATAAAATTGTCTATTTTATTATAACAAATATCAGTAATAATGATCAATTAAATGAACAAATGAATAATAGCAGAAAAATTCATGTTATTTTGAAGAGTTTCAGAAGACAGGGTGTCATTTTTTAACCATTCTTTCTCTGTTTTTTTTATAGACTATAAAAAAATATTTTTGTATTTTTACAAAAAAAGCAATTTTTTAAAATTAATTTTAACCACATTCAAGAAGAAACACAATACTCCTCAATATATCCTTCTCACTGTACTTCTTTCAAAGATTTAATAAATTCAATCCCTATATGATGAAGTGAGTTCAGTGTTTATTTGCATTAATAAACATTTAAACAACAAGAAAGTAAATTAAAAAAAGTCACCCCATCATAAGAAGACAACTCAAAAAGATTTTTTATTTAATGGTAATTTCAAAAAAGTATACAAATAAATCTATGCAGTCTTATTAAAAAAAAAATGAAAATATTTACAAATTCTAGAATAGTCTTATAAAATTAGTTAAGTCTTATTAATTAGTTTACCTGTCTTACACGAGGAGTTCCAATAATTCTATTATCAAACAAAACATTTCTATCTTCAATATCAGTTTCTGCTACTTTGGCATCTGTACTATACCAGAAATGCCAATCACTACATCTGGCCACAACTTGAGATAAATACTAAAATTAAAAAAAAAATAGTTATATACTAACATATTGTAAACGTTTCTATAATGTATTAAATAAAAATCATTCAAAATTTCAATAATCTTTCTCACATCAATGTACGAAGAAATCTTTATATGAACATATAAAATGTATGTTAAAAGAAAATGTTTACTTTCTTGCCCATTTTAAAAGAGGACATTGCATAATTATGTTTTAATGTAAAATGGCTTAATTAAATCAATAAATACATTAAAAAATATATTATCATTTTAGGTTTTTATAATTGAATTATCATACTTGAAAAATTTCACATTTCATACCAGTATTTATATAAATACTGGATGTGTTTTTTATAACATGTTGTAATAACATATTTAATTCAATAATTTTTAGACTGAAAATGCAAGCTGATGGTAAATAATCTTCTTTACAGCAGACCTGATGGATTATATAACTGGTTCTTCAAGAGAGATTTTAAATCAAATCTTTAGCACCGTACTATAACAGATTTGACTTCAGGAACAACCTTCTTCTACAAAACTACAAAAAAAGATTGAACAAGCAGGTTCTGTAAAGTAAAAGAACATAATGTTATCTTTACAGGGGCTTTGAAATCCTTACTTCTTTTTTGTCTAAATATCTTTGTAAAGGTGCAAGTTTCCAGTAAAGGCTGTTTCACAGAGACTGAAACATATGAAAATATGCACACTTACCTACTACTTCAATTTAATGTAATTCTACACATACGAAAATATTCAAACTAGTCCCTTTGTTGGCACAGAATGCTTTGCAGGTTTCACCTTATATTATATTGGTTTAATGCCAAATATTGACAGTTATGTGTAACAATTTATTTTTTCCACCAACATTAATGATGCAGTAAAAATAAAAATAAAAAAATAAGGAATTGATTTCTATTTTGAAATTGACAATGTTTAGTCATGACAACTTCTGATAAGAGAAATGATTATATTCCTTATCATTGTAACTAACAACATAACTCCAGCAGTTGTCAAAATCACTAAAACGAGTTGTTTTTTAGACCTAGAATAATATTTTTTGTACACCGTTGAAACTACCAAGTTTTGAAACCTAACGTAATCTGAGCTACGAAAATTGCATCTTCTGGAGATTTTCTTTAAAAATTAATCGAAGCTAAAGTACGTGAAGTAGACAGATGTTTTGGATTCACAGTAATATTTTCATCAGAGTTGTCAATTAGAAATATACTCAGATATGAGTCAAATTTCTGCTATACAACTATCAATATTTTCATTTATAGGTGATCACAATCTACAATTCATTGTCATTTTGAAAAATTACAAAAGAAAACATTAAAAGAAAACATTAAAAGAACACAATTTTTTTAAAAAGTAACCATAAAAATTCTTAATAATGTGATCTTAATAATGTGATCTTAATAGAACATGTTAAATTCAAATATGTACATGGATTTTCTCCAACATGCACATTCTTTTGTGAAACTTAAGTAAAATATGAAAGACTTGTTAAGAAGCAAGCATGTTGAGCATTATTCAACCCACCAGGGTTGGTCTAGTTGTAAACTCGTCATCGCAAATCAGCTGATTTTGACGAGAGAGTTCTAAGGTTCAAATCCTAGTAAAGGCAGTTACTTTTATACAAATTTGAATACTAGGATCATGGATACTAGTGTACTTTGGTGGCTAGGATGGTCAACCGGAGATTGTACAAGACTTCATTTACATTCATACATATCATCCTCATTCATCCAATGAAGTAATACCTTATGGTGGTTCCAGAGGCTAAACAGTAAAAGAGAGAGGGCACTAATCAACTTACAAAAAATGTGGAAATTGTTTTCATTTTGTGTTTGGCATCTGGAACATCCTAACTCTTTAGTGCCCCAGCAATAATCTACAAGCATCCTTGCACTTCATTGTCGCTGATACCTGTTTTCCATAACTGAGATTTGCTGGTGAAAGCATTCCACTTGTTGGTCACTGCCAGCACAGATTCTCCAGAAAAAAATTCTGATATGAATCTGAAAAATGAATTTCTAGACTTATTACACACTTATGTGTGTGTGTGTGTGTGTGTGTGTAATAATTCACCCATAATGACAAAGTAGTTAGTGGATTTTGTAAAATGTTTTGCACAACACTTTTAAATAACATCCACTACATTGACTTTCCAACCTGGCATAACAGTTCTTTGAACTGTCTACCTCTAATCAAAATTCTTATTTGCGTCTTACAAAAACTCCTTCCTTGATTTTAGCATCACTAATACAAAGACATTTTTATTTGAAATAATGAAATCAAACACCTTTTTTTTTCATCCCCTTACAAGTTTTTGAAAAGCCCTAATTTTATATGGAATTGAGGTAGAATAATTAATTTTTCTCTCCACACTCAAGTGCTTCACACTTTGGCTATTCCTTCCTGACAACGATCTGTCTTGTCCCTGGTGTCCCATTCACACTAAAAGCAACAAAATTTGGTGTAGCTGAACTGCAAATCCATTACTAAAGCAATTAATTGCAACATATATAGACCAACAGTACTTTTACTGAATTTTTTTAACAGGAGTTCAGTATTGTCATTGCTTTTTTCATGTTAGTTGCATAAGCTAACAGAACGGATGGAAATTTGTTCCTACTGTGCAAAAGTTTTAAACTGGTTTCCATTCTGTCGAGTTACGTTCATGATGAAAGTCAGTGACAGTACAGATATTGTTACAGTACGTAAACTGTTTTCTTCAAAATATAAATCTTGAAACTCTTCCCAATGATTACCAAAGGAACTTACTTTAGTGTTTGTACAGAAGATGCCAGTCTTTCAGCCTAAATCCCAAAAGCCTGGCTTGACAAGTTCAAATCCCAAACAAGGTTATTTAATTCAACTTGAGTTTTCAGATGAAGTTGATGGAAAGAGGACTCTGCTTCAAAACTACAATCATCTTGCTTCTCATGTAAAATTTCAGTGACTTAACTAATATTCAGATTCATCTTCAAAAATTAGATGTCTTTGGAATGTGGTGTACGTTATTGGTAGGGATGTGATATAGGCAGTCACCATATGACAGATGGTAAATGCAGGTACTTGACTGTGTGTATTACTTATTCCTTTTATTTTGTAATGGAGAAATAAAAGTTCAACAAGTAGTTTGTGGTTCATGCCACATCATTGGTATGGAAAAACCATGTTTTTCCATACGGCCATGTACCTATCTCTAGCCTAGTCTGTCAAGACATTTCATGCAGGCCAGACAGCACTCGTGAGGGGTCCAGTTCTTATTTTGATTCCAAACTTTACAACCAAAGTATATTTCATAACGTTTTATATTATGGAGTGAAACTTTGTTGCCTTCTTTAAAAATCAATCCCTTCCACTCAACAAATCCCCTAAGAAGTTGTCTGTATAATTTACACATTTCATTGAAATATTTAATCAATAACAAAATGAATTTGATGGACAGTATGAAACCACAGTATGCACATAATAGCAAATGTTTAAACAACACTGGTATGATAATTTATGACTCCTCTCTCTGCTGACATGTCACAAACTACAGTAAATGTGTCTTCATCCACACACAACACTATTCCCCCTTCATTATGTTATGTACCCGACCCTATGTTAGAAATCTACATATTTTTTTAGGGATAACTTTTAAACATAAGAATATTTTAATTAATTTATAATATTCTAATAGCTTTTAAAATATTCATTTATGTTCAAAAGTTATCCCTAAAAAAATGTACAATTCCTAAAAATCAATACTTCAAAAATGTTATCCAACTGTAAGCAATACACAAAATCTGTGGGTGATGGGAAAATTCCAATTGCATTTTTGAATCAGCATAAAGAAATACATTAGGAACAAAATTGTGCTAATTAGTGTTCATGGGCCCATGAAAAGAAAACAGTTTTAAAATAATAATTATAATTATTCATGTAAGTTGTATAAAGAGTGGATACTGTTCATAGTAAATAAGAAATTAATTAAAAGAAATCTTACCCCCCAGACTTGTTCCATAGAATTAATACCTCCCATATTTATCTCAGTGCCTTCAACAGTGTGAAATTTTGATTCTGTGAACAATCTTCTAAGCACATATGTGTAATAATACATGGGAGTGTTCACAGTTGCAAATGCAGCTGTAAGAAAATAACAAATTAATGTTTTCTAATGACTATATGTAAATACATGATGTACAAAAAAGAATATCTGGGTTTTAGAGTTATTTAATATATTTTAACTTTGAATTACACAATTAATCAAAACTGAAATTACGGTTTTTCTCTAAAATGTTCAGTTTGAACACCTTTTGTCATGCAGCACACATTCTACCCATAGCAGAGTACATCCCTTACTTCATTCCTATCTCTTAATCAGGTAGATCAGTAGGTAGCAAAGCACATAAAGTCCTTTATAAAACCTCTAAAGAAAAATTTACATCGGGGTCAGATTGGGTGACCTTGGAGGTCACTGCAAACAAGGGTTATTGGGCCCATGTTGACCAGTTCACCAGCTGGGAAAACATTCAATCAGTCAATCCCATTTGTTATGCCAATGAGAAGATGCACAATTTTGTTGCCAAAAAAAATTCTCTGATCCATTTTGCAGTTGAAAGAGTCATATATGCAGTATATCCAAATAAGAAACACCTGTAACACCTGCTTCCAGTAAAAAATAACAGCTGCCAATGGGATATTGCTAAAAAAATATTTAATTTTGGGGAGTCCTTTTCACATTGTAAGATTTCATGGGACATTATGTGTGTTAACTTTTCCACTAATATGAAATGTTGACTCGTCACTAAACACAATAGTTTGTATGGAACAAATGTTCACATGTAACCGTAACTTCAAATTCACATTTGGAAACTGCAAAACAGTTCAATCGTTGACGCATACTTTATGAGTAACTAGCGTCACTATCGAGTGGAAAGATAGGGAATCATTCTACAACTGTACATGCAAATAAAACAGTCTTTTTTGCTCTTTTATTCAACCCTAAAATTAAACTATACACACCTCATTCAAAAGATGTACAAATTAAAATCCCAGTCTTCTTTTTTGTACACCTGCATTTCAATACCAAAATAATACTAACATTTTTTCACTACACATTATCACTCATCAATCAACAAAACAACCTCTTCCCTTAGCATTTACAACTGTCCTAATGTAATAGATTTATGTATACATCAGTATATAATAAATTAGCCAAATATAATAAACTTTAATTAACTACATAATAAAATAATATCAATTTACTTTAGTTGTCACATTTTTAGAACTGTGGTTTTACAAATATATTTTTTAATAATTTAAAATTTAACTTGGAAATGAGGAAAACATCTGTAATTTTACCAAAATATATAATATGAATATTATACATATAATACATTCAATACCAAAAGAAAGACAATGTATTCCACAACAGCAGTATGCATTTTCATAAAGTAAGCATCAATCAATTTAGCTCAATTGTGAAAGTAACATGTGGTTTTTTAAAAAACCAAAATGGCAGAGATGATAGCAATCAATGAAGAATCAAAATTATTAGAAAACCAATGATTAGATTATAAGTCTTTTAAAGAATTTCCAAAGATTTTTACAGATTTATAGATTTTTAAAAGATTTTAATATTAATCTAAAATAGATTTTTATTGAATATGATAGTATGTTATGATAAGTTATCTACTGAAAATATTGAAGTAAAAAAATTAATTACATCAGTAATTTAAATGTAATACAAACAAATCATAAAACCATAGAGTTAGAAAATATCAAATTTACCAACACAAAGGCAAGTAAAGTATATACTGTAAATAAGCAATTCCCTCAAAGATACTTTAATAAATATATCCCTACTATGTTTCTCAGCAGCAATTTGATCAGTAAGACAACCACCACCTGAAATAAAAATAAAAATTTGTATCAAAAATGATTATTAATAACTAAATTAAAAATACATCTGTAAGAAGTATAAATTTTGCCAAAAGTAAACAAATCCCTTAGGTTCCAATTAATTTAATAGAACAAACTTAAACAAACCCAGTGAGTTTTCCTGCTTAACAAAATTATGAAAATGAAGCAATATTTCTGATTATCTTTTTTTCCCCCCGACATGAAATCTGAAAAGTAAATAAATAAAACTACATATAATAATGATTGTACATACCAAATTAGTCACCTTGGTAATTTGCCACCTTGCGCTATCATTCTCTGATATCCTATAAATTTTGAAAAGTGCAAGCCACTGAAAAACCTTGTTTGATCTAAGCAACATTACTTAGAAGCCTGACTAAGCTTTTCAAAAGTCTCAATAGCCAATTTAATGAGATTCACCCAAAATTTGATGTAAGTACATAGTTCCAATTTATCAGTCGTTACAGATTGGTACTAACATGAGATTATAAGATTCTACATACTCACTCAAGACATGTATGTAATAAAACTTTGTAGACTTCAGAGAAATAAGCTTCAGTTTTTGCATGGCTTTTGTAAAGTATTCTTATTGTACCTCTTAATTAATTTGTCAAGAATCAAAATGAAAATTAGTAAACAGTTTCAATCACCAAAAACACGCTGTACTTTCATTAAAATAGCCAATTAAGATTAAACATATAAACATTCATAAGTGACCAACTATAAACCACCAATGAATTCTCTGTGTATGAATAATGACAATCAGTATAAATTATGACACCTATAAATTTAGACAGCTGTAAATTTTCAAAGCTCTAAGAATTAATTATTAGACTGAATAGTACACATTTAACAGAGTTATTTAATTTCACAATACTAAATAAATGAAAGAAGTTGAACATTTAATTTAATTTTACTAAAAACTATTTATATGTATTGGTGCAGCAATTCCAAAATTGTGCACTCTGCGCCCTAGAAGTCACGGCCTCTTCACAGATGCGTTGCAAAATACTATAAAAGCTTCATAATTAATTCAACCAAAACATTTATAATTATTAATTTAATTTTAATAAAGTAAAAAAAAAAAATAAATAAATAATGAAGATAAAAACTTATGTATCTTCATTATTTATCTCTTACTAAGTAGTAATACTTTTACTTAGGGTAGGGCACCATGGAAAAATTTTAATTGAAAAAGGGCACCATGATTGGTGCCCTGACTTGGAAAAGTTTGGGAACTACTGTATTGGTAAATACAGTTAATTAAATAATAAATTAAAATTGTATATATGTATGATAAAAAGATTTTCTATTAAGTTGTATATTAGCAGAAATTATATTAGATTAAACACTCCGTGTAATAATTATTCAATAATAAATACGTACCATACTTTTATAATAATAATAATAATACAAGAGTGGACATGCATAATAATATTGTTTCATTTTTTTTTTATTGTTTTACTTACCTATATTATCAAATACTACATACTAGTGCGTTGACACTATAATATAGATTAAAATTACTAAATACCAGTTACAGTACAAGGGACAAAATCACAATAAAAACAGAACCAAAGATGCAGCACATATATAATTAGTATTGTGTTGCTTAATCATACAGTAATATAGAATAGGTTCCATTATTTAGCTTTGTTCAATTAACTCTTTAATGGCAGAAGGGCAAGAGATAAAGCTGACCTTATTTTGTGCCTTAATATTACACACTATAAACTGTAATTTTCTAAGAATTAAATTTTTTTTTCAAGTATATTATTTTAATGTAATGGAATTCTATAAATGCCAGAAAATTAATTAATATAATATACTAGCTGACCCAGCAATGCTTCGCTATTGCTAGATTTGAGTGTGTGTGTGTGTGTGTGTGTGTGTGTGTGTGTGTGTGTGTGTATATATATATAATATATATATATATATATATATATATATATATATATATATATATATAGTGTTAATTTAAACACAATTAAAAAAAATGGGACTTCACAAAATTTAACCTTTCACGTTTACCCTATTTTCCTATTTCCCTTTTCTCCTTTTCCTTTTTTCAATTTTCCCTTTCTTCTCTTTCCCCTTTTCCATGTCCCCTTTACCTTCCCCCTTTTTTCTTTCCCCTTTCCAATTTTCCTACACAAATCGGTCAAGTAGTTTTTTTGTCTACAATGAACACACATACAAACACTGCCTTTTATACATATAGAAAAAGATAGTCTGTATGTATGAGGTGTATGAGGAAGTAATGAAATTGGTAACACTGCGTGTGAACTGGCAATGCCGTGTCTACCGGTCTGTGCTAGACCGGTTTGTTCATCCTTCTCACATTCTCAGTCAAGTTTCAACTCTGTTCAGCCAACACATTATTTGACAGCGCCATCAGTGAAGTTGCGTTTTTGTTGTGTGTTATGAAAATGGAGCATCAGAATTTAGAGCAACGTTGTGCTATCAAGTTTTGTGTTAAACTTGGGGAATCCGTGAGTATGACCTTTGAAAAGTTGAAACAGGCCTATGGGGAACATTGCTTATCAAGAGCACAAGTTTTCCGCTGGCACAAATCATTTTTGGAAGGCCGAGAACATGTTGATCAACCTCACTCAAGGAGACCTTCAACTTCAAAATCTGATGAAAACGTTGAGCTTATGAGGGTTCTTGTGAGATCAGACAGTCATTAAACAATAAGGATGATGAATGAACAGTTAAATTTAAACACTTTCAATGTACATCAAAATTTGACAGACGATTTGGACATGCGAAAGGTTAGTGCGAAATTGGTGCCGAAAAACCTCACAACGTAACAGAAGGACAATCGAACAAACATGTGCGTTGAGAGGATTCTTGAGAGGATTGACAATGACCAAGAATTCTTCAATCGTGAGATTATAGGTGATGAATCCTGGATATTTGAGTACAATCCTGAAACAAGCGGCAAAGCAAAGAGTGGCACACGCCGTCATCTCCTTGACCGAAAAAATGTCAAATGAGCAAATCAAAGATCAAAACCATGCTGATTTGCTTTTCTAACAGTAGGGGTATCATGCATTATGCAAGAATGCAGGTTAGTCGGGGTGCTCCGATGATGCATTCAGGACCCTCAGGTGTGAGAGGGGGGACGCGGCGGTTTCCCGGCAACCTAGTGTAGGGACGGGAAGGGTAGCCTCTCAGTGGAGGGATGTAGTGGTCGTCCAGAAGGGAGGGCTACTGCATCTTGATGAAACTGAGAGGACCCCAATGGGAAGCTAAGAAACGGCAAAACAGGGGGGCAGTCGACTGCCACGACACCCTGACATTCCTGCGCATAGCCTAACGGCAGAGGCTGCGGATGTTGGGGGTGTTTAAAAAAGGATATAAAAAGGGGTATGATGCATAAAGAATTTGTTCCTCCAGGACAAACTGTCAACCAAGTGTTTTACAAAAGTATGCTTGAAAAGCTCAGGAAAAGAGTGATTTGCATGATACCAGACATTGCAGACAAGTGGATGCTTCATCATGAAAATGCCCCGTGTCACACAGCCATTTCCTTCAGGGAATTTTTGACCTCAAAACACATTCCTATGGTTCCTCAACCCCTTATTCACATGATTTGAGTCCTTGTGACTTTTTCCTTTTCCCGAAATTGAAACATGTCTTAAAAGGACATCATTTTGGAACTCTGGAGAACATTCAAAAGACTGTGACCGACCAGTAAGAAGTCTTACCAGTTGATGCCTTCCAGCGCTGCTATCAGGAGCGGGAAAACAACGACTCCACCAGTGTATAGCTGCCCAAGGGAACTACTTTGAAAGGAATAATATTATTGTTTGAAAAAAATAAAAACTTTGGTAAGTAAAAAGTCTCATTACTTTTCTCACACACCTGGTATATTTGTTTGTTTCATAAATATTTCAACACCGGCGCCACCTAGCGGGTATAATTTTTGCAAATTTTTTCCTTTTAACATAACTGTGTATTCTGAATATGAACCAAATCAGACCATAAAATCAATTTTCCAAACATCTCAACCCCAGCGCTATCTAGTGGGTTCAATTTTCACAGCAGAATTTTTTTCCATGAAGTAACACATATTCTGAATATGAGCCATATTTGATTATAAATACAATTTTTCAAAATAACTTGACCCCAGCGTCACATAGAAGGTCAATTTTTGCAAAAATATTTCTTTTCACGTGACTAATATATATTCTTAACATAAGCCAAATCGGACCATTATGTAAAATTTTTAAAAATATCACTACCCCAGCACCACCTAGCAGGTCCATTTTTTGGAAAAATATTTCTTTTCATGTAACTATTCTGAATATCCTCCTCTATGAATCATGAGACCTTGCCGTTGGTGAGGGGGCTTGAGTGCTCAGGGATACAGAGTAGCTGGACCGAAGGTGCAACCATATCGGAGAGGTATCTGTTGAGAGCCAGACTAAGTAATGATTCCTAAAAGAGGGCAGCAGCTCTTTCAGGCGTGAGTCACAATGACTCACGCCATATCAACATCACTCAGTCCTCTGAGTACTGCGCAGCTGAAAGCAATGGAAAACTACAGCTGCTTTTTTTACAAGAAAATGTGGCTCTCTGCATTTTCAATGATGGAGGCGCCTTCCTTGGTAAAATATTCCGGAGGTAAACTAATCCCCTGTTCGGATCTCCGAGTGGGGACTACTAAGGAAGGGGCCACCAGAAATAACATTCTACGAGTCGGAACGTGGAATGTTAGAAGCTTAAAAAAGGTTGGTAGGCTAGAAAATTTAAAAAGGGAAATGGATAGGATAAATGTGCATGTAGTAGGAATTAGTGAGGTTCGGTGGGAAGAGGAAGGCGACTTTTGGTCAGGTGATTTTAGAGTGATTAACTCAGCTTCAAATAATGGGCAGGCAGGAGTAGGTTTCATAATGAACAATAAGATAGAGAAGAGAGTAGAGTATTTCAAAATGCATAGCGATAGAATCATTGTAATAAGGATAAAATCAAAACCTAAACCGACAACGATTGTTAACTTCTATATGCCTACAAGCACCCATGATGATGAGGTAGAGTGTGTATACGAACAGATTGATGAAGCAACACGTAAAAGGAGATGAAAATTTAATAATAGTTGGAGATTGGAATGCAAGCATTGGAAAAGGCAAGGAAGGAAATATAGTGGGTGAATACGGGCTGGGCAAAAGGAATGAAAGAGGGGACAGACTTATAGAGTTTTGCACGAAGTATAATTTAGTAATTGCCAACACCCAATTTAAAAATCATAATAGAAGAATATACACTTGGAAAAAGCCAGGCGATACTGCAAGGTATCAGATAGATTATATCATAGTTAAGCAAAGATTTAGAAATCAACTCGTTGACTGCAAAACTTACCCTGGAGCAGACATTGATAGCGAGCATAATTTGGTGATAATGAAATGTAGATTGGGGTTTAAAAACCTGAAGAAAAGGTGTCAGATGAATTGGTGTAATTTAGAGAAGCTTGAGGAAGAGGAGGTAAAGAAGATTTTTGAGCAGGACATCGCAAGAGGTCTGAGTAAAAAAGATAAGGTAGAAAATGTAGAAGAAGAATGGGAGAATGTTAAAAAGGAAATTCTTAAATCAGCAGAAGCAAACTTAGGCGGAATAAAGAGAACTAGTAGAAAACCTTGGGTTTCAGACGATATATTGCAGCTGATGGACGAACGTAGAAAATATAAGAATGCTAGTGATGAAGAAAGTAAAAGGAACTATCGGTAATTAAGAAATGCTATAAACAGGAAGTGCAAACTGGCGAAAGAAGAGTGGATTAAAGAAAAGTGTTCAGAAGTGGAAAGAGAAATGAACATTGGTAAAATAGACAGAGCATACAGGAAAGTTAAGGAAAATTTTGGGGTACATAAATTAAAATCTAATAATGTGTTAAACAAAGATGGTACAACAATATATAATACAAAAGGTAAAGTCGATAGATGGGTGGAATATATTGAAGAGTTATACGGAGGAAATGAATTAGAAAATGGTGTTATAGAGGAAGTTGAGGAGGATGAAATGGGAGAAACAATACTGAGATCTGAATTTAAGAGAGCATTAAAAGATTTAAATGGCAGAAAGGCTCCTGGAATAGACGGAATACCTGTAGAATTACTGCGCAGTGCAGGTGAGGAAGCGATTGATAGATTATACAAACTGGTGTGTAATATATATGAAAAAGGGGAATTTCCATCAGACTTCAAAAAAAGTGTTACAGTCATGATAGCAAAGAAAGCAGGGGCAGATAAATGTGAAGAATACAGAACAATTAGTTTAACTAGTCATGCATCAAAAATCTTAACTAGAATTCTATACAGAAGAATTGAGAGGAGAGTGCAAGAAGTGTTAGGAGAAGACCAATTTGGTTTCAGGAAAAGTATAGGGACAAGGGAAGCAATTTTAGGCCTCAGATTAATAATAGAAGGAAGATTAAAGAAAAACAAACCAACATACTTGGCGTTTATAGACCTAGAAAAGGCATTCGATAACGTAGACTGGAATAAAATGTTCAGCATTTTAAAAAAATTAGGGTTCAAATACAGAGATAGAAGAACAATTTGCTAACATGTACAGGAACCAAACAGCAACAGTTACAATTGAAAAACATAAGAAAGAAGCCGTAATAAGAAAGGGAGTCCGACAAGGATGTTCCCTATCTCCGTTACTTTTTAATCTTTACATGGAACTAGCAGTTAATGATGTTAAAGAACAATTTAGATTCGGAGTAACAGTACAAGGTGAAAAGATAAAGATGCCACGATTTGCTGATGATATAGTAATTCTAGCCGAGAGTAAAAAGGATTTAGAAGAAACAATGAACGGCATAGATGAAGTCCTACGCAAGAACTATCTCATGAAAATAAATGAGAACAAAACAAAAGTAATGAAATGTAGTAGAAATAACAAAGATGGACCACTGAATGTGAAAAAAGGAGGAGAAAAGATTATGAAGGTAGAAGAATTTTGTTATTTGGGAAGTAGAATTACTAAAGATGGACGAAGCAGGAGCGATATAAAATGCTGAATAGCACAAGCTAAACGAGCCTTCAGTAAGAAATATAATTTGTTTACATCAAAAATTAATTTAAATGTCAGGAAAAGATTTTTGAAAGTGTATGTTTCGAGTGTCGCTTTATATGGAAGTGAAACTTGGACAATCGGAGTATCTGAGAAGAAAAGATTAGAAGCTTTTGAAATGTGGTGCTATAGGAGAATGTTAAAAATCAGATGGATGGATAAAGTGACAAATGAAGAGGTATTGCAGCAAATAGATGAAGAAAGAAGCATTTGGAAAAATATAGTTAAAAGAAGAGACAGACTTATAGGCCACATATTAAGGCATCCTGGAATAGTCGCTTTAATATTGGAAGGACGGGTAGAAGGAAAAAATTGTGTAGGCAACCCACGTTTGGAATATGTAAAACAAATTGTTAGGGATGTAGGATGTAGAGGGTATACTGAAATGAAACGACTAGCACTAGATAGGGAATCTTGGAGAGCTGCATCAAACCAGTCAAATGACTGAAGACAAAAAAAAATATTCTGAATATGAACCAAATCGGACCGTAAATACAATTTTTTGAAATATCTAGACCCCAGTGCCACCTAGCGGGTTCAAAATAATTCTGAAACCTTCACAGGCGTGCCCACAACTCACCAAAGTTTCATCGCAATAGGATGATTGACAGGAATACATATGGTACACACAAACAAATATTCATTTTTATATATATAAGATTTATACTTGCAGACTCGGCAATGCTTCACTATTGCTAGATTTTAGTAAATATGTTGATTAAATGAACACAACTGAAAGTTTGATAAAAAAATTAAAAAACTGAACATTACAGAATTCACAAAATTTACCCCTCCCCTTTTCCACCATTTTTTTTTACTCCTACTTTATTTTCCTTTTTTCTCAGTTTTCCCTTTTCCTTTTCCTCTTTTTCCAATTTCCCTTTTTTCTTTTTCTCTGTTTCCCTTTTTTATTTTTTCCCTATTTATCTTTATTTTTTCCCTTCTCCCTTTTTCCCCACATGTAAATCAGCTCAGCAGTGTATGTAGAAGAAAAAGTCTTTTTCTATTTGTTTATTTTTTAAATATCTCAACACCAGCACCACCCAGCAAGTATAGTTTTTCAAAACCTTTTCTTTTCACCTATACACGTATATTCTGAATATGAGCAAATTCAGTTCATAAATACAATCTTTCTAAATATCTCAACCCTAGCTCCACCTAATGGGTCCATTTTTCACAAAACTATTTCTTTTCACTTTAATATATATTCTGATTATGAACCAAATCTACCATAAGTGCAATTTTTTCCAAATATCTCAATCCCAGCGCTATCTAGCAGGTCCATTTTTGCAGAGGTATTTCTTTCCATGTAAGTAACACATATTCTGAATATGAGCCAAATTGGACCATAAATAAATTTTTTCATAATATCTTGTCCCCAGCACCACCTAGCGGGTCCAAACTAATTCAGAAACCTTCGTGGGCGTGTGCACAACAACTCACCAAAGTTTCATCACAATAGGATGATTGGTATAGGTATGCATATGGGTCAAACAAGCAAACATTCGTACATATATATAAGATATGGTAAAAAAATAAAACCTGCATGCAATTAAGTGCAACTTACGCTTTGGTGGTGGAGGTCGAGGTTCATCAATACTTTCAGCCTCTTCCATTTATAGTGTTTTTCAGGACAAACATATGTTGATCATTTTCATAAGTCACTTTTATTTTTATATATAAGTTAATTTTCATTTATGAATAAACATAAGACACAAACATTATTATTTAGATTACATCAATATTATTTATTAAATATTTTTAATCTTCTCAAGGCAAAATTTCCAACAGATGCAATCTTCACTCCTAGAAAGAAGTAATGTAATACAAATATATGTTATACAAAATAGATTACTCAGGATCAGTTAGATATCCTACAATATGGAAAAGAATACTACACCGATGTACAATTTGTCAGGAAGGACCAAGGGAAACTATGAAACTTTAATCTTTATCTAGTTAATCAATAAAATCAAACGACAATAAAATCAAATAAATTTTGAGGGTTTTAATTATTAAATAAAAACTGTTGTACACACAACCCAGGAGTGCGCAACAAAGCCATGTTACCACCTTTGAAACTTTCTTAAAAAAAAAAATCTGATCTGCAGTTATTTCTTCCAAAATTCAAATTTTTTTAATCGTCCTGACTTTTCTACGAGCATATAAAGGAACAGCTTTTGAGAATGTTAATTTAAACAAATAATGGTAAGATAAAAATTTTGTAAAAAAGTAAGTTTTAAAAAGTTTATGATTTTATAATCAGTGCAACAAACTAGGTTTAAACTTAATATATTTAATATATTATCTAAACGTACAGATGTTTTCAGTGTTTTATTTGAATTCTTTCTCAGAGATTATTACAGTTGATTCTGCAATACTTGAAATAAAACATTGATACCTTATGTTTAATTGTTTAACAATGTTATGTTTTTGTCTGCTAAAATAATCTCAAGGATAAATTACTTTAAACATGTATTTCAACAGCAAGTCATCAAAGAGGAGAACAAATCTATAGCAGTGATGATTTTTATCTTTGCGTATTATATTTAATAATAATAATAGATCAAGTAATTTGTTCTCTGTTTTATCAGGGTTTTTTTCTAAGATATAGAAATTAATAAACTTTTTAATTCCTTAAAATTACTAGAAATAAAGCCAGTTATTTAGATAATCTGAAAACACATTTCTAAAAAAAGTTTATACAATAATTTACATGAGTATTACAATCTAGTACATATAAATGATTGGCAAACTGATCGCTTATTTCCACTCAGTTTCCAGCACTTTAATTCATTTTTAAAATACAGTACTATAATAAAATTCTTATTGTTTAAATACTTCAACGAATATTGCTCTAAATTAATATTATACATAAAAAATTTGCGTTATTAAACAACCTTAAATTACTTAAAAATGATTCAATTCAAGTTGAAAATTTGTGAAATCAAGTAATATAACCGACAAATCAAATGTTACCTTTAACCGGCTTTTATCTACGTTTTAATCTTTTTACTGCAAAAGTCTACATTTAAAAATAATAACTTCTTGCAGACGGCGAACATTTGCTTTCACGTAAATTATTGTTTTATATTTACACTAAGGAAATTACTTATTTTGCTTTACGGAGAAATAGTCGAAAGTGCCTATGATACTCTGGTAAAACTGTCACGGTACTAACTTGTACCACTAAACTAACATTTAATTTAGAAGGTAAGCTACTATGCTACTAATACACTAACCTACCTCACCCTAAAAATAATAATCAAATGATCCTACGTTGAGACACACCAATCTTATTTCATTTTTAACTTATTATGTTTAAAATTTAACTGATGTTATTTTTGACAAAGAGGAAAAATTGCTAAATATTAAAATATATCAGTCTAAATAAATGTGCTGATGAAATTAAAATTTCAGTATTGTCAATCGCTCTTTGTTGATACTTACCATTTATCGGGACGTAATAATGTTTTTAAAAATGTCTATAAAAACTATACTCAACGAAGCACCAATACAGTATAATTAAAATAATAGTAGTAAATTGGTGTTTTTAATGTAAAAAAAAAACAAAAAAAAAATTAGATTCTACATAATGAAACAAGTCTGTAATCCAAACAATTGACAGTGACATAAAATCTATAGACAAATCGAATTAATTTTTAAATATCACAAAGTTCTTATTTTCATTTAAATCATATGTTTGACATTTGTTACGAATCTGAATTGTGTTAATTAGGAAAAAATAATTAAAATCGTTTAAATAACGGCGATAACAATAATGTTGGTAAACAGCTGAGTAAAATTAGGTTGGCATTTTATTTAATATCATTATTTTTCCGTTTTTTTTTCAAAATTTAACTGCACGACTACCTTTAAAATAAGTTAACGTGAATAATTCTGAATACTTTAATTATCACATAACAAAATTTTTATAGCATTTTGCATAACATTATCTCTATAAAGGCTTTCTTTCAAAAATCGTTTGAAGACTGTTACGCTAAGTAATAGACATGAAAGTTCATGAAAATGAACAATTTTCAGAGGCAGAAATTTCACAAAAAGAGCAACCAAATTTGCAAGCATTATCATATCATTTGCCAATAATAATAGTAATTCTTGCTGAGAGTAAAAAAGATTTAGAAGAAACTGTGAATGACACAGGGGAAACGAACTTTCAGTTAAAAATATAATTTGCTTACATCAAAAATTAATTTAAATGTCAGGAAAACATTTTTGAAAGTATATGTTTAGATTGTAGCTTTATATTGAAGTAAAACTTGGGCAATTAAAGTACCTGAGAAGAAAAATTAGAAGCTTTTGAAATGTGATGCTAAAGGACAATGTTAAAAATCAGATTGGTGGATAAAGTGACAAATGAAGAGATGTTGCGGCAAATTGTTGAAGAAAGAAACATTTGGAAGAATATAGTTAAAAGAAGAGACAAACTCTTAGGCCACATATTATTATCTTATTAATAATTACATTTACCACTTATATTATTTTACCCAGCTCTACAAATAAAAGTACACATGATGAATTTTGTAAATCCTAAAACCACTAAAGACTGAGGGAGCTTTAAATATTTAGCTGAGCTTTTATAACAATTAAGTGAAGCCAAGTTAAAAGAGGGAATGTTCATTAGGCCACAAATAAGAAAATTAATTCATGGAAATATATCTGACAGCAAACTGAATCCTGAAGAACTAGCAACATGGAATTCATTCAAACATGTCATTACCAGTTTTCTTTTCAGATTTCATTTCTGAAAACCACAATCAGCTTATAAATGAACTCCTAGTGAACTTCAAAAATTTAGGCTGCAGAATGTCATTGAAAGCTCATTTTTTACATTCTCATTTGGATTCTTTCTTTTTAAACGTGGGCAACACCAGCGATGAATAAGGAGAAAGGTTCCACAAGATATATTGCAGATGGAACATTATCAAGTGAGATGAGATAAATCTGTGATGACTGACTACTGCTGGATGATAAAAAGACAAGAATTCACTGAACACAAAAGAAAACTAAAAAAAAAATAAATTACGATAACATAAATGTCTGCAAAATAACTGTAGGAATTTTAATTGTAATTATTATTTTTGTAATCTTTTAAGAAGTTTCTCAATATTTTAAAGGGTCATAATTAAAAATCTGAGGGTGATGAAGAAAAACTGATTGAAATTTAAGATTCAGCATAAAAAATACACTTTAATTCACCTACTTTTATCTCAGTTCCAAATTATTTTTTTCTTTTTGTCTGTGCTTTTCATCACATTAGTATGCCATATTTAAATAATAAAAATTCCTATAAACAATAGATTGTCAACAAATTCCTTGTTGGTGTTAGAGTGGGGGATAGAAACTACATGTGTAACAAATGTTTCATAAATTATTTTATGTACAAGTAGTTGATATTTTTTACTTTCATGTATCCAGTACAAGAAAGGCTTGTCTGTAACTGTTAAACCTTCAATTTTAAGTTTGGTTGTTGTAGTCACTGGGCATCAAACAGAATCACTGGAAAATCTATAAGCAGATCAACAATCTATCCCTGACAAATACAAAAAATGCAGTAACAAGATTTCCATATCCTTGATCCATATCAAGGATATGGAAATCTTGTTGCTGCAAAACAAGACTTCAGGAGCACAAGCTAAAACTTATACACCTCAGGTAAGCATAAAGGATGAAAATGGATAGATAATGTACTTACTACTCACCAAAGGACCAAAAATGAGACAAACAAACCTACCCAAGGAATTTACTTTAAGATGCCTTAGAAGCTGATGTAAATATCACAGATTTCTTTTCCTTACAATAAAAAGATAAATAAGAAAAGAAATGGAGGAAATCATGAAAATACAGATTTGTTTTAAATTGATCAATATTATTGTAATATGAGATGCCAGAAAAAATTAAATAAATTTTTCTGCTGTAGGAATGGAAAATGAAGTAACAGAAGTTCAGTCCTGTAATATTTTTAGTAAAATCATCTGACCTATTTTATCTCCAAATCCACTTTCACTTTTAATAACAAACCAAAGCTTGAATATTACTGTTTACATTAGATATTAAATTACTATAAATATTTTTTACCATAACCTATAACTTTTGCATAAGTTTGTAATTTTGGAAGTTATCAAACTAATTATATTTAGACAAACTTAGAGATTTCTTAGCAAAAAGCTAGATCTTATTCCTTTAGTAATAATTTTACTTTTTGTGTTTAAACTATTGATTTTTTTCAAAGGAGAAGAACTTTTTAAGAGCACTGAACAATTTTTTTAACTTTTCATCAAAGCTAATTTAATTATTTTCTCAGTTTATTTTAGACAGTAAGATTTCTAAATTCTGTAACTGAATCTTCATTGATCGTTCTTTTAAAATAATAAAGAAAGTAACAACTGTCTCATGTTAACATAAGAAATTATGAAAATTATAATTTTCAGAAAACAACATTTTTTTCAAAAGGAACAAAATTAGTATAAATTTGCAAAAATAGTTTAAATGCAGATAGCAGAAGTGTTATAATTCTGGTTTGCTGGAAAACAGAATTATTTAGATTAACACAAATTGAGCCAACAGTTCATTAGTCTTAGTCAATATCATATATGATGATATTTTTAAGGGATTTTAAAGTTTCCAACAATTTTATGTAGAAAGGTTACAAAAAGTTACCATAAATAGAAACTTCAGGCTTAAGTAATGAATTACATAGCTTTCAAAATTAATTTTCCCACAAGTCACTTTCAACTTTATATAAAGGGTTAGTCTCAAACAGAAATGTCATTCTCTTATTTTTATGTGCAGTTTTTAAAAAGCTTCAGCAAATTTGGAATTAACCAACCAGAAATGGGTTCTATGTTGGTCAGCTGATGTTTCAAAAAGATCACTCTTTGGAAAGAAAAACTAATTTGGTTTTATTTCTGGATATAGAATATTAACCAAAAATGGAAAATCTTGATGTTAATCTAATTTTTCTTTTTTTACTGCCTTGTACAAAGTAAAGGAAGTATTGTGATCATGAAAAATTTAGGTATCTCGCATAACTCAAATACAATTAGCAGTAGGATGTTGAAATTTTGGATTTAGGACTGTTGTAACATCTAATATGCATCTCCCCTTTTGATTGCAATCAACTGGACCAAAAAAGGCCAAAATCCAAAAAAATAAAGGATTTTTCACTTTCTCTTAACTGTAGTAATAAGCCCTCATTGACAGCTTTTCAATGATGTATCATAAATGATACTTATTTTCATTGGTTCCAGTGTTTAGCCAAATAAAATTTTAATTAATGAAATATTTGGATCTTACAAGGGGAAGGCACATTGGTTCGAATTTCATCTCTCGACTTCATCTCCTTTTTTAACTAATTTAAATAT
The DNA here is from genome assembly GCF_047948215.1 of Lycorma delicatula. Classification (NCBI taxonomy): domain Eukaryota; kingdom Metazoa; phylum Arthropoda; class Insecta; order Hemiptera; family Fulgoridae; genus Lycorma; species Lycorma delicatula. Next base: position 210,499,484 of record NC_134457.1, read on the forward strand.
ATTGATTTATTAATAACTATTAGCCTCTGTAAAAATTCTTTACAATAAATAATAATAAAAAAAATATGAAAAAATAACAGTAGTTATTAACGAAATAAAATTTTATGTACTTAAATGTGTATATGTAATTTAATAGGTGTACAAGGAAGTCATATGGTGTCCACATCAGATTTTTGGATAGAAGTAATCTGTGATATTTTAAGATCAGGATTATCTTACTTCCACCATTATGTACATTAATATTATACAAATTTATTTACTATTAAAGATTAGTTGTTACTGTTGCAGTATATATCAGAGATAAAATAGCACTGTCATGGGAGGTACATAAAAATTTAATAGTGTAATTGTTTCAATGACAAAAAAGGATGACCATTTATAAAATATTTCTTCTTCAGAACTTCAAATAAAAGATTTCACCACGAACCGTCTTGCCACCTGAATTTAAATACACCCACAAGATTTAAATTTGGATCCTTAAAAGAATGATCAAAATGTCATCTCATGCAACCACTCACATTGAATGGTTTTAATTTAAGTTACCATCGGTCCTTAATATGAACATACTGTTACTGAAAAGAGTAAATTAATAAATATAACCACATAAAGGCAATGTAGTTTTATTTCAGGCATTATAAAAATCTAATTTTGTTAAAAATAAAAAAAAAGTATATTAATATTAAATAAAAATTAAAAAAGTTAATTTTAGTATATTGTTTACAAAAAAAATAATGAATAAACCAACAGGAACAATCAAATTGTGACTGCTGTAGATAAATTACGTCATTCATTTGATCTGAGTTAGCAGCAGGCTTAGGGGTTGAAGCTTAAGATGGGTACTGTTATAAATTAAGTACTTAAGTACTAATTAATAAAGAAGGTAAATGGATGACTACTGTAAAAACACAGTGCGATATTTTATCATGAACATCATGATACTATGCACTATAATTTTACTATGAGCTACAATAGAGATACTATTGTAGATTTGATTTGATTCATGGAATGTCTTAATTCACAATTGATAATGTCTTACAGCAAGTGTTGGAAATATCCACCATTTTCCTGAAGGCAGGTCTGAACCATTCGCACCATATTTTTTGACACTCTTCATAGGACATCAGGGCTAATGGAATTCATCTCTGCAGTAATGACTTGCTCAGGTCTTGTAAGTACATGGGTTTGCTCAATAAACAAATACTTTCAAAAAACCCTAGGGAAAAAAAATTGGTGACAATAAGTCAGGGGAACGAGGGGCCACCAAACATTACTTCCAAAAATCCCATGGTGTTTTTGAATGCATGAAACATTGCTTGACCTTGTTGTAGGTAACAATAGCGTTCATCAGGAGAACTACAAATTGCATAATTATATCCTGGAATGACAGACTGTCAAAGATTTAAAAAAAAAGAAAATCTGGCCCACACCATACGTTCTGTAATCATAAAGACCTTGTGCTCTATATGCATAAAAAAGATTATGCCACATACAGGTAGGTTAGCAACAAAGTTTCAAAAATTGCTAAAACATGTTTACTCAATGACAGTGCGCTCAAGACAAATGATGTGCGCTATAAATTTATATCACTGTACAACGCATGTTATGAATAATAAATTTTATTTGATTTCATCTTGAATATATCTAGGGAGAAGCATATTTGAATTTAAAAAGAAAGATAAAATTCTAAAGGTCAAAACCACATATGTATGTAATAATTTCTTACTGTAGATCACTTATTAAGCATATTAAGTTCAATTACCTTTTGCTATATTATCCAGGATAATATTAAATTTATTATTAAAAAATTTGTATGTGTGTGTAATGCTAACATGAAATTGAGTAAAATGAAAGTTATAATCTAATAGAGGACCAAAAATGACCTGATACCAACTGGAACTTTGCACCAAACTTTACAGTTTTTGAAATATTCACAGGGATATCAGAGCATCATATGAGAGCCAACTGAGAGACTTTCAAATTTTCAGGATACACTCATGTTATACCAGGAAAGGTTTAAAGCCACAGATTGAGACCCTAGGGGGTATGATGGGGTATCAGAACATCATGTGAGAATTGACTGACTGATTGCTTTCAAATTTTCAGGGTACATTTGTGTTATCCCAGGGTAGGTTTTAGGGCACAGATTATGGGCTCCTTTGGGGGTATGAGGTAGTATCAGAGCTTCTATATCAAGAATGAAGAAAATGTTGGAGGTAAGAGAGTTTTTCAGGCTTTAATTGTTATTTATTAGTACAGAGGGGTCCAAAAAAATGTACTCACTGTTTATAATTATAATATCTATACAAAAAGACTTATACACACTAATCTAATGTGTAATGTAATGTAAGATGTTAAATTTGTTTGGTAGGTGGAGCTGGCAGTTTATGCCGTGCATGTGTGGGTGGTTGGTGGTGGAACGAGGCAGTCATATTAGCCAGCGCAGCAGAAAACAGCAGAGTAGTAACAATGGCTGAGGTTCGCTTATCATTTGTTGAATGCAAGGCTGTACTGAAGTGGTACTGGAAGTATGAGAATATTCATGAGGTACAAAGACAGTGGCAGGGAGAGTGTGGAACAACACCACCAACATGTTGAACAATGGCCTGCTTTTGCGATAAGGAAAAGATTCAGCCAACCACAAACAGCTACAAGTCCAGCATCCAGTGCTGCAACATTTCACCTGATTACTGCAAAAATCAGTGAACCAGAGAGTGCATGAAAGTGGGGTGAGCCGGAAAGTGTAAGACGCTTTCTGAAGAGTGGAAAGTGTACATTCCAAGACTGCTACACGCGATGAATGAGTATGATTCTGATCGAAGGATGGAGAATTGTGAATGGTTTCAGGACATTGTTGGCGAGGATGAGAAATTTGCAGGGAAGTTTGTGTGGACTGACAAGGTGCAATTCAAACTTAACAGTACTGTGAACCGCCACAATTATGTCTACTGGGCTCCTGATAATCCTCACGCTCATGTGGACATGGCAGTGAATCTATCAGAGGTTGCTGTATGGTGTGGTCTTAAGTGCGTAGTTTGGTTGGTACCTTCTTCTTCGAGGGTACAGTAATCTTGATATGCTTCAGACAAGGATTTTGCCTGCTATGCAAAACCTGTATGGTGATGAACTTTTTTACGTGCAACAAGACCAGGCCCCACCTCACTTCCATTGAGATGTCAGGTTATACCTTGACAAAACTCTACCCAGATGGTGGGTGGGTCGAAGAAGTGCTGTTAAGTACCTACCTCAGTCTCCTGATTTGACACCTCTGGACTATGTGAAAAAATTGAAATCATGTGCTGTTGTTGCCATATACACTAACAGCCATAGTTCAGTGTGTAATTCGACGCCATGAGCGTTGTATAGAAGCTGGTGGTGGTCATTTCAAACGCATGCCATAACCCTCTCTCAATGCCAAAAATTGTCACAAGATATGGACTAGCGAGAGTACATTTTTTTAGAGCACAGCAGGAGTCCAGTCAACTAAACTAGAAGGATGAGCAAAGCAAGCCCTACCAACTACTTAATGATTAAAATAAAAGGAAAAGATATTATGTTTTAATACATTAATTTAAAAAACTGGAATTCAATTTTGTATTAGCTATGAAATAAATAGGTAAAAAACAAATCAATAAACACCTTTACACACATATAACAATAACTAGTAAATGAAATTATCCTCTCAATTTTCAGGTATGTGTATTCCTACTCTATAATTTAAAAAATAATGAATTAAGTAATTATTCCTAGCTTTCAGTTAGGCCATAAAATTTCATTCCTAACTTACAAATTACATATACTTATCATGTTACAGTGTGTTAGTCATTTTTTAAAATTAACTAGCTTCGAATCTGTATTATTAATGAATTGATAAATTATATCAGTCTTACATACTTACCTCCTTTTATAAACTGAAATGTCTGATAGCACATTTTTTGTAATTAAATAAGAAAAAAGGTAGGTTACTGAAAAACAATGACTTGCTTGAGTGATCTATCTGAGACAAGATATTGCACCACTGAGAGCACAATATGGCTCCAGTGAAATTATCAAACCCAATGAGCTAGATTTTGTATAACTAATTTTACACCTCCAAAGCTTGCCCAAAATTGAAAATATCAGGGTAATATTTTTTAATAATTATATTAATGTTTTACAGCATTACCCCAAAGAAGTATAAACTTTTAGTATCATTTGCACATTCCCCACAAATTCCATTGAAAATTTATCAACTTTTTAATGAAGGTTCTAAAAATGTTATGTGAAAATTTTAACCTTCTAAGATTTATAGAAACAAAATTGTGGCTTTCAAATAAAAACATCAATTGCAGATAAATCATATTTTTATTAATTATAAAATAGCTGGTAAAAAGATTTAAACAGATGATTTACTGTTAAATTGTATCATTTTTCCCAGTTATTTTATAATGAATAAAAAATGTGTATTATCTGAAATGTTTTTATTTGAAAGCCACCATTTTGTTTTTATAACAACTAGAAGGTTGAAATTTTCACATAACATTTTTAGAACCTTCATTAAAAAGTTGATAAATTTTCAATGGAATTTGTGGGGAATGTGCAAATGATACTAAAAGTTTATACTTCTTTGGGGTAATGCTGTAAAACATTAATATAATTATTAAAAAATATTACCCTGATATTTTCAATTTTGGGCAAGCTTTGGAGGTGTAAAATTAGTTATACAAAATCTAGCTCATTGGGTTTGATAATTTCACTGGAGCCATATTGTGCTCTCAGTGGTGCAATATCTTGTCTCAGATAGATCACTCAAGCAAGTCATTGTTTTTCAGTAACCTACCTTTTTTCTTATTTAATTACAAAAAATGTGCTATCAGACATTTCAGTTTATAAAAGGAGGTAAGTATGTAAGACTGATATAATTTATCAATTCATTAATAATACAGATTCGAAGCTAGTTAATTTTAAAAAATGACTAACACACTGTAACATGATAAGTATATGTAATTTGTAAGTTAGGAATGAAATTTTATGGCCTAACTGAAAGCTAGGAATAATTACTTAATTCATTATTTTTTAAATTATAGAGTAGGAATACACATACCTGAAAATTGAGAGGATAATTTCATTTACTAGTTATTGTTATATGTGTGTAAAGGTGTTTATTGATTTGTTTTTTACCTATTTATTTCATAGCTAATACAAAATTGAATTCCAGTTTTTTAAATTAATGTATTAAAACATAATATCTTTTCCTTTTATTTTAATCATTAAGTAGTTGGTAGGGCTTGCTTTGCTCATCCTTCTAGTTTAGTTGACTGGACTCCTGCTGTGCTCTAAAAAAATGTACTCTCGCTAGTCCATATCTTGTGACAATTTTTGGCATTGAGAGAGGGTTATGGCATGCGTTTGAAATGACCACCACCAGCTTCTATACAACGCTCATGGCGTCGAATTACACACTGAACTATGGCTGTTAGTGTATATGGCAACAACAGCACATGATTTCAATTTTTTCACATAGTCCAGAGGTGTCAAATCAGGAGACTGAGGTAGGTACTTAACAGCACTTCTTCGACCCACCCACCATCTGGGTAGAGTTTTGTCAAGGTATAACCTGACATCTCAATGGAAGTGAGGTGGGGCCTGGTCTTGTTGCACGTAAAAAAGTTCATCACCATACAGGTTTTGCATAGCAGGCAAAATCCTTGTCTGAAGCATATCAAGATTACTGTACCCTCGAAGAAGAAGGTACCAACCAAACTACGCACTTAAGACCACACCATACAGCAACCTCTGATAGATTCACTGCCATGTCCACATGAGCGTGAGGATTATCAGGAGCCCAGTAGACATAATTGTGGCGGTTCACAGTACTGTTAAGTTTGAATTGCACCTTGTCAGTCCACACAAACTTCCCTGCAAATTTCTCATCCTCGCCAACAATGTCCTGAAACCATTCACAATTCTCCATCCTTCGATCAGAATCATACTCATTCATCGCGTGTAGCAGTCTTGGAATGTACACTTTCCACTCTTCAGAAAGCGTCTTACACTTTCCGGCTCACCCCACTTTCATGCACTCTCTGGTTCACTGATTTTTGCAGTAATCAGGTGAAATGTTGCAGCACTGGATGCTGGACTTGTAGCTGTTTGTGGTTGGCTGAATCTTTTCCTTATCGCAAAAGCAGGCCATTGTTCAACATGTTGGTGGTGTTGTTCCACACTCTCCCTGCCACTGTCTTTGTACCTCATGAATATTCTCATACTTCCAGTACCACTTCAGTACAGCCTTGCATTCAACAAATGATAAGCGAACCTCAGCCATTGTTACTACTCTGCTGTTTTCTGCTGCGCTGGCTAATATGACTGCCTCGTTCCACCACCAACCACCCACACATGCACGGCATAAACTGCCAGCTCCACCTACCAAACAAATTTAACATCTTACATTACATTACACATTAGATTAGTGTGTATAAGTCTTTTTGTATAGATATTATAATTATAAACAGTGAGTACATTTTTTTGGACCCCTCTGTACTAATAAATAACAATTAAAGCCTGAAAAACTCTCTTACCTCCAACATTTTCTTCATTCTTGATATAGAAGCTCTGATACTACCTCATACCCCCAAAGGAGCCCATAATCTGTGCCCTAAAACCTACCCTGGGATAACACAAATGTACCCTGAAAATTTGAAAGCAATCAGTCAGTCAATTCTCACATGATGTTCTGATACCCCATCATACCCCCTAGGGTCTCAATCTGTGGCTTTAAACCTTTCCTGGTATAACATGAGTGTATCCTGAAAATTTGAAAGTCTCTCAGTTGGCTCTCATATGATGCTCTGATATCCCTGTGAATATTTCAAAAACTGTAAAGTTTGGTGCAAAGTTCCAGTTGGTATCAGGTCATTTTTGGTCCTCTATTAGATTATAACTTTCATTTTACTCAATTTCATGTTAGCATTACACACACATACAAATTTTTTAATAATAAATTTAATATTATCCTGGATAATATAGCAAAAGGTAATTGAACTTAATATGCTTAATAAGTGATCTACAGTAAGAAATTATTACATACATATGTGGTTTTGACCTTTAGAATTTTATCTTTCTTTTTAAATTCAAATATGCTTCTCCCTAGATATATTCAAGATGAAATCAAATAAAATTTATTATTCATAACATGCGTTGTACAGTGATATAAATTTATAGCGCACATCATTTGTCTTGAGCGCACTGTCATTGAGTAAACATGTTTTAGCAATTTTTGAAACTTTGTTGCTAACCTACCTGTATGTGGCATAATCTTTTTTATGCATATAGAGCACAAGGTCTTTATGATTACAGAACGTATGGTGTGGGCCAGATTTTCTTTTTTTTTAAATCTTTGACAGTCTGTCATTCCAGGATATAATTATGCAATTTGTAGTTCTCCTGATGAACGCTATTGTTACCTACAACAAGGTCAAGCAATGTTTCATGCATTCAAAAACACCATGGGATTTTTGGAAGTAATGTTTGGTGGCCCCTCGTTCCCCTGACTTATTGTCACCAATTTTTTTTCCCTAGGGTTTTTTGAAAGTATTTGTTTATTGAGCAAACCCATGTACTTACAAGACCTGAGCAAGTCATTACTGCAGAGATGAATTCCATTAGCCCTGATGTCCTATGAAGAGTGTCAAAAAATATGGTGCGAATGGTTCAGACCTGCCTTCAGGAAAATGGTGGATATTTCCAACACTTGCTGTAAGACATTATCAATTGTGAATTAAGACATTCCATGAATCAAATCAAATCTACAATAGTATCTCTATTGTAGCTCATAGTAAAATTATAGTGCATAGTATCATGATGTTCATGATAAAATATCGCACTGTGTTTTTACAGTAGTCATCCATTTACCTTCTTTATTAATTAGTACTTAAGTACTTAATTTATAACAGTACCCATCTTAAGCTTCAACCCCTAAGCCTGCTGCTAACTCAGATCAAATGAATGACGTAATTTATCTACAGCAGTCACAATTTGATTGTTCCTGTTGGTTTATTCATTATTTTTTTTGTAAACAATATACTAAAATTAACTTTTTTAATTTTTATTTAATATTAATATACTTTTTTTTTATTTTTAACAAAATTAGATTTTTATAATGCCTGAAATAAAACTACATTGCCTTTATGTGGTTATATTTATTAATTTACTCTTTTCAGTAACAGTATGTTCATATTAAGGACCGATGGTAACTTAAATTAAAACCATTCAATGTGAGTGGTTGCATGAGATGACATTTTGATCATTCTTTTAAGGATCCAAATTTAAATCTTGTGGGTGTATTTAAATTCAGGTGGCAAGACGGTTCGTGGTGAAATCTTTTATTTGAAGTTCTGAAGAAGAAATATTTTATAAATGGTCATCCTTTTTTGTCATTGAAACAATTACACTATTAAATTTTTATGTACCTCCCATGACAGTGCTATTTTATCTCTGATATATACTGCAACAGTAACAACTAATCTTTAATAGTAAATAAATTTGTATAATATTAATGTACATAATGGTGGAAGTAAGATAATCCTGATCTTAAAATATCACAGATTACTTCTATCCAAAAATCTGATGTGGACACCATATGACTTCCTTGTACACCTATTAAATTACATATACACATTTAAGTACATAAAATTTTATTTCGTTAATAACTACTGTTATTTTTTCATATTTTTTTTATTATTATTTATTGTAAAGAATTTTTACAGAGGCTAATAGTTATTAATAAATCAATATATTTAAATTAGTTAAAAAAGGAGATGAAGTCGAGAGATGAAATTCGAACCAATGTGCCTTCCCCTTGTAAGATCCAAATATTTCATTAATTAAAATTTTATTTGGCTAAACACTGGAACCAATGAAAATAAGTATCATTTATGATACATCATTGAAAAGCTGTCAATGAGGGCTTATTACTACAGTTAAGAGAAAGTGAAAAATCCTTTATTTTTTTGGATTTTGGCCTTTTTTGGTCCAGTTGATTGCAATCAAAAGGGGAGATGCATATTAGATGTTACAACAGTCCTAAATCCAAAATTTCAACATCCTACTGCTAATTGTATTTGAGTTATGCGAGATACCTAAATTTTTCATGATCACAATACTTCCTTTACTTTGTACAAGGCAGTAAAAAAAGAAAAATTAGATTAACATCAAGATTTTCCATTTTTGGTTAATATTCTATATCCAGAAATAAAACCAAATTAGTTTTTCTTTCCAAAGAGTGATCTTTTTGAAACATCAGCTGACCAACATAGAACCCATTTCTGGTTGGTTAATTCCAAATTTGCTGAAGCTTTTTAAAAACTGCACATAAAAATAAGAGAATGACATTTCTGTTTGAGACTAACCCTTTATATAAAGTTGAAAGTGACTTGTGGGAAAATTAATTTTGAAAGCTATGTAATTCATTACTTAAGCCTGAAGTTTCTATTTATGGTAACTTTTTGTAACCTTTCTACATAAAATTGTTGGAAACTTTAAAATCCCTTAAAAATATCATCATATATGATATTGACTAAGACTAATGAACTGTTGGCTCAATTTGTGTTAATCTAAATAATTCTGTTTTCCAGCAAACCAGAATTATAACACTTCTGCTATCTGCATTTAAACTATTTTTGCAAATTTATACTAATTTTGTTCCTTTTGAAAAAAATGTTGTTTTCTGAAAATTATAATTTTCATAATTTCTTATGTTAACATGAGACAGTTGTTACTTTCTTTATTATTTTAAAAGAACGATCAATGAAGATTCAGTTACAGAATTTAGAAATCTTACTGTCTAAAATAAACTGAGAAAATAATTAAATTAGCTTTGATGAAAAGTTAAAAAAATTGTTCAGTGCTCTTAAAAAGTTCTTCTCCTTTGAAAAAAATCAATAGTTTAAACACAAAAAGTAAAATTATTACTAAAGGAATAAGATCTAGCTTTTTGCTAAGAAATCTCTAAGTTTGTCTAAATATAATTAGTTTGATAACTTCCAAAATTACAAACTTATGCAAAAGTTATAGGTTATGGTAAAAAATATTTATAGTAATTTAATATCTAATGTAAACAGTAATATTCAAGCTTTGGTTTGTTATTAAAAGTGAAAGTGGATTTGGAGATAAAATAGGTCAGATGATTTTACTAAAAATATTACAGGACTGAACTTCTGTTACTTCATTTTCCATTCCTACAGCAGAAAAATTTATTTAATTTTTTCTGGCATCTCATATTACAATAATATTGATCAATTTAAAACAAATCTGTATTTTCATGATTTCCTCCATTTCTTTTCTTATTTATCTTTTTATTGTAAGGAAAAGAAATCTGTGATATTTACATCAGCTTCTAAGGCATCTTAAAGTAAATTCCTTGGGTAGGTTTGTTTGTCTCATTTTTGGTCCTTTGGTGAGTAGTAAGTACATTATCTATCCATTTTCATCCTTTATGCTTACCTGAGGTGTATAAGTTTTAGCTTGTGCTCCTGAAGTCTTGTTTTGCAGCAACAAGATTTCCATATCCTTGATATGGATCAAGGATATGGAAATCTTGTTACTGCATTTTTTGTATTTGTCAGGGATAGATTGTTGATCTGCTTATAGATTTTCCAGTGATTCTGTTTGATGCCCAGTGACTACAACAACCAAACTTAAAATTGAAGGTTTAACAGTTACAGACAAGCCTTTCTTGTACTGGATACATGAAAGTAAAAAATATCAACTACTTGTACATAAAATAATTTATGAAACATTTGTTACACATGTAGTTTCTATCCCCCACTCTAACACCAACAAGGAATTTGTTGACAATCTATTGTTTATAGGAATTTTTATTATTTAAATATGGCATACTAATGTGATGAAAAGCACAGACAAAAAGAAAAAAATAATTTGGAACTGAGATAAAAGTAGGTGAATTAAAGTGTATTTTTTATGCTGAATCTTAAATTTCAATCAGTTTTTCTTCATCACCCTCAGATTTTTAATTATGACCCTTTAAAATATTGAGAAACTTCTTAAAAGATTACAAAAATAATAATTACAATTAAAATTCCTACAGTTATTTTGCAGACATTTATGTTATCGTAATTTATTTTTTTTTTAGTTTTCTTTTGTGTTCAGTGAATTCTTGTCTTTTTATCATCCAGCAGTAGTCAGTCATCACAGATTTATCTCATCTCACTTGATAATGTTCCATCTGCAATATATCTTGTGGAACCTTTCTCCTTATTCATCGCTGGTGTTGCCCACGTTTAAAAAGAAAGAATCCAAATGAGAATGTAAAAAATGAGCTTTCAATGACATTCTGCAGCCTAAATTTTTGAAGTTCACTAGGAGTTCATTTATAAGCTGATTGTGGTTTTCAGAAATGAAATCTGAAAAGAAAACTGGTAATGACATGTTTGAATGAATTCCATGTTGCTAGTTCTTCAGGATTCAGTTTGCTGTCAGATATATTTCCATGAATTAATTTTCTTATTTGTGGCCTAATGAACATTCCCTCTTTTAACTTGGCTTCACTTAATTGTTATAAAAGCTCAGCTAAATATTTAAAGCTCCCTCAGTCTTTAGTGGTTTTAGGATTTACAAAATTTTCATTAAACGTGAAATTAAAAGTGGGAGAATGGGCAAATAATATAAATCAAAAGTGTTCACAAGAATAACATACATCTCATGACCGGAAAATGATACACTAGAGTTTGAGTTTTTCACTGCCTTATTTATTAAACTGAATATACTGTACCGTATTTCCAAACAGAGTAGCAATTGCACTGAAATGGTCCATTTCTATAACTGATATCACACTGTACCAAACTACGGACTAGTCATTTATATTAGATGACCTACAAGCATCATAACCATGAGTAAAAGTGAGACTGATAGTGTAAAGCAACAAAATATAAACCTTTTCTGTATAGAAACAATGACTGTTTCAACACTAAAGGAGAAAAGTATTATACATAATAATTATAAGAAATAGCAAAAAAATAATAAAGGGAAATAACAGGAGTGCAAAGAATATCATAAAACATAAGATTGTATTTAAACATCTTTACTCATTTGAACTTAGCTTAATTTTAATAAACAGAAAAATGTCAATAATCCCAATTGTTGGTTTGACAACTTGTATAATACATGTGCTGAATTTTATGAAAACTTTTTCCTTTGAACGCTTTATCCATGAAATTCATGGATAATTGTATGATTGTTTAAATAAATTTAAACCTTAATTATTTAAATAATCTAACTGAAGTTCATGAAGAAAAAATAATTATTAAATAATAATAGACAATTTATTCATTTTTCTTTTCAGCTATTTATTTATTTCATTCAATTCCTGGGTTGGAACACTGTGATAGAAAGACTAGCAAGAAAATGATACTGGTGGAGCAGGGTTCTAGCTTAAATAAAATTAAATTGCAAAATCCATAAAATAAACTTTTGACGGTGAGAATGATTCTGATCAAGATAAAATCAGCATTAGGACTAGTATGCTGAAGCACCCACTGTATTAGACTGCAAATTTTGAATGAAGCAACTACTTTTGTAAAACAGATCTTGCAGCAGCAGAATATTTAAAAAAAAAACTACACAGTAAAAAATAAGCAATCATTTCAAATAGATTTTCATTGATAAAAAATAATTTTTCTTAACATTTATTTTCAATCCAAGAATATAGATATGAGTTTAATTTGTGTTCTGCTTTACAATTAATATTAATGCTCTATAATACTACTATTTTAATAACTTACGTTGAGAAATCGAAAAAAACTGAAAAATTTTAACTGATCTAGGCACAATTAATTTATATATTCTTATATGTAAATTTAATAAATATATTATAAAAACATTAGAAGACCATATGAAAATTTATGTTAATAAAATATTTTTCAAAATAAAATTGGAATTACTGTAATGCTGATGGAAAATGTAGGCAACAATACATAGGAATGTGTAAAAGTACAATTTCAATCTATTAATAAAATCAAATGTAGTTACTAAGACCACAAAACAAGAGCATTCTTTTTATATACAAATTTTTACAAAGAGGATTTCAAGAGGAAAGATAAAGAATACAAAAGAGAAAATGTAGAATAGAAAAGTATGCTTTTATTTTATCAAATTATAAAAATAAAGTGTAATGTTTTACTCTTTGTTAAATGATAGTATTACAAATGCACTGTTAATGATTCACAGGTATATTAATTATTAAATGTAAGATATAAATATTAACATAAAAAAGGAATATGTATATTTTTGTAAATCTGAACATTAACAAAACAATTTGGGGATAGAATAAAAAACATTATCAAATCTTTTATATCTATTTTCATCATGTTAAAGTTTGATATTGCTGAATAACTGTAACCTCACAAAATGTCAGTTCTAAACGATTCACTCTACAATTCGTTTACTTCAAACATACAAACTTTTTATATACTAAACAAATCTACTTGAATTCATCTTATTTACAGTAATTGAAGATGCAATGATCCCAGTTGTTTAATGTTGGAGTGAAAAAAAAATAAAAAAATGTAGTTGCAAACAAGTCTACCTGATTAATTAATTTAGTATAAATAAGACTTATGAATTATAAGAGAAACATAGGTAACAGTAAACTGCTATTTATTAATAAACTTATTTTTTTACAGCTAAACCAAAATTATGCATACATCTCTATAAGCTCTTACTTGTTCCCTCAATTATTTAGGCATCCGGATCTTATGACATAATTTATACAAAAAAAAATCCTTGGCTGTTGTCTATCTAAACTTAGAAACATTATGCATACTTTTTTAACAATTAAACCACAAAAGCATGTGTAAGGGGAGAAACTATTTTGTGTAGCAGATGAAAATGACAATCCTTGTCTTTAAAGACGTTCCTCTTTTTCTGGAAGATCCCATTTGAACAGCTATTTCACTACCACAGAGGTTGTCAATAACTTAAAAAAGAGTCTGTTTGTTTCATACAAAAAACACCAGGAATAAATAAAACCAAAAATAAATGGTAGAAATTCAAACTGTACGTAGAGTGACATGCTGTAGCTTTTCAACTGGAAGGTCCCAACTTCAAATGCCACAACTTGGCCATTTTTTCATTCACTAAGAAAATCATTTTTCTTTTCACAAAATAAAATAAGAGAAAATTATTTATAAAATTAAAATGAATCTAGTTTTTATTCAATGACAAATATTATTGATATCTTTTGTAATAACTTTTCATTGTTTAACACATTAAAGTTTATTTCTAACATAAGACAAGAAATAAGATTATGATTCTGTATTTTTTAAAGCTGAACATTCAATGAAACATTTTCTAAGTCTTAAGAAATAAGTTAAAATTATGAATTTTAATGTATGGTTGGTTTGGTAAAATTTTAAATGTATTATTCTAGAGATTAATGATGCTATAAAAAATTTACTAAATAATTTTAAAAAATACTAAATTTAGTATTAATGATACATTTTATCAACTATAAAACACAAACAGAAATACACAAAATATGTTAATTTGATTTTCACAATATTTATTTAAAAATAATAACATATAACATATGTTAATATATATAATAATAACATATTACACAATACCTTATGAACAGATTCTGTTCATAACACTTCTTTTCTTTTGTTAAAAGAGAAAGACTGGAATGAAATTAGTGGTCTTTTTGTAAACATCAGAGTAGAAATTTTAATTGTAAGATTTCTTAAATGGCATTTAAACAATAATATTAAAAAATTACATTTTAAAATTAAATCACATATTAGTGTTGCTATTAGTTAAAATTTTCAACTTGCTATCACTTTTTTAAGTAAGTCTTAAAATTGGTAAATATTTTTGTGTGAAATTTTATTTAAAATTTCAAGTGTTGTAATACTATCATTCTCTAAATTCTGTTGAGAAAATGTAATTAGATGTTAAATTTATTTTTACAACCAACAAAAAACATGTAAATAATTATAATATGTGGTTTTGTAAAGAAAATTTAATTATAATGATGAGAAAGGGAGGAGACTTTATGGAATTTGACTGTGATTTCATTACTCTTCAATTATTAACTTGAATAATGGTAGTTTCCTCACAATAGTGTGCAATGTTCACTTTTTTATTTAATACAGTATTATGAGCAGCTTACACTCAAACTCACTTCCATTTCATTATCATTCTTTTGTTAAAACCAAGAAAGGCAGTTCATCAACTTTGTTATCATCCAGTCTCCTACCAACTGTATTAATCTCTGAATATTTTCTATTGTCTTATATCACTTTGTATATTGATGAAACAGGATCTATTCCAGTTTGGCTTTTAATGTTCTATGATAGAATAACTACTTCAGAGGAGATGGTTTTAAAAAGATGATAAAAAGAATTATGTGTTATTCTCAATGACAGTTCTGTATTTGAAAAGGGCATAACAGCCTACTGAGGAAATTAAAATAAATACTTCCAGATTACTACAACTTGATTCACATAGAACAATACTTTATAGTATATATATATTTATATTATCTCGTGGGTATACTACTAAAATGACAGTCAACAAAATTTGAAAATGAGTTAAAGTGCCTAACTGTTCTAAAAATAATTGACCACATCAATATTTGTTGTAAAACAATAATAGTAAACATCAAAATGACAAAGTATCCGGCCACATAATCTGAACAGATAGAATTGATTAACTCCACATAGTCATTTTTATGTGTTAGCATATTTCTTTAATAACAATTAACAACTAATTGTGACCATCTTCTTTCTTTTTACTGTTTAGCCTCCGGGAATTACCATTTAGGTATTACTTCAGAGGATGATATGTATGAGTGTAATCTTGTACAGTCTCAGTTTGACCATTACTGAGATGTGTGGTTAATTGAAACCCAACCACCAAAGAACACCGGTATCCTAGTATTCAAATTCATATAAAAGAACTGCATTTACTTACAAACCAGCTATATGTACTGTATATTTTATTATGTATAATAATATATATACAGTAAAACTATACTACAGCAGATTTCACAGTTGTCATCTGTCCATCAGATAATTTCTAGCAATTATAAGGTTATAATATAACTGGAAAAGGGGTCGTGCCCTTTTATAAAATCTCCTTTCATCTAATTTCCACTTTATTTTTTTAAAATTATCATCAACCACTAACATACCCAAATCAATGTTTTTCTCAACTAAATTAAATTTGTTAACTCATCAATGAAAAATTTTCACTTCAATTCCTAGTCTTAAAAGAAGTTACTGGACTTCTTCAAATAAGCTTGCTATGTCCCTTGTGTCTTACATCTAGTAATTCTACATAATCCATATTTCTCGATTAAATATTAGTAAAAAAAAAAGTAAATTAATTAAATGGGTGTTGTAATAATATTGCTACAAGTAAAACAAGAAGGGTATAATGTCGTAAAATACCACCACCTTTTAACATGTGATATTTGTATATGTGAACAGTAGTTGGAAAAATTGGGTCCTGTCAAATGAGTGTGCATAAATGGTAGGGTTTTTTTTTAAAGTGATAGTTTTTAATACTTGAGATGAAATATCAGAATAAAACAAACTACTAATCTAATGAAACTTGGGTTTATATTTTAAACTACATATTTATAACTAAGAATAAATGATTTAGTGATATTTGTACAAGATAAACAAGAACAAATGAAGAACCTTGGGATTCTGACCAAAAAAAAAAAACAGCCTATATTTCATCATCATTATATATATTCATAATTAAAAGATGTTCTGATGGGGCTTGTGAATAAAGGTAAAAAGTCATTTGAATTAACAAAATTAAGTGTTAATTAATGAAGAAGAATATGACAAGACTTAAAAATTGTGCAACTTGCATAACTGCAATGCATCAATGATCACTGTTTTAGACAGCAGTTAAAATAATATTGGTTGTGTGAGTTGTGGTGCTAAATTTGTAAACGAATAAAAATATATTTTCTATGAAAAAGGTCACAAGATATTGGGGTCTGCATAACAAGTATCACTGATAATGGAATTAATGAAGCTGATATTCTCAGTAATTGAATAAAATTGTATAGCTATGTAATAGTTTACTAATAGAATTATTGCAATTTTAACACATCTGAACTTTTTGTTGAAGTTGAACACACAAAAGATTAGTCATTTAGATTTTAAAATTCACACAAAACATAATATGCAAGCTGTAACAGAATCTGATACTATAATAAGCCAGCAATACTTAAACTTGAATTCAGTACTAATAAGGAATTCATAGGATTTAGGATGATAATGTAAATGCTTGAGGGTGACATTTGTTAGCCTAGGATTAACAACAAAATTTATTCACTTAAACAATATATGAATAATAGTTCTAAATCCATTGCTATATTATAAGTAAATGTGGAATGTATTAATATGTATGACCGACTGAAGTATTTTTTAATTACATAATTTCTGGTGTTATCATAACTATACTACATTGCTTAGTAAGAATATACTTATGTAGTTTAACATGTATTAGTGATATTTTCAGAAAAAAAGTGAGAGGGATCACTCATTTGTATAAAAAAAAATAATATAACTAAAAAATTAATATCTACTTATGTCAGTTGATAGTTAGTTGGAGAATGGCTTCCCCTTCCTTTGTCTTCAGCTATTCACCCCACACCAGACAATGATTTTAGTACCATCTAAGTTGGAGAATTAAATTGTAACAATTCTCTTATAATTGTAGATATTATAAAATAATTAAAAAATTAATGGAGTAAAAATTTTGATTCCTATCTCAACATATCTGAACCTTATTCTGCATTGAAATCAACAGCACTTAATATTTTTTTTTAAATTTTATTGATTAATAATTTTGTTTTCAATACAATTAAGTTTTATATCTATTACTATAATTGTTTACATCTATTACACATGCTTAAAACAAGATTAATCATGTACTACATATCTGTTGTTTATATATTTAGTGGGTGGTGAGTTAATAATTCTCGACATATTGATTATTAATTCGGATACAAAATCTACACTTATATGTCAATATGAAGAAGTATCACAATCCAGTCAAGGGGGGAAAATGTCAATTTTTGAAGAAAATTAGTAGAGTTTAGGGAAGTACATGGCATGGGGTTATAGATTGGAGTAAGTATAACTTACTTTTTCATGTCCATTTCAAGTGCAATCTGCTCTTCAAGACTTGTACTTTCAAAAGGTGAAAAATTTTAGACAAAAGATTAATATAAATCGTTTAAACTTTTTAAAAAAATGAGCGAAAAATACAGCATGCAGCATGCTTGTGTGATAGTCAAAGAGGAAGCGGGTTCATGGCAGTTACACGTGAATAAAACTGAATTCATAACTTCAAATCAGCATTGGGTAAAAATATACTCACTTGTGTTCAAATTGTGACAACTTGTGAGAACACAGCAACCACCAAAACAAATCGCTGACAACAATGCTGAGTAACTAATCAACAAAATTCAGTGTTTAAGAGTTTAAAATATAGGTATTGTAAATACCCAAAACTTTTATTCAGAATCTTTTCGCCAAGGTAGTTTACCTTGCCTTACAAAATTAAAAAATCGATTTTCACCACCTATGAATGGCCACCATTTTGTCCAGTCAGCAAAATGTTTGTTCAGTCACATATATACAAGTTATACTTACCCTAATCTACAACCCTATGTACTTTCCTAAATTCTACTAACTTTTTAGCAAAAAAAATCCTGTTGACTGGACTAACATTATTGAGAATTCCACATGGTAAAAATACATCTAATTAACACTGACAAATAAGAGCATTTTATTATTTAAATTCTGTCTGGTTATTGTAGAATAAACATTACTAATTTGTCATTATAACAATTTAACAATAAACTAGACATTTAATCCATAATCCAGTCTCCTTTGTTTACAGAACAGTTAATATCTTGACTTGAATTTTTTCAGTAAAAATTTACAGTAAATATGTGCTCTTCTGGACCAATTAAAAACATATAATATTAAAGATTTCAAAACCATAAATGCCTCAATAAAAAAAAAGTAAATGTAAATGCTATAATAAATGCAGTAGTAATAAAAATTTGTAAGTGGTAACCCATGTAGGTGGCGATAAGATGACTAATGTCTTGCGTTTACGATTATATGAAGTTTGGTAAAAAAGACTACATGGAGAGTTTTGGTTTTTCTCATAAAATCTATTTATTCATCAATACTGATTTTGTCACCTTCAAAGTATTCCCTTTCAGATACATTTGTGCCAGCATTTTTTCCAATATTTGAAGCATCTCTGGAATGAAATTTTCAGTATGGAGTTTTGCTCCTTCAGTGATTCTGTCTTTATTTCTTCAATGTTAGCAAAATATCATCCTTTCATGGTCCTTTTCAGCTTAGGTAAAAGGAAAAGTTGCAGGAGGCCATGTTTGGCAAATACAAAGGCTGAGGCATCATAACAGTATCGTTTTTGGCCAAATATTCACAAACAAGCAGTGAAGTGTGAGCAAGTGCACTATCGTGGTGCAATTGCCATAAACTGTCACCACAAATCTGGACGTTTTCTTTGGACTGCTTCATGCAAATAGTGTAGAACTTCCAGGTAGTACTATTCCTTATTGACTGTATGACCTGATGGCAAGAACTCATGCTGTATTATGCTGTTGAAATCAAAAAATACAGTGATCTGAACCTTCACATTTGATCAAACTTCACTTTTTCAGTCTTGGCTCTTCAGGAAGCTTCCATTGGGGCAACTTGGCCTTAGTTTCAATGTCATACTCATACACCCATGTTTCATCACCAATTATATCCCATTTGAGCATTTCTGGATCGTTGTTCACTTCATTCAGCAACTCCTGAGCAATGTTCATTCGGCACTGCTGCTTTTCATTGAAATTCAACAATTCTGGAATAAATTTTGCTGCCACATGTTTCATGCCCAAAATTGCTTCACATGAGTCAATGATATGCCAATATCATCAGCAACCTCTCTGATAGTAATTCAGCAATTGTCTATAAGCATTTTCTTCACTTTTTCAACTTTGTCATCGGTTGTTGATGTCCTGGATTGTTCAGGATGCTCGTCATCTTCAACAATTTCACAACCCTCTTGGAAACATTCGTACCATTTGTAAATGCTTGTTTTATTCACAGAAGAATGACCAGAGGCAACATTCAATATTAAAGTGCATAATATGCTGCACTTTTATTCCATTCTTAAAGCAAAATTTAATGAAGATTCTTGTTTCATTTTTTCACAATTTAAAAATCACCAATCATACTAAAAAATATGTAACCTTTTCAACAGCCAACAATAAATTAAGCATTCAGTACGGCTAACAATGTAAATATACATTAGGGATAAGTGTACCAACACAATAAAAAAAGATTATGACAATTGTTGGACTTATATAGCCTAGAAAATTTAGAAATTCTACATATTTTTGCTTAAACCTCATACTTAACTTAATGACTGATAAAGTATGTTACAAGAACATACAGTATTCCATACTGAAGGAAGCGAGTACCATTTACCAAATTAAACATTTTACATCTATCTACTCGTGAACTGTTTTTATCAAATAATTTTAGACCTTAGTTGAATCCGATTGCTTATTCTTTCAATACTGGAATTGTAATAGTTAACCTATAAGTTTGGTACGTGAAAGTTGTACGTGAAGTTCCTTTTCTTTTTTTTTTTGTTTAATTACTTTATAGCATTTATTTGTTTATTTGTATGTGTCCAACCAAGCATGTTTTGCATTTGAAATGCAAAACATGCTTGCAAAAATGCAAAACTGAAAATGGGGATAAAAGGAAAAAGTGTAACAGTTTCTATGCAAGAAATAAAATGTGTTTAAACGTATAGACAAAGGAGACAGCTTAAAAAGATAGCCCTCAATTTAGAAGTTGTGAAACAATTGTTTCCGACTGGAAAAAAGCAGGGACCATCGAAAACTTTTGTGCCAAAATAGTCGCTAAAGATACAAATGAGTAGTGTGGGAATAGAGCTACTCAAAGGAAATCCAAACATTTGAATCTGGATGAGGCTTTGAGCATGTGATTTTGTCAGGAAAACAACCAAGGGGGTTCCAATCTCTGGGCTGATTCTAAGTCAAAAGTCCTTAGTTTCAATAAAAAATTAAGAGGTAATCAAAATTTACTGCTAGTGATGGTTGGTTAGCAAAGTGAAAAGAATGACACGTTATACGCCTATTAAAAATCTGTGGTGAATGTCTTCCCAGTGATACAGTAGCTAGAGAGGAGTTTAATAATATTCATTGCTAAAGAAAATTTAGCTGCTGAACAAACATTTAAAGCAGATGAGACTGGTTTAATGTTTAGATTGTTACCAACAAAAGCAATGGCCTCAAAACTTGAATCTTCAGCAAAAAGTCATAAATATAATAAAGAAAGAGTGAGTGACACTTCTGCTCCGCTATAATACTTCAGAAAGATCAAAATTGCTATTGTTACTTATAAGGAAGTCTGCTAGACCATGTGCAATAAAAACAAAAACATAAAAGCTCTTTTAATAACATTAATAAACAGTTATTATTACTGAATTTATTTCTATCATTAACATTTACTTTTTATTGAGGCATTTAAGGATCTTAAATCTTTAACACCAAATATTTTTAATTGGTCTGGATTAGTACGAGTTTACTGTAAATTTTTATTACTGAAAAAAGTTATAACACGATAAATACATTTACCAAAAACCAGCTTGGATGTGTTCAGATATATAAAAAAAATTGGTTTCATTACACATGTGTTCCCTTAGTCAACAAATATTTGAGAGAAAAAAAATAATACAAGAAAGGCCAATTTTGTTTAGTGCCAATTGCTTTATATCCTTTAGCAGAAGAACAGCTGAAATTTGGTTGGTAAGGTCTATGTCAAATTTCTGCCCATATAAGTGCTCTCATACAAACACATGTACAGCATTTATAGAAACTTTTATGAAGTGGTATAGAAAGAAATTATTAACTTCAGTATCTGATCAACAAGAGACTGCCAAAGAACATACAAATCTTAAGATTCTTAAAAGAATCAATGTAAGAAAAGTTATTTATTTTGTGCTACAGCTTGGGATGAAATTGTGATCATTACCTTAATCAAAAGCTGAAAAATGCTGGGTAGATGTATCAATGGAGGGATCATGCACTGCATCACATTTCATTGATAGACAGTGAAACTGACAATAACTTCATTCAGTCATTTCAAAAACTGGATGGCTGTTCATCAGTAAGTAATGAAGACTCGTTCCTCAGGTAACATGCTATTATAACACTAGACATGAGATCTTGAGCGAAGATGACATTGTGAAGGCTTGTTTGGCATTATCCTTCTTGCAGGTTAGCCAAAATGATAGAGAGTGTCAAGGATTTGGTGAGAGTAAGATGTGTTTTCAGGAGCTCCGTAAAGATCTTGTTAAGTGGTTTGTTTTTTTTTTTTTTAGTGTTAAAAAAATGACTACATGATAGACTTTACAAAGATGATTATTTTGGTATATAATTCATAGAAATCAGGTGCTAGTTTTCTAGTTATAAGTTTTTTAAGTTAACTTTAGCTTAGATTTTTCAATCTCTTTGATCTGGCAGCAGATTCAAACCAATCAAAGCGGGACTTAGAAACTTTTCTAAGTTTCACGAGAGATTTTCATACGGAAACAGCTGTTTCCCTATTACGTAGTTGCTAGGGCTCTTGGCCCCAAAATCCTTAGGGTTCCAGGCCAGATCCCCATGGTAGCTCCACCTCACTTTCCCATTTTCATGGGTGATACCCCATCCTGCCAAAAAAAATCATTTTTTCATCACTATCACCCCCCACCATCAAACTTTTTGCACTTTCATGCAAGTTTTCTACAGACTCAATAAGAAGTGTAGAACATTTTGACAGTTTAAGATCTCTGTAACAACAAAATGGAATAGGATAACTTATCAAACATATTAATGTGAAGGCCACACCTGCGAAGATCAGTACAGATGCAACGATGCCTGATCCTACTCCTAACAGGCTGCCCCCCCCCCCAATGACTCAATAACAATAGAAAAAGAAGGAGAGGATAGGGAAAAATCCAAAAGATCTCTTCAGATGAAGAGAACCCACCTCATCTCAATGAGTTTCTC
Organism: Lycorma delicatula; assembly: GCF_047948215.1. NCBI lineage: Eukaryota > Metazoa > Arthropoda > Insecta > Hemiptera > Fulgoridae > Lycorma > Lycorma delicatula. The sequence goes on from NC_134457.1 coordinate 210,522,618, forward strand.
GGCTTGCGACAGGAGAACAAAGAGATGACTACGGCACAGACAATGGCTAATATGGTTGCCACAAGACCTAAGACGAAGTAACCCTCTATTTCTGAGGAGGGAGAGACCTCTGGAATAGAACAACTTGTCCAGAGATTTGGGACTGATGAAAAAACATAGACAAAAATATAAAAATAAACATTAAGGAGCTAAAGGCTAACATTGGAACGAGGTGAAGGACTTGAGGAAGAGGCCAATCCTATCAAGGCTGGAAACAGCCCAACAATGAAGTCTACTACACAAACACAAGAAGATACTTGCTGCCTCATACAGGAAGCTTTATAAAACAGGGTATCAATGACTAAGCTTGTGGACCTGATAAAAAAGAACTGCCCCAAGACTGCCTTTAAGAATACGTGTAGGATTGCCGGACAGAAGGGAGGGGACGACCCTTGACATTGTAGCGGTAGTAGACATCCACACGCTGAAAGAGGGCAGGACAATGGACATCTTCGCAGCCAGCTTCTCAGCAAAGTAAAAATCAGAGCTGGAAATGTAACCTCCGCAATGCTGGAAGTATGCTGACTGGTGACCCAGGAGCTCCTGTATGAAATAAATACAACATTGCGTATGTTGATTCTGATGGCAGTGAAGACCTGACTCAGACCTTAATTGAGGTCTTCAACAAAATTGGAAAGAATAATGGAGGCAGTCTGGGTTCTGCGCAGATGGAGGTTTATGGATAGGACAACACTACATTAGTTAAAAAAATCCTAGAACATGAGGGGAGAAGAACTGGTTGTCAGTATCACATTGTTGCACCGGGTGGAAAACCCAACGCAGCATGGAAAAATGATACAGTAGAGGAGGACAAACACAAGACCGAAACCATAGTAGGCAAGCCGGCACTTCATATGCAGATTTACTCAAGAGTTTTAAAAAAGATGTGGCAGTCGCTGAGGTGTCAGAGATACCCTTCATAAGGAAAACTGGCAGCAATAACATGGGAGATTAGGGTCAGAGAAGACAAGAACAATACTGGTACTCTCAAGCACCTAATTGCAGTCACCATTAAGGAAGGGAATATCACCACCAGGACAAGGACTGCCTTTCTTAAAGTTCAAGACTTAAAAAACGAAGTACAGACAGATGAAACTCTGGAAGGCCTTAAAACTGCTGCTGGACAAGAAAGTCTGGAGGAGACAAGACTGACAACCAGACTGAGCTACGGGGAAACTGGTGTGGCTACATGTTGATTACCTGCCCGAATTGTGGCAACCATAGCACAGAAGGGCCGGATTAAAATCAGCCTAGTATCCTTTAGGGTGGATGTTGTAAACTGCCCACAGCGATGCTGCAGATGCCTTGAAGTTGGGCAGGTCTCAAGGACTGCAAGAGTGCAGACAGATTGGCTGCATGGTTTAACTGTGGAGCAGCTGGAACCGTGCAGACAGATTGGCTGCATGGTTTAACTGTGGAGCAGCTGGAACCCAGGCGGCAGACTGCAGCAGCATGCCAAAATGCCTTTGGATTGGATTGCCCAGTGTAACATCCCCGAGGTGGTGAACAAAGAAACTAATAAGGAGGGCCGGAGGAGGAATGGACAACAATCGGCAAGCAGATGAAAGTAGTTCAACTAAACATGAACCACTGTGTGCTGGCACAGGACATCTTGCCAGACACATAGTGGAGATGGGGATGGACATAGTCACCGTTTCAGAGCCATATGCACTGCAACCTTGTCCAAACTGGATTCTATCTGAGGATGAAGGTGCAGCACTGTGGACGTGTGTGTCTCACCCTATGCAGGACGTACATCTGGGAGTTGGCTTCGTGAGAGCGAGAGTTGCTAGAGTGTTTACTACATGTGCTATCTCTCCCCCAATATCTGCTGCCCACGCAGCAGAGGAGGCTGGTGACTGGAGTGGTGCATTCAGCCCTGTTGTGTGGTTAAAAACTGTGGTTGGGAGTTTTATGATGTGCAAAATTTAGAGGAAAAATGGAGTTCGTCCATAGGTGTTGCCTTCAGGTAATATCGGCCTATAGAACGGTTTCAAGGGAAGCAGTGGAGGTCCTAGCTGGACTCCCGCTCATAGATCTCATCAAAACTGTCATGCGAATGTTTCATGTTTATGAAGAGACCCGAAACAGAGCACGGCACCAGAGGGCATGTGTGAGGACAGGCTCTCGGCTGAGTGCTTTGTGCCGATTTTTTCATGTATGTTTGCTATTCTCACTTTAATATATTTTGTTTGTACATGTGATCTTTTCATAGTAGCTATATTTTACTATGATCTTGCTGTGCTTTGTTTTATTAGTTTGAGGTGTCTCACAGGAGACATCTCAAAATTATACAGATAATTTTGATATCTCTGTGGGTGTATATGATTGATCTGATTGACATGTTCCTTTGACGTATAATGTTGATGTATTATGCTAATGTATTATGTTATTTACTTTTCTTTGTTCCGGAACCTTGTTGTGATCTGTCTGGATGATTGTGGGTTTTTGTACATATGATGACCTCCGAAAGGGGCTGATTTGAATTGATTTGATATCTTTCTTAGCATAATTTGTTGTTGCTGTGTACTGTTTGGATGGTGATTTATTGCACTGTGGTGTATGAATTTGTAAGTGGATGCATCCACCTCCTTTCTGAAGTAATGCTTCTTTAAGCAATTCCAGGTAGTCACAGGGTAGGTTTAGTCAGTCAGTAGTGTGCAGGTACACATATGCATTTAACAACATCTTGCGGCACCTGTTGGTGATCCTGATACTGCCATGTGGCATCTGTAAAATTGATTTCCGACCTCTACAAAGCAAAAAATAGGTTAGCTAAAATGATAGCTAAATGATAGGACGATGAAGTTGTAAAAGATGTAACTTTTCCAAAACATTTTGAAGCCATGGAAATGTTGGAGCAGTTAGTTACCTACTTTGAAAGACAAGAAAACATGTCATCTAGCTAACTTTTAATGTTTTAAGTGTTTGTGAGATTGCGCAGCCTGGAAGCACTTATCAAAATTGAAAGAAAACATTTGTGACTTTTTAAACTGAACATTTTAAGAATATACTGATTACAGTACGTACTGTATTTTTTGAACATGTCAACAAAATTTTCTAAGTTTAGGGTTCTTTGTGATTTGTTAGTATTTACTGTTCTGTACTGCATAAATATTCATAAGCCTAAAATTTAAAATTACGTTAAGTAAAAATCAATTAGACAACAGTAATTTTAATACAACTACATTTAATAATTCCTATAATTTTAGCAACACAGTAACAACTATAAATTTGATTGAAATATTGCCCTATGTTTTTGTAATTACTGTTATTCTATACTATACGGACTAAGAAAAATACTACGTGGTCAGCTGTTCAAATAATGCAACTGTAAACAATTCATTGTTTACAGTTGTTTTTGAAGCAACTATAAACATGCTTTGCTTTTGTGCATAGTGCATAAAAAAACTAACATAGAGTCAACTGCCATATACTGTGTCAAGCAAACCACCAAGGGGAAAACATGAGAAATAATATTCACTGTTGATAAACATTTTCATTTTTCCCCTTGACTGCTAAGTAAATAGAATGCTAAATTAAGTTTGAAATTGACTTCTTTGTTGAATGCACTTTCGACCACAAAAGAACTTACTTTTTACAATAAAAGAGAAAAGGGTTTCTGACATCAGGAACTTCTCTTAAACTTGGCAGCTTTAAAAATAGGTGTCAATTGTAATTATAAATACTAATGAAATTAATAAGACATTGATTTCTGATAAAGAAGATGTTTAGCAGGATGCAATTGCTTATTGAAAGGCCAAATATTGGAGCTTGGGGAATGTACTATTTGCAAATCACAAATATGAAAAAAAGTGGAATATAGTTTATTTAGATGAAACATATATTCATATGATGCATTCAGTGGCAAATTGCTAGCAGTCAGAGGACTGAGGTCATCACAAAATTAAAAAAGCTGATATAAGAAGACTTGTTTATTTTTAAAACCAGCTAAAAAAATTATAAAATAATTTAGTGAATTTATAATCATTTTTGCAAGCGACAGAACAATATTCAACTCAACTGTTTTCTCTAACTATGATAATAATGGAAATACAATTCCTTAAAAATGAGGGAAAAAACAGTTTCTATAAGCATTAAAAGTGATTTAATGAAAGATACCGACTCATGAGAGCTGATAGACAAAAGCACAGTTTTTACCAGTTGTTAGTAATAATTTTGATGTAAAAAAAATTTGTTATGGATGAAGTTTTATTAGTCATAAAAGTTATGGCCAGTTCTTATCAACCAGTTCTTAATCTGACTAAATTGGATTGAAAAAACATGTGGAACCTTAAAATTGTTTTTCCAATTCTCACTGTTAACTCTGTCAGTTGGTCAGGACTCGCTTCGCTCACCCAATCATCTAGTCAGAGGGCTCTGCCGCCTGGACACTTGATGCATTCATATCCTCATTTTTATGAGAATATTAAGAATTTTACAGAAATATTTTAAGAAAAGAAATATTAATGCATAGAGAATATTCTTCTGAACGTTTTGGTGTTTTTGTATTTAAAATAGGCTTAAAGAGTGATTAGATATGGAATTTATAATAGTTTTTAATAGAAATATAATGTTTAAAGCTAGCCATATTGATAACAGGGAACGACTTCTTTGTTTAGTCTTACGTGTGTGTTCTCATGTGAGGTTGTGTTAGTTGCTGGTCCAGCTGCTGCTACTGGCCTGTTTAAATAATCTATAAATTAACCGACAATGGACTGCTTCTAGCAGGAGAGAGTTGGCTGAGAGAGAGTCACAGTGCGCAGCTACCCGGCGCAACAATTTTGGTCTACTCTGTTCCAATAGCGGCTAACATAAAAATGTAATATATCAAAAAAAGTAAAGATCTCAGATTAGACCTCTAAGACGTAACTTTTAAACCTCTGTCAGATCTGATTACCTCAGTTATATTTTTCATACAATAAGAAATGTACTGACCTGAATTCTCTTCAAGAAACAGACTCAAAAAACCATACAAGTGAGACATCAAGTGTGAAGAGATGTCATCTTTTCTAGTAAAATATTAATAACACTGCAATAAAATGTAACTGAAAAAAAAACCAGATACAAAAACAACCTTTAAAAACCTGTTGCATGCGTTTTGAAAAGTATGATGTTGGAGAATTGAAGAAATGCTGTGATCATATACAGATCAAGGAACATATTAAGTTGAGAGTAAATGAAATTAATAAGATCAATTATCAATTTGGAAGTTTTCAATTAATAAGAATCCAAATTCAGGATTAGGCAATGATGACAACAGTTCTAATGGGTAACACAGTAATTATTCTATTAATGATCATTGCAAACCATTAAAAGGAGTTATAATGATATAACAGAAGTATAAAATATAATAATTTTGTTAATTTCAGTAATAATAAAATATATATATTATATTTATATAATATATATATATATATATATATATAATATAAATATTATATTCTGTATAATAATGAAATATTTTCAGTAATAGATGCACACTAGGATCACTACTTGTGTCATAACTCTCTTTCTAGTTTACATGCAATCTGACAGCAACTCATCAAAACAAACCAATAATAATACAAAACAATCTTAAATTATTTCTACCCATGTACAGATAAACTTTGTTAGTAGTTAAAGAATTATCTGACAAATCAGTACGGAAACCCCCAGAAAATAGTTCTATACAATAAAAAAAAACTACTTTTTAATTTACAATAATTTTTCCAAACTTTTTTAATGAATTATATTGAAAAATAAAAATGCACTGACAGATACTATCTAAAATAATGAGTAAGTAATATTTCAGACATTTCTTTGTGCAATAAAATTGGAAAAATATGGTTTTCAAGCATTTATTAATTACTTTGTGATATTACTTTCTATTTATTCTTTATTTCCTTCTTTTAGGAAACATATTCAGCTACTAGAGTAACTGCTAAGGTAGATATTCTAAGATATTGGTGTAAAGAAAAATTATGTTTGTAAAACTGCTCCTGATACAATACCAATACATAAAATAATACTACTAATTATATAATTCTATAATAAGAGATGTAGTAAAGCATCAATAATTCAAACCATAAAAAATAGAATTGGTTCTATTTTATTTATTATTTATAACATATTTCTTAATTTAGAAACAAACATGAACCACTTAAGACTTCCTTTACAAAATGCATATAAAATGTGAAATTGTCATTATGTTTGATCAACAAGATATTAATTGCTTAGTATGAGTAACTTGCAAAATATGAAGAAAAATTGTAGCCTCTCACAAATGATAAAAAAAAAATCTCAAACTGAAAGTGACGAGGTATAAATATTACAAGAGACAATAGTTTTCCTCAATGTTTTTTTTTTTGGTGAGAGATGCAAAAAATGGATACAAACCATATGATCTGACTATCATACAAGAATGAATTAGTAAAACCCACAAAATATACTTATGCTAATGGAAGTTATTCCAACAAAGAATGAAGCAAATTAAATCAATACTCATCATATTTACACTAAAACTTTCACTGCATTAGGAATTTTGTAAGCTGATAACAAGCATAAACGTTAATATCTGATGCAAATGCAATTGAGAGCTCTCATAGAGCAGACATTAAAAAACCACATAACCAAAATGTTGAATCTGTCAAGAGTAATTTTTTGGTAGTTGTTTAAAAACATGCTTTTTTTAAAAAAATTAATAACCTGCTGTACAGTTTCTAATTCTTTTTTTTAAACTATCAAATTCTCAAATTAAAAAACTGTTAAATTTACAAATTACCAATTTAAGTTGCAAGTATTTTCTAGCCTACAATAAAATATACAAAAACAACTCACGTAGTTATCAATTACCAAAATTTACAGTACTCAGTCCATTAATTTTAATTTTATATATTATTTCAATATATATAAAAAAATTGAAGATTTGAATGGACCTTGGTCCTAATTAGTTTGAATTATTAATGTTTTACTTTAACATCTTTATAATTATTAGATAAGAAAAAGAATAAAAGTAGTTTTTGTCCCAATCGTTTTCTTAGAAAAAATACCTTTTATAATCAAACATTTTTAGCATAATAATTAACTGTATTACTGCAATACTATTTCCCACTACTTCTCTAAATTACACTGTTAGTCATTTAGAGAATAGAACATTTTTTTTGGGCTATCAAACCACAGTGATAGATAACTTATTTTTTGCAGTTGCCTATGAAACTGGCTGAAAAAATTACAATATGGTAGTTCTAGCATATGAATGCATACTATGATACAAAATGCATAATTTTACTCAACTCTAATGAATAAAGTACGCCGGCATAATATGAACATTCAAGTCTAACTAAAAGCAGTTACACTCTTACAATATTTAAAACATGTCTCTACTACATATATTAAATAAAAAATACATATTAATATATTACAAATGTTTGTAAATAATCACTATTATATATATTTCTGTTACAGAATTACAAATCATTAAATTGATTAGTAAAATAGGAAAACACAATAAAACAATCAATAATGTACTACATGTATGAAATACTACAATCAACTTATTCAACATGAATCACAGTATCAGTGTTATTACAGATGACATATCACAAGTGATTGCTGAAAAGTTTATCCTAATATAAATTCCAATATTAAGAAACTGTAGATAGATCTACGATAAATTTTACCTTTTTCAAAAAAAGATACTTAATGGTAAATAGTTTTATAAATAAAAGTTAATAAACCCTGTCTAATTACAATTATTACTTATTATTTGCACCAGAAGATTCTTTATGTTTACAGTTCATATTTAAATTTTCTGATTCAACACCTGCTGAAACTGATTTTCTACGTGTTATATCACAAACTGGTCTGTGTTCTCGTCGCCATTTAGTAATAGCCTTCCAAACTCTAAGTTCTACACCACCTCTGAAAAAGTTTTCAAGAGAATGAATAAATGTAAAATTATTAATAACATCGTACTAAAACTGTAACATGAACAAATTAAGTAAAAATTAACTAAGATTTAGTTAAAATAATATGATTTCTACTCTAATCATATTTTTAATTGTATCTGATTTCAAATTAATATAGAAAACTAAACTAAATAACCTGACTGATTCATGACGTTTGATACCTTGTTTATTTATTCACTTTCTTTTAAGTTTTTGATCAGTGTGTAATTATCAGATACTGCTTGTATCTAGAATCAAAGGTTTTTTTTTACAAATGGAGAGTAATTTCTTGCTACTGCCTTTGAATACTCTATTGACACAATTATAAAATATATGCACATTAAAACAACACAATTTAAATGCAATAAATAATAGTTAAAAAATACCAGTTAAAAAATATCAAACATGAGCAAATTGTATAATTACATAAAATAGGGCAAGGCAATTTTATATAATTATTTTTAAAAATTACCTTAATCCTAGTTTTCGGATATCATCTCTGTTTACAAAGTGCAGTATATCTTCTAAACAATATTCTTCTACAAGGAACTGTAAAATATAATATAATAATTAAAAAGAAAAATCAATTTAAAAAATAAATAAAATTATCTAGAAACTTCCAATAGATAACACTCTTAAAATATTACTATTTGTCGACCTCTGTGGTGGAGTGATAGCATTTCAGCCTTTCATGCAGAAGGTTCTAGGTTCATATCCTGGTCACAATTTTAATACCTTTCATGTGCTTTATAATTTCTACACCATATTTTCAAATGCGGTGAATTAAACGTTAAAAAATACTTCATTTTTATAAATTTTTTATCGTTCTTAATGCATAATACATATTTATAGATTAACATAAGTCAAAAGAAAAACATAAGTCAAATATGTATAAGATACATACACACAAAATTTATGATAAAGTCATAAAGTATATCAAAATGTCATAAAGTATGATAATCGCAAATGTGATCATTAACCAGATAAAAGTAGTATGTAGATACCCTGCATAATTTGGTGACCATTATTCAACAATGCCATCAAGTTTTTCTCTATGCAATTTTAATTTTAAAATTACGAAAACATTTTCTTTTATTAGTTATAATAAAAGAATAATCATTTAAAAAAAAAAAACAGAAAGTAAAGTCACAATTTGCTTCCATGTTACTGATTCATCACAAAAGAATTAAAGACACACTATGTTTTGAATCAGATATTATTGTTAAGTTCTGTAAACAACAGAAGAGTAGTGGAATAGAAGAATGGAAGTAATTCATTCTTAACACAAAGCATGGTGAAAATTTATCAATTTATTATTAGATATTAAATTATCTACAAGTTATAAAAAAAAAATTTCTAATAATCTATTATTTACAAATATGATAAAAGCTAAAATTAAATTAGTGAGTTATCCAGTAACTGACATGAACTTGTAGGCAAATAAAAGTATACTGACCGTATAATGTGTCATTCAAAATCAAAACTGTGTTACATGATAATGGGAGCATCAATCCCTTCTATATGAAAATTAAATCATTTAGAATAAAACTGGTAAATTTCTCAGTTTCAAACGATGCTATGAACATAAGTTATTGACTACTTTTAGAATGGAATAGAAGTATTATCTGTATTATAACTTGATTTCTAACTGCTTCACTTCTCAAATAAGTGGTGAAAACTGTTAATACATCCTTAAATATGTCTAGAATCGATGATGATTTCATGGAAGATGTATAGTATAACTTTAGTGAAGATGGATTTTGAGACTACAAAAATGATAGCATTATACGTACTCTCAAATTATCAAATGGTAGTTGTGATGACAACGCAACAGATAATTTATTTACGCCTAAAAAACACTGGATGAAATGATCTCTACAGGTGCTAAATGAAAGGATTTAATTGGAAAACGGAAAAAAAATTGAATACAAAAAAAAATATTTACATTAATTATGCAAAATTAAGAGGAAACATTTTTCTGAAATACACAGAAGTAAAAGATTTTTTTTGAGAAAATAGTTTAGAGAACTACTAATCTAATTATTTTGGGAAATCTATTTTATAGAATTATTAAGAAGAGTGTACCAATAAAAAATAAATTTTTTACTAGTCAGGAGATTTATTATTAATTGGAAATTAACAGGTAAAAAAAAAGGAGTAAAATAACAAACCTTATCAATTGAGGGTTGATCAAGACCAGTACCCTGCAACCACTCTATTAACTTAGCATCTGCTGAGCTATCAGTAACACTTATATGTGGTGGTACCCGTCCATTTGACCCTGATGATTCAGGAGAATTTCTTGAACCACTTCCTGAATCTACAGTGCTAAAATATAAATTTCTTAAATTAGTATAAACTTATAATAAATGAATTGGAAAGGAAATTATTTTTATATGGTTGAGATAATTATTTTTAAATGAAGTGTTATATAGTAATAAAACCAATAATTTTAAGGAGAAAGGCAAATATTGTTTTTATATTATTATGCAATAACTTTAGAAATATTGAGCCTGATAAGTAAATTATAAAATTAAAAATAGTAAACAATACCCGTTGCAAGAAGTCTGATCAATATTATTGACTTCTTAAATTATTAAAACTAAAATAATTTTTGTCTCATTTACATACCCGACTGAACAGTGGTTAGTTTATTTGAAAATGAAAAATTAAACTTTTCCTTATTTTTCTTAGAATTTATATTTATAAAATCATATTTAAAATATATTTTATAAAATCATATTTTTAATAATTTAAAAAAAAAAATATTGAAAATGTTAATTTTATGTTTACTTTTTATAAAAGCTTGTATTTATAAGTAATATTACATAAAAAAATAAATTGTAAAAAAATAATAAGTTTTATTGAAAAGTAAAATAAAGCCATCTGATGACTAAAGATGAGTAGGCTATAACAACACAAGTAGGATATAATACGTACAGCCTGATACGTTCAACGTAATAAGTGTAACATATTCTTTGGACCAATAAAAAAAACATACGGTGTTGCAAAATCTTCCCAGCAAATGTATTTTTTTCTTTTACCAAAAAAATATTTCAAACTCTACCCATACATTTTGATTTATTTCATTTTTATGTTCTGAATTCAGCAAATCCTTAATTAATTTAATTTTTATAGACACCAACATATATATGCAAATGAACAAACAAAATAGAACTTTATATATATATATACATATACACCCACACACACACACATATATGTTAAGTTTGAGAAAAAATCCAGCTTGGAGGAAGTTGAAAATTTAAAAACAGTAATCTTTGAATTTGAGAATAATTCTGAGAAAGGTTTTACAAGACATCTTCACATCTCTAAAAGAGCTCAAAACTTATGTGAATAAATTTTTCATATATAAACCATGACCTACCCTTTAATCCAACATCCCCAACAACTAATTTCAATAGAATCATCCCATACACAGAAATACCATCAACTTCTGGCCCAGCTAATTACGAGTTATAAATCCAAATAGGTAGAGTTCATCAATTCCGGTATTGTGATATAAGTGACTGTGCATTTATAATGATTGAAAAAACCTGTTCCTCATCTTCTATGGCAAAGTTTCAATACAGAAACGCTATAAAATAAACAGAAAAGAAATCAGACAAGAAAAGTCATGCTACTCATGATCAGCAAATCTCCTTGGTAAAAACATTATGTTTCTAAAGTACAAAACCAGTTACTTGAGTTTATAAAAAAAATAAATACAGAAGACCTTACTTCCTTACTAGCCCAATTAATGATGTGAATTGCTCAATAAGTTAAAATCAACAACAGAGCAACTTCATACTGGGTTGGTATGTATGATTTCTTTGTTGACACAGGCTTTTCATTTGAAATAAAAAAAACTACACATAATGCTGAAGCATAATGTTTATCTCACGAGTACAAAAACAAATAATCAAGTTTCACTGATTTGTTTTGTAAAGGAGACCTAAGAACAATTTTATTTTTAATTAAGCTCAGATTTGATACACAAATTTCCTATATTATGGATCATAAGTATTTAAGAAAAGGGAATTAATAACAATGCTCTGGGAGAGAATTAGGCTCTGCATTATACAATTTTGTAAAAGTTACATCAACTAAATATTCATTTTAAATATCAACAACTTCTTAATATTCACATCAATACCCATCAACTAGAAACAACACATGAAGAAAATTGTTATTCTTTAATTATTGTTGATGGAGATGAGTTACTGTTGTGTGCAGTTCTTGAACCAAAAGGTTCATCAGAAGTGTTGAATTTCTCCAAGATGAAGCTGTTTGTGTTGAGGAGAAAGGGTTAATTAAAGAAAAACTGTGTAACTGTGGATTAGAACAGTTTAGAACTGAAAATTAGATCCTCCTTTAATACTAAAAACATGTAAAACTTTGACAGTTTTAAAGTGCATTGATAAACTGAATAAAACAAAGGCTTCAATAAATAAACAAAGTTCTAGGATTGGTCCTGGTGGATTAACATCAGTAATGCAGCCTTTATAAATGTATATGTAAATAAGCCATTCAGACAATTTTAGAAAACTACATAACGTAGAAAGAAGTACAATGCAATGGTGATCATAATTGCAGAAAAATTTTGAAAACTGAAATAACATCTTATTTCTTTAACATTAGAATGCACTTCAAATGCCTGGAAAACAATACATTATAAAACAAAGAACTTCAAGAAATGTGATATTTCAATCAACTTGGATGATAAAGATTGTGGACTGTGGGATGTCAGTAAGTTGAAAAAATTAAAAGGTGTTAAATAGAAATTCATATCACAGTAATAAAATAAATATAGTTTTCTTTAAAAAAATGGAGGAAAAATGTTAACAGATATTATTAATAAACATTAATTAAAAATAGTTCAAATAGTAATAAACTGTTTAATTATTAAACTGCTTTAAATTTTACAGGAATTATTTAATAATCTTGTTTTAAGTACATAAGTTTAGTAAATAGGTTCTTTTCCATTTTTTTAATGAAAACCTTTCTTCAGTATATGTAATATAAACATTTACATTTTCCTATGTTTCATTCTTTCACCTTTTTCTTGTTAAAGCATACTTCTTTTAGCTTATACAATTTTTCTGTGAAGTATTTGGTAAAATATGTATATGCAATAAATGAGAGAATGTTATACTCATGAAAGCATATAGCTCCTTCTGTTTGTTGAAGGTGAAAACTATAAAGCATCAGGGTTTTGTGAGGCATTTTTATGGGATTTTTACAACAAAAATCTAAAATGCTTTGACATTTTTTAAGACATTTTAGGATCCATATTTTTCTAAAACTGTCTAATTCTAGGGTTTTAAATAGACGATTCAAATAGCAAAACTCTGGTAAGGAGTTCAGTACTGCATTACAACATTTTGCAAAAGTTATATTAATTAACTAAACACATATTTTGAAGTATAAATTTAAACTAATTATACATTTTCAAAGGCTTCATTTTCTAGGAACAATACATGCATGACCGGAAAAAATAAAAATGTGCCAATATAAACAGAAAGATGATGCAAACTGGTCTAAAAATGCAACATTTGCGGAAAACAAAAATATAGAATTATTTTAATTTATTTAATTACAATTATCCTTTAATAAGTTTCTCTGGATATTACCTGTAACTCATATATTACACACCTTTTTTCAATAGTTTATAACAGAAATATTCAATAATCAAAATACTGTTAAAAAGTAATGAATTTCATTTCAGGAGGAATATTTTATTCCAATAAGAAATAATGGTTACACACTCAACAATCATAAAATCAACTACAAGTGGTTAATATTTTTATTATAAGAGGTTATAAGAAAATACTACATGTAATGTTTACTAATCACTAATAAAAAGATAAAATTAATGCACCTTATTTCTCGATCTCCTCTAATAATACTTGCTACAAAACTCATCTGTTCCACAGCTTGTTTTAGAAGTTGAATATGAGATCTGTTTTCTTCTAAAGCTTGTTTCAATAAAACTTGATACATGTGCTGTCCTTCCACTAGTTCTTGAAGTAGCCTAATAACAAAAAGATTATTAATTAGTACATAATCAAAGGAGAAACATTATAAAAGTATTCAACTTGTATAATATCAAAGAAAATTTACTTGGTTACAGTATATCAAATTACCAATTTTGTTGTAAAATATCAAACAATATCAAGCACTTATTAAATTTATATACAAAATGTTAATATTTTATTACTGCAGCATTAAATGCTTTCACCATTATTTGTATGTATTTGCAACAGTTAGTTTTTATAAAACAAAAAGATGAGTGAAAGTTAATCCTATGCAAATGATGGCATAATATCGAGTTAAGCTGGATTTTTCACAATATATTATTATTCTTACCCTCCATTTACATGTTCAACTTGTTCAAAATTTATGAAAAATTAATTTATAATTAAAACGGTAAGATTATAATATTTAAGTATTAAAAATAACTCAGTATTAAATAAGACTAAAAAAACTTTCATCATTATAATTTTTGCACTCTCTTGACAACATATTGAGATTAAAAGACCTGAATCTGTTTTTCACTTTTTATCACTTCTATTTTTCATCTTAAACTGTAGTTTTATTCATAAAAACAACATTGCTTAATATTTACTAGGTGGGTGAGAAGTCCCTTTACACTGAAATAAATCCAGCTTAAACAGGGTCTACTGCTGCCAATTCTCACTTCCAGAATTAATGGTAAAAGGGATTGCTGCCATCATTATACTTCAGAAAGATGGTGCTCCAGCGCATTTTAATTTGAATATCCACAGACACCTCAATGGAATTTTTCAGAATTGCTGGGACTGGACGTGGGTCAGAAGAGTCACTGGTTCCATTGCCTTGGCCAGCAAGAAGCCCTGACCTCACCACACCTGATAATGCACTCTGGGATTTTGTAAAAGAAGAGATCCAAAAATGCAGATATATCAAGACGCTTTTATCAGTATTTGAAATGATCACCCCTGATATGCCATGGCAGATGAACAACCAGAAATGGAGGTGTATACAGCTGTGCTTTGAACATCGTGAAACCTACAAAGACATTCTGGAAGATAAGCTGCACCTACCCTAATAATTTCATATCTAGCGTAAAGGGACTTCCCACCCAACCGTACACATAAAAGTAATTTAGATATCTAAAAAGCAAAACTAGAATAAAGTTATCTAACCAGTCAGACATACATGAAATGGTGTATGGATATACCAATACAGCACAAAAATGTCAAGAGATTTAATTAATCCTTTATATCTCCTAAATACTTCTGAAAATTATGATTAACAAATGTTTTAAAATCTAATAACTCTTTATTTTTAAATCTTTCAACTAAAAAAAAGTGTTTTTTATAAATAATATCAAAACAAAATAAATGAAATTTCCAAATGTGTTCAAACTGTATTTAAATAATTAACATGCAATATACATAGTCTGTCCCACAGGAAAAGTGACTCATGTGAAATAAAATACAAGACGTTGCTTATTTTAAGTTTATATGACTTTTTATTCAAAATAAGCTCCTTGTGAGTCAATACACAACTGGAAGCATTAGAAAAATTGTTCAAAACAACTCTGATACTCAACCTTTGAAACTGCGTGCAGTATGATGGTTGTAGCTCTCTGGATGTCTGAAATCATGTCAAAATACTGATATCACCATGTTTCATCATATGTTACGATGCAAGACATGAAATCTGAGTCCCTAGCGATCGATCTTTTCATGTCTCTGCAGTGTTCCACTCTGCAATCTTTTTGATCATCAGTGAGTGACTGGGACACAAAGTGACAACATATCTTCTTTTTGCCCAAATTTGCAGTTAGAATGCAATGCACAATTGTTTTAGGAATTCAATCTCCTCAATTAACCTGGTAGTTGCACAATGATCATTTTGAAGAATTTCAGCCACTTCTTGATCATTTTCTTCTACTCAAACTGTCGATGATGCTCTTGGATGTGGATCATCTTCAATGCTCTCTCTACCATTACAAAACCTTGCATACCACAAAACATTTTTACAACTCATTACTTCACTAACATAAACAGTTTGCATCATTTTAAAAGTGTCTGTGGCACTTTTACCCAATTTAAAATAAACTTTAATGTTTGCATGTTGCTCCACTGTTCCTTTCATGATCGAAGTTCAAAATATACTGTTAAAGTTTTGGTTACTACAAGCAGTCTATGATGCCAGTGCTGCTAAATTTAGAACAGAAGGTAGACGGAATACCACACTATTTAATTCATGCACGCATTAGTAGTTACGCAAATATAAAATCACTTTTCTGCGGGACGGAATGTGTATATAACATTTTGTAAAAGTTAAATGCAAGTCATTGTTTTGCGAACTTTAATTTTTTATCAAGCTTGGGTTTATAAAAATTAAAATATAAGTATGAAATTTTGCAAACACTTCTCAAAAAGGGTTGAGTATGCTTGATTTTTGTTTAAATTTTCAGATGTAGGAAGGTCAAATACTGACTATAAAAATGAAAAATACTGAAACAGCAAATTGCCAAGTGCATGCAGATGAATTTTTAGAGTTGTAAAGTTTTAAAAAAGGATGAAAATCTACTGCTATGTTAATAAAACTTGTTAAAAAATTTCTTAAGGTTGCAAAGTTACAAAAAAAAAAGTTTGATCAATTTACTCTGATACTATATGGCTACTTCACAAATAGTGTATGATCAAGTATTCAGTATTACTATATTTTACAGAGGATTATTTCTAGTTCTATGTAGTTAAAGATATTTTTAACTAAGCCAATTAATATAGATTATAAATAAACATCAATGTCTTGTAGGAGACAAATTTTTGTCTGCAGTATATCTGTATTAAAAAAAAAAATCAATGCTCTGCAGAACTATGAAGCACAAGCATGTCAGTGAAAGTAGTAACATTATAGAAATGAAATTATCCATACCTGCTGTTTTCTGCTCTAAGAGCACACAACTGTTCACGATATTCACTTCTGAATTTCAGTGAACTAACAAAACTATCAGCACTAGTTTTATGAGATTTGAGAGAATTAACTGTAGACAATACTGAAGGAGGGCCGCCAAGATCTGTTTGACCTCCTCTACTGACATCATGACCATCTTGTCCTGCTAAATTGGCTCCAAGTTCTAAAACCATTTAAAAAAATAAGAAATAGAAGATGAAGTTAAAAAAAGTAATGTGGGAAATTTTACTTGAATGCATACAAAAGGCATTAGGTAAGTTTGACAATACAATGGAACAGATTAACACAGTCAGTGAAAAAGTTGGTATGTGTTAGACAGTCCCAACCTACACTGTAGCCACTAGCCATTGTCTCAGTGTCATTTGCTTTTTAGCTGTGTTAGTGAAAGGGGTAGTGATGTAATCATGGTCAAAACAGAACACCGGGCAATTTTGCACATGGGTTAAGTGTTGATCAGTATTTAGAGGAAATGACTCCTGTGCTTGTAGAGGATTGTCTTCATTCTACAACTAAGAGTTTGAAAGAGGAATTTTGGTCTTGACGATGCTTCAAGGTCAAGTTGACCATCTTTGGCTGTGACTGAGGGAACTGATGTTGTAGTACAAAAAATGCTTGAGAGGCACAGACATGTGACCTACCACCCAAACAGAGGTGTCCTTGGACATTAATGCTCTAGCAGTTTATTATATTCTGTAAGATCACCTTTAAATTAAAAAAATTTGTACTCTTTGGGTGCTGCATAACTTGACAGATGATCAGCTGACACGTCATATTTCATGGTACCGTGAAATGCTGAAAAAGTTTGAAAATGGGAAACCTCCCTCAGTGAACATTATTGTGATAAGTGATGAAACGTGGCTGTACTATTATAATGTTCCAGTCAAGGCTTAAAACTAAGTGCAAATGTTCAAAGATGAGGAGACCCCTCCCTGTGGCTGTTCAAAAATTCAGCTCAGTAAAGTGAATGATGGCCATATTTTATAGTATGAGAGGAATTTCAGAGTGCATTTTGTTGAAAACTCAGAAAACAGTTTCTGGGGGTATTAAAAGGAATGCCTACCTAAAAGTTGTTGAATCTATCAAGTAGCTGCACCTAAACTCAAGAATGGAAACATGGTTTCTTCACCCCGATAATGTTCCAGCATACTGCTCAAACGTTTGCTCTCAGTATTTGGCTAGCACTGGAATAAAACTGTTAGAACATCCTCCCAACAGTCCTGGCCTCGCTCCATTTGACTTTGCACTGTTCCCCCAGGTGAAGAACAGACTGAAAGAGAGACATTTTATGAACAATGACGACTTCCAAGGACTTGAAATGTTAAGTATGCCCAGATCTCCGACAAAATATAGCACGGTTTCTTTGAAGACTGGTTTCGAAGGATGAAGAAGTGTATAATGTGTAGAAATTATTTTGAAAAATAAAAAAAAATAATCATATTGAAAAACTTTCCTAATCCCTTTTGTATATTTAAGAAAGATTAAAATTCTTATTATTACTCCAACATAAGAATAGTAAAAGACTTTCTATTAATTAAATATTTCAATTATTGGATGCAAAACTGACTATTATGTCTAGTAGTGACATCCTAGTGCACAAGAGATAGTATGAATAGTGTAATATCAGCAGTGTTATATATTAGCCTTAGTTAAACCATATTTTTTATTGACTATCTTATCATTATGATTAGAACTGTAATATTTTTATCTAGCAGATGAGTTCAATATTTTTACACCTAGAAATATTCTATAACTTACTGAGCTAATAATTTCTGCCTTTTCTCTATAATTTCTTTATCTTAATGTATTTACCTATATTATTATTACTTTTTAATAACGTGGTGTATAAGGTAAAGAGAACACTTGTCAGTTGCTATAATGTTGCAATCTAACAGTAAAAAATAAACATTTATTATTTTAATTATCACTAAACATCTAGTTTGAAATGAAAATGAAAACAGTTTGATTTGATTATTTGTAACCTTCATTGATCACAAAAGGAATCTCTTTTGCATTGAAAAAAAAATTGTTATATATTTAATGTTAAAAATATGTGCATTATTAAAGCTTATATTTTTATAGATATAATATCACCTTAAAGTACTGACAAATGAATCCTATTTAAATTTAAAAAAACTCAAGAAAAGAGGGCACAAAAGACAAATATATTACTATCATATGATAAAAATATCAAAAGTAAAGAAAAATTTGTCTTAAAGAAACCAACAGGTTATGTGACAGTTTTAAGCAATTAATCTACTCTAGTACAATGGAACGTTAAAAAAAGTCTCTTTAATAAATTTATAAAAAAAATTCAAAATGGTAGACTTTTCTGTAGATTTTTAGAGTAATTTATAACAAAAACAACAAAATAATCAAAATTAGTTTGCATTTTTTCAACAACATAACTTTTTACATAACCAATTAAAAAATGAACAATTACATAAACAGAGCTAATTAACCAACTTTAAATTGAAAAATGTTACACGTATTAATGGGGTACAAAATCCTCAGAATTTTGTCTTTTAAAGTGGTTTTAGCTCATTTCTAATTTTTCTACAAAAGTTTTCCCTTTTACAGATCACATATGATTTTTTTTTTATATTACATTGGCCAAAACACAACATAAACTAACTTGATTAATATTGAATGAAGTTTCCATAAATAAAAATATACACATACATAGTAATAAATAATTTTTATTTATAGATAAATTCCTAATTCCTATAAATAAAACATGTTTATACATTTTATTACTTTGAATGTTTATACTTTATAAAGTTTATTTTAAAATATTTTTTGAGTAAAATATTATACAACAATTGCTCATACAACACCGATATATAACAAACAGATTCTTATAAAAAAAATTACAACATATAAAATCAGAAATAAAGAAGAAAATATTTCATAGTTTGTTATAACCCTACCCGATAGAAAAATAACTTAAGGAAAAATTAAACTAATTTAAAAAATAATAATAAGAAAAATACAAATATCAAACACAAAAAATCATCCCATTTCAGAAAACATACTAATTTTACATACCAGGAGATAAAACAGTTATAGCCGCCTGCACTGCTGTTCGAACCAAATTATCCAGAGCAAACATCCAATGTGGTTTTATACTATGATGTCGTAATACAGTATTTACCTAAAACAATACAAAGAAAAATATTCAATAATAAAGCACAAGTTGTATCATTAGAAATATAATAAAGTAGTTTTTTTTTTCAAAATAACTTATACTTAAGTTTGTCTTTACTGTTACTGTACAACCTATTTTTTGTTGTTATACAAAGTGTCTGACGAAGTAACAGAGAAACATTCAGGACATGTTTTACTGGTGAAAATAATGAAAAAAGTACATATAAACATAGGTCTGGAAATGTTTTGTTTTAGAATTACGGCTAGCAAAAGATTTCACCTAGATTTCAGCAAAGAAGCCCTACTGTAATTTTTGGGACCCAAATTAAAGAGTTGGTGGTTTCTTACATAATATTTCTACAGTACATTTCTTTTTATTAAAGAGCTGAAATCTGGGCAAAATCCTTTGCTAGTTGTAACTCGAAAACATAGAGTTCCAGAGCTATGTTTATATGCACTTTTTTCATTATTTTCACCAGTAGAATATGCCCTGAAAGTTTCTTCATTTCTTTGTGGACACCGGTATCTTCTGGGCAAGAATTAAATATTATATACTATTATCAGTGTTTCAGTACTGATTATAAGTACTCGTATTTTAATTTCAAGTAAGCATGCTCCTGTAATAATAACCATATATTGATTTAGTTCAAAAAAAACAAAAGAATCTTAAATTTCAGGTCATATGATCAGGTGTATGATCAGTGGATAAGTTTAATTAATTAAAATTTTTTAGTTTCATGCAGGAAAACAATTTTTTTTCTCCATTTGTTGTTTACTAATGAAACAATGTATTTAAATGTAAGGTATACTGTCACAACATTTTCCTGTAGAGCATGGAAAATCAAGCTGTAATAATCAAGCACAAGCAAACTCTAAAGTTACAATTATTTTGCCAATGCTTAGGTAAAGGTTTAGAGCTCTTTATTTTTAAGGGCGGGATACTATGTCCATAAAAGAAACTACTCGTCATTCATACTTACGATATTTCTGCAGAAATGAAAATTCTGTTATTTCCCAGTAAGGTAGGTTGCAATCTGGCTGGAATAAAGATGTTCATATGAAAATAAAAAAATGCTCCCATGTCATTTGACTGGTTGCAGTGGACTCCATGATTTGTTGTTCTACAGCTGGCCTCTTGGTTCATTGGATCTTGTACCTTGTGACTTGTGTATTGTTTTTAATAGTTTTTGGGATGTGTGATTTTTTTCAAGGGTATTGTGTAATTGCTACAATTCCTTATAACTGGATGAGCTAACAGATTGAATTGTTACTATTGTGGAGTCAATAACAACAGAAATGGTAGAGTAGGCTAGACTTGCAGTATATTCTACATCCTTATATATATAGGTATATTACAAAGTCCTTCTGGGATTTTCATAACCTATTTTACTTTTGAAAATAATTGAAAAAGTTCAAAAAACATATATCCTGAATGTTTCGTTTGTAAGTTACGGCTAGTGAAAGATTTTGCTCGGATTTCAGCTACCCTGGTGAAATAAGATCATACTGAAATTTTTAGGATGTTCAAAGGACAGAATTAATGATTTCTTATGATTTTTGACCTGAAAAATTGAATAAAATAGGTTACACAACCATATCAGCAGTAGGTTTTGAGAAATCTGGGATAAAACACAATAAATTGGGGTAAAAAACCCATTTTTTTGTTTGACGTACAATAACTTTGTTAAATGGGTAATAAACACATACAATGTTTAAACAAAATTTGTAGAAAGTTTAATTCTAAACCAAATGATGTAAGATAAATGAAATAAAACAAAAATAGTTAGACAAATTTGAATTTTATTTAGAAATGCTACGCTAGACCAAAATGCATCTTATGAACCAGTTAAATATTCTAAAATGGGCCCACCATTTTCAACAGATTTCTTGGCACAGATCTGTACTGTGTTTGTTGCTCTTTTTAGTTCTTCAGTTCTGTCATTAGTTGCTCAGCCACATCCACAATGCAGACAATTAATTCCTTATGAGAATATATTTTTGTTTTGCATACAATATTTTTTTCATCCATCCCCAGACAAAAAATCTAAAGGCGTTAAAATCAGCCGATCCTTGTGGCCAGGAATGTGGACCTCCACAACCGATCCATTTCTCAGGGAAATAATGATTTAAGTGAGTGGAAACAGCACAAGAGAAGTGGGGAGGCATGCCATCGTGCTGGAAATATACTTTGCATCTCAGCATAAGGAAAATTTTCAAGCAGTTGCAACAATTCTTCTTGAAGAAAGTAGACCTCAGCATTTAAGCGGTCAGGTAATATGAACAATCAAAACAGCTGATTGTGAAGAAGGCCGCACCACATATTGATGCTAAATCCGTGTTGAAAATTGCCTTCCACCATTTCATGAGGATTTACTTCTGCCCATCTATGCTCATTGCTAAGTTGTTGGCACCATGTTAAGTGAAATTTGACTCATCAATAAACAAATCATACTTGTAGAGTTGTCAATTTGTGTTCCACTAGTAACAACTCCAAGCAAAGCGGACCGTTTCCTGGGTGTAGTTGTTGAACTATCTGTGTGATAAGAATAAAATTTGTTTTGTTTAAGTGTCCTCCAAACCGTGAAATGCGCAACTCCAATCTGCTTAGAAAGACATCATGAACTGACGCTTGATTGCATCAATAATAATTTCATCAATAACAGTATTGTGTTGGGCAGGTCGTTCATAGCTGGTATAAATACTAAGTAGTGAACTGTTTCCTAAAGACTGCAAAAAGTCGTGCTAATTATTTTGGGATCTGGATTCCTGCAATTCGGAAAACTTATTTCATGTTCTACTGCAGCAGCTGTAGCATTACCATTACACACACCCAAAAAGAATACTTAATTTACCTTACAGAATGACTTGAACACAAATACAAAATAGGACATTATTGATCAGCTGTTGTTATTTTATTACCAACTTTGAAATAATAATTTTTCAAATAATTTATTGTATTTCTGTCATTAATATAAAAATTATTATCTAAGTAATTTTTATTTTATAATTTTTGTGTAATTTCCAGATTTTTTAAATTTTTTTAACAGCAATTTTAACAATAAATTTTGTTTTTACAGATTTTTCGCATCACCAAAAAAGAATCTGGCTTTTGCTTACAATAAATAAATATACTTTTCTGACAAATGTAGTAGGAATTTACTGATTCCAAATAAAATTAAAATTTTTCTAACTTTTTTTTATTTTATTAACTTATTTTACACCATTTTATTCAGAATTAGATTCTCTACAAGTTTTGTTTAAAAATTTTATGTGTTTATCACCTATTTATCAAAGTTAATATACATCAAACATAAAAAAACAGGGTTTTTTTACCCTAATTTGTTGGTTTTCACCCCAGATTTCTCAAAAAATACTCTAGATACAATTCTGGGACCTATTTTATTCAATTTTTCAAGTCAAAAACCAAAAGAAATTACTAATTCTGGCACTTTATTAATGTCCTAAAACTTTCAGTACAGCCTCATTTCATTCAGATTGTCAATAATTAGTCCGTACTAATAAACTTTAAATCACAGTCATACAAAATCTGATTGGTGATTTTGTGTTCAATTATACTTGAAGTGCATAAATGTAAACGGGAAGTTATCATCCAAATATAAATAACAAATTTATGCACAGTAGGTTTGTTATAGCAATAAATTATATTAAAGATTAAAAAACTAAACTAGATTTGGATTTAATGGAAGTTTTTTCTCATGTAAAATGCTTTAGCTATGAACCTAACATCTAACAACGTGATAGAAAACAATTTTATATTGTACTATGATCCAGTAAATTATTTATTAGATTTATTTTATCTGAAAATAATGTACACCTAGACATAGTGAAAAACACACTACATCTTAATATCTTCTTTTTGTTATCTGCTTGTTTGTTTACTTACCCTATTCTAGTAGCTGAAGTGGTATTTTAGTGTGCATATGCAATTATTTTAGTATACATCCAAGATTTATAATTATTGTTGAAGTTAATTAATTTATTTGTGATAAGTTTCTATGAGGTGGTTGGCAAATATAGAGTCTATGTTATTGTAGACTTTTAGTTAGTGTATTCAATGTTACCTCTGTTAAAAGCTGTGTCCTGTTTCTCCAACGTAGAACTTCCTGGAGTATTGTTATGTATTTCTAGAAAGTGTCTTTTGAGTGTAATAGTTTGTGTTCTTTTTTTTAACTATTTTGTATATTTTTACTGTATTTTTTCTTTAGGTTTTGTTTTTCTGCACTGAGCACAAGAATAAGTCAATGAATGAGTTGATTATATCCATGTATTAATGCTAGGTATTTTTAGTAGCAAGTCATGGTTCTGAAAATTAAAAGTTTATGGGTTATGTTAGGTGATTCAAGGTGTCTTGAGCAATATCACTATGAACTGTTGAATTTTTCTTTATTTTGAAGACATGTTTAATTTGTTGCACTTTTTATGAATGTGACCTCAATTATATGTATGCACTAAGTAAAACTACCATAACATACGTAAATCTGAGAACTGATTCAACAATTAAATTTACCTATTTCACTATTCACAAGTCAAAATCTACAACTAACAAAATTTTAAATACTTAGAATTAAAAAAAAAACTTCCTTTAAATTATTCAATGAAAAATTGTTTTAAAACAAACATATTGTCATACATTACTGTCACATTAAAAAATGTTTCTTTTACTTCAGTATATAGGGACAAGTATTCAGTTTGGTATATTCTCAACTCTACTTTGTTTGTTTTTGTAAATACACAAATAATAACATATATAATATACAATTATTTAATTTAAAAAAACAACACACAAATACAACTACTAACCTCATAGCTGTAGAATCCAACAGCTGCATGAAAAATTATACAGAGCAGAAAATGAATTTAAATTATCCATAATGCATAAAATATTCAAAACTATAACTCTACAATTTACCATTCTTGGAGGTGTGAAGGTTATTTGTTACATAAAAATATAAGTAATGTGTAATTTGTAAATTATCATACATTTATTATAAAACAGTAATGTGTAAATATGTAATAAGAGTTTGAATTATCACATACAAATAAAACAGAAAAATCTAGAATGGCATTAACTCTTTCTTTGCCAACTACACTCGGAAAATAAAAATCTAGAAATACATTTAACTGCATTTTAAATACAAACATTATAATTCTGCCAATTATAGTAGGTTATGTAAAAGTGATTACCTATGGCTATTATGATTTTTAAAACTGGTTGTTTGTGAACTTTTAAAAATGATATTTTAATATGTTATTTTATTTTGTTTCATTTATAAAATTTTGTCCATAAATTTGAACTGAACTACTGTCTTTATGGGCACAACATTTATTTAGCATTGATTATAAATAGATCATTCACAGTACCTAATTATAATGTAACAGCCTGATCACCTGACAACTGACTAATTATAAAGAAAAATATTGTGTATAAACACAACCTACATATAAAGATTAAATGGTGGCACATTTTAAAAATGAACTTTGAAAAAACCTTCTCAGTCAATTATATACTACACTACAAATAAAATAATGAACTAAATTTATCATATAATATTCAATGTTAGATCTATGCACATCAACACTTTCCTATATTGTTTGATATATGGTCCAGTAAATATGATATCACATATCATTCAGTAATTGATCTGTGTCACTCAACACTCTAATATATTGTTTGATATATAGTCCAGTAAAAATAATAGTATTGTAACAAGACCAGTACAACAAACCTGAGTAACGATCCCTGCCAATTAAGAAGAAAATAACAATGAAAAGAATTCAGAAGGGTTCCTTGTTCTAAGCTAACAGGTTCATTTAACAATCGTTCTTTGTAATACTGCCCATGGCAGACCAGCAACAGATGTTCAATGAAAAGGGGTTATCAGACCAGGGTAGGAATTTAACTGGAAAATGTAAAGGTGCAGACAGTAATTTTCATGCTTCAACAGCTATGGAATTTGGGTCTGGTTCTGTAGGTCAAGAGGATATGAGTATAAATACTCGAGGACCAGCGAGTTAAAATCAGTAAGAAGTGAGTATTCAGTTAGTGTAAGTTAGTGCGGCAAGGGTGTTCAATGCAATTATGAAATGGCAGTGTGGCAAGAGTGTTCAATGCAATTAAGAAACGGTGTGCAGTAATAACGTGTAAAGTGACATCACAAGCATTCCAGTGTGGACAGTGGGTGAATGCAGGAAGTTGTTCGGTGAGTTACTGATTGACAATTAATGAAAAAGAAAAATTACTAAACTCATTCATAAATTTTTGGGATAGTTTGATGTTAAATAGTAAAGGTATTTGCAGTAAAAGAACTTTAGACTTATCTTATTTTCATAGTAATACAATACTGATTGTTAAAAGTGCTAACACTAGTGGTCATTATAATGTACAATCAATTGAAATGAATTCTGGTATTTATGATAGATCCTATCCTTATTTAAAATTCTATTTTGTACGTAATTTACTTACTATTATTGTCATTATTGATGTCTTTTTTTTTATTGTTCTTGATCTAATAAATTGTAATTATATAAGCATTTTTAATTTTTTTTTTTGTCTTCAGTCATTTGATTGGTTTGATGCAGCTCTCCAAGATTCCCTATCTAGTGCTAGTCGTTTCATTTCAGTATACATCCTACATCCCTAACAATTTGTTTTACATATTCCAAACGTGGTGTTCCTACACAATTTTTCCCTTCTACCTGTCCTTCCAATATTAAAGCGACTATTCCAGGATGCCTTAGTATGTGGCCTATAAGTCTGTCTCTTCTTTTAACTATATTTTTCCAAATGCTTCTTTCTTCATCTATTTGCCGCAATACCTCTTCATTTGTCACTTTATCCACCCATCTGATTTTTAACATTCTCCTATAGCACCGCATTTCAAAAGCTTCTAATCTTTTCTTCTCAGATACTCCGATCGTCCAAGTTTCACTTCCATTTAAGCGACACTCCAAACATACACTTTCAAAAATCTTTTCCTGACATTTAAATTAATTTTTGATGTAAACAAATTATATTTCTTACTGAAGGCTCGTTTAGCTTGTGCTATTCGGCATTTTATATCGCTCCTGCTTCGTCCATCTTTAGTAATTCTACTTCCCAAATAACAAAATTCTTCTACCTCCATAATCTTTTCTCCTCCTATTTTTCACATTCAGTGGTCCATCTTTGTTATTTCTACTACATTTCATTACTTTTGTTTTGTTCTTGTTTATTTTCATGCAATAGTTCTTGCGTAGGACTTCATCTATGCCATTCATTGTTTCTTCTAAATCCTTTTTACTCTCGGCTACAATTACTATATCATCAGCAAATCGTAGCATCTTTATCTTTTCACCTTGTACTGTTACTCTGAATCTAAACTGTTCTTGTAAAGATTACAAAGTAACGGAGACAGGGAACATCCTTGTCGGGCTCCCTTTCTTATTACAGCTTCTTTCTTATGTTCTTCAATTGTTACTGTTGCTGTTTGGTTCCTGTACATGTTAGCAATTGTTCTTCTATCTCTTTATTTGAACCCTAATTTTTTTAAATGCTGAACATTTTATTCCAGTCTACGTTATCGAATGCCTTTTCTAGGTCTATAAACGCCAAGTATGTTGATTTGTTTTACTTTAATCTTCCTTCTACTATTAATCTGAGGCCTAAAATTGCTTCCCTTGTCCCTATACTTTTCCTGAAACCAAATTGGTCTTCTCCTAACACTTCTTCCACTCTCCTCTCAATTCTTCTGTATAGAATTCTAGTTAAGATTTTTGATGCATGACTAGTTAAACTAATTGTTCTGTATTCTTCACATTTATCTGCCCCTGCTTTCTTTGGTATCATGACTATAACACTTTTTTTGAAGTCTGACGGAAATTCCCCTTTTTCATAAATATTACACACCAGTTTGTATAATCTATCAATCGCTTCCTCACCTACACTTCGCAGTAATTCTACAGGTATTCCGTCTATTCCAGGAGCCTTTCTGCCATTTAAATCTTTTAATGCTCTCTTAAATTCAGATCTCAGTATTGTTTCTCCCATTTCATCCTCCTCAACTACCTCTTCTTCCTCTATAACACCATTTTCTATTTCATTTCCTCCGTATAACTCTTCAATATATTCCACCCATCTATCGACTTTACCTTTCGTATTATATATTGGTGTACCATCTTTGTTTAACACATTATTAGGTTTTAATTTATGTACCCCAAAATTTTCCTTAACTTTCCTGTATGCTCCGTCTATTTTACCAATGTTCATTTCTCTTTCTACTTCTGAACACTTCTCTTTAATCCACTCTTCTTTTGCCAGTTTGCACTTCCTGTTTATAGCATTTCTTAATTGTCGATAGTTCCTTTTACTTTCTTCATCACTAGCATTCTTATATTTTCTACGTTCATCCATCAGCTGCAATATATCGTCTGAAACCCAAGGTTTTCTACCAGTTCTCTTTATTCCGCCTAAGTTTGCTTCTGTTGATTTAAGAATTTCCTTTTTAACATTCTCCCATTCTTCTTCTACATTTTCTACCTTATCTTTTTTACTCAGACCTCTTGCGATGTCCTCCTCAAAAATCTTCTTTACCTCCTCTTCCTCAAGCTTCTCTAAATTCCACCGATTCATCTGACACCTTTTCTTCAGGTTTTTAAACCCCAATCTACATTTCATTATCACCAAATTATGCTCGCTATCAATGTCTGCTCCAGGGTAAGTTTTGCAGTCAACGAGTTGATTTCTAAATCTTTGCTTAACTATGATATAATCTATCTGATACCTTGCAGTATCGCCTGGCTTTTTCCAAGTGTATATTCTTCTATTATGATTTTTAAATTAGGTATTGGCAATTACTAAATTATACTTCGTGCAAAACTCTATAAGTCGGTCGGTCCCCTCTTTCATTCCTTTTGCCCAGCCCGTATTCACCCACTATATTTCCTTCCTTGCCTTTTCCAATGCTTGCATTCCAATCTCCAACTATTATTAAATTTTCATCTCCTTTTACGAGGTTAATTGCTTCATCAATCTCTTCGTATACACACTCTACCTCATCATCATCATGGGCGCTTGTAGGCATATAGACGTTAACAATCGTTGTCGGTTTAGGTTTTGATTTTATCCTTATTACAATGATTCTATCGCTATTCATCTTGAAATACTCCACTCTTCTCCCTATCTTCTTGTTCATCACGAAACCTACTCCTGCCTGCCCATTATTTGACGCTGAGTTAATTACTCTAAAGTCACCTGACCAAAAGTCGCCTTCCTCTTCCCACCGAACCTCACTAATTCCTACTATATCCACCTTTACCCTATCCATTTCTTTTTATTTCTTTTAATTGTTAGTTTCTCAATATTCTAATCGAGCCGCTAACATGCGACAGTATGTTTGATATAGTACAAACAAACAATACATACTAATAATAGTCACAAATATTTTGGTAAAAAATTTGCCATAATCAGCAATAACAATTGATATTTTTTTCTTGTCTTCAGTTACTTGACTGGTTTGATGCAGCACTCCAAGTTTCCCTACCTAGTGCCATTTGTTTCATTTCGGTATACCCCCTATATCCTATATCCTGAACAATTTGTTTTACATATTCCAAATGTTGCCTGCCTGCACAATTTTTTCCGCCTATCTGCTCCTCCAATACCAAAATGACAATTCCAGGATGCCTTAAGATGTGGCCTACAAATCTGACTTTCCTTTTACCTACATTTTTCCGAATGCTTCTTTCTTCATCAATTTGCCACAACAACTCTTCATTTGTCACTCTATCCACCCATCTGATTTTTAACATTCTCCTATGTTACCATATTTCAAAAGCTTATAATCTTTTCTTCTCAGGTACTCTGATTGTCCAAGTTTCACTTCCATATAAAGCTACGCTCCAAACATATACCTTTAAAAATGCTTTCCTGATGTTTAAATTAATTTTTGAAGTAAGCAAATTATATTTGTGACTGAAAGCTTGATTTGCCTGTGCTATTCAGAATTTTATATTGCTCCTGCTTCATCTATCTTTAGTAATTCTAATTCTCAAATTACAAAATTCTTCTACCTCCATAATCTTTTCTCATCCTATTTTTACATTAAGTGGTCCATCTACTTTATTTCTACCGCATTTCATAACTTTTGTTTTGTTCTCTATTTTCATGTGGTACTTCCTGTGTAGGACTTACATCTATGTCACTCGTTGCTTCTTCTAAATGTGTTTACTCTCAGCTAGAATTAATATATGATCAGCAAATCATAGCATCTTTATCTTTTACCTTGCACTGTTACTCCAGAAATAAAATGGTTCTTGAACATTATTAACTGCTAGTTCTTTGTAAAGATTAAAAAATAACAGGTATAGGGAAATCCTTGTCACACTTCCTTTTTCATTTCTGCTTCTTTCTTATTTTCTTTGAGTTTGGTTCCTGTAAATATTAGCAATTGTTTTTTTATCTCGATACTTGAACCCTAAATTTTTTAAAATGCTGAACATTTTAATTCAAACTACATTATCAAATGCCTTTTCTAAGTCTATGTGTGCCATGTATGTTGGTATATTTTTCTTTAAACTTCTTTCTACTATTAATCTGAGCACTAAAGTTGCTTCCCGTGTCCCTATACTTTTCCTGAAACCAAACTGGTCTATTTCTAACTCTTCTTCCACTCTGCTTTCAATTCTTCTGTACAGAATTCTAATTAAAATTTTTGATGCACAAGTAATTAAGCTAATTGTTCTGTATTCTTCACATTTATCTGCTCTGCTTTCTTTAGAATCATGACAATAACACGCTTTTTGAAGTCTGACAGAAATCCTTTTTTTTGTAAATATCACATACCAGTTTGTATAATAATCTATCGCTTCCTCACTTGGACTGCAAAGTAATTCTACAGGTATTCTGTCTATCCCAGGAGCCTTTCTTCCATTCAAATCCTTTAATGCTCTATGAAATACTCTGATTTCAGTATTCTATCTCCCTTTTCATCCTCTTTGATTTCCTCTCCTTCCTCTATAACACTACTTTATAATTTATTTCCTCCGCATAACTCTTCAGAATATTCCACCCACCTATCGACTTTTCCTTTTGTATTATAAATTGGTGTACCATCTTTATTTAACACATTATTTATTTAACTTATGCACCACAAAATATTCCTTAACTTTCCTGTATGCTCCGTCTATTTTACCAATGATCATTTTTCTTTCCATTTCAGAACACTTTTCTTTAATCCACTCTTCTTTCGCTAATTTGCACTTCCTGTTTATAGTATTTCTTAATTGTCAACAGTTCCTTTTACCTTCTTCATCACTAGCATTCTTATATTTCTATGCTCATCCATCAGCTGCAATATACTGATATCCAAGGTTTTCTACCAGATTTCTTTACTCTGCCTAAGTTGGCTTCTGCTGATTTAATACTTTCCTTTTTAACATTCTTCCATTCTTCTTCTATATTTTCTACCTTATCTTTTTTACTTAGACCTCTTGTGATGTCCTCCTAAAAAATCTTCTTTATCCCCGTCTTCCTCAAGCTTCTGTTAATTCCACCAATTCATCTAACACCTTTTATCAGATTTTTAAACTCAAATCTACATTTCATTATCATTAAATTGTGGTTGCTATTGATACCTTGCTTTTTCACACAGCTTTTTCTATGTGAATATTCTTCGATTATGGTTTTTAAACTGGTGTTGGCAATTACTAAATTATACTTTGGCAAAACTCAACTAGTCGGTCCCCTCTTTCACTTCTTTTGCCAGCCTGTATTCACCTACAATATATCCTTCCTTGCCTTTTCCAGTGCTTGCATTCCAATCTCCAACTAATATTTAATTTTCATCTCCTTTTATCTGTTTAATTGCTTCATCAATTTCTTTGTGTAAACACTGTATTTCATCATCATCATCATGATGAGCACTTATAGGGTCATAGATGTTATCACTCGTTGTCGGCTTAGGTTTTGATTTATCCTTGTTGCTAAGTTAATTATTCTAAAATCGCCTGACCAAAAGTCATTTTCCCATCGAACCTCACTAATTCCCGCTAAATCTTCATTTAACCTACACATTTCCTTCTTTAAATTTATCATCTACCAACTTTTTCAGACTTCCAACAATCCATGCTCCGACTTGTAGAGTGTTAATTTTTTAATTTTCTGGTGACCCCTTCCCTGGCAG
The DNA here is from genome assembly GCF_047948215.1 of Lycorma delicatula. Classification (NCBI taxonomy): domain Eukaryota; kingdom Metazoa; phylum Arthropoda; class Insecta; order Hemiptera; family Fulgoridae; genus Lycorma; species Lycorma delicatula. The sequence continues at coordinate 210,554,881 of NC_134457.1, forward strand.
TCCCCATCCAGAGGTCCAAACAGGGGACTAGTTTACCTCCAAAATATTTTACCAAGGAAGGGGCCTCCATCTTTGTTACATGAAAATATGCAGAGTTACATTTTCTTGGAAAAAAAACAGCTGTTGTTTTCCATTGCTTTCAGCTGCGCAGTACTCAGAGGATTGAGTGATGTCAATATGGTCGTTTAAGTTTTCCTGACCTATGCCCTAACAGCTACTGAAAGAGCTGGTGCCCTCTTTTAGGAATCATTCCTTAAAAGATATCACTTCGATATGGTTGCACCTTCGGTCCAGCTACTCTGTATTACTGAGCACCACTCAAGATCTCTCACTATCGGCAAGGTTTCATGATTCATAGAGCGGGAATTGATATTTAAGGTGCTAATTAAAACCCACAAGACATAATTACAAATAATTTACACTGTATCTAAATTTCCACATTACCCATTGGTTTATTGTTAGAGTTCATTTAATGACATCGTTTCATAATTGGTAGGATAATAATAATTGCTCTTCCATAACTAGGCTAACCTGTTTTGAGGCTGTAGAGTTTAAAAGAACGTAAAAATATTAATTTAATTTTAAAAGTTAACCTACTTGAATTGTAAAATTATTATTATTAATAATAATGAAATAATAATGCTCTACCTTGCATTGTGTCATTACCAAAACACTATGCATAATGCAGTTATGACACAACAAGGGCAGTAATAAAAAGCAAAGAATTAATTTATATCTGTAACCAGTATTAATTTTGCAGTACTTACCGCATCTTGAAACAAGTAAAGAGCCAAGTGCAACTGATTTATAGCCACTGAATCAAAGTCTAATTCTTCTTTTAGATTATGAATTGCATTTTCAATAACTTCTTTATTTTGATCAGCAATATAATCTCTTAAACCTCTCATTAATACTTCAAGATGGCTCTGTAACAAATATAATAACAACAAATCAACATCATATATTAGTAAAAGTTAATCATTAAGGTTTTCACCCTCTCTCACCCAAAAAAAAACCTGCTGCATAATTGACTAAATTAGACATTTAGTTTTGGAACATCAGCAGAAAGGAGTCAAACATTTTCATACACAGATTTACTTTAACTTTTAACGCAAATACTCAGTAAAATAACCCAGCAACACGATTACTGGGATACACAATATTTGTGGCTTCCTTGCTACAACTGTAACTTTATGAACAGCATTTATTATAAATTACACATATATCTGCTCTTTTAAACAGTACCTTGTAATACTTTTTTTCTGTTCATCATCAGTCTTTCATTTCTGTTTGGATGGTCTACAATTTTTACTGTTTTCCAATGTCTAATTTTTTACCTTTTACTGAACTTTTAGAACTGTTTTAATCAATCCTTCTCCTCTCATGATACCCAGTTAGCTTTCCTATTATAAATTATTCAGATTAAGCCTATATTCTTGTCCACTCTCCTCATTACTTCTTTATCTTTCACTTTTTGTCTGCCCATTTAATCTTCCCCTCGCCCACACATCAATCACCACTAGCCTTTCTTTTTATCTTATTCTTTGTGTCCATGTCTTACATGCAGAAGTACATTCCCAACATAAAACTTCACAAGACACTTCATGAATTTAAATGTAACTCCATCTTACTACATAACATTTTTATATTACAAAAAATTATTTATTTTCATAATAATCTAATTTTTTTGGTTTTGTATTCAATAATTATCTTTTCTTTTTACCTTGATTAATCTGAATGTTTTGGTGAGATGCCCAATGGATTTCTGAAGATACCCAAAGGTTTGGAAATCTGAAGAGTTGTTGCTTCTTTAGCAACTGTGTAGTTTAATGAAACTGGTTCAACCTATAAACCTGTACAGGAACTGTTTTTCCTGTCTAGTGGCTGAAAAGTAAACCTCTACTTAGGACTAGGGTGCTTATTGTGCAACCTCCTAAGCAAAGATAATTAGACTATTGTCAACAAACAAAACACACAATTTTGGGTATTATTAACAATAAAATTTCAATTTTAATGGCAACTTTATTCCCTTTTATTTGTAAAGAGACCATTATGCTGAATTTTGGTAGTGTCAATAGAGATACAGTAACATTAGTTAAAATTAAACAAATCTAGACTATGGACTCAAAACTATAACTATTTTCTACACCAAATTATGGTATATTTTAAAGGTACTAAAAACAAATAAGAAGTATTAAAAGAAGACAAGGATTTTATTTCTAACTAGATTCTTATTTTTTCTTCTAGATTTGAATTGATTATAGGAACTGCTTGGTTAACCCAAGGATAATATTTATTTCTATGGAAAGTTACACACACAGACTAACAGAACAGTTTTTTTTTTTATTATAGCACAGACAAGAAACAAAAAAACTATCAATTGTATCATCACAGTTTAAGTGCCAAATGCTATTTTGAAACTTTTTACATAGTTACTCGAGTCATTTTCTAGTCATAACTCTTTAGACCAACAATTCTCAATGAGGATATTCTGTAAAGTGTCAGACAGACTTTCAAACGTAGTATTCAGATACCCAAGCATTAGCTGAAGTTTCACAGAGAATATTCATAAGCTATGAAACAGGAGATTAAGGCTCCCACTAAAATAGCTGTACATAACTAGAAGCTGTATGCTGCTAAAAACATGCTATAAAACTTTAGTTCTCATATAAAATTCTATGCAGAATTTCTGATAAAATAATATATTGATAAAACTAGAAAAAAAAATAATACCATATTTAGTACAGTTTCTCCAATATCTTTGTTAATATTCATCAACCAAACTTGACAAATATTACTTTGATCCTGACTTAACACTCTTGATAAAGTCATTCTTCTTTGTGAGTCTTTTTTAAGAAGATAAAATCCGTCTTGTTCAGTAGGAGCACCAGGAGGACATCGAGGACCTCCATCAACTTCAGGAGACATAAGGCCACCTGATGAACTTCGCCTAGTCAGTGTCTGATCAGAGTCACAAGTTGAATTAGGTAAGCTGCAATCATAAGAAAATAAATAAATATAAAAGATATCAAATTAAAATTCTAATTTGGTATAATGTGATGAAACAAGCAGTAAAATTCAAAATACAAACGTAATTTTTCACTGTCAATCTGCAGCTATTAATCAATAAAAATTGTGGATAAATAACTCATTAATGCCATAAACATTTTTACTTGTTATTCTAATTCAGATTTTTTTCAAGATTATTGGCTATCATCCAATCATCATCGTAAACATTTTATGTTCTAGAAACAGTTATCTGTTTTGCTACAATTAAAAGCTGATGCTTTCTATTGCCAATATATTTTTGAACAGAAAAAAACAAAATATAGGATCCAGAAATATAACTCCCAGTACATTTTTTACTTTAAAATAATTTTTCTGGAGTTGGTTAATAAAAAATACAGTTCTATCAGTCTTAAAAATTTATTTATCAATGTAGCTGTCTCTGCAGGTTTGGCCAAACTATTTAGCTACTGTTAATAGCTACATGAAAACCTTGAGGTTCTCCTTTTAATTTTCAGAGAACAATATTGTTTCACAAAGAATCTTTCTTCATATAAATACAGAACAAGTAAGACTACTTTTATTAAGAAAAGTGGCTAAAACATTAGCTTTTGACAGTAAAATTTGTCTACTTATGGAAATATTTTGAGTATATGTTTGTTTAAACTAGAATAATGGAGCTTATCTAAATTCATTAGCTACTGAATGCTACGATATCTAAATTCTTTTTATATTATTTTTAAAACTAATTTAATAAAAATTTCCGAATTATACCAACGGGTGTCGTATTTTAGGCATAAGTAATCAAACAACCTCTTTCTGACTCTAGATGACCATAGTTACAATCTGCTAATTTTTTATAGAATGCACGAGAACAACACTCTGGATTTCAATTTTCATGTGCTGAACTTCATACAGGAAAAATAAAGATAATTATAATACATAATTTATTAAGTATCAGATTAACTAAAATGACCAAAGCGATTTGAACTAATCCAAGGAAGTATTGAACTAATAATGGCAAATTTATCGATTAAATACATCATCGCATAACACACCATTGTTTTGAAGTAGCAAAATTATGGCTCATACGAACACTAGAAAGAATTAACATAAAATCATTTATTAAATGGATAAAAACATAAAAATAAATAAACATTAAGTGACTGAAAGAAAGTAATGGTCTCGTAAAATTATAGAGTACACATGACAAGATCTATTTGGAACCTCAACATAATCAACCACAAAGTTTCCTCTATACAACTGTTTTAAACATAAGCAATTTCTAGGTATTTTTAGTTTTTAAGTCTATCTTTAAATTACTAGTCTTATAAAGTCTTTAAATCATTTGTAAGCTCTCTCAAGTCAATTTTTCAAAGTAATCTAGACATGTTCATGACATTTGTGTATAGTCAACAAATTATGAAGATAACAATTTTCTCCCTAAGCCTGTGGGGGGGGGGGGAGGGGAACAGGTGCATTCCACAACTTGAAATTTTAGAAAATAGTTATGTTTCAATAATACAATTAATTAAAAACACCAGCTAACCATAGCAAATTAAATTCTCTTTATTAATTTTCTTATTTGATCAAAATCTTTCAAATGATTGGCTATTAATCTAATACATGAATATAATTATGTATATACATTAATATATGACCTTATGTATAATACATTATAAATATATTAATATACGTATAATCTAATATACTTTCGTTTGCTGCAAGCAACATTTCAATAATGTAACTAATTTGTTTATATGTCAACAGTATTTAATATGTATTATACTGTTGCCTCCTGTAGAGTTGTCCAGCGTCTTGTAGGGCAATAACAATATAAACCCAGAAAGCAAGAAATATATCTATCCCTACTATTTATCTTAATTTCAAAATCCAGAAAGCACTACTGAAGATGAATTAGCAAAAATTTATTACTACAAAAAAGTTATGATTTGTTACAATGTATACAAAATGATAAAACAATAATTAATGAGGTCACATTATTACTAAAATGAAAACATAACATTAAGTAAGAATTATTTAACATAAAAACAGAAAATGCATCTACATTTATTGTATTTTATTCCAATATCAACTGATGATTCCCTATCTAAAAACATTTATTAACAGTAAACAATCACTTAACAACAACACTCTTGAATCTTGAAACTTCAAACTACCAATCAATGTCAACAGTTGTACCCAATATCTCAATAATGTTTTCTAATCACTATTAACAAAAAACTTAACAAGTACTTGAAAATTTAAGTTAATAACATATCTCTGACTGACATGCAATAAAGTTTACAGTATAGCAGTAACAATAAGTGAAATATAGATTAATAATATTAATTAAAAATAAAAATACTCGATCACAAAAAACAAAATCTTATAAAATTTACAAGCTTCAAAATTAATATTAATTAAAAATGAAAGGGACAAGGGCTGCACGGCTCTCAATATCATTTAAAAGTATTTATTAAAAGATTTATCAATTTTTCAGATAATTAAACAATGCATGCACACTGAGGTTGTGACAACAAAATTACACCTATTATGAAGAAAGGTTAAATAAAAAATCTGCTTCCTGTTTTCAGTTACAAATGTATTTAACTACAGTTTTGTGTTTTTATCCATTTTCCAACCATCCAATAATTTTATTTGTAATAAAGTCTACTATCATTACAAATGTAAATAGTAAAAAGAGAAGCTAATAACATGATAGTTTAACTTTCCTGAATAAATTTATCCCTACTATTTCTCTTAACAATTGCAAACTGCATTAATAGATGTTTGACAGAAATGAAGATGATAATTTTTTAGGGAGAAAAGTACTTAAAAATGACCAAGTGAGATTCCCAACAAAATACATATGGTTCAAGTAGTGGTCATGTACCCGAAAGGAGCCAACCCATTACTTTGTCTAATTTTCAGAAAACCAACAAATATGATCATTGGGGAAAAAAATTACTCCCTTCCTCCTATAATTACTCTAGCACCAGCATTACTAATCTTCCTAGTTGTTTATACTTTAAAATATAAAAATTTCAAAAAAACTTAAATCCTGAACAAGTATGTAATATTTTATAAGGAGGAAAAATGGGAAGTTTTACAAACTTTTTAAAATTATTAGTAATAATTCTTTAATCAGTAATCATTAATTAGGGATTCCAATTACTTTTTCTCCAAACTGCAGCTGGGATGATATGTTAATCAATGGTTTGAAAAGGGTCATCCCACTCTAATCAAATTTTCATAAATTCAATTTAATATTGATTGACCATTATGTAAGAGATGAAAAAGTAACAAAAAATATATAACAATAATAATAATAAATAGCCTCCTTACTCACTTGGACCCAAGATTCACCCAAATCACACTTCATATGTATTTCAACATAAACAACATTTCAGTTTTAAAATGTAATCATTTCAACTGTTTAATGTTTTCAGAGCATGATAGGTTTTAAAAAAAAAAAAAAATCACTTCTTCAATAGAAGAATGTTTTTAATATTCTTTAAAAGTTCTGTGGTGAAGTTTTCATCAAAGTGCACTAACCTTTAGATGATAGTCAAGGATTAAAGAACTACCACCTTGTATGAATTTGATAAAAATTAATAACCTTCAATACCGCAAGTACCAAGTCACTGTAACTACTGATTTCATGATTATAATAAATTCATCCACTCGTGAGATAGTAAGCAAAGTCTGTTTTGTTGGCATTGGCATTGCTACACACACCCCTCACTCTCTCTCTTACTCACTCAGTATACAGAAGAACTATCCCAAATTTATTTGCATTTTTGGACTCAAGAAACATAAACAAAAAATACAAACACACAGTAATTAAAATTTTAACTCTTAACAACAATTTTTTTATTTGAAGTATTCTACTCCATATTAACCAAAATAACATTTTTTAAACTTGCATCGTACATCTTTTCAGTTACTCATTTAGCCATCTTAACAGAATACTTTATTACAGATTTCTAGAGAAATTAAATTATCAAATTCCTTTAGTAAACCTAGTCATCATTTTAGTTAAGCATGGATAAAGATAATGAATAAATATTTAAAAAAAAACATTAATAAAAATGCAAAAAGTGTGGAATATACATATTCCACACTTTTTGTTGGAAAAGGCTAAGGAAGAAATCAGTGAATCATACTAAACAAATATTATTGAACTTCAGTTATAAACTGTTTCATGAAGTCTATCAAATTTATATTTTTTGTGTGTTTTTGGTGGGTAAAAAACAGATTGGCGTTGTCATCGCCCAGAATAAAATTTTATAAAAGAAAATAAATAGAAAAAACTGTCTTAAAAATTAAAAAATTTAAAAACACTTAAAACTAATATCACAGCCATAAAAATAAAATTAAAAATAAGCTTAAAACTAAAAACATAAAATTTAACTACAATAAAAAAAGTTTAAAAAATTCCAAGAAGGGTGTAAAGGGTTCCTACTCAGATAAAGGGAAGACTAAAAAATTAAAAAGCTAAAACTTAACAACTAATAACACATAAAATATCACTAAAAATAAATAATATATATATATATATATATATATATATATACAAACAAAATAAATATAATGAACCCGAGAGGACTGTAAAAGGCTCCTTCTCAGATAACAAAAGCAAATGTAAATTTAAAATCAAACACATCACAGCAAAAAACACATAACACTATTAAAAGCTATGTTAAATATTAATACTTCTAAAATATAAAGAGACCAGTACAAAACTTCTTTATCATTGCCCAGGATTTGACGAATGTTCCTGGGCAATTTAAATTTATGAAGCAAGGCCACTTAACAAATGCAATCCACAAGGATGTGGCGTACAGTCAAGCAGCAGATGCATCGTACACATGTTGGTGCATTTACTTTTGACATTAGACATCAGTGTGACTACTTTCTCTTAACGGAGTTTTCTAAAAGACGAGTTCCATGGCAACGCAGTGTTTTTAATGTACCAGAATTTATTATCCACTGTGGCAGTCCAGTCACCTTGCCACTTTATTCGAAGAGCATGTTTAACACAATTGCTAAAACTGTATGTAGTAACACGATTGATGAAGGAAGGTTGACTACATGCGACCTTCACAGCAGAATCTGTGCGTTCATTGCCCACAATTCCTACGTGGCTAGGGATCCAGCAGAAACTCACTTGTGTGTTACGGAGGTTCAACTCGATGATTGCGTTATAAAGTTTTGGTGACTAACAGATGTCTATAGTAAAAATCTTCCAACAGAATTTTGGGTTAACGATATTTAAAGCCTTATTGATGGCATAGTGCTGCAGCAAATATATTTGTAATATTAGGCAGACCAAACATATAGATTCTGGGATTCTGGTATTAAGAATAAATGCGCACCCAACAGTATCATTCTGTTTCGATCCATCTATGTATATTATTGCATCTGGGTTTATTTTGGAGAGAATATAGTGAAAATTTTACTGAAAGATGATAAGTGATGTTGATTGTTTCTTGTACATGGTAAGATCAAAAATAAAATTTATAAGGTTGATTCTCCACAGAGGATATGAACAGGGATACGTTGGAAAAAAGGAGGTTTAAAGACGATTAAAAGCTGTATTAACCGCCGGATACATACACCAATATGTCCAGTGGAATATGGATGGTCTTCATATCTTTGTGAATTAGAATTCACAAGAACCGCAGTAAAAGCTGGGTAATTCAGTTGCCCTTTAAGACGGGCAAAGTAAGATGCTGAAAGTTGGTCACGTCTATCCCAAAGTGTTGGTTTACCATACTCATCAAGTATGCTAATGACAGGGCTTGATCTGAAAGCCCCTGCAGTAAGACTAAGAGAAGCGTGATGTACAGCATTTAACATCTTCAGCGTGGTATTACACACTGAAGAGTAGGCAATACAACCGTAATATCAACAGGAAGTAACTAAGGAATAATAAAATTGCAACATACATGACCTATCAGCTCCCCAATTTATCTTCCAAAGATGAATTCTTAAACAAAATTAAAAATTTTCTTATTCCTTTCCTGTTATTACAAGGGTGAATCAATACACAGTCCATCCCACAGGAAAGGTGCCGCATGTGAAATAAAATACAAAACATTTATTTTTAGTTTATATGACTTTTTATTTAAAATAGGCTCCCTGTGAGTCAATACACGTCTAGAAACATTGGAAAAATTGTTTGAAACAATTCTGATACTCTACCTTTGCAATTGCCTGCAGTACCATGGTCGTAGCCCACTGGATATCTGAAATCGTATCAAAACGATGAAAACCCTCGAAATACTGAAAACACCATGTTTCATCACTTGTTATGATGCTTGACATGAAATCTGAGTCCACAGTGACCGATCTTTTCATGTCTCTGTTGTGTTCCAATCTGCAATATTTTCAACCATCAGTGAGTGAGTGGGACACAAAGCAACAACAGATCTTCTTTTTGCCCAAATTTTCAGTTAGAATGTGATGCAGTTGTTTTAGGAATTCCAGTGATCTCCTCAATTAACCTGGCAGATCCACAATGATTATTTTGAAGAATTTCAGCCACTTTTTGAACATTTTCTTCTACTCGAACTGTTAATAATGTTCCTGGACATGGATCATCTTCAATGCTCTCACTACCATCACGAAACCTTGCATATGACTTGAAAACATTTTTACGACTCATTGCTTACCACTACCATATACAGTTTGTATCATTTTAAAAGTTTCTGTGGCACTTTTACCCAATTAAAAAAAAACTTAATGTATGCACAATACTCCATTGCTCCTTTCATGACCAAAGTTCAAATGTTAAAGTTTTGGTTACTATGAGCAGTCTGTGATACCAGCACTGTTAAATTTAAAACGGAAGGTAGTCAAAATACCATGCTAGTTATTAATTCATGCATGCGTTCACAGATCGCATTAGTAGTTCACGAATATAAAATCAGTCACCTTTCCTGTGGGACAGACTGTGTATAAACCGGAATTTTTGGTGTCGTTGACACACAGCTAATGGAGAGGGGCATGGCTTCTCAGTGTTGTATGTAGGGATGCATGAAGGGGATCCCAATCTTAGAAAGCCAGCTCGTTACTTTTTGTTAGTCACTATTCACAACATCAGAACAGGAGGTATAAACACATGTTGTGCAATTTATTATTATTAAATTTCTCACAGTAGAGGGTGTGAAACCATCTGAGAATTTTGAGAATACTTCAAGCACAATTTGGGGACAACACACTTAAAAAGACTCAAGTGTATGATTGGCATAAGCAGTTTTTGGAAAGACGAGAACCAGTTGAAAATTAAGGTCACCAATGTTGCCCAAGTATAAGTGCTTCTGCTGAAAACGTTCTCATGGTTCCTCACCTTATCAAGGACAACCATTGATTAACAATTACAGAAATAGTTTCTGAGATCAGAATAAGCTATGGCAGTGTGATGACGGAAAAAGTGGCAGTGTGATCGTTCCCTCGTCTTCTCACCAAAGGACAGAAGCTCCATCAGCTAGAGGTGTGCCAGCAGTTATTGAGTTGTTACCAAGCTAAATAGGAATTCTTTTTGCTTCACATCATAACTTGCAATGAAACTTGGGTGCACCATTACACATCAGAATCAAAACAGGTAAGTATGGAGTGGCAAAAGGGGAAAAACTGCACCCATTAAAGCCAAAACTTGACTATCAGCTGGAAAGTTTCAGGTCACAGTATTTTTTGATTTCAAAAATGTTTTGTACATTGATTTTCTCCATAAAGATCACACAGAGAATTCTGCATGCTGCTGCCAACTTTTAGATGAAGCAAAACTCACATATTGTCAAAAAAGATTGTCAATTTCCAATCTGAGACGTCGTTCTGCTTCACGACAATGCTCAGCCCCGTGACACAGCTCAAACTCAAGAAAAAATTGCTCCTTATTCTGGACTACACTGGAGTACTCTCTATACCATCTGGACTTATCACTCTGCCATTATCATTTGTTTGGGCCATAAAAAGAAGCACTTGGACAACAGAAATTTAAAGAAAATGCTGCTACTGAAGTGTTCTTACAAAATTTATTGATGTTGCACCAATCTTCTTTTATGACAGTGGGATCAAAAAGCTACCTATCTGCTGGGAAAAATATTTTTCAAAAGAGAAAATTATGTAGAAAAATAATATTGTGAGTATGTATTTTTATTATCCTTCAATACATTATAAGACAAGAATTCCAGTTTATATTTGATTTACCCTTGTATTTTACCAATAAAATTGTTACGTTTTACGCTCCTTTTTTACTTTCCTGGATGATACAACATTTTGGAATCCCATGAATTAAAATACAAAAATTATACTAAAAACATTATGGCTATAGATTTTTTTTATGTGTTGTTTTATATTTTAGTTCATTTATCAAGAATGGTTTAACCAAAAATCATTAAATTTTGTAAAATTAAATAAAATATTTCCCATTTCTAATACAAAACATTTGATACATCTCTAACATTTAATATTTTGAAATATGGAATTAAACTGTTTTTAATAGCATACTCTAATTGAGGTATTGTCAAAGCATGAAACAATTTTAATTCTTATGGAAGAGATAGGTTCAACCCTAAAAATAAGTTCAATGAATTATTTAAAACTATTAACTTTTTAAATGATAAACCAAATCAAAAAAAACATTTGCTAAACTTACATAATGCTTCCAGTTCTCTTGCAGCTTTCTGAAATGATGTTGTATGCAAGTATTGAAAAAATATTTATTTAATTTTGATTTGTTTTAACATTTGAAAAGGTAATAGTTTTAAATAATGTCCAATGTTGACCATCATGACAAAAATTAGCATAGTTCAATGGGTTTTTAACTTTCTAAGTTTAAGCTACCGACTTTAACTGTCCTTTAACTTATAATTTGTTATTATAAATGAAGAATTTTCTGGATGCGAATAGATCAAAAATATATTACAGAAGGAGGGACGACTAAAGTTACAAAAGTATTTGAAAACAAACGAATTCAAAAAACGATTCCACAAAAAGAACCTACCAGAAAGATTTTTTTAAAAATTTTTCTTTCAATAAATATTTTTAAATGATGCTGGAAGCCCTGCCAGTTTTAATTAATATTTAATTTTGCAGCTTGTGAAATTTTAATAAGATTGTTTTTTGTGATTAAGTATTAATCTATATTTGACTTATTGTTACTGCTACACTATAAAATTGTTGTCATTTTTTACCCTCAAAATATTCATCCAAGTTGATTTTTATAACAATGTTTCATGACACCATTGAATGAATACACTTATTAATTTTGTGCAAATTTTTACATTTTTCTGTAGTGAATGTAAATAATATTCTATAGTAAATCTGTAAAATAATTTTATTATTTTCTATTTAGAAAGAAGAAAATATGAATAGTGGTACAGAAAAAGATAATTTTTAATTTAAATCATTGGGCTAAATTTCATGTGCATGAAAAAGCCAGGGAAAGCTTCCTAACATATTTTTTTGCATTTATTTACATTATATTAATATTATGGATTACAAAATAGTTTATCAAAAGTTATATTACATCTGAGTCTATCCTAAACATATTTCTGTACTAGTTATCTAATTAATGGGATCTGGGATCTAGCATTAAACACTAAACAGTACAGCAACATGGATGTCTGAACTCAAAACACTAAACAGTACAGCAACATGGATGTCTGAACTCCTTGAATCCATAATTAAAAGAATTGTATACACATCTTTAAATTATTTTAAAAGAAGCCCTCAAAAATTTTCTTATGGTGAATAATTACAGGTATTACAATAGGACAAGCATTAAGAAAATGCTAGCAAGGTGTTAATTTCATGAATCATCTGGAAATACAGATCATGCAATACTAATAAAAACTGTTTTTATTTATATTGCACTAAATATTATTAATGATAAACAGTTAGGATAAACTACTTAATTTTTATAACTAGCTTAATCAGCTTCAAATAGTATAAAAACAGTACTGGTAATTAACAATTAATTACATACATTATGACCGTAATATATTATAAAAGAAAAAAATAATAAAAAATGAAACATTTTACAGTAATACAAGAAATATCTTTTCTAAAAAATCTGATGTGGACACCACATGACTTCCTTGTACGCCTATTAAATTACATATACACATTTTTTGCTGTACTTCATTTGATTTGAAAGTGAGATACAATCCTCCAATTCTTTAATAAAGTGGACAGTTACACAATTGCTGAAATGAAAGAATGTGCACACAAATTAAGATCACAAGAATTATATCAAACCAAAGAGCGATTAAATGATTGGCAACAAAAAACAAATAAACGAAAGGATGGTCAACTCCGACTTAGGGAGAATATTGTTCGACAATATCAGAGGAGTAATGAACTAAAAGATAAGAATTTTTTGCAATTTATTTAAGATCAGGCATGTATGCCTCAGTGTATATGTTGTTCTTGTGAGGGTCTATTTTTCAATCGCTCTGTAGTTAACTTAAACGTAGATAAAATTAGACAGAGATTCCAGAATAATTAAATAAGATTAACAGAAATTAAACTAAAAAATCCAAAAATAATATAATTTGAAATTACAATTTCAATTAATACTAAATAATAGTTGTTTCACAAAATTTATTACATATACACTATGCAGGTAAGGGTTGTGGTCAATTATCACACCAAGGTATTCTGCTTCCTCTATTCTTTGTACGTCAGTTGGATGCATCACCTCATCCTTCTTCTTCCCAAGATTAATTGTTGGCTTTTAAGTTTATTTTGTGTCCAATTATTTGTATCAGGATACTGCTGGGCAATATTCATTGATATGAATGTCCTGATTTCCAGTTCTTCAGCGGTTTTATTTTTCAGAATCACTACAGTGCCATTAGCATATATAAGATTTTTTTTTTTGCTGGTTGGTTTGCTTGGAATTTCTCCCACTACCACCCCATTCGGTCGCCCTAAAACATAAGACCGAATGTCTGTGCCACAAACAGCTACTGAGCCTTGAAACAGTTTAGCAACCAGTGTCCTAACTAGCTCCTAGAGCTAACCTAAAAGCGTGAGCAGAATAAGCATGGTACCACACACCACTTGCTTGTGTGTCCCACTGCCCACTTGTCATATATCACTAAAATGAGTAGGTGCATCCCGTCAACTACTGAAATATATATGACTGTCAATAATTAAATTTATCTCATCAAAGAGATACAGAATAGTCTTATATATAAGAGATACAGAATAGTTATTTAAGTAGTTGGGAAAGTCACTGACATAAAGAGGTTTGTTAAAAAAAACTTTTTAAATTACACGCAAACATCTACAGATGGGGGTGCTCTGACCACCATGAGCACCTAATGGCATATCTTGGTAATGTAACACCTTTTACTGGGTTCTAATCTATTGTTAGTTGTAGAGTAACTACCAATTGAGTGAGAACATGCATAAGCTGTTCATCAGATTGTTGTTTGTTATTCAATCAGATTGTAAAATTGTTAAGCTGTTCTTAAGGAAGTTGTCGTCTGCATTTGCAAGCAGTTACTGACAGATTACAACCTGATTCTGCTTCTGGTCATGTCAACAAATCCGGCACAAATTTTGTACAGACATGATGCATTGCCATGTTTTTCAACCAGGATTTGATGGCAAGATCCTATATTTATGCCAACTCTTTCAAGAACCTCATGAACAGCTACACACAGATTTTGATAAATTATAGTGCACACACTCTGAACAAGTTGGTCTTCTGTTGATGTGGAGGATCGTCCAGTCCTTGTATCTTTGGCAACCAAACTTCTGCCCTCCTTAAAACAGTTAAACCAATCATAGCATTGTGTTCGGCTCAAGCATACATCCTTGTATGCTTGGTTAAGCATTTGGAATGTTTCTGTGACAGTTTTCCCCAGTTTTATGCAAAGTTTCATACTTGTTCCTCCAACTCGTTAATTTTTGCTTTTTCACTAATCTATGAGCAGCTTATGCACAACTCACTCAATCGGTAGTTGTTTGACTACTAATGCATAGATCGGAACCCAGTAAAAGGCAATATGTTACCAAGATATGCTGTTAGGTGCACACAGTGGCCGGAGCACACCATCTGCAGAAGTTGGCATGCAATTTAAAAAGTTTAGTCTTTTTTTGAATAACCCTCACATACAATGTGTAGAACAGCCTGTAAAACTGATCCCTCAGGAATACCTCTATTTACAAATAGTTTATTAGATTTTGTAGTGTGTTCTGCTCAAACTTTGGTTGTTTTGACTTTACTTCTAGTGTGCCCTTAACACAGTTCCTAAACCAGTCTGCAGCTTTGTCCTTTACTTCCAAGTTTTTTTAATTTTGTGAGAAGCTTGTCATGAAAAATTCTGTCAAAGGCCTTACCGTAGTCTAAAAATATTGTAGTTGATGTTTCTCCAACTTCACACCTGATTACTGTATTCTACTACACTTATGACAGCAATTCCTGTTGAATGTTCTGCAATAAAACCATGCTGTTCTTGAGGGATTGTTCCTTTTGAAGTGGTCCAGCAATCTGTCAAAAGCAACGTTTTCAATGACTTTAGAGAAGGTGGGCAGAAGAGCTATGGTTGGTAATTTTCTTGTTTTGTTCTGTCTCCGTGTTTGTATTTGGGGTACACTTTGGCATATTTCATTTTGAAGGTACTTTTCCTAGTGAGAGTGAAAGGTTTATAATGTAAGTTGGTGGATGTACAATTTCTTCTATATAGTGCTTAAGTAGGCTCGATGAAATGTCAAAACCATTTGAGTTTTTAGGTTGAAAGCTTTTAATGATGTTTGATACCACTGAGGCAGCTGCCAGAGTACAAATTGTTTTTGTAAAATATAGTGAGGGGGGTTAATGATTGGTTAGTTTGTTATTTTTATTGTACAGTTCCAAGATGTTGTAGGCTATATTTACATAAAAGTCTAAAGTTCTAAGATTCAAATTCTAATAAAGCTAGTTATTTTTATACAGATTTGAATACTAGATCATGGGTACCGGTGTTCTTTGGTGGTTGGGTTTCAATTAACCACACATCTCAGGAATGGTCAACCTGAGATGATACAAGACTACATTTCATTTACACTCACAAATATCATCCTCCTTCATCCTTTGAAGTAATGCCTTACGGTGGTTCCAAAGACTAAACAGAAAGAGAGGCTATATTACAAAGCAGTTGTTAAATTATTCAGCAATTAAAACAGGATTTTCAGTGTTTGTTCCATTTTATTCCAGCTGAAGAGAGTAATCTTTGGCAATCTTGTGGTTTCTTTCTTGATTTATAATTTTCCACATTGCTTTGGTCTTATTTTGAGTATTATTTATAATTTTGGTTGTTGCTTTCTTTCTTGAGTTCTTTAAGTAGAGGTCATATTTTTTTTACTTCGGAATTCTTTCACTTTGTTCTCTTGTGATGAACTTAAAAGGTACCTTTGTTGAGCTTGCAAAAAATGTTCCTTCTACAATTTTATTTCATTTTCTAGAAACAGTTTTTTTTAAAGGTCATACAATATCTAGGTTATATGTGAAGACTTCAAAGAAGACATTGTAAACAATTTCTACAGATGATCAACTGTAGACATTATCCCACAATTGTTTCTTTATAATGTTATCACTGTATTTTCTTTGCTCAATTGTAATCCTGGTGATATCATTCCTTCCAATATCTATGGAGTGGATTTGTCCTGCATATCTGAAATATAAGTAAAAATTACTTACGTGTTCAGCTATAGGATGATTGGTGCAGTTCATATCTATAGAAGTTCTGTTATGTGGAGTGATTTGTGTGGGTGGTAAGTCAAGCCTGTTGATGTTTATGCTGGGCTCAAGGCAGTCCACGCTGATATCCCCCATGACAATAATTTTTTTCTTCCATACAGGCAAGCTTTCAAGAACTTCTGTGATCACATCTTGGATTCCTTCAGTTTCCTTGTGGTTTGTATATTTCAACTATGAAAATGCCATTCTTATTAATGATTAGTTTTACGGCACAACCTCACAGGTAGGCTCAATACCAAGGGTTTTTGAGTTGTGACTCACTGTTATGTTCAACAGCTCTTGACTTACAAATATGCCAACGCCTCCTTTTATGTGGTTCTGGTTATGTAATATTCAATTGAGGGCATAGCCACATATACATTGTATTAAAGCATTACATATAATAAATTGTTAAGTTGAAATTATAGTGTTCAAACATTATAAATTAAAAAATCGGGTTTAAAAACAATATTTTTTTATAGTTAATAAGTTTATATACATACATTATTTAGCCTAAAAAAACGAATTAAGTTGTCATGATTATCATACAAGGAAAGAGAGAAAGAAATATTGACATCAAAAAATATATTAAATTATTTCCAAAGATCTGACCATAAAGACTAGCTTAATACAAAAACTGTCAAATAATGTAAAATAGTGTAGAAAAAAATCCCTTTCAGCATGCTGAAGGTGAAGGTAGATTTCACCAATGCTAAGTAGGGCATAAAAAATATTTCCACCTTAAATTTAAGAAAAACTACAAATTTACTCAATATTGCAATAGTTTCATGTGAAAAAAGTTTCACATGCTTAGCATATAACAAGCCCAATCTTCTTGTAATTACAGCAACATTTTGATCATCCCTTGCTGTAAGGGTTGGTCATATCAAAAATTGTTTAAGATAAAAGTTTTAAGTAGTGTTTAAGAGGACTAACAACCACTTTAAACCGATCCAATACTGTGCCTATTAAGGGAGGTATTACTTTTTTTTTTTTGGCTTCAAAACCACAGTTTTCCAAGTTTTATAAGATAATTGTTTTGAATTTTACAGGCTTACATTTTACAGGATTTTAGTGGATAAAAATGTAATATCCACTAAAATCCTCTATGAAAACACAACCACAGCACAAAAATGACAAATAATTGTTCCTGCAAAATGGAGGAATGAACCTAGTTCAAAATACAAAAAGGAATCTGTGAAAGTTATATAAAATTCTATTAGTTTCATATTTCATCCTTTGAATTTTTTGCTAAAATATAGTATTAATTAAAAAAATGTGTTTTTACCACAAGAGAAACAGGTTTATTTAATTTGTTGTCCTGTTACCAATTTTTGTAAAGCGTATGAGCAAAGAAAACTAAAATAAGTTTATTCTCTAACTTTTGTTAAAGTAGGTTATATCAATCGCATGTAATCTTAACAAATAATAAAAAAGACATGAATCCAAATAATGATGCGTTATTTTTAACATAAAAATAAATTGCATGTGCAGTACAACTTGAAGGTGTCATATCATTTCACCCAAACAAAACCAATTCTAAAATAAAGCTACTATTTACAATAAAAATGTATAACATATATTTTCAATACACTACAACATAACACATATATATTTAAATAAGAATTAATTAATCTATTTATAATAATAATCCTAAACAAGCTATATTGATATAAGTATATAAGAAAAATGTAGTTTTTAAAGACCTAAGGAATGCAACCCACATACAATCACATCTTGAAAAAAATAATTTTTTTAGCACTGTGTGGTTTTCATAATTTTCAGAAAAAATTCACAGAAGAGGCAGCTTTATCATATATGTAAGTTAGTAAACGTAAAACATATAACTAACATAAAATATTACAACGCAATGGCAAAAACAAGAAATACAAATTTGCAATTCAGCCATTAAATAATTATCTACACAGTACACTATTTTTGAATTTAAATAATTTTTTAGGACAGCTTTAAATTAGTACTATAGCTACTTAAAAGTGCCATTTGGAGAGTATTAAGTTAGTCTGCGATCCGATAGGTATGTTTATTTTTTATCCTTTGTTAGTTGTGGACAATCTGAGATCTTAAGAGATTTTATATATTTTTTTAAATTTATGTGGGTGACAGCTCTGAACTCCCCTATTGGTTGGCCTTGAACCATGTGCTCTTTAGTCATGCTCTTGTTATGTTCATTGTACTTAGCAAGACTGTTTTAGATCTGGTAGATTCCCACTATTAAAATCATAGGTTTTTAAACTTAATATTTCCTTGAATTTTAATATATAATTTTTATAATCTATTTCAGAAAAATAAATAATTTTGATTTTATGTTATAAATAACATAATAACAGCTAACATTACAATAACAGAAGGGAAAATATTCATCTGCTCTCCAGTCTAATAATGATGACATGTTAAAAAATAGGGCTAAGAGATATTGCTGTTTTATAGTAAAACTAAATGGAATGTACTGATACTAAGTTGGAATGGACTCTTAGATCAAATGTATGCCTGCTATGATATACCCAGAGCCAATAAGCACTGTATCTTATTTCATTATTCTAAACACTGCTGGAGTAAACAGTCAAATTATTCACACTGATAATAAAAGTAAGATTAAAAGCTGGTGATTTTTTTCACATAATTTATCCATTGCTTTGGTCTCTAACCACCAGGTGAAATATGACCCAAAACATTTTTTCCTACATCTATTTCTACTGGCTTGAAGTTGTACGTGGAAATGGAACCTGCTACTTGCTTTAATACTATCCAAAAGAGACGTCTGTTTGCTTTACATAAGTAAAAAAATAAGAAAGCTCATGAAATAGATTTGCCGTGTTTGCAAAGCAAGGTTATCTCTTGGAACGTTGTAGAATGAGACGCAAAATTGGCTGTGATTAAATTGTTTCTCTAATGATACCAATGACTTAGAGATTGACAAACTTAATAAGCTTTTTCCTTTTTTAATTCTATTTTACGTTCCTATAATTTTATAGGTTTAATATAAACAAGCAGACCACCATATCATGTTGATGATTCAATGATTTAGGGTCATGATGATATCCTTAGCCTAGTCTTGTAGAAACACAGAACCCAAAACCAAGAGGAAGCGATTACATATACAAGGATAAGAAAAAGGGTTAAACGCTGAAAAAGGATGATCTAACCTTGAAGAAACCACAGCATGAGACAAATGACCCTAACAAGGGGATAACTCAAGGCCTCTTCAAGGCAGCTAGCATCCATTTTGTTCACAATTTTTCAGGAGATTAGATTTTTGTCCGCTACGGATGCAGCATGTTACAGATTCCAACTTGCATTCGGCTAAAACATATATTACAATAAAAAAATTTTTTCACACAAATTAAAGCGCCGCTGAAACTTACTGTTAAATTTTTCAGCTAGACTGCCATCACCGAGTATATAGTTTTGCCTTTAGCAAAATAGATGAGGAACTAATACCAATGCTTAAAATATTACCCAGAAAATAAACCATGTAAAAAACAATAATAAATGATACACCGATTGCACTCTTACAGTTTGTGAAATTAAAAACTGTAATTCATTAAGAATTTAATCTCTTAAACACAGTAAAATAATACAAATTTTAATGAATGTTCCAACAGCTAAATCAACAAAAAAATTCAAAAGAAAAACCCACTAATTAAAAAACCAAAAAAATAGTGTTAAATTAAAAAAACACAAAAAACCAAAATTGATAAGATACACCTACACAAATTAAACAATATTTTTATAATCATGCAACCATTAATAAAAAATGCAAGATTGATAAAAAAAAGTACTAAATATCAATCATGTAAATAAAATTCATTATAATAATTCTTACTTAAATCTTACAACGGCTTGTCTTTTGGATAATGAAGTGGAGGCATCTTGTAAAGTAGACAATTTAAAGCGCTTATAAGTTGTTATACTAAATTCATATCAGATGCCCAATTTTATTAAGTAAACCATAAAACAGAAAGAAATTTAAAGTTACTTCTGGTTTATTAAAAATGAAATTATAAAGTCATGTAAAAATTTTTAATTTCACTTATTAAATTTTAATTTTATTGACACACATTACCTGAGAAGCACAAACATTTTGACAAAATTGCGTAACTGGAAGATATTATATGTAAAAATGATATTATTTTGTAAAAGAAAAAATCAACTATAACTAAAATAAGAAATTTTATAACCCACATTATATAACCAAGTAATTAAGTACATTTTTCTAAAGTAACTGCAAAGAATATGACAAAAATGACAGTGAAGGTATATTACTTAGTGATAAAAGAATCAACAATTACCATAATAAAAAAATAAATATATTCAATTCTAATTAACTGGTTTATAAAAATTTATTTTAAAAAATTATTTGAAACACACGTATTATATATGTATTCTTGTAATTAGAAGACAATAGTTCAACTCAGACAGAAAGAAAAAAAATTCTATTCTAATGATAATAATGTGTTATGATAATTATGTTTTTTTTCTACCTCCTTTTCATAATTTTTAAGTTGTGACTGCATCAATTGTTTAATACTGCTATTTAACAACCTACTTTGATACTGTTACCCATAATAATATGTGAAATTCTGACTGAGCGCAGTAATGATTTCTACTGATTCTTTAGAAATCCGCAAAAAATATTATTTATTATTTCATTAGATAGTTAATTAAGAAAATTATTTTAATGATAATCTGTAAAGTGAATTTAAGGAATTTAGAAAAAATTGGGAGTGGGTATAATAATGTAGAATTCTAATTAACTATTAAAAAGGAATAAGTAAATAAAACAAAACAACCTAAAAAAACTAATAAAAAAAATGATACTCAATTTTTCTATAATTTCCATTTTTAGAAGTTGACACCAAATTATAAAAAATTAACTTATTTAATTTAGTTAATAGCTTCAAAAATTTTAATTTAAATGATTAGAAAAGGTTACATTTTATATCTTAGAACCTTCTTTATGTCGATTTTATCTATATTTTTAAATTATATAAGCCTACAAAAACTGTTACCTGTAATTAAGCCACAGGCAAGAAAAACTAAGCCCAGAAACATAATATTAACAATAAGAATAAATATGCAGAAAAATAATCTACAGAGTCTGTTAGCAAGTGCAAGCTAAGACTATCTAAAATAGAAGACTATGTATTAATATTTTACCCAAGTTTTAAAAATGATCTTCCAATTTTTTCAGATTACCTCAGGCAATACGTACATACAATATAACAATCCAGTATTTTGCAATAATAAAGCAATAAAAAACATTTTTAAATGTTTTATAGTCAGTATAATTTCTTGTTTAAAAAATTTTCAATTTAAATTATCTAGAAAAATAAAAATGATAACTGATATTGTTCTGTTTCACTGTGAGTAGGGTTTGATCAAACAGAATAAAAATATGTATAGGCTGAATTAAGAATGTAGGTTTTTTTTAAGTTAATAATATTAAGTTATGTATATGTAAATAAATATCATTATCTGATTTAGTTGAAGCCACACAATTTTGATAATAACACTACTTATAAAATTAAGTGCCTTTCAAGGATTTCTGCTGAAAAAAATTAAAAGCAGCTAGGTACAACCCCAAATCCCCTATTTCTCTGTTAACCCACATAAAACAGCCAGAGGAAATTATTGATTGTTTAATTTAAAATTACGTAATTATGAAACAATAACAGGAAACATCCAAAATAAAAAGATTTATTTCTTACTACAATAATAAATAATAACTGAACAATCTAAACATCAGTACTGTAATTTGTTTTATTATATTACATACATTTTTTACTTCTGTAGATGTAACCTAACACCATATAAACATTTAAAAAGTTATTTTTTATACACACATACACTCGCATATCAACATACTCACACACATGTGACTTTGTTAATTAGTTTTAAGGTAAGGATTTATTTTATCATAATTTTGTAATAAAATAAATTTGTAAGTAACCCAAAATAGATTGGAACAAGAATATTGTTCAAGTAGGATCCTAAAAGTAAAAACATTACCATATTTCAAATTTAAAAATGGAACCTACATTAAATATACGATGTAATTATAGTTATTAAATAATTAATTTTTCAAAGCAGTTAGTGAATTTGTTACATGATAGCTTTTTTTTGTAAACTGAAAGCATATTAAGGAGAGGCTAATAACTAATTATGTTTAAATTACACATAAAAATAAAAAAAACCGGTAGTATTCATGAGAGAAGTGCAACATAAAAATCAATACTACAGAGCAGGGCCCTAATTTTTATTTATAATGGTCTTTAACGTGATCTAAAATACTGAATTATTTTAATGAGAGAAATGAATTTTAAAAAAATTGTGCCTCCAAAAGAAGTTATCTTTAGTTGTAATTAAATAATATAAAACACTATAAAAAAATTAAAGTAGTAACCAAATAATAAGAAGCAAAAACATAGAACAATATTTCTAAAGGTAAACAAACATACTTCTTTTTCATTTCAGCTTCTTGGATCACAAGGTTGAATTCTTTAGCTTAGACAACAGCAGTTTTTTGATAAAGGGAAATTTTATATATATATTAAATTAAATTTTAACCACCAAAACAGAGTAAATAGATAGGTAAATTGAAGTTATATAAATTTCAAAAATCAATTTTTGCAGGATCCTGCAATCTTCAGTTGGTATTAAATTCTATTATCTATTTAATTAAATAAATGTAATTATCTATTATATTAAAACATATTTTTTTTAATCTTTTGTCATTTTATTTGAAATTATGTTTTATATTTTGAATAATAATCAGATGGGTGGATAAAGTGACAAAGGAAGAGGTATTGCGGCAAATAGATGAAGAAAGAAGCATTTGGAAAAATATAGCTAAACGAAGAGACAGACTTATAGGCCACATATTAAGGCATCCTGGAATAGTTGCTTTAATATTGGAAGGACAGGTAGAAGGAAAAAACTGTGTAGGCAGGCCACGTTTGGAATATGTAAAACAAATTGTTAGGGTTGTAGGATGTATACTGAAATGAAACGACTAGCACTAGATAGGGAATCTTGGAGAGCTGCATCAAACCAGTCAAATTACTGGTTTGAATAATATGAGGCATGGTTTTTCAGTAAAGGCCGTTTTCAATTTGATTCCACTAGATGTAGTGGAAATTGACGGTGCTAGTACAGAATGTTTATTTACATCAACAATCACCTGCTTGCAACAGGTTAACATTACTCTGGTTAGTTGCTGTGTTTAGCCTTGCTGAAATGAGTGCTACAATAAATAATCACATGAGCTGTGAAGTACGATTAGTAATTCGTTATCTATTGGTGAAAAAAATCTGCTGCTGATATTCATACAGAAATTGTCGATGTTTACAGACTCAGTGTTATGTGCAAAGGTAAAGATCACCAATGGTGTCATTTGTTTTGTGGAGGAAGAACAAATGTTCATGATGGAGAACATAGTGGATGCCTGATTGTCATCACCGATGAATCGACTGAAAATGTGAACGCAAAAATCCATGAAATCAGAAAGCTTACTGCTTTTCAATAATCAACTGAATTTCCTTTTGTTTCGTGATCAGTAATTTATGACATCTTAACTGAAAAACTGGGTTACAGAAAGTTGTGTTCCAGATTGATACCAAAAATGTTGACAGGAACACACAAACAATGACTTCTTACTGTAGCTCAAATATTTTTGAGACACTACAAAAATGAAGATGATGATTTATGGAAACACATTGCGACCGGTGATGAAACATTTATATCTTATTCAAATGTTGAAGCAAAGCAGCAATCAATGCAATGGCAGTATTCATCACTCCCAAAGCCCAAAACGTTTATGCAAGAAAGTTCAATGAAAAAGCTTCTGTTTATGATTTTTAGGGATGCAAAAGGGATATTGCTGATTGAATTTATTGAATGTGGAAGAACTGTTAATGACAATATATACTGTGAAACGCTTACAAAACTTAAGATGTTCAATTCAAAATAAAAGGCACAGGAAACTAACTGATAGGATTTTGTTTCTTCATAACGCACAATCTTACACGGCAAACAAAACCTGAACTGTGACAATTTTGTTGAGAAATCTGTGAACATCCACCTTAGAGTTCGCATCTTGCACCAAGTGATTATTAACTTTTTCTCCATAAGAAATGGCTAGCATTGCAGAAGTTTGAAGTTGATGAAGAATTGCAAAACAGAGTAAATAATTGGTTTAAATCACAAGCAGGAAAATTCTTCATAGAATAATAAAGTTGGTAACCCGAAATCAAAAATGTATTGTGAATATGTAGCAAAATAGTACATATATGTAAATTTATTTTGTTATAAAAAAGTTTTTTTTTATTTTGCTTATTTTAATTTTTATATCAAAACAGCCCTTACTTAAAAAACATGCCTCATATAAAAAGCATATATGTAAATTTTGCTGTCCAGTACTGTTATGATGTTATCTTTAAAATGTATATTTTATTTTATTCTAATGTCATTATTTCCTGGTTTTAGACTGCATTTTTTTTAAATTTTTTTAATTAAATCATCATGTTCGAAAGCTGATCTGGTGATTCATCATTTTATATTTTGGTTTTAAATTTATAAATGTAATATTTTTCAAGTATTTCATTTTTTTTATCATTATTACATAAATTTAAAATCTCTTAATTATTTTTAAAATCACTATGTTTGTATTTCATACTTGTATATATTTCTATATGTTATTTTCTATATTTGTATTCTAACAAATGATCAACTACATTAAATATACTTTTTTGGTTTTGTATGCTGTGTATGTTCTGTAAATCTTTTTTTAAATAATTATTGGTTTTGCCAATACTGGTATTACAGAAGGATGATGAAAATAAGTTGGATGGAAAAAGGGTCAAATGAAGAAGTGTTTAAGGGAGTTAATTAAGAGAGAAGATTTTTGAAACAATTAAAAAAAAGAAGAGCTCAGCTAATACACATTCTTAGGCACCAGGATATGCTTAAGAGGGTGATACAAATACAGATGGAAGGGAGAAATTGTAGGGAAGGTCTCGGTTGGAGTTCATAAAACAGATAATGGACGACAATATGAACTGTGATTCTTACTGGGAGCTAAAGATAAAGGTTGATAAACGACGAGTGGAGAGCTGCTGCCAATCAGCCTAAGGGCTGTTAACCAAAGAAAAAGAAGAATTATTATTACAATCATTACATTAAAGTAGTATTATTACATTTTTTGGATATACCTCTCAATTTCTCTCTATTACTTTTATTACTGTTATTTTTTTAATATATTTTATAATGTGATTATTTGGATTATATGCTTTTTTTAAAATAATTTTTATCATGTACATTAATATTTTTTTCTATTATATTTTTGTGTAATTGTATTTTAAGTTATTATTATAAATCTTTGTGCTATTTTTTTGTTGTTGAATTTTAGTATTTTTATTCTGTGTTTTATAGATTTTTTTCTATAATTTCACCATCAAAACCAGTAAACATGGCTACTATTTAATTTCATATATTTCTTTTTTGAATTTATTATTTTTTTGTTTAATTAATTGCTCTAAATATCATGTTTTCATATGTATTAATTTTTTTGACAATGGGTGGTTAGAATTTAAATGTACTGTAATATTATTTGCTCTGGATCTTCTATAAACTGATGTTTCTACTATATTATTTTGATTTCAATATCTAAAGAATGTATTTTTTTTTGTTACCTTCCATTTAGTACGTATATTTTAAATTCTAATTGTAATTATTAAGTTTATTTAAAATTATCAAATGTTCATTATTTAGGGTTGGGTTATATAAGATTACAATATCATCTACAAATCTTATCAACAATAATATTTGGTGTATATTCAATATGCCATGAATTGTGTTCAGTTTGAATTATGCCTACTTTTAATTATGAACTACTTTCTTTTCAAAATTTTATATAAATACGAGGTGTGTGAGAAAAGTAAAGAGATTCGTAACACTGTGAGAGATCTGGCAACGCTGTGTCTACCGGTCTGAGCTAGAACGGTTTGTTCATCCCTTCCATATGCTTACTACAAGTTTCAACTTCGTTCAGCCAACACAAGTTTCTACTGAAACTTTTGCTTACATCAGATTGAAGAGGAGTTGTTATTTCCCTTTTCACTAGTTGAGGTTATATTTCAATCATTTTTTTGTACAGAAATTATGTTGTGTTTTATACTTTTTTTAAATCTTTTGTGAGGCACGTTTTTAATTATTATCAAAACAGTAACACAAAGTAAATACAAGGCACACGCGCGCTCACACACACATAATAAAACAACAAACAACTCATTAGATTACCACAGAATACAATAAAGGTACAACAAAATAGCTCTTTTCTCTACAATACCAGCAGCAGATCATACTGCCAACCCAACATTTCAAAACTATGCCAAACACAAATTATGAACACATTTATTTTCAAAACTTTTAAACATTGAAATATGCAACATATCGAATAATTTTGTATATTTTATTAAACATATTTATAATTATCCTATAAGAATAAATATTATACCAAATTAATAAAAAAAATATGAATATCAAGACTGTGCAAAAAAAATTGGCCAAAAGAAGTTTTTTTGGGTACGACTCCCCTTAAAGGTCTTACAAGATTATTTTATGTAATTTTGGTAGCCCACTGAGTTTTGGGGTGGTGGTACACACAGGGATATCATCTTAACGATAATTTAATTTGATATCATAATTAAATACCAGTTTACATGTAGATATTAAATCTTTTACAATTCTTAAATATTTGTTGGGTATTTATTTTTTTGAAATTATTTCCTTTAATGTAATTATGCATAAATTCTTTGTATTTGTTTTTGTGCATAATAATTGGTGTGTTAGTTTTGCCTAATTTTAATAATATTAAATAATCATCATGAAGTTTATTTTTTATAAAAACCTCATATTTTGTAATCATTTGTTTATTACTTATATTTTGTTTTTTCTATTATTTTTTAATATTATGACTAATAATATTTCTTATTTGATTCTTATCCAAATTATCCATTTCATTAATATTACACTCAGTATCAATTGTAATATTCTTGATTATATTTATTACAATCATTTAAATTAAATTTCAAAGCATTTATAGTTGTTAAATTTCTCTTTATTATTAAAAAATAAATTACTTAGAATAAAAATGAATCTAACCTATAAACATAACCTAATAACTGGTTACGAAGTAAAAAATAAATAAAAATATAGTGAAGTTAATTATAACACAAAAACAATATGCTATGATATCACTAAACAACATGTACCCTAATATACCAATTGAAAAGACATTAGAAATAATAAAAAATAGATTAAATGAATATACACGCAGAATACACCAATGCATTAATAATTAATCAATACAAGAAATATCTGTCTTCAAAATTACTTTGAATATGAGAATAATTGTTATTTACTAGCAGAAGGTTTACCAGTGAGATCACCAATATCTGCCATAATGTCTGAAATATTTATATAAAATTTTGAAAATAAAATAGTTAATGGCATATTAAATACACACAAAATTTTATTGTGGATAAAAAATGTAGATGATATTTTATTCATTCATAACTAAAATATAAATAATGCACATTTGATCATTTTAAATAAACTTTACAATTTTATAATAAGAATTTAAAATTTATATACGGAAAAAAAAAAATTACAGAAAATAAAATTTTTGTCTTACATTGAAATCAAAATAAACATAAACAATATAGTTGAAACATCAGTTTGTAGAAAACTCACAAAAAATAATATTACAATACATTTAAATTCTAACCACCCAAGGCCACAAAAGATTAATATATATAAGATCATGATATTTAGAGCAATTAATAATACAAAAAAAAAAAACACAATTAAGAAATATATGAAATAAAACAATTAATAATATTTGGTTTTGATGATTAAATTATTTATAAAAAGCAGAATAAAAAAGACTAAGATAATTTGACTAAAATACAACAGCAAAAAAATAACAAAGATTAATAATAGATTTTACCTAAAATACAGTTACACAAATAAAATAAAAGAAAAAATTAACATATATGATAAAAATAAATATAAAATAGCATATAAACCAAATAATCACTTTATAAAATATTTTAAAAATAACAATAAAAACAATAAAGAGAAATTAAGAGTATATACAAAAGTGCAACGGATGCAATAATATTTACTCGTATGTAGGTAAAACCAACAATCATTTTTTAAAAAATTTACAGAACATTGGACAGCATACAAAAATAGAAAGAGGTATATCTAATGTACCTGACTATCTTTTAGTAAATGCAAACACAGTATTACATACTGCAAAAACAACTTAAAGATTTTGGAGATTTATGATAATGTTAAAAAAAGATGAGTATACTTGAAAAATATTAAATTTATACATATAAACAAAAATATAAAATGATAAACTACCAGATCACATTCAAAGGTAATGATTTAATAAAAAATGTAATAAAAATGCAATGTAACAGCTGGAGGTAATGACATTAGAACAAAGGAAAATATATATTTTAAAGATTACATCATTACATAATATATATATATGTATACACACACCCATGTAAATTAGTAAAATTAGGAAACTTCTCTTTTTTAAGTTTTAAATCTGTTAAAAATTCAGTAATTGACTGTGAAAGCCTTATATAAACATGCAAAACATAGGCTATCACCATTAATTTTACAACGTATTTAATAAAATCTCCACTAAGTAGGTCACACAACACCATCTCAGTTATTAAAAATAATAATCAATATTATATTTAATTTAATTATACAAGCAAAGCAAATATATAAATATATTTATAAAACTAAGTAATAATAAAAAGCATTAAACATTACCTGCCACAAGATACAGCTGTTGGAGGCAAGCTGATTGGAGAAAGCAAAGCAGCGCTCTTGTTCTTGACAGGCTGAGATTTAGTGGTCATCCATGAGCTGTCACACACAACTTACATACTGTTAGTTAGTTAATATCACAAACCCACACTCACACAATTAATAAAATTTATTATTTAAAATGTATAAGAAATTAATGAAATCATTTAATTAAAAAAAATTACCAAAAAAAGATAATTATTTCATTGCTGTTACTGAAATATAATAAAGAATAGCATTATGACGTTATTTTTTTTATAAATTAATTGTTTTACTTTAATAATACATGTACTTACCACAGTTTAAAGCATTATAGCTTTCAATTTTTAACTTCAAAATTTTTATTTTCATTTATACATATTGTGAATATGTCATCACAAGACATAATCACATTTTAAAGATGAGCACACATACATTATTTTCTCATGAATAAATATTTTAACAAGTTTATTAAAATATATAACAAATAAAATAAATAACTGACAAAAATATGATAACAAAACAGAATGTTCATTCTTTAATTTCTTCTCATCAAAAAATACACAAAACTGTTTTAAAATAGATTTCAAAATTTGTTTCAAAATGAAACAGGCTCAAAAGGTAAAACTATATTTATGATACTTAAATGCTGCACTCTTACTTTTCAACAACACATATATATGAGGTCTGTTAAAAAAATAACCTAACTTTTTTAATTACACGCTAATGGAAATATTTAGTGACGTGCCATTGGCAGCATTGTGTTCCACATTACCTTCTCTGTAACCACATGTTCTTGGATTGTTGATATCTCATTTAGTTTTCGTGTTATTGTTATTTGAGTGCAACATGTTTAAGTGTTAGTAGCGATTTTTGTAATGTGCGTTTTTCAGGAGCAATGATACAACATAAAATTTTGCAGGAAACTGGGGAAAACTTTCATAGAAACCTTTCAAGTTTTGAAACAAGCTTGCTCTGCTTCATACACAATGCTGCAAATGGTTTTCACGATTTAAAAGTGGTCGTCAGTCAATTGAAGATGATCCTCATCCAAGAAGCCCTTCGACTTCAACTGATGACACACACATTCAGAAAATCAACAATCTGGTGCGTGTAAATCACAGATTGACTGTAGAGAGCGTGCAGAAAGGATTAGCATCTCATTTTGACTAAAAAACTGAACTTGCATAAAGTTGAAGAAAAGTTTGTTCCTTGTTTGATGATCGAACAGCAGAAAGAACATTGTCGGCAACTCCTTGAACAAGCCCATGATGATGAAAGACTGATGCAAAGGATAATAATGGGAGACGAAAGCTGGGTTTACGGCTACGACACTGAGACAAAAGTTCAATCATCAAAGAAATCGCATATTACAAAATTGCTACTAACACTAAACATGTTGTACTGAAATAACAATAACGGAAAAACTAAATGAGATATCAACAATCCAAGAACATGTGGCTACAGAGGAGGTTTATGTGAAACACAATGCTGCCAATTGTACATCACTAAATATTTCTGCTGGGACATAATTAAAAATGTTTGGTTATTTTTTGAACAGACCTTGTATGTGTATATATATAAAATCTAAAATAACTACAAAATAACCATCAAACACAGTAACAGAACCTAAAAAACTAATAGCAAAAGTTGACTTTCATGAGATCCTGTATCATCAGTTGGTTAAAAATTACATCAAACAAAAACAAAGAATAAATAAATAAAAACTAAAAATTTAGATAACATAAACTTTGTTTTAATTTGAAAACAACATTTTAAATTTATTATCATTCCAGTTGGTAATATGTTATTACTACTATTCAAGTGTTGTGGTTATTAGGGTTTATGTTTTTAGTTTTTGTTTGATGTAATTTTGTAATTTTTTACCTACTATTGATCCCTCAAAGTCAACTTTTGATATTAGTTTTTTTGGTTCTGTTGCTGTGTTTGGAGGTTATTTTAGGTTATTTAGCAGAATGGTCAGTATGTTGATGAATTTTCACAATGTTATATATATATATATATATACTAAAAAAGGGAAGTTTTAAAAACTTTGAGATAAAATCACCATTTAATAATTTTTAACCTGTATGGAGTTGTTAGTCTCCCATCAGGTGTCTCCCAAGTTGTGGAAAGGGAAATGTTCACTAAATAGAACTGAGACCGGGGAAATAAAATACCCACGGTGGACAAAAACTAACATTGCTGCATTGTAGTTTGTTTGGAGTTGGTTCTCCAAAGGGTAGGGAAAGAAGACTCAGATAGAAAACTCCTGGTCCCCAGGTTGGGAGTTGAGGTATTGGGCCAGCATCCCACCACTCATAAAAAGTCTTTTTCGCTGAAAGTCCTAACATAAAAAGCCAGACTGGATTGCTTTAAAAAAAATATCAGATACTTCAATGAACAATGGATTTTGGAATGTGGAATATTCAGATAATTAGAACAAAACAGAGGGAGGTTTTCCAACACCTGGAGAGGTTTGGAATGATATCGAAACATTAACTGAAGTAAAGAAGAAGGGTAAAAGAAATGAACGATGTGGTAATTATTTGATATTCTATAGACGAGTCACTGATCTAAGGCAGGGGTGGCCATTATAGAAGGAAAACTTTAAAAATATATAAGGAATTGGGAAGAGAGATAAGTCAAAGGATTTTAAAAATGGAATTTAGGATTTAGGGTCACTTGATAGTGGTGATTGCAGTCTAAGCTCCTACAGATAGTAATATAAAGGATGATTTTGAGAAGAGCTTTGTTAATCCCCTTACCAGAATAAGCCAGCACAAAGAGATACTGATTTTAGGGGATTTAATAACAGGAAAACTAGAATCATAATAGTAACATTTTTTATAAATTAAAAATGATTAAAATTAATGTTGAGTTAGAAAAATCTGCATAGTTAGAATACATAGTTTTTAAATATTTATGTAATAGCTTTTAAGAATATCACATAATTTTGTTACTATGATTCTTTTGTAAAAATATGTCAATGCTATATCACCTGCAACTCATTAGCATAGCTAATAAATGAATTTCATTTAAAAGGTAATCCCTCCAACAAATATACCAATATCTGCAAAGAAGTTTAATAACTAAAATTACAGATTATACTTAAAAAAACATGCCCACTTTTTAACCCAAAGTACTTCAGATTAATTGAATAAACTGATATGGAAATTATTACAGAGATAATAAGATTAACTTTTCATCTTTTATGACCACATAGGATCACTTTAGTCAGTCCATTATCCAAGTCTCTTTGCAGGGACTGTTCGGGCCTTGTGATCCTCCTCCCAGTACTTTTTCATATGTTCCAACAATCTCCGTACCCTTTTTGGTGTTGAAAATGTTCTTGTTGTGAGTTACTTTCTTGTGAGTATGAAACGAGTATTTTTGTTCTTGATTTTTTAATTTAATTTTATCTTGTCTGTGGTGTCTTCTGGTGTAAGGCCAATTTCCTTCTCATCCTCTCTTATTTCTCTGATCCAACTTCATCCTGTGTTGGTGTTTTTCAAGTCGAGATTGTACTGACTTTTGAAACAGATGTTTCAGAAGTCTTGAATCTTGCATCCCCATGTATCCAAAGAATCCTAATCTCCTCTTAAGCATGTTATCAGTGATTGCTTTTAACTCTTTCTATCTTATACATGTTACTTAAAAAAAATAAATAAATAAAAACTATAGTTGTAATACAAAGAAATTATTTTTTAATCAAAAGAATAAAAAAAAAAAAATTGTAATTTGTTTTGCTACATATCATGACTGATTGTATGTTGATAAAAATCAAAAGTAATGTGAATTAAGATAAGCAAATTAACTAGGTTGGTGGTAATTTTTTATTTTATATTTGTAATATCTTGATATCACAACTAGTCTGGAACTAATATCCATCAGCCCAAAACAATTTGAATATGACCAATAACAAAAGGACATGAGTTTAAAACATTTGGATCACCAGCAAAAAGAAGTATTACACGTGATTTGAAGCCAAATTGGCTTCTCATAATTCAATAATCCTGCATATCAAGAGATATAAAAAGGGCTCATATAGATTATAACAGTTATGCAGATATTTTCCAAATAAATTATGCACCGCAAAATAGACACAGGAGGAGACACTAATTGTAACTGTAATTTAGTTACAATAAACGATAGGTTGATGCTTAATAAATTAAAGAAAAAAAATCAGAACCACAAGATGGGATTGACAGGCTGAAAGAGAATGATATATAATTACAATCTGAACAAATAATAGCTTCAAAAAACAGATGAAAACTATAGATAATTTTAATAAAAGAACTTATTACGACCAAGGAGGAAACATTCGGTAGACAAACAAGGTAATTAAAATACTAAAAATTGATTGTTGAACACAAAGTTTAAGAATGCAAAAGATAATGAAGGCATAAAGTTGTATTTATTTACAGCTGAAGGAAGAATGTGATGATACATCTTATTTCTCTAGATGAACAGAGAAAAATACAAAATAAAGTTTGGGGAAATGAAGCCAAAATATATTGCAAAGGCAATTTACATTGCTTGATGTAACTTGAAAACCTTTATTACAAGATAAAAAAAGAGGTAACAGCTGGCAGGAATACATAGGATAACATACAAGGAGAAAAATAATTTGATAATTATTACAAAAATAATAAGTAATAATTATTTATTATAATAAATACTATTACAAAAGAGAAACAATTTGTGACTGCTGAGGAGTCTATAATACAATCTGAATTTGATGTAGCTAAAGGTTTAAACAAAAAAATTCAGTAGAAATATAAGAAAAATAGAACTAAATAAATCTAAATAAATAAAAAAATATAAATATAAATAATCTAAATAAAGCATTAGTAAGAAAAATTTCTGAAAGTGCAGAATTATCCTTGAATTTCAAAAAGAGTGTAACTGTTACAATACCACAGAAAGTAGGACTACATAACATTAGTATTATTGCATAATCAGTTTAATTTATCATGCGTTGAAAATAATTACTAGAACACTTTACAGAGAACATTTTACTAGAACAAAAAGTGTGGAAGACGATATATTATACAAATATCAGCTTGGTTTGAGAAAGAGAATAATCATTCTCTTTCTCAAGAAAGAGAATGCACAAATTCTCTTGTGCAAGAGATTGCACAATCTCTTCCACAAGAGACTGTGCAAGATTAATTTTAGTAGGCAGACTTAAGAATAATAGAGCCATTTACATAGAATTTGTAGACACTAAGAAAGAATTTGGACAGCAGAATGGAATGATTATAATTTTAAACAAAATTAGAGTCAGTATGGGGGGAAGAAGAATTATTTTAAATCTGCAGAAGAATATGGTAACAGTCATGAGTAAAAGATGTACCAAGACAAGCTTGTCTTGGTACATCTTTTACAACAGAATATAATTTTTTTTTGTACTCTACATTATATTTTCACAGTGATTTCTGCGCCTTCAGAACTATTTAAAAAAATAATAAAATAAATAAACTACTTAAGCTTTCTGCTGCTATTTGAAAATGGCACGGGAAATTATTTCATACATTTTCTGCTGTAAGTCAGTTATTTTAGAAATAACAGAAAGTCACTGATTTAGAAAACAGATGATAGCAGTATAGTTAATAACCTTTGCCTTTCAAGTCGTATACAGAAAATACAATATTAGGCCTAATGGATGATTTCAAAGTGGAGTAACTACCTAAGGAAAAAATTGAAATGTAAAAATTTGTTGATGATACTGTTCTTTAGAAGAAATAACATGTGAGGCAACATAAAATATTAAAAGGCTTCCATTAATAATTTGAATTTTTTCTGATAAATAATTTAATATTTAATAGAAAGAATTCATGATCATGAAAATAATTCTTTTCCTCTAAAGCATTCTAAGCATTAAGTTTGCTTGAATGCGATCACATGCAGGCAAACTTTATTTATAACTTTGTATAAGAACAATGTACACTTCTAAAGTATAAAACTGGTAATGAGGGTACTCTTTAAAATGCTACTGCATTAAATATTAGTTAGCTATCCATACCAGGTAAAAATATACAAATGTTAAGTACAGGTTAGTTATTAATAACTACTAACAATAAATTTCAGTTTGCCTTCGAAAATTCACTATGTCATTCTGCCACTGGGTAATTTACAAGGAAAGATATGCCTCACCTAAATGGTTTTGCTGAATCTTTCACTTACAGAGCATTTAAATAATACCAGAAATAATTCTGCAGTGACTAAATACAGTTTTTCCCATTTTTAAATAACTTAACTTTAACTTAAGATGCTGAATTTTCTGTCATCCATAACAGATTATTTTTCAGAATAACAATACTTTGAACAACTTACTGAAGAAACGTTTTGAAAATATGAAAACTTTCTCAGCCATATAAGCTACTGTTAAGTAAGTTGACGTTGTGTAGATGGGAAAAACAAGATCAGATGCTGAAGTAAACCATAGCTAGAAGAGTCAAGCTAGCAGCAGTTTCAGTGAAGTTTGCAAACAGTATGTTACACTTGTATAATACAAACGAGTACTAATGAAATATAAATTTAATTATACCCAGATCAAGTCTAGTTTGGTATTTGTAACATAAGCATTCATTAAGTGTCAGACTATTCCAACTAAACAAGTAGAAAACACATCAACATCGGGGAGAATAGGAAACACCTTGAAAATTATGCGCACAAATTTTCACCAAATCTCTTTGGTCCTTCTAAATTATTAAGTTATATAATAAAATAATTAATAAGTAATATCAAATAATTACAGGTCATCTCAATCTACAGCATTAATTTCTACATTTTAGTCAACTAAAAGTAACAATTAATAAAGAAGTTCTATAACGTCATATTAATAATATATTAAGTATCTATATTTGTCAATAAAATAATATTCAACATACCAATACATATAAATACTATAAAAAAAAAAATTACTAAGCGTTTATTCTTTCATTAAGTAACAACCAACAATAATAATAATAATAATAATAATAATAATAATCAAAACCCAATTTTAAAACACGTTAAAATTTAGAAAAAATTCTATAACTACATCCAACAGCAAAATATTGTTATTTTAAAATAAATTGATGAAATTATTACTACATAATCAATGGTTATTTATAGATTTACCTTTTCTCTAATTATCAAATGATTTTAATTTTTACATTAACACTTCATTTCAATATGCACAATAACATCACTAAAACTATACAACAGAAGATAAAATCTAATCTAAAATGACCAAAAAAAAAAGAAAAAAGTTAACAAAAAAAAAATTCTAAGATAAGTAAAATTGTTTAGTAAAATTAAACTACTAATATAAATAAGAGAAAAAAGTATTTTTCAACAAGAATGAAAAACTATTAGTTGGTTATTGAAAATCAAAAAATTACATATAATCATACAGTAGAAAAAGGTAGAACAAACTATTATATCCCATCTGGTTAAGCAAATGAAATGATTAGTAATTATTATTAAAAAAAAATTCATATGAAAGTTACAGTAGTCTTTCCTTTAATCAATGATCATTTAATGCCTGTTCTATTAACAAATTTCCATCTATAACATTTAAATAATTTCATCAGGGATAAAAAACAACTGAAACAAGAAGAAATAGAATGTTAGTTTAAATGATATGATTGATTATCAATTATACCGAATTAATAATGACGTTAATTTTTATTTCTATTTTTATTGGTGATGCTCTGCACCTCTGAATTGTATTTTGCTGTGTTAAGATAATTATGCATACTACTGTATCATATCACTCCTAATCTGAGATCAGACATTTCATATATTTTCTCTGTTTCCCAACAACTATTTTGCTGTGGGTGATAAAAACTGGAAGTTTCTTTCATTAGAAAAATTGGAGGCATTAAAATGATTAGTAAAAAGAGTGTGGTAATATAGAACGTAACTGAATTCAGCATCTAATACAAAAAAAAAAAATGAAAAAATTATCCTGAACAAATTCTAGATTCTGAATTTTCTGAACAATAACCAACTTTTTGCTTACTCTATCATGGTTTTGTCTAAGTTAATCAACAGTATACTGTAACTACAATAATCTGGTTATTAATGTAGGATGAATAATTCAGAACTAAAATTAAAAGATGATGTAAAACATATTTATCTTACCTTTACAAGAAAACAAGATACTCAGAAGCTATTACTAGTAAAAACTATATTATCCATTAACTAAAACAATAAAAATCATCAAAATGTACAGCAATGGTAAGAGTAAGTTCAGCAATTATAATAAAACTCATTTTGACATTGTTTAATAATAAAACTTACGTTTCTTCAGTAGGTGACATTGGTGCACGAGTATTTAATACAGAATTGCAATTGCTAACCGTAGAACTAACAGGTGCAGTATTTCCAACAAGTGCTGATTTAATAACCCTTTCACCAGGTACTGATATACTTCTGCCATATTCTTGTGGAGCAGCAAGAGCTCTAGATGTCTTCTTTTTTCTGGAAAATAATTTTTAAACAGTTGAATAAATTATTTTATCATTTTTACATAACGAAAAGTAAAAAAAAATAATTGAAACTGGAATAAATGGGTCATTTGAATCAGCCCCTTTATTAAATAATAAAGATCAGAGAAATATAAAACCTTAAAGAAATTAAATGCAACATTCCATGGAAACCGGTGACAAGTTAAGTTTATAATAACTATAGTTTTAAAGAATGTACTTAATCAGGAAATGGGTAGTCAGGAAATTTACTTTATTGACAGTGACACAGAAACTTCATTGTCAAGCAATGATATGGCACTAATATCCAATAGCCTCTTTGAATTTTAAATATGACATAGACCTTTAGTAAAAGTTTTTTTAATCATAAAAACATTAAAATGTTATCCCCTACCTTAAAATTTTGTACAAACGCAGAAATATTTTTCTGATTAGTTTAAGGTTCTTCCTGGTATTATTTTTTTTTGTAAATTCAACTACCTCTGTAAATTTATCTAGTTTTTTTTGGCGGAATGAATATTGGAAGCATGGATGATAATGTAAATATTAAATTAGGAGAACATGTTTTGCATCAGAAATAACACCACGTCACCATATGTGATATGACAAAAAAGCAACCTCACAGAGTTTTCTCATGTAATACAAAGATGATGTCTAAATTTTAAGTCTGACTGTGAGTAAGGAAAAGACAGGAACCTCATACTATGTCAACAGATGTGTACAAAAGTGCAACATCAGCTGTTTTCATAACTGACATTATTATGAAGAGGATAGTCGGAAACTGGTTCTAAATTAGAACAAATATTATAATATTTGTGTAAACATACTGAAAAAAAGTTTTATGTACAGCCTTTCTTATATTAAAAAAAAAAGTTAAAAAGTTAGAATAACTTTTTAGTTGTTTTTCTGTGCCTTGTATTTATTTATGGGATGTAGTCCAATGTAAATGTTTACAAATGTACAAATTTGTACTCTTAAATACAATTTTTGTATAACATAAATGAATTTTGCATACTTTTTTAAAATAACTAAATATACAAATAATTTGAACATGTACAGTACAGTATATTGCAGCATTATTTTAATTTAGAATAGTGATTTGTTGTTCCCGTCATAATTTTTTTCAAAAATAAATGGATAGAGTAAAAAAAAACTTTATATTTGAAACAAAATTCAGCAGCACCTACAATTCATGATAATTTTTCAAGCAATTACTAATCCTTAACTATATGAGACCTTTTCAAATTATAAAAGGAGGCTTTGAAAACAAGAGCAAGATATCTACAATAAAATAACAGCAAAATGCAAATGGTAATAAAAAAAGAACAAATGAAGGAATAACAAATATTAGATAAGCAATAAAAAGGTTTCAAGCAGTCTTACAACACAGAAACAATCATTAATTTCAGACAATAATATATAGAAAAACTAAGAAGAGAATGACAAAAGGATAAAAAGAGTTTATACAAAGTAATATTAAAAAATACAGCAAGATAATGTACCTAATATTAGATATATACAGTAAATTAGAGTATTAATCCAGCAAAACTATAAAAGCTAGAATGTATAAATCTGAAATAATAAAAAATTTACTAACTCTGTAAGGAAAGGATCTTCCAAGAGTTGACAAGCATTTGAACGTTTATCAGGATCAGGTTCAAAACAGCGAAGAATGAAATTCTTTGCTTTTTCAGAAAGTTCGGATGGAATTTGTGGATGTGCTTTGTAATAACCAACTTTAAAGACAGCTGCCTCAGGTGAACCGAGTTCAATGAATGGTGGTTTTCCAGTAGCCATTTCTACAATAGTACAACCAAGGGACCATATATCAGCCTAGAAGAAAGCATAAAATTCATTTTAGAAAAAAATCATCTGGAAACAAAAATTAAACTGAATAAGTTACTTTAGTATTTCAAGTATATTAATTAATCAGCTTGTGAAAACTAAGAAATGAAGTTTTCATAAACTATTATCCATAAATGTGAGCATAATTAATTAGTTTCTATTTATTGTTACAAAACAACTGACACAACAATACTTCAACTATATTTTTAAAAGCTAATAATAAATAAATTGCCTTAGACAAGGCAACTAAGGCAATTATTGTCTAAGAAGGAACAAGCAATGGAATCTTGCACTTCTTCAAAATTTGAAATCCTGCAACAATTAATTGAAGAACTATACATAACATATTATAAAATACAAATTTTCTCTATTTTTTTTTTTTTAACTTGGGCAAAAACACTTCAGCGTTATCATCACCTGAACACAACATATTTCTTGTAATAAACAAACATATACGAGTATGACATTTTATGTCTCAATTAGAATAATAAAATTTCAGACGTATATGGCAATTTGCATGAGTAGCTGATACACATTATAGTTATAAATTATTGAGTGTAAATGGACTGTCCTCAGAAAACATAAAACATAAGAGAAAAAGATTTCATTATCCCTGAGAATAGTTTAAATACCAGCCCCCATTTAAACTTGCAACACAATGATGCATAACAGATACAATCCACAAGGATGTGGTTGATACATTGTCAGTCGGCAGTTGCAACAAGCACAAACTTGTGCATCTGTTTCAGTGATCAGATATCCATGAGTAAGCTTGGTGTGCTCTATTCGCAAATGGCAGGTAACAACCTCCTCTTGACAGTTATTTCTGCATGAGGTGCTTCACAGTAAAACAGCGTTCTTAATTGGATGAAGTTTATTGTTCACGGTAGTATTCCAATTACTCTGCCACTCATCATTAACCATTCTTTTCAGGAAACAGTCAAGATCATTAGAAGCAATGCGATTGGTGAAAGAAGGCTGGAAAAAAGCCTCCTTTGCTGCACTATCTGCGTGCTCATTGCCTCAAACTCCTGTATGGCTGGGGATCCAGCAGAAGCTCACTGTTGTATTATTACATCTAGTCATTTGCAAAATGACACAATGAATCTCACAGATAATAAGGTGTCCAGAGAATACTTCATTAATCGCCTGTAGAGCACTTACGGAATCTGAGCAAACACGAATATGTTGATATTCTGGGTTAATTACAAGGCCTTATTAATGGTATACACTTCTGCAATGAAAATACTGGTGATGCTGGTGAAGGCAAAAATGTTTGTTCTGTGTCAACAGCAAAGCCACAACCAACAGAATTAATATTTCTAGAGCTGTCCGTATAAACTGTAACATCAGAATTCATGCTACTGATATTATAAAATTTGTTTTTTAAGATAACTGGATTTGTGTTCTTTTTAA
This sequence comes from Lycorma delicatula, assembly GCF_047948215.1. NCBI lineage: Eukaryota > Metazoa > Arthropoda > Insecta > Hemiptera > Fulgoridae > Lycorma > Lycorma delicatula. The sequence continues at coordinate 210,596,260 of NC_134457.1, forward strand.
TATACTGACAAAGTTTAAATCAGTAATTAACAAGAGAAGGCTGTCATGAGGGGTAATAACTTGGACCAACAATAAGGACTGGAGGTAATTGTATATTTAGAACTGAGAAAAGACATTGAGCTCTGATGCCTAGTGGAGCAGTAGATCTTGGCTGTTCCTGGTAATGATTAACATGCTGGTTTGAGAATACTACATCAAAGGTTGGATGAGTTGGCTGCGCTTTAATGCGAGCCACAAAGGAGCATACCATTTGCATCCGTCTATCACAAATAGATGGCTCACCATTGTCCATTAGCAGACTTACCAAGGAGCTTGAGCAAAAAACCCCTGTGGCAAGACGGATGAATGAGTGATGGACTGCATTGAGAATCTTTAGAGCAGTGGCTCATGCCAATGCATAAGCCACACAGTTGTAATCTAAATTAGAGCTCGGTAGAAGCACAACATGCATATATGATCAGCTCTGCAATGGAGATTAAAAAGAACTCTCAGTTTGTCTGGCATTTTTAGACATTTTACCTTCAGCTCCTTCAAATGTGTTACCCATATTAATCGTTATCGTCTAATCACATTCCTAGAAATCTAACCCGCATACATGCCTCAACTGGTTCACCATATAAATACAGTTGTGGGTCAACGCATCCTCTCAACCGGGAAAAGCAAATGCACTTCATTATTTCTGAAAAAAATATGAATCCAGTAGATTTACATCATGATTCTAAGTGGGTTAGTGTGTTTTGAAGCAGCCCCTCTCAGTAGCTAAAGCTCTACATGTTACGTAAATAGAAAAGTCATATATAACTAAAGAATACATAACTGGTTTTTGCATGCAGTTTGTTATACTACTTATGTCTGCGGCACACAAACACTTAGAACACTTCCCTGAGTTACTCCGTTTTCTGGTGTGAAACTTTCAGATACCATCATTCTGACGAACTCTGAAAGACCAACTACTGAGGAGACCCCCTGATAAATGCAGATTACCTTGTATACTCCATTCATGAAGTGTATTTGAGATTCCTCACCTCCATGCTGTGTCATATGCCTTTGCAAGTTGAAAAACACAGCAACCAGGCATTGGCAAAATAAAAAGGTGTTTTGTATAGCAACATTCAGGGCAACTACCTAATCAATGGATGATCTACCTTGATAGAAAATGCATTGTTCTGGGGCAATTAGGGCATTTCTCTCAAGGTATCACACTAGACCATCATGGTGAACCATCGTTTACCACTTGTTCCATCACGTTGCACAGGGTTCTGGTCAAGGATATACAACGATAACTGGAAGGGCATGATTTACCTTTACCAGGTTTCAGTACGGGGATAACCAGTGCCACTAATTATGAATTTGGAAACACCTGGTCAGAGAAAATTTTGTTATATATACACAAAAGATGTCATAGTGCAGTATCTGAGAGGTGTGTTGAAATATTGAGCCTGATATTATCATTTCCAGGGGAAGTGTCATGAAAATTATTCAGGACATACTTATTTCATTATAAGAAAAGGGTATGTTTAATTCATTTTGCAGGTCTCTAGTAACCAATTGGATATTTTCTACCTCCAGCTTATATCTCACAAACTCAGGGCAGTACCATGATGTAAGTGAAACTGCTCTAAATGACCTTCCTAATATGGTTGGTACATCAAATGGTGCACTAACAAGGTTATCGCCACTTTGCAGTCCAATCGACTGCGGTGACTACCGATCCTCACATAGTTTGGACCTTTCTCCATGCAAAAGATGATGGTGTTATACGAGAAATAAATTTGATGTAATTCAACCAAGATTTTAGTTTAGCACACCTAAACATAAACACCTCTCATGTTGCAGAAGGCGCAGAGCAATTTAATTGTCTGTCTTCGATTAAAATTACATAAAGCCCTACGCCAGTCCCTTAGTGCAGGACTGCAGTTGTCATCCCATCAAGGAAGAGCAGGTAGCCTTGGTTTTCCAGATGTTAATGAGATTAATTCATTGGCACTATCGAGAACTGGGTGTGTAAACTTTACAAGTTGGTGAATCGCACTACTGTTCTTGTCATAATCGCTAAAGGAATCCTTGCATCCAATCCAGTTCACTTTCTAAACTACCAATCAGCATGGCTGAATCTGAGGCAATTCACTATTACTGACTGAGATTAAAATTGGTCTATGATCACTTTCAAAGAAGTTTATAGAAACGCACCATGTAAGACATGGGAGCAAGATTGCTGAACACACTGATAGATCGATGCAAGAAAATGCACCTGATGAAGATGACATAAACATCCATGATCCATTGTTCAATAAACAGAGATCTAAGCTCTGCCTCAGTCGATCAACAATATTACCTCCAGGAGAACATGCCGATGAGACCCACGAATGGTGTTGGGCACTGAAATAACCAATTATTACGGATGGTAAAGAAATCTGGGAAAACAGACTGGAAAGATCATTCTCACTAATTCACAATTTGGATGAGTATATAAGTTGCAGATATTTATTTTGAATGACGCAAATATCTTCACTGTGACTGCAGGAATGTTTGAAACTAGAGGAATACGGGTGCTATTACGATTTCCTTCAGGAAAACAGCCACACCCTCCTCTGTACTGTTTGATAGTTGTATTTTTCACGTACTTACAAAAGCACACATCATTCTGGGATGAAAGTAAGTCTCCTGCAGATACAGTACTAATGGATTTTCTTCCTTTATTAGTATTTCAACATCCTCATTGTGAGAACAGATACCATAAACATTCCACTGAAAAATATTTGTAGCCATAAGAAAAACTTATTTTGTGTTATATATAAAATTTCTGCATGCAACCTATTTATCAAATACAATCCGGTTTTTCTTTTTGGATTTTATGATCTTTAAGAAGTGCTTTGCTTCTTCAGCCACCATATCCCCGTACAAATCTATGAGTTGGTGGAGGGGATTTGGAAACCTGGGAGGATGGTGACACCCTACCAGGCAATGATGTTTTATTAGATCCTTTCACAGGAATTTTGGTTTTTTACTGTATAATTGGAACAGCAGGAAGTTTCTGTGATGATGTAAAAACTGAAGTGGAGTTAGATAAACCACCACCACCACCATCTGTTTTTCTAGCAAAAGATACCTTTTTGCCAGAGTTCAATGCTGTAATTGCAGCTACGAGGGTCTTTACTTGTTCTAACAAAAGTAACTTTTGTCAGTTCTTTACATGATGTACACTCGTCCTTTTGTACATTAATGAAACAAGCCTGGACAAAACTAACAGCGGCTGTATAGGATTCCTCATGTTGAAGGATTTTATGTATTCTCAACAAGCCACAGGAAAGGACACTTAATATTGCCTGTTCTTCCTTATAAAAGGGGCATTCTTGGGACCTTGCTGAATGTGAACCCTTGCAATTTATACACCTTTCAGTTTCAGAACATGCGCTATCATCATGACCCATACAATTGCAACATACACAGACCAGTTGCTTTGTGTAATTTTGGTGTCACCAAAACCCTGACACTGGAAGCAGCATCTAGGGTTTGGGATGTATGAGCACACATGAATAGACACAGGTAGCCTACATTTGTTCACTCAGGAATCATCGGAGTGGAAAAATGATAAAGTGAGGATGTTGGTTGGGACATTATACCATTTTCCTTCCTCATTATCCCTTGGGGAGACGTGACTGACTGCATGGACAGTTCTTCTGATATCTCAGATGGTTTAATATCAGCCAGGTCATGGCAGAAAATAACCATCCCCTTGCTGGAATTTGGGGTTTTATGTGGTTCAATCATCACCTCATCCTTCTGAGTGAAGGAAGCAGGACCAGTAACTTCCAACCCTGCTCATCATCTTTCACTTTAATCAACAGGGTGTCATTTCTAAGTTTTTTATTGATATCGAAGAACCACATGCTGTAACAACGCACTTGTTAATAAGGAAAGATGAAATCTTCGCAAACGATTTCCCTTCTTCAATATAGGTGACTAAAAGAAACCTTATTATTGATTTTTTTTTAAATTTATCTTTTGATCCATTATCACCACATACATCTTCAACTGACAATGTCGGTCAAAGTCTTTTTAAGCTTCCAAGTTTGTTGGTTTTTTTCAAGCGGACCAACAACCACTAAAGAGGGAGAATTTTTTGAGAGAGATGTATAGTTCCCACAAGTACCACTGATATAACAGACCACTCAAGCAGAGCGCATGCGTACTGGAGCTAGAGCTAAATACAACTGGGTTCACCCAGGTGCCCAGAGTACATCGTTCGAGACTCACTACATAGAGCCATCCACTCATCAGCATGATAGTTGCCACCTTGGGTTATGGTTATGTTTTGTAAGGTGTCACAACACCACTTAGTGTAAGTGTACGAAGAAATAATGTAAAAAGTTGTTGTGTAGTTGTATACAGGTATATGTTGTAATCTTTGTAGTGTTCTTGGTGTACTGTTCTGCAGCTTAGTGTGTTGTGGAAAGAATAACTACTGAGGCTAGGCCCATGGGGACACCAACTATAAAGTCTCAAAGAATAAGACTCCCATCCAGAAAACAGATTTTCAAAATTAAGTATAGAAAATAACACAACGTTTAAATATATAAGCCATAATAATCTAAATACAATTGAATACCTTCATACAGCATAATGTATGTACTAAATTACACATAAATAAGATAGGCATTTTAAAGGAATCACTAGTAATGAGACAATATTGAAAATAAATTTTTCAGTTAAAATCCACACTCAGAAAATAAATTACACAGAAAAAATTGTAATAATAAAAATATTAAGAACACAGATTACATAAATGAATCATCATGCTTTAAAATTATATTTTTGTCATTCTGAAGGAAGAGCTTTATAAATGTCTTAAAATATAAATACAATTTAAATACATTTTTACAGTGGTTAATTAATGAACTACTCACTTTATAAACTGAAAAATGTTTTTAAATTAACACTTTAGTTCATAAAATAGAATAAAAATATGTAACAAAATTCAATACAATCGTAAATAATTTTTTCACAGTCTAACACAAGTAAGCAATACTTGATATAATCTTAGTGATTTTATACAGTCCACCTAAAATCATTAAATTTACAATAAACTGATGAAAATACAATTTCAGGTTTTCAATAAATAAACCAAAAAGTACAAGAAAATACTTTTCCGTTACTATTTTTTTTTTAAATCAACTAAAAAATTGCATTCTTCTGCTTATAGTACCATAACCATAATGGTTGTAGACAATTTGACATGATTCACAACTCTTCATAAAAAACCATAACCATCCTTTACAGTAAGTAATCCACGGTTGACTTATATGGAATGTGAGGAGTAAAGTGACTTCCTGCTGCCTTCTGAGGCAAGTATACAGTTGCATATCAGCTTGCAAAGCTTACAAAATGCACGTGATATTCAATCACATATGTGAATCATTACTCTTAGAAAAAGGAACATTGATTGGTGTCTTTTATATCACCCTTTTTGAGGTGGAATAATGCATTGCAGGTACACTGCTCCAACTCAGCAGGGGATTGAGTAACTGAAATTCAATATTTAAACACACTGAAATACAAAATATATCTAACTACATATATTAACAATTAAAATTGCTACTGCTTATCAGATTAATGCAAAATATTAAAAAGGATTATAATAACAGAATTGTTTAATATATTTAATTTACTCATTTTGTTCAACCTAACTGATATCTCAGCTATTAGTTTAGGTTTTTAAGAATCCCTGGATAATGAACAAAGCCTTAGATATACTCAAAAGCACTGATTCTCTGCTAGTTAATAATGGCACCAAAGATGATATCAGGACAGCAGCCATTGAAATTAGGTTAAAATAAAATTCAAGAGCTACAAATTTTACTTTTACTCCTAACAAATTACCTATTCACTAGTGTAATTCATAACACCTGAAATTAGGTTGCTTAAACAAAGGTTTTTTTTTTTTGGTTTTATATACACCCCTCCCAGAGCAGAACCCGCAATTAAGCATAACTCAGCTCCAGGAGGTGTCGTCGCCAACTCAACCTAACCAAGATCCACCTGGGTCTTGGTTATAACAGTTGCCTTCCTTTAACTGGGGGCTGCAGCTGGATCTTGGTCTTAACAGTTCGAGGGCATTGGAGTCCTTGTGTCTCATCATCATCGCCCATCTCGGCAAGCCTGGATAAACGATGACTCCACAGGAAGCTGTCCATCACCCTCTCACTACCTTGTTTTCTCTGCCTTTGTGCTGTAGTATCGTTATATATTTTGACACAGCCCTGAATTTATCAACTCCAGATAGCATGTTTGGTACAATCGTGTCTACGTCAAGGGGTACTGTTATTGGTTCACAAATGCCTCTTTCAACCATCCACCGTCAACATCTGAACACAACATGTTCAGGAGAGTCATAGTTTCTGCAATATAGGCACTCAGGATTGAGAGCCCCTTCCTCCCAAAAAGATATGACTAGAAGACCCTGTGCCCTATTACAAACTGTAAAAATTTGGTTAGCCAGATATTGAGTTGGCCAAATTTGCAGTTAATCCATGGTGCAACCTGTTTGATAAGAGGTGGGTCCAACGCCCCATTGATGATTGATCTCACCTCCTCTGCCACTCTCATATCATGCCCACCCGAGCAGTTACTTTGTCTCCTCCCCTAATGATGTTACACAGTATTACTGCCAATTGCCACAGAGGGGGAACTCCAGCAATTAATAGGGCAACCTCTGTTGAGACTGAGGAGTAGGCAGACAAGTTCCTGAGGGCTATTCTTCTTTGGACCCCTTCCAGGATGCACCTGTTCGAGTCCTTCTCCAGGTAAAACAAAGGTATTAGTCAATTATAACCTACCTAATCCCCCCTTGCTACAAGAGCTGACCGAAATAAAATGCACAGTAGCTCATAATTTACAAATGAAAAGAGGTATTCAAGTGAAAAAATATGACATAAAAGTTCTTTTTCTTTAATATAAAAAGATAAATTTTCTGTTTTCACCATTTACAGCTACAAATTTCCCAACAGTGAATCAGTTCACTCATTCCGTCAATAAAGAATGCTGTCAGTCTTTCCTTGATCCATGTCTTCACTGCATCTTTCAGTTAATTATCTGTAATTAAATTAATTTTCCTAACATACCTCTTATAATGGAAAGAAGTGAAAATCACAAGTAAAAGTCTGGTGGTATGAGGATATGGAATAAGTTCAAATTCCAGCTTCACAAGAGCAGATGCATGTGATGTGTGTGACTGAGCATTATCAAGTTGTATAATTACTTATTGACTCCATGAGTTGCAGAATAAAACACACTTTTCTCCTAAGATGTTTTAGTCCCTATGTATAGCATAGAATTTACAGAATTTATTACTAAACCAGCAGTAGTAGTCAGTCACACACCACATGTTTGGAACCCCAGTATATAACCAAGAGTATTTTTTTGCAGGCAGGTGTTTTTTTAATTTCTTTGGTTGTGACCATAGTGCCGGTATTCCATTTGGACCATATTTCAACCTGGGCTGCTATATCAATCTGCCATTTTTCTTCTGGTTGTAATAATTCACCCAAGTTTCAGATCCCATAACAATATTGAAAAGGAAGACAACTCCCTTGTCACAAAAATGTTTACAATATTACTTTTATACTGTTTGTTCTTTTCTGTGAGTTTGCTTGGCACCCACTGCAAACAGATTTTACGGTTCTACAATAATGTGTCCTACTCATTCTTTTGATATGTCTATTTGGATGGTGATGTGTTGTTCATTTTAAATCAATTAATCTACCTCCTTTTGATGCTTCTCAAACTGGTTGATCACTGCAAGGATCATCTTCAATATTCCCTTCACCAACTTCTAATACACAAAATTTTATTGCTCATCTACTCAAATTTGCATCAAGTTTCATCACTATAAAGAGATTTTAGACAATGATCAATATCACTAGCATTCATTTTTTTCCACTGTTAAAAATTCAATCACTGCATTTTTTTGATGTAGCAGGCGTACTGGATTCAATAACAAGATATCTTGACAGAATATGAGAAGATACTGGTTGAATTTTGCAATATTAGTAGCTGGGGAATGAAATTACAAGATGACATCACCTGTGAACAAGTGTGATCAATCATTGAATTACAACCAACCAAAAAATGAGTAACCAGAAAAGCTTGAAATGTACCCCAAACCACAAAAGAATCAAAAGATCATAATCTGCAAGGATGACTTCGATATGATCCCTACTCCTTAACCTGCTATACATACTAATAAGGTCATAAGATAAAATAATGATGACAGCATTAAGTTGTACTTGAGAACCTTCTATTTAAACAAGACTAAAACTACACGTTTTTAAACCAAAACTGAAAATAAAAACAATATAATTCAAAAATGAATACATACTGGCGCTCCATATCCTCTCTGTCCTTTATCAATTACTTCAGGAGCCATATACTGTAAAGTCCCAGCAAATGTTTCAGTACTTGGACACAATCCTGCTAATCTCTTAGATGTCCCAAAATCAGATATTTTCACCACTCCACTGTACGTATTCACCAATACATTGTCACCTAACGAAAGAAAGAAAAATTAAAAACAAATAGAAAATTTATTATTACAGTGAACGAAAGTAATTAAAATTTGTAGTTTGAGAAAAATTATACATCTGACTAAAATTCCAACCAAGAATATTGTGTAGGAAAGACAGAGATGTTAGCTATTCTGCTGTGGAGGTGGCATATCACATTTTATACTCACATATTTTATAATCAGAAGCGAGTAACTTCATATTTCTTTATTAATTACAAACTAGTAAAATAAATTAAATGCAATCTACTTTAAGAATTCCTAATACTCCAGGGAAGGTTTGGCTGAACAGTTTGTAGAGCAGACAGTACTTCTACATATCAACAATTGCAAGAATAGAAAACTGTGCTTCTTTAGCTACTTTAGAAAAGCAAACTTGGTTACAACAAACAATAAAGATGGTTAATACAAAAATTGTTCATTAGTAATATGGTCAACCTGATTCCTGTAGGAGAAGAAACTGACCTTGTGATAATTCACACCATTCATAGCCCTGATGGGCTTTACCAGAGGTCATTTTTAGACCCCCTAAACTTGATAACACAACATAGACATCAGTTTGCCCTGTCAGGATACCACCAATGCAAATGTCTCTACAAATATTTCCATCAATTTGTTAATGTACTATTGCCTACATATGGACTCTTCCAACCACGATCACCTAACATAACTTACAACCATCAACTGCTAAACAAACCAATTCACACAAGCACGATCCCCACGCCTTTCTCTAACATCTAAGGTTCACACAATAACTCTTTTTATCTCTAACTTCATTTAGACTATGCACTCAGATCATTACTTGATTAAGTCTTTAAACACCAAAAATACTATCCTCATACCAACAAACAAGAGCTGATTGCAACAACAATTTTTTCCTACAATTCAATTTACTTGAAGTCCTCTTGATTAACTTAAAAATCAAGAAACAGATTCACAAATTTAATATGCCTCTAATGAAAACATGGTACTTATTCTAGACAAAATGTCTGATGTAAAGGATTAGCCAGAATAAGTGATATAATTGCCTACTACATGGTGGGAAGGTCTCTAAGCAAACTGCACAAAGGATTTTTTACTTCGCAGAACAGGTCCACCTTACGATGAATTATCCTTCTCCCAAATTACTCTTTTACATTAACCTTGATCCCTTCTCCCCAGGTTTTGTAGATAAATGTCAGACACCAACTTAGTCCATGATGAAAACATGAGGATGTTTTAAATACATGGAACAATCAGGTGAGGGTGGGCAATCTGGGTAATGTTTCCTATACAGTAGCTGAACAAAAAATGTAATAAATGTGTTGACTACCAGGTTAACCCAGGTCTCCTAAATTCTCAATACAATATCATTAAAATATAACTTTATTTTTAAAAAAAAGTTTCATTTCATGACTATTAAAAGAAATCAGTGAAAGTTGAACAAAAATACTAACCTTTTATATCTCTATGAACTATTTTCTGGTCATGCAGGTACTTCAATCCTTCTAATATTTGTTTTGTATAAAATGAAATAGTAGATTCATTTTCTTTAAGTGGTCCCCATTTTGATCTTAACAATGCAGATAAACTCCCTGCAAATAACAATGTAATAAATGGAAACATTAGCGAATGAAAAAATAAGTTACATAAACTGTAGAAAAATTTACAAATATACTCAAAATAAGAAAATAAAAAACTAAGAAAAATATGATTCGGTGTCAAAGTTTAACTAAACTTAAATTAATTAGTATGAATTATTTTCTACAACGAACACAGATACTGTAAACCAATAACATGTTACTAAAAACAGATATTTTTCTAAAAATCTGCATCATTATTTTTTTTTTAAATCCTTGTTACAGTTGGAAGAAATACTGGCATTTTGTCATTAAGTGAGATAAAGGGGAATGGGGAATTAGATTACCATAACTTAACATGACATTTTACCAACTGTTAAAATGTGATAAACAAAAAACCCTAATCACTGAAAATATCTTGACTGAAAGCCATAAAACAAAAAAAAAAGGTAACAATAAAATAATCAAACCAGATTCATCAAGCAACTAATACCAAAATAAAATATATATAAGATTTAAAACCATCATTCACTAAATAAAATAAATATTTTATTATTGACAGAATGAAAGTCTAAATGCAATAGAAGAGTGTATGTAACAACATCAGCTGTCTGATTCTTAAATATCTTAAAAAATATTACAGTGTCAACTTATGGAAACTTTGAATATGTGATAAAGAAATGTTATTAAACAATGGCTTGTTAAATACGGTTTAGTTAATAACAGACTGTCCAAAAATAATCATAGCAGATGTTATTTAGATAATCAAAAAATCATAAATTTCTCAAACTTTAACAGTAAATAAAATAATGAGATAAAAGTACAACCTCCAGGAACCTGTTCCATAAAAATCTTGAAAAAGCCATCTTCAGAGACTGATCCTAGATACTGTACAATATTACGATGTCTTAACTGAGAATGTAACTTAATTTCTTCATGTAATGGTTGCACATCTCTGTAAAATATTAATAAATTATCAATTTAAAAATGGCAAGAATTTTTTTTTCAAATGAAAACCCTAATAAATGCTTACTAGACTGTAAAAAATAATGCTGAACTACAGTAAAAAGAAACTGAAAAAATCAGAATATTTATAAATGGTCAAAATATAAAAAAAGAAGATATTTATAGAATTAGATGAGAGAATTTGCAAAACAAAAGGGGAAAAAGCAATACTAAAGAAAACAAAACAAGAAAAGGCTGCAAGTTGAGACAAGTTCATAAAGAGTCATGAAATAGGCTTTGAGATAGAAAAATAAGTGGTTGGAAAAGAAGTGAATAATTAGAGTAAAAATGTGATTATTCTAATTTCAAAAAAAGGAAGTTAAATATGAAAACAATCACACAGTAACACTGACTTCTATTATATAACAACAGACTTCTTGATATATGTAACATTATTAGAGAATACAAAAAAAAGGTGGAAATTAGATTAGGAGATTAATATGATTTCTAGACGGAGAGATCACTGTAGACATTCTTTTTACAATTAGACAATTGGCAAAGAAGATATGGAAATTTGGGAAAACACCCAAATTATTATTTTAATTCATGGACATTAAAAAATCATATACTAGTTCTCTCTGGAAGAAAAGTTTACAAACTTAAAAGTAAATAGTTGAATTTACATTTGATAAAGATATTTCTATCATATATGTTAAATTTAAAGGTAAAGTGATGAAAAAAAGTTAAACTAAATGGTTTGCAGAAATAAGTCAGATGCAAAAAGCATACATTCACTTAAGCTATTTATTATAGTAATAGATGAAATACAGAAAGAAAGAAATGTAATGCCAAGGAAGAGAAAGGGAACAGGTTGAAATTGTTTAGAAAATCTTTATGATTTTGGGGAAGAAGAAGAAGACAGAAATTGAGGAAGAATCTTATCTCCAGAATCAGAGAACTATAATGGGAAATGAAAATTAATGAGGAGAAAATTGTGATGATGGTTCTAAGAAGAAAGGATAAAGGAGTCTTTTAATTGTTGAAAAGTATTTGAGAATTTTTATGATGCCAGTGATCTGGCACAGAATAGAAAAATTGGAAAGGAAATTTGAAAGAGAGTGCAGAAAACAGAAGGTTTTCTCAGTGTTATAAGTAGTGCAGAATGAAAAAGTTCATTAAGAGTGTAAGGAGATTCTACATAAAACATATCTAGTCCAAATTTTGAATGGTCAACCAGAGGTGTATTAATCACAATAATAGGACGGAAAGGAATCATCAGGCGATGGAGATGAGGAAAATGAAAAAATAGTTATCTAACTAATAACAGCTGTTTTTTCTTTTTTTTAACCTCCGGGACCACAGTTCACAGGATGAGATGAATGACAATTGTAGTAGTGTGTGAAAAATTCCATGCCTGGCCGGATGAAATACAAGACCTCCGGATGAAAGACCAAGACCCTACCACTTGCGCCATGGAGACCAGCTAGTAATAACAGCTTATTTTCAATTACTATCACTTTATGATAGGTATTTTGAAGTATAAGAAAAACAGAAAACCAGACTGAAATTTCACCCAGAACTTCCTTTAAAACTAAAGAAACACTAGATGATTAAAATGTTAATTAACAATTTGATACTATATATACATTCTTAGCAATTTTGTTTTTTACTGATGAATTAATTCACTACAAGAATTTACAAAAAAGCTTGCACATAGGACTATGAGAATAGAAATTTGTAGCATATAAAAAATGCCCTGCATGGACAAGATTCAAACCTGGGACTTCCAGGTGAAAAGCCAAGACACTACCACTCTGCCATGGAGATCAGATTTGTAAATAAACAATCTATTCACATCATGAATAACAAAAACTAATAATATGATTAATATAATTAAAAAATTTTAACTCTTACCCTAAATTTTTTTCAGGAATCTCTTTCACAGCAATACGAACTTGTGTGTTCAAATCTCTGGCTTGAAATACAACGCCGTATGTACCTTTCCCGAGAATAATTCTTTTTCCTTGATCATCTAATTCATATTCAAACTGAAACCATAAAAAAAGGTAAAATAATTATTTGCTGAAATAAAGTAGATAGAAAAACAATTAACAAAAAATAAATAAGATAGTAAAAAAGAGTATAAAATAAAAATAATTATTGTATATCAATAACACTGGTCAACATATTTCTGTCTCACGAGTACCAATAGGTGTACTTAATAAAGTTTTTATCCTGTTTGTAAATATGTATTCAGAATTTTTCCATCACCCACAGTTTTTTGTTATTTTTGTTTGTAAATATTTTTAAACTTTTTTCGTCCATTAGTCCACTATCAAATAAAAGCTCCTAGAACATTGTAAATCTGATGGAACCGAATGAGTTAACTCAAAGGGTAGCGTTGTTACTGTTGTGCAGGTTTAGACACGTACAAACGTGATCTAGTGTAGCATACATTAATCAGAATGATACCAGTTGCGAGATAGTAGTGAACCAGTAAACACGTTATTGTAAGTGCTTTTTGTGTCTGAATTATTGTGCGTTACATATTGACAACTTTATTTCTTTTAAGTAGTCGTTAGTTACAAAATGCCTAGAGTTTGTTTAAATCATCCTAACAATTTTTGTTATGTGTATGGTAAAGTGAAGCTCAAGTCCCAAAGGCTCCATTAGTAAAAGTGTTATGAACTTTATTTTGGGTATAAAGTCAGGGACAAAAAAGGATCTGGGCCCCACGTATCTGTTGTTTATTGTGTTCAGGCTTCTCACTGCGTGGAAAAATGCCAAATGCCATTTGCTATCCCTATGATTTGGAGGGAACCCAAGATCACTCTTCTGACTGTTATTTCTGCTTAACAAACATTAAAGGGATTATGTCAAAATCAAAACATACAGTGGTGTACCCTAACTTGCAATCTGCAATGAGACCAGTTCCACACTGCGAAGAACTGCCCGTACCAAAGCCTCCAAAAGATGTGACATTAGATGAAGAGAGCTCAGAGTCTGATGGAAGTAAGGAAGGAAAAGAAACAGATTCTGGTGATACAACTTTTGAATAAAGCAGTTAATGTGAGCCTCATTTATTGACTCAAGAAAATCTTAATGACCTCAAACGAAATTTAAAGTTATCCAAAAATTGCTCTGAAATGCTTGCTTCCCGGCTAAAAAGATGGAATCTTAAAGATATATATTTAATTAACGTAATCGTCATTCTGAATTTAAAGATGATTTTTCTGAAGAAAACAGCTTAGTGTTTTGTAATGACATTTCTTCTCTTATGAAGACACTTTGCAATGAACATAACTCAACAGAATGACACTTGTTCATTGATTCCTCTAAAGTTAGCTTAAAAGCTGTGCTTCTGCATAATGGCAATAAATTCCCATCAGTACCTATGGCTCACTCTGCTAGTATGAAAGAAACATACAAAAACTTTAAATTTACGAGGGATTCTCTAAAGTAAAGACTGCTGGCAAATTTTTCTCCTTAAGGTTGGCGAACCTGTGTCGTTCATGGCCATGCCAGTAATGTAACCACTGCATTGTTGTCTGTAAGTTGTCTTGTTGTAGTATCTTTGATTACGTGAGAGTTATTATGTTATAAAGTGAATAGGAAAATTGAAGTTGCCGCCAACTGTGAAATATATGGATGCATGTTGTCTGTAAGTTGTCATGTTGTAGTATTTTTGATTACATGTGAGTTATACGTTTTTTAAACATCAAAACGTTAAGCCGGCTGAAATTCATAGGCAGTTGGTTGCTGTGTACAGTAATAATGTAATGAATGAAAGAAATGTCCGAAAATGGTGTGAAAGGTTTAGAAATAACAGAATTAATGTGCATGATGAGAAACATTCGGGGAGGCCATCAATAATCACCACGGACTTGTTGAAACACGTTGATGATAAAATCAGAAAAGATCATCGTTCAACGATCTCAAACCTAGCCCAACTTTTTCCTGAAGTTTCAAAAGCTGTTATTGGTCGCACTGTTCATGACCATTTAGGTTTCATAAAAGTTTGTATATGTTGGGTGCCACATGTCTTAACAGAACATCACAAAAAAAAAATCCAAATGGGATCTGCTCTGGAATTTTTGATGTGCTACTCAGAAAAAGGTGATGAGTTCCTTAATTCAACTGTTAACGGCAATGAAACATGGATTTTGTATTACATATCAGGGAGAAAACAGTTGTCAAGTGAATGGCGTCACCCTCAATCAACAACCAGATCAACAAAGGTTTTGTCCACAGCCATTTGGATGTAAACTGACGGCCACAGTCATTTGTTATCGGTTTGGCAATTTGCTGATTGATTTCATGACACGTGGAACGACTATAAATACAAAAGCCTATTGTGAAACTCTACATAAGTTACAACATGCCATTCAAAATCAGTGATGTGGGCAGCTGACTGACAGCGTCATCCTGCTGCACGATAATGCAAGTCCACATGTTGCAGGTCTGACATGTGATTTACTGAGCACATTTGGATGGGAAATAACAATCACCCACCATATAGTCCAGACTATATGGCTCCTTCTAATTACCATTTGTTGGGAAATTGAAAGAATTTTTCAGTGGTAAGCAATTGATGGGATGATGAATTTAAAAATTCTGTTAAACAGTGGCTAAATGAACTGGTGGCAATAGAATACGAGGGTATATTGAAGCTGGTGTATTACTACAATAAATGTCTTAATTCATGTGCAATTACTTAGAGAAGTAACATAAGGTGTGTACTTTAGGAAAAATAAAAGCTATTTATAAAGTTTTCAGAATATTTTTTTTTACAATGAAACGGTCTTTACTTTAGAGATAAACTCTTGTATATTGGAAAAGCTTCAATATGCAGTGTATGAATGGAATATTTGTGGTGATTTGAAGGTAATTGCACTTATTCTTGGTTTGCAACTAGGTTACACAAAGTATTGTTTTATGTGTGAACGGAATAGTAGGGACAGAAAAAACAACTTCATTAGAAAATAATACTATCAGAATCATATATTAGTATATACTAGGGAAAAAAAAAAAAATTTTTGTTCCCTAGTGTAATTAACAATAAGTCATTAGATCCAGCAGTTAACCGTACTTGAGATACTAAGGGCTTTTGACCCCAAAGTACCTAGCAAACTTTTCTGGAAAACTAGCACCTCTAACACTGATTGTCCCAACAAGTAGCCAATTGGTAATAAGCGTTTGCACTGAAGACTAAAAGGCAAGCCTCAGACAAGTATGAGGACTGTGCTTGATTGGTACAGGGGTTTGGATTCAAACCTCCTGCTATATGAGCTTCTCTCATCCAATACTACTGCAGGACATACAAGGAGAAACAATCACAAAAGGATTCAGAGAAGATATCCAAAAACAGTTCATAGAATTATCCAAACTTAAGACATCTCTCAGAAAAAGAACAGCTGAGCAAACAAAAGTTATAATAAATGTTAAAAGATTGACATTAAAAACAACTGTGATAATAAAGAAAGAACTTAGAAATTAAGTAGATACAAATAACAACCTCTATCCATAATAAAAACCAAATAACACAATGCTCTGAAGAATCACAAATAATAAAAGCACATGAACACTACAAACTGAAGAAGGCACATTACAGACAACATACAAGACCAAAATATAAAAAACAATATGCGACAGAAAGAAGCCAACAATCTAAAACAGAAGAAACAATATGAACATAGAAAGACAATAGAAAACTACGGACATATAGACTAAATATGACAGTAATTATCAAACTAAGACTGAATAGAGAAATCACAAATGTAATCAGACAAATAAATTTATAAAAGACAACTTACACACATGTACAACCTTAAAACATCTAATCATATAAGAGTACAATGCAATGCAATGATATATAATGCATCTAATTAAATACATTGTCATAAACAAACTAAATGACCTGAAAAATAAAAGAAGACCACTTCAAATAGAAAAATACACAGCATAATTGTGTGGGAAAAAGGATTCAAAAACAGAACAGTATACGAAAAAACCAACTACATAAAATAACACAAAAAATAAAAGGAAGTGTTAAGAGCAAAAGGCCAGATAAAGAAATAATTAAAAATAATAAATCAAATCTAACCTCCTCAGCACACTAATACAGAAATTGGCAGTACACTCAAATATAAAGATGACATAAAAACATAACATACTAATCAAGCATGACTAATGCATTAAAGTAAGGTATGTATCATCTTTTAAGAAATAAATTTGATACGCACTTCTGCGTTCATCTAGTAAAAAAGCGATTGTCATTTAACAAATCAAGATAAACATTTTCGTCAATAGTCTTTTCACAAAAGAAAAAAGGTCCAATTTCACAGTTTCTCATTAAACCACACAGAGCAATAACTTTAGCTATGTAAAGTGCTTTCTTAAAAATTACAAATTAGTTTTTCAGATTCTGCATTTGTGAATTGTCTCTATTAACATTAAGATCAAAAGTAGCTTCATCGATAAAAATTATTCACTATTTTGTCAAAAATTTCAACTGTGAACAGGAAATATTTTTTTCTGTATAATACGGTTTCATCTTCAGTAGCTGAATTTTGTATTCAAACAAGTATGACCTTTTATGAGGAAGTACATAAATGGTTGTTTTTTGAGTTTGTAATTTGAGATTTTCATGAAAGATGTATTATTAGGGCTACTCATTGCAGATTGCAACATCTAATTATCTAATTTTTTCAACATTTTCTTCTGATACCTGTGGCCTTCCAGACGATTTCTCTCTGAGGACTTATTCTATTTTTTTAATTGACTGAATCAACATCGTTTATTATTTTCATATGAAGGCTAATTTTCATATGTAGTTGAAACACATTAGGAATTTTGGTTTAATGTATGTTTCAGTTACATATGAAGAAAATTACCCTTCAGTACAGCATGCCACAAACTATTGTACTGTGTTATATTGTACACAGTACAATAGTTTGTGTGAACATACAATAATTTGATGAACAGATAACATACAGAACAAAGAAACACACCTCAATAACAATGTAAGACTGATGCAGTGGTTAAATTGGATATAATTTTTTCAGGTGGAGGCTTTCAGCACTACCAACATAATTTCTCAAAATATCCCTAGTACCTTGATCTGAGCTAATAAAGCACACATTATTTTATGAAGATGGTTTTACACGTATATAATTTTTTTTTAATAATTTATTATTTTTACTCAAAAGGGACGTTATTTAAATGTTACCAAAGAACTCTTTTCCAATTATACATTTCATTTTTAATAAGAAAAACATTTTTAAACTTTAGGTTGGTAATTACTGTGAAGTATCCTCTACAAACTGTATACCTTACTTTTTATAATTTTTTATTATAACCTTTCTATTTGTTTCCCAAAATGTAATTTGTTTCTGCATATTTTTATTTCTTTTCATTTTTTTTTCATTTTCATGTTATTGATATTACAATTACAGTTATTAATAAATAATAATTTTAAAAATTATCTTTAAATGATATACAAAGGATATTAACATACATTTCAGTTATTAAAAAATAATCTTAGCTAATTTTAAAACACCTCTTAATTCAATAACTACGAGCAGTAAGTATTTTATGAGTTATTGTAATAACTTACTATAACTTATAAGTCTGCCAGTCCAGAACTTTACTACTAATACCAACATTAGGGTAGAAGTTTACTTTTAAGTTTTAAACAAATACTACAAAATAAAACTTGGTTTACCAACATGTTAAGACGTAGGATTGAAAATTTTTATTAACTTTACACTCCAAAATCTTAATTATCCACTAAATATTGGAATTTACAGCAATAATTTTTTATCTCTTCATCCCACACTTTTATAGATACAAATCTCTGACAAAAATGTGGAAATCAATTTTTATACATTACTTTGCTAAAATTGTAATATTACCTTGATTTGATCACTGGTAACATCAGAGTCAAGATCGGTAACCATACCCTCCTGATCTGCAGTCAACTCTAACACTAGATCATAGAATCTTTGTCGCCAGAGTACTGAAGGAAAGTACATTTGAAAATCATCTGAATTTTGATGTACATACAGAAATAAGCATCGTTCATCTCTCTTATACAAACTGAAAAAAAAGAAGAAATTACATTATTAAGTGCAGTTAAATAATAAAATTATTCCTTAATTAACAGATAAAACTCAGAAAAAATCCAATAACCCTAGAAAGAAATATCCTCCTCATTTGATTTTAACAAAAAATGTTGCTATAATGCAACATTATATGTCCTTATGCTGCCATATAATGTCTTATGTACATTTTATGTCTTAAATACCATTTTTTTTTACTCTCGCCATTATTATGAATTATTTTAATAAAACATTTTTAATTCATTATTCATTTGGTTTAATCCCAATCTCTATTCTTTTCTCATACTGTTAATCTTATAAACCTCATAATTCTGTATTAAAATCCTCAACATATCGTGTGCTTTGTAAATCCTATGTTTATTTTTCCCTAAAGTTTTCACCCTTTGTATATTTCTCTATTAACCAAATTTACAAAAATTAATGTGCTATCTCTTTATAAAATTGTTACATAAATTTTTTTTCTTCTATTTATCTTAAAACCTCTTCTTTTCAAATTTTTAACTCGCCTATTTTCAACATGCAAATGCAACATCAAATTAAAAGCATTTACTTTAAACTTTGCATTTCCTATTGTTCATGCTTCACTACCATAAAACTTTACATTCCACAGAAATATTTATAAAAAAATATTGTCTTAATTCCTAAATCTATACTTAATTCTAGAAAGCTCTGTGACTGTACCAGTCTGCTTTTGATGTGTTCCATATTTTATCGATCCTTTATCATTTTATTAATAAAAAGAACAACATATCATTGTAACGGCTAGAGAAGCTTCGAGAAAGAAGAAAGAGAGAAAATTAAGAAAGAAGTGTCTAGAAGAAATGACAAAGGAATTCTTTCTAGAAAAGGACTGATAGAAAGACGTGGAAGGTACAGACAATGGAAATTATTACACTTGAACGGTAGTTGAAAACCGCAGTAGCTGTTCAGTGAATTATAAACTGTAGAGTAGTTTTTTTGTAAAGAGTATAAAGTGAATGAATTGTTTGAATTTCAGATTTGTCAATTTTTTACTTATTCTTAACTCATTATTAGTTTCTACTAGTTATAAAGATTGTAGTAGCTTGGAATTGTATTTTTATATTAATAATTTGTTATTAATAAACTGTCTTTGTAAGAAATATTTGTGTGTGCTATCTCTCAATACTCTTGTCGAACCTTTTTTTCTTTTTCTGTTTAGCCTCCGGAACCACCGTAAGGTATTACTTAAGAGAATGAATGAGGATGATATGTATATGAATTGTTAATGAAGTGTAGTCTTGTACAGTCTCAGGTCGACTGTTCCTGAGATGTGTGGTTAATTGAAACCCAACCACCAAAGAACACTAGTATCCACGATCTAGTATTCAAATCCATATAAAAGTAACTGCCTTTACTAGGATTTGAACCTTAGAACTCTAGACTTCAAAATCAGCTGATTTGTGATAAGTTCACTACTAGACCGACCCGGTGGTTACTCTTGTCGAACCGTAAACACAAGACAATATATATAATAAAAAAACTCTTCAAATTCTAGTATATTATTTTCCCTTACTTTAACGTTCATCAATAGCCTTTTTTTTCCAACTTTTCATAAACTTTGTTTTTTTCCTAATTATTTTAAAACCATATCTCCACCTGAAATATCATTCAGAATTTTTTCTATACATCTTAACATCTTTATTCGTTCTCCTTGGATGATTCCTGTTTTTCAAATTTATCCTTCAATCTCAACATTCCTTCTACAAATATGTTGTAAGCAACATACAACTTTACTACATTTTAAATTGCTTGATTCTCTTCTTCTTTTTCATCTACTTTTATGACAACTACCTAATTCTTCTACAAACTGTAAATAACTTCTTTCTGCATTTTTGACCAGATTTTCATTACAGTCACTCATTTCATTTCAATATAGATAATCCAACATTTTCTTTAGATCTACAAATATTGTGAAGCCTTTCATTCTTCCTAAGTCTGCTTGTAAAATTAACTAATGATCAAAATACATCAATTTTGTCTATACTCTTTTTGAAACTTCTATATAAATAAAACTTCCACTGTGTTTTAGTCAGAAAACTAATCAAATTAATATTTTTTATGCATATGGCACTTAGACTGATAGTCCAATAGTTTTCATACCTACATGCTCATGCTTTTTTACGCAGTAAAAATTATAAATTGTTACTTATTTTAAAACTGAAGGCAATCTTCTATCTCAAAAATTTAAAATACTAATCTTACAGTTCTTCTTATCTTAAAAATAATTTTATTCTGTTAAGTGCATAACACACCCTTACAGTCTAAAGAATTAATAAGATAATACCAAAAAATTAAAAACACAACTATTAATTTCTTCAATTATTGTAGAATGCTACATAGAATTTACAAAAAAAGGATTAAACAATAAAAGTGATATAACAAATACAAGAAATTTTATAAATAATTATTCTAAAATCAATTTAGAAAATGTAATTTTTAGGATAAGAAAAAACATTAAAAAGAAAATAATACCATAATCCTTAGCATTCCTGAAGTTATGTAATATGTTTACATTTTTGTTTCTGGAGTTTAAACAAAGTGAAACAATAAAAGTGATTTATTCAAGAGCAAACTGATTTACATAATACTCTGTATTTTTACATAATAATAGGTTATTTAATTATTACATATCATGTACCTGACACTTTTGATCATGCTTGCTGTGAATAACCAATCATGAACTTGTCTGCATTTCCCCCTCATATTATCCATACAAAGATTCCATATTTGTATAGATTTTTCTTCAGCACCCAAATTTACATTCACATAACTTGGCATATATATTTTGCTAGGTTCCAGTACCAGAATCTGTGTAAAAGAACAACGGTATTAAAAATATATATATAAATATATATACAATTAAGTGTAATGATACACACAGCTAGCTATTTTGATCAGTGTTTATCAAATAATACTTTAACAATGACAAGTATTGTTTGTAATAATTAATGCATCAGGCTGTACTTCCAGTCTGATTACGCGAGAAAAGAAAGTGTGCTGAAGTTCAGAAAAAATTATAAAAATGAGCAACAATATCAAAAACATTTCTACTATCATTATATAGCATTGTTGTATTGCTATATTGTAGTTGGAAAAGGACAAAAGAACAACAAATGCCGATCTCTGGGGAAGAGTGGTAGCATCTCAGCCTTTCACCTGGAAGTCCCGGGTTTGAATCCTGATCAGGCATGACATTTTTCATATACTAAAAATCTTCCATTTCACAAGCATTTTTGAAGCATTGTGGATTCCATGCACAAGCTTCAAGCTTTTATGATGAATTAATCATCCAAAAGAAAAAAAAAATGTGAGTACACAAATTGTAGAAAAAGGTAAGAGAAAAATCTATATTTGTTTTAAAGTATTCTCAGTTGTAAGGAAAAATGAGGAAGAATTTTTGTAAATTTACTTGGATATCAACAGCAATTTTTCATGGATTATTCATGACTAAATAAACAGAACACCCTTTAACTTCACAAACTAATTAATCTTCAAAGTTAAATTTTCCCATGCTTCCATTGATTTTTTGATAACTATAATTAAATCTACTTAAACCAAAAATACCCTCAAATATACTTAAAAAATACAAACAAAAGAAATAACAAAAAATAATAAAAGTTATAAAAATATAATATAAAGAAATAAATCTACATAATAAAACATTCTAAAAACTGACTACCTATCAACTAAGTCTGAAAGCCACCAGACAGTGCTCCCCACAGTGTGCATCAGGTAAGCATATCAACCCTTTTTATTGTATCACAGAATAACTGCATGGCATAACACTTTAATTAACAGCTCACTAAATCCTTCAGTCAGTAGAGCATTGTAGATCTTTACTCTAATACTGAATTAGATATTCAGCATTTAATTTTTTTTCTAAATGTCAAAATTTACAGACTGAACATAAAATTTTTAAATATTGGTGCCGTTAGAGATATCCCAAATTGATCTAGAAATAGTGGGGCTTTTGAAAATAAACAAATTGTTTGTAAAGACATTAGCAGAGATCTCAAACATCAACCAAAAAGATAATTTACAAAATATTCTAAAGGAACTGAAGTTTAAGAATTAGGCAAGTTACTTCACACACTTTGTAAAGATAATTTTGATTGAAAGATGGAATTTTATGGGAAATTTATAATGAAACAGATCCTTATTATTTCGCTTAGTGATTTATTACTTTAATAACCAATCCCAATAACTATAAATATTCATGGAGCATTCTGTTTTCTCCCATTATATTCTCAACTAGGATACATCAAAAATTAAAACTCACTTCAACAACTTACATATTAAAATTGATTTATACCTACAAATTGTTGATGATACTTTTAAAAGCAGATAGAAGCAAATAAAGCTGTAAATAGATATTTTTATAAAATGATTCAATTAGTCAATATGTTTCATGTTGCTCTGTACATCATAAACTGAACATAAAACTTATTGGTATTGAATATCAGTGAGTGTTAAAATTTTAAAGATTTCCATTTTTATCTTTGAATCACCATTATTTTGTAGAAAAATACTTTTTTCTATGTTAAGACATTTTAGAAATATTATAAACATAAAAATAAATTTAATATGATCAATCTTCAGACAGATTATGAAGATGACAGTATTTTGAAAGCTGCAGTAGATGGCACCCCCATCTATTTTGATAGTGATGTACAATTTAATATATTTTAATCAGTGTAGTAAAGTAAGTTCAGTTAAATGGACAACTTGAATAACTGCTTTACTTAAAATTATTTTTATTTGATTTTAATTTTTTATTTTTTATTTTAATTTGACTTTATGCCTTGGCATCATATTTTTACAAATGTAAAAATTTTTACAATTTAATTTTAATTAATTTTTCATATTTTTAAATATTGTTTTAATTTAACTGAATAAAAGTTTAAAATAAAAATATTAAAGGTTTTAAATTTAAAAAAAAATAAATAAATGCATGATATGTTATTATATTTTACAAAGTTTGTAAATTGATTGTTTTGTTTTGATGTAAATTGATGTAAATTTTGTTGTAATTTGAGATGAATATATAATACAGCTGATGATGCGAGTAAATCACAAAAGCATTCCTGCATATATAGTGGAATAAGCTAAGTCATCCTACTTTATGTATTCTGTACTTTGGTTGATCTAATTAAATACATATATATATAAAATATAATATTTTTTCAGCCTCCACAAAGTAGAGAATTAGAAAACACTCTTACGTTTACGTTTTTATGTTCATAACATTTTTGGGCCTCAGCCCATCTTTAGTGATATTTTTTAATAATTCACCATCTGTTTACATTTACACATTAACATATTTGCGGAGTCTGAAAAAATATTATATTACATATAGTTAAATAACATATAGAAGAAAAAGAATAAAAAAAACGGACTATAAAAAATTTAGTCTAAATAAATTAACATATACAGGATGTCCCATGTAGAACGCAACCCATCATACACTCATCCATGAAATTTCAAAAGTCAAGCTTACTCCCCTACTCGTTACTGAAATGGACTCGTCCAACATCTGAACATCGCGGCGATGCAGTAGAACACTACCGATAGTAACAACAATGCATTCATAACGTTCAGTGTATTGCTAGAGACAAGATGGTATTTTCGCTAGATGAACGTGTTTTCATTGTCGAGTCGTACTTCAGTACAAAATCAGTGGTTGCAGAGCAAGATTTGTTTCGCCATAAGTACCCAGATAAACCAGCTCCTAACAAAACATCAGTATTAAGGTTAGTTGCAAAATTTAGATAGACTGGTTCTGTTAATAACAAGGAACACAAAAGATCTGCGTCAGTGTTGAATACAGATACAGTCACTAAAATCAGACTGATTACTCGCCTCGCCAAATAAATCGATCAGACGTTTGTCTGCTGAAATTAATTTGTCTAAATCAACTGTTCATCAGGCGACCAAACAATTACAATTACGACCTTATCGCATTCAAACGGTTCATAGACTTCTTGAGCCCGACGAAGAAAAACGGCTACAATATTGTCAATGTTTCCGTCGATTTCTGCATGAGGGAATTAATGTTATGGATTCGTTATTTTTCACAGATGAAGCATGGTTTCATTTGGATGGCTACGTAAACAGCCAAAACAGTAGAATTTGGAGCGCTGAAAATCCCCACTTTTATCACGAAAAACAATTACACCCGCAGATGTTGGGCGTGTGGTGCGCGATATCGCGGAAGAAAATAATCGGTCTTATTTTTTTCGAGTACACCATTAATGCAGAACGATATCAGGATATTTTATTTCAGTTCATCGCACTCTTGGAAGAGGAAGACAGACACTGCTGGCTACAACATGATGGTGCGACATCGCACTATGCAGGTTCAACTTCTGATTTCATTGAGAAATTCTTTGGTAATTGTGTTATCGGTCGAGGCTTGTGGCCACTAAGATCTCCAGATTTGACTGCGGCGGATTTTTTTCTACGGGGTTACCTCAAAGAAAAAGCCTACAGCAACAAACCACGAACACTTGAAAGTCAATATTGAACAAGCTGTATTAAATATCCAGCCACAAACTTTGAAAGAAGTTGCAAGAAACGCTGTAAAAAGAATTGAAGCTTGTATTCAAGAAGATGGCGGCCACTTCCAACATTTACTCTAAATGTAAGGTAATGGATGATAATAATAAAAATTACATTTACATTTACACGCCTTTTTATTATTTCAATACCTACCAATATAAGGTTGGGTTGCGTTTTATATGGGACACCCTGTACGTATAATATTTTAAACCGGAGTGAACAATTCTGTTCTTATGTAATTAATTATTTTACTTACAGGAAACCTAATACCCTCTGTAACATCTGTTTTCACAGCTTCAATAAAGTAGTCCATCCAAAACAGGAAAATTTGCTCTTCAGGTGAAGTTTCAGATTCTTCTGCTTTTTTACGAAATCTATTTATCAAGGATATATTTCCTATTGTAGATTTCAAGAACCTATAAAAGAAAATTCTCAATAAATAATAAACAAATAATTTAGTTGATAGTAAATAAATAAATTCTACAAAATAGTAATAAGTAGCTTAAATAATCTGGTCCTGTTGCTTGGTCATAAAAAATTACGTTGTAAACTTTTATCATGCAAGTGTTGAAACATTAACACTCCTTATCACTTGGAGACAATTGATAAACTGCATTTGATACCCAAGGGTAAGTGGGTAAGACCTAGAACACATCCCTTTTATTAAATAACAGTACATTAACATCTCATTTCTTAAAATCTCATGCCTACTTTGAGAAACATCCATTCAAATTACAAAATGTTTGATCATTAGTTAATCATTAATTAAAAATTAAATGAACAAATATGTGAACTATTGATTCTATATATTTGTGAAGTGAAATCCCCCTAATTTGTATAAACCAGAAATTATTAAATATAAAAGAACTTTTAAACACATCCCAACAGGTTTTATACAGCAATTTTCTCAACAGGTTTCATGAATGCATGTCAGTAAAAGATCCAAAGACCTAATTAGAAACTCACAATAATAAAACTCCTAAAATATTATGAAGATTTGTAAACAGGGAGAAATATTATTTGATACAATAACTGTTAGTATTTAATTACCTCACCCTATTTCAAAATCACAGTTACAAACATTTTCGAGAAATGAGTGGAAATAAGTAAATAGGTCACAACTGAAATCTGACAGCTAAAAAGTATAAATGAATAGTTTCTAAAAATGTCATTAAGCAGCAACACAGTCCAATTTGATTATATTCAGTTAGCACTCACTATATAGCCATAGGAAGGGTCTCTAAACACTTTGTCATAGTAATTTTGGAGATTGTGTTGGATAGGTTTGGATAGAATTATGGGCTACAAAAGGGTTCAGTTGTTACATCTCACCCAATATTCCCTAGGAGGAATTCATTTAGAGTGGATGAAGTGATACAACTTGTTAGAAGGAAGAGAATAGGGGTTTTGATCGCAAGGGATTTTAATGCAAAATGCTCAGAGTGGGAAGGACAGATAACTGATAGGAAACTGTAATGATTACTAATCATGGCAGAGGTAGTGCCATCCCTGGGATTAATCTGCTTAAATAGTGAGGATGCTGTTACGTTGGGGGAGAGTATGGTTCAGTATTTGATCTTACCTTTGTCTAAGAAGATATGGTAAAGAGAATTTTTAGTTGGAATGTAATGGAGGAAGAAAAAGTGACCACATATGCACTGAGGCTGTGGTTGCTGATATGCAAGGCAGACAACAGAAGTTTCATAACACCTGGATCTTCAAAAGAACCGGCCTTAGGAAATTTAACGCTTTCAGTAAGAAAATGGAAATTTGTCAGAAAGTTGGACCTGATGTGTTTTCACAGGTGACAGCCAAAGTACGTAAGGAAGTGCTGGATCAGAAGGATGGTGTAGGAGAAAGGAGGCTAGTACGATCTGAGAGTTGGCTGTAAGAGGGCAAGAAGAGCTCTTCAAAGATGAAGGATAGTATCTAATTGGAAGAGGCTCTATCTCGATTACAGAGTAGCTGCAAATTGTTGAATGTGGCAATCCTTAATTTGAAAAAAGAGAACTGGAGAGAAGTTTGTGTACTACTAGATGAGAATCCATGAAGGATTGGGTACGCGATAGTGATGGGAAGATTTGGAAGAGCGCTACCTGTACTAACATGAAAACAGTTGACCAAGGCGAATGAGGTTTTCTTTCCACGTGATAATATTGTTAGACAAAAGTAGTTGCAGACCTAGGTTTACAACTGAGGAGCTGCTATATGCAGTGGCAAGATCCCTCAGGTTATAAGCCAATTTGCCTTATCAATGTTCTTGGGAAATTATTAGAGATAATGCTATCTAGAAGACTAAAAGGTAAAATTGAGTAGAGCAGTAGAATCTTGAATCAAACGTTAGGATTTAGAAAAGGGAGATGCACAGATTCAATAAAAGCGTTAATGAACATTGTAGATACAGCTACCAGAGGAACCAGGCCCAGAAGGATGTTGCCTATCGTGATATTCTTAGATGTTAAAAACAAATTTAATAGCGAGCCAAGACAATCATAGAAGAATTAGAGGAGAGGAATGTTTTGTTAGTCCTTATTTGATAAGATTGCTGCAGGAATATTTTAAAGAAAGGTAACTTTTTGCAATTACAAAGATGAAGAGGTGACTGTTACTATGGAGTGTAGTGTTACACAAAGTTATGTTTTGGGATTCATATTTTGGCATTTGGCAAATGACACATTGCTGAATCCTAACTGGCCAGAGGGAGTGGAGCCTATGCATTTGCAGATGATCTGGCCCTGGTTATGGCAGCAAGTTATAGAGGAGGTAGTGATAAAGAAGAATGCATCTATTGAGATGGTTAGGAACATTCAAGGTTTATGATCTTGACTGATAAGATTAAGTTTTCATTCATTTGGGGCTTTCAAAATACTGTTAGCAATTTCTGACCAGAAGTGTGATGAATGTTGCATCATACTGTGAAGATATCTTGATATTCCAGCCTTTAATTCATAGAAAATGTCCCAGATTAATGGCTAGAGAACAGATGCTCCATCATTCATACAGCTCAATTAACCCAGAAGAAAATTGATTAACTCGAAGTGCCAACCTCTTCAGCAACCATATTTAAGCCCCAAACAACTTTCATCTGTTTGGTCCTCTAAAAATCATCTGGATGGTAAACATTTTGCAACTTGAAACTTTTTTAAATGATAGCAATATTTTACCTTTATTTTATTATGTAACTATCATGAATTTAAAAAATAAACAAATAAAATTTAATAATTTTATTTTCTTACTATACATATCAATTTAGTTAATTGCTTTTAAAATTCAATATTTAAAAGAAAAATTAATATCTAATGTTAATAATCTTGTATAAGTTGCTAAAAAAATCTATTTATTATGATATACATGTTTAATCAGTTAATTTAGAGTAAAAGATATCATAAAAACAAATATTACCAATTTGGTGGTTTTAAATTAAACATGCATTCTGCTGCTTGAATTGCCTTTGCATAGTCTTCAGCAAGAACACTTATTTCAAAAAATGTAGCAACATCCCAATAATCTTGTAAAGATGAAAGGCTTCCTTTCTTTCCAATGAGATTATTTAATACCATACCTACAAAAGAAAAATAATTAAACTTTTCACAATATAAAATAAAACGGGGCTCTCATAAAATTTTTGTTTTGTTTTTAATCATCTTATGCATAATTTAAGCCTCATATTAATTAAATTTTGACAACGAAAAAATATTATAATTTTCAGAACAAAATGACAAAAAATAAATTTTAATGCTATAAAATAGAATTTAATATAAATTGAAGATGCGGGATACTGCAAAAAATGATTGCTGAAAATGAATAAGGTTAAGTTTAATTTATCTAATTACTATATTTTGGTGGTTTATATTTTATATAATATTAGATTTTATTAACACAGTGTTACTGAATTATTTGAATTTTTAGAGAAAAAAAAAAAAAATATATATATATATATATATATATATATATATACACACACACACATTATCTATGTATATGTATTAAGAACCCAATAAAACTCAAAAACTCAGGCCCTGTTTGGACTTTTTGTTTGATCAATAAATGCAAATGATAGACCTAAGAGATCTCCGTACGCATAACCTGTTCCATCACACCAAACACACAGTAAATATAAAGGTCTTTGAATTCTTAATAGAAAACTGGTGAGAAACTAGCCAAAATTCAAGTAAAACAAGCTCAGGGATAAAGGAAAAGGGTTTAATAAAGAAAACAGGAAAATTTAACCATCAGAGCACCAAAAATGAGGTCCCTTTTAGGCAATGGGCATCCATATTGCACACAAACCTTCAGATCTTTACTCAATACGGGAATAGTTAATGAACAACTCTGATCAATTGTTTTCTGTTAAGCAGTTTATATATTAGCTGCAATTAATTGTTTTACCTCTAGATATTAAAGAATCAATAAAAAATAGGTAGTAAGACAAAGGAGAGTTAACATGGTATAAGAAATATAAAGATACATCATCTAAGCAGAACAAGTATATAAGTGAACAAACTGATGGATCAGATTCAATACGATTAAAATAACACATTGTCTTCTTTAAATAAAATCATGCAAAGTAATGCACAAAACTTAATTTAAATTTAATTTGCTTCACAGATTTTTTAAGTGCCCCAAAATAATAGTTTATGTATTTTTATTTTTTTAATAAGGAATGAATTGTTTTTAAAACACATTACACAGGGTTTCGCTTTTTGAGTATAATTTGATATTAGATTTAACACAGGCTGGGAAATTAAAATACAATGTTAATCAGGAAATTATAGATATTAGAGCAGAGCAATGTTTTTTCTTAAGTTTGATATTTTATTATAACAAAGTAGACCTCCTAATTTGTCTTCATACGTAAACTTTAGAAAGAAATTAAAAAATATATATATAATCTTTTATGTTTATATTAGCATTTGATTACGCCAAACAAGAACTTCAAACTGCAGACTGGAATTACAGAAGATTAATTAAAACAACTATGATTTATCTTGTTAATTAAAAAACCTGAACCAGAAAACAGATATAGAATGAACAATGCATTAATGTATTGGTTTGACTGTAGAACGAACATGTAAGGCCCAATTAATGTCTAACCCCTACTTTATTTATACATATATTGAAGACATCATAACAAAGTTATAGAATAGGATGAAAGGATTAGCATAACATGAAGGGAAACAAACTGTTCTGGGTTTGTAGGTGACGTGAGTTTTTAAGAAATGAAGCATAGGATATTTAGCAATGATTTCAAAATTAGAAAACAATATGACAGAATACGGCAAAAAATGAATGTTAGAAAAACAAAAGTAATGATGATATTAGATGATAATCTAATGAATGACTACCTAAAAGAAGGAAGAATTGAATAAGTAAATTAGTACAGATAATTACTACGTTAACAGAAGATTGCAGAAATAAAACCAGAATAGCTAAGACTAATGAAACAATTAATTGAAAGAAATAATTATTATGTAGTAACATGAACTTGTAGTAAGATGAATTTCAAGCAGCATCTTGCAAAGTGTTTTGAATAAAGTGTACTTCAGCATTGACTTGCTATTGATTTGAAGAAAATCTATATAAAATGTAATATCAATTTTTTATTGTCTTATGTGAAACATAAGACAATTAAAAATGGAAAAGGAAAAGGAATGGTTGGAAGTAACAATAGAGAAAATTAAATGGTCAGTAAAAAATAAAGTAAAGGGGAGAATGAACAATAGAAACTTAGTCAGAAGAGTTCAGAATAGTAGAATAACATGCAAGGGAACATTTCATGAAAGGAGAATAGTTAATTAAAACAATGCTGTAAGCATCAGATTATAAAGCAAGATGAGATCAGTGAAGAGATGATAGAAAACAGTAAAAATATTTGGCAATAAGAAAGGCAATGGGAGCTCTCAGGAGACACATTTCTCTAGCTAGAAATAGAAGTGAGATGGATGCAATACAAGAAATCTGCCTTAGATCAGCAACTACACATATAATCTTAATAATGTAGAATTAAATCTAATGTAATATTTCTCCATTACAGAGAAATTCCATTATGGGATGAGTCATAATATGTTAAGTAGTAGGCAATGATAAAAAAAGTAAATTCACTGGTATAGTACATATAATCATAGACTGCCTATGAAGTTGTTAGGGAAGTTACAAAATCCTAAGATTTTCTTAAGAACTGCAGTACAGTGTGATATGCACTGCTTCAGGGGTTATTACATTTCCTGAATTAGGTCAGCTTTTATGACCTACACAAAGCAAAGAGAGGTGTACTATGCCATTAAGTTGTTGGCTTATCTCCAATATGTAGCAGGTAAAGATATTAATAAAACTGATAAAAAAGAGAGAACCATAAGTTACAATCTAATTTAACTTGTTTTCATTTAAAGAGTTCAAATACTTTGATCAGTAATCCTTAAAAATGTTACATTATGTATATTAATTGAAAAATGTACATAAAATGAATACATTGATTTAAAAGTAGTATACAACTACTTTTCAGTCATTACAGGAAAATTTCAGCTTTTTCTTTTTTTTTAATAGTAGAGCTTAAAATACATTGATTGGTATAGGAGTTATGAAGGAACTAATCAGTTCTTTCAATAGAGAAAAATTTTTATGTTACAGCATTTACTGTAACATGTTTTACTTTTGGATAAACCACATAATTGCTTATTTATGATTTATAAGATTGGTTATTTACAATATCATACCTTTTCTGTAAATACAATGATACTTCTTTCTTAAAAAGTCTATAGGTTAATCCCTTAATTTAATGGAACTCTTTTCAAAATGGAAAACTCCTCCATAGTTTTATTTTATATTGGTTGGTGGATGCAATTTTACCAAAATGGCATTAAAAAAACAAAATACAGTCACTGATATCAAAGAGCAATTGAGAAGTATTTATAGGCATAATGAAACAAATTAGATGTAGTACTCACTGATATCAAAGAGCAATTGAGAAGTATTTATAGGCATAATGAAACAAATTAGATGTAGTACTTTACGATAAAAACTGTCTTAAGAAGTACACCTTTTTTATTTTTTAAGTAAAACTAAAGTAGTTTTTTTTTAATTATAAAAAAGGCCTTTGGGAATTAAAATATTAATGTATACTCCTTTAAGCTTATGTTTAATCAATCATTAGTTGGTTCTTTTAATTTCCCATCTCAATTCACGTTCATAAATACTGTTTAATAGTAACATAAAAAATATTTTACCTATATGCTGAAGTTCTTCTGACTTAGAAAATTCATTTCCATCAATAACAAGTAGTGTAGCTAAATTAATACCGGCATATTCATTTGGCTGGACTTCAAAACCTTCCCTATACCAACGTATTGCTTTTTGTAGACTGTCCTTATCTCTGTACTCTGATTCAACAAATATATCTTTATAAATACGACCACATAAGCACACCATATCCTGAATACGATTTTCTTTTTTCTCCAGAGCTTTTTCTATGACTTGTAATGCTTTAACACGGTCTCCTTCTTTATTTCTCCTAAAAATAACAAAATAAATACAATAATTAATCCAAGAATGATGAGATAAAATAATTTTACTTCAAACATTGTAATAACTCTAAAAGAGATTACCCACACCTCCACTCATTTAACTTGCTGATTAAACTATCCTGTAATCCATAAATTGCCACCAAGCAGCTTCGTGACTATAGCTAAAAACTAATCTGAAGATGAAATCATGAACAAAGAAAACTAAATAAACTCTTAGAATAATAAAATAAAGAAGTCTTCTATAATACAGACTTAACACTTATGAAAACTGTAACCATTCCTTATAAATGAAAATACCTAAAAACTAGACCATCAAACTCCAAAGAAGGACATACTTGAACACTACACTGAAAAACTATATAGTTTTTAAAAGTTTTATTATTGATTACATTGCTGGTTTTTACTGATTTAATTTTTACCTTATTTTATTGACTTTTTAAAATTTTCCAACAGTTATTTTTAATGCAATTACCATTTTTATCGCTGTTTCTCACTGTTATTTTACTTACAACTGACAAAAGGCAATCTATGAAAGTTGTAATTAAAATTAATTACTACAAAATCAAACAACCCTAAAGTAGACTATCTATCAAGATTAATTTAAAACATTACTAGGACAGTTTAAACTGTAGTCACTATCAGTCTACATGACAAAGCATCTCATTGTTTCATCCAGAAGGAGCTGAGTTCAGATCCCAATTGGTATGGCATTTTTCATATGCTATTGAAGTTTCCATTCCACGGTTTCTAGGACTATATAATAAATGAATTAATTAAGTAAAAAAAAAAGTTACATCTCAAATAAGATATTGTGATAACAGAATTATCTTTTTGCAAAGTTTGTTGAAATTAGCACAATGGAGATTTTAACACTGCAAAAATATTTAGTTTTATTTAGTCAAAATCAGTTCAACAGATAGGGTGACAGAAAACAACAGAATAAACCATACATAAATTATATTAGACCAAATACATTTCCCATCTAGAGTAATTAGACAACAATGGCATACCTCACACTATTACATGTTGCTTTCCTGTTTAGGTAGCAGCTCTGGAAGGGAAAGTATTGCAATCGCTCCAATTTGGGCATGTTCTGATATCACAAGTGAGCGGTAGAATAAAATATATATGAATAATATTTAAAGTGTGAAAAAGTATCTCAGTCTGGCTAGGTCTCGAACTTGATCACCCGGTTGACTTGGTGCCTGGGGCATTAAGCTTCGCAGCTACACCAATCTGCCGACTGCACAAGAAGCAAAATTTATTTAATGAAAGTTGTGAAATTACATTAGTATAATTAGTGCCAACCATCGCTGCTAGCACCGCCACACCCGAGCGAATTAAATATAGTATGCGCACACACTTTAGTTAGAATCATTGAATTAAGAAAACAAAAAAATATTATATTTCAATAAAATTATAAATATTTTAAATTAAATTATGTATATGTAAGTAGCGCATGAAAAACAATCCACAGTTGTGGATTGTTTCCTGGAAAACGACTCTAGCTGCTTGATACGAAAGTCCTACAGCTGTGTTGTCAGGTTATTTTAATCATTTATGATCCAGATGAAAGTTATAACATAAAATGCACTCAATCACCAAGCCAGCATATTGGGGAAAGAAATCTTACATGCATTAAGACTGTTTAACAATCTACGCTATAGTATAACATTTTTTTAAACTTTCATCATCAATTTACCACATTTCTTCAAGAATATAACCCCAGTCACAGAACCCACATAAAGTGATTCCTAGAAGTATTATTATAAAAATACTCCAGCAGTAACCATTATTCTTTATGATATAGCATATCACCACTACACTTCATAAAGTATACCTCAGACATTTATTTAACGATCTATTAATCTGCTTATACAAAGAGGATATACTATTAGTATTTTTTTATTTAATACCATGAACAAAAGAAATTTTACTTTTCTGTAAGACTATTTTGTAAAATATATTTAATATTCAAATATACTGTTTGGTAATATGGAAAACAACAAAAACATGTAACAAGGAACTGTTGAAAGAATTTTTTAACTCTTCATCATCAAAAAATTATGTCTTAATATTTAAGATTTTATTTCAGTTAAAGGATGATAATATTCTTTAAATACATCGCAGAGACAACTTTTTAGAACACAACCCAAAAATTTCATATTTAGTTACTAATGTCTTAATCTACAGGCAATCTACTGGCATATAATTTCTGTTTAAATTTAGGACATACTGTAGATCAGAGGTCAGCAACATGGTGCCTGCAGGTGCCATGGTGCCTTCAATGACATTTTTATATGCCCTCACTAATTACACACCAATTAAGCCCAATAACCGTATTGGCATCACGCATATGTAAGACAATATAATTGTGCTAGCTCAGTGTTAGCAAACAGCAATCAAAGTCATACACTGACACACCTGCTACTTAGCATGTAGGAATATTCTTGCTTCTGATAAATTTGATAGTATGTTACCGTATTCTGAGTGCTACATATTGAGCGTGTTATTATTATTGACTATATTTTATTATTTACGTATATATTAGTAATAATATACATTATATTCAGATTATACATATTGAATAATATGATTATCATATTAAACAAGATAGTCACGCTTACATATCGTACTGGTTAAACGGATTTTATAAATAACCCATCAAAAACTGTAAAAGAAAAAGAATTTATTCTTTTAATGTTGATTGGGAAGAACAATTTTGTTTTATTGACTTTAAAGGCAGATGTACCTGCTTATTGTGTAATAACAGTGTGGCGCCCGAATAACTTTTGAATTTATTTTGCGCCCTTACTGACAAAAAGGTTGGCCACCTCTGCTGTAGATTATATTGTACACTATTTTAAAAAAAGACATAATCAGATTATTAAAACCTGTTTTAATAATGTGATATCTGTTTTAATAATATTAAACACACAAAAGGAAATGAAAATCTAATAATAGTTGGAGATTGGAATGCAAGCATTGGAAAATGCAAGGAAGGAAATATAGTGGGTGAATATGGGCTAGGCAAAAGGAACGAAAGGGGGGACCGACATAGAGTTTTGCACGACATATACTTTAGTAATTGCCAACACCCAGTTTAAAAATCATAATAGAAGAATATACACATGGAAAAAACCAGGTGATACTGCAAGGTATCAGATAGATTATATCATGGTTAAGTAAAGATTTAGAAATCAACTCGTTGACTGCAAAACTTACCCTGGAGCAGACATTGATAGCGACCATGCTTCAGTGATAATGAAATGTAGATTGGGGTTAAAAGCGTGAAGAAAAGGTGTCAGATGAATCGGTGGAATTTAGAGAAGCTTGAGGAAGAAGAGGTAAAAAGATTTTTGAAAAGGACATCACAAGAGGTCTGAGTAAAAAAAATTAAGGTAGAAAATGTAGAAGAAGAATGGGAGAATGTTCAAAAGGAAATTCTTAAATCAGCAGAAGTGAACTTAGGCGGAACAAAGAGAACTGGTAGAAAATCTTGGGTTTCAGACGATATATTGCAGCTGATGGATGAACGTAGAAAATGTAAGAATGCTAGTGATGAAGAAAGTAGAAGGAACTATCGACAATTAAAAAATACTATAAACAGGAAGTGCAAAGTAGCGAAAGAAGAGTGGATTAAAGAAAGGTGCTCAGAAGTGGAAAGAGAAATGAACATTGGTAAAATAGACGGAGCATACAGGAAAGTTAGGAAAATTTTGGGGTACATAAATTAAAATCCAATAATGTGTTAAACAAAGATGGTACACCGATTTATAATACGAAAGGTAAAGTCGATAGGTGGGTGGAATATATTGAAGAGTTATACTGAGGAAATGAATAGAACATGGTGTTATAGAGGAAGAAAAGGAAGTTGAAGAGGATGAAATGGGAGAAACAATACTGAAATCTGAATTTAAGAGAGCATTAAAAGATTTGAATGGCAGAAAGGCTCCTGGAATAGACGGAATACCTGTAGAATTACTGCGCAGTGCAGGTAAGGAAGCGATTGATAGATTATACACACTGGAGTGTAATATTTATGGAAAAGGGGAAATTCTGTCAGACTTCAAAAAAATGTTATAGTCATGATACCAAAGAAAGCAGGAGCAGATAAATGTGAAGAATATAGAACAATTAGCTTAACTAGTCATGCATCAAAAATCTTAACTAGAATTCTGTTCAGAAGAATTGAGAGGAGAGTGGAAGAAGTGTTAGGAGAAGACCAATTTGGTTTCAGGAAAAGTATAGGGACAAGGGAAGCAATTTTAGGCCTCACGATTAATAGTAGAAGATTAAAGAAAAACAAACCAACATACTTGACATTTATAGACTTAGAAAAGGCATTCGATAACATAGACGGGAATAACATATTCAACATTTTAATAAAATTAGGGTTCAAATACAGATAGAAGAACAATTGCTAACATTTACAGGAACCAAACAGCAACAGTAATAATTGAAGAACATAAGAAAGAAGCCGTAATAAGAAAGGGAGTCTGACAAGGATGTTCGCTATCCCAGTTACTTTTTACTCCTTACATAGACCTAGCAGTTAATCATGTTAAAGAACAATTTAGATTCGGAGAACAGTACAAGGTGAAAAGATAAAGATGCTACGATTTGCTGATGATATAATAATTCTAGCTGAGAGTAAAAAGGATTTAGAAGAAACAATGAATGGCACGGATGAAGTCCTACGCAAGAAGTACCGCATGAAAATAAAAAAGAACAAAACAAAAGTAATGAAATGTAGTAGAAATAACAAAGATGGAGCACTGAATGAAAACAGAAGGAGAAAAGATTATGGAGGTAGAAGAATTTTGTTATTTGGGAAGTAGAATTACTAAAGATGGATGAAAAATGAGTGACATAAAATGCCGAATAGCACAGGCAAAACGAGCCTTCAGTCAGAAATATAATTTGTTTACATCAAAAACTAATTTAAATGTCTCAGGAAAAGATTTTTGAAAGTATACATTTGGAGTGTCACTTTATATGGAAGTGAAACTTGGACGATCGGAGTATCTGAGAAGAAAAGTTTAGAAGCTTTTGAAATGTGGTGCTATAGGAGAATGTTAGAAATTAAATGGGTGGATGAAGTGACAAATGAAGCGGTATTGCGGCAAATAGATGAAGAAAAAGCATTTGGAAAAATATAACTAAAAGAAGAGAGACTTATAAGCCACATATTAAGGCATCCTGGAAGAGTCGCTTTAGTATTGGAGGGTCAGGTAGAAGGGAAAAATTGTGTAGGCAGGCAACGTTTGGAATATGTAAAACAAATTGTTAGGGATGTAGGATGTAGGGGATATACCGCAATGAAATGACTAGCACTAGATAGAGAATCTTGGAGAGCTGCACCAAACCAGTCAAATGACTGAAGACAAAAAAAAAAAATAACTAATATGTACCCATATATACCCATTGATTATACAATCTCAATAATAGAAAACAAATTAATAAAAACAGGTGAAGATCAAAAATTTATAAATAATATTACAACAATAATTAAAAATATATGTAACCAGAATTGTTTTGAATTTAATGGAACGTGTTATACACAAGAAAATATTTTACCCATGGGATTTCCCTTATCTGCTGTAATTTTGGAAATTTATCTGTAGGAATTTGAGAGTCAAATTGTCTACGGCATAAATTACGCACATAAAATTTTATTATGGGTCAGATAAGTGGATGATATTTTATTTATGTATAAACCAGTTATAAATAATGAAAATGAATTAATTTTAAATAAATTAAATTCATGAAACATTAAAATTTACATATGAAATGGAACATAATAGAAAAATAAATTATTTAGATGTAAATATTAAAAAAAAAATAAAAACAATCAAATAATAACTAGAGTATATAAGAAACTTACCTCAAATGAAATCATTATAAACAAGAATTCTAATCATCCTTGGTCCCACAAAATTAATATTTTGAAAAACACGATATAAAAACAAAATATTATAATAAAAAAGTAAAAAAATAAATATGATTCTTCTGTTATTTATGGAATAAAATGCAACAATTGCGAAAAAACATATATTGGTAAAACGAAATAGGTCCTATAAAGATAATTTTATGAACATTTTAGATCATTTAAAAATAAAAAAATAGGTTTCTCAATTGTAGCCGACCATTCAATAAATAATAATCATAATATAACTAATTCAGAAATAATCAAAAGAGTAAATATTGAGCATGAAAGCAGTAATAAAAAACTAGAAAAAAATTAAATTATGTAGATATAAATGTAAATTCAGCCTTATAAATCTGCAAACAGGATTTGATAGGAACATTCTTATTACAATTATTTAAGTTTGCATACAAAGATAAGACATTGAAAAATTAATAGTTACTGCAATACTTTTTCATTCTCTTGACTAAACAAATATTTGTTCTGAAAATTTTAAAAGTTTTTAAATTTTATTAGTGACAATTTTTACAAAAAAAGTAAAAAGATAAAATTTAATGTGTAAATGTAAACGGAAGAGTTATTAAAAAATATCACTGAAGCTGGGCTTAGGTCCGAATATGTTTTGAACATAAAAAAGTAAAGGTAAGAGTGTTCTCTAATTCTGTACTTTGTGAAGGCAGAAAAAATATTATACTATATATAGTTATTTAAACTACAGAGAAAAAAGAAAAAATGGACTATAAAAAATTTAATCGAAATAAATTATATAGAAAAATATAAAGCATTTTTTCCTCTGTATGTTAAGTAACTATATATAATGTAACATTTTTTCAGCTTCTGCAAAGTATAGAATTAGAGAACACTCTTATCTTTACTTTTTTAAGGTCATCAAAACGTTTTCGGGTCCAAGCCCATCTTTAGAAATATTTTTATTTTATTAAATTCCTCTTTGTTTACATTTACATATTAATTTTAGCTTTTTACATTTTATTTTGTAAAACATTTAAAACATTTTACAAATTATCAGAACAAATATTTTTTCAGTCAAGAGAATGAAAAAGTATTGCAATCTGAGTTACTTGAAAGAATCTGCATTATCTTAGAATGAAAAAGTATTGCGGTTTAGTTATTAATAATGTACTTTGTGGAGGCTGATAAAATATTATTTTATTATATTATATATATATCATAAATGTTTTTAAAAATATACACAGCTGGTAATAAAATATTAGAAAAAAGTTTACCTCAAGAAAGGTAGAGGTCGGATGAACCGAAAGCAATCAAAGAAATACATTCTCCCATTGACAAAATTTAAGATTCATAACTGTTTCTTATGCTCAACTGAAAGAAAACTTTCAGAAAAAGATTTTTAATAAATTAATAATTCTAAAAGAATAAAACAAATTTATTCTACACCATACCTGTTTAATGCAAAAGGATATAGAAATGTTATGTATGGAGTTTGTATGTACACTTTTTTATTCGGAATAGTTTTTAAATCTTCCACCAATTGTACCATAGCATCATAATCCTAAAAGAAAAATACACATTTAATTATACACATAGAAGAAAACTCACAAAGACATATCAGTAACGGATCTGATTAAACAGCAAAAAGATTGTTCAGTATTTCTAGAACGGCATTAAAAAGTGTACATATGTATGTACAATGAACATGCCAATTTCAATCATTCAATCACAACCATGAGGAATTTTCCACACAACCACATCAATGCTGCTATAAATTTATTTTTACTTCAATTCCTCAATGATAATTTGTACATAAAATATACATATTTTTTTAATGTAATTTCTTGCAATGGGGTAGAAGCTGACAAATGATTAATCTTATCTACTTTATGTAATTTACTTTATGTTATTGTTGACAATAAATTAATAGTAAACTTATAAAATAATACACAGTATTAGTAAACAGCTAAAAACTCTGCATCCTACAGCTGAATATAATTATTTCATTAAAATAATTAAACTGCTTCTTCACAACAGATTTTTTTATGAAAAATTAAATTAAAAAAACCATAATTAAGATTTACAAAAAAGGACATTTGCTATCTGAGTCATTGGAATAAAATTAACTATTGTTATGCTACTACCAATACTGTGCTGTTGGTGTTAACAATGAAACTATTGTTGTGGTATTATACAGGGTGCAGCAGTATAATTTGCTGATTTGAATTAGGTACCATGAAGCAAGGTTTGGCGATTAGAGGGTGCGGATGGTCTCATTTGAATGATGGGGCAGTAAGTTCTTTCTCCCTTCCACTTCAGTAACGAGAATGCAGTGTGTACAAAGGAAAACTGCAAGGTGGGTGAAGAAAACCATTTGCCTTAAAGGCTTACTTTGCTAATTATGATCGCTCGATCGTTGCCATGCAGTGAGCATTCTGCGCGCACTTAAGATTGCCACCCAAGCTCATGTTCCTGTTCAGCAATCAACTGTTACACGGGCAAACATATTTAGGAGAACTGGCAGTGCTGAAAAGAGAAGATCAAGGGAACAGTCCTGAGATCACCCAAAAATATTGTGGTCAGTCTTTTTTGCAATCTCCTCTGTGCTCAGCATGCAAACATGCAGTTGCCCTTTTTTTTTTTTGCCAAGGCTTGACAAAATGGATGTTGGGGATGCGTGGTTACAGCAGGATGGAACCACAGTACATACGACACAAACTGAAATGCGTATTTTGCAGGAAAACTTCCCTGGGCACCTGATCTCTTTGAGGGCGATCTTCAGTGGCCCGCATGCTCACCCAATTTAGCCCCTTGTGACTATTTTTTATGAGAGTATCTGAAATCTCTCGATACACCAATCGTCCAAGGACCCTTGCTGAACTGAAGCAGAATATTCACCAAACAATACCCAACATACCCTTTGCTATGCTGGAAAGAGTCGACCAATGCTTCTGAATTATGATAAATCAGTGTACCACCAATTGGGTGGGTGGGGGGCACTTGTTGGATACAATTCTCAAAACAGTGTAAAAGTAAATTTCCAATGCAGTAGCATATGAGGAAAAAATAATTATCTACAACATGTTTGTTTTTATTGACCCTTCAAATCAGCAAATTATACTATCGCAACCGGTATTCAGGTGTTTTTAAATATAATTTTTGAAATGAACTGATAACCGCAAAAGTATTCATTCAATGGATGTTAAAAAAAAGAACAATAAGAGAAAAAAGTTAAAAATTGATCAGAACAAAAGAACAAAAATAAATGAGAATTAATAACTCTTCAGTAAATTTATGCTTATCAGTACATGTAGTTACTGTATTTATGCTGAGCGTATATAACAAAATATTTATTTAATTGAATAGAAAAATAAAAAATGTAATATGATTAAATAAATCTAAAAAGTCTATTTTATAAAACAAAAAATAAATTATAACTAATAAATGAAAATAGTAAATAAATATGAAATTAAAAACAATAAAATAAATTAGTAATTAAGTTAATGATTGCTTTGTTGTACTTCATCTATAACAGTCTTAAAAATTCCAACTAAAAGTCAGAAAA
Source organism: Lycorma delicatula (assembly GCF_047948215.1). Lineage (NCBI taxonomy): Eukaryota > Metazoa > Arthropoda > Insecta > Hemiptera > Fulgoridae > Lycorma > Lycorma delicatula. The sequence continues at coordinate 210,639,007 of NC_134457.1, forward strand.
TACTGCCTATTAATGAAAAGGATTTTTGACAATAATCATAAACACATCTAAAAGAAAGAAAATGTGCATTACCTGTATATCTCTAAAAGACATAAGCATGCTAAGAACAACTTCACCACACAATACATGTGGATCATCTAGTCTTTTTCTCAAATTATGTAAAGACTTAGCAAGTTCATCACCAGTAAACAATTCTCTGGTTTTACGAAGATCTTCCAGAAATTTTTCTTTTATATGTACCCTAGAATAACAAATCAGACAAGATTTATCAATGGTAAAATGCTTAGAATCCTTACAAGGATGCCATTTATTACTTAATTAAAACAAAAAATAAATTCAAGGAAAGTAAACAATTATACATTTTATAGATTAAAAATTAATATTTCTCACTGTGATTTATTGATTCCCAGACTCTTACAGATCACGATACATATTAATATTATCAGTTATTCATAATTAATCTACATCCAAAAGTTCAAAAGTTTTTTATTGATCAGTTTTGATTTTATAGTAATTCAAAGTTGACGTTGATAAAAATGTAAAAAATTGTTTTTCACTTTTCACGCTCCTAATTTTCAAACAAATGACGGGAACTAAAATTGGTCAAATCCAATTAGTGCTAAAATAATTGTAGTTTCTGACAATACCTTCACTTTTATTGTGCAATTTTTTAAACTGTGACACAATAGTTAAACACAAGCACCATCTTTCATGGGAATCACTTTAATAATCTCTTTCATAGAATAAGAAAAAAGATAGCTGTAATTGTATCCAAAAGATAGAAGACGCATATTAAACTGTGCAAAATTTTTTCGTGAATATAATGTATAAAATTCATGTTTCTACAAATATCCAACACTGAAATGAAAGGGCACATTCATATGATTTCATTAAGAAAATGAACAGAACTGAATTGCACTATTATGGAGTAAACAGTAGCACAATTATGAATATAATAACTAAACAATAATATACATAAACAGAGAATCTACAACCTTTTGGTAATTAAATATATAAATGTATAAACAACAATCTTAACAAGTAAAAACAAAATAATGAATAACATTCTAATATATATTATTTTTTTAAACAATTATTCTAAATAGAAAAACATCATAATAGCCTAAGTTAATCCTCAAGTCAATCTGATTTCCAAAATAATATTATTTATTGTTCAGCAAATGATGTTTATTACAAACTCTGGAGAAAGATTTTAAACAAAAGTCCAGAAATGCATATGGAATCAGACATTATATTTGTAATAAAGCTAAACTACAAAATATTATAACATTTTTTAACTAGAAATTAATATTTATTTATTATATGTATCTGATTTTATGTTTACATATATTTAATATATGCACCTTAATGATATTTAAACAGATTTTAATTTCTAAAAAAAAATAACACTTCTGTTAACAGCAATCATTAATTGATTACTTTATATATTTGGGACTCAACACAACTATATTAAAAAAAATTTTCTTCCTAGAAGAATAACAATAGCATGATCTGAAATTTTACAAACAAGGTAAAAAAAATGTGCAAGGTTAATAAAAAAGTTCGTGTATTAATAGAGGGGAAGTCTATAATCATGTTTCTTTAAGAAACCCAACTTGTAGAATTTGTTAACAATCTGATAAGAGGGCATTTACTCCTGAAATAGAGATGATTTAAACTCAAGGAATCTTTATTTTTGGGATATCTTCTCTGCTGGTCACAGGTTTCTGATCTGATAAGCCAGATTCTGTGGCTTAATATAAACAGGTGCTAATATAATCAGAAACATAGAAGCATACAGAAAGCCTTTTAGGGCATGATGCATAGAGTAAGACTAAATTCTTTTGTAACATAAACCAAATAACACAAGAAAGATAAATATATTTACAATTAGAAGCCAAAAGGAGGAAATGGAATAAAGGCATACATTTTTTTTAAATATTTTTACTGGTTGGTTTTATTTATTTTTAAAATATCTCCATTGGGAATTACTAAACAAAGATATAGTAAAAAAGTATGTAAACTCCATTAGTATAACAAGAATGACACTTTCCAAAATAATGTACAAAACAAAGAACAATTACTATTAGATTAGATAAAAAAAAAGAAAAGAAATTTAACTAATGATTTAAAATATAAATAACACAATTATCATTTAAAAGTGCAAAGCAATATATATAATTTCAGTACTTACTTAGCTTGAACTTCAACAACTTGAAGCAACTTTTTTAATGCAACTGTCAATGGCTGATGTGGTTCTAAAGCTGTTTCTTTACCATGAACCCTTTCAGAAGTTGGATTAGTTGTTACACAAGAACCACATTCTGTCATTCGATACGATATAAATGTGTAACTACCACAAGATAACTAGAAAAGAATTATTCACATTTACATAAATACAAACATTAACATACAAAATAATTCATAAAAATAACCCAACCCATACTAAAACAAATTATCTAAATGACTAGATTATTTTTTATTAAGTAAGCCAGAATAAAGGATCAATGTAGTAAGAACAATATAAAAACTATAAAAACAACACAGATTAATAATTGGTACACTTTAGTACTCTAATTAATAAACGAATTCCCCAAAGAAAACAGCAAGTTTATATTGCAATTAATATAATTTCACTTTTAATTAGAATCCTAGTAAGTAAAAAATGGATAATGTAAATGCTCCTTTACAGTCTTGCAGTGAATCAAAGTTCAAAAATTGATTAACTTAATGGTACAAGTTCCCCAAAGTGTGCAAGACACTAATGGTATAATATTTACTTGTCTAGTTGTTACAAAAACATAAAATAATGAATGAAAAAGGATTGAAAACAGTTATATTTGAGAGATAAATTTCTTATTCATTTACCTCTAATTTTCTAAAAATAAAAATTAGCTACTGATTGATGGTTCTCTCCGAGTACACAGTAAAAGGTGCTTAAAAAATAGCAGATAAGCAATACTTGTGTTTTGAGTATTTGCTATTGTTTATGAGATTTAAACTAACAAGACAAATTCATAAACTAACAAAAATTATCCAATCTGGAGTACAGTAATTAATAACAAAACAAAAATAATTTATAATACTTAATTCATCCATTTACAAAACATCACAATCCAAATTCATTCACAGCAACACATCAATATAGTACAAGAGGAAATAAAAAAACCTAATTTGCATTTGGTAAAACTTTTAAACTATAATAAACATTTTGATAAAAATAAATGGCAATACTTCTATTGAGATGTGGAAAAAACCTTGTCTACTGCAAGGACATTCAAATTGGAAGTTCACAGCAAACAACTTGTTTTAAATGGGAAAAAAATGTAACCCTAGTAAGATTCATTGCCAATTACTACCAAAACACTGATAGACAAACAAATTTTTTTAATGTTTCTCTAAGTGCGATACATTTGTTGAATTGCTTTTTTGCATACATTATAGATCTGTAAATACAATTTTTCTACTACCCTTAGTTTTAAATAAATTATGCCTCAAAAACAATAAAGGGAAAATATAGTTAAATCCTGCAAAATTTATCATTTTTCATGTCAATACCTGTGTTTTATAAATAAATAAATGTTTATTTTTTTTTTATAAATAGCCTCAGGCACATCCCGAATTAATGTCCGGCTAGCATGTTAGTATCCCATTTCCCTTTATAGCGGCTTTCCATCAACGAAATGTCTTTGTGGAAATGTTCACCGTGTTCGTCACTTATGTCTCCGAGGTTGTCTGGGAAAAAATCCAGATGCGAGTGGAAGAAATGTATTTTCAAAGACATATTACATCCCATTGCTCTATGTGAAGTAAGAAGTTTATTAACAATATTGTGGTAATAGTCGAATTTTTGTTTGCTGAGAAATTTTTTGCAAACATCTTTAAATGAAGCCCAAGTTGCACTTTCTACATTATTTAACATTGAGTTAAATAAATACGTGATCTTGACCAACTCTCTTATTTGAGGATCAACAAATATTCCTTCTTTAATTTTTTCTTCACTTACATTCGGAAATTTCTGCCTAATGTACAAAAATCCAGGACTATCCTTCTTCATTGGTTTTACAAAAATTTTTCATTAGTTCTAGCTTGATATGGAGAGGAGTAAAAATATTTTTTTGGCTTCAACTAAGAGCTCATGAATAATATTTTTCCCCATTTGGAGTTAAATTGTCTTGTTTCTTCCACTCTTTAGTAACATGTTTATACCTAGCTCGACTGTACCAATCGCAAAGAAAACACATGTAGTACTTAGTATAGCCTAACAAAATAGCTATAACTTTCAAATCACTACATATGTTCCAGCTATATTTTTTATAATTTATTTTTTCAAGAACATCTTTCATCACATCGTATGTCTCTTTCAAATTAATAGGCAATTGGTATCGAAGGATATTTGTTAACGTTGTGTAATAGAACCACTTTTAAACTATACTTAGATGAATCTACGAAAAGGTGCCAGTCCTCAGGTTTATGAACTTGTCCTAAGTGCAACATAATCTCATAAATATTTGTGCAACAAACCAAATTATTTTCATTCATAAAGTACTGAGAAAGTTCTTTCTGTCAGCTTTGAGAGCCCAAAATTGTTGTATCTTTTTTAAGTAAATCCCTAACCACCATTTATTACCCATGTGACATACGATGTGGCTTATTGGAAGATAATTCAAAAACACAATCATATGTTGTCTTCTTCAGTACTGCCTGAATCTTCATCGCTGTTTTCAAATTATACATTCACAGGTGGCTCAAGAACTGAAATAATTTCAATGTGAGGTACAGGCCTGATTACAGATTGCAATGAAGGATGATATTTTACAGTATGTTGACTTTTTAGAAATTCCAGGCACATTTGTTAAACAAAAGTAACAATCGGTTACATGATCATTTGGTTCATGCCAAACCATAGGTAAACCAAATGGCAAATCCTTCTATGTACCTATCAGCCATCCTCTTAAACACAAAGAACAATTAGTGCATACTGTATGAGGAGCCATGTCTTATCGTGATCACCAATTTTACACTGAAAGTACAAATGATATGCCTTTTTAAGTAAAGGTGTAATGGTTTTTCTATTTGATTTTATGGTAATCTCACCACATCCATAACAAAAGGCATCTACATCATTTACACAATTTCAAGGCGTTATGACACTGCACTGTTAACAAACTTAAGACAGTAAAAGACTGAACAAAATTAATTCATTTTTAAATCCAATGCTTAATACAAACAACACAGCTGTGTTTTCAGCTACATGTTTTGACCTATACAGACATGATTAATCTTGTCCATGAAGGCTCACTCTTCGGTATTATATATGGTGTCATAATATGTGACTATGGTATGATTTAATTCTTTGTCTAGTACTGTTTATTTATAGCTTACAAATTATGTTAACAAAGTTGAACAATAAAAATGAGCTTACAAAATACAATACAGGAGCTCAAAATATATGTTGAAAAATGAAAAAATCCTTTAATTAAAATTAAAAAAATTTTCAAAAATGGTGGGTGATAGAAAGATTCTGAGTTCATATTCGTTTTCAACATCAAAAAACAGATTAAAATCATGTATCACATGTTAGGAAACAAAAATTATGTTTAAGTGCAATGAAATTGTAAGAATTGTCTGGAAATGAGCTTATATCAACAAAGATTGACAGAAGAGAAGATCTACTTGTATACCAACTTTGTTATCAGATGATGTAACTGCTCATATAAAATTATATGAATGATGAAAGCAAATTGACTGTGATTGGGCAATGTGGACATGATCACAAATTAATTGAATATTGCCCTAGAAGTATATGCAACAGTGAACATGAGATTCTGAAGAATCAAGAAATGTTTGCCCACTGAGTGCATCAATTCTCAGAACAATAGAAAAATGTTAAAAAAAGATTGGCATCTTGCAAACTTGAAGTGTTTGGATCTTTCAAAGAGAACCTTTTGAAAAGGTACTACCACTCAGAATAATGACAAAAATGCAAATAGTTATTGAAAACTTGATGGCAGTTATAATATGAAAAAAACTAAAAGTTAACTTGGTACATTATGTCCCAAACATTAACATAAAATTTCCCTACCGCTACTTTGCACTGATGTTTTTATAATAATACTGGTCTGTCCAAGATTCAAACACGACAACTTTCCAGTTTTAGCCCACCATCCAATATTTCACTATTTCTACTTTAATAAATTCACAAATCAAGTATAATTAGAGCAAACATATAATTGTTTAAGCTGATTTATTTCACTGAAGATGACTCCTAGGGTGTCATGTCTACTACTTAAAATTCCTATGTGGCTTGAAATCCAATGAAAAATGACAAGCATATTCTAAAAGTCAAGAAATGAAATACCACATGTACCTCATATTATGGAATGTATAACATATATTACAGAATATATGACATATTACACAGTGCTAAAGCAAAGTAATTGAGTATCTGCTAGAATACAATAGTATTCACATATATTGTTGAATAAGAAATCAAAATAACCTAAATGTTCACCCTCATGGTACAAGGTGAGAAAATTATTTGTTGCTGACTCTTAATACAAAGGAAGATTAAGGAAATGAGAAGTATGTTGGAGAAGAATGTTGTGATTGAAAAACTGTTATGGCTGTTAATGTGTTATTAAAAGTTCCTGTAAATAAAGTGAAAATTGTTGTACTAACTTCTAAGCTCTGACAACAGATGAAGTTAAAGATTTATAAAATTTAGAAATATAAAATCAGTTGCAGAAGAGTGAGGTCTTCTAGCAAGATATTTTTAAACGTAGAAGGCATTTATAATTTTCGATTGTTTCCAGAATCCTTTCAAAATCATAATAATGGAATTTTATAAAAATATAATACGCATCATAAAATCTTACCTTCAATCTTAATGTTGTTTCAGAATCCACATCTGTATACAACAATACGTTTTCTTTCATACCAAAACTTTCCCGTACTCCAAGATGATAAAACAAAGCGCTTTGCTGCAACTGAATAGAGAGATCAACAATTGCAACATCTGCATTGTAGAACATTGTCAGAACATTTGTTTCTCCAAAATCTAATTTCTCAAACTGAAATCAAAACAATTGAAACAATTTTAATACATAAGTTTTACTTAACATACATTTTGAAAAATATACTTTTTTAACAAAATTTTAACAACTTAAACTGTAACAAAACTTTACGACCATTAATATTAATCAACGTAATAATTACATAGGAAATTAAGGTAAAATCAAATGAAACATTTAATAGCCACAATAAGAGCACGTAGGTGGCAGACAGAGTGAGAGAGGTAGCTGAATCATATAATATTTAAGTTGTTGGCTTCTTCATACTTTCTCCCAGCCACTATTCTGTGGTTGATGATAATAATTAGTAACTTACACTAATCACATCAACGTGAAATTCTGCTGTCTACAGGGCCCAACTAAAAATAAGTGGTATATAACTTCTGGAGTACATTCACTTCAGGAATATCAATTGAATTAAGAATCATAACAAAATGACAACATAGTAGAATATGAATAAACAGCAACTTTTATAAAAAAAAATACTAATTCATTCAGATTTCCTGGCTTATGGTGTTAAATCATTTTTGGTACAATTTACAAACTTACAAAATGTCTTATTTTTAAGTTACTTTGACGATTCTTGTTTTATTTATTTTAATAGGTTGGAATATAGATACATCTAAACTTATATATATTTTAGATTCATGTTTCCAAAAAAAAACTTTCATATTTATTGTTAATGAATACTCTAATGTATCTAAAAAGAGAATATTAAACTTTACTTCTAACAGTCAATTCACCTTCTAAATGTTTTTTTTTTATTGTAATATATACTCATGAATGCTTTTGCACAGATAGTTATTTTACTGGATTATCATTTTCATTTTGAAAAAACTTTAAACATTAAACAATATTAAATATAACAATTTTTAAAAATATTTCAGTATAGCAGAAAACATTTACAGACAAGAAGTAAAATTCTAAGCTGTTAAGAATATTTTTTTCAGATAAATAAACCTAATGTGATGCTATAATTTGAACTATATTTAAAATCAAATTTAATGTTAATAGGTCAATCAATCTAAGAAAAATTATTTTTTTTAATCACACCAGGTCAACTGGTAACTGCCTAAAAGAAATTGCCTCTGTTGAAGATAAATGACCTGGCTTTTGTTTTAATTTTGGATGAAAATAAAATAAAAAAATTCCCTACAACTGATAAACAATACAGTCATCACAGAAGAAAATTTTTATTCTAAACTTTTTTTGTAAAAGTTTTTTATAAGACTATTTTTTTTTTACTTTTTTTACATCAATTTTTCCCAAATTTTTATGGTAGGACAAAAGAAACAGATCTGCAAGATGTTTTACTATTAGATGATCTTTCTAATTTCAATATACTGAAGAGAATGTGATATGAAAATCTGTAGCTTGTGGAAAAATTCCATGCCAGGTCAAGATCAAATCCAAAACTTTCCACTAATATATTAATGTATTTTTCCTTCACATTTAATACTTTCACAACGAGCTCAGCTTTATCCAGTTTTTTATTATTATTTTTTTTTAATTAAAGTACTAAAATTATACAGATATGTTTATCATCTCTGTATATCACTGATATTAATCAATAATGTAATGATAAACACCAAATTTAAATATGTTAGATCTTAGATCACATTTTTAATTATTTTTATAAATATTACACATTGGTATTATTACTATCTTTTATGACCAAATATGATCACTTTAGTCAGTCCATTACCCAAGTCTCTTCGATGGGACTGTTTTGGCCTTGTGGTCTTCCAAGTACTTTTTCATATATTCCAATCTTTGTACCCTTTCACTGTTGAAAATGCTCGTGTTGAGTTTTCTCTTGTGAGCATGAAGCAAGTGTTTTTGTTCTTGATTTTCTCGTTTAATTTTATCTTATCTGTGGTGTTTACTGATGTAAGGCCAATTTCCTTCAGATCCTCTCTTATTTCTTTCAATCATCTGCATCCTGTCTTGGTGTTTTTGAGGTGAGATTGTACTGTACTAGCTGCTTCAGAAGTCTTGAATCTTTCAGCTTCATGATATGTCCAAAGAATGCTAGTTTCCTCTTACGCAGGGTGATGGCTTTTAACTCTTTGTACACAACTTTGTTGGCCAAATCCATCACTGCCCGTGTTTCTGGTACTTTTTATTGATGCAGATTCTTCTAATTCGTCTTTTGATTTTCTGGAGTCTGTCTGTCTTTGATTGTTCATTCAGGTGGAAGAGTGTTTCCGCTGCATAAGTGGCTTCTGGTTTTACAACTGTGTTGTAGAGTCTTATTTTTGCATTTATCGATAGGCATTTTTTATTGTAAGTATACCGTGTTAATTTTTGAGCTTTAACTGGTTTATTTCTTCTTATTTGTATCAAAGTTTTTTTCATTTAGATCGTTTGTTACTATTTATTTCTCTGAGATATTTAAATTCGGTTACTCTTTTGATTTTATTACAGTTTATGTTTACTTCTTTTAATCTTGTTGGTTTTTGGGACATAATTTCTGTCTTTTTTTTGTAAATAAATTTTTAGGGCAATTTTATTTGTAATGTTTTGAAGTTCTAATATCTGTGTATTAGCAAACGACATGTCGTTTGCTAGCGGTGGCAAGTTGTCTGTGAAACCAAGACAGTTTTTGTTCAGCCTACTTTTACTTTTTTGGGGCATTTTTTGATCCATTCCCTCATTACCATTTCTAGAGTGTAGTTGATAATATTGGTGAGAACCCATTCCCTTGGGGCAATCCTGTTTTGATCACAAAAGGTTCTGAAAGCTTGACTCTGAATTTTACCTTTGAGTTAGTGTTTGTGAGGGTCAGCTTTATCATATTCATTAATTTGATATGTAGTCCAAGGTGTCTTAGAATTTTTAGTGGGGATTCTCTGTGGAAGCAGTCATAAGCTTTCTTGAAATCTACGAATGTTATCACCATGTCTCTGTTTCTTTTCCTGTTGTAATCCATTATTAGTCTGAGTCTCATAATCTGGTCTGGACAGCCCCCCGGGGTCTGAAACCTCCCTGTATTCTTGTTCTTTGCCGAGTTGTGAACCGATCATGTTGAAAATGATTCTTGAAAGAATTTTCTATGTTGTATCTAGGAATTGGATTTCCCTGTAATTGTTAGGGTCTGTTTTATCCCATTTTTTGTGTAGCAGATGGATAGGGCTGTCATCCAGTGTTCTGGTAGTTCTTTGATCCAGATGTTGACAAGCTGCTGATGAAGGGCAATTTTTGTTGATCTTCCTGCATGTTTTCAGATCTCTACAAAAGTCTGATCTCCTGCTGCTTTGTATTTCATCATCTCACTCGGTGCTTGTAGACTTCTTTTAGTGTGGGAGGGCTGATGTTTTTTGGAGATGTTATTGGGGTGTTGGCATTGAAGTTTAGAGATTCTGTTGGTTCCTCACAATTTAGGAGTTTGTTGAAATATTTGGCTAGAATTTCCGTGTAGTCTTTATTGTTATGGGACAGTTTACAGTTTTCATTCTTTATTAGTAGGGGTGGGGGTTCGTATTTTTGGAGATGATTTTTGAAGGTTTTGTAATAGTCTCTCGAAAGTGTTTTATTGAATTGTTCTTCTATTGACTTCAGTGTGTCTTTATGGTGTTGTCTTTTTATTCTCCTTATGGTTCAGGTGGTTTCTTTTCTTTGTTTTACTAGATTTTGGAAGGATGTTCCTGATTTTTGGGACTGGTGAAATAGCCATGCTTGATGTCTTTTTTCCACTGTTTCGTCACATTTGCTGTTTTACCATTGATGTTTTTTAAGGGATTTTATTGGGGCTAATTCTTCTACAATTTGTTTAAGGTTGTTGAGTAGATCTTCGAGTTTATCCGTGATTAATATTTTTTCAGTTGCTTTTTGGCAATTTTCATACTTGGTTAGTTGGGAAGGGGCCATTTTTCTTTTAGTTTTAGGAGCTTGATTTTGTTACTTTCTTTGGGGAGTAAATTTATTTGACTACATAGTGATCTGAGTCTGTGTCTACTCCTCACAGGACTTATATGTTGTAGATCTCCTTGATCTGAAGTGGTGTTTGTTCATGAAGACATGGACTAGTTGCCATTCTCCTTTATTGTAGTCAGGGTGTTTCAGATTTTGAGTCATTGAAGTTTCCTCTTGAAATATTTGGATTTCAAGATTAGGTTGTGGTTTCTGTAGAGATCGATGAGTCTCTGTCCACTTTTGTTTTATTTTCGAAAAGCCATTTTCTGATGATGTCACGGTATCTTCTTTCTCTGTCTTGAGCATTGAAGTATCCGAGTAATTGTTTAAATGATTTTTGGAGATGTTATTTATAGTCAGGTCGAGTAGACCCAGAACCTTTCAGTTTCTTTATGGTCTTTTAGAGAGTTATTTTTATTATTAGTGGATGCATGGGAGTTTATTATAAATGTAGATTTTATTAGATACTTTTTAAGATAGTGTTGAGATTCTTGAGGATTGTAACTTCAAATCTTGTTTGAAGTTTATTATTTTGAGGCTGACTAGAAAGCCTATTCCGAACTGTGGGACATTTTTCATCATTCTCTTCCTAGGTATTCTTTTGTACAGCCTATATCCTTGAGATTCCATGGCGTCCTGGTTGGTGTTTCTTATTTTCTACAGACCCATGATGAGAATTATGTGTTGGTTCATTAGGCCTTATTTTTAGATTAGCAGTCCGCATGAGCGAGTTTACATTGTGTAAAAATGTAGGTAATTTGCTTTGGTTTGATTTTGGATTTTGTATTTTTCTTGTTTGGGACATTCCAATGCTTCTGATTGCATTACCTTCTAAGTGGCAGCCCATAATATCCAAATGCTGCCTTCTCTGAACTCTGGTTTTGCTAAGTTCAGCCAGTAGAGTATTTCTTAAAAGACCCTTCATGGTAGATTGTCATGGAGTCACCTGTGGTGGGACTAGGTCTCGAGTTAACTCTAGATGTGATATAGTGAGGTGTGATTTGATGATAAATTAAGCTGTGAAGTTTGTTTAGATTCAGTTCATCAGGAAAATTTCTACTATTTGTTCCAAATATATCCAGGCGTACCTTGTGGAGGCTCAATCTGACTTCTGTTAAAGTTGTTATTTTGGAGAAAAATTGCAGTCTGATCCTATACAATACACATTAGTATATTAAGGAACGTTTTAAGTTTGATTCTTTGCGAGACTGGAATGATTGATCTACAGTTATTAGCTAAAATTATAAAAATTGAAACTAATATGTAATGTATGAGGCTAAGTAACTTCAAATAATGCAATAATAACATTTGAAAATTATAATTCTGTTTTATATTTAATACATAGCCACACTGATCCGTACTTAATACATTGGATTACAGCAGCATTTCTCAACCTTTCATTTAGTGAAGTGAATAAAAACCAGTATTTACTTTTACTTGCAATTATACAGGTGTTTACTTGCAGTTCTGTGAATAAACAACGGTAAACCAAATACTTGACCAGTATTCTCTATTTGTAAAACAGGGAAGTGAATAACCTTTACTTATCAAGCGTTTACTTGTAACTACACGCAATTACTGATTCCGGTCAGACTTTACTTAAAACGAGTGAATAAAATCCTAAGTTCGGAAGACTATTCAAGTATTTGCTGGTAGAATTTCAAGGTAACTATTTAGTAACCTTATCAAACTTTCATTTAATTTTTTATACTTGGTATAACTGCCTTTGTCAACATTCGTCAACCAAAAACTTACAAAGAAAGGCGAGCATTGAGTCCAAGAAGATATGAAGAACTAATTCGTTTTACAAAAGAATCAGTTGAATTTTTGACGAACGCTTTTTTGGAAGAAAGTAATGAAAAGCGAGAAGGTGCTCTGTCATCGCAACAGAAGATGGAAATATTTTTGCGGTACTTATCAGACCCTGGATTTCAAAACGGTGTCGGTGAAGATTTCGGGATTCACCGTTCTACAGTATGCAAAACTTTCGATTACGTTCTGAATAAAATAAACGAAAAGGCATCCGAGTGGATTCACTTTCCACAGAATGCTCATGAGTTAAATGAACCCAAGAGAAAATGGAGTTCTCGCTTTAAAATGCCGAACGTAATAGGTGCTGTGGATTGCACGCACTTAGAAATAAATAAACCAGCACGCTACAGAGAGACTGTTACATAAACCGTAAGAAGTATCCCAGCATCAACGTTCAGGTAACATATGATTCCACTGAAAAAATCACTAGCGTTGATGCTTCTTGGCCGGATAGCACCCATGACAGTCGCATTTGGAAACAGAACAGTGTTTGCCAAACCATGGCTAAATTTAATGGTACGGTATGCCTTTTGGGAAACAGTGGGTACGGAATTGCCCGGTGGTTAATAACACCTTTTAAACCAGCAGGAAACAGTCAGAAAGAAGTGTTCAATAAATAACATTCTAAAGAAAGAGTTGTTATTGAACTCATTTTTGGTCATAAGAAACGGTTCCCGATATTGGCGAATCTTGTTCGTGTAAAATTGGGAAAAATTCCGAAAGTATTTGTGGCTTGTTCTGTTTTACACAATGTTGCGAAACATTTAAATGACGAATATTGTGAGTTAGAAGAAAATATCAATTATGAAAGAGAAGAGGATGAAAATGAAGAACCAGAAGAACTTGAAGAGGATGGAATTCGTCTCAGAGGGCAAGCAAGAAGAAATGAAATCATGGCTTTGTTGTTGGAAAAGTGATTTGGAATAAACTCCTTATCATTTTTATCATTTTACCATTTTTTATATTTATCATTTATTATTAAACTTTAATAAAATTTATTATTATTATTATAAATTTGTTAACCTTACCTCATTTTGTAGATTAAAAAAATGTAATAAGTAAAAATAACAGGAGAAAAATAAATAAAGAGAAAAAAAAATAATCATTTATACTGGATATTTCTATTTTATACTGGTGTGTGTGTGTGTATGTGTGTGTGCGTGCATGTGTGCACGCGAATGAATGAGCATGGGTTAGCACAAATACGCACGCGGCCCCCACAAGTATAAATGAATTTTTAATTTTTTTTTTTGGAAGTGATAGGTTTTTATTTTATTTTAGCTTACAAATAAAAAATTAAATACATACATTTTTTTTACAGAAATACAAAATAAGGATTACTTCAACAATATGTATTGGTTGAGATCAAAATCTGTTCTCTTCATTAACTTCGCACCGTTCTGTTGAAGATGATTGCAGCTGACGTAATTTAATTTTCTCTTGTTCCATTTTTGTCTCCTCTGTTTTAATTTTTATTTCCTCTCTCTTCATCTGCATTCTTGCAAGTTTCAGCTGCTCATTGAGAACGAGTCGTAGAAGATCAGTGGTTGATAGATCGGCTATTTCATCAGTGTCCCAATGTTGTCTCTTTTTTACACTTTTCAGGCTGTCCTGATTTTGAATGATTTTCGTCTGATGACTTGTTAGCGATTTCGTTAGTAGGCTGAATTGGGGTATCTTCTTGAATCCTATTTTCAATTCCTACATTGGTTGCTCCCGGTATCTGATGCAATACAGGATTTTCATGAATTTCAAGTAACTCAAGGAGATTTGATTCCCACTTTTAGTAATTTCCATTTTTAGTAATTTCACTGCTCTATTCCCACTTTTATTTTTGTCAGTTTTCTTTTTAAGGTCTGTTTTCATGTTATTTAATTTTTTTTTTTAGTTTTTCTACTGTAATTGACTTCCCCGCACTTTTCTGATATTCCTTCTGAATAGTGTTCCATGCTTTTTCTTTGGCGGCAATTCTTTTAGAACTCATAGACCGGTCTAAAACAACGGTGTTGTTTTTAAGAATATTTACCAAATACATTCTGCTACTTTCTGACGCAGATGGTTCTACTGGTTCTTGTACTTCGAAATTAGTCTCTTCACTAGACATGATGATGTTTGCTAAAAGACTGACATGCAACGGTGCTGGATTGATTAAAACAAAAGAAACGTTTGATGTATTGACAAACGTGTCTGAACATGATGATGTACAGGATATGAATCTTATAAGTGTTTACTTGATAAGTAAAGAGAATACTGGATAAGTAAAAGCAAAATGGGAAAACTAACTTCAGCTAGCAAGAACAGATATTATCAATTAAATATCACCAAAAAATTAAACAGAAAAGTAATGTAACCTTAACAGATATTTTATGGATATAAAACAATGAACAGTACAAAATAATTATTAAGAAATAATGAAATGTTAGTAGAATGAAATATTCTAAAAGTAAAATTAAAGAAAAAACAAACCTGTATGTAATGAAAATTAGCATTTACTAAATTACATGCTTGCTTCACTTCTTCAAGTGCTCTTTTTCTATTAGCTAAATGTTCTGCCTGATGAAGATCAACCACACATACCATGTCCATACGTGGCCTTACAAGAGTGCTTAAGCCTTCACTTTGACTAGCCATACTTTCTGAACCAGCTGTGCTCCGAACTTCTATAATAAAGAAATTATTTAGTTAACAAAATTAAAAATTATGAAACATTAACTTTTAATTTTCCTGCTAACTAAGATCTTAATAAAAATATACACCTCTTGGAATGAATATAAAAAAGGTTGACTAATATTGTTCACAAACTATAAATAAACAAAAATCAGGATCGTAAACAATATTTTATACCCTAAAATAAATGTATATAATATACTGTTTGTTGTTTGTCCGGAATTGATTTCAGATTTTGAAATAGCCTTTTTGCCGAACCACTTTTAGCTTATTTCCAAAATCGAGCCCCCCACATGGTCCAGATTGGATAGTCAGGAAAATTTGGTGAATTTCCTGATGAACTAAATCGAAATCACCTTTCCAGTTCTACTTCACCACACATAATATTAATTATAACACAATCTGTTAAGAAAATTCTTACTGACATCTGTGATGGTAAGAAAATATAATCATGCCTTTACAAGAACTCAGACACGCTGAACAAAATCCAGTGGAAAGTCAAGGATATCGACTCTAAAATAGTATACCAGGAAATAGTCATGAAACAATGTCCACAATTCGGTTACTGATTTTTAGTAAACCTTAAAAATTACTCAATCATTTAGTTTAAATCTCAATCCCCAAGAATCGCGTCTTTGAGTTTCAAATATGCGAATAAAAATTTGACAATAATTAAAGCCCATGCAACGATCAACGCAAAAAAGACACAGAAAAAGAAGTCCACAAATTCTGTGACATTTTAGTTCAGGCATAAACAATATTCCCACTAAACATGATAAAATCGTAGTCTGTAATTTTAATGCACAACTCGGAAAAGAAAGTAAATTCCAAGATATAATAGGAAAATGGCCAACACAAAGAAAAACCGACAAGAATGGTATAAAAAAATAGAACTGTACAGAAATAATAATTTCATCTCTAAATCCACTTGTTTCAAAAGATTACCACACAAACTAAAAACACAGAAACATCCATGTAACCAAAAACGTGAAAATTTCAGCTTGACGATGTTTTCATAGATAAAAATTTCTACAGGGAAATTCACAATGTAAAAGTTTTAAGAGAAACTGATTCCGGTTCAGATCATTATATTGTGAAAACAAACATTAAATTAACCTCGCCTGAAGAGAAAAGAGCAGCCAGAAAAAATAAGACATCAAGCCTGGATGATTAAACACCAAGCCCGAAAACCGGCTAAAACAAACAAGGCTTTAACTTCCCACAAAAAACAATCAGCAAAATCATAAGCAACGCTAAAAGATATTTTCATAAAAATATGCTGGTTCAAATCAAAGGAACCTTCAACAAAAATAAATCCCGTATTTATTACAAAACATTTGGCAAACATTTACAAAAATACGAACCGCCAACATTAATGTTGAAAGATGCACAAGGAAAATTGGCACATATTAATACTGAAAATGCGGAAATATTAGCCACAGCTTCCAACAAACTTTTAAACTCCTAAGTGTTGGATCACAAAAATCTGTCAAAACCTCGGACATTGACACACCGACTTTTCAAAAAGTGGTACAAGCCGTTAAAAGAACTGAAAAATTACAAGCTTTGCGGTGAAGATCAGGTGTTTGCAGAAATATGAAAAAACGTGAATCAAGATTCCCTTATAGAATTACACGAAAATCATTAAAAAATCTGAATCATCGAGAAATTACCAGAACATTGGACAACAGGAATTATTCACTCATTGTTCAAAAAGGACGACAGAACAGATCCAGATAATTACAGAGGACTTACTCTGCTGGATTGTACCTACAAAATGTTATTACGAATAATGTTAAATAAAATGAAAAATATTTTAGAAACACAACTCGGAAAATATCTAGGCGGATTTAGACCGTACAGAAGTTGCTCAGGCCAAATTCTAACACTAAAATTAATTATGAAAAATTGTAAAATATGCGAAAAAGAATTGC
Source organism: Lycorma delicatula (assembly GCF_047948215.1). Lineage (NCBI taxonomy): Eukaryota > Metazoa > Arthropoda > Insecta > Hemiptera > Fulgoridae > Lycorma > Lycorma delicatula. The sequence continues at coordinate 210,656,408 of NC_134457.1, forward strand.
TTATTTAAATTTATAGATTTTAAAAAAGCCTCCGACTGCATCCACAGACAAACCCTGTTAAAAATTCTGACTTTAAACACAAAATCAAAAGTAAAATTCAGAGAACTCCGAACCTTTTACAGTAAAAACGGGATTAAGAAAAGGCGATGGACTTTCACCACTTCTTTTCAACATTGCCCTGGATTTTATCATGAAATTGTGGTCAAAGAAATATAAAAATCGGGAATGGGATCAACGCAATAAAGACAAACTGTCTGGAATTGGCTGATGACCCAGCATTATTAGCCCAAAAATACGGAAGAAGTTAAAATGCAAATAGTCAGAGACTGGAAAAAAATTGCTGGAAAAATTGAGCTAAAAATTTCATATGAAAAGATAGAGATTATGGTCATGGAGCCATTGTACATAAAGATAAAAATTAATTACAAAGAAATTAAATTAATACAGAATTTTTTTAATATTTGTACGAAATTATAGCTAACAGATTAAAAGAAAATTCAACCTGGAACAACAGAAATGAAAAACGGTCGTATATTAACAAAATCAACATCCAATAAAAAATGTTTGTTGATAAACGCAAAAATGCGACATTACTGAACAGTAATTTTACCAGAAGCACTTTACGCTTGTGAAACATTATTTCAAATTAAAAACGAAAATAGAAGTGATCAAACGATTAAATGAGAACGAAGAATAATCAGAACATACATAAATAAAAATTATAAAAAAGATGTAGTGAGCAACCAACAAAACCGTTTACAAAAAATTACATAACTAATTATTGGTCTACTGAAAAAACGACGGTAATCCCACTTTTTCCACATCATAAGAATGCCAGAAAATACATTACTAAAACAACTGGTAAATCAGAAACCTGAGGTTGAAAAAATATATAACGGAAATAAAGAAAGACCTAGAAGAGATTGGACTAAAAGTAATAAACGAAAAATCAACGAAATTCTACGAATAAGATATATTTCTAAAAACAAAACAACTCGAAATACCAGGTGGTGAGACAAGTAATGAGATTGGTAACACTGCGAGCGATCTGGCAACGTTGTATCTACCGGTCTGTGCTAGACCGGTTTGTTCATCCCTTCTACATGGTCAGTACGAGTTTCAACTCCGCTCAGCCGACACATTATTTTTGACAGCTCCATCAATGAAGTTGTGTTACGAAAATGGAGCATCGGAATTTAGAGCGGCGTTGTGCAATCAAGTTTTGTCTTAAACTTGGGGAATCCGCGAGTGTGATCTTTGAAACGCTGAAACAGGCCTATGGGGAACACTGCTTATCAAGGGCACGTGTTTTCCACTGGCACAAATCATTTTTGGAAGGCCGAGAAGAAGATCAACCTCGATCAGGGAGACTTTCAACTTCAAAATCTGACGAAAACGTTGAACGTGTGAGGGTTCTTGTGAGATCAGACCGTCGTTTAACAATAAGGATGATGAGTGAACGGTTAAATTTAAACACTTTCACCGTACATCAAATTTTGACAGACGATTTGGACATGCGAAATTGGTGCCGAAAAACCTCACAACGGAACAGGACAGTCGAAGAAGCGTGTGCGTTGATCTTCTTGAGAGGATTGATAATGATCAAAAATTCTTCAATCGTGATCACAGATGATGAATCCTGGATATTTGAGTACGATCCTGAAACAAAGCGGTAAAGCCAAGAGTGGCACACTCCGTCATCTCCTCGACCGAAAAAATGTCGAATGAGCAAATCAAAGATCAAAACCGTGCTGATTTGCTTTTTCGACAGTAGGGGTATCGTGCATAAAGAATTTGTTTCTCCAGGACAAACCGTCAACCAAGTATTTTACAAAAGTGTCCTTGAAAGGCTCAGGAAAAGAGTGATTAGCGTGAGACCAGACATTGCAGACAAGTGGATGCTTCATCATGACAATGCCCCGTGTCATACGGCCATTTCCATCAGGGAATTTTTGACCTAAAAACGCATTCAACCGGTTCCTCAACCCCCCCCCTATTCACCTGATTTGAGTCCTTGTGACTTTTTCCTTTTCCTGAAATTGACACTTGTCTTAAAAGGACGTTATTTTGGAACTCTGGAGAACATTCAAAAGACTGTGACCGACCAGTTGAAGCCTTCCAGCGCTGCTACCAGGAGTGGGAACAACGACTCGGCCGGTGTATAGCCTGCCCAAGGGAACTACTTTGAAGGGGTTAATATTATTGTTTGAAAAAGTAAACACTTTGGTAAGTAAAAAGTCAGTCTCATTACTTTTATCACACACCTTGTATAAGGGTTTCGGACAAACTAAACACTGATTATATCTGGTAACCTAAAGAAATATTGGCAAATACAAGACCAAACCAACAAAAAAGTCAGAAGGAAAACCCACATAAATAGACCTAACTGATCCAATGTGGTCGTAAAATCACAAAAAAAATTGTTGTTTATATAATTTGTTTACATTTCAAACCAATAAAATATCACCTTAATATTCTAATGTATTTTAATATATTATTCTTATAATGTATTATTCTTAATATATTTTAATGTAAGAAGAAACTTTCTATACCACAAACAGTGCACTGAGAATTTTTACAACTCAGTTTCTGGACTAACAGACAGATTTCTACATGATTTACATATTTGTCATCTTAATGGATTTTTTTTGTTGAAAATTTAATCACGAACCTCTCACAGTAGCACAAAGGGAAACAGCATGAAAACTAGCCTCTTAAGGAAAGAAAAGTAATATTGTTTAAAAGTTTCCAGAATTTACATTAGAAATTAGGCATTTATATGTTATTTTGTATTTTATATTATGATTCAAAAATTTAAAAAAAATTTCTTTCTAAAAAAAAATTAAAAAGTGCTTACTACTCTTTTAATTTTTTTTTTTTAACTATGCATACAGATAATTCTGAGTTATTATTTGGTACCTTCTTAACAGGCATGGGTAGAGTTAATTGCATTCATCTTGAAGTGGTTAGTAATCTTCAATATGTGATCAATACCCCTATTTTTTATTTCAGTCCCAATCATTTACACTTTTTTTTTTGTAAATTTATGGCATTTGTAAATTTTACAATGTCGGGATCATGAGTTCTATGATTAAGCAATTAACAAGAGCAGCAATGCAAACAAAATAAGAAGCTGACAAAATAAAAACTAGCACAAAAAAGATCCTCTAGAAATACAATTAGAAACTATGCTGTTTTTAATTTATTTTATATAGAAAATAAATAATCAATCTTTGTTGTTTATCAACTTTTTTTATATTTACTTAGATCCTGAATGGACTCTTCGAATCTATTACTTAGGTTACTATCCATTTATAATCTGAAAACTAAATCTTTCTTTACAATAATTTCTTTTGTATTATGCTGTTTTAGACTGTTTAAACAGATACAGTTAATTTTTTAGAAATAATTCATGTCACCTACTGGTATCCTAGGGGTTAGATATAGCCTACAGACAATTAATGGAGTTTTAAGTAAACAAGCAACTTCTCTTACCAGCCTATTGCACACTATATATATACTCATACAACTGACAATAAAAGTTAATTATCACTAAAAATGCCCAAACCCTAAATTTTAACATTTGGATTTCCAATTCAAATTCCTTCTTAAATAATGAAATTTTTGAAAAAATAACGCAAAATCGAATTTTTTTACTCTATCCTCGGTTAAGTTTCATAAAGAAGAAAAAATTGGAAAAAGTGCATTGAATTATTGTTACACTGTATTTATTACTAGCTTACATAACCTTGCTAAATGGGGTATACCCATATCGGATATCTAATTTAGGCATTGCTAACTGACTTTACTTATCCCTCGAAATAAGTAATCTCCATTTATTTATTTTTATTTCCTCTTTCAATTTAAAAAAATGTCATACTTTTTTTTTAACCTCCAGACAAGGATGTTCCCTGTCTCCGTTACTTTTTAATCTTTACATGGAACTAGCAGTTAATGATGTTAAAGAACAATCTAGATTCAGAGTAACAGTACAAAGTGAAAAGATAAAGATGCTACAATTTGCTGATGATATAGTAATTCTAGCCGAGTAAAAAGGATTTAGAAGAAACAATGAACGGCATAGATGAAGTCCTACGCAAGAACTATTGCATGAAAATAAACAAGAACAAAACAAAAGTAATGAAATGTAGTAGAAATAACAAAGATGGACCACTGAATGTGAAAATAGGAGGAGAAAAGATTATGGAGGTAGAAGAATTTTGTTATTTGGGAAGTAGAATTAATAAAGATGGACGAAGCAGGAGCGATATAAAATGCTGAATAGCACAAGCTAAATGAGCCTTCAGTAAGAAATATAATTTGTTTACATCAAACATTAATTTAAATGTCAGGGAAAGATTTTTGAAAGTGTATGTTTGGAGTGTCGCTTTATATGGAAGTGAAACTTGGACGATCGGAGTATCTGAGAAGAAAAGATTAGAAGCTTTTGAAATGCGATGCTATAGGAGAATGTTAAAAATCAGATGGGTGGATAAAGTGACAAATGAAGAGGTATTGCGGCAAATAAATGAAGAAAGAAGCATTTGGAAAAATATAGTTAAAAGAAGAGACAGACTTATAGGCCACATACTAAGGCATCCTGGAATAGTCGCTTTAATATTGGAAGGATAGGTAGAAGGGAAAAATTGTGTAGGCAGGCCACGTTTGGAATATGTAAAACAAATTGTTGGGGATGTAGGATGTAGAGGGTATACTGAAATGAAACGACTAGCACTAGATAGGGAATCTTGGAGAGCTGCATCAAACCAGTCAAATGACTGAAGACAAAAAAAAAATAACTTCCAGGTCCACAGTTAAGTATTGCTTCAGAAGATGAGATGAATGATTTGTAGCTTGTGTGAAAATCCCACGCCTGACCGGATTCAAACCCGGGACCTCCAGGTGAAAGGCTGAGATGCTAACACTCATGCCAAGGAGGCCTACCTACAGTTGAAACTAATCCACACCATTGATAAACTAATCCAAGATTTTTTGTTATATCGCTAACATTAATTTATAATATTTAATAAAATAAATAATTACTAAAATTGCTTAGTAAAACTACTTCATTAGCGATAATAACAATAATATATATGATCTTTTTCATAAAAATTAAAAAAATTAATGGCTCTGATTAAAAGTATAGAAAAAGCAATAATGTTCCTTCAGTTAAATTCAATTTATTAACCAACTGCTCCAACTCCACCATGACCAAAAAACAATTATGATGTGCACTTGCTGACTGGCTGAGAAAACATGGCTGACTAACGAGATAGGAAATATCTACAATTTTGAAGTTTTATAAATCTATCTTAAAAAAAAGCTGTAACTGAATCAATTTTTTAATTAATTTTTATAAAACTATTACATTATACTACTAGAATGCAACTCTGTAAAACATTTAAATTAGCTGCTTTTTTTATAACTTCTCTGCCAATATCTTTACTGTTACATTAAGCCTAAGTTGTGGGATATTTGATATGATGATTATTTCAGCTGTCGGGTAATGGAATGTATGATATAAAGATATATGATACTTTGTGAGTAATATTTTCTATTTTATTTCATAAGTGTTATTAATTAACTATATAAGCTCAGAAACCTCTTTTGTAGGAGTACGAAATGGAAATTTTGTGGTGAAAAATAATCATGCCTGATCAGGAGCTGAACAGATGAAAGACTGAGGCGCTAGCACTCTACCACGGAGGTCAGCTATTTCAAGGATAAATTTACATCAATAAATCAACTACTACAATGCACAATAGCATTTGTGTCCAAATGCTTTGGGTGTGTAAGAGAGGTACAATTACCAGTATATTAATGGAAGGGCCTACAATTTCCTTCCAATAATTATCTCTCTACCTCTAAAGCCATCGGACTACTTTGGTACAAGGGAAAACATTTGCTTTATCTGTAAATTAAAACAAATTTATAAAATAAATATCTTTTCAAGAGTGTGAAGAGAGGTATGGGTTAATTTTAGGAATTAATAGATTCATACCTCTCACATTTTAAAAGTTAATAAAAAGATATGAACAATAATTAATGATGATTAGTAAAATAAAATGAAAAACAAATAACATACATTAATAAAACTGCTAAAAATATATGCTAAAGTATACTTAGTACATTTTTGGTTGAAGCACAGAGCCATAGTTCAAAAAAAAAATATATATATATATATATATTTTTTTTTTTTGTGAAATACACTAATAAACTTTATGTTAATGATTGTTTAACATTATAGATGTTAGCAGCAGTTGCAAGTAGAAGATGGTAACATATACGAAACATTCATAAATAAATGAAGCATTTAACTATATAAACTGGCATTAACTACAGAATGAATATTACATATACCTCAAATGGTTTCAGTAACGACAGACTATTAATTAGTACAGATAACAGATAAATGAAAGTACAAATATGCTTCAATTTAAAATAAATTTACAACATGGAACAGAACACTAAATAGTACTTCAATAATATTCTAGACAACAATAGAACATATAAAATATATTATATTAATAAGCAACATAATTTAAAAAATTGGTAAACAAAAAAAGATGAACAAACAGGAAATTAATCTAAGATGTAAACAATATGAAAGTGCTGTGAAATGTGACTACTTACTAGTAACCAAACATTAAAATAAACAGGAAAGTGGAAATAAAATAACTGTATGACAAATAGGAAGTTTATTCTAAAATATAAAGAAGCCCTGAAATGTGACTATTTATTACAATTCCGGTTATAACTTGTTAAAATAAAACAAAAATGTTTATATTAAACAATGCAATATAAATAGAAAAGCAAAAATAAAAATAATATCAATTTTTAATATTTCACATTATTTTTTTTTTAACTTTTAACTTAAATAAAGGTAATATTGTAAATTAAGAGATCCAATTTAAAAATTATAGGCCTATATTAATTGAAGCTGCTGCTGTTTCTGCAATAATACATTTACTTTATATAGTAACATACAGTTTTAATTTATTTGAGAGAAAGAACATTAGTCTGCTATATATTTTGAAATTTACATCAGATAATGTATAGATTAGCTATATGCTTACAGCTACTTACTATTATTTATGAGTGTATTATAATTAATGGGTGAATTCATTTAAAATTACATCAATCTATCACTGATGTAAGTGAATTCAACATGTTAAGGTAATGTTAGTCTTGTTTTAGGAACATTTTAAGAGTACACATATTGTTTTTCACTTTACTTCACTTAAATTATGGTGACAGTTAACTAGAAGTTGCACTGTAAAAATCTATTTATCAATGTGTAATTAATTAATATTTAAATTCTTATAATGATAACAAAATCATAATTTAATGTTCAGCTCAGCTTTGATAAACTGAACAGCGATTTTTACTTCCTTGTATGAAGTACATGTAGTACTATAATCACAAAAAATTTTGGTTTTAAGATTACAATGGAAATATCCATTTTGACCAAACGTGAATTCATTTTGACTAGTTTCAGCATGACATCTGTATGTATGTATCTCACATAACTCAAAAAAGATTAGCCATAGAATGTTGAAATTTTGGATATAAACCTGTTGTATTATCTAGTTGGGCACCTCTCCTTTTGATTGCAATCGACTAGACCAAAAGTTTCCAAAAAAGGTCAAAATGAAAAAAAAAAATAGATTTTGAACTTTTTCTTAACTTTAGAAATAGCCCTCATTGAGAGCTTTTCAACAATATATCATAAGTTATACTTATTATCACTGGTTCCACAGTTATAGCCAAATAAAATTTTAATTAATGAAATATTTGGATCTTACAAGGGGACGGCACATAGAAAGCAAATTCATTTCCTTCTTTTTTTTATTTAAATATATTGATTTATTAATAATTATTAACCCCTAATTGTAAAAAAAGTTTTACAATAAATAATAATTCAATAACAATATTAAAAAAATCAGAAGTTATTTTTTTTTTTTTATTTTTTTTTTTTTGTCTTCAGTCATTTGACTGGTTTGATGCAGCTCTCCAAGATTCCCTATCTAGTGCTAGTCGTTTCATTTCAGTATACCCTCTACATCCTACATCCCCAACAATTTGTTTTACATACTCCAAACGTGGCCTGCCTACACAATTTTTCCCTTCTACTGTCCTTCCAATATTAAAGCGACTATTCCAGGATGCCTTAGTATGTGGCCTATAAGTCTGTCTCTTCTTTTAACTATATTTTTCCAAATGCTTCTTTCTTCATCTATTTGCCGCAATACCTCTTCATTTGTCACTTTATCCACCCGTCTGATTTTTAACATTCTCCTATAGCACCACATTTCAAAAGCTTCTAATCTTTTCTTCTCAGATACTCCGATTGTCCAAGTTTCACTTCCATATAAAGCGACACTCCAAACATACACTTTCAAAAATCTTTTCCTGACATTTAAATTAATTTTTGATGTAAACAAATTATATTTCTTACTGAAGGCTCGTTTAGCTTGTGCTATTCGGCATTTTATATCGCCCCTGCTTCGTCCATCTTTAGTAATTTTACTTCCCAAATAACAAAATTCTTCTACCTCCATAATCTTTTCTCCTCCTATTTTCACATTCAGCGGTCCATCTTTGTTATTTCTACTACATTTCATTACTTTTGTTTTGTTCTTGTTTATTTTCATGCAATAGTTCTTGCGTAGGACTTCATCTATGCCGTTCATTGTTTCTTCTAAATCCTTTTTACTCTCGGCTAGAATTACTATATCATCAGCAAATCGTAGCATCTTTATCTTTTCACCTTGTACTGTTACTCCGAATCTAAATTGTTCTTTAACATCATTAACTGCTAGTTCCATGTAAAGATTAAAAAGTAACGGAGATAGGGAACATCCTTGTCAGACTCCCTTTCTTATTAGGGCTTCTTTCTTATGTTCTTCAATTGTTATTGTTGCTGTTTGGTTCCTGTACATGTTAGCAATTGTTTTTCTATCTCTGTATTTGAACCCTAATTTTTTTAAAATGCTGAACATTTTATTCCAGTCTACGTTATCGAAAGCCTTTTCTAGGTCTATAAACGCCAAGTATGTTGGTTTGTTTTTCTTTAATCTTCCTTCTACTATTAATCTGAGGCCTAAAATTGCTTCCCTTGTCCATATACTTTTCCTGAAACCAAATTGGTCTTCTCCTAACACTTCTTCCACTCTCCTCTCAATTCTTCTGTATAAAATTCTAGTTAAGATTTTTGATGCATGACTAGTTAAACTAATTGTTCTGTATTCTTCACATTTATCTGACCCTGCTTTCTTTGGTATCATAACTATAACACTTTTTTTGAAGTCTGATGGAAATTCCCCATTTTCATAAATATTACACACCAGTTTGTATAATCTATCAATCGCTTCCTCACCTGCACTGCGCAGTAATTCTACAGGTATTCAGTCTATTCCAGGAGCCTTTCTGCCATTTAAATCTTTTAATGTTCTCTTAAATTCAGATCTCAGTATTGTTTCTCCCATTTCATCCTCCTCAACTTCCTCTTCTTCCTCTATAACACCATTTTCTAATTCATTTCCTCCGTATAACTCTTCAATATATTCCACCCATCTATCGACTTTACCTTTCGTATTATATATTGGTGTACCATCTTTGTTTAACACATTATTAGGTTTTAATTTATGTACCCCAAAATTTTCCTTAACTTTCCTGTATGCTCCGTCTATTTTACCAATGTTCATTTCTCTTTCCACTTCTGAACACTTTTCTTTAATCCACTCTTCTTTCGCCAGTTTGCACTTCCTGTTTATAGCATTTCTTAATTGTCGATAGTTCCTTTTACTTTCTTCATCACTAGCATTCTTATATTTTATACGTTCATCCATCAGCTGCAATATATAGTCTGAAACCCAAGGTTTTCTACCAGTTCTCTTTATTCCGCCTAAGTTTGCTTCTGCTGATTTAAGAATTTCCTTTTTAACATTCTCCCATTCTTCTTCTACATTTTCTACCTTATCTTTTTTACTCAGACCTCTTGCGATGTCCTCCTCAAAAATCTTCTTTACCTCCTCTTCCTCAAGCTTCTCTAAATTCCACAGATTCATCTGACACCTTTTCTTCAGGTTTTTAAACCCCAATCTACATTTCATTATCACCAAATTATGTTCGCTATCAATGTCTGCTCCAGGGTAAGTTTTGCAGTCAACGAGTTGATTTCTAAATCTTTGCTTAACATGATATAATAGCATGATATATGCATTATATATGCATATAATAGCATGATATAATCTATCTGATACCTTCCAGTATCGCCTGGCTTTTTCCAAGTGTATATTCTTCTATTATGATTTTTAAATTGGGTGTTGGCAATTACTAAATTATACTTCGTGCAAAATTCTATAAGTCGATCCCCTCTTTCATTCCTTTTACCCAGCCCGTATTCACCCACTATATTTCCTTCCTTGCCTTTTCCAATGCTTGCATTCCAATCTCCAACTATTAAATTTTCATCTCCTTTTACGTGTTTAATTGCTTCATCAATCTCTTCGTATACACACTCTACCTCATCTTCATCATGGGCGCTTGTAGGCATATAGACGTTAACAATCGTTGTCGGTTTAGGTTTTGATTTTATCCTTATTACAATGATTCTATCGCTATGCGTTTTGAAGAAGTTATTAGTGAAATAAAATTTTAGGTACTTTTAAAAATGTATATATGTAATTTAATAGGCATACAAGGAAGTCATGTGGTGTCCACAACAGATTTTTTTTTAAGTCTCCTCACATATCCCTACAAGGCCCTCACAAATCCCGGCTTCTTTCTCACAGGTGTGGCAGAACAGGGATAGAGGTCTGACAGCAGAACAGAAAATTGTGTTGTATTAATATATAATAATAATTCTCTTTTGCATATATATGATGTAGGCATACAAAGAAGTTTTATCATAGCCTTACTTACCCAAGTCGAAACAAATAAGTTAATAGTTTTCAAATTTTATTAGGGCCCAAAGATAATCAACAATTTGCATCAGACTTGTTACAAAACAAATTGATGTTTCCTTCCAGTTTATTAAACATGGCAGTAACATCATACAGTGAGGGAAAATATCAAACAATGGCAATAAATAAAACAAAAAAGGCTGCAAAAGTTGATTGGTGGTAAAAAATCTTACATAGATTAACAAATGACGGATAAAGCAGATAATTCCACTAGTAGCAGAGTAATCTGACTAGTTTTTAGTTTTAAAATGAAATTTACAGACAATAGCATTAATTATTGTTTTTCTATATTTTTTTAACCATAGCTCAAAATTTTTAATATTTTTGTGGAAAAGGTCATATGTTACTGGTACTGCTATTTATGAAACAGTGTAGACTAAAAAGATATTTTCTACTTATTTAATTCGGCTGTTGGAATGAATTTTGACAAAATATTCATCAATATGATTTTAGTATATTCCAAACCAGAGACAAACACAATGATTGGCTACTTGAATCACATTCTTTGGTTTTCAAATGAACATAAATCAAAACAAATAAATGTTTTATAAAATTGAATAAATTGATACAAATTACATACTCATATGATAAATAGGAATCTATCAACAAATGATATACTAAAACAAAAAAGTCATTATAAGACAGTAATCATAACAATGCATTTTAACTGTATGATAACAGAGAACAGAGACTTCATTAAGGAAGAATTATATTACACAGAATCACAAATTCATAAAATAGATCCATAACAACAGCTATATATACAACAAACAAATACAAACTAATATCAGAAAAACAGACTGGTTACATAAATCTTTAGTTACACTGTAGTAATATAGTAAAATGTATAACTATAATGTTTCAAATAATTACACCAAAATACTTGCACATCTTCCAGCTATAAATATTTAATACACAATAAATAAAAATAAACTTACCAGCGGCTGCCATTTCAGATGTACTAGTTGTTCCAGGCATAATAATTAATAAATCAACACCACACTGCAGAACAAGAGTAAGCAAATTTTGATAACATTACATGTTGCTCTTCTAATATAGCATCTTCTTCAATAAATTTGTTAGAAATTAAACAGAACACATAAAATACAATTACATAACAAATTGCTGTATTAAAAACGATACTTGAGCAAAACAGTCCTGTTTTCGCAAGCCCATGCCTACACATTCATGTAACACCTTAGCAACTTACAAGGTTATGAAACAATAGGTTATATTTTTATGTAAAACCCACCATTTGAAGCCATAATAAAAACAAACAAAACGCTTGATTAAAATGAAGTAATTCCTAGTGTACACCGAAAAAATCTCATTAACAAACAAATTAATAATTCAAAAGTATCATTATACTAACGAATCTTCAGATTAAACAAAACGTTTTAACAGCGTCCTGTTGTCCAATCAATTAGCAGCATAACCAACTTTATTCCCAGGCTACAGCTGTTACAGAATTAGTATCGAAAGGCTTTGGGTATAATTAATTTTTGTCCATATTTTTTCCCAGAAGTTAGAATATTTTATTTGAATAAAACTAACTTTTGTTTAAATTTATTTAAAAAATATTAAGAATAAGTATTTCTGCACAAGTGGAAAAGTCTAAAACGGAAAATAGTATTTTATGTGAACTGTTAATAGTAATTGTTATTTTACTTCGAGACAACAAACTACAACGATACTAGTAAGAAGCAGAGTAAATAATACGGTTATTAAACAGTAAATCCGTTATTCAGCAAGTCAAATCTCAAGTGAGAAATTTCCTAATTTCAAGATAGAAAGATACCCATAAACAAAAGGAAGCAAATGCAGTTTTTTTTCATGAATATTATACAAAATTTTAATTGCATTAATTACTATAAGACTTTTATTACTTCAAAATGAACAAATATTAAATGATTCACTTTCAGAACAGTGAAACTGTTTCTATAAAAGGGCTTTTAGGAACTGGGTAACAGCACAATCTTAATTAATATAATATAGAGTGATCCAGGAAGAAAGGGAAATAACTCAGAAACTGATTCTAGAGCTTAAAATAAAGGGAAAAGTTCATACAAACATATGTCCAAAAACGCTTTGTTATCCAGTTTTTTTTAACCTCCGGCTCCGGGACCACCGTTAGGTATTACTTTAGAGAATGAGGTGATTTATTTTTAGCGTGTGTGAAAATGCCATGTCTGACCGGGATTCGAACCCGGGAACTCCGGGTTATCGAGTTACGCTAGCGAAAGATTTCACCTGGATTTCAGTTCCCCGGTAGAAATAAGATCATAATGAATTTTTAAGACGTTATATAAAAATAAACTTGATGATTTCTTATGTTTTTGACCTGAGAAATTGAATAAAACGGGTTCCAGAACTGTATTTCCTGCAGTTTTTACGATATCTAACGTAAAACAGAAAAATTTGGCGACAAGATTTTTATTTTGGTCTGAAGTATAACTCTGTTAAATGAATAATAAATGTATAAATTTTATTACAAAAACTTGTAAAGAATTAAATTTTGAGAAAATTGATGTAATTAAAATAAAAAAAGTAAAAACGAAAAAACAACTTTAATTATTAAAAATAAAACTTAACAGAAAAATGTCATGAATTTGTAAAAATTTAAAGTAACTGTTTTTAATACAAAAAAAATCTAGAAATCTCATGATTCTGAAAATTTAAAATACTTCTAATTTACTTTTAAAAAAACTCACTGCAGTTTATATTATATTACTTTACAATAAATGTTTGAAATCTTTCGCTAGCGTAACTCGATAACAAAGCGTTTAGAGACATATGTTTGTATGTACATTTTCCCTTATCTCAAGCTCTAGAATCGGTTCCCAAACTATTTCCCTTTTCCTCTCAGTCATTCTGTATATTAAATAATTATAAAAAAATATATTAATAATGATTATATATGTGATCATTTTATTACACACATAATTTAATGGGATGGGCATACTAAATAATGTGTTTTTTAGTGATGAAGCGTATTTTCACCTTAGAGAAGTGATTCTCAACATTTTTAGATTCACGACCCCCAAAAAGTAAAAAGAAATATATAATGGATATTTCACGACCCCCCCCAACCACAACCCAATGAATCTTAGTTAAAACTATTTAGCTGCGTTGACAGCCATTCACAAGTGTAAATGGTAGTTTTCCTTATTTCAACAAATAAGGTCTGCTAAGATAATTTATGAATTATTTCTAAACATTGAAAAAAATGTAGTTGTTTTCAGTTTTTATACACTTATTTTTTAAGGTTACAAAACTTATTTGTTTTAAATATCATACCCCATGAAAAAATAATTAACTGACATATTTCAGTTGATAATGCATTTATAAAAGTTATGAACAGCTGCAGTTGTTATCTGAAGCTATGCTTAAAACTTGCTTTTCTCAATTATTGTATTGTCATATTGTTAATAAGATTCTAGTAAATAGAGTAAAGTTGTATGACTAAGTGGTATTTCCATACTATTACAACAAATTATGTAACAGAACTTTTAATGGATGGAAAATATTATTGTTCTGCTGATACTCCTTAGGCATATCTCCCTGATGGCAAACTCTTAACAAAACTTTGAAGTGTCATCAGTTACGCATAATGTTGCTTAATTTTTATACAATATTTTGAACAGACATTTCAAATAATTCTTTTTAATAAAATAAAGATTGTAAATATACTACATACATTAAACTTATTATGACTGTAGTATAAGTGAATTATTCTGTTTATTCTCAAATTACATTCTGAAAAATATGACCTACATCAGAAATGACATATAATCCTTGTACTGAAGATATGTAAAAACAACAGTAACCCATCTACAGCTAATACTCTATAGGAAGAGTTCAATGTGTCATGAATATTATATTTATTAAAATTTAATTTTTGGTTTACTACTACTTTGTCACGCTGCAAAAATTAAGTACTAAGTTTGAGATTTATAAAGTTTGATAATTTCCAAAAATGAGTCTCTTCAAGTCCTTTAACAACTCATCCAATACCTAATTTGCAGATACTGCTATATCTCAGTGCATGTTCTCCAATCCTGTCGTTCTATTGGCTTCCATTGCATTTCTAAGGTAAGACTTCTCCCTTCTCAAGATGCTGAATGTGCTTTCAGAAGCTGACTGGCAGAAGGTGACTGGCAGAGCTACCATTACCTTGAAAATTTGTATTACTTGTGAAAATGATGAGCTTGTACATACTTTGAGTGCTTTGAAAGCATCCGATAAGTCAAGTTTTCCTTGAAGAGACAACTGTCTCCATCATTTGACTTGCTTCAGTTGCAAACACTAAAGCAAGAATTCATATGTGTCATACAATTTCACTGCAGTTTCATCCATGACGTTTTTTATTTCAATCTCCAAGAATCTAAGAAACATTTATTAAACCATCATTAATAATTATCAAACTACATCTCTATTCCCCCCCGAGGGGAGAAGATCCCACCTCGTAGCGTGTCCGGTCGCTACACCACCCCCTCCGTTCCTAGCCAGTAGTGGCTTTAACTGAGGACATCTTCTCGCCCTCAAACTGATTGCGCACCACAGCTTTCAGTTCAGGCCCCGCAGAGATGCCACCGATGCAGATGTCCCGAGGAACATCTGCATCGGTAAAGTTCACCCCGAGATAGATTTATGTGTTTATGCCTTCAGAAAGAAGACAATGGACACCTGCAGCTACCACGTCGTCCTCAGGAACTAAGCTAAAAGCCTAACCGCGGAATGAAGACCCCGCGCCTAGCACTAACTTTATTGATCCAATTATCGAATGTCTCATATCCGAGCAAACTACCACTTTAACAAAACTTTCCCACTAAAGTTTAACACAGCGAAATTTAGACCTTGTTCCCTTAAGAACCCCGCTTGTTACTCGAAATGAGTTTCTTACTGACTCCGCTCCGGTCTGCCCGGGAGAGGAGAATTAACGCCTACTCCCACACAGCTCCAACACGGAGTCCCGGGTGGCATTCACCATCATTCGTAACCGCCGCCGAAACGCCGCTGCATACCACGGAAGCGGCACCCAGAGACGCCCCGCCGACAGTGTCGTTAGCTCACAAAACGCCCCCGTCGAAGCGCGACCGCACCCTCCGGGACAAGGATAACCATGCCCGTTGGCAGCGGCCGCAACTCCGCCGACAGCTTTACTCCAACAAAATAACACCAATTATTCTAACCGAGGCACGCTGCCTTAAGCGCCAACCAGGTTCCTATCACCTACTAAATCCCTTCGGCAGTCCTGCTCAGGGCGAGGAAGCGGAGGAAGCCAGCAACTATAGTCCTCTCTCTACGAGTCCTCCAGTTGACTCGTAGATCCAAAACAGAGTTTACTCTCTCGAGTTCCCTAGTAACTCTGGTACGCTCAGCTTCGTACCGGGAACATATGTGTAGGACATGGTCCACGGTGTCATCAATCCTACAGTCTGGACAGAAGCCGGAATCAACCAACCTGAACCTAGCCAATTTATCCCTAAAGGCACCATGTCCGGAGAGGAACTGTGTCGTGTGCCGATTGGCGGATACCCAGCTAACCGCTTGCAACTCTCTAACATTGGGGAATATACCATGCGTATAACGACCTGTTAAAGAAGTATTCCACCTATCTTGCCAAGAGCCAAAACCTTGGTCTTCAATCTCACGCATACGCCCAAAAGTAAGAAGGCCTCCCATCTTTGCAACATACCGCTGGCTACGTTCCGTAGCCGAAATATCCACAGGTTTGATGCCCGCGATCACAGTTACTGCCTCTCGCGAGACAGTCCTGTAACCGCCGACAACCGCTAATAAAAGAAGACGCTGGGCTCGTAATAGAATGTCCCTATAACATTAGTAACGCAAACGATGAGCCCAGACGGGCACAGCGTACAACATAATGGCCTCGCAAACACCTTTGTAAAGAATCCGCATGGTACGGAAATTTAACCCTTGATGAGAAGGGTTAAACCATCTTATGCTGAAGACTCCACAGCCGCAAAACCCTACATGCCTGTGCCGCTCTGAGCTCAATCTTAGCACGCGAACCACCCTCAACCAGCAGCAGCCCATCGTCGGCATAAGCCACAACGCGACAGCCACCGGGCAAACGGAGCCGCATGAGAGAGTCAAACTCGATGGTCCAGACTAGTTGACCTAATACACTGCCCTGTGGACATCCTTTTGACAGGGTCTTTCCTACCTACGAACTGCCGTCACGAAGGACAATAGTTCTTTCGCTGAAGTAACTCGAGAGAGTCCTAATTTCATCCCGCGTGAAACCACGCTTCTGCAATTGACACAAGGCAGAGGGCCACCACAAGATATTAAATGCCTCGGATATGTCCAAGAAGACACCGAGTACATAATTGTACTCACTGCCTGAAGCCAGATCCAGGACCCTAAGAATCGCGTTCTCTGTACTCTTACCGGGTCTAAAGCCATACTGGTCGTCCATCAGCATGTGATTCGAAGTCAGCCTACTATTGATGCGGAGGTAAAGTACCTTCTCGAAAACCTTTCCAACAACTGGCAAGAGCGTCAGAGGACGGTAAGAAGAACTGACGGTGAGGTCCTTGTCGCCACCTTTGAATAATAACTTCAAAATACCACGCTTCCAGCAAGCCGGGAGATACCCGGCGAATAAGCACCTATTGAATACCCTAGTCAACGGGCCAGGAATTACAGGCAGGGCGCGAACAAGGAACTCCACCGTAATACCATCATATCCGGGGGCTTTGTTCCTAGCCAGGCTACAGATTACTTGGCGGACTTCCGCCTCAGTAATCTCCGAAGACACAGAGTCTGTGTTGAAATCCACAACCGCCGCTCGAACTCTCCAGTGATACGAGGTCTCACCAACCTCGGTATCATCGGGGAGCAGATCGTTCATCAGAAGAGATAGAACACGATCTTTCTCAACTACAACGCCGTCTTGGGTCGAGAGAGCCGACACAAGATTGTCCTTTTTCCGCTTGTGACCAAGTACTCGATAAACAACACCCCAAGGGTCCTTATTCCCCTGCTCTTGAACAAAAGAGCGCCAGGAATCTCGCTTTGAAGTCCTAATTCTATGAAAATACTCGTTCCTTTTCTGACGATACTCCGCAAACAAGACCTCGCGCCGAGCAGGATCACGCGCACGCTTTGCGGCTCTCCTGAGTCGGCCCACGACCTGCTTTATCGCAGTCAAGTCCCGAGACCACCAACCAGCTACTCTCTCTCGACCCGTACTCCGAGGGATTGAGTTCTGCGGCTTCAACCACCGCAGAAGAGAAATTCTCTGCCAGGTTATCTAGAGGGACCACGTCCAGGGTACTAGTGAACACCCGCATCCTGGCCGCAAGAATGTTAGAAAACTTGGGCCAATCCGCCCGCCTGTGCAAGAAGCGCCCCTGCTGAACAGGGGTGTCCGCCCTAAAGACATGGCGCAGCCCACCTATCCAATCAAAAACTATGAGCCGATGATCGCTTTCGCAATCATCGACTACAGACCAGTTCAGAATCCTACCAGGGATATCCTTACCTATGGTAACATCGATGTTGGTACCAAGGAAGGTCCTCTGCAATCCCACCGCGCCGGCGAAAGTAGCCAACTCGCCGGCGACATTGAACACTTCAAACCGGTGCTGCGCGATGAAGCCTTCTAGCAGTTCACCGCCGTCATCTGTGATCCCACTGTGCCAAAGAAGCGATTTGGCGTTCGCATAAACTCCTATAAGAATAGGACGACCCGCTATCAGCCTGATAATTCTATCTCATCCTTCCAAGTGTAAGTCAGTGGGATCTCTGTACTGAAAGTACGAACTAACCACAACTAGGTCGAAACCATCCACAGCAAGCTTAACAACGACGTGATGCGTGTCAGAGGCTTGTCGTATAAAGACACTATCTATAGACTTCCCATCACAGTACGGCGGATTTACTTTCACCAACATGGAACTTATTCCAGCCTGAAAAACCTGGCAGGTCACCCTTGACAACGTACGGGTGTTGTAGAAGTAAAACATCGAGGCTCCGCTTTTCAACGACGTTACCTAACTCTACTTGGAGCACATAGGCACCCTGGGCATTGAGTTGACCGAACCTAACCACCGAGCGAGTTGAAGTAGATCTCAACCGCTCTCAAATAACTACCACACTCCCTACTGTTGATGGAGTGCCTATGATTCTTGCATAATCGCTTGGAGTTAACGCAAGTCGGAGCCTCCTTCTTTTGCGGACAATCGTCACGCTTGTGGCCCTCTTTACCACAATGCGCGCAGACCGACGAATACTTACAAAACTTGGCCCTGTGGCCAAACCTACAACATTTAAAGCACCTGTGCACGTCAAGGTATTCCTTGACGCGGCAAGAGGCAAAATCAACGAAGACTCTACCCTCGGACAAAAACTTCTGGTGGAGACCAGCACCTAATTCAAAAACTCCGTGATACCGAGAGGCATCACGCTTTCCAGACTTGAAGACTAGCCTACACTGCTCCTTGAACGTGGCCGCATCCAAATCAGTATTCTGCTCCCGAATGAGAGACAGAACTTCCTCATCAGAGAGACTCCGCTCGATGTCATATATAATGACTCGGGGCTTTCTCAACCGCTTGGGGTCCACCTTAACCTCAAGCTTCTGCACCGCTGGAGAGTCCTTGATGACTTGGACCATCTCCTTATTATCCGCAACGACTAAACCTTTGTTGGTCTCCCGTATGTCTCGAATCCTAAACCGATTCCGGTCACCACGAAGGGCTTCCCGGAAATCGCGCTTCAATTCTTGACGTGGTCTTAGAGCCCTCTGCCTTGTTTACGAAGATTACCTCCGGCTTCTTCACCGCTTTGCTGGCCTCTCGTTTGGTTTTCAGGACCTCAGCGTAGCGCCTGGACTGCACTGGGACCTGAACAACCACCTTGGGAGCCTTGACCTCTTGGGGCTTGGAGGCCAAGGCTTCCCCTCACTTACCGCCGTAAAAGCTTCCCTCAACTTGCCAAGTCGAGGGAGAATAGTTTTCCTCGCCCTCGAACTGACCCCAACGGGAAGCGACAGAAACTCTACCAAGTAGTCCAGGTCCTCCTGGACCACTTTCAACAGCAGGGCAGAACTACCAGGTCTGCCCTTAGAATTTTAAATGCCTCTACTACAGGGGAGGACCGCACCTGGGTGGGTGCCCCTCCATCGCGTCGCTTACCTCGTCCTCTGTGGAGCTAGTCGACGGTACCGGCGCTGGTTTTCTCTTCCACCTGGACTTCTTTACCTCTTGGAACTCCGACATGGCCGAAGATTCCCTAACGTACTGACAAACCAACGAAATTCTCGCTGTCTCCCTACTGACTGGTTTGCGCAAGCCCACGGTGTGACAACTACCCGCAGCCGGAGACCCTTACGTTCTCCTGTCACGCTTTGTGCCTCTTGGCCGCTGCTGGAACGATTGATTGCAATATGAATCGTACGGCAAAAAATCACAAATTACGGCCCTCGCTCTGATAAGAGCGCAGAAGGACTAAAGGCTCGGACCGTTCTGTAACGGGGGCTAACGACCAGCAGTCGTTGCCACCTTTCAGCCCCGTTGAGGCGGACACACGTCGCAGAAAGCTTTCTCCATTCACTCCCGCAAAAAGTGAAAAGATGAGTCTAAATTTCCTTGTGCTAACTGTGTTCGCAATCCTCAATTGGTAGACTTGATACCACTGGAAGGTACTCACTCGACCAGCAGCCAAAACACCAAAAGCAGATAAAAACACAGAACTCTGGACGCACTGAAGGAGACCAGAGTATCTATCAAACTACAATAAAAACAAATATTGAATAAGTTTCATAAGAATTATATTGAAAGTGAAATTGAATTAAATTGAAATTAATTTTTCAAAAAAACAAGCCAGATAACTTCACCAAAAATACAATAAGACTTAATTTCCATTTCCTCACCCCCTGTTCAAATAGAAAAGAAATTTGATAAATTCTTTTCCATTATTTCAGATAACAATAATATTGTTCAACAAAGCTACTCAACTTGAATGGCTATGTTAATGAACGATGATTTTATTTCTTGTTAGTATTCAAAAAATTAAAACTTGTATTTTAAATATAAAGAACAAACATTCACTGGTACTGATGAAACTTGCCAATAGTTTAAAGGAAGCTGTAGATTCTATTCTTCCTCTTACAAATTTAATTAATGATTGTTTTGACTATGGAGTATTACCCAGCTACCTTAAGATTTCTGTTGTTATTCTCTTTCTTAAGAAAAATTCTGCACTTAATTCATAAAATTATTGACTAATTTCATTATTATCGCATTTTCTAAATATTTAGAAAATAGACTTTTAACATTTTGTACAAAGTTTAATACAATGACAAACTTTAAGCATAGTTTTAGTTAAATCGTGCCTACTGAAAACAGCCGTTCCCCAGTTTTTAGAAAATACTTTAAATAGCATTGATAACAAAATAATTACATTTTTAATTTTTGTTATCTCACTAAAGCATTTGATTTAGTTCCTCATACCTTACTAATGGAAAAACTTAGTTATTATGGTATCAGAGGAGCTACTTACAATTGATTAGTCATACCTTTTCCAATTATTAACAGGCAGTTGAAATTTTATCTTTTGATAAGAATACACATGTAAAATTTAGGTCCTTATTTCAAGATGTAGAACACACAGTGCTGTACGAAAGTGCCTTCATTCCCTTGCTTTTCTTGTTTATTGTTTCTTAATGATTTGCCTCAAAAGCTTAAAGAACTCATTTCTTTTTGCAAATGACATAACTATATCTATACCCAAAGATAACTATTTTAAAGGATTTGAAAGAAGTTCTACATTAGCAGTTAAAAAAATTATTCACTGGATGAGTTGTAACATTAAATATGGATAAAACCATTTCATTGAGGATTTCTGATAGGCATAACATTGTTAATTGCATAGATAGAGTTACCTGTAATGATTATGATATGATGGTATTTCTATTGCCCATAATGTGGCAATAGAAATATTGCCCACATTTTTGTTTTTTTTTTATTATGGATCAAATTCAATAAGAATGTTCAAATTGATTCCATTTACAACAAAACCAAACTGTATTGTTTTGTTCTGAAGCACCTTAATAAAATACTAAGTTTGTCATCATTGTTCAGTATTTATTATGTTTACTATATTGCTGTTTGAAGTATGATATCTAAGTATAATATTAATATCACCTCTAGGGGCTTCACTAAAAGTCAGAACATATTTTCAAGATGCAAAAATGGCTTTCAACAACTCATTGTCTGACGCCTGTAAACATGAATCAAGTAGACATATTTAAAAAATTAAAAATGTTAATATATTCAAGTGTTTATATTTATAGATGTGCAATATTTTGTAAAAAAAAAGTTGTCACTTGTTCTTAAAAAATTCATACTCATCTTTTTCTAAAAAAGACAAAAGAACCATTTTTTAATAACTCAACACAGTAATTCAGCTGATGAAAAAGGGCCTTATTATGTTTTTATTGCTATTTTAATTTTATTAAATTACTGAACCATTAACAAAATCTTCCCATTAATTTATTTAAAATAAAAAGTACTTCTTTTACAGAAAAAATTTTACTGTCAATTAATTTTTAACTATACAAATTAAAAGACAAAAACCTTTTTATATTTTTCTGTTTAACAATGCATAAATATGACAAATAATATTCATTAACACCATCTGAATTTATTTATGTACTTGTAGTAATTTTTACTTCCTTATACAAAGTGCAGGGAGTATTGTAATTATGAAAAATTTTGGTTTTCAGATTTCAACAGAAATATCCATTTTGACCATCCCTAAATCTGTTTTGACTTGTTTCAGTATGATGTCTGTACGTACATACGTACATATGTATGTATCTCAGATAACTCGAAAACAATTAGTGGTAGAAAAAATGATTAGCCATAGAATGTTGAAATTTTGGATTTAGGACTGTTGTAACATAGTTGTGCACCTCCCCTTAAGATTGTAATCAACTGGACCAAAAGGGTCCAAAAAAGTACTTATTGATTGCAGTACTTATTTTCATTGGTTCCAGAGTTATAGCCCAATAAAATTTTAATTAATGAAATATTTGGATCTTACAAAGGGGAAGGCACATCAGCAAGACTCCGGCTTTGTTGATGTGCCTTTTGCTTTCTTTGCTTTTTTTTAACTTTTTTTGTAATTTAAATATGTTGATTTATTAAGAATTATAAACCTACGATTATAAAAAAAATTACAATAAATGATAATCAATAATAATAATTAAAAAAAAATATATATTTTTTTACAAAGAAAAAAGTAATATAAAACATAAATATTTAAAAAATATATGTAATTTTATATGCGTACAAGGCAGTTATGTGGTGTCCACATTAGATTTTTTTTTTATATTTAGTATCTTCATGTATGTAAATTCATACGTATTATTTCATCTATTAAATATACTTAATATTATTTCAAATGTTAATATTTTAAATAATTAATATAGACTTTAATCATATCACCATTTTTTTATTTAATAATTGTAAAACTTTGAATTTTGTGATACTGTCTAAGGTTCCATCACAGTTTCTGCTGATCCATTCAGACAAATGCTGTGCAGTTCTTTTCTGTTTCCATGAAGTAAGCATATTTATTCACTTCTGGAGGGAGCTGTATAATATATTATTATTATTTACTGATCAGATTAAAAAATTTATTTATCAATGCCTTGACTAGCAGATATCAATGCCAAGAAAATAAAAAAATGCATACAGATTAAAAAAAAAAGTTTCAGATTTTTCTATTTGCAAACTAATCTAGACTAAACTAAACTATTCTGAGTACTAGTTCTTATCTATTATTTGGAATAAACTCTTAAAATTCTAACGATTGTTATGTATTTTAAATTTATTTGCATTAATTCCTGTTCTCCTGAAATCAATTAAAAGAGAAGGAATCCCTGTTTAGATTTCAAAAATGCTTTAATAATCGTATAAGTAATTTAATATTCTAAATTTTAATTTCATGGCAAAAAATACAGAAAAAAGGAAGGTGGGGAATTCCTGTTTCATATTGAAAATAAAAAGAAAACTTATTTGTTTGAAAAAAAAAAATGTAAAAGTTCTTCCAAATTGTATTTTTGACCATTGTAATTATTTGCTTAAATTTATCCTGAATGTAAAAAATAAAAAAAATTTCACCAGAAAAAAGTGTTTAATATTTACCCTATTATTCTTATTAAGTAAAATGAATTCACAGCAAATGAATATGAATTATTTATTTTTTGTTAAAAGGCAACTGCCCAGTAGTGAATATTTCTGTTGAGCTCACAGTTTAAATTTCAATTAATCAAATGTTTGCTTGAAATATATTTATTCTGAGCATTTCATAAACAGGTTTTGTCATTCAGTTGAATTCCTGGACAAGCAGAACAATAGATAAGAATTGAGATAATGAGAAAAAATTATAGTGGTCACAAATTAATTTGAATTAATTATGCATTTTGAGATGCTGCTTTTGGCAAGGTTTTATCATGATTTCTTGTGATCCATCATGGCAAATACTGGGAACAGTTCCTTTTTTATTTGTAGAGTAGCATAACTATCCTTTCCTGACGTAATGTACATACTACACCATTATAAACCAAATCAAACAAAAAGATTATTCATTCATTTTTCTGTCTGCTGTCCAAATATCCATTTATTCTTCCTTTATTTATTTAGTTTACTTTCTTCACATTTTACATGTGTAGTCTAAGAAGAGATTTAATGTTATTACTGGGTCCTTCAATGAGAAAACAATGGAAACTCTTTAAGGGTTCTTGATAGGTTTATGTATCTTGTCAATAAAACTGACTAAATCTGTCTAAAACAACAAATTAGAAAAAAACAATCAAATACCCACCTTGATAACAATTTAAAAGGATCTGAACACTAGTTCAAAATAAGTGATCTAGCAATCTTCTAGGAACTTGTTCGTCGTGATTCTTGTGGATGAAATATCTGTAAAGACTGTGAGGTACAAAAGGCATTACCAAAGCTGTTTTGTCAGAGTTATGATGTTCATTATATAATAGATCTCTTTGTGAACAGAGTGATGATAACATTTTTATTAACTTCACTCTGGTTGGCTTGTTAAGCCAATGTGCAATAGTATGTTTGGCTCAATGAAGTCAGCTGTTCACTTCACAATTTTCTTAGTAAGTCTGGCATGAAAGTCTTATTATCGTGAAATGATTATGCCACTTTCAAGACTTCTTCTTTCTTTTCTGTTTAGCCTCTGGAACCACCGTAAGGTATTGCTTCAGAGAATGATATGTATGAATTAAAATGAAGTGTAGTCTTGTACAGTCTCACTGACCATTCATGAGATGTGCAGTTAATTGAAACTGATCCATCAAAGGACACTGGTATCTATGATCTAGCCATTTTTAAGACTGTATGGCACTAAACATGCATATATTTTACTTACTATAGGAAAGAAAAATGAAGTTTCAATAAAATGTTAAAACCAAATTAAAATTTGTAAAACTTTTTCAGTGGTAATATAAATTGTACATTATCTAATGGAGCTCTCTTAGTCAGATTTATAGGAACAAGTAATGTTGAAATTATATAAAATATTAAACACAGGAGAGCAGTAAGTAGTATTTATCTTTTAATATTATGATTCTTAATTAATAGTTGCTACTGATAATGACCTTAAATGATTTGCTACATAAACTTGTTTTTTATTACATAAAAAATTATCTGTGTTGAATGAAATAACTGACCGGCCAGTACAAATCAATTATTTAAAAAGTTATTCTTAGAGTTTACCTTCCCTAAAATATGATAATCCAAGTCATTAATAACAATGATATCTACAATGTCACTGATAAAAAGAATACTTAAAAACATTTTCTGGAGATATATTCTCATGCATTTAAAATGTGAGTTTTTTTTACATTTAAATTAATTTTTTCGTGCTGATTAATAAATTGTAGAAATTTATGCTAAAGCAGTTCATGTACCAGATATTTGAAGAAGTTGGATCCAACAACTAAAATATTAGTAATTGAAACATTTTCACAGAATTATATTTGAATCTCTGAGTTAGTATGAAACTGATATACTGGTATAGATAATTCACATTAAGCAATCAATCATAAGTTGGCATCCCTGTCATTATTTAGTAATGATTACTTTAGTAAGAACTAAATCCCAGCCAATAACAGCCATTTAAAACAGCTGACAGATAATTATTTTAATATGCATATTACACAAATCAGTCATATTATTGAAAAGTGTGAATAACATTCAGTAATAAGATTTCTGTTACAGAGGTGTAAAACCTCTGTAAAAGTTATATAATCAAGCAAATTTGTTTGCATAGTTTGGACAATTCATAAGAAGCTTTTCTTTTTTCCTGTTTAGCCTCCAGGAATTACCGTTCAGGTATTACTTCAGAGGATGAATGAGGATGATATGTATGAGTGTAAATGAAGTGTAGTCTTCTGCAGTCTCAGTTCGACCATTCCTGAGATGTGCGGTTAATTGAAACCCAACCACCAAAGAACACTATATCCACGATCCAGTATTCAAATTCATATAAAAATAACTGACTTTACTAGGACTTAAATACTGGAACTCTTGACTTCTAAATCAGATGATTTGGGAAGACGCATTCACCACTAAACCAACCCGGTGGCTTAATTCATGAGAAGCTAAGTAAATGAATGTTACTTACCATTATTAATATGAGGGGCAATCGACTGAGATTTTAATTTCAACTCTTGCTTCTTTAATTGATGAACTTATTCAAGTAGACACTAGAAACAGCCATTAAAAACTTTTAATATAAGTATCAATATTGTGCACTAAATTATTAATAACTAATTGAATTACCATAAACCATGAACAAGATGAGTTCTATAGTATTTTACTGAACAATCATAAAGAAAATAGATTTTGTGTATGTAAGTACATGTATATTTGTATGTTGGGTGCCATAACCTCCATCCAACAATTGCAGGTGATCCAACATGGAACAAAGTCATTTCAAAAAATGGCGTACCATTACCAAGAATAACAATCATTCCATGTAAGGTTTATAAAGAAGAGTGAGGAATAAAGTAGTTTCACATTGTCTTCTCTAATGTACCGAGTATACTGTACATGTAGAGAACTCAAGAAATGCTGTTTGATTGACAAAAGATGAATTTTTTTCGGAAAAATAGTGACATATAAATAGAGCTGGGAGATATATTATGAAAAGGAAGCATGGCATAGAAGAATTCTACTTTTTCAGTAAGGAAAATATTGAAGACCCAATTATCTAAAATTAACCTATAGTAAAGTGATATTGATAGGTTTCTGATCTTAAACATACAATTTTCAATGATTTTTGTAAGAACAGCATACTATTAATATCCAGCGCTACACAGATACGATTGAAAATAAAACAAAGCCCCTGATACTGAAAAAAGTGATTTTCGGAGAAAATTACTGCTTGTAGTTCTAGATAATGTTCATTTCCACACTACAAACAAAATGTCTACTAAATATTTCACACTTCATTTTTTTTTTTTAAGTTCCAAGTTCCTGAAGGAATCATTTCATGGAATTAATTTTCACAGCAACAAACAAGTAAAAATTCGTGAATAAAAAAATATTAGACTTCAATACAAAGAAATCTTTGCTATTGGCACAATAAAAACTGTTAAAATGATATGAGAAGTGTACAGTTGTATCTCGGGATTATTTTGAAAGATAGATAAGATTATATTTATTGAATAAACCGTATTAAAACAATAATGCTTTGTCTCTTTATTTACTGAATGGTCCTTGAATAACTTTAATTTAATTTCATGTTTTCAATGATTTTAAATTCTTCAATTAATGAAGAGTTAATTAATAATTATATTATTCCCATAAAAAAATTAATAAAATGTATAAATTTTTATAACAGGATGTACAAAGACAACGTAATAAATTATAGAATCGTGGAATAATTAAAAAAAAAAAAAAAAAAAATTAGTAACCGTGTCACAGAAATAAATACGTTATGAAAAAATTAACTCAATTAGTCTCATTATTTCTATAGGCATTTTAAAATTTGTTAATAATAATAATTATAATTTTTTTTATTGTTTTTTTACAATCAATTTTTTCAAGGCTACTGATAAAAATTAAATTAATTGAAACTAGAACATTAAAAATCAAATAATTTCTTCATCGTAAGTAACTGGAATAACCGAGTAAATAAAATTTTTGTAAAATAATATTGTGTATTAGTAAAATTAGTAAAAATCTTAAAACAAATTGGTGTGCAACAAGATTATGTTGTCACTCAAATCGTGTTATTCAGAACCGATACAAAAAAAAAAAAAAAAAAAAAAACTATTTTCTGGTTTGGTCAATCGATAAGATATTATACAATAAAATAAAATAAAACAAAACAACAAAGCCGATACTAAAATCACAATGAAATGCGTTTGGCACAGAGGTTGAGGACCGAGAGAAGGTTGTGTGACGCTTATACTATCGCAGGTCACGACCAATGGACTTGCTGCTTGTTCGCCTCTGCTCAGTCTCTCGCTTCATTTACTTAACACTGTTATCAGACATTTGGTGTGGAGAGTGCGAGATGGCAGCGTCTACTAGCAGCACGACTGATTTAGAAGATGCGGCCAAGACTGCCTCTCTTTGCCGTTGTCCAAATAAACAGTATTCAGCTCCGTTTTGGTTAAAAGTTAAACAGTTATTTAGTGGTAAAAAAAACAGTAAAAGTGATGAACAAAAGAAAATTAAAAAAAGTGAAAAATCTTCGTCGCAAATTTCTAATGGAAAAATATGTAGTAAGTACTTTTTCACGCACGTTCTCTATTTCTCTGTCGATTAATTTTTTTAAATTTTAACTGTTGTCGTAGAACAATGAAGAATGACTATATGATATTTTCTTTTTTAAAAGACAGTTTTTTTAATATTTAGTATAATAAAATACACAAAACTCACCGGGTCGGTCTAGCGGTAAAACACAACATCGTAAATCAGGCTGATTTCAAAATCGAGGGTTCTTAGGTTCAAATTCTAGTAAAGGCAGTTACTTTTATTCGGATTTGAATAATAGATCGTGGATACCGGCATAATTTGGTGGTTAGGGTTCAATTAACCACAATATCAGGAATGGTCGGCCTGAATCTGTTCAAGACTACACGATTACCAGTACATTTACAGTTACACTACGACTATATAAATAAATAGACTATATATGACTATAAAAAAACGACTATATAAATAAATAGATATTTTTTTTAAAATACACAAAGATATTTCGTACAGATCGAATGTAATTTTAGTAAAAATCCCTTTCGTAAAACAGAACAATAAATATAAAACAATTATAACATCTTATAAAACAACATATTTTCACAATTATATATTCTGTTTTCATACAACTTCAAAAATTAAAATAAAGAAAACCCACGAGTAATCTTTTTTTTTTGTTAAATTTATTTTTGATATATTTTTGAAGTTGTTTTGCGTATAAGTCTGCGCAAAGAAAATTTTATCTTTTTTTTGAGAAAAATCAAACGAACAAATAGGATAAATAAATTAAACTTGAAAAACAAATTAGAAAATTATAACTCGTATACAAATTATCTAAAAATGAATTACGGAAAATCATAAATAAAAAAAATGTTTCTTTAGAGATAAAGTATATTAATTTCTTAATTTATATCTAACCTGGAGAAATAAATAGTTTTTTATTTATTCGTAATTTTGTTACTGATAAAGTATAATGAAATCATAATTATAAAGAAATTTATATAAGTATTTATTATACCTTTATTTGTGTGAATTACTTTTTTTTTCTTTTTTTATAATTTGAAGTCGTTCAAGAAGAGAATGGATCAAAGGATTTTCGATGCCATATTTGAAATAATGGATTAATCCATTAATATTTAGATTTTAGGTTCTTTTGACATATCTTCCGTAATCAAAAATTGTAAACGCAAAGGAGACATTTAAATTTCTTTATAAAATTTTAAATTTTTCTAATCCAATTGTTTCCTTTTCTTTATCATGTCCTATCTCGCGATGTAAGGCTTTCGGCTATTTTTTATACTAGCTTCGCTTTTCAGCCAGTCTTCCTTAAACTACGGTTGTCTCTTTCACTTGTTAATTCACTAATCTAACGTTCCTACTCTCTTCTGGATCTTTTTCTTCTCCTTCTCCTACTTCCCTTCACTTTTTACATCAGCGATTTTAATCCCGTTTCCAGCGACGTGGTATTATTCCGTCCCAAAATGTTTCTCCATATCCAAATATTCGTTTTATTAATAAGTTCGACAATCTTTGCATTACGTTTCTGAATAATTAAAAAATTCGTTAAGTGTAATTATTAGCTTCTCAACTTAACCGTTCAAATAAGTATGTTGCTCTCTTAAGATTTTCTGATAAACCTAGATTACATATGATTTATACTCATGCCAAAAACAGACTTGACAACTTCAATGAATCATCCGGTTATGCCGGCCTCCGTGGCGCGAGTGGTAGCGTCTCGGCCTTTCACCCGGAGGTCCTGGGTTCAAATCCCGGTCAAGCATGGCATTTTTCATACACGCTAAAAACATTCATCTCATCCTCTGCGGAAAATATGCTTACCTGCAGACCCGGAGGTTAAACAAACATCAGGTTGCGAGGTAAAAACTGAGGATGGAATCTTAACTCCTGTTACAAATTTGCTTGTCAACTCGTCTTCTCTTTGGTACTGGATAACCGTGCTTAAAGTAGATATTTCGATTTAATAGGAGCATCTCTTTTACGTTAAGCGTTGGAAATGAAGTGTCAGAATTTAAAAAATCTTTATAAGTCTTTAGATTATTTGATGCATTGTTATAAATACATACATTAGCGTATATTTTACTTTAAGTTTAAACTAAAATTAAAAAATTGTATATATTAGCTTGTCTGTTAGAGAAGGGGTAATGATTTTTGTAAATAGTTTTAAAAAATTGGATGAAGGAATGGGAAATGTTAAGAGATGTATATCTCGAAAGAAGCTAAATAGTTAATTTTAGGGACGAACTTTAACCGATCAAAAATAATATTTAAGGAAAATTTAAATATAATATTTTCAAAAATATCTCTAGAAATAATAATATTTGAACATTTTTGAAACAAAATTAATATTATCCACTAATTTTCATAATTTTATGAAAATTATATTTCATCATTTTTTGTTTAATTTTTCGTCCTATAGGTGTGAATTTTTAACTTCAAGTTTAAAATAGCTTTTAATCTGTTACAGAAGTAGGGGGAAGAAATTTAATGATTTTAAAAAGTAATAATTTGTTAAAATTGCTCAAACATTTTTATTTCAGAAGTAATTAAAAAATACGTTTTATGTAACTTGTTAAATCAGAGTACCTAACCCATCTACAATTTTGTTAGAACTTAAAACAATTTTAACTCGTTTAAAAAATTATGTAATTTTTTAATTAAAAAAAAAATCTGATGTGGACACCACATGACTTCCTTGTACGCCTATAAAATTACATATACACATTTCTTTAAAATGTAAAGTACATGAAATTTTATTTCATTAATAACTTCAGATATTTTTTCTTTTTTTTTATTGTTATTAAATTATTATTTATTGTAAAAATGTTTAATTATTAATAAACCAATATATTTGAATTAAAAAAAAGTTAAAAAAAGATATATGTATATGATGTCGGATTCGAATCGATGTGTGTTCCCCTTCTAAGATCCACATATTTCATTAATAAAGATTTCATTTGGCTTTAACTCTGGAACTAATGAAAATAAGTACTACTTACGAATATCGTTGAAAATCTCTCAATGAGGGCTTATTACTGCAGTTAAAAAAAATTAAAATTTCTTACTTTTTTTGAAAATCTGTTTTATTATTATTTTATAAATTTATGTCTGTTTTATTCTTATTTAAATACATGCATGCATTCCTACAAAAAACGCCATCGGTAAAAAAAAATCGTATATGAGAAATTTAAAAAGCGATAAACCTGCGTCTTGATAAAATTAACAAAAATAACACGTATAAATAATGCAAAATAACAATTACTCAGAGTGAGTTAAGAATATCCAAAATGGACGGATATGTATTCATCCGTTTAGACTGCTTCAAATTTCCTAAATAAATACATAGTTAAACAAACTGCTTCACAGGACCAAAATACAATTAATTTTAAAAATTTTCTGTTAATCGGCTTTCTTTTTCTATATATAATCTCCATTGAGTAATTTCTCAGAGATTTCTACTTCTTCAGAAAGAATTTTTTTTTTTTAAAGAAAAATTCATTAAAACATGATTAAAATTTTAAAATGGCTGTTTACTTTGGCGTTACTAAATTTGACGTCCAAAATGCATGTTTACTGAATTATTTTCCAATCGGTATAATTTGATCAGTTAATTTCCAATAATTTGGAACGGTGTCCATGGTAGTTTACACTAAAACTCCGTAAAGATTTAAGGAAAATATATTTTTTTCTAATGTTAATGTTAAAGAACAATTTAGATCCGGAGTAACAGTACATGGTCAAAAGATAAAGACGCTACGATTTGCTGATGATATAGTAATTCTAGCCGAGAGTAAAAAGGATTTAAAAGAAACAATGAACGGCATGGATGAAGTCCTACGCATGAACTACCGAATGAAAATAAACAAGAACAAAACGAAAGTAATGAAATGAAGTAGAAATAATGAAGATGGACCACTGAATGTGAAAATAGGAAGAGAAAAGATTACGGAGGTAGAAAAATTTTGTTATTTGGGAAGTAGAATTACTAAAGATGGACGAAGCAGGAACGATATAAAATGCCGAATAGCACAAGCGAAACAAAATTTCCGTCAGAAATAT
Organism: Lycorma delicatula; assembly: GCF_047948215.1. Taxonomy (NCBI): domain Eukaryota; kingdom Metazoa; phylum Arthropoda; class Insecta; order Hemiptera; family Fulgoridae; genus Lycorma; species Lycorma delicatula. The sequence goes on from NC_134457.1 coordinate 210,689,220, forward strand.
AATTTACTTACATAAAATCTTAATTTAAACATCAGGAAAACATTTTTGAAAATGTTTGGAGCGTAGCTTTATATGGAATTGAAATTTGGACGATCGGAATATCTGAAAAGAAAAGATTAGAAACTTTTGAAGTGCGGTTCTATAGAAGAAGTTAAAAATCAGATGGGTGGATAAAGTGACAAATGAAGAGGTGTTGCAACAAATTGATGAAGAAAGAAGCACTTGGAAAAATATAGTTAAAAGAAGAGATAGACTTACAGGCGACATATTAAGGCATCCTGGAATAGTCGCTTTAATATTAGAGGGTCAGGTAGAAGGAAAAAATTGTGCAGGCAGGCAACGTTTGGAATATGTAAAACAAATTGTTAGGGATGTTGATGAAGGGGGTATACCGAAATGAAACGACTAGCACTAGATAGGGAATCTTGGAGAGCTGCATCAAACCAGTCAAATGACTGAAGACAAAAAAAACTGTTTTTTTTTTATAATAAATAATTACCGATTTAATTTTTCTTAATAAAAAATTCTTTATGCAAATTTAAAAAAAATTATTAATACTATTTTTGGGGTATTAAAATCATCATCACTTTTCTTTTGCCTTTAGAAGTCGACGAATAATCATTATAAGGAATTCTTTTTGTTGTACATTACTCTTAGGAAATATACTCTATAACGGTGCATACTTGTCATATAATCATTATCTTGACTTGAACCGCATTTAATTTTTATTTTCCTAGAATTTTATGTCTTTGACAAAAAACGGAATGGAAATGAAACACGAGTTTGTGACGGATTTTAAATGCAATCGATAGATTTTTTCACAGAGAAAACAGGTTTACTGATATATAATTTTGTTACTTTTGGATGCAATTTAGAATAAGTTTTTCATACTTTTATTGAAGAAATCTAGTAATTTTAAAAGAAATAAATATATATTATGATTATCCCATCTTAGATCCGCCATATTAAATTTTATTAAGCGGTCAGATTTTACCGTAGTCTAAGTCAGTAAATTTATTACATAGCAAATACTACACTCAATCGCTCTCTCTCTACAGATCGTCCATTCACTTCTCCTGGCTAAATAAAGTATTTAAGCCTATCCAACACTTTGGAAGATTCACATTTTATAGCATTCACGTATTTATTGAATAAGTATTAATTTTTAACGCCATTCCATTGGCTGTTCTTAGATTATAAACATAATTTCATAATTTTTTTATTCTCTACATCATTATCATTTTTAAATAGATTATTTTTCATTTCTGCGTATATTCTGTCCATAATTTAATATCCTATTATAACTTGTGGGGTGGGGGGGGGGGTTCTTCAAAAAAGTCAAGAGTATTCAGGTTAGAATTGCTCGTTGTAGTAAATTAAAAATTATAACATTTCAATTTATATTAATAAAATAGCAGATTCGGCAATGCTTCGCTACTGCTAGATTTGAATATATAAATAGATTAAATGAATACAATTGTAAGTTTGATAAAACATTTAAAAAATGAACATTACCGAACTTCACAAAATTTAACTTTATTTCTTTTTCCCTATTTCCCTTCTTCCCTTTTCCCCTATTACATTTTCCCTACTTCCATTTCCCCTTTTTCCTTTTTTCTCTGTTGCCCTTTTTCCCGCGCGTAAGTCGGTCCAATAATTTTTAATCTATAGCTGACAGACACACGAACATTGCCTTTTATATATATAGAAGAAGAAAGTCTGTTTGTATATTTCTTTGTTTAGTAACAAACATTAGATATATTATAATCTCGACACCGGCCCCACCTAGCGGGTGTAGTTTTTGCAAAAGTTTTTCTTTTCATGTAACTAATATATATTCTATGAATATGAGCCAAATCGGATTGATTATAAGTGCAATTTTTCCAAATATCTCAATCACATCGCCATCTAGCGAATCCATTTTTTGCATAGGTATTTCTTTCTATGCAAGTAACACGTATTCTAAAATGAGCCAAATCGGACCATAAATACAATTTTTCGAAATATTTCGATCCCAGCGCCACCTAGTTTGGGGTCCAAACTAATTCAGAAACCTTCGCGGGCGTACAACTCACCAAAGTTTCATCGGAACCAGATGATTGGTATAGGAACGCATACGGGACAAACAAACAAACATTCATTTTTATATTTATACTAGCAGACCCGGCAATGCTTCGCTATTGCTAGATTTGAGTATATATAGATAGAGAGAGAAAGTATAAATGAACACAATTGAAAATTTGATTAAAAAATAAACAAATTGACATTACGGAACTTCACAAAATTTTACCTTTTACTTATTCTCCTCCCCCTTTTCGCTTTCCCCCTTCTCACTTACCCCTCCTCCAGTTTCCTTTTTACCCTTTCCCCTTTTCTCTTTCCACCTTTTCCATTTTTTCCTTTTGCACGCGCGTAACTCGGTCCATTAGTTTTTTGGTCTGTAGCGGACACACATACAAACATTGCCTTTATATATATATATATATATATATATATATATATATATATATATATATATATAGAAATAAAAAGTCTGTTTGTATGTTTGTTTGTTTCAAATATCTCGACACCGACGCCACCTAGCGCGTATAGTTTTTGTAAAAATATTTCTTTTCGCGTAACTAATATTCATGTTCTGAATATGAAACAAATCGGTCCATAAATATAATTTTTCAAAATATCTCAACCCCAGCGCCATCTAGCGCATCCATTTTTTGCAGAGATAATTGTTTCCGTTTAAGTAACATCTATTCTGAATATGAAGCAAATCGGACCGTAAATACAATTTCTCGAAATATCTCGAGCCAGTGCCACCTAACGGGTCCAAACTAATTCAGAAACCTTCGCGGGCGTGCGCACAACTCACTAAAGTTTCATCGTAATCGGATGAACGGTTTAGGAAGGCATAAGAAACATATAGACAGACAAACATTCATTTTTATATTTATATAAGATTACAAACATTTATTTACAAAATATATTGACTAATCGATTCGTAAAATATTTTGGAGATTTTCGGCTATCTAGTGCAGCTTTCTTAATTCGAGATTAGGACAATAGACCTAAGACTATTGTTCTAGTAATGCATGTACTAAAATGACTTCTATCAAACCAAAACAAAAAACTACTAATTTTACATTTTCACAGCATAACATTTAGGATTTCGATAAAAGGACGTTATTTTGCTTATTTTGTTAAATTTATTCCAATCGTTTAAAGATAATCCGACTAGTTTTAAAAAATATTAAGTTAAAATATTTTATAATGCAAAAATATTACTTTACCGATAGAGTTTTAAATAATACCGATTAAATATCTATGAACATTTTGCATCTTCTTTTAACACACTTTTATTTTTTAGTAAATTAAAAATTCTAATATTTCCTTACATTGATGTTTAAGAGCTTTTTACGGTTTCTAAAATTAAATAAATCTTTATTTGTTACTAAATAAATAATATTCATTTGTATTAAACCAGAAAATAAATAAAAAATGTTTCGCGTTACACACTCCCCAACACTTCAGCCTGCGAGAAGGAACATTATTACCGTTCCGTCTCCTTTTTTAATGAATTAGTAAATAATTTAAAAGATTTTTCACCGATTTATTGAAATTAAATTAAAATATTTCTTATTAAAGAAATAATATTCTCCTTTCTATTGATACTATTAAGATAAAAATTAATTTTCTATAACCCAAAAGCATAATCCCGAGGTCGAATCTTATTATTCCTGGAATTAATGGCTGTGTTATTTTCAGGTTTGACTTGTGTCTCGTTCAGGTTCAACCACTCAACTATTGCATTTCATATTCGAACATAATACAATATCATCAATATTAATCTATAAAAGTATATTTTTATAAAATAATGCGGACGATAACCATTTATTCTTTTTTATCTATTAATCTTGTTCGGAGTTTCCATAAGGGTTTCTTTGACTTTGGATCACACAAATCAAGAAAATGCGAAAAATCTTCATAATGAAAAAAAAAATGGAATCCAGAAAAACTATGTAAATACTCTAAAATATTACCGAGCGTGAGTTAAGACTTTCTGGAACGGTATGGATATGTTTACTTTTACCCTAAATCTTTTAGAAACTAATTTTCTTAAATTTTTATATGAAAAATGGTCTGAGTATAAGAATAACAACACGTTATACACAATGACGCTATTAATATCCAAAACTAAGAAACAATATCGAAGAAAAATGAGAGATAGATTTTAATCATCTTTGAAGACAACATAATTTTTTACGTAAAAATTTTTTTCGCTTCAAATAAACAAAAAAAAAAAAAAACCAGAAAATTCACTAGAGGAATGTCTTCTGTATAGTAGAAAATTCGTTGTAATTAAACCATTTGGTTGAAAAACAAAAAACGGGTCGAATTCAGAATTTCCTAACTGTTGTTAATATCGATGAAAAGTAACATTTATACGTTCATTTTATTATGTAAAATTCGTCCATTATGACGCCTGGCGTCAAGAATGGACCACAAAGCAGAATAATCAAATTTCATATATTTCTCAGAAACCGCCGGGTTTTGACTTACCACGTATGGTTAACGTTAAACAGAATACGAACTCGGTATGGTAGGTCCGCCTATTTCCTGTATAAATGGGGTAAAACACCGACGCCCCTCTGTGAGTGTGGTGAAAATCAAACTGTTAAAAACATTACAGAATTTTGCCCTAGGACAGCTTATAAAGAAACTCCTGAAGATTTCCTGATGGCGACTCCAAAATCAATGACTTATATTAATTTGTTAGATGTTTATAATTTTTAATTGTAATTGGTGTTGTACCTTGGTGCCGTACGCTAAATAAATTATGTAAAATCCAAATATATGGAAATTTAAAAGAGATTTAAAAATTTTTCTATTTTTTAGCAATTATTTTTAAATTTAATTTAGGAGTTTATTTTGCAGTTTCAATAGTGGACAAAGAGATCAAGGATATAATTTACATATTCATATAGCGGATAAAATTATCGTCTGAAACGAACATAATAAAGAGATAATCGATGTCTTATAGAAAAAAAAAATATATCGTAAAATAAAATTGAAGTCACAGATCTAGCACTTTTTTTTAGTAATAAACTTGGATAAAAAAATATATAACCTAATTTTCACTGGAAAAAACGCATTTATTTTATTAATGAATTTACTAATAAATAAATAAATTTTTTTATCAAAGAAATAAAAGTAATTTGATAATTTCTAGAATAATAATCTTCTTTATAAGAATAAGGCATATTGTAATTTCAATAAAATTATTCTTGTTACCAGACGTATATAAAAATACTATTAACATAAGATATTTTTTGTTTAAACTACTAAAAAAAATGTATTGCACTTCTTTAATTTCCCGGCTATATAATATAAATAAGAAAAGTATACGATTAGTCAAAACGTCGCTACGGTGTTTTGTAAAAATCTCCACTTTTCACACTCTTAGGAGGCAACAAAAAAAAAAAAAAACAATATTCCGGATGGACGAATGTATATGATACAATGATTTTTTCTAAACATTTTCCAATTAGACTGATCGATTTTTACTTCCTTATATAAAATAAAGGAAGTATTGTGATCGGAAAAGATTTCGGTTTCCAGATTTCAACGAAAATATTCATTTTGATCATCCCAGAATCTATTTTGACTACTTTCGATGTGACGTCTGAACGTACGTATGTATCTCAAATAACTGAAAAACGATTAGCCGTAGGATGTAGAAATTTTGGATTTAGGACTGTTATAACATCTAGTTGTGCACCTTCCCTTTTCATTGAAAACGACTGAACTAAAAGTGACCAAAAAGCACAAACTCCAAAAAGTTTGGATTTTGGACTTTTTCTTAAGTGCAGTAATACAGTCAGAGAGTTGGAAAACAATGTTGAGTTGCAGTAATACAATGAGAGTTTTCCAACTCTCATTGTAGAGTTGAGAGTTTTCCAACGATATATCGTAAGTGGTACTTATTTTCATTGGCTCCAGAGTTGTAGCCAAATAAAATTTTAATTAATGAAATATTTGGATCTTACAAGGGGAAGGCACATCGGTTCGAATCCGACTTAATCTCCTTTTTTTAACTTTTTTTTCTTTTATTTAAATATATTGATTTATTAATAATTAGTAATCCCCGATTGTAAAAAAAATCTTACGATAAATAATAATCCAATTATAATTAAAAAAAATATATATATCAAAAGTTTTTAATCAAATAAAATTTTATGTACTTTTCATTATATATATATATATATATATATATATATATATGTAAATGTAATATAACAGGCGTACAAGGAAGTCGTGTATTGTTCACATCAGATTTTTTCATAATTTGGTCAGCAGGTATCTAAATATGGTATTATTGTGTTAAAAGTTTTTGGGAATTTTTAGTCAAAAAATTTGACAATTTTTTATGGACTTACGTGGTTTAAAAAATACTTCAAAGTAAAAAGATAGCACTAGTGAGTACACAACATTTAGCAAAAAATATGTGGAAGATTTTTACATAAAAACTTTTACGTTTAATATAATCACACAGAGGGACACTATTATAATTGCCACTCGAATATAGTTTAATATAACATAATCTATTTATGCAAAATTTTTCTGCCGTTGTAAAAATTTTTATGCTGTGCAGTTAACCCACAATTCGCAAATATTTTATGATGAATCAAAGTAAAGATTTAAAATTTCATTTGACATTACTATATATTGTCGCCGAATGGCTTCGGCGGCACGTAATTCATAACCTTGTAGTGGCCCTGAAAAGGGCCGTTTTTTGCGTTAGCTCTGAGAAGAGCTGTTGGGTCCGGAAGCTGGTCTCCGGCAAAGTCGGGGAGTTGCGGCTCGTCTATTGAAGTCTGACCAGGCTTTCCCTCAGCAGCAGCTGGGTCCACGCTGTAGCGGGGTAAACACAAATGGGGGCAACCTAGTGGTGGTCCCCAGAACTCCGCAGTGTCGGATCGGTGACGATCGTCCTTCGCGATTCGTCCTCGGCGCGGCCGAGGCGGTTCTCCCCGAGCGATCCCACGCTGGGCTGGCTCCTGCTGCCGAGTCTCCCGGCCAGGGCGATTGAAGCCCGGCGAGCTGAAGCGGGAAGGTAGCGTCCGCGTCCAGCGGCTCCCTCGGCCAGGCCTGCTACTCCGGCGGGGATGTTGGCACCCGCCGAGAGGTCCCACGTTGAACCGGCCGGGGAACCTCTTCTGTCTTCTTCCATCTTCTTCTTTTTGGTCTTCTCCAGGTGGTGGTCGACGATGATATGAGAATTCGGAACGGAACGGAACGCAAAGATGGCGGGAGTTTCATTTCTCCCTTCGAAAACGCAGAGCCTGGACGATGTCCCTTGCTGCTGTATCTATCTATTATTCGGGCGTGTTTATGGGTTTATTTTAATGTCGGGTATGATTTTAATGGTTTCTTTTAATTTTATGGACGGATTTCGTATAGCGTTCCGTGTCCGTTCATGTCCAGCGTCATCACACCCAATTCTGGGTCAGTCCGCAGGAGGCTAGGCTTTTTAAAAACCCGTGCTCCCGACGTGATTCCCGTTCAGTCCGTCCACTGAAGTCCTTCCGGTGCTAACGCTTTATTGCCACCACAAGGGGGCATTGGTTAATTGGAGGGAGCAATGCGCCCCTTCTCCGGAGGAAGTTCCAATTGCTGATTTAATTAGATTTAATTGTAAGTTGTGTAGGAAAAGGTTAAGTAGAAGCTCTTCATCCACTTCTTTGTTGGCTACCCTTCAGGACGCATCTCTGCTGGGCTCATTCCCGGACTCCCGTCCGGAACGTTGGGTCGCTTAGACGGTCTTCTTTCTTCTTCATCTTCTTCTTCTTCTCCTTCCGATGACCTCTTCGTTCTTCTTTGGCCTGCACTTTCCGAGAATTGGCAGTAACCTTGAAAATTCCCGTGGCCCCGAAGGGCTGAACGGGGAAAAGTGCAGGTTTCTTCTTTCTTCGTTCTTCTGTTCATTCAGTGGCCGCTGGGCAGATGGCTGCTGGGCTGGTGGCAGCTGGGCTCGTTCCCTCTTCTTCTTTCTTGAAAGGAAAGGGAATAGGGAACTTACAATTTTTGATGATACCTATTCGCGGTCGCGGTTATGGAGCGGCGATCGCCTTTGTAGAAGAAGCAAGAAGCAGGTTCATTACCACACATAATAATATTAATCTCCAGACACACGTGTGTCCGGGAAGGGTTTGGGGGGACCGCGTGGCCGCAGTGAAGAAACCATTTATGTTTGTTGTGGTGGCTGTTGTGAGTACCTGTAACAGAAGAAACAGAACACATACGAAAAAAAAAAAAAATTGTATTTTATTATTTTAGGATGGCGGGATTAAAGGAAGGGCGTTTCCCTCTCTATTTCGGGGAGTGCTTAACCAAAGGCCGAGATGGCACGAGCCGCTCTACACCCACGTCTCTCACGTTTCTGAAACAAGAGAAACAAAACACACGCAGGAAAAAAAAACGGCGTTTTTTCTTACCCTCTTACCCGTTTTTGGCGTTCTCTTACCCGTTTTTGGCGAGACAGTATAACTTGTTGCCTTGTTTTACAATTAACACTTAAAATTTATTCACTCGCGACCCCGGAAACGTTTCTAACGCGTTTTACCGTATATGGCTCATGCGATATGGAGGCCCCTAAGCCTGGTTTGTCGATTCTCGGCTCCCGGACCGCACCATCACGGTGGTTCGTCCAGAACGGCGTGAGGCCGCTTCCTTACAACTGTCGGGGTTGGGTCCTCTCGGCAGATGTCCCGAAGATGACTGTGTTCGAACACAGCCGCTCTCCCGAACAGTCTGCGCGCCTGCGCCACTCCCACCTCGGACACGGATTGCAATATCGGATCGGAGAGTGGCGTTCCTGACGAACCACGGAGCTCCAAATATCGTCCGTAACGCAATGTTTTGGACGGCCTCAATCTTCTTTTGAAGCGAGGAGCTCATGAGAATTCACTCTCGTGCTCGCTCTTTTATTGGAGCCTGAGAGTGGTGGGGCCGCAGCGCCGCTATGGTGGGAGAACTGCGCGGCGGTAGTGATGCTGTATCAGCGCGTCCGTATACTGTGCGCTAGCTCATATTGAGTTGCTACAGTGTTTGTCCGCCGATATTAAATTATGCATAATATATAATACTGTATATAATTACTACCACTTAAAATTACTTTATATAAATTCTTCAGAATACTGAAGTCAACATCATTATAAAGATAAAAGTTTTCAAAAAATTCCCTCTCCTAAAATTAATCATTCAATTTTTATTAATTGTTAATTTTATTGGTAAAAAGGAAAAATAGAACCTATTTTCATATTCCCAGGCTCATTAAATATGACGATGATGAATAAAGTTATATCAATTTTTTTCTTTTTAAATTGTAGATAGCACAAAGTTGGTTCATTATATAGCTTTTATCGTAAATACTGGATATAACTTTTGTTAGGACGATATATCGAAGTATAACCGATATTGGGTGCGTCAATATGCATGCGTAGATTAACATCGACTAATTTAGGTTAGACAATACTATATTGGGTGTGACAAATTATGAAAACTAACATCGAAAAATTCAGGTTAGGACGACATATCGAATTATAATCAATACGATAAATTTAGGTTAGAACGATGTAAAACATCAAGTTATATATCTTACCTTTATTTAAATGATAAAAATCTGATGTGAACAACATATGACTTCCTTTACGCCTATTAAATTGCATGCACACATTTTTTGCTGCACTTCATTTAAACTTATTTCATTTGAAAGTGAGATACGATCCTCCAATTCTTTAATAAAGTGTACAGTTAACAGTTACACAATTGTATTGTGGTGGACACCACATTGCATGACAATTTTTTGTGGGATTCGTATCTGCATTTTACATTAGTTTATATATTAATTTTGTTTCACGTTGCTCAAGTAGTTATGTGGTGTAAGTGAGAACGTGTCGAATCCATAACCAAGCACACTTCGAATCCGACTTCATATACATGTGTTTATCAGATTTCATTTGTTTAGGTAGATTTCATAAAAAAACTACCTATTTTAATAGGTACCATGATTCGACTTCCGGAAAATTTTGATAAATCTTCGCGTTTCACACAGGCCAGACCTCAAAACCACCGTCAGTTCAAAAGTTTATATATTCATTTATATGTCTATATATTTTACTTCCTTATGGGCACGGTAACTGCCGTAATTATGCCCAATCACTTTCAAATTGATACATAAAATATAACGACCGAAAATCGGCCGAGTTCGTTAATGGGCGAAATCAGACTATGGGGGTGGAAATGGGGGACTTTTTCGAGAAAAAAAAATATCGCTATAACTTTCTTATTAAGAATTATTCGAATTCGTTTAAAATTCCTACTGTTCTTTGGATAACGGCCTAAAACTTATCTAAGTAAAGTTTTTTGATATAACCAACCATTGGCCTAGGCGGTGGAAAAAATGGGGTTTCGAAGATTAATAAAATCATACCGTCCGCCCTTAACAAGCACAGTATCGAATCGTTTTAAAGTGGTCGTTAGTCCTCTAAACATTACATAAAACATTTGTCTGAAACAATTTTTGATATTACCAACCCTTACTACAAGGGATGACCAAGGGATAAATTGTAAGAAGATGGCGTTTGTTATATGATTTTCTTTCTCTTTCCTGTTTACCCTCCGGGAATTACCGTTAAGGTTATTACTTCAGAGGATGATATGTATGAGTGTAAATGAAGTGTAATCTTCTACAGTCTCAGTTCGACCATTCCTGAGATGTGTAGTTAATTGAAACCCAACCACTAAAGAACACCGGTATCCACGGTCTAGTATTCAAATGTGTGTAAAATTGTAGCCATTGTCGTATTGAATAAATTTTGAAGTTTTTCTTAACTTTACGAAGGAATCGTTTTTATCCCCTCTTAGCACCGGTGAAATCAACCTCCACCTTCCGGCGTGCCGAAAGGGATATTTTTTTTAACTTTTTTTAATTTAAATATTTTGACTTATTAATAATTATTAACCTCTGTCTGAAATAAAGTGAAAAGTACATAAAATTTTATTTCACCAATAACTTCTGAATTTTTAATATTTTTTTTCTATTTTAATTATTGTTTATTGTAAAAAAGTATATGTAAAATGTAAATGTAAATATAAATGTAAAATCAATATATTTAAATTTAAAAAACTTAAAAAAAGATATATGTATATGAAGTCGGATTCCAACCGATGTGTCTTCTTCTAAGATCAAAATATTTCATTAATTAAAATTTAAATTGGCTATAACTTTTGAACCGATGAAAATAAGTACTACTTATGAATATCGTTGGAAAGCTCTCAATGAGAGCTTATTACTGCAGTTAAGAAAAAATCCAAAATGCAAACGTTTTCGATTTTGGGCTTCTTTGGACATTTTTAATCCAGATAATTGCAATCAAAAGGAGAGGTGCACAACTAAATGTTATAACAGTCCTAAATCCAAAATTTCAACATTCTACGGTTAATCGTATTTGAGTTAAGCGATATACATAAGTACGTACAGAGGTCACGCCGAAACTAGTCAAAATGGATTCAGGGATGATCAAAATGGATATTTATGTTAAAATCTGAAAACCGAAATTTTTCGCTATCACAATACTTCCTTTACTTCGTAAAAGGAAGTAAAAAGCAAGAAAGCTTTTTTAAATTACAGGTTTATTATTTAACAATACATTACTTTTAAGTTTAGTTTTTTCATTTACTCGTATTATTGTTAAATTTATATATGTCTGTTTTTACTAGCGTACCCCGTCGCGACTTCGCCCACAATATATATAGATGTAGCTTCACTCGCAATACGTTTTTAATATAAGCAATTTAAGATAAACAAATATTTATTACAATCCCATCTCCAGCATCTCCATCGCGGCTTCGCCCGTGCTCTATGGTTACTTGCGCTTCCCGTCACGATCAGGGGGTCGTGGCTCGCTTCGCTCTCCCTCCCCGTTTTCTCCCGTTTCTTTTTCCCTTACTTCCCTTTCCCCTTCCTCTTTCCTGTTTTATTTTTTCTCAATTCCTCTTCCATTTCCTTTTCCCCGTTTTCCACTTTTTTCCCCTTTTCCCTTTTACCTTTATCGATTTTTCCTTATTTCCCTTTCTCCCTTCCTCCCCGCGCGTAGATCGGTCCAGTAGTTTTTTAGTCTATAGCGGACACACATATCGGAAACATTGCAAAGGAATCGTAAAATATTTAGTATAGCGTATGTTGCTTTTACGTCTAACAGATAGCGTTGTTAACACGAAATTTAGTTTTTTATCGATTTGAACCCCTTAAAATCAAAATTTCGCAAAATCGTTTTTTAGTGCACGCCTACTTAAAGATACGAAGGTACCCTGAAAATTTCAAGTCACTACCTATAATAGTTTTGGTTGTACGTTGATATGAGTCAGTGAATCAGTCAGGACATTCTCTTTTATATAAGAGATATTATATGTAACCCATACACTCAATTTCAATTTAGTATGAATACTTTTTAATAAATGAAAATAATAAAAAAAAATCTCATTTTTCAGTTTTATACTGATCATATGCGAGTAAGAAATTTGACGTCACTGTTATATATTTATTTCACATATTCTTATTTATTTTTCAATAAAATTATCAAACGCGTATATTTTAAAGGTTGTCGTTACAAAAAAAAAAAAAAAAAAATGGTGTAAAATCAATCTGTACAATGCTTATAAACAATGATAATGAGAAAAATCAATGGATATTTATTTATTTATAATTTATTTAGATATTAAGTCTATCTTTCACATTTTGAATAAATAAATTTAACTTAATTTTTAGCATATCCTGTAACGATTGTCATTCTGTGATACATAGTCATAAAATAATTATTTACATCCTTTTTACTACGTTTCATAGTTTTGTAAATTATATTTTTAGTTTACTCGCTAAATTATATTACAAATTTCTATGTATTATTATTATTATTATTATTATTATTATAAGCAATTGTTTTATTTATTAATTTTTTTTTTTTACCTTTTCATGGTAAAAATTAGATCCGTAGTTAAGAATAAAAACTGCATAGTCAAAAAAAGTTAAATTATCAGTAATGTTAAATGCCATTACAATATATTTTTTGTAAATAGCGAAAGAATGCAAAACATTCATTTCTGGACTATTAGCACGTAAAACACACCATTTTTTTAAATATAAATAAACGCGATGGACTGACGTTATAATGTGAACGTGAAAATTAAATGCCCAACATAGCTAATGCAAAAATATGTTTTTCTCATTCTATTATGATAAACAATTATAATATTAATTGCAAGCTTAAAACTTAATATACGACATAGTGTGATATTTTTAAGAAATTATTTTCTATAATAATAATTTTTTTACGTTTTAATTTCATTCATTCAAATGAAAGTTCTCGTATATTTTAAATTATATTTGATTCTGGATAAACGAATATTTTATATATCTTACCCGATAATTTAGATGAATAATAAATTTTAATCAAATTATACACTTTTTTTTGTCTTCAGTCATTTGACTGGTTTGGTGCAGCTCTCCAAGAATCCCTATCTAGTGCCAGTCGTTTCATTTTGGTATACCGCTACATCCTACATCCCTAACAATCTTTTTTATTATCTCTACATCCCGGGCCGGACATTCAATTAAGTATACTCGGCCCGGGGGCGTGTCCTTTAACTCAAAGGGGGCCTCACCACACACCCCGGCTAAAAATCCGACACGGCAGGATTTTTAGCCATCTGATTTTTAACATTCTTCTATAGCACCACATTTCAAAAGCTTCTAATCTTTTCTTCTCAGGTACTCCAATCGTCCAAGTATCACTTCCGTATAAAGCTACGCTCCAAACATATACTTCCAAAAATGTTTTCCTGACGTTTAAATTAATTTTTGACGTAAAAAAATTATATTTCTGACTGAAAACTCGTTTCGTCTGTGCTATTCGGCATTTTATATAGGTCCTGTTTTCGTCCATCTTTAGTAATTCTACTTCCCAAATAACAAAATTCTTCTACCTCCATAATTTTTCTCTTCCTATTTTTACATTCAGTGGTCCATCTTCGTTATTTCTCCTACATTTCATTACTTTCGTTTAGTTCTTGTTTATTTTCATGCGGTAATTCTTGCATAGGACTGACTTCGTCCATGCCATTCATTGTTTCTTCTAAATCTCTTTACCCTCAGATAGAATTACTATATCATCAGGCAATCGTAGCATCTTTATCTTTTCTCCTTGTACTATTACTCCGGATCTAAATTGTTCGTTAACAACACAAACTGCTAGTTCTATGTAAATATTAAAAAGTAACGGGTATAGGGAACATCCTTGTCGGACTCCCTTTTTTATTACAGCTTCTTTCTTATGTTCTTCCATTATTACTGTTGCTATTTGGTTCCTGTAAACGTTAGCAATTGTTCTTCTATCTCTGTACTTGAACCCTAATTTTTTCCTTTTTAAAAACTTTACTCCATTTATACAAAACAATTAAGAGTAATGACTATCTACAGAGCCTGAGGTAATTACAGGATCCCGCGTTTTACTTTAGATAATTCCCAACCCATTTGTTTCGTTAGAAGAAATTAGAAAACTAAGGAATAGTTATATAAAATACATTTATTTAAAAAAATAAATTCAAAATGGATTTATAAATTTTAAGTCGATTGACATTATCTTCAATCACAAATCAGCAAAATTTTACAAAAAACAAAATTATATTTATCTATAATTCATTTAGTATGTAATTCATTTCTAAACTAGTTAAAAAACACAATTTTTAAGCCTTGTAAATTTTAACCATATATATGTTGTTCTTTGGAAACTTTAATCGGGTTATCCTGATTATTTTTTTTATCATCGGACTAAAAGTTGAAAGCTAAATGAAAATGTTGGATCCGCATGTAGGAATTAATATAATCATGTTTTGATTATTCTGACTCCGTATGCGTGCTGGCGCATATGTTCATACTGATTTATATCTATTTGTGAAATACAAAATTACTTTACACGCTAAGTTGTGAGATCGGAAATAAATCTTTAATCATTTCATCACAATCTTAATAGAAAAATACGTTTAATAAATGTCCACCTAGCTTTCTTACATAGAAAATTAAAATGACTCTAAAATGAATCCAATACTTATTGTATGCTATTTTTACTTATTAACCGATTGTGTTTTGACTATTTTTAATTCATTTGATTATGATTTTATGACTGTTTAGTGAATACATAAAGATTAACTAAATTACTTGTATCAATTTAAAAGAAAAAAATAGAAACCAACACAAAAAAAAATTAAATATATATATTTTAAGATAGAAAACATTAGTAAAACAATGTACATGTAAATTTTCTTTCAGTCAAATACTTACAAAAGTGTATATATTGCTCTATTTCTATTTTTTCTACGTTAGATTTAAAGCCCTCACAGTTTTCCCCATAGATTTTACCGTAATTCCCTACTGGTCACAATCCACATTTAGCAACTCTGTTTAGATATGTTAGGTATACATTAAAAATGTTTCTGTAAAAAACAAAACCTAACATATCACTTTACAAAATAAGACGTTCTATTAAAGAATAAATTATTTGCTAAAACTAATAGTAAAGATGATATTTTCTAAAACATCTTTAGACGAAAAATATTCTGAAAAACTAAAAATAATATCTTTAAGTACAGGAATATTTTCAGTCTTTTCCCCTAATTATTTAAAAATTTTTAATGAATATTAATGTATTTATTTAACAATATTTATTTTAAAATAATTGTGGTATTTATTTATCGTATATTAATGTATTTCTTTATCCAGAAGAAAATTACAATGAAATTGTAAACCGTACAGTAAGAGTCTCGCAAATATCATTTCTTCCGCTCAAAAAACAAAAATTTCTGTAATATAAATAAAACTGTTTTTAAAAACAATACTGATATCAAAAAAGGTAAAACACTACATTTCTATTATCAAAATTTGTTATTGAGAATTTTTTTAAAAAATTACATGTTAAATATATGTAATAGAAAATAGATATACAATAATAGAAAATAAACAATGTTTAAGCGTTCCACATAATAAACAAAAATAAGAAAAAATTTGTTACAAAACTCTTACCGGCCCGATTTTATTTATTAAACAATGAATAATCATAAGAATTGTATTATTTCTGTAAATGTAATATGTATTATATATAAATGAAATCGGGCCTGTAAGAGTTTTGTAACAATTTTTTCTTTTTTTCTGCTTATAATATGGAATGCTTAAACATTGTTTATTATCTATTATTGTATATCTATTGTCTATTTCATATATTTAACATGTATTTTTTTTTTAAAGAAAATTGTAAATTAATAACAGATTTTGATAATAGAAATGTAGTGTCTTACCTTTTTTGATGTCAGTATCGTTTTGTTAAAAACAGTTTTATTTAAATTTTTGTTTTTTTAGTGGAAGAAATGATGTCTTTTTTTTCGTTTAACCTCCGAGTCCACAGTTAAGCATTACTTCAGAGGATGAGATGAATGATTTGTAGCGTGTGTGAAAATGCCATGCCTGACCGGGATTCGAACCCGGTCTGCCAGACTCTTACCGTACGGTTTACAATTTCATTGTAATTCTTTTGGATATCACTGCATTTTGTTAGATTATTCTTTTAATTTTTTTTATGAATTACTGATTGTTGTCTTATGAATTTATTATTAAAATTTATTGTCATTTTAGAACAAATTGAATTTCACGGCCAATTTTATTTTTTGTTAACAGTCATATCATTCACTTCATACCATATATTTCCTTTTTTAATAAAACCACTATAATGACGTTTACGAATCGAAGATCCGTGATGTAATACTGTACTTATTACTTTGTAATTGTAACCCTCGATTTTTATCGTTAAATTTGATTTTACCAATCGAATTCATTTCTGTTTCATTTATTCCTTTTGTAATAAAACTAGTATAATTTCTTTTAGATTAATTCTTTTATTTTTTTAAAGAAGTGATGGGAATTAAAAAAATATTGTTCATGTTTAGTACTTTCAGTTACTATTAAAATAGCTGTAGTCTATTTTCTTTTAAATTTTATTATTTCAAGTACATTATCAAGTTTTTGTACGCTACCTAGTACTAATACTATGAAGTACTGCTATCTAGCGGCACAATTCGTAAAGGTACATTAAAAAAATAAATAAAACTATATATTCGAGTCGCGCGGTTCATCAAATGGGGAAAAAAGTCTAACAAAATACGAGGCATTTTTTGAAAGTATTCTTTATTACTAATCTAATTGAACTGAAATATAATGTTTTCACGCTTATTTACTTCTCCTCCATTTTCATTTCATCATTAGGTTAGGTCATGTTTAGAACTGTAAACGTAGTTCGTTGACTTCTTCGCCTCTTACCGACAAAGTTCTAACGAACTTCGTGAAAAATATTTAACGAACTTATTTCAAATTATTTGTCACAAAACTTAAAAAAAATAATCTAAGAATTTGGTTATAGTAAATAACACCATTGTACTTCAACTTAATAATTATTAATGTTTTATCATTGTACTTGCATAAATTAAACGATCTACCAGAAGTAAATACGTTTCTTAATGGTACGTCCAAACATCCAATCTATACACTTATGGCACATACCTTTTCGTTTTGATATTGATGGGCTTAACGGTAGTTCACTGTAATCCAATGAAGTATTGGCAAATGAAGAAAAAGGGCATATATTAGATACATGAACTGTTCGTTCACCCTTCATGAAGTCCATCAAGTGCTTTGTAATGAGATTAATCTCGTTGAAAGCTTCTCGGAGTTCACCTCACGTGTTACAGATAAGTATAGATCTATCAATTTATATGTGGGTGATACTTCGAACACCCGACGAAATAACATCTACATCAGATTGACGTCTGACAACATCCTTCAAGATGTCAACCAGGTGAACGTAGCTACTGAAAATACGTGTGGCATGGTTGAACGAAAGTACACTAATAACAATTGAATAAGAATTTTTCCTACGAATCTGCCACATGTAACACATCGAGTAAATACGTTTGATCATGTTTACCCCAACCACTTCTAAAAGAAATGTAATCGAAAAAATATTACCCGATATCAAATTACATTATTCTATATTTGTTTATAACTTTCTTTTTTCTTTTTCTTTTTTCCTGTTTAGCCTCCGGTAATTACCTTTCAGATAATACTTCAGAGGATGACATGTATGATTGTAAATGAAGTGTAGTCTCAGTTCGACCATTCGTGAGATGTACGGGTAATTGATACCCAACTACCAATGAACACCGGTATCCACGATCTAGTATTCAAATTCGTGTAAAAATAGCTGACTTAATAGAAATTTGTTTATAACTATTGTACTGTTAATAAATCTAAATACTAGACAACTAACTAATTTTTTTTCTTTTTTTGATGTTCTATAACCTACTAACAAATACTTCGTTTGAATTTTTTAAAATTGGACATTCCGTCCAGGAGACTAAATTTTCGGTTAACCGAATGATTGATAGTATATTAACGTTAACCTTCAACCTACTAATAAATACCCGTTTAAATTTTATAATTTCCCTTCCAAACATATAACTAAATTTCCGGTTAACCGAATAATACTATGATCAAGAGTATTTTTTTTTTTGCATACAACGTTAGTCCTCAACCTAATATTTATTATTTTCTAAACTAACTTTTATATTTTCATAAACTATTCACTGTTTTTATCATTCCACATACATTTATTTGACCCAATATGTAAATGAGCCAATTCTAAATAAACAGTTATGCGGGTAGGTTTCCTTAGCTTTCAATTATGGTTGACTGAGATCCATTCTAGGAAAGATTAATCCCGCGTGAAACTATTCTATTGGGCACTCGTAAGATATGTGTACCAATTTTCTTCCATGTAGAAATAGGTAATCAAGTGCTTGACATAAGGACAAGGACACCTGTTGTAACAACAGTCCCCAATCATACTCCATTGTTTTAAAGACTGGTGATTCATATAGCTTCTGGAGTGGTGATGTGTCATATATGTCACTCCATAGCATCATGTAACCCATCGGGTTGGTCTAGTGGTGAACGCATCATCCCAAATCAGCTGATTTAGAAGTCGAGAGTTCCAGCGTTCAAGTTCTAGTAAAGCAGTTACTTTTATACGGATTTGAATACTAGATCGTGGATCGGTGTTCTTTGGTGGTTGGGTTTCAATTAACCACATATCTCAGGAATGGTCGAACTAGGATTGTAAAAGATTACACTTCATTTACACTCATACATATAATCCTCATTCATATTCTGAAGTAATACTTGAAGGTAATTCCCGGAGGCTGTACAGGAAAATAAGAAGAAAGTAACATCAAGTACTCATGATCCTGATCGTCTTGACAACCTCTTTAAGGATGGTAATCCAGGATAACATCGCTAAACTTAAAGTCGTTGTAAATTAAACGAGTGTATACTAAAACAAGTGAATAAATATTTTCCTAAGAATTTACTGCCACGCGCAACTGGTAACCTTGAACATGTTTGTTTTATTATGTTTATCCCAACCACTTCTAATCGTAAACGAATCATCCGGTATCTGATTATATTATACCTATTATTATTATAAATTTGTTTATAATTACTGCATTGTTAATACACTTAATTAGTATTCTATTAACTATTTTTTAAATGTTTTATAACCTATTAACAAATATCCCGTTTGAATTTTTGAAATTGATCGCAAAATATTTTATGACCAAATTTATAATAATAATGTAAAACCATCGTATTTTAGCACACTTTGCTATACGATTTATATAGTTTGCGTTTCTTTTAGAAGCGGCTGGGGTAATCAAGTTCAAGGTCAATCGAATACAAATGAACAACTAACTGTATATGCGGTCGGTTGTGTATATATATAGATTTCATCTATATATACACACCGTAACCGTAGATTTCATACTCATACATAAGTAATGAATCACATTTATAAAAAACATGATTTTGTCAGTAATCCAAAATATAATACAACAATATAAAACAGGTTCTCTCTTTATGTTTTACTGCTCTCCCATTAATGAAGATATATGAATAAATTTACGACTATAGCCGTTCTCAAATAATCATTTAACTTAAAGCAAAAACCATTCCAAGTACATACTCAAGACATTCAATTTATGAAAAACGCTCATACAGCTTTTTAGCATTTTTATGAAATCCAAACCATGTATGTAATTTAATCACAAACTGGTTGCATCTTACAATTGAAAAGACAAGCAACCTTCAGCGCTTATTTCAATGCATAGAATTTGGTTAAACTTCCCTTTTTAAATCATAACCTGTTTTTAACATTTTCTTAAATGCCTTTAGTCATAGCCGTAAAAAAAGGAATCTGTACAAGAAATAAAACATATGTTTCGAATGAATAAGTTTATAATATATATATATATTTTTTTAATTTAAATTATACATTTTCTGTCGTTATGGATTAATCTAATCTATAAACACGCAATAAATTTTCATTATTGGCTTCTTTAATACCTAACTCTCATCAACCCATTTACCTAAAAATTATTTCGTTAAAAACAATTTCTATCGTAGGGAACTAGAGTGCTGATATCTTTTAAATTTTAACGAACGTGAAAAAAAATTCAATAGTAATATTTTCTACGTGCTAGACAGGAAATTGAAAATTTAAATGGGGAATAGATTTGAAATCTATTTTCTCGTTGAAATTCATACTTCACCGTAACTTTATTGTTACTGGAATATGCGATTACTATATCATCGAAGTAAATGCTTTTGCTGATTTTTCTTGGAACGGGTAATATCAGCTTACTGATGGCGATCGTAAGCAGAGTACCGCTCAACGTCGAGCCTTGTTGTATGAAATTTTCCAAACATTTTTCTGACGAGTATTCATTATATATTCGTACTTGTAAAGTGCATACGTTCATGTAGTTTAATAACATCGGTAAATTGGGGTGAATGAATTCATGAAGTATTATTCGATAACGACAAGTCGTATAAAAGATCTTCTGAAGATCAAAGAAGACTCTGATACATTGTTTCCTAGTGATAAAACTGTTTGTTGTATATAGTATTTCCTAAATTGACAATTTGAATGTAATAATAAACAATAAAAAATCAATAACTTATCATAAGGTTATTTTAATTTTATCAATTTCAATTTTCATATTCATTACAGTATTAATATTTTATATTTAATATAATATTGATTAGTAATTAATGGTGCTGTCGAAATCCTGCTTGATGCGCTGATAAAACAACCTCTCTTTCTAAAATTCAAACGAGTAGATTATTTATCATATTTATGAATATCTTTCCAATAACATATGTCAAGGAAATAGAACGGTAACTATTGGAATTGACCAGATTTTTTGTCACTTTTTTGGAACAATGTATGCTCTTCTAATGACGCGGATACATTCTATCCCGCCATATCTATTGTACATAATGTTCAATAGAGTTTTCATAATGTTCTTCGGTGTTTCGAAAATTCATTAACAAAAAACTATTTCACTAATAAGAATAAAACAAGTGCTGTACGAAATAGTTTTTTTCTACATATACTAGACAGTTGGTAAACCATTTTTTCGCTAGGCGTCGACAGTAGAGAAAATGGCTGACACGGGAAGCGAGAAGTCGTTTTGGGTGTTAGAATTTCACTTGTCAAAATCAGTAATTTCTGTGCAACGTGCGTTTCGGTTGAAATTTCATAAGGAGCCACCAAGTGACAATTCAATCCGTGCACAGTATAAACAATTCAGTGAAACCGGTTGCTTGTGCAAGCAAAAATCAACCGGTCGTCCATCATCCTCAGAAGTCAATGTCGAACGTGTGCGTACAAGTTTCATTCGCAGGCTGTCAAAATCGAATGCGGCTGCAGGTAGAGAATTAGGAATTCCGAAAAAAAGTGTGGAGAGTTCTCCGTAAACGTTTATTACGCAAAGCGTACCATCTTCAATAAATCCAGCGTCTTTCTGATGGAGATAAAACACGTAGGCTCGATTTTTGTTTACACTTACGGAAAAAGATGTTGTTAGATGAAGGTTTTCTAAACAAGATAATTTTCAGCGATGAAGCTACTTTCCATATTAGCGGCAAAGTAAACCGTCATAACGTGCAAGTTTGGGGAACTGAAAACTCACACGCTTATGTGGAACGCATTCGGGATTCTCCGAAAGTAAACGTTTCTTGTGCGATCTCTCGTGAGGCAGTGTATGGGCCGTTCTTTTTTATGGAAACGACAGTAACCGGCATGATATACCTGGATATGTTACAATTATTGCTTATGCCTGAGCTACTCAACTTCCTTTTCCAGCAAGATGGTTATCCTGCCCGTTTTCATAACGAGGTTCGACAGTACCTTAACACAACACTACCTCGGCGCTGGATAGGACGTGCGTCTGAAGAAGACCAACACTTTATGCTGTGGCCACCAAGATCACCAGACCTCACGCCATGTGATTTCTTTCTCGGGGGTTACGTGAAAGATAACGTGTTTATCCCACCGATGCCGCACGATATCGCTGAGCTAAAGGATCGCATAATCAATGCGATCAACTCTATCGAAAATGACATGTTAGAATGAGTTTGGCAAGAGCTAGACTTTCGTGTTGATGTGTGCCGTGTCACCGGAGGAGCACATATTGAACATTTATAGATTTTAACAAAAACTGCATCACCTCGTACAACTTTCATTTAGGTAAGTGAAATACTTTTTTTTACCGAATTTTTGTAACTCCTAAGAACATTATGAAACGCCCTGTATAATTTCAGTAATCTAAGTTTTGCGGTGGTACTTGGCTGTTTGATCACGACGTAATATATTTTGTCTGGACCAGATGCTGTATAGCCCAATTTCTCCTATGCTTTCATAAGTTCATCTCTTTTGATAGCTGGATTGTATGAAAAATTAATTGTGATTCGAAAATTTAGAAGACCCTCATGCTTTATTTTATAATTTTTAAAGCATTCGTTATAATTAACCGTTTTACTGGCTTCTTTGAATTGATTGGCTTGTAATTCAGCGATTTTGTTTGGAGTATCTATTATCTTCATATTGAAGGCAAGTTATGGGGATAAAATTTGAACGTCCACAGATAGCCTTCACTTTTTCCAAACGTCGGCTGATAAACAACTAGTTATTACAACAGTTCTAAATCCAAAATTTCAACATCCTACGCTTAATCGTTTTTTTAATTATGCAAGATACATACGTACGTACACACGTCACACCGAAACTCGTCAAAATGGATATTTCTGTTAAAATCTGTAAACCGAAATTTTTCGCGATCACAGTATTCCTTTAATTCGTACAAGGAAGTAAAAAAACACATTCTTTTAAAATAACATTTTTACTAGAAAAAATTTATTAAAAAAATCTTGATTCTATTTCTGATAATAGAATCAAGGGTTTTTAGAAAATTAAAAAAACCCCTGAAAAGATTATTCATGAAAAATATTTAGAATTCATTCCTCTTTGGAGGATTCTTCAATATCTTCACAACCTCTTAACGCACTTTTTTTTAACCCAATAAAATCATCCTAATTCAGAAGGTACCAAAGTAATTTAAATATATTGATTAACTCGTACATGAAATTTAAAGCCAAATAAATGATAATATACGTAACATATGCAAACATACCGACTTCTGTAACTGATTATTTTAATATTTCTGGACCTGGAGGACCGAAAATCACTAGAAATGGAATATTCGAGCCCGAATCTATTTTTTATGGATATTTATAGGCCTGCTCTTGAGATAAATATTGCAAATAGCCGAGAAAGTAACATAATAAAATATAGTAATATACTAGGGTTGAAGTTTTTTTCTGGATGACATCGCCACATAAGCTTGAAGCTAGTGCGTTGGATATGGAAACGGAGTTCTTGTCGCGTATGAAAAATGCCATTCTTGTCCTGGATTCGAATCTGGGACTTCCGGTTTCAATGAAAGACCGCGACGCTACCTCTCCCGCCTCGGAGGTCAGCAATATGTTGGTATAATACATATATATGGTATGGTACAAATATATATATATTGATTTACTAGTAAACCAAACACCATCTGTGCTTCACTTCATTTTTTTTTTAATTTAATTTTGATTATATAAAAATTTAGGCTTGATTCAGGCGTTATAGAAACCTGAAAAAGAAACCAAATTAGATACGAAAGAATAGGAGTAACTAAAGTACACAGACCTTTGACGAGAAAAACTTCACAACTTATTTCTGTTGCTATAATGAAAGAAATTAATTGAATTTTCAATTTTTTCATAATATTAATAAAACTGTTTTTTAACAAAATTATACTGATATCAAAAACGATAAGACACTACATTTCTATTATAGAAATTAATTTAGTATTTTGTTTAAAAAAAACACATGTTAAACAAAACGCTTATCGGCTCGATTTCATTTATATGTAATACAGATCACATTTACAGAAATAATACAATTCTTATGATTATTCGTCGTTTAATAAATGAAATCGGACCGGTAAGAGTTTTATTTAACACATTTTTTTTTTTAAAGAAAATTCTAAATTAATAACAGATTTTGATAATAGAAATGTAGTGTCTTACCTTTTTTGATATCAGTATAATTTTGTTAAAAACATTTTTATTTTTATTACAAAAAGTTTTGTTTCTGAGCTGTAGAAATAATAACTGTGAGACTCTTACCGTATTACAATTTCATTGTAATTTTTTTCGATATCACTGCGTCATTTTTTATTTTTTTTTTATGAATTACTGATTGTTATCTTATGCCTTTATTATTAAAATTTATTGCCTTAGAACAAACAAATTGAATTTCACGGGCATTTGTTTTTTTTTTTTTTTTTTGTTGATAGTCAAATTATTCACGTCATACCATATTTTCCTTTTTTAATAAACCTAGTATAATGATATCCACGAACCGAAGATCCGTGATGTAATATTGCACTTATTACTTTGTAATTGTTACCCGCGATTTTTATCGTATTCATGGACATACTTTTTACATTATTATTATTAAATTAGCTTTTTTTATGCCTCCATCGATTAGTTCAAATAGTTCTAATTGTAGAATAAAAATTTTACCAATCGAATTTCTTTCTGTTTTATGTAACAAATCTTTGTTGCCATATTTGCAAAACTTTCCTACTGTTCACGTGATTTTTGTGTTATATTAGCAGCTATAATCTCTTGTAAACTAATATTATTATTTTTCTTAATGAAGTAATGGGGGATTAAAAGAATTGTTTCATCTTCAGTACTTTCATTTACATAAGATAATTTACTATTAAAGCAAGTTGTAGTATATTTTCTTTAAAATTGTATTATTTCAAGTTCATTATCAATTTTTTGTACGCTACTTAGTACCATCAAGTACTGCTACCTAGCGGTGCTATTCGTAAACCCACCTCTTTGAGGAAAAGTGACATATAAAAGTCCCACGGTTCATCAAATGCAAGAAAAAATCGTTGTTTTAACAAAATTCGAGGTATTTTTTGAAAGTATTCATTATTAAAAATCTAATTGAAATGAATTATAATGTTGCTTATTTTTTTAATATTTTTTCCCATTTTCATTACACTTTTAGGTTAGGTCATGTTTAGAACTGTAAACATAGTTCGTTGACTTCGCCGTGCCGTCCAGTTCTGCGGACTCTTATCGGTGAAGTTGGAACGAACGTCTTGATTAATATATATATATATATATATACACACTTTCCCCCGAATCTTCTACGTAAAAAATTTTTTTTCGTCAAAAAAATCGTTCACTTAAATTTTCTAGAAAAACGTACAATCTCCAAAGGAACTTCCTCTATAAAATAAATGAATTAATAAATCTCTTCAAAGTTGGTCCATTTGATGAAAAATAAGTATTGATATACATACATTGAAAAAATCTGCAAGTGTATCAAACCCTGACTACCCAGGGGGCTTTGCTCTCGGCAGACTAATACTCGCACTTAGGAAGAAAATTAATGAACTATTAAATATGTATACAGGTAAAACGTTATACTATTCTTTGAGTAACACTTTGAGATACGAAACCTATGGTGACTGTATCTCCTACCCTTTACCAGTAACAGCCGAAGTTAAATTCCGCCGATGACCCGTATTCAAACGTCATCGTAAAAAGTCTTAAAAAAATAAATAAAAGAAAAGAAAGAATGATTTATTATAATCCACTTATTTAATTTCACAAATGGATAACTAAAGTGACATAATGATCCAGCGGAATCATCTTTCAAGTTCAGAAATGTGACTTTGACTCCAAAACATAAAAAAGGGTTTTTCCTCCTACATTTATGGGGATTTGAAAAAATTAACCATCAAAAAATAACTAATTACCTTTATTATTTTTTTTATCTACGGGACCATCGTTATATATTGTTTTAGAGGACGAGATGAATGTTTTGTAGCTTGTGTGAAAATTCTATGCCAGACCGCGATTTGAACCCGGGACCTCCGGATGAAAGACAACAAGACGCTACCACTCGCGCCTCGAAAGCCGGCCTCTCACCCTAACCTCTACTCCACTGGGCCGGACCGACTTGATGGTATTACGCCACCCAGGGGAGTGTCCGTTACTCTAATAGGCCCTCCCCGCCTACCGGCTATATACCGGCATGGTAGGTCAGGCCTACCGGTGGCTCTTTTGAGATTTTTTATTCTCTATTATGGAACCACATCATACCTACAAGTCGTGATGTGACCCTCGAATCTTTTATAATACTCTCTTGTCCCTACAGCACACCCCAAGGAGTCCTCAGCGGATCATTGAAACCAGCACACCTAAGCATGCTGGCTCTCACCGCTGAGGCTGTCCACCCGACCTAACATACTAGAAACCCGTACTTCTTTCATCTTCATT
Organism: Lycorma delicatula; assembly: GCF_047948215.1. Taxonomy (NCBI): domain Eukaryota; kingdom Metazoa; phylum Arthropoda; class Insecta; order Hemiptera; family Fulgoridae; genus Lycorma; species Lycorma delicatula. The sequence goes on from NC_134457.1 coordinate 210,716,122, forward strand.
CTTCTGTTTTAGTACTGTCTTTATATATTCAGCGACCTTCCTCCAGTTCTCCTTACTGCTGAGCATGAAATCCACGGTTTCCTTCGTCGTTTTTCCATGAATACCCGCGTCGTGTCTTAGTCTTATCCATTTATTACATACTAAAAACATATGCTCAGAATCATCGTCCTGTTCGCAGTACATGCACGTGGGTTCATTCCTTCTTCCCACCTTATGGAGATAACCATTGAAACAAACCTAACCTAACTCTCCCTATGAGAATGAAATAAGGACTGTGAATGAAGTAAATAGGATTGCACGGTAACGAAAATCCAAGATTGGATGAGAGAGAAAGGTCTTTGTCTGCGCCCAGAGAAAACGTCCTTGTTGCCCACGACAGGTAGGAGGAGAATTCTGGATATTGATTTACAAGTGAACGGGCTCCGGGTGGAAGTTCGGAATGCGGTTAAATATCTCGGGATCTGGATGGACACCCAGAAGTCCTTTACGAAGCACACAAAAGGGATATGTCTACGTGTAGAGCGAGCAGTCAGAGACTAAGCAAACTGATGGCGAATGTCACTGGTCCGCGTACATCTAAGCGGCGTCTATACGTACGTGTTGTTAATTCTATTCTCTCATACGGTATACTGGTATGGCACAGACCTATCAATATAAAACGTAATTGCCAACTTCTGGAAAGTATGAAACGCCGAATGGCTCTAAGGGTAGCAGCTGCATACAGTTCAGTTTTAACCGAAGCCGCTATGGTGATTGCCCGATTGATACCGTTAAAATAACTTGCTGAACACCATAAAGAATTTATGATGGAGAAGACAAAAAGCAATCTTTTGAGATTATGATGAATGATTGGCAGACGAGGTGAGATGCCACCGAAAAAGGTAGATGGACCCACATACTAATCCCGCATTGAGTCATGGTTCGGGAGGGAATTCGGGAAGCTGAGTTATAGGCTCTCTCATTTTCTCACCGGTCACGAGGCTTTCAAGACATATTTATACTGCAGGAGAAGAGCAGATAACGAGGAGTGTCCTTACTGTTCGGAAATTGACACCCCTGAGTATGTAGTGTTCCTATGTAGAAGATGGCGCGACGAGAGATAGGAATGTGAAGCGTCCCTGCGCCCACTTTAAATTAATAACATAATCTCAAAAATGTAGGACAACGAAGAACGGTTCGTCACAAAACCAAATTTCGTGGCTAACATCATGCGACAGAAAGATAGGTTGTAAGATGAACAGTCATGAACTGACGTAAAAAAAAATTCCTGAGATCAGACGAAGTGTTAGACCGGAGAGCGAAGGGGTTGTAGATAGCCCTCTGCGGAGCCATCGTTTGCCTGCGCCTGTGCGGATGGGCGATGGTGATGAAGCACGAGGATTCTTGACCCCCCCCGAGCTCAAAGGCATCCCCGGGGTCGTGTAGCGCTTAATTGTTGATCCGACCAAGGGTGGGAAGAAACGGTGAACTAGGAATTTTTTATTCGGTAGGGTGCGGGCACACACAGGCTCTTAATAACATCTAGCCGAACCCGTACGAGTCCGACACTCCCCCACTTATGGGGGGTACGTAACTGGTATTTCTCCGCAATATCGATAACAAAAAAAAAAAAGAGTTTGACTCAAGCTTAAGTTAACGAAGGATCTATCAATATTATCGATCCTCATATTTAGAAATAGTCGTGCCAAATTTTCTTCCGAATCGTTCCCCACCGGATTAGAGATATTAAATAATAAACAGGCCAACATAAACATATCCTTTCGAAATTTTTCAGCGCAGAAATTGTGTTTTTTTTGGTTAGAAGGGGTCATGAAACGACAAGATCTCGAAAAAATCCCGCATTCAAATATCATACATTCTCTTATATAGTATACTGTAAAAATATATAGATGGGAAACTACATAACATTTAATGAGAAATTTACTGTTTCTCAAGTCGTTAATTAAGTAAATATTTCGATTTAATTAATAATAGTAATAGTTGTAAATAAAAAATTAAATTAAAAAGTATACTAGGAGAACTTGTATTACTTAGTTTATTTTTTGAATATAAAACGAACACCGTATAGAAATTGATTTCCAAGTGTAGAATAACATTGAGTTTGTATTCATACAAACACATATTAAATTTTGTGTCGCTAACCTAATTAATTGATTAATTAATATGAATGTCTATTCGTATTAATGCGTTCGTTGCTATGAATAACTATTATAAATCTGTATTTCAATATTGTTCTAATAAAATAATTAGGTTGTATAATAATTTCCAAATGAAAAATAACAGTCTTATATAATACTTGAAGGTCTATCTATTAGAATGATAATATGTAAATTAAAATAGAATTAAAAGTAACTATATAATAGTAATTAATTTCTATTTTTCGTAAATTATATCGTAATTATTTATATAGTAATTAATTTCTATTTTTCGTAAATTATATCTAATACATTATAAAGATTATTAAAAACGTGGCCTATAGGATAGTTTTTGAATTTTTTTATTAAATTTTTTATAAAATCGGATAAAAATTTTTAATACAATTATAATTTAACAGATAATAATTTATTAATTTTTTTTTAATGAGAGAAAAAAATTACTTTTATTTTTATTTTTAAGAATAATTATTTTTTTCTAAACTATCATTCAAATGGCATTGACAGTGTATTTTGTATTTTATACAATAGATTTCTTTAAGTAATTTTATAATTGGATTTTTTTTCACAAACAAGTTACGTCAGAATTAAATACGGGATAAAAAAAACATATATCTAACCGAATTTAATTAGATCTAGTTTCTTGAAAATGTTAATAAACTGATAATTTTATAAATCGTTAACTCTTCTTCCAGTTACAGTATCCAATTATAACTTCGACTAGCTGCATACGGAAAGTATATAATAAATTTCTACTTAAAAAGAAATATATATTTATAAGTAGAAATTTGTATTTAAATAATCTCTTATAACTATAGTAATTTTTTTTAAAAGTTCATATCATTTAAGTTCTCATTAATTCAATTTTTTTTAATAATTTAGATAAAATATGAGTTATAAAAATTGTATAATAATTTTTCCTTGTACGAAAGTACAAAGAAGTAATAATTCAAAATAATAAACTTCCTTGTAAAGAAGGTATTGTGATCGCGAAAAATTTCGGTTTTCAGATTTCAACGGAAATATCCATTTTCATCATCCCTTTTTTTCTATTATTACGAAAGACGCTGATAAGTTACGTGTGGAATTACGATCAAATAAATAGTGTTTAATTTTAAATAATTTTATTTTATAATATTTAAACGCATAATTAAAATTGTCGCTGACGTGATGTTTCCAATACAGTTCTAAAAATTTTGATACGTTTTTATCTCTTTTTTCAATGCCAAAATTCTTGAATAAATAATAATAATAATAATAATAATAATAATAATAATAATAATAATAATAATAATAATAATAATAATAATAATAATGTGTATTATTAAAAAAAGAACCTATTCAAATATCATGAAATCAGGGAAATTATAATTATTTCAAACTTTTTAAAGAAAATTTACATCATTTTCTAAACAAATCTTAATGACCAATAAATCATAATGAAAAATCGTGTTACTTACCAAATAAAACCTTCTTAGTTTTTGCATTATTTTATTAAGAACTCATAAATGGAAGGATACACGTCGTTAATATTATAAAAAATCAGAATAAAACGATTACGTTTTTAACTTCCTTGTACGAAGTAAAGTAAGTATTGTGATCGCGAAAAATTTCGGTTTTCAGATTTCAAGGAAAATATCCATTTGACCATTCCTGAATCCATTTTTAATAGTTTCGACGTGATGTCTATACGTACATACGTATGTCGCATAAATCAAAGACGATTAGGCGTAGGATGTTGAAATTTTGGATTTAGGATTGATGTAACATCTAGTTGTGCCCCTTCCCTTTTGATTGAAATCAACTGGACCAAAAGTGTCCAAAGAAAACCTAAAATCCAAAGAATTTGGATTTTGGAATTTTTTTAACTGCAGTAATAAGCCCACATTGAGAGATTTTCAACGATTTATCATAAGTGGTAGTTATTTTCATTGGTTCCAGAGTTATAGCCAAATAAAATTTTAATTAATGAAATATTTGGATTTTAAAAGGGGAAGGCACATCGGTTCAATCCGACTTCATCTCCTTTTTTTAACTATTCTTTTTTTTAAATACATTGATTTATTAATAATTATTAACTTCTGATTGTAAAAAAAGTTTTACAATAAATAATAATTCAGTAATAATAATAATAATAATTTATTTATTTTATTTATTTATTTATTTTGTTTTTTGTGCAACAGAACAGCTTTACAAAGCCTTCATATGTTGCACAGTATTACATGAAAATATATACAATACTTACAATATCTATAAAGAGTTACAAGTAACAATTAATATATAAGTTGAAAATATAATATTTAAATACATAAATATCAGTATACAATATAAAAATAAATTATAAATTTACAACATTGGAAATAATAATTAATGCTTAAGTCACTATTTACAAAAAGTTTACAAAAATACATTAATTTCGTTCAACAAACGAACTTGCAGCAAGAAGTAATAATAATAATAGTTTATTTCTTTATTTTGTTTTGTGCAACAGAACAGCTTTACAGTGCCTTCATGTTGCGCAGTATTACATACAAATATATACAACAGTTACAATATCTTTAAAAAAGTTATAAGTAACAATTCACATATAAATTGAAAATACAATATTTAAGCACATAAATATTGGAATACAATAATAATAATAAAATATAAATTTACAACAATGGAAATAATAATTAAAGTTTAACTCACAATTTACAAAAGTTTACAAAATACATTAATTTCGTTCAAGAAACGAACTTGCGGCAAGAAAATCAGACCATCGCCTGTACCATCTTATAAAGCAATAGCAAATTTACATATATATGTTGATAAATGCAAGTTATGAGTCTGTGCATAATTATAAAATAATATTAATAGAACGGACCAAAACAATTTTAATAACAATAACCGATATCTATGACATTATCCAGTAATAATAACTACAATTACAAAGAATAACCATATAGTATTTATACAATTCAGAATTTATAATATACATAATCAGGCCATAATTTAATAATAATATATTTGAAACAGAAAGAATTACAAAGTAATACAAAAGAATAAAACCAGAGCAGTAAATAATTTATATAAGCAGAAACTAATTCTGAATAAAACTATTTTATTAGTATAAAGTTAAAATATTATTACCGAAGGTGAATTAAAAGGAAAAGGTTAGTAGTTAGACACTGAAATAGGAATGAAGATGGATACAAACACACACACACATATATATACATACATATATACATATATATATATACATATACATACACACATATATGTATATACACCATCTAGCATAACCTAGTCAGTGTTACCAACTATTGCTCTATGTATGTCATCAATAGATGGACGAGAAAAGAGATCTAATAGATCAGCGAAACTATTTGCTAGACCAAAGCATCTTAATGCTGGAGAACACTCAGAAACTCTTCTAATGAAGTAGGGCCTAAAGCTCCTGATGTTCCGAAATGGCACCCGCAGTTGTAATTCACGACATTCCGGCATGGTACCATGGAGGAGATCTGCAGCAAACTTCAAATCGAAAGCAGTTCGCCGATCTTCCAGTTTCTCTAGCTTCAAATTTCCGCATTGAGTAGTGTAGGAAGTGGTATCAAATTGACCAGGAAACCTGCATCTCAACGCCCAAAGCAGTTTCTTCTGGACGCTTTCGATCATATCGTTAGTGAAACCACGATCCCTGTTCCAAATAACCGTACAGAACTCAGCAAGAGGACGAACAAGTGTTTTATACAGCAACAGCCATGTGCTTATTAATATAAAACGACGACAAAGCCATCTCACAACACCCAAATTTCTTCTTGTCAATGAGGTGATGGTCTCAATATGACTATAAAGGAAAGCTTCGTGTCAAAAAGAACCCCTAGGTCCTTTATCTCCTCAACTCGCTCAATTCGAGAGTTGTCTAAGAAATAGACATGCCGAGACCAATTCGTCTTTCTTGTGAAAGTCATCACCTTCGTCTTTTCAAGATTCAAAGGAAGACTGTTCTCAACAGACCACAACCAAGCCTCGTTCAACGCTTTCTGCAGTAGCAGATGATCTGCATCCGAAGAAATCCTCCTATAAATCTTTATGTCATCAGCAAACATTAAAACAGGACAACTAATACGCTCCATAATGTCATTGATGAAAATCAAAAAAAGGAGTGGACCAAGGTTCGAACCTTGAGGAACACCAGAACCAATTTGAAATTCACCAGACGTGGAGCCACCAAAACGCACTCTGAAGCAACGGTCCGTAAGGTAAGAAGCGGTCAACTTAACCAACGAAGCGGGAAAACCCATTTTTTCCATTTTATTCAAAAGAAGATTATGTGGAACCGTATCGAAAGCTTTCTGGAAATCTAGGTATACTACATCTATCTGTCCCTGGCCTTCTACTGCTGGACCTACGGTATTCAGAAGGGTACAAAGGTTCGAGGTAGTTGACCTACCCAATAAAAATCCATGCTGCTCTACAGCAACATTAGGTTCTATGTATGATCGGAAGACCTCACAGAGCAAAATCTCAAATACCTTCGGCAACACTCCTAACACAGAAATGGGATGAAAGTTCTTTATATTGGAGTCGTTCTCCTTTTTAGGTATGGGGGTAACCCTAGCTTTTTTCCATGTTCTGGGAAAATACCAAACTTAAATTGAATAAATCGGCCAGTATGGGAGACAAAATCACAGATAATCCTTTTATAATAAAAGGTGGTATGTTATCGATCCCAGCTACTGATTTTCCATTAAGACGATTAATGGCTCTGGAGACGTCATCAGCCGAAAAAACAGGAATGGGTGGCTCCATCATATCAACATCTGAGACGACATATTGCCCAGCAACAGCAGGTTGACAAACAGACTGGAAGTATTCACCAATCTTTCGACTGATAATTTGAGGATCAGTACATAAACGATCATCCACCATCACAGCCGCAACAGAATTTTCCGGTGTCCTATTGTTACGAACGTACTTCCAGAATCTTTTAGGTTGATACCTTAAATAACTTTCAATCAAAATGCCGTGTCTTTGCTTGTCGCGTTTTAACAACCGTTTCGATTTGGCTCTCAACCTTTTAAATTCGTCGTAATAGATGGAACGACTATATTTTTTGTGAGATGCATGGGCCTTTCGTTTCTCACGAAGTGTTGAGATTAAATCTCTAGAGAACCAAGTTGGGTAACCCCTCAATTTTGGTCGCCTTTGTGGAATATCTTGAATACACTCCATTAAAGTCTCATTCAGTCCATCAACAGCATCGTCAATATTATCGAAATTTACTACATTAAAATTTTCCGAACGGAACTGGTGGTAGAGACCCAAGTAGTCCCCTGCAGGAAAATAGAAAAAGGACTTAACCTCTTGTCGACAATATGGTATATTATCAATAGACAACGAGAACGGAGGGTGAAATCTATCTTTATTTAGTATCTCTAGACAATGTTCATCGAGGATACGACGCTGGAGATTCGTGATGACTATATAATAATATATATATATTATATATATATATATATATATATATATATATATATATATATATATATATATATATATATATATATATATATATAATAATAATAATAATAATAATAAAATTATATATGTAAAAAATATCAGAAGTTATTAACAAAATAAAATTTTATGTACTTTTCATTAAAAAAAAAAAGTGTATATGTAATTTAATAGGCGTACAAGGAAGTCATGTGGTGTCCATATCAGATTTTTTTTTGTTAATTTTCCTCCCGATTAAATAAGAAGATATTAAAACATTGCTTCACAACAAAGAGGGTATATTAATCTGTTGCTTTACGCTATTTGATCCAGCATTTCATACGAAATGTAAAAGATGTAAAGATCCTGAGGTAAAAGATACATCAAAGTCGCTTTCTGCGGATATTGATGTTTTCTTTACATTCAATTTCTGCGGTTAACGGCCCGAAGATGTGACTTGTAGTGTTGAACATCGATTATATATTTTAATAGGCTTGCTGCTTGGATGATATGGAATATTATATTAGTATAAGTTAAAAAGGCAGTGGGAAATCACTTCACTCGTCATTTTCCCTGTATATCTGGCATGAGATGCCTATTATTTTTGAGAATATTAGTCTTTTAGGTGTGATTTGTAATTCGTATTGCCTACAAACATTATGGCTATGATACACTAAAACAAAAATCAGATTTATATGTAAAAATTATTAACTAATTATTACTCAATTAATTAGTTCATTGTCAAAAAGTAAAATATTCTTTAATTTTATTTTTAAAACTTATTATTACAAATTAATTTAGTTTCTAACTACATAAGTGTTTTTAAATATGCATAAATGTAGAAGTTGACAACAATAATCCGTAAATCACAGTTATTAATTTTAAAAAAATAGTAGGCCATACGTTGCGATAATGTACAATGCTACAGGGTCATTCACGGGAACCGGATGTTTTTGAAGTGGGTTGTACTCGGGCGTTCGTGGTGGGATGGGTACGTGGCTGGTGTCTGACGTTTCCTTTGTTCATAGCATTTACATTTTAGTCGTTGAGGTGGAGCCGTGGACGCTAGACCAACGCCTGTACGCATATGACAGTTTTGTGCGAAATGACGAATCCGTAACTGCTGTTCAGCGAGATTTCCGCCGTCAGTTTAACATCCATCGTAATGCAAGTGTCCCTTCTCGTAACACAATATTGCGATGGGTAAACAAACTTCGAACAAGCGGTTCAATGTTGAAGAAAAAACCACCGGGTCCCCGACGAACTACTAGCACTCCCAGAGCATCAAACAAATAAGGGAAGCCATTGTCAGAAGCCCACGCCGTTCTATTCAGAGGCATTCAGCAGCGCTTCAAATGAGCACAAGTACGGTAAGACGATTTCTGCATACAGACCTGCATTTCCACAAGATAGCCGTCGTGCAGCAGTTAAACGAACAAGATTTCACGCAGCGATTAGAATTTGTCGACAAATGCTTACCGTTTTTGAAGAAAATGAAAATTTGTTATTGTTAATGAGTGACGAAGCCCATTTTAATCTGAATGGCTTCGTCAACAAACAGAATTGCCGGTATTGAGCAGAAAGAAACCCACATCAGCTTCACGAGAGACCACTTTATAGCCCAAAGGTGACTGTCTGGTGTGCAATAGGAAAGGTCGGTGTTATTGGACCATATTTTTTTAAAGAAATTGACGCTGCCGTAACTGTAACAGCTGATCATTACATTGCGATGTTGAATACGTTTTTCATCCCTGAGTTACGAAACTGGGGAATCGATTTTCAAAATGTGTTATTCCAGCAGGATGGAGCTACAGCGCACACAGCAACGATGGCTGTTCTCCGTAACTTGTTTCCGGGACGGATCGTTTCCAGATTCGGCGACATTCCTTGGCCTCCTCGGTCCCCCAACTTTAGTAGTTGTGATTTTTTTCTGTGGGGGTTTCTGAAATCGTGTGTGTACGGTAATAAACCGCGTACATTGGAGGACCTAAAGATCGCAATTCGTCATCACGTCACCCAGATTGATGTAGACATGCTGCAAAGAATTGAGGCCAGTTACCGTGAAGGCTACAACAATGTATTGCCCAAAATGGACATCACTTGCCGGACATAATTTTTCGTTCATGAGTAAGTAACAAATGCTTTGATTTAACAAGTGTTTCAGTACCAATAAAACTTTTTTAAAGTAAATATTCAATTTTTTATGATTATTTTTAAAAAATCCGGTTTCCGTGAATGACCCTGTATTTAATGTCGTGCTGCTTCATAACCAGTTCTCCTCTAATGAATTGTTTTTTGAACCGGAGGAAGGAATTTCATCAATATATTGTTTTACAATATATTGATGAAATATAAATCTACATTATGAGTGTCATGCGTATAAAGCATTTGAACTACAAGAGGCATTACAGTTACTTTCTCTGTAAGTAATCATGTTCTCTCTACAGCTAGTTCGTGTTGTGAGAATGTGAAGAGGTCACTTGCAAAGTTAAACTAGTCCGGCTTATCGATATGTAACAGTATGTTTGGTTCAGTGAAGAAGGCGATGGAAAACCGCTCCACTTCTCATTTTTGACAGTATTCCTCTCATGTTTTACAATATATTGATGAAATATAAATCTACATTATGAGTGTCATGCGTATAAAGCATTTGAACTACAAGAGGCATTACAGTTACTTTCTCTGTAAGTAATCATGTTCTCTCTACAGCTAGTTCGTGTTGTGAGAATGTGAAGAGGTCACTTGCAAAGTTAAACTAGTCCGGCTTATCGATATGTAACAGTATGTTTGGTTCAGTGAAGAAGGCGATGGAAAACCGCTCCACTTCTCATTTTTGACAGTATTCCTCTCATGTTTTGTTGCCTTGTGATACATTTTCCAGTTTCAGAAGTGACTTATATTTCATGTAAGGTCACTGTAAAATCTTTTCACTTTATAACACCTAACGTCACTATTATTAAGTACCCAAAAATTTCAATGTCTTCAAATCACCCATTAAAATTTCTATGTTGAAGATGGAACTATCATTCCTACTACTCAAAAAGAATTATAGCAAGAAGTCACTTGCTTGGAAGTTCAAATTAAGACGCTACAAAATAGTAATAAAACCAGAAGCTTTATACACAGCAGAAAGCCTAACGCTAAACGGTAAAGAACAAATTGTAAAATTGGAAATGAAAGAAAGAAAAATAATCAGAAATAAATCGAGCAGAAATCCTAAAAACGACGAAGAAAATGCAAATTCCAAACAAAAAACTATACAACCAAAATAGAAAAACTCTCCAACAAAATGAGGTAAAACAGGATCAATTTCTATTGTCACATAAAAAGGATGAACCAAAACAAACCGAGTAAAACGATTTTCGCCTTCTTTATGAACTGAAAAACCAAGACAAATTTGTTCAAACTCAGACAAGAAGACATAAAAAAACTAGAGATCTACGTAAGCAATATCATCGATAGACGAAAGATCAAAATGTCACTGAAAAACGAAAACCTAAGAATTGAAGAAAAAGTCTCACCGAAAAGGAGATCCAAGATGTCGGAAGAAAGGAGGAAAACCGCATAAGAAAGAATGAAGGAATATTGGAAGAAAAGAACAACACACGCCGAAATAACTTGATCTAACGTACCCTTAGACGGCTGAACTCGAAATAAATAATAAATATGAAAATATATATTCTTAAAAATAAAACTGGTAAAATGTTTACCAACCTTTAGTCTTTAGCATAAGCAGAGGATATACATAAGCTTGCAACACTGATTACCATTATAATTAACAAAGTGGAGGCCAATAAAAGTCACCATTTCATTTAACCTACACAGGCACCCCACTACATACCCACCGGGTTGGTCTAGTGGTTAACGCGTCTTCCCAAATCAGCTGATTTGGAAGTCAAGAGTTCCAGCGTTCAAGTCCTAGTAAAGCCAGTTGTTTTTACACGGATTTGAATACTAGATCGTGGATACCGGTGTCCTTTGGTGGTTGGGTTTCAATTAACCACACATCTCAGGAATGGTCCAACTGAGAATGTACAAGACTACACTTCATTTACACTCATACATATCATACTCATTCATCCTCTGAAGAATTATCTAAACGATAGTTACCGGAGGCTAAACAGGAAAAAGAAAGAAAAAGGCACCCCACTACAACATAAAATGTAGAAGTAATATTAAATTTCACATCGCTGACTAACTTACTGTATCCTGAAAAGAAACCTGTAAAAAAAGAAAGAAAAACTTGTTTAATCATTTTTTGTTCGTTTATCGAAATTATTCTAGATAAATATGTACAATATTAGTAGTGATATTTTTTGTTTTTCTAATAATTTTATTATAAGCATTTTGTCGTTGTTTCGATAACTTAACCATTCAATAAACCATTCATCTAAATATGATATTAATTTAGTTTTTTTTTTTAATGTTATGCTACTTAAATATAATGGTAATGAATGATAATGTACATACATCTAACGGCATGTATTTGCTATCCGCGCTGTATCTCAATACATTCTTGCTTACTTTTGCTGAGTACATTTTTTGCTATCTAGAGATCGATGAATTTTTGGTAAAATTCTGAAGAGACAAAAGGTGTTTTTACTTCCTTGTACGAAGTAAAGGAAGTATTGTAATCTCGAAAAATTTGGCTATTCAGATTTCAACGGAAATATCCATTTTGACCATCCGTGAATCCGTTTTGACTAGTTTCGGCGTGACGTCTGTTCCTACGTAAGTATCTCGCATAACTCAAAAACGATTAGCCGTAGGATGTTGAAATTTTGGATTTCGACTGTTGTAACATCTAGTTGTGCCCCTCCCTTTTTGATTGCAATCGACTAAACCAGAAGTGTCCAAAAAGCTCAAAATCCCAAAAAAATATAGATTTTGTACCTCTTAACTGTAGTAATAAGCCCTCATTGAGAGCTTTTCAACGATATATCATATTTGGTACTTATTTTCATTGGTTCCAAAGTTAGAGCCAAATGAAATTTTAATAAATGAAATATTTGGAATTTACAAGGGGAAGTCACATCGGTTCAAATTCGACTTCATCTCCTTTTTTTAATTTAAATATATTGATTTATTAATAATCATTAACCTCTGATTGTAAAAAAAATTACGATAAATAATAATTGAATAATAACAATAAAAGAAAAAAATATCAGAAGTTATTAATGAAATAAAATTTCATTTACTTTTCATTAAAAAAAAAAAGTGTGTATGTAATTTAATAGGCGTACAAGGAAGTCATGTGATGCCCATATCAGATTTTTAAATTTTTATCGAGTACCATTATTGAAAATAGCGTAATTTTTCATGTTGTCCTCCCATTGTAGCAACCGGCCCCCCCCCCCTTTTTTGGTTAAGTCAATTTAAGGTAACGTAACCTAAGTTTTGGTTGGGGATCTGTGAAGCTACCGAAGGAAAAACATACGTAGCAATTAAAACATGTATACGTAATCGCATAAAAATAGCTGTTGGTTATAACTCTAAAAAACTACTGACAAATGATGAAGTATTTTGTCAGTTTGCTAATTGTATTAAACATATAAATTATTATGGAATATTTATTTATTAATTAATCCGGTTAAGAATATGGTTGTATTTTAATAAGTCTTTTTTAACATTTCAGTCATTAATCTTTTATTTGATATATTGGATATAAGGTAAATTTAATGTTTATTTTATAAAAATTAATCATTTGACTAATTTTTATGAACGGATGAAAGTATAAGGGACGAAATATATCAATGCATCTTTCATTCTCATAGATGTTTTTATTTATTAATTTATTTTTTGATGTCAGTTTTTAAGCTATTAAAATTATGAAAAATAGCAACAATAGTAGTAGTAGAAGTAGTAGTAATAATAATGCTCTAATGTAGATAATCCCCTCATCCGGTACATACTATGTACGTTCCACGTCCAGTGCGGTAACAGCTGAATGTAAGTACAATATATATATATATATATATATATATATATATATATATATATATATATAGAGCTGGCTAACGAGGCTCGGAGTATTTTTCTCGCAAATTTATCATTCTTTTGGCTTAACTTTCATGTTCAGGTTACTATACGGACTGCATATTTCGTCTTCCAGCTGATTATGAATAAAGGAAAACGATTTTGGAAAAGGATTTACATACCTTTAGACCTGGTGATGTGGCGGCCAGGGTCAGTATTATAGCAAGTGTAACCGAGGCCCTTTCGTTGCCCACATGCATGTTGCGCGATGGAAAACATGTAGTAAGATGCCTGTCTGTGTCTGTGTGTGGGAGCCCTGAATTCTTCGTCGGGTAGGGGAATGGAGTCAATAAAAATTGACATTCGCTCTCTACCAGGACAAATGACAGTTCCACGGCAGTAACGGGCAAGACCTCCAGGGTTGGTAGCCCTGGAGTAGAAGTGAACCCCGACGGCTAGTCTTACTGCAGAAAGGATTATTTCATCATGCAAATTCAACAATCTATCGTGACAAAGGGTTCACGTAGACATCTTAGTTTAGAACCAACCCTTTAGCCGGAAGCGAAACGGAAAAAGAGCTTTGAGACAGTAAGCATTCTTAATCAGGTGAAGAGTCTGCAGAGAACTGCCATTTAGAACAGTTCGCCCAGACCTAAGTCCTTGGTAACTACGAGAGAGGATGGTAATTTCACGAATGTAAGCCCTTTTCTTATCGCTCGTGAAGTAAGTTGTTGCGCTGGTGGCCTAGTAAAAGAAATACGTAAGAATTTAAACAGTCTCTACGTCGAGAAAAATCAACGACATCCAGCAGCAGAAGATTTCTGCTTTAAGAAAAATAAGTGAGTTTGCTGTACGCGTCAATCCTCACAGAACTCTCACAATACGTCAAAGGATGTTGTGGTTTGTGGTGATTTATTAAATTGTTCAGAGCAAAGAATTGTGCAGGAGTTTTCACCGCACGGAGTAATACAGAGCCGAAGGCTAATCATGTTCTACATTCTGTCTCTCATATCCTCACCGGATAAACTTTAACTTTAAACTTTCCCTGCAGGAGAAAATGCGAGCTGCTATTTAACGTCTTGATGTGCGAGCTTTCTTGCCTCAACTCATGCGATGCTTCAGGTGCCACACCGCGGTTCGATGTGAGAGACCTCAAGTATGTGTATCTGGTGAAGATACTCACGAAGGGAAATCATGTAAGGATCCTCCCACCTGTAATAACTGCAAAGTACAGCGTTCATGCCATTCAAGAAACTGCCCTGTTTACAAAGACGAAGTAGCTATTCAAGAAGTGAAAACCTTACAAAAGATCAGCTATTTCGAAGCTAAAAAAATTGTAAAAATCCGCAAACCAAGAGCAATAACAACATATGCTAAGGCAGAGGCCACTGTTCTTGCAGATCAGCAAGTGTTGATGCACATCAGCACTTATTAGCATTTATTAATTTTGTTCCAAATTTAGCTATTATGATAGAGAGAATAATCGACAGTAAAATGAAATCTCTTTTTTAAAAAGAAGTTACGAGATCGTTCAAATTTCAGCCACCAGTAAATGTTTCGAGTAAAAGAAAAATCGCATCAGAGCAGAACAAAATGGAAGAATAAACTTGAAATTAGGTTCAGCTACGTAATCTAACAGATGAATCTGCTAAGTAGGAGATTGCTTCGGAACTTCCTAAGAGTACTTTGAAGCCATGTTCTTCTCAAGAGGTCTCACAACCTAAGCCACAGAGATCATCTAAAACCACACAGTGGGTTTGACCACACAACTTTTGACAAATATCAATGGATGTTTGTCAAGTATCCCTGAGTTCCAACACTGGTACATGTTGTGAACTCAATGTGTATATCTCTACAAGCAACACATTTCCTCCTAGATGTAAAATTTCAACTTAGGATATAATATTTATCGGTAAGATCAACCGCCTTTAAGAGTTAGATGTGGAATAGCTATAGTATACAGAATAAAGTGTCTGTTGCAAATCAATAACTACAGCATATATCTGCCGCATTTTGATTGGAAGGGGGATGAACTATTGCGTTTACTTACCCAGCTTCTCCCACCCATACTATTAATGGGTCGGCGTCCTCTATAGATTTAGCATTTATAAGTACATCAGTAGCACCGAATTAAGCTTTCAATGTTTTGAAGAAACATAACGGAAGTGACCATTTTTGTGTAAATTTCAGCTGATGTCTGAACAAAAATATATTCCATCCTCAAAATTTTACTGTTTGATAGAGCAGACTGGACGAGATTCACTACTGATACAAACACCCCCAAAACAATAGAAGTTATAAAAAATGATGTCAGTGCTGTAAAAAATGTTATATTTGACTTGGCATCAAGAGATATTCCCAGAACATCGGGAAATTCAAGAAACCTGCTCTTCCGAGGTGAAGAATGAAATTAGTAAAGCAATAAGAAGGAAGAAGAAAGCAAATAACGCTTTCTAGAAACCCTCTATCAGAAAATTTAAGCCTTTAAAAATACTGGACAAAAAACTATACGAAAATACTAAGAAAAAAGACATATGATAAATTTAAAAAAAGACGATCCTGACAACATTACGTGTCATCTATTAGCAGAAATACCTCCCTTTTGATTGAAATCGACTGAGCCAAAAAAGCCCAAAATCCAAAACAATCTGGATTTTGGACTTTTTCTTAACTGTAGTAATAAGCCCTCATTGAGAGCTTTTCAATGATGTATCATAAGTAGTACTTATTTTCATTGATCCAGAGTTATAGCCAAATAAAATGTTAATTAATGAAATATTTGGACTATACAAGGGGAAGGCACATCGGTTCGTATCAGATTTCATCTCCATTTTTTTAAAATTTAAATATATTGATTTATTAATCATTATTAACCTCAGATAGTAAAAAGACTTTTACAACAAATATTAATTCAATAACAATTAAAAAAAATAATAATATATATATATTATTATATATATATATGAAAAAATATCAGAAGTCATTAATAAAATAAAATATTACGTACTTTTCATTTAAAAAAAAAAAATGTGTATATGTAACTTAATAGGCGTATAAGGAAGACATGTGGTGTCCAAATCAGATTTTTTATTTCGTCTAATAGGGCATTTATTTTCTATCTTTACTTAAACTAGAAGTTGTAGAGATAAACCACGCTAATTTTTTTCTGACTTAAAAATAATTTAGCACGAGGAGACTGAATTAATAGCAAAAAGTAAAATTATGTAAAAAAAAAGAAGAAAATAAAAGAATCGTAGATGTTATTGATTTTAGAAGGTTAGCCAATGCCAGAAATAATCTTACTGTATTACCCAATTACTATTTTACTAACAATTATCTTAATGTATTACTGAAGTGTCGCAAGCACTGTTTCTAGGGACATCGGATCTCACCGAATCATGGTTACCGAGGTACTTTATTTCGTTCACAATTTTGTTTTGTATTTATATAAAATGTAACAAACACCTGAATACCTGAATATCAATTTTCGGATTCTACGGATCAAAATAAACAAATGTCCTATGAAACAATGATAGCTTTTCCACTATCCGCCAATTTTTATTTAAAAAAAAAATATTTTAATATTGTATTGAGAAGTGCTTAAAATAAATTATACACTTATTTACACCCACTTTCTCTACTAAATAAAAAATTATAATGTAAACACATCCACAAATTTTAAAAAGTTGTTAACATCAATTTTTTTAACAACTTTGTAAATTAACAACAAAGATTAATATTTAATAGGAACACCCGACAAGCGGAGACTTGATTAGTAAGAGTTAACTCTTCCTAAGAAGAGTTACTAGGAAGAGTTACTTCTTCCTAGAGTTTTACCTTTTCCTGGGAAGAGGTCACTCTTCCTAAGAAATGGATTAACCGCCATTTTGAAATAACACGTTTTCCGAAAAACATTACATATAAATTGTTAGAAATAGCAAGTAACCTTACTGCAAAATTTCATAAAAATCATTTGGCCGCGGCCGTGACTGCGTCGCAAATATGCAAATAGACGAAATTTCAATGGATTGGACTAAATCAGGATCTCATTTCACTCGGTTATCATTTTTCAGGAATAGTTGTTAATTGTTAACAGACAGCTAATCCTTTTCCTTTCGTTTTACTATATCATCTCCTTAACTAAAAGTATTCTTTTATGATATATTTTCTACATAAGGCATTATTTATATCAGTAGCTCCCATATTACTGCGAGTCGCGGAGCCCATTTCAATTAAACTTTTTCCATGGCGGCCTACCCTGAGTAAAAGTATGATTACTCGCAAGTAAGAGATAAAAATAAATAAAACTCGTGTATCTTCATTATTTTTTTATTTTATTAACATTAAATTAATAATTACAAATGTCTTGGTTCAATCATTACAACATTTTGCGGCGCCCTTGTGAAGAGGCTGCGGCTCCCCGGGGCGCCGCGGCGCACAGGTTGGGAATCACTGATTTATGTAATACGTAGTTTTCAACCGTTATCACAGATATAAATTAATCCTTTGTTTTATAATTAATTTTTTTCTTAAAATACTGGGGAGGAAGTTGTTTAACCTCTGTTAACAGAATATCTTAGAACAGATTTGAAACTATGCTAATTTTTATAAATTTTTACTGTTATGAAAAATTATTACGAATTTTTTTTTTTTGTATCACGTTTGATAAAAAAAATTAAATAAACAATAAAGTAAGTAAGGTCGTAAGAATAATAGTTCTTACCTTTTATCACCGGTTGATAACAGGTAAATTTAATATGTGTCTAAATTCAGATAAAGTTCATTAAACTTATAAGTAAACTTTTTCAAATATTTTTTTTAATACCGTGAAGGTAATAACAAACAAAGAGAAGCCCATAAATTTTCATGGTTTAAGACAGAGAAGATAATCTAAATTTTGTGACAAGCGGAGACGACCTCTAGCACGTGACATCATTTATGAAAACCTTTTTTTTTTACATAATTTTATTTGTATTTTCTATTAAATTTTTTCGCATTATAAAAATGTATCCTAATTCGTTTTTTATCAAACCGACGTAACGAATGTGACTTTTCTGTTTACATTTTATTTTATTAGCCATCTAATCGAATAAACAGGAAATCTATTAACGAGACTTTACTACAAAAAATTCCTGTGTCCTTCAAACATACTCTGGGAAAGACCCGGTAATTCTTGGGCCTCTTATTGCCAGATTGTCCATGATGAAAAGAAAAAAAATATATAAAAGACTATGACAATCCACGTTAGCGAAAAGGATTCATAAAAAAGTTAAGGAACAGAAAAAAGTCAAACAATAGATAATAGTACTCTTGCAGAAAAAGATGAGACGTAATCCATTTTACATTAAAAAATTTTATTACCACATATTATTATTAAATGAAGTATTACACGTATGTACGTAATATTACTATTTGTAATTCCTTTAAAACTTGAGAATGTTTTTACTCCCTTGTACGAAGTAAAGGAATTATTGTGATGGCGAAAACTTATAGATTTCTATGGAAATTCCATTTTGACCATCCCTGAATCCATTTTGAGTAGTTTCGGTGTGACGTCTGTACATACGTATGTATGCATATATGTACGTACGTATGTGTCTCACATAACTCAAAACCGATTAGTCGTAGGATGTAAAAAGTTTTTATTTAGGACTCTTGTAATGTCTACTTGTGCATCTTCCCTTTTGATTGCAATCGGCTGAACCAAAAATGTCCAAAAAAGCGCTAAATCCAAAAATAAATTTGGATTTTTGACTTTCTCTTAACTTTAGTAATAAGCCCTCATTGAGATCTTTTCATCGATATATCATAAATGGTATTATTTTCATTGGTTCCAGAATTATAGCCAAATAAACTTTAATTAATGAAATATTTGGATCTTACAAGTGGAAGGCACATCGTTTCGAATCAATTTCACCTTTTAGATTTATTAATAATTATTAACCTGTAAAAAAACTTTTACGATAAATAATATTCAATAATAACAATAAAAAAAAAATATCAAGAGTTATTAATGAAATAAAATTTTATCTTATTTTTTTTTGTCTTCAGTCATTTGACTAGTTTGATGCAGCTCTCCAAGATTCCCTATCTAGTGCTAGTCGTTTCATTTCTATATACCCCCTACATCCTACATCCCTAACAATTTGTTTTACATATTCCAAGCGTGGCCTGCCTACACAATATTTTCCTTCTACCTGTCCCTCCAATATTATAGCGACTATTCCACGATGCCTTAATATGTGGCCTATAAGTCTGTCTCTTCTTTTAGCTATATTTTTCCAAATGCTTCTTTCTTCATTTATTTGCGCAACACCTTTTTATTTGTCACTTTATCCACCCGTCTGATTTTTAACATTCTCCTATAGCACCGCATTTCAAAAGCTTCTAATCTTTTCTTCTCAGATACTCCGATCGTCCAAGTTTCACTTCCATTATATGGAAGTGCAAAATTTTATGTACTTTTCATTTTAAAAAAAATTGTAATTGTAATTCAATAGGCGTACAAGGAAATTATGTGGTGTCCACATCAGATTTTTTAGAATATAAAATAGTCTTAAAATAATTCCTTGGAGCCAGTACATAATAGGAACTAAGTGAGGGTCAATATTTAAACTTTCTTTTTGTTTTTATCCACAGGTATGTTAAAAAATGTTTCTTTTGTTTCTAAATAATAATACAACCACGGAAATAACATGAATTTTTTCAGAAGGATTTATTATTTTCTTCTGTGTATCTCAAATGTGGGCCAACTGTTGTTCATTATTTTCATTAATAAATAAATTAATCAAATCCTTGATTATATTAATATATTAACTACAATTAATGAATATCTCTTTTTTTTTGTTCTTAAACAATTTAAATGTTAAATCTTCAAGCAAACAGTCTTACAAATTTTTTTAATGTATCCAAATGTAATCTCATATATTAATTTCCCGGTGAATGTAGCTATGATCAAAGGGAAATCATGGTAATCGAGTCAAAAATATTATATCTGGTTTTTTTTTAATTATTACGTTTTAGGATCCAACTAATTCATCTAGAACAAAAAAAAACATATGTTTTTATGTATGTGCGTAATACATATATGCCTATTTTTATGGTTTATGTCTCAGGATTGGCCGAACTGATTTTCTTCAAATTAGTCTCAAATATTTCTATATGTGGATATTGATCAATTATTTTTTTCAAAATTCGTTAAGGAAGTGGGGGATATGCGAAAAAACAATTTCTTTTTCTTCACTACAGAAAAAACTTTACTTTGGAAAATTTGTAAC
The DNA here is from genome assembly GCF_047948215.1 of Lycorma delicatula. Taxonomy (NCBI): domain Eukaryota; kingdom Metazoa; phylum Arthropoda; class Insecta; order Hemiptera; family Fulgoridae; genus Lycorma; species Lycorma delicatula. The sequence goes on from NC_134457.1 coordinate 210,737,015, forward strand.
CTACATTGCATATATAAATAGTTATATTTTTTTTCAGAATTCCACCTCTTAAAATTGAAATACATTTTTTTTTGCTCTATCTCCCTTCGGTTTTAATATTTTTAAAAACTTTTTATTATTTTATACAGCATAAATTGGACTATCAAAAAATGTATACAATTTTCCAAAATAATAGACCCCGGATCTTAACCACAAAAACGTTTTTGAATTTTTTTTATTTTTCATGTTTTAGTCTTTAAATGTCTTTAAATGGAGCTTAACCTTGTTAAGCTTAACGTACATATAAACATTATTTTTTAAATTTAAAAAAAAAATTATTTCACACCTCAAAAAATATAATATTTTGATTTTTTGTCTCTATCACCTTTAATTTTTTTTTTTACTAAAAAATTGTTTTTCTTTGTCACTTTAAGGGCAATTAAAATGCCCTTAAAGACATTTTAATAAGTATACTCTGAGTCCAAAATAAGAAACATTTTTTCATTACTATGAAAAAGTTACACTATTTAAAAAAACATTTTTTTTCTAATTAATTGTTTTGTCAGGATCACTTCTTTATAAAAAAAATTACTTAATTACCCCTAGATTGTAGGGAGCTCCGAAATAAAAAATATTTATTTTTTTTAATACTTTTATTTATACTCCCATCAACAATTAAATCATTAGCGACTTATCAGTGTAATGTAACTGTACCGGTAAATTTGTAGTCTTGAACAAAGTCAGGTCGACTACACTCCTGGGAAGTGTTGTCAATTGAAATCCAATCAAATCACCACCATACCCACGATCTACCACGATCTACGATCTAATCACCGGTATCCACGATCTAGTATTCAAATAACTATATTAGAATTTGAACTTGAAAACTTCGACTTCGAAATCAGCTGATTTACGACGACGAGTTTACCACTAGACCAACACGATGGGTTTATGTTAATTTGGTGATCATTATAATCAATAAAAAAATCTGATGAGGACAACACATGACTTCCTTGTACGCCTATTAAATTACATTTACACATTTTTTTTAAAACGAAAAGTATATAAAATTTTATTTCATTAAAAACTTCTGATATTTTTTTTTATTTTTTTATTATTGAATTATTATTCATCGTAAATTTTTTTACAATGAGAGATTAATAATTAATAATAAATCTATAGATTTAAATTTAAAAAAAAGTTAAACAAAGGAAGGAGATGAAATTTGATTTGAAACAATGTGTCTTTCCCTAGGATCCAAATATTTCATTAATTAAAATTTTATTTGGCTGTACCTCTGGAACCAATGAAAATAAGTACTACGTATGATATATCGTCGAAAAGCTCTCAATGAGAGCTTATTACTAAAGTTAAAAAAAAAGTCCAAAATCCAAATTGTTTTGGATTTTGGGCTTTTTTTTTGGTTCAGTCGATTACAATCGAAATGGAGATGCACAATTAGATGTTAAAACAGTACTAAATCCAAAATTTCACTATTCTACGGCTAATCGCTTTTGAGTTAAGCGAGATACATATGTACGTACGTACGTACGTACAGACGTCATGCGAAACTACTCAAAATGTATTCAGGGATGGTCAAAATAGATATTTCCGTTGAAATCTGAAAATCGAAATTTTTCGCGATTAAAATCGTGCGAGGAAGTAAAAACTTATCAACTCAAAATATTGATTTTTTTGTGCAATTTTTTACATTTGTTTTCTTTCTTTTTACAAAAATACTTTTTTTAAAACGTTTAATTGTTATTTAAAATGTAAATAGTTAAGACAAAACACTGACCATTTAAGAAAACTTTTGTTAAAAGATAAATCCTTGTAAAAAAAAAAAATCTTGATAAAAGTAAGTAAATGATGAATGGAAAGAAAGGATATAAAGAGAAATCCGAATATATATATATATATATTCTTTATCATCTTGGATTTTTAAGTAATTTGTTGAATCATCCAGTGAAAACTTTTTTTTTTATCAAAATGACAGGCATTATTATACTGTAATAATCGAATACTGAACAATCGAATAATGATGAACAAAAATATTTTCTAATAGTCTAGAAGGCACGTAATTTTTCGTTTAATATTTATTAAAAAATCTAAATCTATCGATTGACTAACGGTACAGCTAGAAGAAACATTAAAAAACACATACGGGTCAAATTGAAAAACATTTATATATTGAAACCTTTTTTAAAAATACATATAATTAGAAACAGTTGTTTTAAATAAAAATCCACCAAGTAGGTTCGTTTTACTTCACGTAATATTTGTTAATGAGAGAATAATATTATAAATAATTAATGAACAGGAAATGTGCGTTTGTGGTAGGAAAAATTGTTAACGTAATCGACCTGCTTTATATTATTACATGCGTATTTCATTAAATAATTTTTTCAATAATTAATTTTAAATCGTATTAATTATATATCGGAATATAATTAATACGATAAATCCAGTACGCTTTAATAAAATGTTATGTATCGATAGACTAAGTAAATCTCTTAAATATAAATAATAATGTTATTAAGTTTATTTTTGATAAGTAAACACGTTTGAAAACAATTCAGCTATAAGTTATATTTGTTACAAATAGATTCTAACATGTATAGAAGTATTTTATAATAGCAAAATATTACAGTCATTTGGATATTATAAAAAGATTTATTAAGGTTTATTTTTGCTTAAATGATATAGAGCACTGAAAAATATGCCTCGGTGATGAAGCAGAAAAATTTTTTGCTCGTTATTTGCCACTTATTTTAATATTAATACTTGCTGCATTATACTGTCAAACAAATCTTTTTTTGCAGTCGGGTAAAAAAAAAAATGAACCTAATAATTAAAAGCTAATTATATTTTTATATTCTATTAATGTTATCACTAATTTCTCCTAACACTAATAAATGTTTTTGTTTATTTTTATTACGAAAGACATTTGCTCTGATAAGTTAAGTGTAGAATTACGATCAAATAAATAGTGTTTAATTTTAAATAATTTTATTTTATAATATTTTATTATATTTAAACGCATAATTAAACTTGTCCCTGACGAGATCTTTCTAATACAGTTCTAAAAATTTTGATACGTTTTTATCTGTTTTTTCAATGCCAAAATTCTTGAATCAATAATAATAATGTGTATTATTAAAAAAATATCCTATTCAAACATCATGAAATCAGGAAATTATAATTATTTCAAATGTTTTTAAAGAAAATGTACAACATAGTTATCATTTTCTAAACAAATCTTAATGACCAATAAATCAATGAAAAATCGTGTTACTTACCAAAAATAAAACCTTCTTAGTTTTTGCATTATTTTATTAATAACTCATAAATGGAAGGAAACACGTCGTTAATATTATAAAAATGCAGAATAAAAAGATTATGATCGCGAAAAATTTCGGTTTTCAGGTTTCAAGGAAAATATCCATTTTGACCATCCCTGGATCCATTTTGACTAATTTCGGCGTGATGTCTGTACGTACGTATGTATCTCGCATAAATCAAATTCGATTAACCATAGAATAGTGAAATTTTGGATTTAGGACTGGTGTAACATCTAGTTGTGCATCTTCCATTTTGATTGTAATCGACTGGACTAAAAATGTCCAAAAAAAGCCCAAAATCCAAAATGTTCGGATTTTGGACTTTTTTTAACTGCAGTAATAAGCCCTCATTAAGAGCTTTTGTACTATATATATATATATATATATATATATATATATATATACATATATATAAGTGGTACTTATTTTGATTGGTTCCAGAGTTATATCCAAATGAAATATTGATTAATGAAATATTTGGACTTGCAAGGGGAATTCACAACGGTTCGAATCCGACTCCATTTCCTTTTTTTAACCTTCTTTTTAATTTAAATATACTGATTTATTAATAATTATTACCTCTGATTGTAAAAAGACTTTTACGATAAATAATAATTCAATAATAATAGTAATTTTTTTTTAAAAATACAAAAAAATATCAGAAGTTATTAATGAAATAAAATTTTATGTAATTTTTCACTTTAAAGAAAATATGTATATATAATTTAACAGGCGTACAAGGAAGTTATATGGTTTCCACATCAGATTTTTTTTTAAACTTCAATTATTGCCAAAATATTGGATGAATAAGGTGAAACCTGTCGATAGTAGAGATAAAAGTCGAATAATTGTTAACAATTTACTTTTTCAAATTCAATTTTTCGTAGTTTATGAGCAAAGACATATACTCCGAAAAAAGACGTAGAATCATGTTTTGTAAGGTTTTAAAGCTTTACCAACATAAAATCACGTTTTTTGTTTCTAAAAGTTCTTGATAAAATAACAAAAAGAAATAGTCATTAATAAGGTATATAATATTAAATTTTTCAATAGATATCTAAAACACTATATCAGCTAAGTAAGGTGTTTTCTTTTGTTATAATACTATTATATAGTGAACTAAAGTAACGTAAAACGAGAACTTAGTACTAAAAAAACTAATTATTTAAGAAGTCACGTTACATTCACCTTATATGTAAGCACATTAAATTAACACTTATATTCTTGTTAATAACAAAAAAAAAATTGAAAAGATAAAAATATTCTAGATTAAAATGCAAAATAATTTTTTTAGAATTGATCTTCAACTGTGACCCCTATTTCTATATGATTAGTGAATTCTTCATTTAACAATAATAAACACACTCAACTTTGATTTATAATTTAGTACCGTTACAGGCCGATACGAAACAATAGACATTGCAGTACAATAAATATTTACTGTAAAACAAAGTTTATATTTGCCTAAATTATTTTCATTTATTTAATTGTGAAATATCAAACAACGCTGCTAAATCTAAAATACTGTATTGATCGCTTCGAAGGAACTCGTCGTAACATGCTTGCTTATAATCAGAGGTCTCGCGTTCAACTCCCGTTTAGGATCTGGAATATTTATTACAAATTAATTTCCTACATTTTCCCTAACGATCTAAATAATTAATGCGACTGGAAAAAATATATTATTACTGACGGAGCGGAGCGAACCGAATGCTTTTTCCAATTTCATGAAATTTTGCAAAAGATTTTTTTCATTATTCAAGACTACATATGTTAAACGATTCCTCATCAATTTTCCGTTTTAAAATGGCGGCTGCTGTTTTTGTTAGACAGGAACAATTGAGAGGTTCGATGGAAGAGATGTTTCTTTTGTTACGTTACCTATAAGTAGTCTCTCCTCACCCACCGCGTTGGTCTAGTGGTGAACGCGTCTTCCCAAATCAGCTGATTTGGAAGTCGAGAGTTCCAGCGTTCAAGTCCTAGTAAAGCCAGTTATTTTTACACGGACTTGAATACTAGATCGTGGATACCGGTGTTCTTTGGTGGTTGGGTTTCAATTAACCACACATCTCAGGTATGGTCGAACTGAGAATGTACAAGACTACACTTCATTTACACTCATACATATCATCCTCATTCATCCTCTGAACTGTTATCTAAACGGTAGTTACCGGAGGCTAAACAGGAAAAAGAAAAGAGGGGGGTGGTCTCTCCTCTCATTTAACCCACTATTATCTGCGCCTCAGTGATTACTTACATACAGCATTCTGTACATTCTAATCCACCTTTAATTCTCATGTCTGTTTCTGACAGAGCTCTCTTATTATTACGATTTCATCGTGCCAATCTCAGTCACTGTTAAATGTACTTAATTTTAAGTCGTTTTACGATAAAGATTTTTTATTTTTCGTCCTCGGACACTTTATTTGCAAAAAAAAAGCTGACAAAACAGTTTTTTTTTCACCCTACCCCCTAGGCCGGATCCACACCAAAGCAAAGCACAACTCAGGGGGTTGTCTACTGAAACGAACCTTCCTGTTCGCCGGCCATAAGTCTAGTCCAACAGGTCAGCCCGCCGGTTAGATCGTCTCATTGCCTGCCTCTAACCCAGGCGAGTAATCCAAACCCGACTATGTCGTTCCTGGACCCCACCCCAGAATCCGGACTCGGTCTTGACGCCAATGACTCTAGAGAGCGCCCTGTGCAGGGCACTCGCACCGGATCTCGGTCTTTTTCGCGAGGAGAGAGTCCCAGTGCCTCATTACTACCGCCCAGCCGTGCAAGCACAGACGAACGGCAGCTCCGCAGGGGACTGTCCCTCGACCCCTCGCCACCCCATCAACCGTCGCTTTATGCTGAAGTATCCGTGTCGCAAAGTCAGTTACCGCACGAAACCTCTCTTTCCCTGATATCATACAGTCTATGATTGTCTCACAAAACAGTTGGACTTTTTCGTCGCGCAGCTAAAGCCGCTTTTCGGGAAAGTGACGCAATTTATATAATTACACATTTATATAATTATTAAATAATAATTATAATAATAATATATTAATAATTATTAATATAATTATAATAATAATTAAATTATTATAATAATTATTTATATAATTTTATATAAATATAATATTTTTTCGTTTATTTAATTCAATAATTTTAACTAAAGCGAGCGCGCATACCGTATTTAATTCGCGCGGGTGTGGCGGTACTAACGGCAACGGTCGGCATTAACTAAACTAATGTAATTTTACAACTTACATAGAACAAATTTCGCTTGTATAGTCGACAAACAGATGAAGTCACAAGGCTTAATGGACCAGGTTCCAAGTCAACCGGGCGATTGAGCTCTAGACCTAGCCAGACAAGTTACCTTTTTACACTTTAAATATTATTCATTTATTTATTTCTATCGCTCACCTGTGACGTCTCAACATAACAGTGGACTACAACTTGTTTAATAGCTGTTTTTCGTAGTCACAGGTTCTGAGGTTTAAATCCTATTAAAAGTTAGTTAACTTTATACGAATTTGAATACTAGACAGTGAATACTGGTGTACTTTGGTGGTTGGGGTTCAAATAACTACACATCTCAGGAATGGTCGGACTGAGTCTGTACAAGACTACACCTCATTTACAACTCATCCTCATCTCATTGGGTCTCAGGGGGTTTGCTCATTATTAATTAGTTGAACAGATTGAAACGTACACATTAGGAAATAAAATAATTTTTTTTTCACACTTGGCAAGTTTAATTAAAGTTATGTATAAAAATAAATTATTGTTAAAATTTTCATGTTATTTTTGCTATCGATTAAGGAAAAAGGGCTTTTGGTCTTTATTTGCTTCACTTGTTTGCTTTAAATAAAACAAACAAATGATTTTGCTTAATTTTTTGTTAATTTTTTTAATGCGTAATCATTATAAAGTTTTTTAACAAAATTGAAAAAAAATGTTTTTTTTAACTAGGCATAACAATTTACACTAGTGAAATAGAATGCGTCTGTTATTTCTTAACTTGAAATATTTAACTATGAAGCGTGCTTTTTTCACTTAATCACTCAATTGCAGTTCAAAACAAGATAAATAGAAAAAAGGAATATGACTTTTTTTTTTAATATTTTTCATTAGCACGCTTCAATTTAGCAAAGAAATATCAAGCGATGAAAATAAAAGCAAATATTTTTCATAAAATTTTCACAGAAATGTTTTAAATTATAAACAAAATTTGAAACAATTTTATTTTTTTTTTATTATTTAAATTAAATTTCTTTTTTAAATTTTATCTTTAAGTTCCCTGCAGGTAATAAATATGATCTGAAACCCGAAAAAAATACTAGATTGTTCAGCTTGTAGCAATATAAATTTAATATACTGTAGTTAATATCAAAATTTTTTGTAAAATATTCCTTTTGTTGTTATTATGTTATACTATCTCATTATTACACTTGTAGACAATTAAATGATAAAATTTTTATTGTTTCTTATGTAAATATTAATTGTGATTTTTTTAGGCTTATCTGTAACATAAACAGCTAAAATTTCGTTTGCGATATTATATTGCAAGAAACATAACAAAGATTGGAATTAGCTACGTCAAACTATCGTTGTATTCGGCTAAGATTTATTGAATTATCTGTTTTTCCTTTGAATATCACTTCTTATCTGTTACTCGGAAGGAATTCAGGCTTAAGATTTTGAAAAACGTTTTCAATTAAATTTATTTCAGTCAATTTTCTTTAATTCTTGACCCATAAAGCTTTTTTCTTTAGTAAAATATAATCACAATAAGTAAATAATAAAGTATTTTTTTATTAGAAAAGGAACTGAGACCTTGTTAAAATATTCCACATAATTATATTATTAAATATAAATATATATACATAATTTCACGAGCAATATTTTTTCTTTACTTGCTAATTAGAAAACTTCCCTCGGGAACTAGAAGACCAAAAATCAATTTTTTTATTAAAAGACTGTCTTTCCCTTTGAAAAAAGTGTTAGATTGGACATCGATAAGATTTTAAACAGGATTTAAATAAATCGAGAATTTTGTTAAAATTAGTTAAGGCATTCATGAGTGATGTACAATCAGTAAATATTCTAAAATCGTGGTAATACACTAATTTGTTCGCTGAAAAACAAGACAAAACATAATAAAACCTTAAAGTTATTAAATATTTACACGAATAACTCAAAATATTACAACTTTTTCTTCCGTGTTAATTTCGGAGCTAATTAATAGCACCTTCCCATTAATTATCTTAGGTCTTTTGTTAGTGGCACGCGTAATAATGTTACACACAGCTCGTAATTCTTTATACGCATACTGTTAAGATCAACACTGCGATTTCAGAACGTATGAAATTTACAGAGTGTATATCAAATATATTATTATTCGTTACATATTTAAGAAATTTACAATTTTTTTTAAAGAACTGTAACTCCACAAAGAAAGAGGTGATGCTAATTAACTCCAAAAATCCTAGGTCTTGTGAAGAGAAATTCCAGAATTCTGAAAACGAGTAGTTTTAATATTTAACAAATTTAAATCACAAATTTAATTCTGGTTTATGTAAAACGTATGTTAGGAGCTCTCACCAAATTGTAAGAAATCTAATTGAAGACACAAGTGTCGTTCCTAAAAACTGTTTAACCATCCCCAAACAATATCACGAATTCTACATCGTGGTAAGTGAAGTGAAGAGAGAAACAGTTTCTCTTTGCCTTCTTCACTAATCCTAATATACCGTTATATTCTAATATAGTTTCACATGTCCATTAAGTACAAGTGATATATAAACCTATAAATCATGAGAATTATTATTTATTTATTTATTTTGACAAATCACGAAAGCTGGTTGTCAATTAAATATCATTACTTTCAGAAAAATCAACTCAAATAATGCCTCGTGTACACCTGTTTATATGCGTTATAGTTATAATTTAAACAAACTTTGGTAAATAAATGTACTTATTATATGAACGGCATTGATCGATGACTAAAAGACTAAAACAAAGATAATAAAATGCGACGTAAAAGAGAATAACGAGGAATTAAATATTAAAATAGATGAATATAATATTTAAATAGCTACTTAAGTATTTTGCTATTTAATGTGTAAAATTATAAAGGTGGACGAAGTAATTTGAAATATAAAATAAGTATCTAAGAATTAAAAATAAATACTTGAAAATGTTTGAGTATAATACAGCTCTTTACTATAGTGAAAAGTAGACAGTAGATAAGCAAAGAAAAGAAAAAACAATTCGAGTCTTTGAAATGTAATATTACAGAAAGATGTTAAAAACTGGATCGGTCGATAAAATTCGAAACTAAGAACTTTTTAAGACGATTAGGAGAGAAAATAAATTTGTGACAGAATCTTGTAAAGATAGAAATCGGGTTGGTTGGTAGGCCTACATTGAGAGAACCAGTATAATCAATTTGATGATGGAACAGCGTTCAGGAGAAAAACAAATTGTAAGGAAGACAGAATGAAATATACAAAACAATTAATTGAGGATGTAGAAAATATGTTGAGGTAACAAGATTAGCATTTTTTTTTTTTTGTTTGAGCAAAAAGGAATGGAAGAACAGCTCCGTAACAGTCAACTGATTATGGCTAAAAAAAGGAAAAAAATGCATTACTGGCATTTTAGTATACTATTTAATTCAAACAAAATAAATATTGATATTGCACTTGCGGTGCATATTACATTCACGCGCGCATTTACACATGGAAACTAAGATAACATATAAAATTCAGACAGTATAGTTAGATAATTATTGAAAAAGTAAATAGCACAAATGAATGCAGTTGTTGATCAAACAAAATTTCTTTGTTATTTCTAACTTTGAAAATAATACAATAATATGAAGTATTTAATTACATAATACTTGATTTTATATTGTTTTTTTTTTTATCAGACGAACTATATTTCCATACACCGTGCGTCAGTGACAACTAATTACTAAACAAATATTACACGTTTTTTTTTAATTTTTATTTAGATTGTATAAAATAAAAATTAACAGATGTAGATTAATCATCGAGCATTAACTCCATTTTAATATTTAAACTAATTTTTTAAAGTTTTGTCGGTACACGAGTATAAAAATACATTTAAACAAAAAAATGGCTTAGAATTCCAGGATTTTAACAAGAGACAGAAATCAGAACAACATTCTCCACGGAATATAATTCCAAAAAATTCTTGTAACACCTTTTAAACATAACATTTTTAAATCGCTGTTTTATTTATTAATTTACAAATATTTCATATATTATAAAAAAAATTACGAGTAATTTTGTATATTTTCTTTAGCATTTCAAAAAATATATTTTTTTTATAAAATTCTCGATTATGTGTAGATTTTTAATCCCAAATCATACCAGCAGATAATCGGATCATCTAGATAATCATTGTAATCTATATTTATAAAATAATGTCCTGAATGATTGAATCATAAGTTCACAGCTCAAACTTCTAGATAAGTAAATTTCGGTATGTACTTTGTTTTTATAACGTAGACATCCACTAAGGAAGGATTTTGAAAAATTTATATTGAAAAGGGGTAAATAGAATTGAAAAGAGAGGAAAATGTTTTTAATGAAAATTCTATATCTCAAAAACCGAAGGCGTTACAGTCGTGAAAATTGTTATTTAGACTCTTTTTAAGAAACAAATTAATAATATTTCGCCTTTTAAAAAATCCAATTTGGCGAGCTGGAGACAAAGTTTGCGATACCCCACCAAGTTTCATCAAAATCGGTTAAGATATGCGTCCGGTAAAGCGTACAAAAAACCCTTACGCATTTGTACGAGGGTTATTTTTTTTTCAAGGTCCAATCGGTCACAAAATTAAAACCACAGCAAAAATGAATGAAAAAAAAGATGAAAATGGGTGATCAAACACTTCCCAACGAAAACGCTACAGAAGCTTCTTTGTTATAGCTGCAGTGTGCGGCGGAGCATTGTCATGGAGAAAGACAATGCCTGATGACAACATTCCTCTCCGCTTATTCTTATTCACCCACCGTACAGCCCGGACTTGGCTCCATCCGATTTTCACCTCTGCTCACATGAAACGCTGGCTAGGAGGATAACATTTTGGCACATACATGGAGCTGCAGACCAGCGTAGAAACAAGGCTGAAAACACAGGCGGCTCCGTTCTATGAAAAGAGGGTATTAAGTTAGTACCACGGAGTGGCGACTATGTAGAGAAATAGCCTAACTATGTAGGTAATTGTTACAAATAAAATTTTTTTTATTTTCATAGTGGTTTTAATTTCGTGACTGATCGGACCTTGAAAAAAAAATAACCCTCATATACAAACAAAGCTGAAAGGTGTTCCTTTCCGAAAAACATCACCAACATACTCATTTTGACCGGATGCAGTACCGATTTCTACAAATTCTTCAGAAATCTGCTAAAAAAAAAATATTTATTATATAATTATATAAGTATTTTTTAAATTTCTGTTAGGATACCAAAGCTTAATCAAACACTATTTCTAGTGGCATATACGAGTTCATTTCCCCCGATCGATTTCATTTTGCCCCATTTCATTTATTAAACAACGAAATTATAAAATTGTATTATTTCTGTAAATGTGATATGTGTTACATATAAATGAAATTGGGCCGGTAAGAGTTTTGTAACAAATTTTTATTTATTTTTTTCTTATTATATGGAACACTTAAACATTGTTTATTATCTATTATTGTATATCTATTGTCTATTACATATATTTTTTTTAAACAAAATTCTCAATTAATAACAGATTTTGATAATAGAAATGTAGCGTCTTACCTTTATCAGTATCATTTTTGTTAAAAACGGTTTTTATTTATATTACAGAATTTTTTTTTTTTGAAGCGGAAGAAATGACATCTACGAGTCTCTTACCGCACGGTTTACAAGTTCATTTTAATTTTTATGGATATCACTGCGTTTTGTCAAATTATTCTTTTATTTTTTTATGAATTACTGATTGTTACCTTATGGATTTATTATTAAAATTTATTGCCTTAGAACAAACAAATTGAATTTCACGGCCAATTTTTTTCATTGATAGTCATATCATTCACCTCATACCACAATTTTCCTATTTTAATAAAACTAGTATAATGACCTTTACGAATCAAAAATCCTTGATGTAATATTCCACTTATTACTTTGTAAGTGTAACCCTCGATTTTTATCGTTAAATTCGATTTAACCAATCGAATTTATTTCTGTTTTATTTATTCGATTTTTAATAAAACTAGTTTTTTTTTTAAAGAATTGATGGGAATTAAAAATTTTTTTTCATGTTCAGTACTTTCATTTACATAACAGCTTTACTATTAAAACAAGCTGTAGTATACTTTCTTTTAAATTTTATTATTTCAAGTACATATAAAGTTTTTTTACGCTACCTACTACTATCATGTTTCACTATATAATGGCGCAATTCGTAAAGGTACATTAAAAAAATAAATAAAATGACATATTCGAGTCCCGCGGTTCGTCAAATGGAAAAACAACATTATCTAACAAAATTCGAAGTATTTTTTGAAAGTATTCTTTATTACTAATCTAATTGAACTGAAATATAATGTTTTCATGCTTATTTTTTTTATTTTTTCCCCAATCTTCATTTCACTGTTAGGTTAGGTCATGTTTAGAACTGTAAACGAAGTTCTAACGAACTCCGTGATCATTTATTTAAATATTACCGATGATCGTGTATAAATAAAAGTATTTTGTATGCTTCATCAGCTGTACATAGGATTTACATAGAACAGTTGATAAGCATCAAACCAGCCTTATCTCTTCAAATAATTTATTCTTAAGAAAATAAAAGAAAATTTTTAAAAAAAACTGCGCCAAGTTGAACGAAAAAAAAATCTGAAAATGTACTCAAAAAAATGTTTTTTTGGATCTAACCCCGATTGCTGTAAATCGATTCGCTTGAAAATCAATAAGGCTCTATTCCCAATAAGTTTACATCAAGCCCACCAAGTTTTGTCAAACTCGGTTGAGATTTGCGTCCGGTAGAGCGAACGAAAAAATGTTATATATATATATATATGTTGTTAATATTTATTTTTGAGAATGTAGCCAAAATGGACTATTCCGGTAGTCCTCCACCCCTGCAGTTTCTTGGCCAAAGCCTTTACCTGCAGTCCTTAAACGCCCTCAACTCGTACTTTTCAGCACTCGCCGGACTACGATGTCCATACTCTCAGCCTTCCTCGGACTACCTCCAGCTTCACCGGGAATAATCTCGGGTCGGCATAAGAATGCCAAATCGGGCGCCTTTCAGCGCTTAATAGCCGTCTTTACGGCATTTCATCCTATCACCTATGACCGCCGCATGCCCTGTTTACAACTTAATCAATTCATATCTAAATAATTGGGAATCGCCCTACTCTAAACAGAAGTCCTCCCAGCCAAAACAAGAGAACACGACCCCGAAGGGCCCCACCCCTCTAGCTGGAAGGACTTTCTTTTTTCCTATTTAGTCTCCGTTAATTACCTTTCAGATAATACTTCAGAGGATGAATGAGGATGATATGTATGAGTGTAAGTGAAGTGTAGTCTTGTACAGTCTTAGTTCGACCATTCCTGAGATGTGTAGTTAATTGAAACCCAACCACAAAAGACCACCGGATTCCACGATCTAGTATTCAAATCCGTGTAAAAAAGACTGACTACTAGGACTTGAACGCTGGAACTCTCGACTTCCAAATAATCTAGCTGGAAGGACTGTCTGTAACCTAAACCCTTCCCGACCTTGATGACATCACCCGCTTAATATGTGCGGTTAAAAGGAATTAAACTAGTTTTCCAATAATTCTTTTATGTTTAATGAGAGCCTAATAAGGCCGTACTCCAAAGTAATTGCTGCGATCATAATAATGTATGATTTAGTCGAACAAAACATGTTCCGCTGTCTCCGGTACAAAACATTCGGCACACAACTCATCCTTAACAAATCCAAAACTATACAGTTTTGCACTGAAATTGCCATGTCCAGATAGGTTTTGTGAAAGATCATAATAGGTACATTTATATACATACATGAGCTATATATATAAAATTATATCTAATGTATATAAATATCACCGGGCACAATAGCGATTTACAAATTATTTGGAAAATCCGCTAAAAATGTACAACTTTACACATATGTTTTTTAACTACTAAAACTTCGACGATCATGTGTTTTTTTGGGGTTTTTTGCGTAATTTAATTATTTCCTTTATCTTGTTACTTCGTTTTAGCTTCATTACTAGAACTTACGATAATGAACTAGTATAATTATGCGTGATAGTATGAACTTATCATAAGTAGCATACCGTAACGCAGCTTGAATTCAATGACATGACGTAATAGTTACATTACTTTTCGTTTCCGCAAGAATAAATATAGTAGCTATTTAACGTTCATTTTTTTTAATCTTTTACATAATACAACACAACTCATAGCAATAATGATTATTTCTGATTATTATAAATATTTTCTTTTATAGCTTATTATTTACACTTCTAATATATTTTATTTATTTAAAATTAAATAGTACACTCGTAAATTTTTCAGTACCAGAACGTTTGATTTTTGTATTATAGCAGACCGTAGGAAACCCACCGGGCTGGTCTAGTAATGAACGCATCTTCCCAAATCAGGGATTTGGAAGTCGAGAGTTAAAGCGTTCAATTCCTAGTAAAGTCAGTTATTTTTACACGGATTTGAATACTAGATCATAGATACCGGTGTTCTTTGGTGGTTGGGTTTCAATCAATCACACATCTCAGGAATAGTCGAACTGAGACTGTAGAAGACTACACACTTCATTTACACTCATACATAATATCATCCTCACTCATCCTCTGAAGTAATACCTGAACGGTAATTCCCAGAGGCTAAACAGGAAAAAGAATGAAGCAGACCGCAGAAATAAGGTCCACAGCTACACGTGGCTGGCTATATGACGATGTTATCAAAAATGCACATTCATTTCGATGTTTATATTAAGAAGCAAAACCTGTCTTTTTCGTATCAAATGTTTAATTTTTTTGTAAATTAGATATTTAACGTAACATTTTGTTGCCGTTTTCCTACTGATATAAAAAAACAAGGACCGTTATCGTGCTGTCTGATTTTTATAATTTACTGCAGTACCCTTCGTCAAGTCATACCATTTAAGGAAATGATAATATTTTTCATTAAGAAATATGATATTTGATGGAAAAGTAAAACGTATGCCAGACTTTACTTAAAACAAATTTTATGTGAAAGGACAATTTTTTATTTCTTCCAAAAAGCAGTTCTGGAACGGCGTTTCGCCGTTCCGGTAAATTAGCATCCCTGAAAATAACCATTCTTAACTAAAATAGTTAATTACTGGAAAAATGGTTATAATTTAATAAAAAACAACTGTATCCGGGGAGTATAATGAGAAACAGTTGAAATTTGTAGAACATAGTTTTAGAATTTACATATCGCACATGGCGATGTAAAGCAACGGAATGAAATCGAATAGATTTTTAAAGATTTGCTAGATGAATAAAATATCTCCCACAATTTTTTAGGGTTATTATGAAGAGATTTATTAAGTTTTAAACTAATCGGTTACGATATACAGTGATATTTTAAGCTTATTGTTACCACCAGCCGATAATTAGCAAAATATCAATATAAGTACAAACGATTCCTATGTTAGTAAATACGTTATTCAATACATTTATAACGTTTAATATTTCAGTTATGAATTAAACATTAACAATCTCTTTAACAGTTATGGTCATTATACAGAATTTTCTTTGACGTGCATTTTATTGTTTAATAATTTTTCACAGCCAGTTTAATCACACGCATATTTACATACGCAAACAAACAAACAAAGAAACCACGGTATACATAGACTGTGTTTGTCCTAGATTTTAACAAGTAATCAATGCCGATCAAAGTTCATATATCTAAATTATTATTCTGATTTAGAAACCTATAGTTTTTATTTTTCAGTGTTTATTATTATCTTTCCTTGTAATAAAAATAATTAACCTTAATTAGTTTAAGCTAATATTAAAAATAAAAAAAATAGGCTAAATATAAAAAAATTAAATTATCAGATGTAAAGAAATAAAATAAATAAAATTATATTAAACTGAACAAATAATGACGTAATTATTATAACACGTTTTTCTTTAAATATAAAATCGGAAGCGTTGAAAATTTAATGGAAAAAATAAGCAATGTAGACATAATAATACTCGATTCGTAACAGTGTTATCAAAGCTGGACTTGTTTATCTCTTCGGGTAAATTAATGATAATAAGTAACAATAAACTAAAATTGGGTTACATTACTTGTGCGCGTAAAATTAAAAATAGATCATAAAAATCATGATCAGCATTGTACAAGATTTTTACTATCTATTTTCAATTCCACGCACACAAGAAATGAAACCCAATTTGTGCATAAACCCAATTTTCATTTGTGCATAAAACATAAAAAAGTTTTTCATTCTTTTTATTCATTAAAATATTTTTTTATGATATCGTTGTAACAGTATATATGTAATTTTTTTCTGGTAGCGTACTTGTAACAAATACAGAACCAATAAAATATCCTTTTACTAATGAATATTTTTTAAATACTTGCACTTAACTGATATTATATCGATAAAATTTTGTTAAAATATTATCAAACAGAAATTGTTTCATGAAACTTAATAATTATTTCTCACGCAAAAAAAAAATACATGCCACTCTTCAATAGTTTAGTTGAGAATTAGTGTCTGGTTGGATGCAATCGCGTTTTTCATGCTCCGTGCGTTTATGACTCCAATTGCTGTTTACTATTCTTGTTTTGTTGTTTTACGATTTACTGTTTGTTTTTCGTTGTTAGTAGTTTTGTTCATTTATTATTTAATTTTTTGTGTTTTTTATTATAGTTTGTTTTGTTGTGTTAGGCTATACTTAGCCGAGCGTTTATTCGCTTTTCTCACGAAAAGTTTTATTTAAATAAGTGTATTTATTTAAATAAGTGTTATGTGTATATATTTAACATTCTACCTACGGTTACTATGGATTATTTATTGGTAACCACAGCTGTTTGATTTATTAATCTTCTTGTTTACGTTCGTCTATTAGAGTTTACTTAGTCGAATAATTTTATTTAGTCGGACTTGGAATATTTTCATATAATCATCATCAGCTGTTTGAGCAGAGGGAGATTTTGAAAAACTTTTTTCCTCCAACAGTGCTGCAATATTTATATTTTTACTTAAAAACCTTTTACTGTTGTCACATGGCCGACCCGCATCGGTCCAAGAAAATGAACCCACCGGAACAGGAGAGATTCACTGATATCTCTGACAGCAGTGGAACTGAGAGTTTCGCTGACATGGTTGTGGAAGTTACAGCGTGCGGACCGTTTAATTTTCAGGTGTTCTGGGAAGAAGGCGGGGGAAGACTGTCAATCCGGTAGTCTCGACCAGTGGAGACTTTGGGGAAGGCTTTCCGTTTCTCCCGACTAAATCCGATGACAATATGGATGAACGGCGACGTTCCTTGAAAACTTCAGGGAAGCGACAGCTGTGTGACTCCCCACCTACTGGTGAAGATACGAAAAATCTAACGCTGGTGGTTGGAGTGATCTTTATTTGTCGGGTGACCCCTTTGACTCGGAAGGGTGTGAATCCTTCACGGACGCCTCTACACGGAGGAGGATGTACCAGAAGTGGAAATGGGTGCTGTAGGACCCGCAAGAACGCTTTCGTTACGGAAGAAATACTTTCAGCATAATCTGATGCTTCTCTTGCGTGACGTTAACGATTTGAGCACTTTGGTGAAGCAACACAGAACTACCAAGAGAGAAATAAAAGAGTGCTGTTACCGACTGAACGGCAGTGCTCGTACGTTGAACTGTTTTGAGGATGTTTTGAATGCGGTACCTGAGAAATAATAGGCGGGACTTTCTACCCGGCTGACAAAAACTGAGAAGACTACTCAAACGCACCATATACTCAGCGATATGGCGTCATAGATCTCGGACGGAGGCTTGGAGCGTCCCGTGTCCTGGACACTTGATGAGCTTCGCCGGGTAGTTGACAGTGGGGTAGCGGACGCAGATATTGAGCGGCTGATCTTGAAGAGCTGGCCGGAAGACGTTTTCCAATCCTCTGCATTAGTAAAGGACATTACTGATTTAGCGGAGAGAGTGGGATCCGCGTGGAGTTTAGACGTGGCAGCTGGTGTCGATCACTCGCGACATATGCCGATTTATCGCAAGGCCCCGTGGATTCTGGGCTTGGCTTGCGCGGGAAGTCTGAAGGCGGGTCAGGTCTTGGTTGTTCAGTCTTCTGCCCGTGATTTATCTGGGGAAGAAAGGGCGGAAAACTGGAAAGGGTGGTAGGAAGACTCATGTTTTCGTCAAGGACTTAGACGTACTTACAACAAGGGCGAGGAGCTCCCTCGTAAGATTATTGGGGAGTCAGTGTCCATAGAGATTCTGTCTATGCGGAAGGCCTACGAGTCAACACTTTGGCCGTGCCTCTTCTTTTGGAGAAACTACTATCCAACGGGCGTATCCGCATTGGCTAGCTGGCCTGCCGGGTGACTTGACGTACCTCAGGTGACCTTTGCTATCGGTGTTGGGGTACAGCGGACAGGGCCAAGTTTTTTGTCTTGGCCCAGACCGAAATGGTCATTGTTTTACCTGCGGTATGGCCGGCCATATAAGGAAGAACTGCAAACACGAACCCCGCTGTCTGTCATGTAAATCGCACGGACATGATCTTGGGGGTCAAGGATGTAAGGTAACCCCACCTGCACCAGCGCTATAAATATGTTCACAGCTACGCTCATATACATCCTCCCACCCGCCATCTGGAAGGGGTGGGAGGGTCCAGAGCCTCATTTTCGATGATCGGGTGGGGACTCTCTTGTAGTGCCGTTGGGGGGAAAGTAAGACCGTAGTCCTGGTGGTGAATCCCTTTGGAGTTTCTCATTAGAGGCGAGGCGTTAATACCGGAGTCACGGTAAGTGGAACTTATTTCCTCATCTGAGGCAAGGAAGAAAGACCGAGTCCCGGCTGCCTGGGCGGGACCTTGTGCTCTTCCGAGGTACTTTGAGGCAATGGCACCCCTTCGAGTTGAGCCTATGGTTAGTCGCGAATCCGAATCCAAGGGACGGGAAAATCGAAGGAGAATCAAAAAATAGAACGAAAGAAAGATTAGATTCAGCAATATATATTTTTTTTGGGGTATGATGACACTGTTTGAAGTGTACTATAAACCACTTTTGAAAAGTTATGTGAAAAGTATTAATCGACTCTCGTTCTGATTTGGGCTATCGTAGACCAAAGGTTTTTACGTCAACGTTTCATTTTTCAATTGCTTTTAAAATTAATATCAAAACCCTCCTACTCCTTCTATTCAAAATTTATGAGTAACCCTAGGGGGGATCCCTGGGTACGTGAGCTATATAGAAGTACAGAAGCGTTCCAAGAAGTGTTAAAAATGGCGGGATCATCTTATAAACTGGTTCCTATTATGTACTTTGGTCTACTGTACTGTTTCTAAATAAAATTCGAATTTTTTTAACTTTTCTTTGTTTTATTCAACTTATCTTTTACCATTTTGTTCTGAATTAAATTCTCTACAAGTTTTGCTTAAACGTTTTATATGTTTATACTCATTTAGCAAAGTTATTGTACATCAAACATATAAAAATTGGGGTTTTACCCCAATTCATTGGTTTTTACCCCAAATTTCTCAAAGACTACTGCAGGACCTATTTTATTATATTTTTTAGGTCAAAAGCCATAAGAAATTACTAATTCTGACCTTTAATTACATCCTAAAAATTTCGTTACGATCTCTTTCCAATAGGGAACCTAAAGTCTGAGCGAAATCTTTCACTAGCCGTAACTCGCAAACTAAGTATTTTAGGACATATTTTTATTATGGACTTTTTCCATTATTTTCACTAGTAGAAGAGGTTATGAAACTCCTGAGAGAACTTTATATATAAATATATATATATATATATATATATATATAGGGATCCAGAAGGAAAGGGAAATAATTTGGGAACTGATTCTAGAGCTTGAAATACGGAAACGTTCATACAAACAAATTTCCGAAAACGCTCTGTTATCGAGTTACGGCTAGCGAAAACTTTCATCCGAATTAAGGTGTTATATAAGGGGTTTTGTCATGGGTTTTTTTATGTTTTTCCACATGAAACATAGAATAAAACAGGTCCCAGAACTGTACCTTCGTAGTTTTCATGATATACAACCTAAAGCAGAAAAATTCGGTGGCGAAAAATACATTTTTTAGGTTTAAAGTACAATAACTTTATTAAATGACTAATAAATGCGTAATTTTTTGTACCAGAACTTGTTTGAATATATATATATATGAAAGCTCTGTAAGTAATTGCTAAGATATGTATTGTTTACATGTTATCTTTATATTTCATACAAAACTAAAGCAGAAAGGCTTTTACTTCAATGGCTTTGTATATAATTCAATTTGTGCCCGTTATCTACACTGTAGGTTTATGTTATTACACGATTACGCACGAATAAAGGACTATTTTAATGCAAAGGAACAATAACTCTTTTAACTAGATATAGTATTATTTACAGGAATAGAATCTTAGTAATACCTACTATTTTTTAACTTGAATTATTTACGGTTTAGGTCACCATTTCATGAAAAAAAAAACAATAGATTTTTGGAATTAAATCACAATCAAGAGAATTAAATTCCTTAACAGAATAAAAAGAATAGGTCGCTTTCCTTTTTTTTAAATATATTTAATAGTGAAGAAAAAAATTAAAACAATTACCTGTTTTATATTAAATTTTCTCAAAGTTCCTTTGAAGTTTGACGGATTTTTTTAACGTTAATAAACTGGTCTAGAAAACTGCATCATAGTTTAAAAATATAATTTTATAAAAACCAATTATCATGATAGTTACTCAGTGATATGAAATGATAAATATATTCCAGTATTTTAATATTTCAAGATTTTTTTTATTATATCATAAATAATTGTACAGGTTCTGATGAAGCAAAGTTTTCTACAAAAGCGCTTAACATGAATAAAAGAAAAAAATAAGAAGTAATTACATAATTTTGTAAAATCTCCTTTCTCACCTACCGGATGAAAGGTTTTTTGTGATTTTCACACTACAGATTTCAGAGGAATAAAAAAATTAAAGCAAATAAAAGTTTATTCTTATTATCATTATTTTATATAAAAATGAATGTTGTTTGTCCCGTATGCGTTCCCATACCATTCATCCGATTGCGATGAAACTTTGGTGAGTTGTGCACACGCCCGCGAAGATTTCTGGATAAGTTTGGACCCGCTAGGTGGCCCTGGGGTAGAGATATTTCAAAAAATTGTATTTATGGTCCGACTGGGAGCTCATATTCAGAATACGTGTTAACTCACACGGAGAGAAATATCTCTGCAAAATACGGACCCGCTAGATGGCACTGGGTTTGAGGTATTCCGAAGAATTGCATTTATAGTCCGATTTGATTCATATTCAGAATGTATATTAGTTACGTAAAAATAATTTTTTTTTGCAAAACCTGTATCCGCTAGGTGGTGCCGGTGTCGAGATATTTACGAAACAAACAAACATATAAACAGACTTTCTTCTTATATATATATATATATATATATATATATATATATATATATATATAATTTATAATATATATATAAGGCAATGTTCTTATGTGTGTCCGCTATAAACTAAAAAACTACTGGACTAATTTACGCGCGGGAAAAGGGAGAAAGCGAAAGAATGACAAAGGGAAACGGGTAAAAAGGGGAAAAGGAAAAAAGAAAAATGGGAAAGGGGAAATAGAGAAAAAGGAGAAAGCAAATAGGGAAAGGGGGAATGGTGTGAAAATGGAAAAGGGAAGGAGGAAATAAAGAAAAGGGAAAAAGGGATAAGGTGAAAGGTTAAATTTTGTGAATTTGTAAATTCCGTAATGTACAGTTTTTTAATGTTTAATCGTACTTTCAATTGTGTTCACTTTATATATATATATATACTTAAATCTAGCAATAGCGAAGCATTGTCGGGTCTGCAAGTACATACGAGGCTCGGCTGATAAATGCTCCACATATATGCGCAGCATGGGAATGAAAAGAGATATTTAATCAATAAAAGTACAATCGCCGGTCACTTTGAAGCAAAGTGACCACCTCCTTTCGATGTTTCTCGTCAGTCGCAGAAACTGGTCGTCGACTGCGAGGTGCGTTCTCAGTTGTCGCTTTACCAGCTTCACATTCGCGAAATTTCAACGTCCGCCTATTCACAATACTGCTGTCAACAGCTTCACTACCGTAAACCGCTTTTAGACGATGAAAAATATTCGTAGTATTCACATTTTCTGCTGTTAAAAATTCGATCACTGCGCGCTGTGTTAACCGTGTTGACATATTGGCCGTACTCGACTCCATTTTAACTGCTACTGAAAACAAACCGATAAGCGGATTTCAACGCATTACCGCAGGTTTGTAGAGGGGGATGATTTTAGCTCAATAGTAGCTTTTGTCTCCGTGTAGCACGCTAGTATGCAAACTTTATCAGCCGAACTTCGTATATAAAAATGAATGTTTGTTTGTTTGTCCCGTTTGCGTTCCTATAACATTCATCCGATTGCATGAAACTTTGGTGCGTTGTGCGCACGCCCGCGAAGGTTTATGAATTAGTTTGCACCCGCTAAATGGCGCTGAGGTCGAGATATTTTGAAAAATTGTATTTATGGTCCGATTTGGCCATATTCAGAATATATATTAGTTACGTGAAAATAAATATTTTTCCGAAAAATAGAAAAAGGGAAATAGGGAAAAAGAGAAAAAGTGAAGAAGAGATGAATGGAAGAAGGAAAAAGGAAAAAAGAAAAATTGAAAGAAGGGAAAAAGGGAAATGTTAAATTTTGTGAAGTTCTCTAATGTTCAGTTTTTTAATGTTTTATCAAACTTTAATTTGTGTTCATTTAATATATATATACTCAAATCTAGCAATGGCAAAGCATTGACGGGTCAGCTAGTTATATTAAGTATTATTGTTTTCGGTGATGTTTGTTTTTTTAAGAAGTTGTAATGAAGGCTAATCTGAATGAAATTGGTTAATGATTGGATGTATAAAACGTTTTTGTGTTTTAATGCAATTAAAACTAGAGTAATTTATTTTTTTAACAGGAGAGAAATTATTAATAATATAAAATAATTTTACATAAATCTGATTGGTGTCAACATAGTATGAATAATTGTAATTGTACTGTGCTAACTTTTGTCGATGCTTTTAATTACCTTTGGATAGATTTTGATTATAATCTGAAGTTTAATATCCATATAAATAATTTGATTGAGAAGGTTAGGACTTTTACTAATTTATAATTCTTAGCCGTATTTCGTCTTATATCCAGCTTAGAATGGTTTATTGTGCATTTGTTCAGGCAATACTCTCATATGGCATTTTGGCGTGGGGAATAGTTTGACTAAACAGTCAGCCGCTATTAGATACTACTATTAACTCATTAAAAATTTGTCTGGTTAAATCGTATATTTTTCCTAGAAGTTTGCTTTTTATTCTTTGTTTAACATTGTTAATTTTAAAATTTTTATGTTAAAAATTAAATTCGTTTATAAAAAAGATCGACGTTTATTTAAATTCTATTATAATCATTCCTATAACTTTAAAATAAACAACAGCAATTTTTAATAACTTTCATTGACTTTAAAAAGGCATATGATTGTATTCAAAGACCAACTTTGCTAGAGATCCTACGAAATTATGGGTTTCCCCCGAAATTAGTGAAAATGATAGAATTAACATTAAAAAACACGCAGTCCAAGGTTAAATTTAGAGGGGAGATGTGTGAACCCTTCCCGATAAAGACCGCATTGAGACAAGGTGATAAACTTTCCCCACTGTTATTCAATATTACATAATTAAAATTTGGCAAAAGAAAAATTCCGTTAAAACAGTAACAGGAACAGTAAAAATTCAATAAAAACTAATATATTAGGATTTCCGATGATTTGGCCCTACTAGCACTAAACACGGAAGAGATTAAAAAACAAATCACCGCCTAGAAAAAATTTCCGAAAGGACTGGCCGGAAAATTTCTTATGAAAAGACGCCATGGATTCCCTCTGTATAAGCAAAATCAAAGTTAACGATAAAGAAATAAAAATAGTTGAACGATTTAAATACTTAGGTGAAATCATTCATGCAGATTGAAGGAAAAACAAACATGACAAAACAGAATAACTAAAATTAATAGAACACAAAGTCTAACTTGGCAAACATACAATAAAAAATGTCTCTTAATAAAATTCAAAATTCACCATTATAACTCAGTAGTTCTTCCGGTGGCGCTTTACGCTTGTGAGACTATCTTTCACATTAAGAATGAAAGTAAAACGAACCGATTACTTAAAAACAGAAAGGCGAATTATCAGAACTTATTTAACTAAAAGTTATCAAAAGGATGGAGACTGGCGAATTTCCACAAATGAAACAGTCCACAAACAAATCGACCAGATTCTCAGTAAAATGAAAAAAAAACCAAGGATTTCCAATTTTTTTCACGTATTAAGAATACCTGAGAACCGAATTTTAAAATAACTGGTCACAAGGAATATTAACAAAAAAAACCGTGGAAAATATGTTGGAGAAATTCAAAGAGATCTTCAAGAAATTGGCTTGAGAGCTGAGGGCGCCTGTGATAAAATGAAAATTAACTACGCACTTCAAAACAATATATTCAACGTTAAAAAATTAGAAAGGCATAACAAAATGGAAGTCACAGACGAGATTAGGAAACAACGATCCGACAGAATTTAGAAATACTGGGAAAATCGAAAGGCCAGACTAATACAGAAATTGACGAGGAACTGAAATATGGATGACTAAAGTGGTCCAATGTGGCCTCAAAAGTAAAAAAAAAAAAAAGTCGTTCCTCTATAACTAGATATTCCTTGATAACTAATATTTGTGTACCTCTTGCTAATAGAGTTCTCTTTAGGAGAAGTTTATACAAAGAAGCTACTCAATTGTTATTAATGTTCCGTTCCATGTTGAGTCGGTTAGTGCTGCGCTCTAACATCTACTAGCGCTGGCCGGCGAATTAATCTAATATGACCATTCTACGTAAGAATCCAGCACAGTACGGTCGTGTTTTCATTTCACTATAAGGGGACTCATCCTTTCTTGATAATGTTCAAGTTCAATTATGAATAAAGTGTCATACATTCTTAAGTTTAATGTAACTATTGTAATTCAATTAAAATGTCAAAGGTGACAACAGATTAAATATAACGATTCAAGAAGAACATGGCGTTCTTCATTTCATCATCTACCATCTCATCAAAAATACAGTCCACACTAGCTCTAAATTCTAACAAATTTCTTTATGGTCATCGCGGGCCGGATTTTCAAGTCGACGGATCTAACAACGTTTCATGATCGTCGCCGGATAGAGGGACAGGATCATCACGTCGCCGAATTCGCAAGGTAGGGTTCGTAAAGTCGGATCAAGTCGCCGGATCAAGCGGTATTTATAATTTTATTTATAATCCGTGTTAAATAAAATTATTTCATGTTTCACAAAAACTACGTGAACCCTAATTTCATAGAACAGTGTATTTAAAATATAGCTGTATAAAGTTAAATATATTCGAACGGGTTGTAACATGCAGTTACGCGCAAGACTATTACGACAGGTAAGTGTTGTGGACTTCAATACCGGTTTTAGTAAACTTCTTTGTTAAAACTGTACGGCGTAGGCACGCTCACACTCGAAGTTCAAGTTTCGTATTGTTCGCCGACCTGAAGATAGATCGATGCCAGCTGATAAAATCGTATCGAATATACATTCAAGCTATTTTGTTCATTCGACTTTAGTCATAGACAATAATCTAACAATATTACTTTGTATTCAACCTTATCGACGTTTACTATTATTGTTTTATAATAATTTAATTTTTTATAACTTTAATTTTATCTCTGTTAATATTGTAATTACAATAAAAATGAAATTTAAAGATCTAATTAAGAAACGAGGTATTATGAAAAACCGCATAGCAAAATTAAGAATATTCATTAATAATTTTAATTCCGAATCAGACGATTTGATCTGTTTACTATAAAATTCAATAAACTATTTGAAAACGAAAAAACATTTTTTGAAGTTCAATCTGAAATAGAATTGCATAAAGATGCACACATAAAGATTTAGAGGATAGGCATGTATGATAATATTTTTGATAAACTTAAATTAAAACATAAAAAACTAGAAAATCTTTTGAAAATTTCAGACGCAATCGAGTCAAATAAAATAATTGACAAATCCAATCAAATTACATTAAAACCTATACAAATTGAGCCCTTTCACGGTGATATGAGAGCATGGCATAAATTTTTTTGATCTTTTTAATAGTTTAGTCCATAATCGCAAAGAATTTTCCGATGTTGAAAGATTTTACTACCTTACAAATTTAGAGGTAATGCTTTAGATGTAATAAAAAATTTATCAGTAACATATGAAAATTATGAAACTGCCGTTAACTTATTTAAAGCTCGTTATGACAACAAACGATTAATTGCAGCTTAACATGCTATGTAAATTATTAATCTAAAACCATTAAAAAAGGGAAAATTCCGAAAATTTATCTAAATTCACTGATCAAATTACTTCAAATATTAATAATGCATTGAAGAATCAAAATATTGATTATTTAGAATTTATTATAATACAGTTAATTACTCAAAATTTAAATTTAAATACTTTAAAAGACTGGGAAAAAACATTGGAAAATAATGAATTTCCAAAGTTAGAACAACTCATTTCTTTCTAGAATGTAAGCGTAAACTACTTGAATCCACAGACACGATTCAATGTATTGAAAATGTACACTCGCCTAATGTAGGTTTCAGCGGCAAAAAATGCATTTCATGTAAATAATTCTAATAACTTTATGTGTACATTATGTAAAACTAGCCACCATCCATTGTATCAATGTGATAAGTTTTTAAGTTATAATTTTAATGAAAGGAAAAATTTTGTATTTCAGAAAACATTATGTCTTAATTATTTAAGTAAACAGCATATTGTAAAAAGGTACCAAAGAAATCGTAAATGTAAAAAAAAAATGCTCACAGAAGCATAGTACGGTAATTCATTTAGATAAAACGCTGCAAGAGCCAGCAAATAAATTTTCTAAGCAGAGTCAAGCTCCCTCAGCTAATAGTTCGTATTGTACTTTAAAATCAGAACATAACAAGTCTGTTAACGATAAAGATAAAAAAGCTAATTTCATCCAAGCCAGGGTCTTACTTGATTCCGCTTCGATGATTTCATTTTGTACCGAAAGGTTTGCTACCAAACTTGGGCTTCAAACCAAACCTGTTTTAATGCCGATCACAGGTATTAGTAATGTTTTCGCTAAATCTAAGCTAAGTGTTGATTTAAATATTAATTCTAGATATAAAGATTTCAATTTTAATTTGAAATGTCATGTACTGCTATTAATTACAAGTCTGTTACCTAATGATTTTGTAAACGTAACTGACTGGGAAATTCCTTCTCAACTTTTTCTTGTCGATCCTCATTTTAATATTCCTGGGTAAATCGACATTCTTCTAGGCGCTCAATATTATCTTCCGCTGCTTAAGCCTGTTCAATTAACTCACAATTCTAATTGTACCATACTTCAAGAGACTCGTCTTGGTTTCTTGGTTTCTGGTCAAATCCCTACTAAATCTAGTAAACGGAAATATAATTCAGATTCAATATCACTTTTTGTTAACAATGAACAGCTTTCCTCTCAATTAGAATCCTTTTGGAAATCTGAAGAGATCGAAAATCGTTTACCGACCAAGGAGGAATCTTTCTGCGAAAAACATTTCGTTAAAAATACCTTTCATGATGACAAAGGCAGATTTTTTGTATCTCTTCCTCATATGGAAAACTGCGCTTTAGGAGATTCTTATGAAAATGCAAAGCATCTTTTCAATTTGTTGCATCGTAGAGTTCAGAAAAACGCTTAACTTAAGGAAGATTACTTCCATTTCATGAAAGAATATCAAGAATTAGATCATCACATACAACCTGTAGATTCATCTCGGTGTAAGGCCTCATCTGAAACCTTTTATTTGCCTCACCACGCAGTATTTCGTGAATCTTCCACCACTACCAAAACAAGAGTAGTATTTGACGGTAGTGCAAAAACATCAAACGGCCGATCACTCAATTCAATTCTTGCTACAGGTCCAGTAGTACAACAAGATTTATTTTCGATTATAATTCGTTTTAGAACTCACAGCTACGTGCTATCAGGCGATATTCCAAAGATGCATCTACAAATTCGCATATATCCTCGAGATTTTCCATTGCAAAGAATCCTCTGGTACGATAATAACTCATCAGTCATTCCGTACAACTTACAAACAGTTACTTACGGTTTAGTACCTTCAAGCTTTCTAGCTACAAGATGTTTGATCAAAATTTCAAATCAAAATGAAGCCTTCTTTCCTCAAGCTTGCCAATCAATCAAGCAAGATTTTTATGTCGATGATCTGCCTACTGGTTGTGACAACATCGATCAGTTGAAATAATTATACAATGATGTTTCGTTATTGATTAGTAAATATAGACTTTCACTACATAAATGTCATTCCAACGTTCCGGATATGTTCGACAATTCTGATTCTTTCATCAAATTAGATAAGTATGAAAATATCAAGACACTTGGGTTATTTTGGAATCCTCAAGGCGATGATTTCATTTATCAATTCAAACCGAAAGATAATAATACTTCTTACACTAAACGTTCTATTTTATCAATTGTTTCTTCATTGTTCGATCCTTTGGGTCTACTTGCTCCTACTATCGTTCCATTTAAAGTGTACATCCAAGAATTATGGTGCGCTAGCCTTCAATGGGATGAAATTTTTCCCGCTCCGTTAGCAGAAAAATGGAATGTTCTGTACTCTTAACTCAAATCTTCAAGTAATTTTAAGATTCCTAGATTAGTTAAAATTAGTTTTAGTAAAAGTTATCAATTACATGGATTTTATAATGCAAGTAGTAGCGCATATGATGCTTGTCTTTTCAGATTTGTTGATAGTAATGAACACGTTGAAATTCACTTGCTGTGCTCAAAATCTAGAGTTGCTCCTCTCAAGCAAATCTCCATTCCAAGGCTTGAGTTGAACGCTGCTCTTCTGTTATCTAGTTTATTTAATAAGGTTAAGTGTATTTTAGGTATAAGGTTTCATTCAATCCACTTTTGGTCAGTTTCTCAAAGTGGTACTTTATTGGTTGTCGCTTCCTAATCGATGGAAGGTATTCGTCGCAAATAGAGTTTGCGAAATTCAAGAGCTAACTAAGGAATGCTTATGGAAGCACGTTCTTTCAAAGGATAACCCGCAGAGCAGACATCCTGTCACGTGGTTGCATGCCGAATGCATTAACCTCGTCACAACTCTGGTGGAATGGTTCGTCTTTTCTGAAGGAAGAGGAGAACGCCTGGCCACCCAATTCGCCTATCATTTCTATGATTCCGCCAGATTCGGTCAAGGAAGAGAAGAAGACTAGCAAAACTAATGTATTTTCAGCTGCTCCTCAAACAAAAACTTTAGAACTTTCAAAATCATTTTCTTCGTTCGTAAAACATTAAACATATTTTCATATTGTCGTCGCTTCATTTATAATTTAAAAAATAAAAATAATCGTATATTGTCACCAGAAGAAATCTACTCCACGTTGGAAATACCTATCCGTCATGGTGGGGGACATACATCTCATTCAGCTCCATTTACTCCTGGGCATTTTTTAATTTTTGCTCCGTTAACTTCCTTACCAGCCCCTGATAACTTTAATTTTACGTTCTTTGAAGGTTTATGTAACTATTGTTGCACGAATTTTTTTTCGTTTTTGTATATTAAGTTTCATCTCATGATAATGAATTTAAAAATTATAATTTAATGAAATTATAATTGGTGGCGGTGTGTTCCGTTCTATGTTGACCCGGTTGGTGCTGCGCTCTAGCATCTACTAGCGCTGGCCGGCGAGTTAATCTATTTTGTATAGCAAATTTCATTAAAAACAATGCATTTTTTATTTTCTTTGCCCACCATTTTGAATTTTGAAAAACTAATTTAAGATTCGTAATAAGCGAATCAAAAAAATCTATTTCTACAACTTTTCGTCAAAAATGGACTATCAGAAAAATGTATTGGGTGAAAGGGTTAATGAAATAATAAAAAAGTAACATAAAAATAATAGAAACATTTATAATTAATCAAATATTTATTTTTTATTCAAAAATAATTGTAAATAATTTGTTCATAAATAAGTATAACTAAAAATTATGAATAATTAATAATTATTTAAATGTTAAAATTATAAACAAAAAGCCGTCAATTTAATTCACGTTCAAGTCGTCATTTCTTTATTAGAAGTTGAATTTGAAATACGCGCGTGGCTCGACTGTGAGGAGAACTCGAGCAAGCGATAGGCTCATTTCGGGCGAGTTCGTGGCTCCTCACCGTCCTGTCCCGAGACACAACTTAATCTAATATGACCATTCTACGTTAGAATCCCGCGCAGTGCGGTCGTCTTTTCATTTCAGTCCAAGGGGACTCATAGTTTCTTGATAATGTTCAAGTTCAATTATGAGTAAAGTGTCATACATTCTTAAGTTTAATGTAACTATTGTAATTCAATCAAAATGTCAAGAAATTAAATATAACGATTCAAGAAGAACATAGCGTTGCTTCATTTCATCATCTACCATCTCAACAAAAATACAGTCCGCACTAGCTCTAAATTCTATCAATTAATGACTGATATTGATTAAGATAATTTTGTTTCTATTCACTTTTTAAAGAGATATCTGAAGATTTTTCCGTAAATGATGTGTATGATTTTAACAGCTTATATTTTTATTTTTTTAATTTGGGTATTTTTGTTTTTATCCCTTTAAGTTATGTTTTTATTGTATTGTTTATTATAGTTATGTATTGTAAATGATTAGTTATGTTTCCATTTGATTTATAGTATATTTCGGTTTCCTATAAATTATTATTTTTCTTCTATAAGTGGTATTTAAGTAATCATGTTTTTTAAAATGTAAATTATGATTTTGATAAGATTTTTTGTTTGATTACTACTCCATGTTTAACATTACTCTTGCTCTCGGCTCAAGTATTTATTTTTGAGAGCAGGCTTGAAGTGTATTCTTACAAACTTTTGTTGCTTCTATTCAAATGAATTTTAAGTAAAATAAACATACATATGTAAATAAAAAAAGATATACAGTGAAACCACTACAAAACGGAACCTCCTCAAAACGTACAGTTTCCCAAGTCCCGATATATTTTTATTGAAATTAATCTCTTCAAGAAGGAAAACTCCGCAATACAGAAACGGAAAGGAAACATAGATATTACTTTTAATTTTACGTATTAATCTTGTCCCTTAAGACGGAAAGGAAATTAAAAAGAAGATTGTATATTCCCACGATTTACAAATTATAAATCCAGTAGATTATTATAATACGGTAGTGTTGTTTATCTAATTATACGCCGTAACATTCTTGGATTCAAACTTCCGTCATATAAGCCGACGGTCATTAATCAAATTTGATACCAGGCGGCGGCTAATGTAAAAACCCTTGTACAATTCTGAAAATAATTCTATTCAGTGCCTTGAACACCATTGTACGCAGCAGTATAGTTTTCATTTTGTCGTAGAACTAAATTGTTATAGTTTCGCGTTCTGTTTGTTTTTTATCTGTTTAAATACAGTTCAAACGTGCCTTTATTTTTAGTTTAATTTAACACTTTAAAAATTGTAACTTATTTTAGTTTTAGTTACATGCGTTTTTCTTCTTTTAAAATTTTGATCATAATTATGCTGAGAAAAAATACTTTACGTTTAAAGGACAAAATACAGGTTATTAATTATTACAGGTTATCAGCTGATTTGGAAGTCGAGAGTTCCAGCGTTCAAGTCCCTAGTAAATTCAGTTATTTTTACGCGGATTTGAATACTAGATCGTGGATACCGGTGTTCTTTGGTGGTTGGGTTTCAATTAACCACACATCTCAGGAATGATCGATCTAGGATTGTACAAGATTACACTCATATATATAATCCTCATTCATCCTCTAAAGTATTATCTGACGGTAATTAACGGAGGCTAAATAGAAAAAAAGAAAGGTTATTAATTTAATTTCTAAAACGAACGTTAAAGAACTTGGTGAAAGGTTTAATTTTGGAAAAACACAAATTTACGACATTTTAAAAAATAAAGATAAAATCAAGGAAGAATGGTCGGAGGGTGAAAGGAATTCTAATTGTAGACGTCAGACTAAAAGCAAAAATGGAAAAATAAATTCAATTTTATTTAAACGGTTCACACATACAAGATCAAAAAATATTCCTATTTCGACGCCTATCCTGCAACAACAGGCGAAAGAAATTGCAGCTAAGTTTGATGTTACAACATTTAGCGCTTGTAATGGATGGCTAGAAAGATTTCCTGCGAGGCATTGTATTTCTTACAATCAAATTTCAGGTGAAGCTTAAGATATAGACAAAGAAATTGTTTCGACTGGAAAAATAAAATTAAATAAATAACCGCAGGTTACAAACCAGAAAATGTCGATAACTGCGATGAAACCGGTTTCTTTTCTTCGAGCTTTACCGAACAAATCATTGTGTTTCAAAAATGGAAGTGTATTGCAGGCAAACAATCCAAGGAAAGAGCGACTGTTCCGGTGTGCGGTTTTAGGGATGGCACGTTACTTAAATCATTGGTGATCGGTAAATCTAGGAAGCCTCGCTGTTTCAAAAATTTCGTTCAGTTATCACTGGAACGGTACGTAAATAAAAAGTCTTGGATAATGTCTAACGTAATGGAAAAATGACTAAATAATTTAAATGAAAAACTGATTAGTGAAAATAGAAATATTCTACTGTTTTTGGACAATGTGTCGTGTCACCCTCATGGAAATTATTCTAACATAAAACTTGTGTTCTTTCCCCACAAGTGTAACTCAACCGAGGGGTTATTAAAAACATAAAAATGCATTATTGGAAACACATTCTGCAATCGCTAGTCGCCAGTATGGATTCATGTTCACCTGTTCAAGAAGTGATGCATAAAATTACCGTTCTGGATGCACTAAAGTGCCTCTCTTCGTCATACAAATAAATTATAAATAACTATGTTAAATATGCGTTTAAAGAAGCTGGTTTCTGCACGGAAACCGATAATGATTATGTTCCCGAAACATGTACTTCGCGTAATAAAACAATATTGCATAAAGTTGAATATTTGTTGCAAGAAAGCGGTCAAACATCGGTCCATGCTGAAGATTACGTGGGTATTGATAGTGATTTGGTAACCGAAGAAGGATTTCAGACTGTAGATGAAATTCTTTTATCTGAAAGTACCAAAATTAACTAAAGTTCAGAAGAAGAAGAAGGACAAGGACACAGAAAACAAAATTAACAGTTTCTGAGAAGCATTGGGTATGATTGTTCAGCTGGCAGAATTCGCGAGTCGTATAAACAGCGATGATTTACGACAGAATATGTTAACCGCTAGAAATATTATTGAAAATTAAAATTCCAAGAGTAAATTACTGAAACAGAAAACTGTACTTGATTATTTTAGAAAATGATTTCATTTTAGAATTAGTGTTAGATCATGCTGTGTTTTAGGCTAAGTATATTTCTTCTAATTAAACGTAATCTTTAAATTAAAAATTACTAACTTGTGAAAAAAAACCCTCTTTTAGTGTAGCTGAACAATTTTTGAAAATTAGTGATTAATGTTCTCTATATGCAGTATAATTTCCGGATTATTCCATACTTTTATCTTTGTCTAAGTTCATTTTACATTTGTATAATTCATAGGACAGGACCTCACGATAAATTAGCTCGATTTTTAAAAACTCTGCAAGATGGAAACGTCTTCAAAACGGAACGATAATTTTATCTAAGCTAGCGATTGAATTTTTCTTAATCGGAACTTTCATTCATAAAAACTTGTGATTTTTCCACAACGAGCTCTGACTACAAACATGAATCTTTATGTCATAGATGTAATTTTGGTCACTGGATTTTACCATCCGATATAGAACTACTAACAAGACTGATGTACATTCATCATGATCAGCTCCTGTATTTGGAAGCCATTTTTAATTTATTTATTTATTTACATCACCAGAAACGATCCTTTAACAGGAATTAGTCCTGTAAAATTACATACAAATCAAAAAACTAAGTAAATATTTTTTTATTTTCCTAATACATACGTTGCAATCAATCTGTTCAACTAGTGAACAACATCAAGCAACCTCTCTCCCTGGTTTACTGAGATGAGGATGAGACGTAGCCTTAAACAGACTCATGCCGATCATTCCTGAGACGTGTAGTTAATTGAAACCTAACCACCAAAGAACACCGGTATCCACGAACTAGTATTCAAATCCGTGTAAAAATAACTAGCTTTTTACTAGGATTCGAACATGAGAACCTTCGACTTCGAAAATCAGCTGTTAAACGGCTGATTTGCGACAACGAGTTAACCTCAAGCTCAGTCCTGTGGGGTAAGTAATTAAAGAACAGGGGAAAAAACAATAATTAATTGTAGAACAATATTAAACCAGAAATAATACATAATAATCAAAACCATTAATACAGTAATACACTGGTTATAAAGAAATTAGAGATCCATTAAATCGGTTAATAAAAAGAACAAATCTATTAATAGCTTTCTTTAATTAATAAAAATTACAGTACTTAATTGTTTATTATCGGTAACCGTAACACTTT
Source organism: Lycorma delicatula (assembly GCF_047948215.1). NCBI lineage: Eukaryota > Metazoa > Arthropoda > Insecta > Hemiptera > Fulgoridae > Lycorma > Lycorma delicatula. The sequence continues at coordinate 210,772,226 of NC_134457.1, forward strand.
ACCACGGATATTATCATAACTTCTCATATTATTCCTGATTCTGCACACAAAAAAGCTATATATTTTTCGGAAAATATGTTTCTATAATACGCGTCGCTTTTAAGACAGAGAAAGGTTTGAAAAATAATATTTTAATCGAATCTACCTAGTTAAGAAATATTAGCTTATTCATAATGGATACAGAGTACATAACGGTATATTTAAACGTTTTTATTTAATTGAAATATAAAATTAAAAATCTCTTGTGCAGTTCTGAGCAAGAAGACCGACTTTTCGTTTCTGACTCCTTCTTCTCAGTCAGAAACGCACGGATTTTCAGACTACAACGCTCTACATACGTTGGATTAATTAGTAGACCCTAAACAGAAACATCAAGTTTCAACTCCACAAAAAAATACACACTACACAGTCACTATGATCTCAAATTGATGTTATATTGTCCGTTGTCAACTTTAACTATGGTTTATGGTTGGCCAGTATGGTTTCATAAAAGGGATTAGCACCGAGGATTGCATCTAAAATGGTCTTACCACGGTGGAAAGCCCCGACTATAAATATGTATTGGCAATCTTTATTGACATAGAGGCAGCATTTCCTTCTTCTATGAGTTGGAACGCCGCAATGATCCCGTAGCCCAACAGACCCTAGTACATGATTACTTTTCTAACCCCACGGCTCTGTTTAAAAATGCGCACCTAGTTGTGGAAAAATTCGTCATCAGGGGAAGCCCACAGGATTCCATTCTCGGTCCTTTACTATGGAACCTGGTATTTGACGGATTTCTGGGATTGACATTCCCAGAAGGGATCACGGCCCAGGCTTTCGCCGATGACGAGGATGATTTCGGCTTTCAGCCGAGTGAGAGTTCATAAGTACCTAGTTGTTTTGTTTGATGAGAAGTTGCTGTTTAGCAACCACATAAAGCAAGTAGCAGCGGACGCCGTCTAAGTGATGCACAAACTTGGGAGGATTGCTCGGAAAAAACCCACAGGTACGGGTTGTCGGGACGTCATATATACATGGTGTGCCGAAGTGTCATTGAAAGCATGACTTCTTACGCGGCGCCCGTTTGGGCTGATAGGTTGGATATGAATAGAGCTCTTCTTCAAAATTTAAGGAGAGCCCAGCGCAGAGCCTTAATTGTAGGCACTGGTATTTTTAAAACAACTTCCTACAAGACTACCACCGTATTGGAAAGGCTCTCCCAATCGATTTACAACTGAAAGTTCAGGCAGCCATGTGGAAATTGCGAAGGAGGCCGAGGTATTTGGGGTGTGGTTTCGAGCCGGGCCAGTACCGGAACGGAACGGTAATCACAATGCGCCGGATCTAAATCTCGTTCAGTTGCCCATCTTCCGCCTGCAAAAGAGGCTGCAGAGCCTCGCGACGGATGTATGGCAGCAGGAATAGCACACCACGACTACGCGAACGTCCTTGCATAAATTTATACAGGATCTGGAAGGATGGTATTCCACAAGCTCGTTTTTAAGGGCAAGGGGTGCCTAGGTGCTCACCAACCACCCTTAATTTAAACCAATGTCTGTTTCTGTTCCGCCTGGCAGCTCATCAGCTGTGCGTCTAGGGGAGGCCCAGTCAAATGAACACCTGATGTTTAACTGCTCTGCTCTTGCGGTGGGGGGGGGGGGGGCAGTGACAGGGCCACCGTGGAACTTAGAGGTTGAAATGGAAATTGGCCACTCTAAAGTGGCGAGTCAATGTGGCGAAAGCCGCATTGTTCGACCGTGTGGGAGTTTCTTGATGCGGTTGCTTTGTTCAACCTACATCAGTAGTTTACCTAAGGGAAAAGACTCCTACCGCACTGCTGTGGGAAGCTAACCTAGAGATATATTTGGCTGACCACCAACAAATTAAGGGTCCAAGCGCTTTAATAGGGTGGACAGGTACTTGCTGGCATTCAGCGATCTTGGCATGGCAGCGAGTTGCTATCTAGACGAAATGAATTTTAATTTATGGATGTCATATATATTTTTAGTAGTTGACGGGATGCGCCTACCCATTTTAGCAAATATATGACAAGTCAGGGATTGGACACGTGAGCTGCTTACTCCGTCACGCTGTTAGGTATGCTCTGAAGCTATTTAGGATATTGGTCGCTAAACCGTTTTGAGGCTCAGTAACCGTTTGTGGCACAGACATTTGGTCTTATGTTTTAGGGCGACCGAATGGGGTGGTGTCGGGAGAAATGACAAGCAAACCAAGCCCAAAGATGCAAACATATTCGCTAGCACAGATCCCCTAGCAGTGGATCTGAGTCCCCTGTAACTCCACAAACTCAGAGTTCAGATCCCCTGCCACAGCAACCCAAAACCCTGAAGAACCTCCAGGAAATGGTCCTGGGTGCAATTCGTGGATATGTAGGCATTCACAATCACACAGCCCGCAAACTCCACGATGACGAAGCCGTTCCCCTTCTCCGACCTCAAGACGGCCTGATATCCAGCAACGATCCTTGATCGCTGCATCTCCTCTCTCGTCTTCGTACCAGCCGCTAGCAGCCAATACCCGAGGATTAGGCTCAGTGACAATCATAAGGTTTACATCATTAATCTGTGCCGCCGGCAATAGAAGCTCATTGGCGGTTACACTCCTGTTGGTATTCTGGAAGAGGCATTTATTTTCCGATTGGTACATTCTCGACCTCCGGTCCGATGTCCAGATTTGTTGCAGTTGAGGAATTTCGATTCAGCGTTACAGATCACCCAGTATCCCGATTTGCAACAGTTATAGCAGCACCTTCTACGGTCCGGCCCAGTGCATGCCCAGGTAACGTGACCGCTAACCCAGCATCTGTAGCAGGTTGTATCCGGCTGCCTTATCGCAATCCGACAGGACTGCCAACCGACCAGCAGCCTTCCCGCAGAGGTCAGTTTCTTCGCTTCCCTCTGCGGCAAGACCACGGTCGCATTCTGTGTGGCCCCTTATACCGGGCGTAGGAAGATCATCCGTACCTGTGTTTGTTCCCCAACTACCCTTATGATAGCCCGCAGAATCTCCTCCTTGGTAGCTTCGCTGTCCAGGTCACGATCTGGGATGCCATGAATGTTGTTGACAAACACCTTGCTCTTATCCTCCTCGTCCTTTGGGAGGTCCGTCAGAACAGTAGTTGTTTCATAAGTCTGAGCAGCCCATATCCGCTCAACGATGGACTTCAGCTCCTCCACCATGCCTGACTGCCGCATCCCCTTAACTGCCGCCTATCCCGGAGGGATTTTCTGAGTACCACGCTCAACCGACGGTCCTTTTTCTCTCATTTCCTTCAGTAGAGGGGCCATTCCCTCCATCCAGATGCGTACTCTTGTGTTTCAAGTCCTGTCGTTCCGCTTTAATGGAATTAATAAAGTCGTCCAGCTCCTCGATGTATTCTAGAATCGTCATGATGTCTACCTCTTCACTACCGTTCGAACTACTACTGGAAGGTCTCCTCCGCTTCCAAAGTTTATCCAGCGTAGTCCCGGCAACGTCGTCGCTCTGCATGGCCTCGTCATGTTCTTCTATCGGAGGGGGATCAGCCTCCGTCTCGGAGCTAGTCCCAGCCTTCGATTTACGTCCTTTTCTCATATTTTTCGGGAAATAAGTCTTTCGAACCCGTACCAAGCACTATTAGAGACTTAGAAAATATTTTCTAAGTTCACACTGTACAAAAGATACGAGTCACTGAAACTCACTGATAAGAGAGGCAAAGAAGATGTATAATCCTTTGAACGAGAGGTTGGCAAACCTACAACAATGGCGGGTTCCGCTCTCCGACCACGTTGCAGACAAAATTTAACAAAACTTAAAATTACACTTAAAATACTAAAGAATACACAGTTTTTGACCTTGAAATCAATATAAAACCACCGTATATAGTTAATAATATTTAAATATAGTTTAAAACACCGTTAGATATAAATATACTAGCCTAAATGTACTCACAGTTTCACTGCCACCACGTGGTCTTATGCTAATAACACAAAAACACTACAACTAAACTCACCCTAACTCGTAAGATTGTCAAACACACTGAAAAAACAAATCCACACCCTTCTAACATTCAAAATCACAAAAAATACCACTAAAATAACTAAACACACAGGAGCACCTTACAACCTAACTGGGTAGTGAGGAGCTAGCGATTCTTCGTAAATAAATATCTAAAAACTATTTTCGGGTGGTTTTGGATTTGGAATTGAGCTCGACAGCTCAATCAACACAGCTATTGCCACTGTTACTGTAAGTGCGACGAAACTGGCTACACCTGCCTGCAGTTCTTGACTAAAAAACGTAAACAAAACAACTTAAAAATTCGAAACGAAGTACGGTCACCTCCTAGTGGTGTTTGACGGGTTACTCTAAGAACCAAGCAAAATACGTTTTTACTCGTCGGCATAATGGTCGTAATCTGTCGGGAACGTTTTTTCAGAGGCTTCAAAATATATCTTCTGTGTATTCAAAATAATTTATATAGAAAAAAGGAAAATACGAATTCAAATTATGTTTATAGTGTCTGAGATTTCTTTATGTACTGGGAATGAAGTAAGTACTGTCAGTTAAAGTATAATCATAGTGATCTTAATACTCTGTTATGAGAGGGTACATTGAATTTTTTAAATTTCTGATATTTTTACCATTGGTAAAAATATTGCAGGAATTTGATTGAACCTTTTCTAATGAATATATTTTTCATTACTTTCTCTTTATTTTCAGCCGCTATTCGAATTTATGTACTAAATGACAATTAAATTTAATGGGTTGAAAAGCAGAGTCTATATTTTAACTTTTCTTTAATTAATTTATTAAAGTTACGTAATTTGGAAATAGTATAAAGCAAATATGGCACAAATATACAAAGGAAATGAGTGTATACGTATATGCAATGAGCAATTTTTGCTATAATATATATATATATATATATATTGTGAAGCAAAAACTGCTACGTTGTTTCCACATCATTCTCTAGTTCGGTGCGATGCTGGCTTCTATCGGCCTTTCAGATTGATTTATTCGCTACTTATTATTTATTTACTAATCTCAGAGTGGTAATTTATGAAACAGTTGTTTGTTTAGGTTTTCATTTTCTTGTACAGATTGATTCAATGGAATTGGTCTACAACATTTTAGCTTAAAAAAACGTATTTTATAGTTAAATATGTCAGTTAAGTAATTTTGTCAGTTAGGTAATCTCGTGAAAATATGTTTGGTGAACTAACAAGTGTTAACTTTTTTATAATCCACATCAGTGAAGAAATTCTTTTCACGTAATGTTAACTTGTGGGTGCACCCGCTCTTACTGTCTCTCAAGCGAGCCCACACACACACACACACACACACACACACACACACACACACACACACACACACACACATGTCAAGTTCACGCGCGTAATCCTGAGAGCCGTCTCTCCTAACAATGAGCAATTTTTTATAATTATTTAATTGTACTAAATTTGTAAAATGTAAAACCATTAGAAAGGTATTATAATACTAATTTTTTTAAATAATTTTTTTTTGGTTTCAGAAAGAAACATATGACATTAATTATTAATTTTTATTTCTATGGTGTATCAAAATAAAATTTGTTTTCAACAATAAGAAAAATAAAATTGAATGAATTTTTGTTGCTACAGAAACATTATTAATAAATGTTCATTTCTCTAACAGAGTTTGCAGATATTACACGTACAAATGTTTTTTTCTTTTGGAATGAATTTTTAAGATAACTCTACTGAGGGTACCTCCCCTTCTATCCTGTTAATATGCCAGAAAACACAAACAAGTTAGGGGATTTCCACGTACAATTTTTTTCCCGATAGTGGAAAATAGGTACGCTCATTTCTTACACTCATACATTAACACATTTTACACAAACAAATAATACACAGGCTAGCGCAGACAGGTGAGTATCTTTCATAGCTTACATGTTGAACTTACATACTTCACTAACGTCACTGACTTATTTACTTACCAACCAACCAACTTGCTAACTTGCTAACCCTGTTGGTAAGTTGATAAGTTGGTAACTTACTTACTCGGTTGCTCTTTTACCCTTTTACCCTTTTCTCTCGTTTAGTCTTTCACTCGTAAACTAGTAGTTTGCATACTTCACTAACGTTACTGACTTATTTACTTACCAACCAACCAACTTGCTAACTTGCTAACCCTGTTGGTCAGTTGGTAAGTTGATAAGTTGGTAACTTACTTACTCGGTTGCTCTTTTACCCTTTTACCCTTTTCTCTCGTTTAGTCTTTCACTCGTAAACTAGTAGTTTGCATACTTCACTAACGTTACTGACTTATTTACTTACCAACCAACCAACTTGCTAACTTGCTAACCCTGTTGGTCAGTTGGTAAGTTGATAAGTTGGTAACTTACTTACTCGGTTGATCTTTTACCCTTTTCTCTCGTTTAGTCTTTCACTCGTAAACTAGTAGTTTGCATACTTCACTAACGTTACTGACTTATTTACTTACCAACCAACCAACTTGCTAACTTGCTAACCCTGTTGGTCAGTTGGTAAGTTGATAAGTTGGTAACTTACTTACTCGGTTGATCTTTTACCCTTTTACCCTTTTCTCTCGTTTAGTCTTTCACTCGTAAACTAGTAGTTTGCATACTTCACTAACGTTACTGACTTATTTACTTACCAACCAACCAATTTGCTAACTTGCTAACCCTGTTGGTCAGTTGGTAAGTTGATAAGTTGGTAACTTACTTACTCGGTTGCTCTTTTACCCTTTTACCCTTTTCTCTCGTTTAGTCTTTCACTCGTAAACTAGTAGTTTGCATACTTCACTAACGTTACTGACTTATTTACTTACCAACCAACCAACTTGCTAACTTGCTAACCCTGTTGGTCAGTTGGTAAGTTGATAAGTTGGTAACTTACTTACTCGGTTGATCTTTTACCCTTTTCTCTCGTTTAGTCTTTCACTCGTAAACTAGTAGTTTGCATACTTCACTAACGTTACTGACTTATTTACTTACCAACCAACCAACTTGCTAACTTGCTAACCCTGTTGGTCAGTTGGTAAGTTGATAAGTTGGTAACTTACTTACTCGGTTGATCTTTTACCCTTTTCTCTCGTTTAGTCTTTCACTCGTAAACTAGTAGTTTGCATACTTCACTAACGTTACTGACTTATTTACTTACCAACCAACCAACTTGCTAACTTGCTAACCCTGTTGGTCAGTTGGTAAGTTGATAAGTTGGTAACTTACTTACTCACTTACTCTTTTACACTTTTACACTTTTACTCTTTTATTCACTTACTTTACTTGCTCACTTACTTCACTTACATCATATAATACAGTTACACTTACACAAGTAGGAACTCACACGTAGCGGCTCACCTGTCAAATTAATGTAGGTACCAAGGTGTGTATTAGCAGGAAGGAGTGGACGTATCCCTCACAATAATATTAATTTTATTTTTTTTTAATTAACAAAAACCACTCAAACCAAAAATATAAAAAAAAAAAGAAAAATAGTCAAATTAAATAATTAAAACTAACTAGAAAGTCATAAATTTTACAATGAAATGTTGTGCTATATAATAAACTCACCTTTTTTTTTTAAATCCCATGAAAAATTTCAGCGTTTAAATAAATAAGGCGATAAATAATGCAAGGCCATCAGACATCGGTATCAACAGTATAAACTGTAATATAGGATAATCACAGCCTGGGTGCAATACCTAAGTTATGTTAACTATCTACATTAATAATTATCAATAAATCAATATATTTAAAAAAAAGAAAGTTAAAAAAATATATGTATATAAAGTCGGATACGAACCGAAATGAATATGGGATATGAACCGAAAGTCAAAAATCCAATTCTTTTGTTTTTGGATTTTTTTGACATTTTTGGTCCAGTCGATTGCCATCAAAAAATGAGGTGCATAACTATACGTTACAGCAGTCTTAAAGCCAAAATTTCAACATCCTACGGCTAATCCTTTTTCAGTTATGCGAAATACATACGCACATACGTGCAGACGTCACGCCTACCACGACAAATTTAATACCTTATACTACACTAAAAATTAGATTATTGAGTGTAAGTCTTTTTGTTTGGATATTATTATTTAATTAAAAACAGCGAGTACTTTTTTCGACCCCTTTTTATATGAATGTATTTTTTTTTTAACGGTTATCAGTAGTATAATTTACAATTAAATTTTTTTTGATTGGTTTTTGGTAAGCTAAAACCAAGGTTAGAGTAAACCTTTCATTGAATTCCAACTCCACCTCAGATGGATATTAAGTAATAATACTATATTATATTAATAATATAATATAATATAATATTAGGTAAAAATCTGTAAAATTTACAATTTTGCTCGGCCATACCTGAGTTAGAATTATTTCGCTAATGCTTTGTCGAATTAATGTTAAACAGTAATCGGCTAGTATGTTATTATTCCATTTCCCTTAACAGCGGCTTTTTATCCCCGAAATGTCTTGGTGGAAACATTCACCGTGTTTGTCACTTACGTCTCCGAGGTTGTCCGGGAAAAATCCAGATATAACTGGAGGAAATGTATTTTCAAAGACATATTACATCCCATAGCTCTGTATGAAGTAAGAATTTGATTAACAATATCATGGTAAATGTCGGATTTTTGTTTGCCAAGAAAATTGCAAACGTCTTTAAATGAATTCCAAGCTTCACTTTCTACATTATTTAACATTGTCCGGGACTATCCTTCTTCATTGCTTTTACAAAATTTTTCATTAGACCTAGCTTGATATGGAGAGGGATAAAAATATTTTTTTGTGTTCAACTAAGGGCTCATGAATAATATTTTTCCCATTTGAAGCTAAGTTTTCTCGTTTCTTCCACTCTTTGGTATCATATTATCCTTAGGTCAGCTGTCCCATTCGCAAAGAAAACACATGTACTTAGTATAACTATGTTTTTTATAATTTATTTTTTTAAGAACGTCTTTCATCACATCTTATGTCTCTTTCAAATTAACCCCATAAGCGATTGGTATCGAAGGATATTTATTACCGTTGTGTAGTAGAACCACTTTTAAACTATACTTGAACGAATCTATGAAAAGGCGCCAGTCCTGAGGTTTATGAACTTGTTCTAAGTGCAACATAATCTCATCAATATTTGTGCAAAAAACCAAATTATTTTCATCAATAAAGCACTGAGAAAGTTATTTTTGTCGGCTTTGAAAGCCCGAAATTTTTGTATTTTTTTAAAGTAAATTCCAATCTTGCAGTCTTTATCCTAACAGTTCACCATGATTTTTTTGATAAATTTAAATCCCTAACCAAGTCATTTAATTCATCTTGTAATATAAGATGTGACTTATCGGAAGATAAATCAAAATCAAAATCATTGTTTTCTTCAGTACTGCCTGATTCTTCATCGACGTTTTCAAATTATACATTCACAGGTGGCTCAGGAACTGGAATAATTTCACTGTGAGGTACAGGCCTGATTACAGATTGCAATGAAGGATACTTTAAAGTATATTTAGATTAGTTCGTAATTCCAGACACACTTGTTAAACAACGGTAACAATCGGTTACTTCGGACCCTTTGGTTCACACCTTACCATAGGTACACCAAATAGCAAAGCCTTCCGTGTACCTTTCAGCCATCCTCTTAAATATACAGAACATACTATTACTATGTACTATCTATGCTTTTTTAATTAATGGTAACGTTTTGTTTATTTAATGTTACGGTAAACTCACCGCATACATAACAAAAGGCATCCACATCATTTACACAATTTCGAGGTATTATGACACTACACTGTTAACAAACTTAAGACAGCAATAAGACCGAACAAAATTAATTCATTCCAAAATCCAATGCTTAATATAAACAACACAGCTGTGTTTTCAGCTACATGTTTTAACCTGGACTGACATGATTAATCTTGTTCATGAAGGCTCAATCTTCAGTATTAGATACGATGTCATAATATGTGACTTCATATGATTTAATCTTTTGACTAGTATTGTTTATTTATAGCTTACAAATTATGTTAACAAAGTTAAACAATAAAAAATGAGTGACAAAATACAATATAGGAGCTTAAAATGTTAACTACACGTTGAAAAATGAAAAAAAATCCTTTAATTAAAATTAAAAAATTTTTCAAAAATGGTGGGTGATAGAAAGATTCTGAGTTCATATTCGTTTTTATAGTCAAAAAACAGATTAAAATCATGTATTGCATGTTAGGAAACAAAAATTATGTTTATCAGTGTTATCAATATATTTAAATTAAAAAAAAGAGATGAAGTCTGATTCGAATCTATGTGCCTACCCGTTACAAGATCCAAGTATTTCATTAATTAAAGTTTTATTTGCCTGTAACTCTAGAACCAATCAAATATTTTTTTTTTTTTGGATTTTGCTCTTTTTTTGGACAAGTTTGGTCCAGTCGATTGCAATCAAAAGGGGAGGTGCATAACTAGATGTTACAACAGTCCTAAATCCAAAATTTCAACATCCTACGGCTCATCGTTTTTGAGTTATGCGAGGTACATACATACGTACGTACGTAAAGACGTCACGCCGAAACTAGTCAAAATGGATTCAGGGATGGTCAAAATTGATATTTTCGTTGAAATCTGAAAACCGAAATATTTCGCGGTCATTTTTTTCGTACAAGGAAGTCAAAAAGGAAAACTGGTAAACTTTCGCGATAAATATAAAAACCACATAGCTATGAAAAAGTTGAAAATAATTATATTATCGTTATGATCTTATTTATTTTTAAAATCATTTTATTTACTTATTTTCAGAAATGAATAAGACACGCAAAGCGATAGGAATAAAATTTTATGAGTAATAGCCAGTAAAAAATTTGTAAAATTATTACAAATTTAATCCTATTTTACGGTTTTTTTTTTTTTTTTTTTTTAATAATTGAAAACCTAAATAATCACAAAACGTTTTTAAAACACAGTTTTATACGCCAGTTTGGGAAGTTTTCGAATAAAGTATTTTTTAATACAGTTTAGAAAATACACTCTACATTCGGCAAGTAACCGAAAATATCCCTGGATAATGACCTCTCCTTACTCTGCAGACGCAATAATTATATACTGCATTCGTTAATATCCGTTAGTCCGTCGTGATACTTCAGTTGTGTCTACTATCAGTACAATTTTATTACTTTTTTTTTTTACGTGAAGCGATTCAATGTGCTTAACTTAATACAAAGTTTTAAATAAAACTACAAAAATTATAATTCCCTCTAAATAGACTTCGTTGTAAATGTAATTTTTTGTTTTATTTTGTTGTTGTAACGCACAGCTACATTTTAACGAATTTTTACGTAAAGCAATTTATCAGCTTGAATTAATTTTTAAAAAAATTAATAATTTTAATGGCTATTTTATACAGAAATCTTAATTTCAGATTTATAAAGGAATAAAAGTTTTACTTTAACTTAAAATAATATTAAAAGTAGATTTGAAGTTATCCAGAAGGATGAAATCCCCGGTCATTTTTGTTTAGAATCTGATAAGTAGAACAGTAATATTGGTGTAGAGTGGAAGATATTATTTATTAAATTAAATACTTTTGCTTATATAAATAAACAAATTAATTTTAAAAAACCTGTAAAGCAATAATGTTTAAATTAACAACACATTATAATAACAATAACAATTAATAAATCTATATAAATAAAAATGTAAATGTTCGTTTGTTCAAAATCTTAAATCTCCGAAAGTTCTTCACAGATTGCATCGAAATTTTGACACGACATTGCATTCGAATAAGCGCATGTTTTTATATACCTACTATTTATTTAGCTAAGATGTCACACCCGTCACAGGTAAAAACATGCTTTTTTTGAAAAACAGAGTTATCTGTTGGACGTAAAAGCAACACACGTTATACAAAATATTTTACGATTCCATTTCAATGTTTCCGGTATGTGTGTCCACAAAAGACTAAAAAGCTACTGGACCGATTTACGCGCGGGATAAAAGGGAAAAAAAGAAAAATGGGGAAAAGTAAAATGGAAATAAAAGAAAGAGGAATGGGGAAGGAAAGGGAAATGTGATAGAAGAAAGGGGAAACTGGAGGAAAGTGAAAATGTGGAAAATTAGAAATGGGAAGGGAAAGAGAAAATGTAAAAAAGGAAAATGTGGATAATGAGAAATGGGAAGGGAAAGGGGAAAATGTAAAAAAGGAAAATGTGGAAAATGAGAAATGGGAAGGGAAAGGGGAAAATGAGGAAAAAAAAAAATAGGAAAAGGGAAAGGTTAAATTTTGTGAAGTTCTGTAATGTTAATTTTATTAATGTTTTATCAAACTTTCAATTGTGTTCATTTAATCTATATATATATATATATACTCAAATCTAGCAATAGCGAAGCGCATTGCTGGGTGTGCTAGTATATTCTATGAAAAACGCGGTAGTTACTTAATAACTTTGTTGTGCGTAAGGTATTTGAACTAAATTTTTATTTGCAAAGTATATGCATTTTTCAGTCTACAAACAGTTATGATACCGCATCAACAAACTCATTCAGCCAGGCAAGATCCAAACCATCTACACTCATGTCTTGTCCATAGTTTGTAGTGTAGACTGTAAACTATTTTCACTCGCATGTCTTCTTTAAAAAAATTTTGTAGATTATTTTCTGTTTAATTTTATTTAATTATTCTAGAATTTCTGTTTAATTTTATCTGCATTAAAGTTAACCGATTGAAAAATAGACCCTCTCAAGAACAACATATACACTGAGACACATATGCCTGATCTTTAATAAATTGCAAAAAATTCTTATCTTTTAGTTCATTACTCCTCTGATATTGTCGGATAATATTCTTCCTAAGTTGGAGTTGATCATCATTTTATTTATTTGTATTTTGTTGCCGATCATTTAATCTCTCTTTCGTTTGATATAATTCTTCTGATTTTAATCTGTGTACATATCAACAACGACAAACATCTTTCATCAGGCTCATGAACAAAAGTGAGAAGTCATAATGTTACCTTCCTTACCAGGCTGAATGGTGTTACCAATAAACACTCCAGAAACATGCAGTTCTACAAACATCACTCTGTTTATCACATCATAATGAACATCATTTCAACCAGAGTATGACAATATTGACTTTTGCCTCTTGTTTCCAGGGTGCTTCCATAAGTCACAACTATAATAAAAACTGTAACACATAGTATAAAGTGAAAAATTAATTTAAACCTAGTCTGTTGTGGAATAATATGTTATATGCACTGCCTTTATTTGGTAAATGATCCTTATTCTTACAACACAAGCCAAAGTTCTATAACGTCATTATTATATAAACATTACTTGGAGATAAAGTTGAAATAATTATAAGATACAACTACTAAAGAGCTTAGTAATAATTAAAACAACTTATATTTTAAGAAATTGGGTAAAATAAAGGCTGGAGACATTAAAAATATAGTTCAGCAGGAAATTGAAGAAAATTTAGTGATCAGATAGAATATATATGAAATGGAAGAAGTAGTACAGAAATAAGGAAGCGAATATAATCTTAATCAGAACTATTCAAACACAAAAGCCAAACTGACTAGGATACACCATATTGGAGAGGAATTTTTTAAGACAATGTTAAAAGGATTATCAAAATGTATAAAGGAAAATGGACAGAAAATATTAATAATTTCCAGCAGAATATATTGTCAAAATTATAATGATCTAAAGAAAATATTAGCTATCAGGATCTCAAAACTAAAAGTATAGAAAAGCAGAGATGTACATAGTTAAAAAAAAACAGCTTCAGGGAAGTTAACCACAATGATAATGATGATGATATTTAAAAGAGACTGCTGTTGGTTTTATTCAATTATATAATTTGTAAAACAACAGAGTAAAGTCTTCTATTTTAGTCAGTTACACATATTTAATAATGCATTTAAAATACTGTTGTATTGCATTATAAATATTCTAAATACTTTTAAGTCATAAAATAAATCTACGTTATCAGATCATAAACAGATTAGTATAAGTAATGAAAGCACTAAACTAACAGAGTGCAATTATCTATTATAATAAAGGAAAAATAAATATTTCTTTCAGCTTACTTGATACTGAAGTTGTATCAAAATTATATGCATGTGAATTAAAGCAGTACCTTTATTAGAATTAAATTTTTAAATTAAAATATTCTTTTTAAATAATTCTATTTGTACTCTATAATAAAGTACAGAAATGTAAATTACACAAGCTCAGATTTATTTTCACTTTCATTTATACAAACTATTAATGTTCTATGACAGAACAAAACAAATTTGTTCTTTATATTTACGTGAAATTTTTTATCACTTTTGCAGACATGTTTTCAATAGTTGGTGTTGATGTTTTTTTTTACTTTTCCTATAGATAATTTTATTACTGGCAATTATTATTATTTTTAATGAAAAATATAAAGATTCTTTTTAATATTGATAGATTTCTGAGATGGTTTAAAAAAAATAGGTTCTATTATTGTTATAGAATGCTTTTAAACACTCATTATTTGTTTGAAACTGCTTCCTGTTTGTCCAACACATTTGTAATCAGATATTTTAGTTTGTACATACATTCCAGCAGCACTGTATTCATTTGAAGTTTATACTTTGCGTGGGTGATGATTTTTGTTTTGTTTGGTATTTTCATTCTGAAGGCTACGTTATTGTGCAGCATTTTTAAATATGTAAGCTATTTTCTCTTAGACAATGTTGATCCATATATGTATATATGCGTGATCTATTTTTCATTTTTGTTATGTTTCTTTTTATTTGTATTTATTTTGTGTTTGAGTAAGTCAATGAGGGTGCTGTTATAGCCATTTGTATGATCTAGGTATTATATTTTGTTGAGTTCTACGCATGGGTTCTTTAAATAATAGGTTGTCCCAAGAAATCAGTGAATCATGCTTCTAAAGGATAAGAATTTATGTAAGGTTCTGTGGTTTGACGCTATAAATAAGTTGTCAACTGTTGTTGATTTCTGATATACTTTCAAATTATGCTTTTTTAAGTTGTAATGAAAAGTCAAAAAATGTCATTTGTTTGTTTTATGTTTATATTCTGGTCTAAATTTTAACTTATAATTTAATTTATTTATATATGTTAAGAACTGATCATATTAACTCCTGCAGTCTTGTAATATAGCTATTTCATTAATGTATCAGTGCCAACACACTATTTTTTTGAGAATGTTTATGAGTTTCTGCATTTCTTTTATGTACTGTAATAAAATTTCTATTAGCAAGCTAAAAATTTTGATAATTCAAAGGAAAGCCACCAGGTTCTCAAAAATGAATAGTTTTGTATAATTTTTAACACCAACCAATCAGGAAAAATATAACAAGTACTTCACCTTATTCTAAGTTAGACGTGACTTTTAATCATGTTGATTTGTTTAATATTTTTTGTTGATGATTATTCTAAGTGTTTAAGTTTGGGTACACTTCTACAAAAGTAAAAAATATGAACATTCAGAAAAGGGAAAAATAAAGGGTGAAGGCAATAGAAATCTACATATGGAAGATATCAGAGAAGATTAAATGGATAGATAGGCTAGAAAATTAAAGAAATAATGTGCAGATTAGAATTTTAATCAAAACAATTAAGAAAAGGAAAGCTAAGAGACAACATTTTAAAGGAATATGATTGATAAACACTACTAGAAGGATCAGTAAATGATGTAAAGAAGAGGCAACTGAAAAGAGTCAAATTACAGTTCATAAAAAAGGAAATGCAGTCACCAGGAACTCAAAAAGTTGACTGAAAGTAGAAGAAAGTGAGATGGCCATGTAGCAAGGGACCTGATGATATAATGTAATGAACTGACTTTTTAACTGTAAAAATTAGTTATTTCTTTTATTTGCAGTTTACTTTCTTTTTTTTATTTAATATGTCACTTTTTATTTAGGGTTTTCATTTTCACAGTTATAAGTATTGCTTGTATAAGTCATATCATAGGCAGAGTGACTTTACCTTACTACTTGAAGGGTTCAATTCTTGAATAAATAGAATTTCAATGTGCTGAGTAAAAAAGGATATAAAACCGAATCCTTCCTTAAAATTTGTCAAGTCTAATCTGTAAGTGTGCAGAATGTGTAAAATTGATATTCTTAGATCTTCAACAACTCTTTCACAAATTGTAGCAATGTTTTCACTGAAGTGAGCACTCAGTTGTTTGTATGTATGTTTATGGAAACCCAAAACCACAAAATATTTGTGGCTTTCCAGAAATTTTAACAGATTTATAAGAAGTTGTTGTAAATTATTCATCTGTAAATTATATGGTAAAATTGATGATAAATATACACTGGTGGACATAAATGACTGATAAAACTTAAATTACAGTTTTAAAAAATCAGTAATTTAATATAAAAAAACTTTGTATTTTTCTTTTTTTTTCTTTTGTTTCCAAAAATAAGATTTTTTTAGATTTTCTGAAATAAAAATCTACAAAAAAACTTATGAAACTCTTTTTTTCATGATTCAAACAGTCTATGTACAGTAATTTCTTCAGTGAATATAACTTTCAATATGTAATTGTTATTTTTACAGGTATTATAGTTCTTGTGGCACTGTTTGGTTGCAGTTCAGCAGCATGTATTATAATGTGGTTTACAGATCTCTATCTGAGACAGATATTAGAGGTAGGTATGTAATATTAATGTCTAATTTCTATTAGTATATAATTTACTGTTAAAATTGTTAAAAATTAATATCATGTTATTAGATAATGGTTTGTGTAATGGGCCATCACAATCCACATATATAAGTAAAATATAGATTAAATAGAATTTAATTTGCTTTATGTAGCATATCCAAAACAAGTAATGCATACAATTTTAAAATAAATGAAAGCTAAAAATGAATTCCAGTACTTCTTCCAGATTTAGTTGAAATATATAGATATGAAGTGTTTTAGTGTCTTACTGCCCTGAAAATTCTGTTACAAAATAAATAAAAAATTACTAGTAAAATAGCAACAATCAAATTGTATTAGAAAAATAAACTAAATAACAAGGGTAATAAAATAATTTTGGTATTTAGAAAAAAGTATGCAGACCGATAAGTACCACTGAAATTCTTTTTTCCTGTGTAACATTAGTCAGCAGCTTTCAATTTATTAGTTTGCAGGTCAAAAACCAGGTGCAACATAGTCTGGAATTTTATTTTATTAAAGAAATGATATTATTAAGCAAACATCTGTGATCAAATGTTATTCTGTAGATTATCTACTGTGCAATGGCAACATACAGAATTATGTATTAAAGACAGCAGGCAATCCACTTTAGAAGAACACATAAAAAAACACTGAACTAATAAGATATTCGTTAAAACTTCGGTAAGAGCGACGAAGTCAACGAACTACGTTTACAGTTATAACCTAACAGTATAATGAAAAAAAATAAGCATAAAAACATTAATTTCAGTTCAATTAGATTATTAATAAAGAATAGTTTCAAAAACAAACCTCGAATTTTGATAGACAGCATTTTTTTTCCATTTGATGAACCGCGGAACTCGAATATGTAATTTTATTCATTTTTTGCGGTGACTACGAATCGCGCCGTTAGATAACAATATTTCATAGAACTAGGTAGAGTACAAAAACTTGATAATGTACTTGAAATAATAATATTTAAAGAAAATATGTTACAACTTGTTTTAATAGTAAATGTTCTTATGTAAATGAAAGTACTGAAGAAGAAACAATTTTTTTAATTCCCATCACTTCATTAAAAAAAATTAAAAGTATTAGTTCACAAGAGATTACATAAGTTTTATTAAAAATGAATAAAAACAGAAATAAATTCGATTGGTAAAATCGAATTAAACGATAAAAATCGAAAGTTCACTTGCAAAGTAATATGTGCAATATTACATCACAGATTTTCGATTCGTAAAGGTCCTTTAAATAGTTTTATTAAAAAAGGAAAAATATGGTATGAAGTGAATGAGATATGACTATCAACAAAAAAGAAAAATTGGCCGTAAAATTCAATTTGTTTACGTCAATAAATTTTAATAATAAATTCATAGGATAACAATCAGTAATCCATAAAAAAATAAAGAATATTCTAACAAAAAGCAGTGATATCCAGAAAAAATTTTAATGAAATTGTAAACCGTACAGTAAGACTCGCAGATATCATTTCTTCCGCTCAAAAAACAAAATCATCTGTATAATAAATTTAAAAAGTAAGTAATTGTAATTTAATGTACCTGGGGATTGACTTAACTTACAGGATTATTACCTAGCCTAAAATTCGCATTATTTCAGTATTCATAATATAATGGTCTATTAATTATTCTTGATAATAAAAACTAAACTTAGTTGATAGTACTTCTTTATTTCACTTTCATTAATATTACTCAAGTATTATTTGTGTCTCATGAGTTTTATTCTTAGTAATTTAATTTATAATGTTTAGTCACAATGTAAATACTTCATAATTATCACTTAAAAAATTCTATTTATTATTTATAGCATAAATATTTATCATATTGTAATTAAATTTATTTCATAAGTACACATTATAGAAGACAATCCCTTCCTGTTAGTAACTGGACTATAAAGAGGGAGATTGAAACTAGTTGACCAAGCAAGGTGTGTGTGGTCTTCTTATAACTTCACCTTTTAGCACTTTGCTAATACATGTGTATCTGATATGGCCAAGATAGCCAATATATGATAGCCTGATAGTTATGGCCAAGTGCACTTTACAAATTTTATGCAGAGGAATCTTGCTGTTAGATGAAACAATCTACATGTAACAATTTTTCGTAAAATTATGTGCTTCAAAACAAAGGCTGCTTTCGGTCTTGAACCACTGTTACAGATTGAAATTGTGTTATCCTTCAACATCTTAATGACAGTCCTGAAATCACCCACCATTTTTACTAGATATAAGTCGGTTCAATTAATTTTATTTATTGAGATAAATTATTAAATTATAATTTGTTTTTTATATTTACCTTGAGACCACTATTTAAAAAAAGGATTGGAAAAATAGATTGGGCTATAAGTACCACTTTGACACTATTCAGTTAATGATATCTAATGCCTCTGGAGCAGTGTGTATCCCATTATTAACATAATAAGATTATTTTTGGTATTGGCTAAATTTCCGATAATCAATTATGATCAACAATGTTCCATTTTGTGCTTTTATTTTATTTTCAGTTCATTAACTCAGTTTCATAGTAAAAAATTGTTAAAATCAGTTAAAGATGAACATAGTCTGTTGTTTAAAAAAGTTCAATCCAAAATATATTTTGGAAATAAAAAATTGTTATTTTCTATTGTAAAGAGAATTAGGTAGTTCTGAAACTTACTTTACTAGCAATCATAAAAAAAAGTTATTTAATTCTTTTTAACTTCTATTTTTAACTATGTTTAGTTATAATCAATTAAATTAGTTTTGGTGTAATTATTAAAATCAATTACTTTCAGAAGGAATGAAGGATTAATTATTAATGTTATTGTTGTTGTTAATAATATTATTATTAATTATTAATAATTAAAAGTAATTATTTTGATGACTACAAAGGAAAATCAATCTACAAATTTATTTCAGATAAAAGATCAAGCATAGACATCACACACAAACAGAATCATCTGCTATAAATCATATGTAATATACATTCAAAGATTATTAACTACAATATTATATTAACCACAATGTGAAAATTTACACAACCACATAAAAACGAACAAAACAAAACCACGTAAAAAATACCAACACAAATGAATAATTTAACATTTTCAAGCATACTAAATCAGATCAAATAACATGCTGTGAACAAATACAGCACAGGTCAAATATACTCACATCATTTAACAATATTAAAGGGTTTTGTAGCATTTATTAAAATAGATACCATAAGTAACAATGCCATCAGTAGCTCTGTTGAAAAAGGAATCACACAATTATCTCCAAAAGGTCCTCTGGAAGAACAATTTCCATGTAATCTAAAAATAAATCTTTTTAAAATAACTTTCATTATTTTTCTATTTATACATTTTTACATTTTTTTAAATCATTGTTGTGTGATTTTTTTCTTTTTAGAATCTTTAATACCAATTAGAAATATATACAGACCAGACTATAAAAAATAATGGTGGAGTTTTAAAGTCATAGTTTTGGAACTAAGTATATTAGATATAAAGAATACATTGAAATAAACAGAAGCTGCCCAAAGTTTTCATCCATAAACAAATTTTACTACGAGGGTAAGTCAATTATTATCCGCAATGTAGTTATAAATTTTATTGCAATACAAATAGGAAACTTACATGTACATCATTTTTCAACATAGTCCCCTTGCATTTCAATGTACTTGGTCCATCGTTGCACAAACTTCCTGATGCCCTCATAAAAGAAGGTTTTCAATTGAGCTGCAAGCCAGAAATACACCGCTTTTTTCACTGTTTTGCCTGAGGTAAATCGATGGCCCCTTAATGCCTCTTTGAGTGGACCAAACATGTGGTAGTCAGCAGGGGCAAGATCAGGACTATGCGGAGGATGAGCCAGTACTTCAAAGTTGAGTTTCTGAAGCGTTTCAGCACTGTGGGCAGCAGTATGTTGACAGACATTGTTGTGCAACGACACAACACCTTTTGACAGCAGTCCTCGGCATTTGCTTCGAATTGCAGACTTCAGTAAGCATCTCACTGTAACGCACACTGTTTTTTGTTGTGCACTTTTCCTCATAATGTTCCAGTACTGGGTCTTGTGAGTCCCAAAAAACTGTAAGCATCAGTTTTCCTGTGGATGGTTAGGTCTTGAACGTTTTTTTGCAGGGCAAATTTGGATGTTTCCATTCCATACTCTGCCATTTACTCTCCAGCTCGTAATGATGGATTCATGTTTTGTTACCAGTGATGATTCTGTCTAAGAAGATGTTCTGTTCGTTACCATAGCGATCCAAATGTTTTTGGCAGATGTCCAAGTGCGTTTGTTTATGCAACTGTGTGAGTTGTTTTGAGACCCATCTTGCACAGACTTTATGAAAACAAAGTCTGTTGTGGATGATTTTGTAGGTAGAACCGTGACTAATTTGCAGACGATGTGCCACTTCATCAATAGCTACTTGTCTGTCTAAGAAAACCATGCCATGTGCACGCTCAATGTTTTCCTCATTTGTGGCGGTAAACGGTCATCCGGCTCCTTCGTCGTGCGTAACACTTGTGCGACCATTTTTTAATTTTTCAATCCATTCGTAGGCACTCCGTTGTGGCAATACACTTTTTCCATTCTGTACCGAAAGTCTTCGATGAATTTCAGTCCCTGATACACCTTCCGACCACAAAAAACAAACCACAGAAAACAGAGCAGCCATGATTAACGGCAGGGCAGCGATAATGGAACTAACCTAGCAGCATCAAACCTGCACAGACAAAACAACAATTAAACCATGCATGCATCATCTACGCAACATGACAGTACTACCAACACAATGTTACACTTGTTAGGTCGAATTTGTTAATGACGAACCACCATGTGAAAATAAAAATCATTGATGGCTCAAGTAACTTGAAGAAATAGACAGGCTACTGATAGCACTTGACAAGACTGTTGGAGCTGTATGAACAAGTTATTTGTGTAGCCTGAAAAAATTAGTGTATAAGTGTTCTATAGAGTTAAGAGTTCCAAAAACAACTGTAAATAAAGGTTTAAAAAAATAATTATGTTTTACTGGTTATAAAGTTCATGTGTTATATTAAATTTATCTACAGGACAACATTAAACTATTTGAATTCACCGAAGATATTTTGAATCGGTTAGATCATTGTGCAGAGTTTTTAAACAATTTGATTTTCAATAATAAAACATGTTTCAGGATGAGTACATCAGCTTAATGCTCAAATATGGGGTACTTAACCTCCATATGTCATTATGAAAAATTTATGTGACAGCCCAAAAATTAATGCATAGTGAACAATTAGATAAATCAGAGTTATTGCTCCTTTCTTATTTACTGAAAAAAACTATGACAGGAAACAATTTCCTGGATATGTTAGAAGGATATGAAATACTCCAAGTACCAAAGAATTCCATTCTCCAGTTTGACAAAGCATCTCCACATTTTGCCCATTAGTGTGAGATTACCTAAATGAAACATTAAATATTTCCTCAGCAATGAATTAAACGAGAAGGGTGGATACACTTTATGGTTACAGATCTTACCCGTAAAGTTCATGAAGTTTTTTTTTGTTTTTGTTTTGTTTAACCTCCGGAACCACCGTTAGATATTGCTTCAGAGGATGAGATGAATGATTTGTAACGTGTGTGAAAATGCCATGCCTGACCGGCATTTGTGAAGTTTGTAAAGACACAAGTGTTCTCTGTTAAAATAAAACTGTGAACTGCTTAAAAGAATGTATCACTGAATGTTTTTCATCTCTCACATCAGATGTTCTCTGTCATATTTGACAAGGGATTGAATATCAACTTGATGTCTGCAAAGCAATTAAAGGAAGATACGTCTAAATCAAATGAAGAAGTAAAATTTTTAGAGAGTTTCTTTTCATGTTGATTTTATACTTCATGTCTCTTTTATGCTTTGTTCCAAAAATATGACTGTTTGAAACCCCACCATTATTTTATAAACACACTGTATTATTAGTCACGAGTAAAGAAAAACAAAACATTACCTTTTTAAATAATAACTATGACTCGACTATTCTCAAGAAATATAATTGATCACTTTTTTATTTATATTTGTATTACAGACCATGACTGTTCATAATGGGAGCTTCATGTTCGAATCATGGAGGAAACCATCATTAAAACCTTTGATATGTGTTTATGCCTTTAATTACACAAACTTATATGAATTTATTATACAAGAAGATAAAAAAATACGTGTGGAAGAAAAAGGACCATACTGTTACAGGTAATTATTCAAGAATAATGAATAATATAATAATAATAACTGTTATAAAAACAATTACGCATGGTGATTCCATTAAAAGCTTCCATTCACTTCATAAACACTGTTCAACAAGGCAAACTAAAATTAGCTTTTGCAAATAAAGTAAGATCCATTATTTTAACAGACTATTGTCTTTGTCATAACTAAATAATAGTAAGTGACCTGAAATGAGAAACAAGACATCCTTCAAAATGGAATAGCCACTTAGGATTATATACCAGGTTTACTAGGGAAAGTAATATCCTGAAAAAGTGAAGCGATTTCGTGTTGTCTTTTTCAATGAGCCTGACGTACTGTTTTATACAAACATACCAATCCCACTGTAATGAAGTGTGTTTAATTAAAATCATTACTTTCAGAATAAACATTTCTGGTTGGTGCCTCTTGTATCACAGTGATTTTATAATTGTCAGGTGTAAGAAAGATTTGGAATAATAGTATAAATCCACAAATTAATGAATCTCCTGCTACCAATAAACTGTTCATTTTACACTCTGCCTTCTTTTAATAACAAATAATTATTGAAATCAAATCTCTGTGTTTAAAAAAAATATATATTACATTTGTATTATTTGGATATATTTTATCTTATCTTTCTAAATTAATAGATGTATAATTTTTATTTACATTTTTTTTTTTGTCTTCAGTCATTTGACTGGTTTGATGCAGCTCTCCAAGATTCCCTATCTGGTGCTAGTCGTTTCATTTCAGTATACCCTCTACATCCTACATCCCTAACAATTTGTATTACAGATTCCAAACGTGGCCTGCCTACACAATTTTTCCCTTCTACCTGTCCTTCCAATATTAAAGCGACTATTCCAGGATGCCTTAGTATGTGGCCTATAAGTCTGTCTCTTCTTTTAACTATATTTTTCCAAATGCTTCTTTCTTCATCTATTTGGCGCAATACCTCTTCATTTGTCACTTTATCCACCCATCTGATTTTTAACATTCTCCTATAGCACCACATTTCAAAAGCTTCTAATCTTTTCTTCTCAGATACTCCGATGGTCCAAGTTTCACTTCCATATAAAGCGACACTCCAAACATACACTTTCAAAAATCTTTTCCTGACATTTAAATTAATTTTTGATGTAAACAAATTATATTTCTTACTAAAGGCTCGTTTAGCCTGTGCTATTCGGCATTTTATATCGCTACTGCTTCGTCCATCTTTAGTAATTCTACTTCCCAAATAACAAAATTCTTCTACCTCCATAATCTTTATTTACATATGAAGTTATAATTCTTTCCAAATAGTTCTTCACGCATAAGAAAAATAATTAATAAATTACTGAAGACAATCTTAACTGACTTAAAAAGAGCATGTTCTTAAATTTTCAAAAATGCAGCTTTCTCACGCTCACATACATATATTATGCCTAATTTACACCCCTTTGTCAACTGACAACTGTTCTAAAGAACTCAATACAATAAAATATCTGGCACATATTAATAACTTTCCACCCACACCTTTACACAGTTTGCTACATAAAATACAGAATATCAGAAATACTTAGTGTCAATAAATATGTAACATTAATATAATCAACTAACAGTCATGCAAAATTATCAATATTTTCAGGACTGAAGGTGAGGTGACTGACTATCAATTTCAAAAATATATACATCATAAAGCAAATTAACCAAATAAGACTAAAAACGCACACTTGCCCAAGTATAAATAAATTAAACTGCAGTGACTGAATAAATTAGACTGCAGTGATATATTAACTGCAGTTAATTATTTGGTACAAGCTACACAATAGTGATTATTAAAATTGATATGTACAACTGTTCAGTCCATTAATTCATAGCTACTCAAGGCATTGAGTGGGACTGTGTAACTCAATGGCACCCATAATGTGCACTACATTGGTAGAACTAGATATAACTGCTAGAACTAAGTTATATAGCTATAATTACTACTAACATTTCAAACTACTAAAACATATATATATATTTTTTTTTAGAGAAACACTGGAAAAAATAAATGTTCATTTTAATGAAGAAGAAGGAACAGTAACATATGGTAATAGAAGGACACATATATTTGATCCAGATCATTCACGAGGTAGCCCTGATGATATACTAGTTCTACCAAACCTTTCACTAATCGTAAGTTTTAATGTAATGTTTTCATAAAATAATAGAAAAATTAAACATATATATATTATATAAAAAAAACATAGTTAGCCTAAAATGAGAACATAAATTAAAATTCAGTATTATGAGTTAAATCCAAATCTGATGAGACAGACCTAAAAGTTAGCAACTTCATCAAACAAAAATTATTTTCTTGAAAAACATTTTTTATAGTTTTTCAAACATGTTTTTGATTAATTCATTGATAAGATAATCTAGAAGGTCTTCTCTCCATATGTCTAGTGGAAATTCCTTGATTCAGGTCCTATAAGCAGCTGCACCTATTGTATATATAATTAAGAGCATCTCTAGCTTACATTCATGGATAGCCAGACCAGATCCAATTAATGACCGTATCATTAATTAGAACCAATAACAGAATAGTTGAATATAGCTAGACTAAAACCAGATATATAAACCTTGATAATGACCCTAGCCACCATTCTATTGTTGGGTTCAAATTAATATCACATTTAAGCACACTTATTACACACCAAGGAATGGCTGCCTACAGGTCTTGTAAACAAGCAGAAATCGAGAGTACAAGATCAGTTCTGTAAACGAAGAAATGCAACTTTAAAGTTCACTTTTGGAACCTTAAAGTTCCTTTAAAGGAACTTTCCTAACCTGACTATTCAATTTCTTGTTGTGAAACCATAACTGATCAGTAAATATAAACATAATTTTTTTTTTGTTGAGTAGTTTTGAGAATATTCATGGCAATTGTTTGAATCACTTTGGAGAGTTTGAATTGGCTGTTAATATTGAAAAATAATAAAAATATAAGTTTAATTTTGATATGAAATTAAATGAAAAAAAATTAAAATTTTATAAGCTTATTTCAACAGTACCTTACTTTTGAAACTGCCATTTTACTTTTTGTTCTTTTCAAATTTTTGATCACATTACTTCATGTAGATGGTTACAAAGCGACTGTTTTGAAATGATTTCAAATAAGATATTTAAAAACATTTTATTATACAATTAATCTCAGCAAGTGGTTAAAAAGATTTACACTTCAAATTAGCTCCAAGCTAAATATTAAGGAGGAATAACTTAGGAAAAATAAATAATAAATAATAAGTTTAGAACTTTATTAAAGGAGTGTTTCAAATGAAATCAATTTAATCATCTTTCAAAAGAATTTATTAAATATTAAGATATCCAAAATTGTCACAATTTAAACCAAAGAAATATTACAATTACTAAAATGAGAATATTACCTTTATAATTAATAATGAAATATCTGCCTGGGAAGAAGTGCAGTGTTTTGCATCTATAAAGGTAGATAGTTGTAAGATTTTTTTTTAACAGTTAAAAACAAACTCACCTTAGTCTATCCTCTGAAAATTCCTTTGCCAAAAACTTTCCCAATATTATAAAAATTCCATATATTCTCCAATTCCCCATCTAGCCACCTCTCCTAGCTATATGTCTTCTTTGCTTTACTCTTCCTTTATTTTTATTTGAGAATAGTGAATGCAACTCCTCTCATTCTATAATTATTTTAAAAAACATTTCAGTCTGTTTTATCTGCATTCTCCTTTATTCTCCAAATTCCAAATCTCTTCTTCATTTCTTATTCAACTTTACTTTTTGTTTTTCTCTAAATTGATCTATAGTAATATTATTATTATTATTTTAATATTTGAGGCACATATATATGCCTTGACAATTCAAAAAATTAAATTAATATATATTCATCAACATACAATCTTTGTTTTGCAGGAATTTTTGTAGTTATTAACTTAGTAACAAACCTAAACATTGTTCAACAGATGGGTAATGTAATCCCATAAAAAAATTATATTCTTAAAATGTTTTAAATTATTCTGGATTATTTCTCCAATGAATTAATACATGGTTTCACACAAAAAGGGATACGTTAATTTATTGCTTTTCACTATCTGTCCCATTCTTTCTTATAGCTGGGTATAAAATATCTGAGGTACAAGATGCACCAGTCAAGAGTTATTTTCTCTGAGAATAATAATGTGCACTATACAGCTTGTCCCTGTAGGAAACAGACTGAAGATCTGTTCCCTACAGGAACTGGCCCAAAAGTGAAATACAATTCTTCAAGTAACATGTAGAATTGAATTTCAGACAAATTTGACTTAAATTCATCGACTAGCATGCCAAATTAATATCTGACTCATTGAAGAAGGCAACCCAAAATCACTGCACACCTCAATTTCCCTAGTAAGCAAGGGATGAAAACTTGATACTTTTGAAAACATCTATCATTTTAGAACTGATTATGTCTTATGTCAGGTTGTTTATAAACAGATAAACAGAGTTGCACTGTGGGAACACTATGATATTGCTTTTTGGGAGAAATAAAAAATTGTTCTTTCACATAAAACTTATTTTAACTTAAAGTCTGGCCTCATTTTATTTAAACATTAAATATTCATTGTCATAATATCTATTTATAAAAGATATTTTCACTTCCTTAAATGGTGTCTGTCAAAGGACACTGGTGTAAATTATAATAATTACGGCATGAAAATGGTCCTAGCTTTTGGATATCTATAGGCAAACAGCGACAAAATAAGTCACTAAAAATCTAATTGTGAAAAAAAGCTAAATATTTGACATGAAAAAGATGAGATATACTTCTTAACATAAACATTAAAATAAATTTGTATTTTTCATAACACTATCATACAGCCAGCTAGCTGCCTGTAGCTGTGGACCATATTCTTGTGGTCTGCTATAATACAAAATCAAACGTTAAGTACTGGAAAATTTATGATTGCACCCTTGCTTACAAACATTATGTTGTGGCCTTAAAATACTTATAATACAGAATTTTATAATCCTAAACCAGTAAAATGAGTGCAATCTAAGCTAGATGTAAAATTCTTTGGTTCATTTCTTAAATTTGAGTATGAATTAAGGCAAACAGCTCTTAAATGTAATCAGTCAATTAATACAAATGGTATTATTTTATAAATACATTTTAAGTTTATCATGTATGATCTCTTTTTATCATATAGAAGTAATTTGGATTTTTTAATTCAATTCATCCTATGAATCTAATAATTCTTCTTTTTTATTTTTCAGACTGCAGTATCATTTCATCATGATGCTAATATATTAAAGAAAACATTACTTTATTTATCATTAAAAGGAACTGATTCTAAAGTTATTCTTCGTGTCAGAGCACATGACTTCTTTTTTGGTTATGAAGATAACTTCTTAAAATTAGTCAGTTCAATTGCAAAATTGCTTAATAATGAATTACCATTTGAAAAATTTGGTGTGTTAGCATTTGTAAGTACATTACCTTTTGTATATACTCCAAATAACATGTAAGAAATATTTTTTTTATTTCCCAGATAATTCTAAAGATGATATTAAGTAGGAAATTTTTCATGAGTTTTTAAGACATAAGTATAACTAATTTATTTATTATCAGGTAGGAGGAAAGTTATCCTATGCATCACATGATGTTCATGGGATGTCCAAAACCTGTCTGACATTTATTTCTGAATATGCAGAACTTCCAGAAGATATCCTGAAATACAGCAAAACATCATGAATATTTGAAAGTAAGATGATGTTGCACATATATCCTTCTCTCAGGATACGTGGAATATCTGCACTCCAACAAATCCCAAAAAAAGTAGGATGTGCCCAAACAGTTAAAAAAAAAAAAAATGAGTAAATTAAATGAATGTTAAATAACATACAACAGTTACTGGATGATCGTCTATAAATCTCTACCTTTTTAATTACAGTTTTAAAGGACAGTAGATAAAAGTTATGCAATTAGACTCTTAAGAATTTTACAAATGTTTAATTTTACTTATACTTAATTGATGGATGAAAAAATATGTTTTTGTTAGTTGATGAAAATTTATCACTACAAAAAAAAAAATAACAAAATATAATGACATATTGTTTTTTTTTTTTATTACTTGTCATTAATGATTAAATGGATACATGCATTATGATTTAACTGAATGGCAATGATTTAAAATTCTCTTTTAATTTACCCACCATATCCATATTAATATATAATCCACTGCCAACCAGCTAACAGCAATTATTACTAATATATTGTACCAAGAGTGTCTTAACATGTTTCCTAGGTGTGAGGTTATGTTTAATGAATGATTATTTCTCTAGTTCTAGATTTATTGTATGACAATCTAAATATGCTTATACCATCAGCTGTTTATTAAACATATTGTATAAATTACTGAAATACATTAATTACTTATTTTATTTTAATTATTATGAACAATTCACTTGTCTTTATAAGTACATCAAATACTTCAGTTACAGAACATAGAGAATGTAAAATAGCCTATATTAATATATCAGAGCATTGTCAATTTAATTTCCTATGTATGTTGTGTGGAGTAATAAAATATAACCTGAGGATGTACAAGGGATATCTGCATTAGATCCAAAAGGATATCTTTAGGTTGTACTATAAATATGATCCCAAGAATACCATATTATGCCTTGCATATATGTGTATCCTTGGACCTTTATGGCTGTACATTTTTAAAAAGGATGGATGAAGTGTAATTGACATTCACTCAATAATAATTCACAAATGAAAAGAGATAGTCAAATGAAACAAGTATGGCATAAAAATACATTTTATTTGCTATAAAACTTATATTAATTTTTCTACATAGTCACTATATATAGCTACACATTTCTCCCAACAGTAAACCAGTTTTCTCATTCCATCAATTAAGAATGGTGGAGGTCTTTCCTTGATCCACAACCCTACTACATCCTTCATTCATGGTGTAATGAATACCCTTAACATTCCTCTTTAATTTTGGAAAAAAGTGAAAATTACAAATCAGGTGAGTTTGGAGGGTGGAATAGATTCAAATTGCGACTTCACAAGAGCCTCTGTGGTTGCAAGTGATGTATATGACTGAGCATATTTGGGTGGCAGAATTCCATTTTATGTTTTTCGAAGGATTGTTGAACACAATACACGCATCTCATATGGTGTTTTAATTTTAAATGTATTGCTCAGAATTTAATCACAACATTGGCCATCACTATATCAACATATCAATATTGTCACCCATCATAATATTGAAAAGGAAATAAATTTTCTCATTACGATAATGTTCAGAAGCTATTTATAAATTTTTTTGTTTTTGTTATTTTTTCTTTTCTGAGAATATGCATGGCATCCACTGCAAACAGCTTTTACTGTAGCCCAGTTTGCAATAATTTGTCCTAAGTATTCTTTCAATATGCTATCCTATTGGTATGCTCTCCTGTTATCTTCCTGCATTACATTTCAGCTGCCCTTGTATAGCCCAGGAAAATTCTCATATTATTATGGAATTTTGCAAGGAACATTTCAGAAAATTCTCAATACCCTCCTAGGTTTTCCAATGGCTACCCTGAGGATGCTCTTGTGCTATCCGGTATCAATCAGGCAAAATATGTTTTTTTCTTATTTCAGAGAGCTGCTGTCACAGATGACACACTGACTGTAAAAACTGGAGAAAATGATCTTGAACACATAGATGTAGTAACTGCAGTCAATGGTCGACCTAACCTTACTATCTGGTTTGGTGATGAGTGCAACCGTATTGATGGTAGCGATGGAGCATTCTTTCCAAGGAAAGATATCAATCATGCCACTACTCTTTACCTTTTTCACCAAGATATATGTCGAAGATTGCCTCTCGTATATGACAAGGATGTTGATGTAAGTTATCGCAAAAATTAATGTTAAGCTCAGGTAATATTAAAATACTGAGAGAAAAATTATAACTTCATAGCGTAATTTCAACAGGTTTATATGAACATGCAGTGTCAATTTGTGAGCATACAAATATAGTAAAAATAATGTTTTATGCTTTTAATCATATAATAACATACAAATATTTATAATCTTTAATAAGTACAGCTCCAAGGCAGGTAATTGATGTTAACCCTGAATAAAATTTAAGGGGCAAATGTGTAGCCTTACACATTTACCCCTTAAATTAATAATTTAATTTAATTAATAATTTATTATTCTAAAAACTGACACTCTTAAATACATATTTACATACATAAGACCTAGATGTTTTAAACAAAGAGTACTAAATGTAAAGTAATGGAGGTAGCTAACCCAGGGGCATACATAAGGGGGGTTAACCAGGTTTAAACCCCTCCTTGAAGGTTTAAGTACTTTTTAATATTAGTCCTACATAAAATAAACATACTATAAATTTACACATATATATTTGAGTATATTTTTAAAAATCCATCGTATTCTCTCCTCCAATTTCTCACTGTCAGAGTAACAAAATCTATTGACATAAGACCCAGTTCGCCGTCCTTCCTTCTTCAATAATTTAATCCCCGTACTTGGAGCTGTGGCAGGTACAGTACATCACTCAATGTGCGACACAATAGCTGTCATTCAACATTCTGAGAAGGCGGCAGTGCTCTCACTGGTGCAGTAGGTGTCAAATTATACACTCCTCCTCGTCTACTGAAAGAGAGAAAAGACGATCAAATCTGCTGCTTATTAAGAAGGTACGATAATTATACCGATCTTGTAATAAAATAAGGCCGACACATATAAACTTACTTGTTGTGAAACATATTGTCAGGACAGCTCTGCAGCGGCAGCAGTGCATATATGAAATATTGTACATTGTTGAGCGGTATTCACTCATTAGTCTTAGTTCAGATTTTGTTGTGGAATGTTTGTTTAACGTTTTGTACGTTTCGCAGTTCATACTTGTAAATAGAAACTTCACATTATCATTTTGTGTTCTTTAATATGTCTAAGAGACCTCAAAGTTCAATTTTACCATTTTTTAGCAAAAAGTCATGTGCTAATAGTGATTCTTGTAACGTTAGTGAAAATTTTACATTGCTAAATATTTCTTCGCTGCCGCAACATGACTATGCTTTCGCAAACGTTCTTCCCGAAACTAGTTTCACACCCTCCTGTGAAAACTCGGCTGGTATTGAATGCACATCAACATCACTCAGTAATGTTGATGTGCCTGCTGAATTATTTAGAATGATAAGTGTATTGTTCTGGTTCAGAAGCTTCAACATCTTCAAGTTCCAGTGAACCACACGTTTACGATATTGATGTTTACATAGGAAAAGACTTGTCTAATGAAAAAAAAATGGATGTCTGGGACAATATCTGGGAACCAAATCCAGGGTTTGTTTTTCCAACAAAAGAAAAGAGAAATCTGCGATTTCAATTTAAATGGCTTTACCGCTGGAAGTGGCTTGCATATTCCGAATTTAAGGGAGGGAGTTTTTGTAAATGTTGTGCACGTTTTGCTCCAAGAAATGATGTTGGATCTAGCAAGCAACCTTTAGGTCAGGTCAACTTTGTAGTGAGAAATTTGACAACTGGAAGGATGCCGTGAGCGATTTTCAGGACATGAGAAGTGTCTTTATCACAAAGAAAGTTTGGAGGTAGTCGGTACTTTATTCGAAATTTCATGTGGAAAGAAAAAGCCTATAGATACTGCTATAGATGCTAACAGATACTGCAACAACTCAAAAGAAACTGGAGAACAAGAAAAAACTTTTTCCTATTTTTTAAGAGATTTTACTGTTTTTTTTTTGTTTTTTTTACTGTATTGCTTTGCGAGGCCACAGGGATTCAGGGTGAGTAGAGGTCGAGGTCGACCAAGAACCAGAAGAAAATGATAGCAAATTCAGGGCACTTCTTCACTTTCGAAGTAAGACTGATATTGTATTAAAAAATATGTTGATGTGTAGTGTAGGAAATGCGCAGTATACCAGTCCTAGAATACAAAATGAAATAATTGAAGTGTGCAACGACATGATTGTTCAAAATCTCATGAAAGAACTTAATGCCTTCAGTTACTTCTCTATTCTCGCCGATGAGAGGTCAGACATATCAGGCTTAGAACAATTTTCATTATCTCGCTGTGAAGGAAAACTTTATACAATTCATAACATACATTATATGATGTGACCAGAAAAGGAATTGCAATGACGATATTGGACAAGTTGCGTTCATTAAATGTAAACATAAATAAGATTCATAGTCAAGGGTATGACAGAGCTATGTCCATGTCAGGTAAAGTAAATGGAGTCCAAGCACATGTAAAGGAAATAATTCCATCAGCTTTATATGTCCACTGCTCAGCACACAGCCTCAACTTAGCTGTATCTCCAGTGCTTGTGAAGTAATTGCCATTAGAATCTGTTGGGTAAAATATCGAGTATGTAAGAATTTTTTAATACTCCTTAAAGGTAACATCTTTTAAAATTGGCAATAAGTGAAATGGAAACTACTACTTCACACTGTGAAAAAGTCGTTCAACTTTGCACTACACGTTGGTTGAAAAGGTATAATTCAGTAGCCATGCTGGTGGAATTGTATTACCTTATTATTGCAACCCTTCAAAGCATATCAGAATGGAATGACAAAGACTCATCCTCACAAGCAAATTCACTTTTATGTGCTTTAACTGACAATCAATTTTTGATATCGCTGTTTTGTATTCAGAGACTGCTTTCTTTAAGTCTCCCACTGTGTAAATTCCTGCAGAATTCAACTATTGATCTCGTGCAAGCAGTAAACCTTAGATATTAACAGTGAAATGAAATGTATACTACAAAAATGTTGATGAAGAATTTTCTAAAATTTTCATTTGTCTTGAATAGATTGGGGTCCTCCATTCAAACCCCTCGCATGGCAGCGTGAGCAAAAAACCATGTAAATTTGGACTTATCATCAGTGACACCAGAACTTTACTTCCACGTCTCTACTTTTATTCCATTTCTGGATACTTTCATTTCCTAACTAGATTCGTGTTTCTTGGAGCACAAGGAAATATTGAAAGGCTTTCAGTGCCTTTTACCTATGAACCCAGACCTTCTGCTCCTGCCATCCCAAATTTCTGTTTTCACTTTGCTCACAGAATTCTATGCCAGTGACAAAAGAAACAGTTGCCAAGAAGACCTGAATAATGATTTAAAATTATGGTACAGAAAAATTGCATTTCTTGAGAAGGGAGACCAACCAAAAACGGTTATAGATGAGTTAACTATGTGCAATCCCAACATAATGCCAAATGTATTCACTTTGTAAGAAATACTAGCTGCACTCCTAGTGTCCACGTGTACAAATGAATGATACTTCTGAACATTACGCCATCTAAAAACATATTTGCGTAATTCTACTGGAAATACACGTTTGAATGGATTAGCACTCCTCAGCGAGAATAGAAACTGCACTCCAACTGCAGAAGATCTGTTAAGTGAACTAATGAAAAAGTAACATCGTTTGGACATTGTATTGTGAATGCTGAAATTTCTGAATGAGCATAATACACCGTAAGCTACATACATTATACATACTATATTAATTTAACCACCAGTATTCTTTTTAAACTATGATTTTTCAAAACAATAATACGCTGTAGTAGAGTACTGATTCAATGTTTGAGACAACTTCATTCAATTCTTTATTCAAATTCCTTCATAGGATGTGGATTCATCAGTGCCAGTTTCATTCTTAAACCTTGGTGAGTTCCATATTGACATGTGTTAATAAAATTTATTTCATTATATTTGATTGCTTACATGGATTTTATATGTTATGTAAAGTGTCTTACCTATCATATACAAATAACCATTCACTAAAATACATGATATTGTGTAGCCTAAGTGTAATAATGGCATGTGGCACAGGCAGAAGTATTTTTATTATACAAAATGAAATAAATGTTAAAAGTTGTTAAAAAAAACTGTAGCTCAAGGCTGTGAAAAAAAATACGTTATAGAAGAGTTTATCAGGGTATTTATGAATGTGTTATATTTCAACATTGTAAAATAAATATATTGTAACATGATATAATAATAATAATAAAATAATACACAAAATTTTAAATACTGATGCTAATTGTAAACAATTTTAATAACGACTCCCCATTTAACAAAATTCTGCGTACACCATTGAACCAACCAGTTCCTCTCCCTTAAAAAGACACTCTGTAAGATAATAATAATTAATCCAATAAATGGACAAAATTGTTTTATTTCTATTAATTACTAATCAGCCAAGAGCTTGGACTTTAGGGCATAAAAAGAAAGAAATGTCATTCATTAATTAATTTTATTCACAGTTGAAATTACATTTATCTTAGTTAAACAAAGATCTAAAACTGTTGACTGATTTTCCATTACTCATTTATTTATGAAGTAATATTCAACTTTAGGCAGATGTATGTTAAATTAAATCTTTAAACTTATAATTATGATATGTAAAATGAATCAAGTAGATTTGGGTAAGATTACAGGACAAAATTATTTGATTATAAACCATCTTTCTTAAGCCGACATGGATATTACCCTTGATAATATATAATGTTTAATTAAAAGATTAAGCAAGTTTTAATCACGAAATTGTTTACTCTCTTCTTTTCAAGAATTCCTTGGCCTTCTGAATAAAAGTAGTTTCTTGTAGGTTTAGGAATAGATTTAAGTTAAATTCTTGACTTATCTTATACTCAGAACTGGGTTATCAGAAGATATTAAAAAACCTTTTAAGCCTTCTCAGATCAATTAAGATATGGACACTATACATCAAATCCAAAAGGATCACTTTGCTGTAATAAAACTTTTTTTTGTAATCGCTAAGAATTTAAAGACCATTTAAGTGTACTCTTAAACATTGGATTTGTTTCGAAAATTGATTTACTATTCATGAGGCAAATAACACTTTTTATATTTATATTAAATTCTTAGTTAATATAGTGTGAATGTATTAAAAGAGATAAGGACCTCCTCAGCCCAAGTCTGGTATTTTTATATAGCTTCTAGACAGTCATTACATAGATTCTAAGTTAAAGCTATCACCACAGAGCAATAGAAACATCAAGATTTTATTCAATAGGTCCCAATATGCTTAATAAAAATTTAATGGGAATCTGTGCTAAGAATGTTAATCAATGATTTTACTCTGACCAGTTAAACTACATATTAATAAAGTATACATTTTTAAAATAATAAAAGACTTTTTCCTTCAGTAAACTAAAGATTCTCTTAGGATTGGCCTATACTTTCCTTAAAAAGGCTCACTCATTCCTACAATTATGTAGAAGTATCCAGCTGAAACTACAAACCATTCAGACATACCTCCCATATATAGTAAAGCAAAATATTAAACAGACTTCATAATTCAATTATGTTACTGTTTCACAGTCTTTTTTAAATGTTATTTTTGGATTTACAGTTTTCAAGGAATAGGAAGATGGCTTTACCCAGGCATCTCAGAAATTATTTTGAATTTATACATAACCCCTGAATAGGAATCTTGACAGCCTCATAGGAAACAGGAGTCCTTGAATAGTTCCATAGGTATAGAGAACCACGACCCCAATAAAGAAGCAGCTACCACCTGTAGTGTGACCTGAAACTGTACCATCATGTCGTCAGAGATGGATTCAGGTCAGCAGCTAAAAATTCCATAGTATTCATTCAAGGAATAATAATGAAGAATAAGCAAAGGAGAGCAATAAGAGGAGAAAAATCAGCCTACGGTCACCACAGGTGAATGTCAGCCCCCAGTGATGTGTAGATAAAGTGAATGTTTACTATCAGTTTAAGGGGGAGGGGATTAGACTGATATGGACAATGTTGGCATTCTTTGTCATTTAGAGAAAAAAGGAAATTGCACTTTTAAGCCTGGGTAGGTCCAGTAGTGCCCAACTTATCTCTTGCCTTAATCTGATTTTATGGTTGGTGGTATCTGCTTTGAATCTCTAAATGCCAATCGTGTGCACCACACCACACAGCAGATATCCCAATCTGGTTCAGATCCCTTTGTTTGGTTCCTTACCTATCTGAACCTTACCTGAGGTAATTAGAGTTGAGTCACACATTTTTTGGACTGGGGTAAACTTAACTGGTGACCAGGAATAATGCTGGTGCATCACAAAACTAAATTTTTATCCATGATCCTCAACCACATCTGGAAAATACCACATCTAACAGAAAAATAGCTTGCAACCTACCAAGGAGACAGATAACATTGAATAGGTAAAGTCTGCAGCTTCTGCAGGATTTACCTAATCAATGTTATCTCTAAGTCAATGCAACTGCCATTTCAGTGTTTTATCTGTTCAAAAAATGTTATAAAAACTAATAAAACACAAAAAACAAACAGCTTTGTTTGAGAAATTTTTAGTCTACAGGAATCTTTGAACTAAGTCTGGAATTTGCCCAAAACGGTCAGTTAAAAACAATGTGTGTGTATATCAGCTTACCTTAGTAAAGTTCTATTGATCTGGTATAACAATTAAATTTGTGTATCAATCTACAAATAATATTCTATTCTTAAATGGAATAGAATGATAAAAAAAAAGGAACCCTACTCCCAAAAAATGTTTTTTCCAAGTTTGTTGGTTTTTTCAGGTATGTCTTTTTAATAAAAGTGAGCCAGTGGAGTAACTGCTATTGTCATCAGCCACTAAATTTCAATAGCACATATACATCAGCTCCACGCAGAGAATCATCAAGTTGTAAGGGATGTAGTTTATTGTTTTCCTACCATTAAGTAATTTACATAGCTAAACAATTAATTGCTCTAAATTAACTAATTTAAATGCTTTTTCCTCATCAATGGGAATAATCACAAATTCATTTCAACAGTTTCAGGAAGGGATTATGGGAATGAGGTTTCATATGCCTCCATGGGTGTATGATACAAATGGCACATGTTTTTGTGATGACAACTGTCCTCCTAAGGGAACATTTGATCTTTCACGGTGTTCACATGGTAATAAAATTTATTTTAATTTTAACTGTTTATTAATTTATTTTATAATTTATTTTTTTTTGTAATGCATGATATAAATGTTTCAATTATTTGTATGCGACTTATTTATAAATACTCTTAATTCCAAGTAATATGAGAAAAAACTTTTTATCATTTTAAATTAGCAATCTTTTCAGATTATCAAGATGCATGTATAAATGTTAGTACAGTACTAAGTGAAAAAACATGTTGTAATAAATAGTTAATATAACAAGAAAATATGAAATTCCTTTATATTAAATGCAAAATCATATTTAAAATCATTCAAGCTTAATGGATAAATAATAAGTAATTATGTAATAAGAACATTCATTTCATAATACTAATTGTCTACTAGTAAAATCCAAACCCAACCTGAAAGTAATACATAAAGGGACAATACCAATTTAATAAAAAAAAACTACTTAACCATCCCATAGAAGATCATGCTGCAATGAAAGAGAGTAAAGTAGGAGCAGCAATTTTAAAATTAAAAGTTATTAAACAATAAAAGATATCAAGAATGGAAGACCTATTGGCGTACATGCCAATACAAGTAATTAAATGACTTAAAGAAGAAGGGCAAAATAAGCTGCAATAGTGGGTTATGGAAAACTTTCTTGATTCCAATCCCCAAAAAGAATGATGGTTACACTGTCAAGATTAAAGGACAATTAGACCAATTCGGCATTAAGCAAGGATTGTTCTGTGAATTCTACAGAAGACTGAATAAACAAATCTAAAAAATGGTTACAAAAGAACTGTATGGAAGGAGACAATGGACATAACTAGGCTTATTGAACTATTGAAGGTGTATAAGTAGGGGTAAAGGAATAAGTATGTGTTTTATAGACATGGAAAAGCATTCGATCATATGAAATAAGATAAACTAATGAAAACATTAAAAAACCAAGTGGATTAGCAAGATACAATATTAATTTAATTGTATGAATCAGAAAATGGTTATGAAAATAAAGGAAGCTCAAACTGGGTGATTAGACTTAAGAAAGGAAATAATACAAGGATGTTGCCTATTATCAACCTCATTTAATATGTGTGTTGGAAAATTCATAAGAAAGGTTCTAAAAAATGAAAGTATCAGCATAAGAGGAAGAAAACTAAGCAAAATATGAATCACAGATTGACATGTTTTTATGTAAAATAAACCACAAGATATTAATTGGATGATTTAAAAATTAGTATACATTATGTCAAAAAGAAAAGAAAAATTATGATTATTTTCATTATGGAATGAAAACAAATGTTAGGAAATTAAAATATTAAAGATAGGAAACAATAAGCTAATTGAAATCTCTGTGAAAGAAGAAAGAATTGATCAGCACAGATAAGATCAGTTCAAAAAACATACAGCTATTAATGTATCATGTTAATTTTTTTTTCCTGGGCACACAGTGAAGTGTCATTATCAGCACCCAGACATAAAATTGATATAGTACGTAAATAAATATTAAAAATTAACAGTTAAAACTTAAATTACAAACTAAAAACCCAAAAAACAAAATAAATCTACAATAAAGTAATACTCTCAATTAAGATAATAAAATTACCATTTGCGATATGCCAAATGTTATAAACAGCTGTAAAACTACTACTGAATACTAAAATATTTGAATATAAATGGACGGTCAAGAAATTGTAAAAAATTACATAATGTTGTTACACTGTTTCCCAACATATTTTGCTTGCATGTCAGCTGCTAGTTTAAACTTGCGACGCAGTGCCACATAAGAGATACAATCCATAAGGATGTGGTACACTATTGGATGCACCTAATGCACAAATGGATGCATCTGTTATCTGATATCCATGAGTGAGCCTAATGTGTCCTATTCACAAATAGTGAATAATAACCACCTCTCGACTGTTATTTCTGTATGAGGAGCTCCAGTGACAAGGTGTTCTTAATTGGATGAAGTTTATTGTTGATGGCAGCATTCCATTTACTTTCCACTCATGAACCACTCTCTTCAGAAAACAGACAAGATCACTGGAAAAAATACGATTGGTGAAAGGAGGCTGGAAACAAGCCCCTTTTGCTGCACTATCAGTGTGCCCATTGCCTAAAATTCCAATATGGCTGGGGATCCAGCAGAAGCTGCCAGTTGTATTACATTGAGTCATTTCCAAAATAACACACTGAATCTAACAGACAATAGGATATCTGGAGTACATGTCACTAATCGCCTGAAAGACATTCATGGAATCTGAGCAGACAAATACATATCGAAATGTTGAGCTAATTATATTTAAGGACTTATTAATAGCATACAGCTCCATAATGAAAATACTGACAATGCTGGGAAGACCAAATGTGTACAGTACGTTCTGTTGCCAACCACAAAAGCACAACCAACAGAATTAACATTTTTAGAGCCATCCGTTGAAAGTATACAATCAGGATTCACGCTATTTATAAGATTATAGCATTTTTTCCATAATTTTACCAGATTTGTGTTTTTCTTATGATAGCAACAAAGACTAAACCAGTGATTTACTAGAGAAAGTCACCAATGGGGGTAATAACATGGAGCAACAGTAAGAACTGGAGGTAATTACACTTTTAGAGCTAAAAAAAGGCACTGAGTTCTGATGCCTAGCAGGACAGTAGATGATGGTCGATCCTCATATCGATTAACATGCTAGTTGGAGAATGCCACATTGAAGGATTAAAGGTTGGATGATTTGGTTGAGCTTTAATGCGAACTAGATACAAGCATATTTCATCCATTCCAAAGAGATGGCTCACCCTCACCACCATAATTATCACAGGCTTTTTCTCCTAAGCAGTGTCGCTAACAGGTTCAGACCTGTAATACACACGTAATCATACAGTTATGATCAGGCACCCTCATGCAGAATCGTTATCTAATAAGTGAACATAATGATAAAATCAGATACAGTAGCAAAACTTAATACAGATCAATACAATACTACCAGTACATGAAATAAACAATAATAACATAATACACATGAATCATAAAGCAGGCAAAAAACAATGATACAGTACATCCAAAATATATCATATTTATATGATACAATGAATCATACTTACTGGGAGGCAATCATCAGACAAGAAGGCAGAGTGTCCACAGTTTCATCTTGACCAGGCGACCCCCTAGTCACTCAGCCGTGAACCTATCCATCCTCATGCCTAACGATGCCTCATCCTATCACATGACTCTTCCCAGACCATTAGGTTTTGGGTGATTAACTTGATATAGTCAGCAACAGCCTTCCAATGTCCTCCAAGTGGAGAAAAATATCCTCAATATCTTCAGATGCAAATATGTCCATTCTATGGAGTACATCCAGCAGTCTCCCACCACCACATCTTGAGGCAACTTTATTTTCTTTACATTTTTATGAATACATGCCAACAGATCTGACTGCTCATATTTACAATAACAATTGTTTATAATTCTTCCAACCCATTCCTTTGTTAAAATATTGTTCTAAATTGTAAGCCTACTTTAGGAAATTAATCAGTCTGTTAATTACTAACAATAATAATATATAATTATTAGTAAGTATATTGTTATTGATTATTAATTATTTTTAAATAATATCTAAGAATTAACTTGAATGTTTAAGTTAGTATGAATTTTAATTCACACTTAAGCCAACATATTAAATTTTTAAATATTAAAAATTTTTGTTTTTTTAAATTTAATTTTTTTCATAGCATATTATTTTAATATTAGTGTTAATTTTTACATGATATTAATTTTTCCTGAAATATTTTTTAATAATTGCTCGTTTTTATTTTAGGTCTACCATTTATGATGTCTTTTCCACATTTCCTTCATGGAGATCCAAGTTTAAGGGAAGAAATTGAGGGACTTCATCCTAATATCTCACTTCATGATTTTTTCATAGACATACAACCTGTAAGTTTGAATAAATAAATTTATAAATATAAGTATCAGCCACTGTCATCATTTATAACATAAATTACATGAAATCTTTTTTAACAGGCATCTCTTAAATATGAACAACTATAATAATGTTTAGTTTTACAATTTCTAGTCCCTTGAAATATTCATGACAGCAAATACTCTGAGCAATAAAAAAAACAAGCTGGTCAGAATATTAGTAGGTTTAATTTTCAATCCTGTTACAAAAATGCACTGAACTGTATTCAGACTGTTATTAAATTATCCCATTCACAAATAGCTAACGTAAGGAGTATTTATAGAGATATTATATGGCTTA
The DNA here is from genome assembly GCF_047948215.1 of Lycorma delicatula. NCBI lineage: Eukaryota > Metazoa > Arthropoda > Insecta > Hemiptera > Fulgoridae > Lycorma > Lycorma delicatula. The sequence goes on from NC_134457.1 coordinate 210,814,329, forward strand.
TTGTTTCATATGTGGTTACATTCTTAGATTTATGCATGCCCAATAATTCATTTATAGAAAATGAAAATATGACATTCTGTATGATGATTCATTATTCAAACATTCCAGTTAATGCTGATTTATTTGACTGCAAATGCATTTGCTATCTAATTAGTCTGACTTCAATGGAATTTTATATGAAACAGGAATTACTAAAAGAAACTGAATTTCTGATGTAAACAAGTTAAACAACATCAACCTAAGTTATAACATATAAACAAATACAACCGCTAATGCTGCATTAAAGATATTATGTATTAAATTTTACACCTGGCATTTCAACCAAAAAGGCGTAGTGATAAGGGATTTATAGACAAGGTTATGTTAACAGAGAATAACCAAAGATTACATCAAATAATTAAAGCGATCCAATTTTTCATAGCTATAAAGGACCCTTTGTAATTTAAAAAAAAACCAAACCAAGTTTTGAGGGTTTCATTTTTTCATTTAAAAAAAAAAATTTTGTCGGGTAAAAAACATTACAAAATAAATTCTAAATCTCTTTCAATTAAAATTTACTAAGCAATGTTTGTTGAATGAAGTTTTTTAATTTTTAGTTGAGTTTATGTTTTATTTTCAATTTTCTTTAATATATTAAGTATATTATAAAATTTTTACTCTTATGTGTTTAATTTGTGTTATGTTAGATTAAAGAGAACTGGTTGATTGACTGAATAATAAAATGGTATATACCTACGTCATAAAGCCACCTTCAGATAGAGAACATACTTATAATCTTAGTCATACACATTATACCATTGATTCTCAAACTTTTTCACGCACTGCCCACATTGAGAATCAAAAATTTTCTAGCACCCCAAAATTTTTAAACTTACTATCTCTTAAAAACAATAATTGCAATTGCATGTTTAATGATTGGGACTGTAATATGATCTTGGATTAAGCTGAGAGCAGGTGATACATGTTGCAGTCTCAATCTTTAAAGATTTCAATATTTCAGCACAAAATGAACAAAAGCTAAAAACTGCAATGCTACATTAAAGATCTCACAATTTGTCATTAAAACCTATATCAAAACCTTTAATTTCCATATTTATTTGTATCAATACGTTGCTTGGGAGATTGGGAGATATGCAGCATTAAAGACAAAAGTAGCCTTTTCTCTTTAAAGTGGAATATTTTGATTCAGAAAAATCGTAGAGACATACAAAAAATGAAATGAAAGCTAAAGTTTTAAGCTTTTAAATGATTTTAACGCAGTTTACTGAAAATATCTTGTCTCCCCCATGCCCTAAATCAAACATGAAGAAACATTTTCAAATTTAAACAATTTTTTCTCACTGAAATTTTTTTTAATTTGATGATTTTTGAAATCTGAAGTATACTGTCAAAAAGTAGGGTATTCAAGATTCAATTTTTTACTTTCTTGTGCAAAGTACAAGGAAGTATTGTAATTGTGAAAAATTTCTGTATTCAGATTTTAATGGAGATATCCATTTTGACTATCCCTGAATCCATTTTGACTAGTTTCAGCATGACATCTGTATGTACGTACATATGTATCTCACAAAATACAAAAATGATTAGCCATAGGATGTTGAAATTTTGGATTTAGCACTGTTGTTACATCTAATTGTGCACCTTCGCTTTTGATTGCAATCGACTGAACCAAAAGTCACCAAAACAGAGAGTCCTTTGTTGTGAGTGGTACATTTTGATTCTCGTTTGCAGCTGGAAACTAAATCATCAAAATTAAATGCTGGGTGCAATTCACAGTAAGCTGTTGGCACTTTTAATCACAAGAAAAAGAGCCAAATATTTTTATTTTTTCAGCAAATTATTGCATTTCAATTACAGTAGTTAAAATAATGTTAAGAAATAAAATACTTTAACTTGTAGATATATTAATTCAATTTTTTTTCATGTTTGTACAGAATCTTGGGTTTACATTAGGAATGGTATCTAGGCTGCAAGTCAACATTCGAGTGAGGAAGTCACCAGGACTTCCTTTACTTCGTGCATTTAGAGATAATGTTGTTCTTCCTATTGTTTGGATTGAAGTGGTAATTTTTAATATTATAATAATAACTAAATATAATAACATAATAAGAAACTAACTTCATTTAATAAGAAATAGTTTATTATATTCTTCTACAGAGTGGATACAATTTTAATATAGCCCATACTTCCCACAAAATGAACACATTTATCTGTCACATTGCTTACCATATTTATTCTAATTTCTTATAGAAGTCTGCCATGTAAGCATCTGATGTACAAGAAGCAATAGTCACAGTTGATTTATTTACGAATAATGATGTTCATTACACAGGTAGTCGTTGCTGACCATCTATAATGGCTAGCTGTTGTTGTGCTTGTAAAGGTTTCGCTTTAAAGCTCATTATCAACTTCATCTTTGTATGTTTGGCAACACTACATATGATTCAAAGAAGGTGCATGGGAACCACTTCACTCCTCATGTTCTCTAGTAAGGCTTGGTACAGTAAAATTCTCATAGCAGTTTGGCCAGACTTTTTCAAGAAAAGCTGGCGGCTCATATTAGATCACCTGCAACTGATATGGTCATGTTACCTAATGTAAATGCATTCAAAAATTACCTAAATAAAATAAATGATTACAATAACTATTAAGGTTATTTTGGAAAATGTTTAGTGCAAGGTCCCCCGAAATGTCCTTGCACTACTTAAATATCTACAAATGACTTTTTCTTAGAATACCGCTAATTGTTTCCATCTCCACACTGATATCACTGAATCTATATCAGATAATAACAAATCAAAAAGTTAGAAAATTCTGTTAGCAATTAAAAGAACATTTACTAGTTGGATTTCTATTTAACTTTGATATATTTCTGTTCCAATGTGCTTCTTTGACATTTTACCATTACTAATTGTGTAGATACAATTTCTATTAACGGTAAAGAATAGTTCTACAATTGACAACAGTGAGAAATTTTTGGGTATTTAGTAATAAAGACAATAAATTTTCACAGGAAGACCAAAATGATTTTTATCTGTAACAAAATTAAACCATACTGTTTTGATTTGAAGTTAATTAATCAGATGCTTAGTTTAACACCAATAATTAATATTTATCATGGTTTTACACAGTCCTATCTAATACTAATACTTCAAAACAAAATAATGTTTTAGTACACAAAAATGAGCTGTTATATCTTTGCCAGGCTGATAAGTATAATTCATGTAAACAGATTTTTCATAAATTAAAAATTACAACTTTCCCATGTGTGTATACAGTATTTAAAAACATAAGGTTTGCTAAAACGAAATAATCACTAACACTAAGAAAAAAAAAAATACTATCTGTAAAATTCACTTCTATCAAGCAAAACACAAGAAATATTTTTATATTATACAGGATAATTCTTCAATCTTGCAAAATTACTTTATTATTCTTCAGTTTTTATTTTTAATAAATTTTCGAAAAATTCAAACATTTCATTATCAAACTTACCACTGTGTGCCAATTAATCGCAAAATAAAAACTGTAAAAGCAAACACTGTATACAGTAAGAGAAAGAAATCTGATGTGGACACCACATGATTTCCTTGTACGCCTATTAAATTACATAAACACATTTTTTTGCTGCACTTCATTTAAACTTATTCTATTTGAAAGTGAGATACGATCCTCCAATTCTTTAACAAAGTGGACAGTTACACAATTGCTGAAATATTAATTTTTATCAGCATCAAATATTTATACAATTCTTAATTGAACAATCTTAAACGAAATATTAGGACAGAGTAAAAGAGACTTAATTACTCATATTAGTACACCAGTATTATTCTTATCTTCGTGAGTTGCTGATTAACAAAGGTTTCAGATTTCTGGTGTGGTATGAATAAAAGTTACTATTACATTTAGTGAACTCATGTATAATGGTTACAAATGTTAATTTCGACCTTATGGTGTAAAATATTCAGTTTTTATTAATGGATTATTTGGTGAATAATCAAAAATGAAAAAGAAACAATCATACAGGAAAAAAGAAATATAGCTCAAAAAAAATGACAAGAAGATGAATTTTTAAGAACAAGGGAAGAAAAAAATTAAGAGAACAAGAAAAATATAAACAGGAAGAAAATGTTAAAACCAAAGAAAGAATAAAAAGGAAGAAAATGTTGCAAACTCAAAAAAAATAAATAAATAAACAGGAAGAAAATGTTGGAAACAAAGAAAGAATAAAAACATTAAGAGAAGATAGATATAAAGAGGAAGAAACTGTTAAAACCAAAGAAAAAATAAAAAGATTAAGAGAAGATGATAAATATAAAGAAAGAAAATTTGAAAACTGGAGAACATGTACATAAATTAATATGTACATGATAGACAAAAAAAAAAATTTGTTTTATGTTTCTATAAGTGTGATATCATTTCTTGAATTGCTTTTTGCGTACATTACAGATCTGTAAATACAATTTTTCTATCGCCCTTAGTTTTAAATATTACGCTTAAAATAATTAAGGAAAAATATAGTTAAAATCTGTAAAATTTATAATTTTGCATGGCTGTATCTGCGTTAGAATGATTTCACTGATGCTTTTCTTTTATAAATAGCCTCAGGCACATCCCAAATTAATGTCCAACAGGAATCGGCTAGCATGTTAGTGTTCCATTTCCCTTTATAGCAACATTCCATCACTGAAATGTCTTAGTAGAAATGTTCACCATGTTGTTCACTTATGTTTCCAAGGTTGTCCGGGAAAAATTCCAGATGTGAGTGTAGGAAATGTATTTTCAAAGACATATTACATTTTAAAACTCTGTATGAAGTAAGAAGTTGATTAACAATATCATGGTAATTGTCAGATTTTTGTTTGCCAAAAAAAGTTTTGCAAACGTCTTTAAATGAAGCCCAAGCTGCACTTTCTACATTAACATTGAGTTAATACATCATCTTTGACCAACTTTCTTATTTGAGAATCAACAAATATTCCTTCTTTAATTTTTCCTTCATTTACATGGGGAAATTTCTGCCTGATGTAAAAAATCCGGTACTATCCCTTCTTCATTGCTTTTACAAAATTTTTCATTAGTCCTAGCTTGATATGGTGAGGGGGTAAAAATTTTTTTGGGTTCAAGTAAGGGATCATGAATAATATTTTTCCCATTTGGAGTTAAGTTGTTTCATTTCTTCCACTCTTTGGAAACATAATGTTTATCCCTAGCTCGGCTGTCCCATTCGCAAAGAAAACACATGTACTTAGTTTAGTCTAACTGTATGCCTAACAAAAGAGCTATAACTTTCAAATCACCACATATGTTCCAGCTATGTTTTTTATACTTTATTTTTTCAAGAGTGTCTTTCATCACATTGTATGTCTCTTTCAAATTATTTGTTACTGTTGTGTAGTAAAATCACATTTAAACTATTTGAACAAATTTATGAAAAGGCGCCAGTCCTCAGGTTTATGAACTTGTGCTAAGTACAACATAAGCTCATTAATATTTGTGCAATAAACCAAATTATTTTCATCAATAAAATACTGAGAAATTTCTTTTTATCGGCTTTGAAAGACCAAAATGTTTGTATTTTTTAAAAGTAAATTCCAACCTTGCGGTCCTGATCCTAACAGTTCAGCTTAATTTTTTGATAGATTTAAATCCCTAATCAAATCATTTTATTCACCTTTTGATATAAGATGTGGCTTATTGGAAGACAATTCAAAATCAAAATCATTGTTGTGTTCTTCAGTACTGCCTGATTCTTCATCGCTGTTTTCAAATTATACATTCACAGGTGGCTCAGGAACTGGAATAATCTCAATGTGAGGTATAGGCCTGATTGCAGATTACAATGAAGGATACTGTACAGTATGGTTAGATTATTTAGACATTCCAGACATATTTGTTAAACAAAGGTAACAATCGGTTACATGACCCTTTGGTTCACGCCAAACCATAGATACACCAAATGGCAAAACCTTCCGTGTACCTTTCAGTCATCCTCTTAAAAATTCAGAACAATTAGTGCATACTATATGAGAGCCCACGTCTTATCCTGATCACCAAATTTACACTGAAAGTACAAATGATATGCTTTTTTAATTAAAGATGTAATGTTTTTTCTGTTTAATTTTACGGTAAACTCACCAGATACATAACAAAAGGCATCCACATCATTTACACAATTTCGAGGCATTATGACTCTGCACTGTTAACAGAGTTAAGACAGTAATAAGACTGAACAAAATTAATTCATTCCAAAATCCAGTGCTTAATATGAACAACACAGCTGTGTTTTCAGCTACATGTTTTGACCTGCACAGACATGATTAATCTTGTCTATGAAGGCTCACTCTTCAGTATAGATGATATATGTGACTTGATATGATTTAATTTTTTGTCTAGTATTGTTTATTTATAGCTTACAAAATACAATTTAGGAGCAAAAAATGCTAACTATACGTTGAAAAATGAAAAAAATCGTTGAATTAAAATTTATAAATTTTTCAAAAATGGTGGATGCTTGAAAGATTTTGAGTTCATATTCATTTTCAGCATCAAAAAACAGATTAAAATCATGTATTGCATGTTAGGAAACAAAAATTTTTATCAGACCAAAGAACAACTAAACAATTGACAACAAAAAAAAAATAAACGAAATGATGATCAACTCCTACTTAGGGAGAATATTGTCTGACAGTATCAGAGGAGTAATGAACTAAAAGATAATAATTTTTTGTATTATATTAAAGATCAGGCATGTATGCCTCAGTGTATATGTTGTTCTTGTGTGGGACTATTTTTCAATCACTCTGTAGTTAACTTTAATGTAGATAAAATTAAACAGAAATTAAACTGGAAAATCCAAAAATAATACAATTCTAAATTATAATTTTCAATTAATATTAAATAATTAAATGTTTGACAAAATTTATTACATATACACATATGTAGTAATGCCTATTAAATTACATATACATATTTAAAAAAGTATATAAAATTTTATTTATCTAACAACTTCTGATTATTTTTCATATTTTTTTTTATTGTTATTATTAAATAATTATTGTAAATTTTGTTTTGCAATCACGGGTTAATAATTATCAATAAATCAATATATTTAAATTAGAAAGTTAAAAAAAAAAGGAGGTGTAATCTGATTCAAACCGATGTGCCTTCTTATAGATCCAGATATTTCATTAGCTAAAATTTCATTTGGCTACAACTCTGGAACCAATGAAAATAAGTACCACTTATGATATATTGTTGAAAATCTCTCAATGAGGGCTTATTATTACAGTTAAAAAAAAAGTCCAAAATCCAAATTTTTTCGCATTTTGGGCTTTTTTGGACACTTTTGTTCAGTCGATTGCAATCAAAAGTGCAGGTGCACAACTAGTTGTTACAACAGTCCTAAATCCAAAATTTCAACATACTATCGCTAATCGTTTTTGAGTTATGCGAGATACACACCTACATATATATGTACATACAGATGTTACACCGAAACTAGTCAGAATGGATTCAGGGATGATTAAAATGGATATTTCCGTTGAAATCTGAAATTTTTCGCGATCACAATACTTCCTTTAATTTGTACAAGGAAGTAAAAATCTAATAAACTATCAATAGTTAACTTTTGCAGAATCCCACATCAACTATAATTCTATAATTATATGAAAAAATAAAAACTTTAATGAAGATGTAAAATCCAGCAACCATAAAATTATAATAACATAGTATCTATAACCAGATATTAATAAAAAATTTTAATTCAAATAATACGTAAGTTCCTTTAACAGAAATTATTTTTAAATAGTAAATTAATTGCATAATCAAGAATTTCCTGCATACTGATAATGCAATTCCAGTAATTTTATTGTGAACTGAACTACATCCTCAAATAGTTACAATTAATAACTTTAAAAATTATACTAATTGATTTTAATATGTTCTGATTATAATTGTTATTTTTGCACAGTTATTACTATAGCTATAATAATTTACAAAATAATTTTTATATGAATGAATAATAGTTTGAACATTTGCTTATTTTTTATTTTGTACTTTGTAATGCTGCTCTAATCAAGCATTTACCATGGGTTCCTCTTGCACCTTCCAGACAAATGGTAGAGCTGTTTCTTTTTATTAGCTATGAATATCAAACCTACAACTCCTGATAAACTCTACATTATGTATAATTGTTACGATCTAAATAAAATAGGTATTTCTTTATACATATCACTTGAGGTTTATTGTCACAATTTTGCTCAATATAGAAAGCAATTTTTAGATTGATGGTGGAGTATGTTTTTTTTAAATATAAATCCAAAATTTTCGCACCAATAATGTCAAAAATTGAAAACTGCAAAAAACAAACTTTTTAAAAGTCTGTTTCAGTAGCCTAGATCTAACACCAATCATTATACTCTAAAAAGAATGTTATCGCTGTTAATTAAAATAATGATACATTAATTCGTAGAATGCCTAGAATATGCTATGATAGATTGGTAATGCTAAAATCCAATAAGGTAATACACTCTAGTATAAACAGTACATTCTACTAAGAGAAAAGTTAATGAAAGCAGAATGGAACGGTGAACAGATATTAGCCTCACAAATTGAAGTGTCTTAGAAGCTTTTAACAGTCACTACAAATTACATAACTTGGAAGTAATTCTTAATTCATATTACAACACACATTATAAAACAGTCAGCACAAATGGCTAGGAAGAACCATATATTTGTTTTGTAAATGATATTAAGAAACACAGGTTAATAAAACCAAATTAGTGTCATAGAAATCAAACTCTTTTGTGTCTTATTATGTATTGGTTGTAAAGTAGTTATTTTGTTACTGTATTTTGATAGTTAATTTTTTATAAATATTATTAATTAAAGTAGTGTCATATCCATTTTTAACCTCTATATGTTGTATATTTATTTCATTATTTAACTTTTAATAACAAATAGAATATACATATTCATATAAATAAAAATATATATTAAGTATAAATATAGGTACAGATATAATATAAATATAAATATTCTCACATACTGACAAAGAAAAGTTAGACAATAAAGTAAACATCATAGAACATACAGCAGCTGAAAATCGATATGATATTACTTTAATAATATTTATAAAAAAAGCAACTATCAAAACATAACAATAAAATAACTATCTTACAACCAATACATAATAAGACACAAAAGAGTGAAAACATATACGTAAAGTATTTATTCACTGTTAATATCATTGAAAATATTACTAAAACTTTCAATAAAGAAGTATTTAAACCAACATACAATCCTAAAAACAAAATAATAAAATATTTTAAAAACAAAACTAAAAATAATATTAAAATAAATGTGTGGAATTTATAAAATTAAATGTAATGATTGTTATGGTATTTATAAAGGAAAAGCAAATAGATCCTTTAAAACTATATTTCTTTAACACTATAGAAATTACAAAAATAATAAATTAGGTTTAACTAATATGGCAAACCAACCATCTATATAAAATTTTATAGTAACATTATTAAAATACTGAAAATTTAATTAATATTTATAATGATGAAACATAAACCAGCATTATAAGTCCAACAACCATATAATGAGATATTTAAAAAAAAACATAATTATAATAATTATTTTAATAGTTTATGTGGCATTTATAAAGTAAAATGTAATAATTGTGATGAAATTTATATTGGGAAAACTGATAGATCATTTAAAGTAAGATTTTACAGAACATCTTAGATATTATAAAACAAAAAAAATTGGGGTTTTCTAATGTAGCCGACCATCCAATAGTGAATAAACATTATATTACTGACTTAGAAACTAATTTGAAAATAATTGAAGTCAGAAAAGAAAATGATAACAAAAAATTGGACAATTTAGAAAAATATCATGTATATAAATATAGACAGAAATTCGGCTTAATCAATCTGCAGACAGAGTTTGATAATGATACTCTTATCGAAGCTGCTATAAATAGCAGCACTTTTGTTAATGTTAGGTAAAGTTTATATTGCATTAATACAGTGCTGAATTTAGTGGCTGGCCATAAAAATGTTTAATGTTTTTTAAATGTTTACATGTTTAAAAGTTAAAGATTTTCAATTATTTTGCTAATTATTTGACTAAATATATTATGTCATATAATATTATATTTAGTGTTCTATTAATGTTTTAATGTGTATTTAATTTTTAATTTTAATCAACTGATGATGAGGAAATTCCTCAAAAGCACTTTTGATATATAGAAAAGAAAAAGAAAGATAATAAGATAAAGTAAGAGCTCTTATTGAATCTGTACTTTGGTGGACAGTGCTGAATTTTGTTTATGCTTTATGAAACTCAATGTAGTACTATACTGTACGAATTAATAGGGACAAAGTAAAAAAAACTTTTTTAAAAAACTATGCTTTTATTCATTCTATGCCACTATAAATACATGTGTATACTTTAAACAATTATAAATACATGTATTAGTATAAATGTCCTCCTTTAGCAGAAGTTACCTCTTGAAGATGTTTTGGCATTGACTTCACTAGTTTAGTGCACATATTCTAGACTTCATCATCATGGAACCACACTTTTATAGCATTAGTTATCATGTGTTCTTTTTTAGTACAGTCCATCTTACCTAAATGTCTCTTTAAAATATTCCAAAAGTTATCAATGGGATTTAAGTCTGATGAATTTCCTGGCTACTTAAGCACATCAATTTGAGTTTCCAGCATGAAAGTCTTGACCAATTTTGAATTATGACAAGGGACCAAGTCATGTTGAAATGTCCAGTCAAACGTTTGAATGAATGGAACATCCTATGTCATAATATTGCGATGTACTTGGTTTAATTCATTATACCTTGAACAGGAACTAAGCTTTCAGTTATATTTGTCATGAAAACCCCCAAAACATCTGTTTCAGAGGGTGTTTTACAGTTTGTTGGACATGCTCAGGTCCCAAAGGTTCACTGTCACCTCATCTCATGAAATTTGCTTTGTAACCTGTACAAGTAAGTGAGTTTCATCACTAAAAATTACATTCTTCCAGTCACCACCAATCAATGATTTTATTTTTGGACCCATGATAAATATTTTAAAATCCGAGCTTGTTTTTCTTGGATTAATTTTACAATTTCTTATTAGAATTTTATCAGTTCTTGGAGTAGTTTCCCATGTGTGCCCATAATTTTCTCTCATATTTGGAGACGAAGATCCAGATTATTTGAATGTTGTCAAAATTCTTGATACACTTGATTTGCCTACACCAACTGTAGAAGCGATATCTCTCACTGTCATAGAAGTGTGATCTTTAACAGCAATAACTTTTGCACGTTCCTCACAGCAATATTCATTTTTAAACACACGAAAGCAACATGTGTTACACAGAGCACAAAAACTAACATCCACCTGCCATACTCAAAGGCTCACAAGTTAAGTTAAGGTGACTATTTCCACTTTAAAACCTGTCAAACTGCTTTCTTATTATCAAGGTCAAACACTCACACTACCTCAAGGTAGATAAAACCGGCGGTTTCAGACAGAACTGCCAATCATATAACAATTTTGAGAAAAAATAGCCTGTCCCAATTAATTTGTGCAGTTTTCATATATATTTGATTATCTTAAGAATAATACATACAGCTGATTAAGTCGTAGTTGAGTTTTTCTAACTTTTTTCTATAAGATAATATATCAGTTTTCATATACATCTACTCAATAAAAAATTGTTGTATCTTTAATATCTAACATTTATAGTTTGCAGATCATTTGCCACCAGATTTATTCAGAGTCATTTACCATGCAACATTTACGGTACGGAATGCACAACTCTGTTTGATGTGGGGATCACTATTAACAACAGTTTTAACAGCACTTTGCATTTTATATTCATTATGGAGAAGGATACCTGGAAAACATAAACATATACATGAATCACCTCCGCTAGAGAAATCATCTTCACAAAATAAATTATTTATGCAGCACCAAATGACAAAATTACACCCTTCAACATCAAACAGTGATACAAGGATTTGAAAAACTTTTAAAAACATTTTGAATAAATATTCAAGTAAAATAATAACAAATTGTGTTTTATATGAACAACTTTTGTACTAATTAGTACAAACTACAAATAAACAAAACACTACATGAACAGTGGATTGTATATAAAGAAATGAAAATATTAAGTTTCTATAATTGATTATAAGAAAAATTAAAATGTATGCTTAAATATTCAGAAAAAATTGAATTATAACTTTTCAAAATAAAGCTCATAAATTTACTCAGGGTCCAGTTTGTAAAAAAGAGTTAGTTTTTAACAAACACAATAAATGGAGCTTTGTGTATATAGGACAAATTATTGATAAATACTATTTATTTTGATTGTTTTAAGTAAAATAAATCAATAAGGTACTGACTACTTTTTTTTAAATTTATTCATAAAAATAACACCATGTAGTAGAAATTCATGAAAAAATTCTTGAATTTAATTTCTCAGAATGAGTTGATATTTTTTCTGATCATTAACAAAACAATGTTAAATCTGTTGAAGCAGCTTTAACTGATAACTAAATTGTAATTGTACCGATACATGCCGAATAAGTAGTAAACCATTGTACCACAAAGTAAACAAATAATAGTGAAAGAACTAGAGTACAAAAAATAACAAAGAAAACTTTACTATTAAATTTAAATACCCAAATAAAATAATATAATTTCATCCTCTAAGAAGTTGCTACTTATGTATAAGATTGAAAATAATGTAACATTATGTATTTATTTTTTGAAGGGGAAAATAACCTGGAATAAAAAATAATGTATAATAAAACTTATGTAAGAGGGTTTTACCCTCAAACTGTCAATTATAATTGTCCAAATTGGCAACATAATTTTATCATTTTAAATTACCAGTGCTAAAAACTAACATGTTCTATTTTAAATTTATCATGAAGCATATCCATGAATGGATAAAAAGTTATTTATCATGAATAACCATAAAAAGTTCCAGGATAACTATTTATATACAAGTTATTTTGTCTATAAATGACTTGAAAATTTGCTGTTATATAACATGCAAATAAAAGATATTTAATTTTAAAAACATTTTAATGAATAAGAAATTGTAAAATCAATCAGCGATTGATTTCTTTTAAAAATTAAAAAGCAAAAGTGTGATAATCACACTTCTTAGTTTTATCAATTAATCATTAATTCTAATAACAATAAAATTAATGATCATTTGCTAATATTAGTATCAACTTATACTGTAAAAAATAAAAAAAAATTATAAAAATGGCTATTAAATTAGTCCTTTATTTATTGAATCAGTTTAACTATGTAAATTATTTTGAATATTTATTAATTATATTGATTTTTAATAAGTGGAATATAAAATTTTAATGGGATAATGATTATTGCAAATATATTACCTATTTCTATGTAAATTGTAATAATATATTACAGTTTTTAACTATATTAATCAATTCAACATTTTAACCGTTCTTCCTTAAAGTATAGTTTCTTAAGGTTAAAGTAATGTGATTCAATATTGAACAAATATGTTCAGAAACAAATATGAAATAAGTTACTGTTACAAAATGACATTATATATAATATATCTCTAAAAATTAAAAAAAAAATTATTGTTATTTTTAATGATTGAAGAATGACCAGAAATAAACTTTGTTCCTAATTGTACTGAATAATTTATTACATTTTTAATAATTGTTATATTAAATGTTAGTTTAAAATTATATTTAGTATTAGTTTGCGATTAATAATAATTTAAGTGATTTATAATATTTTAGAAATAAATGAAAATTAAAAAAAAAAATATGTTTTTTCAGACAATTTGTTAATATCTGACTCTTTTTCATTTTTTATTATGTAAATACCTTGCATATGGTTGAAAAAAGTATAATCATGGTGTTTAACATAACATGTTTGGGTTCTGGAATCCTAAAAAAATTATCTCTTAAGGTCACATCTTAGTTATCTTCTTTCTTAAAAACCGTTTTACTGTTAAAAAAAAACATTCTTCTCTTAACAGAACTGATTTTTAATATACCAATTTTTACTTCCTTGTATGAAGTAATGAAAGTATTGCGATTGTAAAGTAAATTGTGTATTTGTGAGAAATTTCAATTTTCAGATTTCAACGGAAATATCCATTTTGACCATCCCTGAATCCATTTTGACTAGTTCAGCATGATGTCTGTACATACATACGTACATGTCACATAACTCAAAAATAGCCATAGGATGTTGACATTTTTTATTTAGGACAGTTGTAACATCTAGTTGTCCACCTCCCCTTTTGATTGCAATCAACTGAACCAAAAGTGTACAAAAAAGCCCAAAATCAAAAAAAAAAGATTGGATTTTGGACTTTTTCTTAACTGCAGTGATTGAGAGCTCATTGAGAGCTTTTCAACAACATATCAAATTTATGGCCAAATCAAATTTTAATTAATGAAATATTTGGATCTTACAAGGGTAAGGCATGGCACGGCACGTTGGTTCATCAGACATCATCAACTTTTTTTTTAATTTAAATATATTGATTTATTAATAATTATTAACCTACGATTGTAAAAAAAAAAGTTAAATAAAACAACAATAAAAGAAAAAAATTATGAAAAAATATCAGAAGTTATTAATGAAATAAAATTTTATGTACTTTTAATTTAAAAAAATGTGTATATGTAATTTAATAGGCGTACAAAGAAGTCATTTGGTGTCCACATCAGATTTTTTTTTAAATACAAGGTGCACTTAAAATGGTAGGCTGGCATACATTTTTGGATTCTGTATCAAAATGAACAAAAAATGTCCATGAAGAAATTTTGATTTTCCCTTCGATCAACCATTTTTGTTTTTAATGGAAAATTTATATCTCAAGATCAAATTGTGGAATCTTAATAATATTTGGTACACACATTTTTAATAATGTTATCCAATAAATAAAAAAAATCACAGAATAAACAAGCTCACAGATTTCAAAATGGCATATATCAATTTTTTTAATCCTTTATATCTGGATAATTCTCAGTTTTATTACATTGCATTTTGATTGGATACAAAAATATTAACGATTTTATTTTTAAAACATGAACCTTAGTTTTGAAACTCAGTTGACAAATAACAAACTTATGGTAGAAAATTTATGATAATTTTCTGACAATCCAAAAATAATTAAAATCATTTTACGATAATAAACTTTTATTCTTAAAATAGCTCAATCTTAAACAAAAAAAATGAACAATCTTAATTATTATGATTGTTTTAGAAGTCAATCAGAGGAGATGTTCAAAGTGACCACCATTAGAAATTTTACAATTCTCTACTCTTCATTTAAGAGAGAAAAATTCCTAGAGACTAAAAATTCCTGGAGTATTTCTTATTTGATTAAATCCATTCTGGAATCTCATATTTAGGTCTTCAATGCTGAGGACTGGAATAGAATAAACAATTTTTTTTTACATAACCGCAAGGGTAGATGTCAAGAGGGTTTAATTCAGGTGATCTGGCAGGTCATGATACTGGCCCAGTGCAACCTATCCATTTTTCAGGAAATGTTTCATGCAGATGATCTGTTACCAACTGAAATGTGTTGAAGCATCATAATGGTGAAATCGCATATTTATTCTTACTTTCAGATATCTAACACATCCACAGGATTTTCTATCAAATGGTTGAAGTCATTTTCTCCATTTGGTAAAACCACAGGACCCAATAGATAGTCGTTAACAATACCTACCCATATGTTTAGGAAAGATCGTTGTTGATGTTAGAATAGATCACAGCCTAATATGTTACAGGCCAGTTTGTGTAATTGGTAGCCTGAGGAAACTTATCGAAGTTATTCTGGCAAACAGGCTGCAGGAGTTAGAGAGAACTGGGGGATTAATAATAAACAAATAAACTATACTTACAAAACATAAAAAATCATCCTAAACAAATGTAACTAGTAAAGGATGTAATAATTTTTTAGAAACTCAACAGAATTCTTTTTGTCACAAACTTGGAATTATTTAATACAATGATGTAAATAATTTATTTTTTGTATAACATATTGTAAAAATACAACATTTTTAATGAACAAAAAATATTTCTAAAATTCAGTCTCATATTTCCGACATAAAAAAATCAATTAATCATTAAGGATTTACATTAGCTTACATTCATCAATCCTTTTAAACATAAGTTTATTTTTCAAAATGTTTAAAGGAAAACTGCTAGAGATAAGGATATGTTAATAACTTATCTCAAACAAGATAGACTTCCACTCTTACTTCCCATGTACGACGACGACAGGAATCTGAAAGTAGCTTGTTAATATCACCAGTTTCAAAGAATGAAATAAAATCTGTTTAAAAACCGCTATAATTATTTTCTAATTAAGTTTGTCTAAGCACACAAACTGAGTTTGTAATTATCTTCAACCAAATACAATAGAACATTTTTTTAAAGAATAAAAACAATTGTTGAAAAGAAATTTTATTGCTATTCTACTGAAAATAATAAATATACTGTTTCACTTAGAAAGGGTTAAAAGAATGCTTTACTTAATCTGTCTGTCTTTAATTTATCAGTCTGTCTTATGACTGTGGCACAATCATGTAAGTCATCTGAGGTACAAGTGGCATCAATTGGAGTTAACTTCCCAAGGATGATTTAAGGGGCAACTAAAACCAGCTTCACTGTGAAATGGCATCTAAAATACAAACATTAGCATTGCAGCTGTCATTATAACGTAATGACATAAAGAATACTCTGACATATGAAATGATTATTTTTTAAAATGAATATGGTACATCTTCCAAAATAAAATGAGACCATTTTTATTAATTAAAATAGAGTAAATGAATTCACACATTAAATTTGTGCTGATGAACATATTTTATTGTTCATCAAACATAAAGCAGTTTCATATCATAATCATTTATGATATGAAACTGAGTGCATTTACACTTTGTTGTAAAACACTGCATTTACTCTTTGTTACTCAATGATTATTCTTAAATATTTTAAATTTAACAAAATACATCTTTCACGATTCTAAAAGTGAAACATCATATTGCTCTGTAAGGACCAATCTGATTCAGATAGAATGGTAGCATGAAAGCAGGATCTCTGCTATATGAGAACAAATATAGACTGGGAAGCAGGAAGGAAAATATGACAGAGGGTAGTTATGAGGCCAAAAACTAATTTGGGTTTATGTGGCAAGAACAGTAACTTATTACCACAGTGAAAATCAAGTGAAAGGTCTGAAATGAATAATGTCAGCAATCAACTTATGTTATTAAAGAATTGCACACGTGCACACACACACACAAAATAAAAATAAAAAAGGGGAGAAATAATTATTTAAAATTCATTATTCTCTTTTTATTTAAATCAAAAATAAATATTTATGCTCTGCAACAATGTGATGAATATAAATATGTTACTTCCTAAAAATACCAATGATGTTTATGTTTAAGTATTTAGATTAAAAACTAAAATTTTTTACCATAACATAAGTAATTACAGAATACATATAAATACACTAACTAGACAATAAATAAAAAAATAATAGGAACTGAAAATTTTCTGATTACTAGATTAATCAATATTAAAATGTATTATACAAAGTTAACTCTTTTTCATCTAAATTTAGCAAAAAATTAAATAAAGAAAAAATCTGAAACTAATAAAAAATATAATAATGTATATGTACACTTAAATAATTTTATTAAAATACCATGTTAACAGATATTTTCCTAACATTTTGTAAAATGATTTATTTACAATATTAAAAATATTAAAGAATTAATTTTTAAGTGTTGCATGCATTTACTTTCACCATTGTTTTTTTTTTTTTTTTTTTTTTTTTTTTAATAGTTACTACTGGGACATTCCACTTAGATGTTAGGTAGTGCACATTAATCTTTAAAGCTTTTAAGAATTTATATAAATCTCTTTCACAGACAGACAATAATGTAAAAAATGTTGTACTTATAAATAAAAAGATCATTTCTTCCAAAAACCATTTTTATAGCACATAAATAATTGATGAATAAAGGAAATTTGTAACTTTGTCTGTCTGTATCCTGTTAGTCATTAAATTACACGAAGAAAATTTCTCAAATGGACCACTGGCCAAACAGACAACGTAAGTAAATCATGGCTGTTGAAACCTAATTCATATTAATACTGAAAATAAATGGCATCATAAACATGCATAAACTTTAAATTTAAATCACAATTAATTATTATACTACTTGAAGAAATGCTACAGAATAAAACCCATAGACAATGGAAGTGTATACAGAGGTCAAAGGCCATGGATGTATTTTAGTTAATATTTATGATAGTATTAATTGATAAAAATATTAAAATATAATTATTGTTACTGTTTATACCTACATTTTAAGATACAAATTTAATTATGTGATCCATAGAATAAATATAAAAATACTATGACTAGTAAACTTAAATGATAAAATAAATTGATAATTGTAATAAGACCTCTCTAATTCATCACCTTCTATAATTTGTCACCCATCTGAATATGTGTTTTTTAAACCATACTGATACATGGAAATTAAAGGCCAATATAATCTATCTGTTCAGCCTTAATTTTTATATATAATTTCTACAATTGTTTTTCTAATACTGTAATTTTTTCAATGTAACGTCATTAGGTAATTTTAGATTAATACAATATTTAATGAAATATCATTGAGTTTTAAGGGATAATCTTTATTAATAATAATAACAATAAAAAACTATTTCATATTTTTAAATAAATGTGTCAGAATATATGTGGGGTTTAAAATACATCAATTAAATACGTAACAGAATACATGAGAAAGATACTGCTATCGCTGTTTACAAAATTTTAATTTAAGAGAAGGTTGTTGCTAATATTCAGAATAAAAATGTATTTACTGAAGAAACTACTGCATAGGAAGTATGTGAAGTTTTTCCAAGAAATGATGTAAAACAAGAAATACACGAAATGGCCACAAAATGCATCAAATTTTCCAAGAAGAAAAAAGAAGCAAATAGATGATGAAGTTAACAGTATTACAACAAATCTTCCAGGTTGCCACAAAGAAGGAAAACTTATTACTGCAAAAGAAAACAACAAACTTAACTACTTTTTACAGGTCAACAAATAAAAATGTATAAATTACACAAAGAATGAGCAACAAAACACTATTCAATTTATCAAAAAGTTACAAAACATTTTGTTATTATGTTTCTGATCTACTCTTTGTTACATTTGTTAACATAAAAGCAAAGTGTTTACGTTTTAAACATTCCTTACAGTGGGCTTTTGTATGTTGTGATTATCAACTGAAAAAGGAAATCATATAAATAACACTGTTCTCCTTCCAGATTAATAAAAAAATAGTTATACAGAAATTAGCTTAAATTAGAAAAATTTCCATTTTCTTCAAATGTACTATAAGTATTATTAAAATGATTTTTAATACTACCTCACCTGTATTTTTCAACTCTCATATAAATCCGTAGCACTTTATCAACTGCTACTTCACAGATGGATGAGTTTATTTATTAAGAGAAGTTCTTCACATATACATCTTACATTCATGAACTACACAACTCATTATTTTTCCTATTTTGTCAGCCCTAAAGGTCTGAAGGTGATGAATTATGGTCAACTTTTTTGTAATTATTATTCTAATGCTAAAATGTAATTTTTCTATAATAAATATTTCATTATTGTAGAAGCTTTTTACAGCTTAATACTAGATCTCAAATTATTAATTAGCAGTTGTAAATGTAAGAAGAATATATATAAATATGAAAACTGATTCTTTTTTAATATTAAAAATCTAAAAAAACATTTTGAAACTTACAGTTTATTAAAACTAAAATACAAAGATATTAAATCTTAAATTAAATAGCTTTTTTTTTAAATTGGAATATTTTTTTATAATATAAGGTTTTGTTTTCATAATGTTAGAAATTTATTATAATCTTAAAATGCTAACTAATAATTAATTTCATTAACTGCACATCATCTAGATAAAATATTAGATCAATAAGTAATTTATTAATTAATTTTCATGTAAAATGATATATAAGAATATTCCAGAAATATCTTATATAGATTTCTAACCATAAAAAATAATTATTAATTGATATTAGTAATTGTTACCATTAAAATGCATTCAAGCAATTCATTATGTGAATTATTACATGCATACTAACATGATAGTGTATACTAAGTCAACTTATGTCAAGACAATGAGAACGGCTGAAAGAATGTACTTTTATAGCAAAAAAATGTCCAAACTAACTAATACAATCTTGTAGAGCCCATCTGACTGCAATACTCCTATCGAAATTAAGACTTCATAGAGTGTTAATAAATTGCACAGCAATCTCGCAGATGATTTTACACCCAAAAATAAAAAAAACGGTTTATATAAACATGGGTCAGAAAACAGTTCATTTGAGAGTTTCCACTCGTGAAACTCTTGCAAGCCCTGCTCTATGCTCCCTCTGTGAAATTAAATCGTACTTAAATTCTTGCGGTACAATCAAGGGGTAAATTTGTTACTTCTTTATGGTTTCTGATCTAAGTAATTGAATAAAAGCGGCCTCAGACCTCTATCTCACTTAGGTTTTAAGAAAACCAAGGTAAAACACAAATACATTGTCAGAAAATACACTCTTAAGTTTTAAATAAAATAATTTTGTTAATTTACCAATAAACAAATAAAAATTTCTAGTTAACTTTGTAGAGAATTGAATTTTGAGAAAATTATTGTAAATAATATCTATTAAAATGAAACACAAATTTGAGAAGTTCAAATTTAATTAGAAATAAAACTCACAAACTGGATTGGAAAACTGGTATGATTTTAAACAGAACAATTTTCGTCAATGTTTGAATATAATGTAAATGAAAACACATATAAAACTTATCAATAATGCAAAGAAAATGAATAAAAAGTTGTTTTAAAAAAAAAATCACATAATTCTTGGTTTTTTTCTAAAAATTATTAAATATCAAAATGGTTACTTGATAAAGCTGCAAACATTTTTTTACAGCAGTTGCTCAATATGGCCACCATTCTGTTGAATGCACAGTTCAGCTCAGCGAACCCATGTTAACTGGGTACATCTAATAGCATCATTATTATTAATAATAGTAGTTCCAGCTTCTTTTATAAGATTGTCTCAATTCTTCTTGTGTGCCAATACAAGTGGAATAGACTAACAATTTCATCCAACCCCAAATGAAAACATCCACTAGCATGAGATCGGGAGATTAAGATGACCATTTCACTGGTCTGATTCAAACAATCCATTGCTTACTAAATGTGTTATTTAAATGACTTATCACATCATGACAGCAGTGAGCACATGCACCATATTGAAAAATCACATCTGCACTCTATCTGCATGTAGAATATCTTCCCAGAGTTTCATCAGATTTGTTTTCCAAAAATGTAAGAACCACTTACCACTGAGTCTGGGCAGTAAGAAAAAAGGGCCTATGGGATCGCCAACATAAGAAAAGATAAAAAAAATTTAATATGCTTGAGAAGGATGTCTTTCAAATTTATTTTTATAATTTTTATCATTTGTGTGTAAATTGTTCTGTTTTATATCATATCTCTTTTCTGATCCAATTAGAGTGTTTTGTTTTTTTATTAAAATTGAACTTCTCAAATTTGTGTTTAATTTTAATAGACGTTATTTACATCAATTTTGTCAGAAAATAGATTCTCTACAAAGTTGACTAAAAATTTTTATTTGTTTATTGGTAAATTAAGAAAATTATTTTATTTCAAACCTGAAAAAGTGTACTTTCAAACAAAGCCAATTTTTCTTAAAACCTAAGTGAGATAGAGGTGTGGGGGGACTACTTTTATTCAATTTCTTACATAAAGAACCATGAGGAAGCACCAAATTTACCCCTTGGTTTGTACCCTAAGAATTTAAGTATGGTCTAATTTCACAGAGGGAGCAGAAAGTAAGGCTAAATATTTATTTCACAAGCCAAAACTCGCTAAGAAATTGTTTTTTGATCTATGTTTATATTACCTTTTTTCTTATTTTTGGCTATAGAATCATCACCTGAGAGATTGCCATACAATTTGGAATCATGTTTATATTATTATAATCTCAATAAAATAATTTAAAAAGTTAACCAATTATTACAGAATTAAATTTTAAATCAAGAGAACTTGCATGAATATCTTCTCAACCTAGATTAAAAATTAAATAGAAATTATTGTTTTATACACAGTTTAATAATAAAAGTAAAGTACATGATTACTTCATCAGTACCGAGTAAAGATAGTTGAAAATAAGAATTTTTTTTTAACTATCTTTTGGTAATCGTTTTTTCTTAATGTTTTATATAACTGATGTTTTCCAACATTAAGATAGATGACAATATATTTACCAAATTTTAAAAAGTGCTTTTGTTACTTTCTGAACATCTTTAGTCTGCACATTTCTAAACATTTCAAAACTAGCAATAAAACTGAATATCCTGCAATATATGAGAAGATAGATCGGATTTTAAATATCTTTATGTAAAAAATATGTAACTGTATCAACAAATTAAGGAATTTTGTTAAGTTTTCAAATCAATAACTCATTTTGCGAGGTATGTTGTAAAAATTATGAAGAGTTGAAGAAAGCAATATTACAGTCCATCAGAAATGTAATAATATTTTATGTCTATACAAATATAGACATAAAAAGTTGATGGTAAGTGCCTAAATGTTCATATAACCCTGGTATTATAAATGAGCATAAAAACCGAATGTAATTAACAAATTAAAGTTTTTTCCTTCAAGTGAATTAGCAAGGTAAACTAACTTTCTATATAATAAGAATGTAATCAGATATTAACAACACAACTAAAATCTTCAATATATAATATTTCAGATGAAAAAAGCTACAATGATGATACTAAAGATGGTTATCAATGTTTCATGAACAATGACATTAAGTCATTTGTTATAGTTCAAATCCTTATAAATGGTTTCATAGTGATTGATTAAAACTTCTACATAAAAGTTTAGCAGTCTACTTTTTTAAGAAGATTATGTGAACTTAACAGAATCAGTTTGTCTATACAAATCTAAATATCATTGAAATATTTATTACGTGGTAATTTATACTAATTAAAATCAATAAAAATCCTTTAAAATTAAAAACTTTAAGAAACCTATGAAGTTAAAAAAGGGTGATTGCCAATCCCTTTAGAATTAAAGACAACTGGCTGAAACAATTTTCCAAATAAGGTCACCTACAGCTTTGGTACAACATTTCATATTTAATTAAGTTTATAAGCAAGTACAACGGCTCATAACATTGTTTTGCGAATCTATGTACGTGAATCTAATTTGTGAATCTATGTACGTATATTTATTATTACAGATTTATTCATTTTAATGTAGATTACACGCACTGAAACATGTTTGGGCTATTCATAATTAGTGCAATGACGTATTAGAATATCGGATAACAAAAACTTGTTCTCAAAGATTTTCTTCCAAAAATCATTTCATTTGATTGCAGTATATTTAAATTATAATAGTAAAGATGTGAAACTTTTTCATAACTAATGTTTTCAAATAATCAGTTAGAAAACACAATTTTTTGTAAGACAGTAATTGGAGGAAAAAAGCATAATTTATTTTTTAAAATACCAATTTTTGTGGGATTTCTGAATCAATGCAACTGCACATCTTACTTAATTTATCACAAACAACACCATTATACAATCTTTATTGATCATTCAATTATGAGAAACTCAATTATCTTTTGATGCTAATATTTTAGCAAAGTTTTTTCACTAGAATACTACCTCAAAAAATATTTATTTGAATAATGAGATATGCTCTAACTACCTGCAATCAAATGCTGGTGCTATATTGCTTAACAGTAGTTTTAATAACGATGCATTAAGATTCACGATAGGTCAGCCACCTTAGAATTTTGGTCCCTGGGCAACAGATACTAGCCATGTTCAAGGGAACTAACCAAATACATTTAGTGCACAAATTATAAAATGCCACAATATAAATATAACTGTTTAATGGATGTAATAAGTTATCAGATTTTAAACAGACTTCTTAAGAAATTAAACACACACAACTAAAAGTTTCTCCATCTTTCCTGCCATATTCAATTTACTATTTAGTGTTCCTCAGCTGCTCTCACTTCAGTCCAAATAAAAAACTATACTAGTAACTACAAGTTTTAAAATGAAGTTTGTAAGTAATTACAATAAATAATTTATATAATACCTAAACAAATAGGTAAATAATACTAAGATACAATCTCCTTATGACTATTTTACATATAAACAGTAATCATTTCAATTCCTGCAAGTTCTCAATTAAGTTAAACCTAATTTTAGTAAAATCCTACAATTAATATCACAATCAGAAGAAAGCAATTCTTAATAGTTTACATAAATATACTGTAATTAACATTAAAAAACATTGTTTAAACACTAATAACAATGTGCCAAAACATTCTAAAATTTTGTGCTTATATGATAAAGTATATATAGTGAATAATATTTTATATCATACATAAGAATAAACAAATTGCTGTAAATATTATTAAATGGAAATCATGCATAATTATCTGTCAGTTTGGTAAATGTAATATAATCTACCCAACAATTTTGTAAATTAATTTTAATTTGTAGTTTTACAAATAACCAAGTTTCGTTGGAAAAATAATTCCTTAAAACTTATTGAATGTTTTAATAAGCTGATAATATTTATTTCTTAATAAATGGATTCTTTATTTATAAAATCATTTTTATGATTTTTCATTTTCAACTATTTTTCATGAAAAAATTAATTGATTATTGCAGTTTTTCTTGCATCATTATTGAATTCTTTCTACTCTATTATATTAGGGAAATTTTTGATGATAACTAATATATGGTTAGAGAAGAACCTCAATTAACTAAAGTATCATTCATTTTCTTATATAATGTATTATTTCATGAGAACTTGTAAGTGAAATATAAGTCTTTCAATATAATTCTTTGTATAAAGTTTACAGTTCTTACAGAAAACTGTAAACAAAGAATTATATTACTATTATGAAAAATTTTTTTAATGAAATTCAAGAAATTAATAATAAATAAAACTACAAAGCATAATTAAAATAAGAAGACTAAATTTTACAATCATATTTACTGAATGAACAAATATGTAATTGCAAAAACCATCCTTGATGTTTTAAAAAATAGGATAAAAAACAAACTGGTTTAAAGAAATAGAGAAAGATTTATTTAAAGTAAAAATTGAAGAAGAAGAAATACACAACAAAGACCTTTTCAGAACAAAAAAAAAGAAAAGTGAGTGAATTCCAGAATGAAACTAGTATCAAAATAAAATGGAAGGAATAAGGAAGAGAACATAGCAAAAGTATGAAAATTTACTTGGAAAAAGAAAAAAACAATCCAAAGTGAACTAGTTCTATTTATTTGCAGTCTAACATGGCTGCAAAATATAATACTATAATGGCTGCCTATAATACTATTGTATTATAGGTTCTTTTAAAACAATTATAGTATTATAGCTTAGTCATATACAGGAACAGTAAAAAATTATGAAAAATGTAATTAAAACACAGCAGTAAGTAATACTACTGGGTTTCATCATTCTTTTCATTTAAAAGTTGTATGCAGTCAAACAGATTTTTAATGGCAACCAGTTCTGAATTTATATTATATATACAACAAGTAGTTCTTTGGTGTTAAACAAAATTGTAATGTCTACTAATTAAAATCTGAATGAATAAAAATATCTTGACTTTATGTAAGCACACGCGTTTATAAGGTTTGTTATTTTTTTTTATATTTCATTAACTGACCACTATCTCCTTATTAATACCTTATAATATATAATTCATTTTTTGTATCTAAAACGATTTATTTTTACATTAAACTACATACATTTTTTTTAAATACAAATAATTTTATTATTTAGGCAAGGAAAGGTTTTTTTTAATATAGAAGTGACTATAAAAATTTTAACTTAACATAAATCAGACTCATATATAATGGCATGAAATTTCCAAACAATCACATTTACAACAAATAAATACTTATTGATAAGCAGGTACATGTTCAGACAAAATGTATGAGTAATACCATATGCAGTATGATTCTATATACATTAAATATGAACATAAACAGAACAACAGGTAAAACAAATTTGTTCAAAAATTTATAAAAACCTATTATTTCAAACTACACTAATATACTTCTTTCTTAATTAACCATAAAATAAATTTTAACTTATCTTAACAGCAATATATCACAATAGATGTATTTAAAACATGCAGGTAACAATCTATTACAATTGTTTTAAATAATAATTTGTTTTTCTTCCTAATATTTTTTTCCTTTCTTTCTCTTTTCCAAATAACTAAGGGGGAAAAAATCATTACTTATATAACAGTTTCTTAAATATTTAAATTTTCAGAAAAAATGAAGAAAATATTGTGGTAAAACATAATGATCACTAGATAATACCCCTATGAAACATCATAAGCATTCTGATACCCTAAAAGAGGAATCAGGTCTAAAATAACTAAACATTTAAAAAAAATTTATTTCATGATTTGAGATGTGTTCTAAAATTTTTTTTCTCTACATTAATTATAAAATTTTAAAAAATAAATGATAGTATTACTCTTAGGAGGTTTCTGGTAGTTGTTACAAATTAAAAATGCAAAATTAAATTTTTTATTTTTTTTAGCGACTACTAAAAAAATTCCAGATAATTACAAACAAAATATTAAAACCCCCTTAAAAATGTATCAATGCATTTGAAAATTTATTTACCCACTCATTTATTGAAGAATAACTGATAATACAAAAAAAAAAAACATGCCAGAAGGAATTTAGTCAAAATAGTAAAGTAAGGCTACATTAATTTATGGAGATGAAAAGCAGCCAGCATCTTTTTACAAAAGGATGTAATCAGTGGAAAAACAGTAATTATAATCAAAAGATCTAAACTGAATGATGAAAAGCTACATTTTATAAATACAAAAAAATGTTAATTATTTTTAAAAAAACAACAGTAAATACTAAGAAAACAGATAGCCATTCTCCTACAATTGGTTTCTGGCTCAAATCAATAATGTATTTTTTTTAATGAAGTACCTGAAATTTAATCAAATAATTGTGTATCAATCCTGATTTTAAAGGTACAGATAACTGAAATTTAAAATGTGTATTTACACAACCCCTAAATGACACTAATTTACCAGTTGAATATCTATTTTGCATTCCCAAACTGAATTTTTTTTTCATTAGCCCTAACTTCCTCTTTAAAATGCTATAAAATTATAATTAAATAAAAGCATTATTCTTATGATAAAAACTGAAACAATTGTTTTAAAAACATTATTAAAGTAGTTGGAAGCCAATTCTTTGTAACACAATTAAAAATTCTATTAGAGTAAAAATAATAAAAGTGATATATAAGTTCTTCATATTTTTTAATGACAACTATCAATAGTAGTAAAAGTATGCAATCACATACTGTAAAATAATATAAGTTACTTTAGTTTAAAGAGTTTTCTACCTGGCATAAATTATTCAGAATTTTACATTATTTTTCAAACTCTTACCAAGTATCATCTTTCTCAGATTGCATAATTTAACACCATTTCCAATTTATGATTTACATCTTAGCTAAACTGGAAAACTAACAGTTCTTTTTTTCTGTCTTTCTTTTTATAGGCTTAATAAAATAAACGATGCCAAACCTTATTAGAAAGATTTGAAGTCTTAGTTATTGTAATTCATTTAACTTTGAACTTTCAAACATGATTCATGATTAAGTTTCATTATTAAGTTTATATTATTAATCCCAAAAGTAAATTCACAACAACCAAAAAACGTGCATTAAATGAATAAAGTTATACTCTACCGATAGATAATTAATCTGAATAGACTGT
This sequence comes from Lycorma delicatula, assembly GCF_047948215.1. Taxonomy (NCBI): domain Eukaryota; kingdom Metazoa; phylum Arthropoda; class Insecta; order Hemiptera; family Fulgoridae; genus Lycorma; species Lycorma delicatula. The sequence continues at coordinate 210,842,330 of NC_134457.1, forward strand.
ATAAAAACTGTCCATGTATTATAACATAGAATTTGTTGTGTTATGAGTTGTTATTGAAAACATCAATCCATTAAAAATTTTACAAGAATTTTCTTCTCAGCAGAGGCTAACAGAAATTACTGAAAATAATTACTAAGTAGATACATTATCTCAAGCAGTAAATAAAGTAAGCTGATAACACTGTAGGAATTTATCAATTGCTAACAATACTTTAATGAATGATGATTTACTTTTAATGATGCCCTTATGTAAAAGGCTGACACTTTAAAAATTAAGCTTTACATCTTATGTTTTATATTAAGTTTATTTTTAAAATATAATTTACACAGAAGATGAATCAAGAAATAAACTTAAAACTTGAGGAAAAGAAAAATACTAATTTTATAATGTGATTTCTCCCATTTATATTATTTACTTACAAAAATTTATTTTATTGACTTTTTTACCAATTTCATGCATATTAACATGATAGATATTTATCTCATTTTTAATGTCATTAATAATGACATTATAATAATTATATACAATTTTTAAAACATCAATTAATGCCTAATAAAAAAACAAACATAAATAAAATAAAATCATAAAGATTGTAATAAAGATAAAAGAATAAAATTATATTATTAGAATAAAGATGAACAGTTTTTATGACTGATGTTGAGTTTTTAAAAAAATTCACAAAAAAATTATAACCTATTAAAACTATGCTGCCAGTTCATGATTTGAACCCAGTTAATCCTTGTAACAAATGCTATTACTTATTATTATTAATTCATCAGACAAATAGTTATTTGTAGGGCTATAAAATTATAAAAATACTGACAGGACAATCACAAATGCATCATGTAATATTCAAAAAACTTGATAATACCGAATTCTCAAAATCAAGTCTTAATTTTACCGAGGCAAAATTAAGCCTCGTATGTATCAGTCACTAGATTTGGCACTTAGTTTAAACTTATTATTTTAGAGAATTTTAATGGGATTATTCTTTCTTTTTTCTTTTTTTGATTAGCCTCCAGAACCACTATACGGTATTACTTCAGAGGATGAATGAGGATGATATGTATGAATGTAAATGAAGTATAGTCTTATACAGTCTCAGGTTGACCATTCCTGAGATGTGTGGTTAATTGAAACCCAACCACCAAAGAACACCCAGTATCCACAATGGAATTATTCTCCCAATCTTCTGGAACTTCAATTATTGTTAGTATTTTTTATATTTTATACTTGTAAATGCCATATCAACAAGTTATATAATTACACCAACTTCCATTGCAAAATGGTAGTGTCTCAATCTTTCAGAGGGTTTTAAGTTTGAATCACAAACACACTTCATTTTTTCACAAACTACAGAATATAAACCTTTATACCATTAAAAATGAAACTGTAATTGTAAATCAATAAAATTCAAAATTTCTCAAATAATAATAACAAAAACATAATAGAAAGATCACTTATTTACAAAAATAATGAAAATATTATGTCAGTAATTTATGCATAATAATAACCACATAAGATATGTTATGTTAATCAATTATAAAAAATTAGTTATCACCCTGATTCTGATTATGCCACTTAAAGTTTCTTATAAAATTAACCAGCAGTCATTCCATTTAAGAAGTAAGCAATGGTCAAATTTTTAGTTGGTATGTATTCTAGCAAATACATAATTTCATAATCAACAAAGGCTTACTTGCAAAAATTGTTTCCGTCTTACTAAAACAAAAATATAACTATGGTGAAAGAAGTTAATTTCTAATGATGTATTTAAGCATAAAATAATTTTAAAATTATCAAATAAAGTTTATAAGTATTACAAGTATTTCAAAACAATAATTAAAACATTACACACATTACTAAACCATAAATAAGTGATCATATATATCAAAATTATTAAATGCTTTATAACGGTACAAATTCATATTCTTAAAAAAATAAAATAAAAACAAGTCAAAGATTGTAAAACAGAATTTTTTCAACAAAAAGGATACAAAAAACATATTTTAAACAGTCAACAAATTTCAATCCTCTTGAATTACAGACTGTGCATAAGCAAGTGCAGGTACTTCAGTAGAAAATTCAGATGTTGCCCATAAAAATAAATCTAGGGTTTGTTCAGTACATTCTGCAATAAAACGCATGAACGGTCTAACATCTCCTTCATTCGCTATTTCCAAAACTCTGTAATACCTATGGACATTACAAAAACAAATCTAAGAGCACATGCGAAATAAGTAAATGGTATATACTACATTCATAATGTTTAACTCTTAGTTACTGTTAAATTAGTTAATAACATAAAGGCTATTTTCAATCCTTAGAGTGAAAATAACATCATCTTGACTCTTTTGTAATTCACTATTTTCTTTCTTTTCCTGTTTAGCCTCCGGTAACTACCGTTTTTAGATAATTCTTCAGAGGATGATATATGTATGAGTGTAAATGAAGTGTAGCCTTGTACACTCTCAGTTCGACCATTCCTGAGATGTGTGGTTGATTGAAACCCAACCACCAAAGAACACCGGTATCCACGATCTAGTATTCAAATCCATGTAAAAATATCTTGCTTTACTAGGATGTAATTCACTATTTATACATATAAAATTTGCATTCCAAACTTCATCCACAAGCTTTCATCTTGGATTTATCTAACACAATCATTTTTTTATGAATTTTCTGCAATACGATCAGAAGAATTAACTAGCTTAATGAAATTCCTTTAAATATGAGGTCTGTTCAGAAAATAACCAAACATTTTTAATTACCTGCCAACAACGATAGTGAAGTGCAGTTTGCCACATTGTATTCCACATAATCTCCTCTGCAACCACATGTTCTTGGATTGCTGATATCTCGTTTAGTTTTTGTGTTATTACTATTTGAATGCAACATGTTTAAGTGTTAGTATAGATTTTTGTATTGTTTAATTTTCAGAAGCAACAATACAATGTAAAATTTTGCGTGAAACTGGGAAAAACTTTCACAGAAACATTTCTACTTTTGAAACAAGCTTACAGAGATGATGCTCTGGGTCGTAAGCAATGTTACAAATGGTTTTATGATTTAAATCTGGTCCTCAGTCAATTGAAGATGACCCTCGACCAGGAAGGCTTTTGACTTCAACTGATGACACCCACGTTCAGAAAATCAACGATCTGGTCCATGCAAATCACCGATTGACTGTCAAAGAACTTGCAGAATAGGTTAGCATCTCAATTGGATTTTGCCGTGACTTTTAGACTGAAAAATTGAACATGCATAGAGTTGTAGCAAAGTTTGTTCATTGTTTGATAACCAAACAGCAGAAAGAACATCAAGTGTATGTTTGTAAGCATCTTTTTGAACAAGTCAATGATGATGAAACATTTACGTGAAGTATCATAATGGGAGACAAAAGCTGAATTTATGGTTACAACATTGAAACAAAAGTTCAATCATCAAAAAACCGCACATTACAATTGCTACTACACGTTGCATTCAAATAACAACAACATGAAAACTAAATGAGATATCAACAATCCAAGAACATGCAGTTACAGAGAAAGTTATATGGAAACAAATGCTGCCAACCGCACATCTCCGTTCTCTCTAACTATCTCCACTGGCACGTAATTAAAAATTTTCAGTTATTTTCTAAACAGACCTCTTGTAACGTAACTACTCTTTTGTGACCCCATTAGTTATCTCACCTGTTTGTTGTAGTAATTAATATTTAAACAATTTAAAATCTCTCACCTTACATTCCACTGAAAAAACTGACAAAAGAGACAAAAATATAATTATGAATATTTATACTTCCATTGCAACTCATGAGGGCTAAAATTCTTTTAAGGTAATGGAAACTCTGCCTTAAAATACCTTCAGCACTAACAACATTACGACTATAGAATTTATTCTTTTTTATTTTGAGGCCACATTTTCAATCAATTTCCAGTGTTCTTCGAAGAGCGCACTGCCTTAACCATCCAGTTCTGCCAGTACTTTTTAAGATGGTCTGATCCACATTTCTTCTGTAACCTCCACCAGTTACAAACCAGTACAGTATTTGTATACTATAATTTCTGTAGTACCTTTACAATATCATGCGTTGGTTAGTTATGTTGTTCATAGTTTATTGATGAGCAAACAACAAATTAATTCATATATCAACAAATTACAAACATGTTCCATATTATATATTGTTATTATCACAATGCTTCCCGTACTGGTTTTTTTAAAATAATTTCTAGTAACCATACAATGGTTACTAGAAATTATACACATATAATTATTACATACACACATTAGAAACATACACATATATTTATTTTTTGTGACCACTAAAACATCTGCTGACACAGTTAATAAATGGTGGATAAAATTATAAATTCACGAAGTTTTGGTAACCAGGCTTGCTATAAACATGCTTTCGTGTCTCAAAGAATAAATTTAAAAAAAAATACATAAGTAACTTAATATAAGCAAAAATATTATATATACATACAGTCGTCTTGATGACACTTTTTCCTTTAAATGTAACTAGCATGAAATTTCAAAGTTGAATACTGCATATATGAAGTTTAATGTAATGATGAGCTTTTTGTTTCATTAAATCCTGTATGTATTTTATTTTTTATCACTTTTTTTTTTATATACTCTCAGCCAACAAATCAAGCCAGAAACAGACAGATTCACCTCATACACATACAGAGTTGTGGGCATTGCAGCAAACATTTTAACATAATATATGAAGAGCAGAAAATATTTATACAGATAATAATCAAATAATGAGGTATATTATTTTAAGAAAATAATATGGGAAACAACATAACAAGGAAATAACATGGAAAATAGCTCATAATGATATCTGTATCAGTCGGAAAACTATAACTCAAATGCAAGAAAATGAACTTTACTTCATAAATTTATAAATAATTACTAATAAAACAAAGGCAGAGTAAAGACACATTATAAAAATTTAGAAAAAATTCACTTTTTATCAGTTCACATGATGTTCCAACAGAAATTATCATCATGTGTAGCGTAGATTAGTTTAGCCATTTTCATCCCTCATTTATGAAGCAAATGTATCTATAACTTGTTACACTGCAGGATCACCAGCCCAGTATTTTTTGTTAATTATAACCCAAGAAGTAAATGGTGGCCAGAAGGCAGTATTGTTGAGACAGTATCACTATAATATCTTAGACTCAACCTGGCCTGAAATTATCGATTTACAACACAGAAAGGCAAGTACAAAACAGCCTATACCATTTTAGACACAAAACAGATTTGCTATGAAGCAACAACACAACAAATTATAAAAAACAAAATAGCACCGACTGGCAATCCATCACTTAGTCCATAAAATCTAACATAAATCAGTTACAACTAAAATAAACAATTAGTTAAAAATTAATAATAATAATAAAATAACAAAAAATAAATAAATATAAAAAACCTTTGTCTATCCTGTTTTAAAATAATTACAGGAGGAAATCCTGCTTGCATGAGTATCATATTCATAAGCAATCTGGAAGTTCGACCATTACCATCAGTGAATGGATGTATATGTACCAATTTATAATGGGCAAGGGCTGCATACTGAACAGGATGCATCCTTTGTGCTGCTTCTGAATTAAGCCAAGAAGCAAATTGTTCCATTAATGGAGGTATATTTAATGGACCTGGAGGAATATGGCCACCAACATATACCTGAGTACGTCTAAAAACACCACTTTCAACTGGATCCACAAAACCCATCACTCTTTTATGTATTTCCAAAATATCATTCACTGAAATATCACCAAGCCTAAAAACAAAACAAAACACAGAAAAGAATATAACACTAATTACAAAAATTCTACTTTACTGTTGTCATTCAAGATCACCTATTGACCTGAGTAATAGGTTGATAAGAATGGATTGGATTGGAGTGGAAACTTTTTTCATTATTATTATTATTTTATTCTAGTTGAGTGCTTCTCAGGGTGGAGATTAATGTTACACCTTTTTCATATAGGCAAGTGTTGAATTAGAAAGAGTTGAACTTAGAAAAAAAAACCTTTGTTCAAATAGTCAAAATTATTGTCTTTTAATTGCACAATTTCATTCACAACACCAGCAACATCCAATTTCAAGAACACGGATATAACTTATGACACAATATTCTCTACCACTATTATTATTTCAAACAAGGGACATATTATTCCAGAAACTACTTTAAGTTAACCCCTAAAACAAAATATAGGGTAGAATTTTTGGCAAAAATCTTTTACTGATTTAATAAATTATTGAAGAACTAAGTCTGTATCTAGATAAGAAAATAAGTAAGATACTAATTACAAATAATACTAAAAAATTTTTAAAAAACTTGCTTATATTTTTAGTCATACTTTAATCAAAGTATCATACACTGCATGAGTTTAATTAATAGATTAATTTGAATTTCAAAAGATATATATGAAATTAGATATATTAGCATATATTGAAATTTCTAATATATTTATAAAATATCAAACACATTTTCAATAAAATATTTACTATACAAAGTAACAAAATAGTGAAGTTTTTGCATAGTGAAGTTTATTTCATTTACTTAACTATCACAGTTTTCAACAAACGTTTTTATAAAAGATTTCTCATTCGATCCAATTCTGATAATGAATCATTATTGCAAGGTTTTCTTCCTGTTAATTTGGAGTCCAATTTGATTCTAAGTCCATTGAGAGATCTAACTCAGCTAAGGCTGACACACTTGATGTTTGCAAACATACGTTTGCAAAAGTAATGGTGGAATATTGCATTGTCATCCAACCTTAGTAACTATATAAAACTTCATCAATTAGCAATGTCAGGAAGTATGTTAAATTAAGGATGTAAGATTTGAGAGCAATCATGAAAAATAAAATACTGTGATTTAAAGAAAAGCAAATAAAAATAATAATAAAATTTATCATTAATGGAGGAAGGCATTTTCCTGTTGATGCCTACATACATTCTTGATGTATAATGAATGAAATGAATAATTATGTAATATAATGATACAGTTATATAATGAAAAAGCCAATCCTAAACAAGAAATCAAACCAGGGACAAACATTTTGTGTTATCATTTGGTTATTTTATAAACTGAACAAAAAAAAGGGAAATTACTTGGAAAAATGGAAAAGTACTTTTTAGATATGGTTTATTAAAAATATATAATATAACTGGTTATAAAATACAATCAAAATTAACAGCAATACAAGCTTAAGTTTAAGGTTTGAAATCAGATACACAAAATTGCATACTATTAATAGAATACAAATTTTTGTAATCCTTTACAGTTATTTTCTAAGTGGAAAAAAATTAAAATCTAAGTCACATAATTTTACACTGTATCCAAAATTGTATTCAAGTTAATAAAAACCTTGACAACATCTCAGATTCTTCTAGAAAATTAACTACTTAACCTGAAATATTATAAATCAAACTTATTAATTTGAAAAGAAGTATTATATAATCATTATTATTCAATTTAAAAATTCTTACAGAAGGATGTTTTAAAATACAAGATATACAAAAAGCATATCAGGGTTTAAAAGCTGTTTATTATCTTGTAACAGTAGAAACTAATAGAGGAGGACCATGAAGAGAAGAGAGAAAGGTCGGTTGAGAATGGCGATGGGTGCCAGCCTTCAGGGGCGGGTGGCAGGAGTGCCTCGGCTTGTCGTCACAAATAGCTGCCGCAGGACCCGTTCCTGTTGTCTGAGACCAGCATAGCCACAGTGTATATATTCTGAACTGTATATATTATTAATTATTACTAATTCTGAGCTGTATATATTATTAATTGTAAATAGTGTCTGAATGTGTTATGTAAATATTGATGTGAATGAGAAGTGTGCTTGTGACGCAGGTGGTGCTGATGTTATGCCTTTACATCAATTCTAGCACCACCCTGTGTGAGGGAGTGGGTTTTTAGTGGGTTCCAACACATAAGTGGTGAACCCCACACAACCACTATGTGCAGATTGCTGGGTGGTTGGTTCAGGCAAATTTTCCCACTTCCTACAGAAAAGAAAAAAAAAGCATATCTGGAATAACAGAAGCAATAGCTACTAGGCACATACATACGATTCTTTATAAAAATCACATGACCGGGTAACTTTGGTGGGCTTTGCAAACAACTTTGTTACCAAGTTCATGCCAACAGTCAGGAAAAATGTCATTCAACCCATCCTGTCCACAGTTATGCCGTGAGAATGTATGCCATCCTGTTGCCAAATAAAATTCTCTGGTCCATCTTGCAGTTCAGGAAAGAGCCAAGTACACAGTATAACCAAATAACAAACTCCTATTATGCTTGCTTCAGAAAAATGAATGGTCTGTGAACTTACTGTCGGGATATTGCACAGAAAACATTTAATTTTGATAAGCTCCTTTAATATTGAGTTTAAGAAAGAGTTTTTATGGGTATTTTCTGACTCCCAGATATGGACATTATGTGTGTTAACTTTTCCACTAAAATTAAATGTTGGCTATCATTAAACACAGTACGATCAAGAAAGTTATCATGTTCATTCTGAAACATTTTGATTATGAAATCAATACATACAGCGCAGATGGTAAGCTTTAAAACCTGTAACAACTGTAAACAGTAAAGATGTATATGTAAGAGTTTCCTTAAAACACTCCATACTAACATAATACTGCTAGTTTGCAGCTGGCCTTCCTAACAGGGCTACACAAGTAACACTCCTTGACAAGTTCAATATCTTCTTCATACACCCTTGGTTATTCTATACTCTTCCTTTTACCACATCTGGCCGTTTCAAACCAATTCTGCCATCAACAAATGTTATTGTCACTTGGAGGACCATAACTAAACTTTCTATGGAGTGCATGTTGAACTGTAACTACAGATTCACATTAAAAAAATTGCAAAATATAGGAAGCTTTTCTGGTTCACCATCTTTGCTAGTGGCATTATCAAGAGTTAAGATAAGGAATCAATCTACGGCCATACACACATCAATTGTAACTGTCCTTTTTGCTCAGCCTTAAATCAACCATGTATAATTCATTAAAAGAAAATATTATAACAATTTAAACCCAGATATTCTTTTTTTTAGACAGCCAGTACATTAATAACTAAATTTTACATACTAATAAAACAAATCACAATTTTCTGTCAACATCCTTAAAATATTTTCAGTAAAAATTAAAGGCTGTACACAGTCTGTTTAAACGCGTTTTCAACAAGTGGATAAGGTAATATTTATTCATTATATTAAATAAAAATCAATAAATTATATAATTAAGAATACCTGTTAATTAAAGTAGCGTTGATATATTTTAGAGCAGCATCTAATCCTAATATCTCATTATGTTCCAAAATGCTTTTACCACCAACTGCCATTCGTGTTTCTAACATAGAACGTGTCTGAGACAGAGTCATAGTGTTACCTTCTATACCAACAGTGTGATAGATATGCTAAAAAAAAGAGACATAATTAACAAAGAACTACTATAAATTTTTTTAAATATATAAATAAATATAATTCACAATCCATTCAGCCACAAACTTAAAAATATTATCTATAATCTTGAATTAATATAATGTAGCTAAACTAGAAACCTTCTTGTCATTTTCGGATACTTTCCATGTCTAAAAACAGAAAATAAAAAATAAAACAAAAATTTACATACTAATTTAATAATATTTAGTACTAATTTAATAAGGTGAAGATTAATGAAAAGTGAACTTAATCATTAGTCTATACTTATCCAAGAGTTTAATTTCTACATTGCAGCAATAAATCCTGATTACTAAACTATTAAAAATACATAGCTGCCAATCCACCCACTGCTACTCATGTAGCTGAGACCAACATGAGTGAAATTTATATCTGTTTCTTGGAAGCCGATTTAATGAAGGAATAAATGTTTATTTAACTGCCTGATTATCATGAAGTCTTTTCCTTGTCCTTTCTTGTCCCTCTTTGTAATCAATTTATGTATATGCAGTACATCCAAATTTAATAGAATGCTAAATGAGTTGATGAGGTTACTATTTCTATGATTTAAATTTCAGTTAAGCATTATTTAAAAGAACGAAATAAAGATTCATTCCCTCTTTTAACTATAAAAGATTGAGTAAAGCTGGGTTTTAAAAAACTATAACGTAATTAATTGGAAGACAGATGTACAATAATTATTGTCAATTTTTCTAGTGAGTATATTTTCTATTGTACATGTAAAAACAGAATTATTGTAGTTTATAATATTGTAAAATAAAGTAGAGACTACAGAAAAGCAGAATGTCTTTCCCAAAAGTTTATAAAAAAATTTCTTATGCTGCTTTTGACATATTTATGCCCAAATATTACAGGTATACTTTACACAAAACTAATTTTCTCTACTAGTTCTAGTAAGATAACAAAGAACTCTCATCAAAAATTTAATAAAAAATACATTTGAAAAAAATACAATATCATGATTATTGTTAAAAAATATTTCATTATTTAGTTCATATATTTAAAAATAAAGTTCATCACTAGAATTACCACATTACTATTAGAACTGCAAGTGAAAAAAAAAACTAGATATAACTAAAAATAATATTTCAAACAAACTATTACAAAAATTAAAGCTTATAAGACTATGTTATAAAATTGTTTGAATCTTGCGGCTTAATATAATGTTAACAACCTGAAAATATGCTTCTTTTTTAGCACGTCGTAACGCTGCATTTGAATCTGGAATACTCGCTACTGTATTTCGTTTTTCATCAACACGGCGCAATGTAGCACGATCTAAATCTTCTACAAGCTGGGCAACTCGTTCTCTGTTTGCTAATGCTCTAATGTGACCAGGACACTGGGTCAGCGCCTACAAATAAATAACCATAAGGTTAGATTTGAAATGATCTCAAAATACTGATATTAATGATATTCTTACATCTTATGCTAACAACTAATGCAGCAGCCTCTACAGCACATTATTTCAATTCTAATTACTAGAATTTCATTGCAAAATTGGATTTTTTGTAAATATCAAGAATAATTCGCCAACCAGTTTGGAGTAATGGTTAGCATACCAACTCCTAAATCAGCTGGTCTAATTTCAGTTCTCAGCAAGATGTGGCATTTTTTCATCTACCAATAATTTCAACCCATGTTTTTTTGAATTTTTTTTTAGAAATGCCATAAATATTTCCAAAGATATCTTCTGGAAATACATCAATAGCTTTTAATATTAAAAAAAATACAGTATCTTGTTTTGCCATTCTGACAAACAATCATTATCATTTTCTTTATGGGTTATTTACAGGAGCTTTTTATGAAGATGAATTTGTAGAAAGATAAGAAAATACTAATATTTAGACTATGTTAAAAATGTAAGCTATTGTTTAAGGAGAATCTTTAATTCTCAAGGTACATTTTCAGATATACCATGAGTGGGAAATGGGGATTACTTAAAAAAAAAAGTATATCACTTGATACTGGGCGCGCGTGAATGCAAAAACACATGTGCTTGCATGCGCACACACACACACACACACATGCACAAAAGTAGTAAGGGTGATGATGATTTGGAACATTTTTTATTTTCTAACTTTGAATTCTTTTAAAATATTTCTCACTTATCTTTCTCTAAAAATAATTTTGATTAAACTGTACTTTAGAAAATTAACAGAATTTAAGAAGCGGTTCCCTTTACAATAAAAAGAATTTAAGAAATAATTTTAATGAACCACAGTCCATTAAAATCTTAAACTAACTTAATAATAAATATACAGATTCAATTGTAATACCCCCAAGGTAAGGTATCAATTATTCCATCTCTCGCTTCTAGAGTTTCCCTTTTGTCATAATCAAATTAAAATTTTTTTGTATGTTTTTATTTACTAAATTTTTTGTCTTTATTTCTCTCATTACTTGATTAAAAGTTACAGCTACAGATTCAGTTTCTCTTTCAACCATTTTGCACGTAATATTCAGGAAAGTAAAAAATTAATGATACATGAGGTATCAAAACTACCACTTTTGATACCTCATGTGTGTAAATTAGTCAGAAAATGAATGCATGTGAATAATTAACAGAAACCCCATTATAATTATTTTTTTGAATTTTTTTTTGAAAAAAATGATTTTGTGTTATCATTGCCCAAATCAAAGGAGTATCAACTAAGATGTTAATACTTCAACTTTATCTCCCAGGTCAAAGTAACAAAACTTATATTTACATTACTGCTACTTACTTTATATTACAAATTACATTATATTACTGGAAATATTATAAAGTTAAGCAATTATAATCAAAGTAATAATTACATCAATATACTCGTATATCTATTGATAAAAATAATAATAATATTGTACTGATAGGGGAGGTCATGTAGCTTTATCTTATGAAATAATGTTTTGTTCTACCACAATTCCAACTCAATGCATTTACCATAGAATAAATAATATATGTACCAGCCCCACAGGCTGAGGCCACAGGATGTATTTTACTAATTTCTAAATGTAAAATACTGTAAAATTTTATGAGACTAATAATGATTAAACAAATAAAAATTAGTATGGTAAAATGTGTAGAGAATGGTCCAGAAAGGCAGCTAAATCTTTAGTTAATAATTTAAAAAATGAACGATACAATAAAACTTTATATCTTGAAGACTGCAAATGTTTAAATAGAAAATATGACCAACAGTACAAAAGTCTTGCAAGAAAGTTCTACGATCATGATTCTTATTGCTAGTATTTACCCTGTTTTAACTATAATGTTTATTTAACTTTAGACATACCACAATTTTTGTATTTCTCAAGTACATCAAGAAATTTATGATTTAAAACAAAATGCAGGTATAAACATTACAAACGTTACTTCTACGATTAATTTTGTGCAGAAAACATCTAAACCACCTAAATCACAGATCAATTTTTTTAAAGAGATTTTTGACAATTATAAATAAACTAATTTTATTGATAATCATCATAACTTGTTTTCTTCTAATTAGTTACAGTTAAAATCATGATCACAGTTTTGAATATTGTGTTGAAATATTTTTATTACTATTATGAATGTTAATAATGACTTTTTTTTACAAATAACTACATTTAAATCTGCAACACTTATTTTGTAAAATTTAATACAACAGATCTTACTGAGAATTATAATCCACCTTATGATCAAAATGATCTAATATTTCATTTTAGTGATGTAACTCAAAAATGTAGAAATACTTCAACAAAATAATCAGTGTTTTCAGATTGTAATATTTCTTTAAAACTGCAATGAGAAAAAGATGTATGAAAAAATTATCCTCCTCTCTCTATTTTTCTGATTAGCCTCCAGAAGTACCATAAAGTATTATTTCAGAAAGTAAATGAGTATGGTATGTTTGAATGTGAATGAAGTGTAATCTTGCACAGTATCAGGTTAACCACGCCCGAGAAGTGTGGTTAATTGAAACTCAACCACCAAAGAATACCAGTATCCATGATCTAGTATTCAAATAAATTCTTATAAAAGTAACAACAACTGCCTTTACTAGGATTTGAAGCATAGAATTCTTGACTTCAAAATCAGTGATTTGCAGTAACGAGTTAATTACTAGACTAGGTGGGTTTCCTGTATGTCTTCAACCCACCCCCTATGGCTTGAAATAGAAACATTGAAAAATTGTGATTTCAATTTAATAGACTGAAAATCTTGCTAGTGAATTTACTAAATAAATTTGGTAATAATTCTTTAGTTTGTAATAAATTAATAAATTTCCTTCGTACGTTAGAAATTCAGTGCAAACAACCATAAAATTACTTATATATAAATGAATGAAATTCAACCTTGCCAGCAATTTGTCCGCGTTCTCTTTTCTAGCATTTTCAGTCATTCACCATCCTCAGCCAAAGTTATTCTTCAATTTCAGATCATTAAAATTAAATTATGTAGAATGTAAATTTATAAAATGTTAAAATCACAACTGGTTGTCATAGTATAAAGTTAGTCATGTCTGTTATGTAAGAAGGTCGCAGTTATTATAAATATGAAGGTCGCAGTTATCATGAATATTTGTTTAAATAAAATATCATCCTCAAATCTGGTCTGTTCAGTGATTAATTTATTGTTATAATAGTATATATTGAATTTTTCAAGGATATTGGTTTTATAAAAGTCATTTGGAATATCTAATATTTTAATAAAATTATCGAGATTGTAGTTGTGTTTATTTTGTAATATGTGTCTAGCATAATTTAATTTATCCTTTCTTTATATATTGTTAATATGCTCTTGGGTCTAATAGAGAAAGAACGGTTGGTTATACCTATTTATTCTATATGACAGTCTTCACATTTCAGTCTACAGACTCCTTGTTTATCTAAGATATTTATAGTTTTGGAGTTTTCTATTTTAGTATGATCTTTATTATTTATAAAATGTATTATTTTATTGTTGATGGTGTATGTTGTATTTAGATTATAGATTTTATATATTTTATCAAAATATTTATAAAATGGGTTAAATTCAATTTTTATACAAGTCATTATGTGATAATTTCATGTTGTCTTTTATATATATATTTTATTTTTAATTTTAAAGCATAATTTATTGATCAGTTGTTCGTTGCAACCATTTAATACTGTTATATTCTTTATAGTTTTTATTTCAGAATTTAAATTGTAGTGTCTAAGATATTTAATAGTTCTATAGATTAAAGAATTAAAAGGTGGCATTTATAATTATATATTCCCTCAAAAATGCAGTTACAATTCTGCCCTCAAATATTGTTCAAACAATATTTTATTCATTTACTTTGTCTATAAAAAGGTTAACTACTTTTGTTGAAGTAATTCAAGAAAATAATTGTAACTAATTATAATTATTTGCTTTCTATTAATTATTAACATCTATTCATTTTCTGTTTAATTAAGACACACAAGGTAGTTGAAAAGTTCATTCCAAATATCAGGTTTTTACTTATCTGAATATTATGTGGAAAAATTATTAAAAGAGAAACTGAATCTGAACTTATAATGAAATTATAAATTAAGACTCTTAATTTAAAAATTAACTGAAGTACAGCTGTAGGCATTTCACTTGGTGCATGGCTCGTTCAGCATAGCCCCTGTTCCCTTACCCCCCCCAGCCCATCATCTATAGTCGTTTCAAACAATTAGTTATGACTCATCACAACTATAATGCATAACTATAACAACTTGTTCACTTGCTTATGTAAAGTAACTAATTATGTCATGTTTGTTTTGATTCTTATTTTTCATTACTGTAAATAAATTAGAGATATGGTGTTAAAATGTAACAGAAACTAACATTTTCTTGATAATAAAAACTTAGTCATGGTTGAAATGTTCCCTACTGCCCATTTCTTCAAATTTACATATATTAAAATCATACATTGTGTAAATCTTATCAGTTCAGTTTGTTTTACAACATATCAGTTGAAAGGTTTGATATTCGGTACCAAACATTAATGTATTTACAAAAAATGTCTAAATTCTGAAAAGCAAACTGACCAATAGTTTTTATAGATGAGATGTCCATCCATAGCAATCATTTGCAAAAAAAAAATTTGGGTTGGAAAGTTTAATACAGCAGAATGTTTGAAGAAACCTATTAGTAAAGGAGATAGGAAAGTAATTTTGAATGCATGAGGATTGATGGGATTTATACTATCATTAATGGGATTGTCTGACAGTACAATATGGGATTACCACCATGATCTAAACTACATTAACTTTTCTAAAAAAGTTCAAAACAAATTACTGCTTAAACTACCTAAAAACTCTGTAATTGTAATAGACAACACACCTTATCACAATATAAAAGTTAATAAAGCTCCTAATTCAAATGCTAAAAAGAAAATTATGGTAAATTGGATTCAGTTTAATAAAATTCCAATATCTCAAACATAGCAGCATAATATTATCAAAGAAAAAAAAAATAAGCACTGCAAGAAATATGCCATTGACGAGATTGTAAAATAAAAACAACAAGATGTTTTAAGACTGCTGCCCTACCAGCCTGAATTAATCCCTTAACTTATGTGGTGAGATGTGAAAAACTGGGTTGGAAACCCAACGTAACTTTCATACATGAAGATGTTCTTAATCTTTGTAGGGGTAAATTTAGTTCTATTGGGCGAGAAAAATGGAAACCAAAAATTCATAATCGCTTACGATGTAAAGATAAATAAAAAACCGAACTAGGTATTTCAGAAAATGCAGTGGAATTCTTTCTAATATGTTTAGATGAAAATAATAAAAGTGATACGGGTGACAGTACTGTCTAAGACAGTAATTCAGATAATGTTGAAGATGTGAATGGAGTAGAGGAGTGTGGTATTTGTCTGGTGGTTAGTTATTTTTTAATAATTTTTGTTAGAAGTTAACCAGAGATATTTTAGAATTGCACTGGACAAAATATTTACAGAATAATGTGCAATCCTACAACATTTTCATATAAAATTAGATAAATAGGCCTACTATAAAATAAGATAAATAAAAAAATAATAATATTAATATTATAAAATGATATTAATAAAATTAATAATAAAATAATAATAAAATTAATATTATTAATAAGATAAATTATAAACTGCTGGTTTTTCAATTTAAACCATTATAAATATAAATATAAACCATTATAATAATATAATAATTAATATAACATCATTATTATTATTATTATTATAAATATAACAGCATAAATATAACCATTATCAACATTACAACCACTCACCAATGGTGTAAAAGATCTACTAACTATTGAACTGGGCTGTACGGACTCCATTTATCCATACACCAAGTGAAATGCATACAGTAGTACATCTTTCACATATTAAATTGAAATAATAAAATATATGTATACAGTTGGTTGTATATACAGATATAAATATTGAATAAAAAATGCATTTGGATTGGTTAACAATTTTTTTTTATGCTTCTCAGATAAAATAATGGTGATAATTCTCTCTTTTGCATTTGATCAAAATTAATTGTTATCTAGATGGGTGTCAGTCTTCGTATTTGATAAAATGTAAAGTTTTGTGATTGTACATGATACAGTGTTAACAGCAATACGAACAATTACTGTTTATTGGTCAAAATTTGTTGTATTCCAATTGGTAAGTTTTATTCAAAGCATTACGTTATTTTTTTAAAAATTTTATTAGAACTTAAATCAAACATCTTTCAGAATTGCATTGAACTAAATACTTCCAGTATAAGGCATAATCCTACAACATTCTTCCTATAAAATAAGTTAAATAGGCCTATTATAAAATTAAAATTAATTAAATAGGCCTATTATAAAATAAGATAAATATTATTAATAAGATAAAGTATTAACTATAGGTTTTCAGTTTAAAATATTATAATTATTATTAACATCACAACCACTCACCAATGGTGGGAAAGGTCTATTAACTATTGAACCAGCCTGTATGCACTCTATCCCTCCACACGCTAAGTGAAATGCCTACAGTAGTATGTCCAAATGATATCACAAATTTAAAAAGATTTAAACTCCACTTATATACATCTAAATCAGTTACATTTTAGGTACTTAATTTCATATTTAATGAAGAAAAAATAAATAAATAGTTTATGACGATGAAACATTTTTTTAAAAAAATCACAAGTATTAATTAAAATTATATACTTTTATGACAGAAACAAACCAAATATTTTTAATAAAATGTATTTAATAACTTGCTTTAAAATATTTTTAGTTACCTTCGCAACCAAATACAGTTAGACTTAATGCTGTTGCAATTAATGAAATTATTTACTAATTTAAAGATTACTTAATTATTGTTAATAGTAATTATTACATACAAAATTATTATCATTTAAAGATTATAAACTACCATTTAACAATTTCAAAGGAGACTAAAAATATTTTAAGTATTAAAATATTAATTAAAAAAAAAAATTTATTAAAAAATATATAAAAAAAATTTTACTATAAAATTTTGTTCATTTTGTAATTACAAGTATTTATATTTTAAAAATAAATAGATGATACTTCAGTTTGGAATCTTATTTAGTATTGGTAATCAATTTATCATGAAATTACAGGTACACAAAATTACTCAATTATCAGTATCTTGTCAGTGTAAGTTTTTTCTATCATAAAGATTATTGTTCCAAGATCATCACAACAGGGTAGAGATATTTGCACATATGTGACGCGTGATACAATCAAAATGTTGGTTTGTATTGATTGATAATTAGTAAGCATCAATAGTAACAGCAGTGTAAAAAAAAAACATAATAAAAAAATATACAAGCAGTATGTGAGAGTTCTTGTTTGAGTAATTAAAATTACGTTCAATAACAAACTCTAGTTAATTTAACAACTAGATTATTGACCGATTGTTTGAAATCTAGTGAAGATACTGTGGTGTTAATGGTAAACATATAAAGAAGTTAGTCTCAAATATTTTCCTTGTGGAAAAGTTGGGCATAAAAAGAAGCAGTGTAAGTAAGATTCATTCAAGTTCTATGAAAAATAAAAATATTGTGTGACATTTTTGTCAAATGAAGGGCCATAAATAAAAGATTGTTGGTTTCGTCAAAAGAAATTGTCAAAGTCAAATAAACAAAATGTAAATGATTCAATAAAAGATTGGCCTTAATTGGAGTTTCTGAGGTGAATTTGAATACAGAATGGTATCTTGATAGCGGAGCATCTGAGCATATGTGTCATGATCTAAAGATTTTTGGAAAGTATGTATAGCTTAATGAACAAAAACAATAAGAGTTGGTGATGGTTCAGTAATTACTGTAACTGGTATTTATACTGTTTTTATTAACTCATATGACGGTCAAACGTTTATGAATATGAAGCTGAAAGATGTGCTATATATACCTGATTTAAGGATGAATCTTTTCTCACAGGGCAAGGCTCTGGATATTAGTTTTTATTTGAAGTCAGACGCCTATGAAGCACAATTAATTTACAAGAAAACAAATCAAGTTTGCATAAACTTTTTCACATGATGTTTTGCTTGGATAACCAGAATTTTGTTGACAAAGATGATTTTAGTAGTGCTAACAATGTTATACTGAACTCAAAAAAAAAAAATCTTTAATCTGGTGGAATGAAAGTTGGGCACATCAAAATTTTTATCATGAGAAACATTTTTTGAATAAAAATGGTAATGTAACAGGACTCTTATAATGGACCATGGTAATGGATTTTTCTTTCATTTAACAAGAAAGGCAAAGAAAATAATAATGAAAAGAAGAATCCAGAAGGAACTAAAAAGAGATTCTTTTGTTGGACTAGCAGGTCTGTTTAACAATCTGTTCTTTGTAATACAGACAATGGCACCTCCAAAAGCTGTTGTTCAGTCAGAAGGATTACTGTACCAGAATAAGAATTTATAGGAAAACGTAAGGTAATGGATGATAGAAATGATTACTCTTCTACAATTAAACAGATGAGGCAGGAACAGGTTCTGCACAGGCCAGGGAATATAAATACTGCCAGGAACCAGCAGGAGTCGACAAGGAACCAGCAAGGCTGTTTTCAGCATAGTTGCAATAACAAGCGATGACAGAGTAGTTTCGCAAGCCCAAGTTTGACGCAGTTGCGATGGACAGCAATATCAGTAAACATGTGGTTACAATGAGTGAAGAGTTCATCATGAGTACGATCCAGCATGGACAAAGGGTAAATACAGGAAGTTGTTCAGTGAGTTATTGATAAACAGTAGTGAAAATGACATTATTCTACTCATTCATAAAGTGTAGGGTAGTTCTAGTGTAAACAGTAAAGATAATAAATAATATTTGCAGAAAGTGAATTACTTGAACTTTAGACACTTTTACTGTTATCTTATTGTTAATAAGTTTCTAACAGTCATTTTAATGCTATTAGTAAACTGGACTGTATTCTGGTTTTTATAATTTAACTGACATTCAACAAATCTTGTGTTCTTTTTATTTTACTATTTTGTAAATTTCTATTTATATTTTGTAAATGTATTATCATTGCTATTATTATTATTGTTGTTGTTATTGTTATTATTTCTATTTTTTTTATTCTGTTTATATGTCTTTAGAGTAATAATGAATTGTATTTATAAGGCATTTTTAGTTTTTGTTAGTGTCTCAATAAAAATGAAATGTTATTTTGCAAAGCCTGTGTGCAGGGAAAACAACATCATGACTCCATTCAAAGGAAGTAATTCATAATCAACTGAAGTTCAAAACAAAATTCATGCTGTGTCTGTGGTCATATGGAAGTTGACTGAATAGGTGGCTCACGTTACATGTTTTTATTGAAAGACAACTATTCACATTATAGACAGGTATATTTTTTAAAACACAACAATGAAGTTTATGGTAAGCTTGAACTTTTTGTGAAACTGTGTGAAAATTAAATGGGTCAGAAAATTAAAATTTAAAAAAACAGATAACAGAAAGGAGTTTATTAATCACAATGTCAGAAAACTTCTGACTCAGCAAGGAATAGAACAAGCTACTGTTTCTTATAATCCCGAACAGAACGGTCATGCTGAATGAGAAATGCATATGATCATTGAGGCAGGTAGTTCTATGATAGCAGCAAAACATTTAAGTAAGTTGTTTTGGGTTGAAGCAGCAAGTACAGTTGTGTATCTGATTAATAGAACTGGGACAAGTACAATGAAAGGTAAAACACCTTATAAATTATGAAATAAAAGCAAAGTTTCAATTTAAAAAAAAATAAAACCATTTGGTACAGAAGTGTGGATGCATATACCAAAAGAAAAGAGAAAGAAGCTTGATCTTTGGAAAAGAGAAAGGGAATCTTTGTAGGTTATGGTGAAAGTAAAAAAGGACTGAGAGTTTATTTTCCAGTTATGAATACAGTAACATTGAAAGAGATATTATTTTTGTTTCATCTAAACCGAATAATTTCTTGTTTTTTGACTGTAATGTCAACATAAAGAAAGGTCAACATGAATTTTTGTAAGGTCAAATAATTTCAAATTATCTAATATTTTGATGACATAATTATCATGGGCTCAAGTAAGCAAGAGATTAATGTTTTTAAAAATGAAATAATGAATAAATTTAAAATGAAAGATTTGGGTCAAATGTCAGGTATTACTTTAGAACATTCATTCTCAAAGTGGGCAACAACACCTCCTTTTGGGCGCTGGTGATGGAGATCTTCGGGGGGACGATAGAAGGCCCACACAAAATTGGGGGTGTTCAGGCGGTCCAGAAAGGTGATGGCTAATTAAAAAAAAAAAATAATAATAAGGGCAAAAATTATGTTTTCCTAATATTTCA
Organism: Lycorma delicatula; assembly: GCF_047948215.1. Lineage (NCBI taxonomy): Eukaryota > Metazoa > Arthropoda > Insecta > Hemiptera > Fulgoridae > Lycorma > Lycorma delicatula. The sequence goes on from NC_134457.1 coordinate 210,863,614, forward strand.
AACTAAAATTAAATGACGATTACACTAGTACAAAAATTTAAAAGGACACCTATATTTTATGATAAAAAATGAATGTAATCAAACTACTTTAACTTTGCAACAAATTACCTAATGTAATTGTTTTGAAAGCAATTTTAAAAAAATACTTCCAAATATGATTAAATATGCGTTTTAATTGCTCTCATTTAAAATGAAAGTTTCAACTCAGAAATAGGTTATGCCACATTTAGAAACAATAAACATGTTATTATTAAACAATATTGTTTAAAAATAACTGCTGTTTTTAAGAGCAACTGCAATTATTATTTTTAACTGATGGTAAGTTTAAAAATTTTGGAGGACGCTAGAAAATGTTTGATTCTCAGTGTGGGTGGTAAGTGAAAAAGTTTGAGAATCAATGCTTTTGAACAAAGTTTAAATGATGGCGTGATGACTTTAAATCAAAATAATTATCTAGAAAATACAGTAAAATGTCTCAATATGTTTGATTGTAAACCTGTCTCTACACCAATGAATAATAATTTTGATTATAATCATTTGCTGAAAGAAAAACTAGAAAATATTGAGTTAGAAACTAGGTGTCAAAAATTAATAGGTTGTATTAAGTACGGGATGTTCGGCAGCAGCCAGATTTGTATGCAATTAATAGTATCCTAAGCTGATACCAAAGTTGTGATTTATTAATTTGTCTAAAAAGCATATTAAGTTATATTAAACAAACTCTTGATAAATTAGTTTATATGAAAATTCTACTACTGATATTATCAAAGGTGTTGTAGATGCTGACTGGCATGGTGACACCAGTGGCCATTGTTTTAAAATTTTTAACTCACTTTATCTTAGTGATCAAAGAAATTTTTGTGTAATGTCTTCTGCTGAGGCAGAATAGGTAGCCATCAGTCAATATGTCAGTGAGGCCTGTTGATTTTAAAATATTTTAACTGAGTTAGATGTGATGGAAAATTCAACTGATTTTGATGTACTTTTATTTGAGAAAAACTTGTCTGCTATACGAATTAGTAAATCTTGCGAGCATACTGAATGGTTAAAACACATTGACATTAAGTATCATTTTATTCAAGAGAAAATTAAGCAACTATAAACTAATCATACTTCCTTCAATTCTTCTTAGTTGATATCACCATCAGTGAAAAAATTACAAGTAGTGTTTGTTATTTGGGAAGAGGTATATTCTCTAAAGATTATTCTTGAAATAAAGAAATATTCTTATGACAATTTCATACCTCTTAAAAAAAAATTGTCTAATCTAAAATGCAGAAATGTAATTCCCAACAATGATAATTTTCTAATATAGGGACAGTACAAGAATAAAACTTTCACTTATATGAAAGTGAAAATAGTTACTAATACATTCCTTTTTTAAGCTATTAAACTAATACATAAAAACATTCCAATTACTGAAAAAGTTTGTTTTAGGCTAAATTTACATTTTACAAATTGAAAAGTTTTATTTATCAATATTTACCTTATGGATAGTACAAAAGTATTTACTTAACAAAAATAAAAATTGATTAAAAATTAAAATACCTTGAAATATAATTGATCTGCCTGAATTATATCTTTATGAGTCTCTTCAAGAAATTCACCATAATGGTTTAAAATATCTGGATGTTTTGGAGAGAGAGCCACAGCATGTTCAAATAATCTTAAAGCCTTTTCCAATTTGCCACTTTTTTTCATCTCTAAAGCAACATGTAATGCACTTAATGCTTCAACTGTTGATGCTGAATAAAAAAAAACAAAAAACCATTGCAGAGTGAAGAATTACAAAAAATAAAATAAAAAAATAAACAGTACAGTTGCTAAGGCTGAGTAATATGAAAAATAAATTAATGAATAAATAAGTTGTTCAAGACCTGATTTTTAATCTGTGCCAATAACAAAGTATTACAGCAGGGATAAGAAAATTGTTTGAAAATTTTGACTGAAGTACTTACGTAGATATATATATATAGACATAGGTATATTGACTTTCTCTTAAATACTTAAATATTTATTACCATTAATTTTATTTTAGTCATATACTCAAAAAGCATTAAGTAAAAACAGCAACTATGATAACAATATTAATGAAGAAGAGACATTACAAATCAAAAAGGGTTACAAAATGACTGAAGGTAACACACATGTAATTTTGTTCTTAAGTAAGTAGAGAAATCTATCGAAAAATAAATGATAAAACTTGTAATATTTCACCAGTCAGCCAGATCATCATGTAATACTTCAAACAGCTTTCTGGCTGTCATGTATTTCAACAACCATTATTTAAGCTTATTATCCCCTACCTCTGAATGAAATTGCCTAAATTCATAACCAAAGTGACACGTAATATAGTGGAATTATCTTACAAGAACTAGAATATTACTTTGATCCAGAGATAAAAAAGGGCTTTTATCTCTTAGCAGATAAGGGTTTTGTGTAAGACCAAATACCATCACAAAGTAATTTAGCTACCTAAGAGGGCATTAAATTGTGTGAAACTTACACTAAGTAAAATTTTTAGGTACAGGCCAAACAAGATTCATAATTCCCTGCCTCCTTAACAGATTCTGGCAAAACTTAAATGGCATCAATGTTCATAAACAGACATTGTGTCAAATTTCATCCAAATTGATCCACCAAGTCTGGAGATATCAAGTAAAAACCAGGTCAAGATAGATATACATTTTTTTTTTTAAATGTGTTTTTTAATTACATTTTTTAAATACGTCGACATCTGCAAAAATGCTGACATCCTAAATTTGACCAAATAATCATGCATTCCTCTTTTTAAATTTATGTGACTAAATAATAAAATAGTTCAACAGACTAAACAGTACAATAAACAGACTTACCAGTAAATATATAACCAGGAGAGTAAAGATGAAGAAAATATAAAAACAGAATTTTTTTTGTAAGAAATAGATGCTTACCATTTAATAAATAGTAGTGTCATATCAAATTTCTGAATCATTAATTTATGTTACAATATCAGTTAATTTTTTATATTACTGCTTCAAATAATTTTACATTTTAACTAAAACAAAATTACTTTTAACAAAACAGAGCCTTTGATAAAACTGTTGTTAATATTCTATGTAAAAGAAAAGGTGACAAAACTGACTTATAAGAAATAATAAATAAATTTAGCAGTTTCAATAGTCTATTTCCATTAGAACTGAGATTATATGATTTTTTTATAGTTTACAGGTTTACAGATTACAGGTGCATGTAAAAAAAAATTACATGATAGATTGTAATAAACGTTAGGATTCTGCTTAAAATACATAATTTTTCAACTTTTTTTTTTTGAGATTATAACTGTAGTGTTATAATAATAAGTCTATATAAATTTTTCTCCTATAAACTTGCATCTATGGATCCAGAATGCAATTTTCTTAGTAAGGATTTTATTACTATTGAAGCAACTTACTGTTAAATTTCTAGGTTTCCTTCCCAACAGTTTTTTACTTACACTGAAAGTATGAACCTAATTTGCTGAAAAACAAGCTCTGTCATTTACCTATTGAGATACATTATTAAGGTTTTGTGTAACAATTGATACATTTGTAACACGTACACATTGATAACGAAAAAAATGAATATATATGATGGTGCAGTAAACCCTATACATCTCACATAGTGTTCAGGTATTTGGGAGTCTCTTCAAAAATGAATCGAGGTTTCCCGCCAAAAACTCTAAGCGGGGACTCACTAAAAAAACCTCCCCCTAAAAACCAACATGCCGCTGTACCCACCATGAAGGCATTAACTGAGGACATGCTGCTGTCATCACAAGCACAGTAATGGGCCTGTAGAAGGGCTGGGGGTAAGCGCAAAAACCTTAAGGTATCTCGCACACCTAATCACAACCTGCATGTATGAACTGCCGCCGGTTCCGCGTGCGAGCTGTCCACCAACCTACAACCCCATTGCCTTGCAACGGATAATTTTGCCCAAAAGGCGGGAGATGACGTTCCATGTCCGCTCATCCCCTAACATACTCGAAATGATATTCAGCCATCAACAGACAGAACTGAGCGTCGTACCTGCGCATATTCTCCCACCTTTTTTTCCTGTTTAGCCTTCGGGAATCACCGTCGGGTATTACTTCAGAGGATGAATGAGGAAGTTATGTATGAGTGTAACTGAAGTGTAGTCTTGTACAGCCTCAGATCGATCATTTCCAAGATGTGCGGTTAATTTAAATCCGACCACCAAAGAACACCGGTATCCAAGAGCTAGTACTCAAATCCGTATAAAATTAACTGCCTTTACTAGGATTTGAACGTTGGAACTATCGACTTCGAAATCAGCTGATTTGCGAAGACGCGTTCACCACTAGACCAACCCGGTGGGTCATGTCCTCTCATCTATGGCAGTGGAACACCATATACTCTGCAACATCCATCTCCCCGCAGTATGGGCACAAGCTGTCGTCGCTTTTCCGTAACGAAACAAGTACTGCCGGAAGCAGCCATGGCCCATAAAAATCTGGGTAAGTTCGTAATTGAGCTCGCCAAACCTCCTGGTGATCTGAGGACCCACTTTCTGAATCAATCGTAAAGTACAATTGTCCGTCGTAGCGGTGTTCTATTGTGTCTGCCACCTCTCCAGTAGAACAACATATTTAACCTGCCTGTCTGTTACTGCGTATATTTCACACCTCATCTGCGCTAGCAACCCAATAGGTGTTGTCCCAGCGACAAGGAAGACCGCTTCAGCGGAGACGGTCCTGTACGAAGCGCAAATCCTTAACGCCATCCGCCCCTGCACACTCTCTAGCAAGCGCCTATTTCTCGCTTCATTTAAGGCTTTGCACCATACCGACACCCCATACGATAGGATAGAGAGAACACGAGTATATCCTACGTTTAGAGGATCTGGAGCCTGCGATACTGCCAACCAGACTCAGGTATTTCGTTTCGGCCTCCGGGACGATGACATGTCTCTTAACCGATAAGCAGATCGGTACAAGACGCCTTCTCCTAGCCAATATCATCGCCTTGGCCTTTTGAGGGGTTAGGCACAGACCCTGCTTGGTGAGCCAGGCGTCAACAGGGCGATCGACCAGTTGGCCCGCAGCACGACTTCCGCCTCCGTCATGCGAGATACATACGTAAGTACAGACATCACGCCGAAAACTAGTCAAAATGGTTTATTTCCATTGAAATCTGAAAACCGAAATTTTTCGCGATCACAATACTACCTTTACTTCGTAAATGGAAGTAAAAATCAAATTCAAAAGACGTGGTAAACTTTCTAAAGCCATGATTTTACTTCAAGATAACGCTCGACCTCATACGGCCAAATAAAAAGTCCTTTGCCTTTAAGATCTCGGTTGTGAGCAACTGGAACACCCTCCATACAGTCCGGACCTAGCTCTAAGCGAATTTCATTCTTTTGGACCATTAAATTAAGAGTTGCGAGGGAATCATTAAAAATCTTAAGAAGAGGCCGTAGAAGAGGTGAAAACTTTTCTGCAGACTAGACCAAAAACTTTCTTCCAAGAAGGAATTCAAAAGCTCATTAAAAGATGGACAAAGTGCATAGAAGTAGGAGGGTATAATTTTGGAAAATAATTCATGTACGATTTATGTAAGTACAAATAAATATACTGATTTTTTTTAATTTCACTTTACTTTTTGACTTGCCTTCATACATATGCAAAATAAAGTGTAGTTAATTACGTAAAAATATTAGTAGTTTTGGTAATTCTCAGTAATTATTTGTTCAACTTCAATTTTGTTTTTTCTCTAACATACAATATTACATATGCTCGGGATCAGAAAAATATAAGATCTAAATAACAGAAGGCTGGTTTGGACAGCGGGTGACCAGCGCAAAGTCAAATTCTGCACACATTTCAGTATTCTAGTCAATTAGCTATCAAATTTGTGAGTTATCAAGACCTGTTCAGATGCTAAGCTGTAGAGAGAAGTTAAAATAAATAAGTGAAGTTTAAATTTTATATAGAGAAGTCAGGGATAAATTACAAAGGTATGGCAATACTTAAAATTATCTCATGGGACAGTTAGCTGAATTTATGTTTAAACATAAATACAGTCACTACAGATTATACCACATGTTCCACTCTGTTAGTCACGTGTACAAAAGATTGCATCTTAGAAAGAATGCCATCAGTCATCTTCAATGACTGACTTAGATGACTAAAATTAAGGTTGGTTAATGGTTTATTACTCTCTTCACAAAACTCTAACCATAACCCTACCTCTCTCAGCAGAATGGATTAACATTTCAACAGGTCATCATAATTTACAAAACTCTTTGCTAACACACTAAAGTACTGATTATGTAGCATAGACTTAGGACCTTGTACAGGTCACCTGCTAACTAACGCTGCTTTCTGGTATTTAGATCTTCATGTTTTCCTGATCATGTATGAAATAATTTTTAATGCTGATCAAGTAATTGGTTAGAATTACTGTAGTTCCAACATATTTAAATGAAATGTCTCATACTTTGTTAAATAACATTTATTGTCTTAATACATGAAAAATCTATGAAACTACACTGCAAAAATAAATAACAATAAGCTAAGCTGAAGTGAAATACATCTCAGCAGAAGCAAACATAGATTTCAAGAATGAAAGTTACTATCTCATAAAATAACACTTTACCACCATACAACTATTGGTATCTTATAAATATTAATAATTATTCATAAGTAGAGATTAGTAATTTTTAAATTTTCTACAGTTAGCAATTTAGAAAGTTAAAAGTAATAAATCTAAAACTATGAAACATACAAATTCTGGATTCAATGATGTGCACTCTAATTCATTACTTCCCTCTGAAAAGTAATAGGTCTGATTAAACTAACATAATTCTACAAAAAAAATTACAAACAACTTAACTCACAAGATTTTTCGAAGTCTGATTTTCGAATAGTTACATCGAGAATATCACTCAGCTCATCTTCACCGTGGAAGTCAAAAGGAATAGGAGAAAACACTTTATTTTGCACTTTATTACTGTAGGGCAGTGTAGTCCTAAAATAGTCTGACATATAATTCATTATCATGGCAAACGTAATTCCTAAAGCGAATGTCATAAAACACAGAATCTTATTAACCGAAATGTTACTACTAAAAAGTGGTCGGGACCAACCACTACTAAACATAATCATTATACGTTTATTACTTTCCTTAAAGCGATTTGGACAAATCTTAAACATTTTGCAGCCGCATTTAAAATTTACTAATCACGAACGAACACGTAATCGCTACATGCTGTTTATTAAAGAAACTTAACCTAACTATTTAAGAGATAACGTAAACATTTTTAATACCATATGTTAATTACATTCTAGTTTAACATATGACGTAAGATTTAAACGCATTCTGGCGAGAATATTACAAAGCTTTTCTGGAATTCTGACGCGGTAAAATCAACAAAGTAATTTAACATTCATATGTACGTTTTTTTTTACATATTGGCTTATATTAGAGATAACATTAGTAATTAATAAATAAGTATTGTTTGACAACTATTACAAAAATATATACTTTAAATTCCTAAAAAGGTAAGAATGTAATAACGAAATTTAACTTATCTATTTAATCCCATTCATACTGATGCAAGCCTCCATTATTATGACAACATATAACTCTACCATCACTAATATGAGCACATTCAAAATTTAAACAAGGCAATAAATGCAAGCTTTGCTTACAAGTTGAAAAAGAACAATTCTTCTGTTTAAATAAATATTTTATTCAGATAGCAAAGTACATATAACATAAATCGTGTCAGAAATGAATAAAAATCATTTTGTTATAGTTAATTAATAACTAAACAAAATTATCCCATCATTTGTAAAATAGGATTAAAGAAAAATATGGTTAACATTACTATCACAAAGAACTAAGTTAAAAGTTAATCTCCCAATTAATTAATATAATAAGTACGTGAAATTGTAGTAAAGTAAATGTGAAAGATAATAAATAATTATTTTGAAGATATTAATTTGAGTACATATTATTTGTGAAAGCAAAACAAGGAAAATTCGTACTTCATGTCAAAAATTAATTTTTTTTTAATTAGTATTATTTACAAATTTATTAGCAGAGCAATTGTTTTCTTTTTTTTATAAAATACTGTTTAATAGATCAATTTTTTAAACATCTTTCAAAGGTTTGGTAACCTATAAAAAATTATAATGAAAGCATAAGAAAAAATTTATCTCATGTGCCAAAATATTGACCTTGCATAAACCATAATACAGTTCTGCATAACTTAGTTATGAGAAAATGGTTTTTAGCCGTCTGATTTGGTTGAGGTAGGTAGTGTTATAAAATGGTATTGATTGCCATTGAGGTAGTATTTTTTTTATTTTAGGAATAAATTTTTTTTTATATTAAGAAATTAACACATTGGTAAGTATAAATAGAAAATTTATAATCTTTAATTTTTATATGTTAAAATTCCTTCAGCATTGTATAATTAAATATTTTAATTTTAACACTGATCTCTTTCTCTGTTTAGCCTCTGGAACTAGGTACTACTTCAACGATGAATAAGGATGAATGTAGTGAAGTGTAATCTTGTACAGTCTCAAGTCAACCATTCCTGAGTTTAATTGAAATCTAACCACCAAAGAACACTGGTATTCTCAATCTAGTGTTCAAATCCGTATGTAACTGCCTTTACTAGGATTCAGTGGCGGCTCGCGTATAGGCACTGTGGAACTTCAGCATCCCTTATTTCCACTTGATATTATAGGAAACATTTATATAATGAGTTCTTTTTCTTTATAAATAAATGTGCAATATATAGTCTTTAAGCTTAATGTCAATAACAATCTCCAGTTTATGAAAAAAATGCAAAAATCTTTCTATGGAACTGTGTGCTTCACATTCCAGTGGTGTGGTGTTTGACTATTGTGCACATAGGAAGCTGCAAGGGAGAGCCAACCCTGGCATGCTGGTGGAAGGAAGTTTTTTTTTACTCTGTGTGTGTTGTACTTAAAAACCATGTATCATATTCTTGAATGTGATAAAGTGTAGAATTAGATTATCATGCTTTCAGCTATTCTATTCGATTCATTTTTTTTTCAGTCCTTTTATATTACAAAAAAACTTTAACCATGGCCTTGAAAGGACCCAGAAAAAAATTTTCTGGAGCAGCACCCCCAGTAATTTTAGTTACAAACCACCACTGCTAGGATTTGAATCTTAGAACTCTCGACTTTGAAATCAGCTAATTCACGATGACAAGTTAACCACTAGACCAGCCCTGTGGGCTTAACACTTTGATCTAATACACATATATTCTAGATGGATTTCATATGGATAGTTTCACAGATAAGAGAATAGAATATATTGTGACAAGACCAGTATAACGAACCTGAGTAACAGATTCCTACCAATTAAAAAGAAAGTAGTAAAAAATATAATAATGGGAGGAATCCAGAAAGGGGCTAAAAGAAACCCTTTTAGAAAAGCTAACAGATCTGTTTAACAATCGTCCTTTGTAAATACTGCCAACTGATACCTAAACAGATTTTGTTCAATGAAAAGGGGTTACCGGACCAGGATAGGAATCTCAGGGAAAAATGTGAGGGTGGACAATCATTCTCTTACTTCAAGTTAGGTCTGGTCCTGCAGGTAAAGAGGATAGAAGTATAAATACTCCACGGAAGACCAGTTGATAGTCAGTCTGCGAAAGAGTGCTACGATGGAGTTATTATGCGAGTTTGAAGCGAGAGTATATCTAGTGCGTACAAGATCAATGCAATTAAGGAGACATCACAAGTAATTCCAGTATATGAAAACAAGAAGTAGTTCGGTGAGTTACTGTTAGACTATAAGTGAAAGATATAATGTAGTAAAGTTCATTCATAAATTGTTAGGGTAGTTTTATTTGTAAACTCAAGGGTATTTGCAGTAAAATAAGTTTATACTTGTCTTATCTATTGTATTATTGTTGTTAATATAAGACTAGTGGTTAAAAATGTTAAGATTAGTGGTCATGATAATGTCTTTTGTCAATGGGACTGAATTCTGGTTTTCAATATTTAACTATCTGTAAACAAATACTGACTATTACTTTAAATTCTATTTTGTATGTAACCACTGTTTTTTATTATTGTTGTTAATGTTGTGGTTGTGATTACTATGATTATTATTTGTTTATTATTGACAATAATTATTATTATAGTTTGCTGTTTGCTTATTATTGTGAGTTGTTTATTATTATTATTACTATTGTCATTATTATTATTGATTTGTCTTGTTTTACTTACGTTCTTAAACTAACAAATTGTAATTATATAAACATTTTCATTTTTCAATCTCTCAATATCCTGATCAAGCTGTAAGAACATGACAATTTAATTTAGAATGAAAAAATGCAATCAGGTACACCTTAAGTTTAAGAAATGTTTGTATAAATTGGCAAACCAGTATCATACCTTAGTTTGCAAATGGAAAAATACTTTAATACTACTTATATACTATCAAACCTATGAAATATGCAATTTATAATTTATTACAAATTTCAGCTTCATTCTACAAATTCTTAAGGATTAATTTTTGTAAGAAACCAAAAGTAGAATAAGGATAAGACAAATTTAATCACCTTATAAATATGTATGCCTAATTAAAAAAATTAGCTGATACCATGGAGGGTACAGCAGCAGATTAAGGATGGATAATAGGGACAACTCAGAATACTTTGTACTGTCAGTTATAGTTTTAAGCAATTTTCATTACCAACTGTAAGACAAAATGTACAAAAAAAATAAGTTATTACATAACACTATAAGTGGGATGACATTTGCAATTTGTACAACATTAAGAATTTCAAATCTGTAGACAAGGAAATATACATTATGCATATTTCTATTGCATTTTTTTAATGACCTCAAATTAAAGTATATTCATAATTATTGTATGTAAAAATTGTTATTGTAGTGATATGAAAATTGCTCTTCCTGTTGCTATTATGGATAAATGTATTTAGAAGAAATAAAAAGAACTACTAATAAAGACATGCCTGTACAAAGTAAAATAGTTTTGAAGTGATATAACAAAATAAATTAAACCATTAATAATAATAATATAACCATGTAATTTTATATTTATACTAGGTACATTCAATAAAATAAAATAAAATAGTGATGAATGTTAATTAACATATGTAATTGTGATGATTATGTGCACTATTACTGTCTTTGTAAGTTATTTATATTTCTTGACTAGCATATTTATAATTATCACAGACTAACATGTAGTAAATAAAATAAATAAAAATTTATTGGAAACTGTTCTGCGAATTTCTTCTGACTTTTTGAGGAAACTCAAATAAGAATATATTTCAGGCAGGAAACATAAATTTTATTAATTAAAATATAATAAATTAATAATGCTAAAAAGTTCAGTACTCAATTAAAACGTTTCAAAACTAAACAGTATTATTAATAAATTTAATCATCTGTAAGAATTTATCTCTATAATTAGTCCATTAAATGATATTTTGAAGTACTAATATTGAACTTTCTAACCCTGCTTGTATATAAATACATTAGTCACTTGTATAAAAAATATCAGTGAACAATTATGAATATTCCTATTGAAAAATGAAATTTTAACTATTTGTTTACAGTAAAATAATGACTAACCAGCTGGAGGAAGTTCTGTTGATTCATCAAAAAGTTTAATGCTGATAGGAAGTGTTCAACTACGCTGTAAGCTTTATAAAGATTATAAAAAATAGAAAAGGGTTTTTTTTTAATTTATGTTATTTGAGATATTTCCTAAAAACCGGAAAGTAAATGTATTATGAAACAAATTTCTCATACAGTCATTTTGAAAGTTCATCAATATTATATTTAAAAACACCATATTATTATTTCCAAAATATTAATTTACAGGTTTTCTAGTAATTACGTTCTTCTGACTGTACGAAAAGGGTCAGATATTGTTAACTGTTCAAAAACATTATTATTCATACCATTGACAAGTCAGATCAAGTGTTTTTAATTATTATTAATTAATTAGTTATGGATTAATTTTAATGAGCAAATTAATACTCAGAGTTCCCAGGCATGGAAAATTGAAAATACACTAGTAATTGACTCTACAGCCACAAAAAATTGGTATATGATCTAATTTCAATTTCCTTTAAATTCCTTATCAGACCATTGTTTTTTTAATTACTCCGGGTGCTGAAATCTACCCCAAAAGTCCTTTTAAATAAACCATTCAGGTTAGTGATGGATCCACTTTTACTACAAACACCCTGTTCAGTTATCAGCTTTATATATTCTAATATGTACCTTTTCTAAGAAATTTTTTCTTTTACACTTTCTTCTAGAAATAAATTAAAAAATAACTTAAATTTCTTAATGATCCTTTCTTTTTACAATACTAACAGATGATTTACTTTTAACCCATTAATTCTGTACCATATATGGATGACATAAATTTAATTAACTGTAATTACAAATTACATAAATCAAGTCAGTATAAATGAAACCAAAACTAAGCAATGATTTAAAGCAAACTGTTGTTTAATAAAAAAACCCGAAGAGATTACTCTGACTATAACAAGAACTAGGATAATCAAAATAGTTAGGTTCAATTGTTAGGTTTCATGATTTAAATTGGAAATTTCTTGTGCAAAAAGTAATTGGAATCCATGGTTTTCCTAATTTGTACACTAAGATTCCTTTTCCCATTGAAAAAATTTCTCTTTCTTTATTTCTTGATCTTTTAATTACATTATTTATGATCATGCTGCCTCTGCGAAGCTGTGGGTTTCTTTGTAAGGTGTATTACTTTGAAAAGCAATTATAGATATTTTATAACTGGATTATAGTCTATAGGCTGCTTTAAGAGAAATTAAGGGTTATGATGATAATTACACTTATTTGCAAGAGGCAAAATATTAGAATACCAGCAAGTAATGGCTGTACATAATCATTTCAAAAGAGATAATTGTAAATTAGATAAACAAAAAGGGATTAAACAAAAGGGAATTTATTGGTTTTTTTAAGTATGGGAGTTAACTTTTTTTAGATAAATTGTCAGATGAAGTTAGAATGCAGCCGCTGAAGTAGTTCAAATAAAAAAACAATAGGAATAATGTTAGTGGTGAGTATTTTATTTGTTAACAGGAATATCTTCCATGTTGTATTATTTTTCATTTTCAAATGTACTGAATTTATTTTATGAGGCAAAATTTATTTATTTTAATATATTAACAAAAGATTTTCTTCTACATACTTAAGATATTAATGCATTTTTGAGCTGACATAAAATCTTTTCTGAAATTCAAGAACTACCATTTACTAGCACTGACTAAAAATCTGGCAACCAAATTTTATAGCCTGTAAATTCATTCTGGCTTACTGAAGTAATTACAAGATGTAATTTTATATTTTACATGACACTATAGTGTGCGTTTCAAAATGAATATCAGGATTTTAAAGTTATGTAATATTCATTATGTTTACTTATATTGATAAATTATACATGAAATGAAAGAGCAACTCAACAGCTTCTCCTATATGTTCAATGTGAACACTGTTCATCACACAGCACACATCCAGCCAATAGGAAAGTTCATCCCATACTTTAATCAGCAAGTGTGAAGTAATTGATGTGACAGCTGCTTCAATCCTGTGTCTCAAGTCAGATAGGTCAGCTAGTAATGGCGGCACGTATGCTTGATCCTTTATAAACATCCAAAGAAAAAATCTGCATGGGGTCAGATTAGGTGAAAGTGGAGGCCACAGCATAAAAGCCCTGTCATCTAGTCCTCAGCGACCAATCCAGTGGTTGGGGAGTATTTCATTCAATCAGTCGTATACAGTGTTATGTCAGTGATAATCTTTTGCCAAATAAAGTTCTGTGGTTCATATTGCAGTTGAGGAAAAAGCCATAGTTGTAGCACATCAAGATAGTTCATACCAGACACACTGCTTCTGTAAAAAAGAACGGCCTGTAAACCTGCTGTCAGGATATGGCACAAAAAACATTCAGTTTTGGGGAGCCTTGTTCTCACTGCAATATTTTGTGAGGATTTTCTTATACCCAGGTATAAGAAACATTATGAGCACTTACTTTTCCATTAACATGAAATGTTAATTCATCACTGAATACGACACAATAAATTCTTCATTGTCACAGCACATAATTTCATTTGTAAAGGTGGCACGCAAACCGTAGCCTGCCTATAAGTTTTAGAGCTTGTAACAGCTGTAAACAATATGGATTCCTTAAAACCCTCCACATGTCACTGGATATGCTAATTTGTGATTAGTTTTCCTAGGACTTTTTTTTTGTCTTTACTCATTTGACTGGTTTGATGCAGCTCTCCAAGATTCCCTATCTAGTGCTAGTCGTTTCATTTCAGTATACCCTCTACATCCTACATCCCTAACAATTTGTTTTACATATTCCAAACGTGGCCTGCCTACACGTTTTTCCTTTCCCTTCTACCTGTCCTTCCAATATTAAAGCGACTATTCCAGGATGCCTTTTAACTATATTTTTCCAAATGCTTCTTTCTTCATCTATTTTCCGCAATACCTCTTCATTAGTCACTTTATTCACCCATCTGATTTTTAACATTCTCCTATAGCACCACATTTCAAAAGCTTCTAATCTTTTCTTCTCAGATACTCCGATTGTTCAAGTTTCACTTCCATATAAAGCGACACTCTAAACATAGACTTTCAAAAATCTTTTTCTGACATTTAAATTAATTTTTGATGTAAACAAATTATATTTCTTACTGAAGGCTCGTTAAGCTTGTGCTATTCTGCATTTTATATCGCTCCTGCTTCGTCCATCTTTAGTAATTCTACTTCCCAAATAACAAAATTCTTCTAGCTCCAAAATCTTTTCTCCTCCTATTTTCACATTCAGTGGTCCATCTTTGTTATTTCTACTACATTTCATTACTTTTGTTTTGTTCTTGTTTATTTTCATGCGATAGTTCTTGCGTAGGACTTCATCTATGCCGTTCATTGTTTCTTCTAAATCCTTTTTACTCTCGGCTAGAATTACTATATCATCAACAAATCGTAGCATCTTTATCTTTTCACCTTGTACTGTTACTCCGAATCTAAATTGTTCTTTAACATCATTAACTGCTAGTTCTATGTAAAGATTAAAAAGTAACGGAGATAGGGAACATCCTTGTCGGACTCCCTTTCTTATTACGGCTTCTTTCTTATGTTCTTCAATTGTTACTGTTGCTGTTTGGTTCCTGTACATGTTAGCAATTGTTCTTCTATCTCTGTATTTGAACCCTAATTTTTTTAAAATGCTGAACATTTTATTCCAGTTTACGTTATCGAATGCCTTTTCTAGGTCTATAAACACCAAGTATGTTGGTTTGTTTTTCTTTAATCTTCCTTCTACTATTAATCTGAGGCCTAAAATTGCTTCCCTTGTCCCTATACTTTTCCTGAAACCAAATTGGTCTTCTCCTAACACTTCCTCCACTCTCCTCTCAATTCTTCTGTATAGAATTCTAGTTAAGATTTTTGATGCATGACTAGTTAAACTAATTGTTCTGTATTCTTCACATTTATCTGCCCCTGCTTTCTTTGGTATCATTACTATAACACTTTTTTTGAAGTCTGACGGAAATTCCCCTTTTTCATAAATATTATACACCAGTTTGTATAATCTATCAATCGCTTCCTCACCTGCAATGCGCAGTAATTCTACAGGTATTCCGTCTATTCCAGGAGCCTTTCTGCCATTTAATCTTTTAATGCTCTCTTAAATTCAGATCTCAGTATTGTTTCTCCCATTTCATCCTCCTCAACTTCCTCTATAACACCATTTTCTAATTCATTTCCTCCGTATAACTCTTCAATATATTCCACCCATCTATCGACTTTACCTTTTGTATTATATATTGTTGTACCATCTTTGTTTAACACATTATTAGATTTTAATTTATGTACCCCAAAATTTTCCTTAACTTTCCTATTGCTCCGTCTATTTTACCAATGTTCATTTCTCTTTCCACTTCTGAACACTTTTCTTTAGCCAGTTTGCACTTCCTGTTTATAGCATTTCTTAATTGCCGATAGTTCCTTTTACTTTCTTCATCACTAGCATTCTTATATTTTCTACGTTCATCCATCAGCTGCAATGTATCGTCTGAAACCCGAGGTTTTCTACCAGTTCTCTTTATTCCGCCTAAGTTTGCTTCTGCTGATTTAAGAATTTCCTTTTTTACATTCTCCCATTCTTCTTCTACATTTTCTACCTTATCTTTTTTACTCAGACCTCTTGCGATGTCCTCCTCGAAAATCTTCTTTACCTCCTCTTCCTCAAGCTTCTCTAAATTTCACCGATTCATTTGACACCTTTTCTTCAGGTTTTTAAACCCCAATCTACATTTCATTATGACCAAATTATGGTCGCTTTCAATTTCTGCTCCAGGGTAAGTTTTGCAGTCAACGAGTTGATTTCTAAATCTTTGCTTAACCATGATATAATCTATCTGATACCTTGCAGTATCGCCTGGCTTTTTCCAAGTGTATATTCTTCTATTATGATTTTTAAATTGGGTGTTGGCAATTACTAAATTATACTTCGTGCAAAACTCTATAAGTCGGTCCCCTCTTTCATTCCTTTTGCCCAGCCCGTATTCACCCACTATATTTCATCCTTGCCTTTTCCAATGCTTGCATTCCAATCTCCAACTATTATTAAATTTTCATCTCCTTTTACATGTTTAATTGCTTCATCAATCTCTTCGTATTCACACTCTACCTCATCATCATCTTGGGCGCTTGTAGGCATATAGACGTTAACAATCGTTGTCGGTTTAGGTTTTGATTTTATCCTTATTACAATGATTCTATCGCTATGCATCTTTAAATACTCCACTCTCCTCCCTATCTTCTTGTTCATCACGAAGTCTACTCCTGCCTGCCCATTATTTGACGCTGAGTTAATTACTTTAAAATCACCTGACCAAAAGTCGCCTTCCTCTTCCCACCGAACCTCACTAATTCCTACTATATATCCACATTCATCCTATCCATTTCCCTTTTTAAATTTTTCCTAGGACTATGTACAAAATACTCTTACACATTCAACATTGTCTTTAGACATAAACGGTCGCCTTCTACTCTTTCTTTTACAAATACAACCATTGGTTTCAAATTTTGTATACAATCTACGAATGTTATTGTCATTTGAGGATCAAACAGAACTGCAAACACAACTCATGTTGAACTATAACACTTTGCAAACTGTAAAACACAGAACGCTTTCTGTTGGGAGATCGCCATCTTTGCTACTAGCACTTTCAAGTGGAAGGTACAGGAAACAGTTTATGAGCTTGTGCATAGCTAAAACTGTATGACTTGCTATTTCATTTCATGTATAATTAATCAATATATGTGAAACTTGAGAAATATTACATAGCTTTAAAATCCCGATATTCATTTTGAAACACACAGTTTTATATATATATATATATATATATATATATATATATATATATATATACACACACGAGGTGCGACAATAAAGTAATGAGACTGAATTTTCTTTGCAAGATGTGGTAACCCTGCAGCTTGCGTAGGCACACCATCTTTGACCTTGGTCTATAAGCTACTTCTAGTCCAAGCAGCACATTGATGCAACTGCTATAATAAGCAGTTGTGAGTTGTGCTATAATAAGTGAACACGTGTTTGTGTCTCTCGTCACAGAAATGAAACCGCAAAATATTGCGCAACGGTATGCCATTTCTTTTTGCGTTAAATTGGGTGAAAACGTGACAACTTATGGTAAGCTTCAGAAGGCTCTTGGAGAGGAGGTTATGTCAAGAGCTCAAGTTTTTCGGTGGCATAAAATTTTTAGTGATGGCAGAACGAATGTTGAAGATGAAGATCACAATGGACGACCATCAACCTCAGGGACAGATATCAACTTGACCAGGGTGCGTGAAATCGTACGATCTGATCAAAGATTATCCATGAAAATGATTGCAGAAGAACTCAACATTGATCGAGAAACGGTTCGTCTAATATTAACTGAAGATCTTGGTATGAGAAAGATTTGTGCAAAAATCTCACACAACAGCGAGAAACACGGAAAAATGTGGCAGCCGATCTGTTAGAGCAAACGGAAATCAATCCAGATTTGTTGAGCTGTGTTATCACTGGTGACGAAGGTTGGTTTTTTCAATACGATCCAGAGACAAAACACCAAAGTTTGCAATGGTGCTCAAAGGGATCACCCAGACCAAAAAAAGCTTGCATGTCAAAGTGAAAAGTGAAATGCATGCTTGTGTACTTCTTCGATTCCAAGGGAATTGTTCATAAAGAGTGGGTGCCTCCTGGACAAACAGTTAACCAATATTTCTACAAAGAAATTTTAGAACGACTTCGTAAACGAGTTCTTTGTGTCCATGCCAACATTGCTGATAATTGGATTCTGCATCACGATAATGCGCCATCCCATACTGCTCTGTCAGTACAGCAATTTTTAACCTCAAAACAAATTTCAGTACTACCACAGCCACCTTATTCACCAGATATCACTCCGTGCGACTTTTTTCTATTTCCAAGAGTCAAAATGGCGGTCAAGGGACACCATTTTCAAACAATACAAGATATCCAAAAAGCTGTGACGAGGGTCTTGGAGGATATTACAGAAGATGAGTTCCAGAAATGTTACCATCAAAATAAAAATTTATGGTTTGATTGTACTGTAAATAAAATAAATTTGATGATCCCAAAAAAATTTTATCAGCTAATGAAGGAACCAAAAATTTTACTCTGCAAGTAACAGATATACTGCTATTATCATTAACAGAAATTTAACCACATGATTAACCAATGATACATTAATAACCATGTGGTTAACAAACATAGAATATGCTTCTACCTTAGAAGCATATACTTCTGATATGAATCTATGATATCCATAAAGAGGATAACAATGAATGAATGATCTGATGTTTTGAATAAGATCATTTACAAATTTTGAGAAGAGCAAGAGATTGAGGGCATCTCCGTGGAAATCCTACATTCAACATTTCAAAGAGAGGTCATATATTTTTTATGAACTCTATTATGAAAGAAGAAATTTGAACTGTCTGTTTATGGTTGGTAAGTTTACAAAGCTTTTTTATTAATTACTATAAAACAACTAAATGCTTTTCTGAGATTAGCATTTTGCAGGATAAAACTAGGAGATTCAATATACTTTCTGATAACATTCTAAACAATTGTCTTATTAAAAAACAAATGTCAGTCATATTATCAACTGATGTAAGGGTGAGAACAATAGTATTAGTCACTGAAAGTGGTTGCAAGAACAACCAAAAGTAGTAATGTTAGTTTTAAAAACTCTGTATCTATAAATATGGTTTGGTTTGTCGTTTAAAATTTTGATAAGTTTCACTGGACATTTACAATTTATAACACAGTTACAAATATTTCAAATTACTAAAACTGAACTGTATTCATGCAAATGAATTGACAAAATAATAAACATGAATTCGTGATAATAAAAATACACTCATACTCAGTATAATTATATGTATATTCTAATAATAATCAGACAATAATAAAAAAATTTAATTTTTTTTTATTTTAGTAATCAAACCTAACACATTGCTAAATGAAATAAACATACTAAGGAAAATCCACATCCTTTATGAAAGATAATGCATTTAAATGCTGAAAGTCAAATCTGTCTATCAAAAAAAGAAGGCAGAATGTTTAAAAAAGAGTAGTTTCAAGAGAGTATACTTGCACATTACCAATATTTGAGTATGGTAAGAGAGAAAGGCAGCCATCCACAGGACAAATTGAAATGGTTAAATTAATAAAATATGACAACGTTAATAGAAAATAAAACAATATAGAAGCTATATATTTTACTGATATTGATACATTAATTAACAAAAAATAAAAACATAAAAAATATAGTTATGAAAGGGTATTTGATTCATTAGTTATAGATGTCTCTTAAGTATCCAGTTCGTTCTTGTTCTGTTTCGGCACCAACTGCTGAAGCAAGTAATGCCTGAACATTACGTTCTTCACCAGATCCATAAACATAACCATTTGCTTTATCACAAGCATTTTTCAATTTTATTAACATTTTTTTATCATTAATATTTAATGGAAGGAAAGAAACCAAGCTGAAATCTTCAATAAGAGATACAAGAGCAGAGTTTAACTTCCTGTACCTGAAACATACATTTAAGTAATATTATAAATATAATTTATGTAATTACTATTTCAACAAATAGTATAAAATTAATCATTAAATGTAACTATGTAATTTATCACTACTTGTGAGATAAAATCAACTTTCCTGTAACAATAATCCAACAAATCACTTGAAAATTCTTGCTATAAAAAAATATGGTATCTTTTTAATATTATTTTCCATTTAATAAATTTTTCTTCATTTTGAGATTACACTAATGTTACACTCCAAACTGTTCCAACTTAGGCAAAATTTATAAATATAATGAAATTTATTATGAATTCTATTTATTATTTTTTTTATAAATGTTAATAAATCTTGAATTATGTTAAATTAATTTTTGAATTATATTAAATTATATTGAAAAGAAAAACATTTTTCTGAATACACAGTGATTCTAAATCGCATGGGAATCTCTTGGGAGATGATTATATAGCCAAAAATAAGAAAAAAAGTTCACATAAACATACGTCAGAAAAAGAATCTTTAGTGAGTTTCAACTAGTGAAACATTTACCCTGCTTTCTGCTCCCTCTGTGAAATTAAACCATACTAAAATCCTTGGGGAACAAATTGAGGATGAGGGGTATATTTGGTGCTTCCTAATGGTTTCTGATATAAGAAATTGAATAAAAGTAATTGAAGTAATGTAGATTAATACCACACATCCAGCAGGTTCTCTGCGGGTTGATCATCCTTTTTTCACATTTTCCTTCTCTTCCCTAATCTTTTATTTTCTTTTCCTTAAAGGGTACCATGGGATTTGAGTTAGCTGTTACTCTAACTTCAAACGTAGGGTCATTTTTAATTAGCTGACAGGATGGAGGTTTCATATGTGGTATATGGATAGCTAAGCTTGTTAAATAAAAAAGCATTCAGAAAAATTCATACAGTAGAAGCATTGTATTTTGCATTCAGAGTTGTTAAACTCAGCATTCAGTAGCAATAAAATTAACAAATGTACTGCTTTAATAAGCTTGAATAAAAAAAATTAAATATAATAATAAAATAAACACTGCTAGTATTACAGTTATTAAGTTCATCATCTCAAAAATATAAACAAGCTTTTAATTCTTACTTAGCTGTGCATGAATCATGTTGAAGAGCATCCAAAAGAAATGATAGGTCTAAGACTTCAATAAAATAGTCAATTCCAAAATTTAATTTTTCACCATATTCAACCATCTTGTCAAATTTTGAAAGCACATTAACATGAGGAAGTTCCATCTGCAGCATTGCCGTTAATGAAAGTAACAAAGTTGAAATAAACTTTCCTAAAAAAGAATGACCACTTGTTTGACAACATAAAATATTAACTGTAATAAGTGTTTACTATAAAGAGAAATAAGCATGCATATCATTTCATCTAACTTAATAAATAATTAATTTAGTAATGAATAATAATTAAGCATATAGTAAAGGGGGAGGGTCAACCCACAAATGGTCTAACTTTTTTCTTTGTTGTTTTGAGATGTGCATTATTATTCATACCATTTTTTTGTGGAGCGATAATACTGGGAGTAGAAAAAAGAATGTTGGGGTTATAATATATGTTAGATGAAGTGTAATGTATTGTTTTAAGGCTAGAACAAAAGGAGCAGTTCTAATGCCACAGATCGATTCCCTATCTTTCTGCTTGACAGCGCTTTAGCAAAGATGGTGACTCCAGAACAAAAATTCTTTTGTATTTTGCAATTTGCTAAATGTGAATCTATAATTGCATTTCAACATATGTTTTTCCAAAAGTAGAAAGTTTATTCCTACTGAATTGTGATCCTCCCAGAGACAATAGCATTCGTTGATGGCATAAATTTGAAATGACCAGATGTCTGAATAAAGGGAAGAGATGACCAAGGGCATCGGAAGAAAATGTTGAATATGTCAGTTCTAATAATCTGTTAGGAAAGTCTGCCACACACTAACAATACCAGTGATGACAACATGGAATGTTTTAAGGAAACACTTACATATATGTCCATACAGTTTACAGCTATTACAGACCTTGAAAACTACCAACTAAGATGTGGTACCAACATTATGATCAAAATGTTAAAGCATAAAGATGACGATTATCTTGATCAAATTGTGTTTAGTAATGAATCAACATTCATCTTAGTGGAGAAGTTAACATGCATAATGTTTGAATCTGGATGTCAGAAAATCCTATGAACTATTATGATGTGAAAGGGACTCCCTAAAATTAAATGTTTTCCGTGTGATATTTCAATGGAAAGTTTATTTTTTTTATTTCTCTTATTTTTTTTGGGGGGGTTTATTTGAGGTAAAAAACACAATGGTGTTATCATTGTCCGGGTATGATATTTGTTCTAAAAAATAAAAAACTGGACAGTGAAAATTTAATTAAAAAACTAAAAACCCTAACATGCAAAAATATATCTTCAAAGTGAAAAGTCTGTTACATACGTTAAAAGTGAAGTAACAACACAAAGATATGTCACTTTATATATATCTAAAAAAAAAGTCACAATTTGCACTACAGCAAACATTATGATTATTTGGAACACACTACAGTAATTTATATATTTGAATATAAATGGACAGCTCTAAGAAATTACAAAATCAGAATATAACACTTTACTAGCCCCTAGTTTAAACTTGCGACACAATGTTGTATAATGAATACAATCCACAAGAATGTGGTGCACTATCAGTCAGCAGTTGCAGCGAGCAAAAATTGGTGCATCTGTTTAAGTCATCAGATATCCATGAGTGAGCCTGGTGTACCCTATTTGCAAATGGCAGACAATAACCTCCTTTTGACATTTATTTTTGTATGAGGAACACCAAGGTGAAACAGTGTTTTTAATTGGGTGAAGTTTACTGTTCATGGTAGCATCCCACTCACCTTGCTACTCAGCTACTCATCATGAACTAGCCTCTTCAGGAAATAGACAAGACCATTAGAAGCAATGCAACTGGTAAAAGAAGGCTGATAATAAGCCTCTTTTGTCACACTGTCTGCACACTCATTGCCAGAAATTCCTATATGGCTGGGGATCCAGCAGAAGCCCACTGTTGTATTACGTCTAGTCATTTGTGAAATGACACAATGAATCTCACAGGTAACAAGATGTCTACACTAAACATCATTAATCACCTGTGGGGACTCATGGGATCTGAGCAAACAAGAACATGCCAATAATTTGGGCTAATTATATGTAAGGCCTTATTAATGACATACAGTTCTGCAACGAAAATATGATGATATTGGAAAGGCTACACATATATGTTCTGTTGTCAACAACAAAGCCACAATCAACAGAATTAACGTTTATAGAACCATCCGTATAAATTATAATGTCAGGATTCATGCCATTTCTAATATTAAAAAATTTGTTTTGTAAGAGTACCAGATTTCTGTTCTGTTTGTTATAATTACAAAAATCAAAGCAATAATTAACATGAGAAGATTGACATGGAGGGTAATAACATGGAGTAACAGTAAAGATTGGAGGTAATTGTATACTTAAGAGTTGAGAAAAGGTGTTGAGCCCTGATGCCTAGTGGAGCAGTAGATCTCGGCTGTTCCTAGTATTGATTAACATGCTGGTTTGAGAATCACATCAAAGGTAGGGTGAGTTGCTTGTACTTTAATGTGAACCACATAGAGCACATCATTTGCTTCTATCTGTTACAAAAAAATGGTTCATGAGCCGTACGTTTTTGCTGAAGAAAGTGTAACAGGAGTTGCTTATTTGGATATGCTGCGTATATTACTTTTTTAAGATTGTCCTGAGATTTTATTTGGCAAGAAGGTGCACTTCCTCACTCACTTAACTCTGTAAGGGATTGGGTGAATGACGTTTCTCCATCCTTTGGATTGGTCAGCATGAACCCGATGAGAGAACTTGTTTGCAGTGGCCTCCAAGGTCATTCAAACTGACCCCATTTTTCCTTTAGGGTTCTACAAAGGTTCTTGTGTATGTCCTTTTGCTACTTACTGATCTAGCAAATTTGACACAAGATTGAACAGCTGTCACTGCCATTACTCCAGATGTGCTGATTAAAGTATGGGATAAACTCTCCTACTGTTTGGACAAGTGATGTATGACAAAAGGTGATCTCACATTAAACATTTGTAGTGAAAAACTCTAGTAGTTGCTCTTTCATTTTATTTGTGATTCATTACTATAAATCAAGGTTATGAAATTAAATAGCTTTAAAACTGATTTTTTTTTTACATTTTGTAGATGTGTTTTATGTGTGTAGAATGAATACTAAGCCTGGGTGGATTCCAATTCAATAAATTTAAGGTGAAAGGCAGACACTACCACCCTTAACACAAAATCAGTTAATTGCAGCTTTGAAATTCTTATTTATATTTGAACCCTTCATATAAAATTTAACTCAATAACATTGATTAATATCATAAATAATACTCACTGTTTTTTAAATCTAATTTATTTCCTCACATAAGTGCTTTTACAGGACTTTATCTAATAGAAGTGATAAAAAGTTTTTAAAATAATAAGAGAATATATTTTTCTTTACATTAATTTACAAAATAAATAATTTTTATTACCACAATTATATTATTATAATAGTTATAAATATTGGTAACAATAATAGTATGATAGTTATAGTAATAATAATTAATAGTTATAACCCACACCTGATGAAGTAATAGAGCATTATAAATATGTTTATGAGAAAAGAGAAACAGATGGCAAAAATGGATATTATTAAAATATTTACTAAATGTAAATTTAATGGTATTAAAATGATTAATTTTTAACAAAGTATGTGATAAAAACTTAAAGGATATAAAAAAAAGATTACCAGGATCGCTGCAATAATGAGAATCAACAAGATGGACAGCACATAACCGTATATTTAAGTCTTGGAGTTGCAACATAACTTTCTTCATTGAATTATGATGTGTGTATAATTCAACTTGTCCAGGACAATCAAATATAAAATAATGGTCTTCAAGTTTTACCAACTGATCTATTAACCAATCCATATTTTTTTCTAAATATTCCATGCAATACATCAGTGCACCATTTGGTCCCAAATTTTTATGAGACATGACATCTTCAACAGTAATTAATTCACCGATATCAACTTCAGCCTTGTAAATTACTGACTCATTGGCAGGATCTGAAACATAACATAAAAGTTTATTCAAATAACTTAAAAATAGATCCAGAATTCTAATGAATAAAATCCCATCTAAACACTGTTCATAAAAAGTGTTACTATGTGTCCATAATTTACTTAAGAGAAAATCCTAGAAGAAATCTAAAAGTGAAAGACTGTGAATATAGATGGTAAAGGAAACTAGGTCTAGAGAGCCAGCAACAGCTATAGCAATTTAAACAGAACCAATTCATAGTACCTTTATATTATTCTAAGTTAAGTATTATTTTCTCATTTATTTTTCTCTGACTTTTTATTTTGAACCAAACATTTCAGAATGAAACCTGACCCACTAAATCATTATGTAAGTGATCAATTTTATTTGATACTAGTTTGATCAATAATAGCTTCATTTTGTACTTGAATAACTAAGTAAACAATATGAAATGATTTAAGCCATCTTTTTATGTAACAAATAGTCTACAATGAAGAATGTTCACTTAATGTACAAGAATTAATGTGTACTGAATTTAAACATTTTTAACTAAAAATTTATAATGTAAATTAAGAATTTACATTATAAATGTAAATAATGTAAAATAATAAACTAAAATAATGTAAAAGATTACAAAAAATCTAACATTAAAAAATATTAATAATATTAAATATTAACATTAAGAAAACAGGGTTTCCTTTCCTGAGAATCCAATTGTAACTTTAATGAACATAACAAATTATAAAAGAAAAAATATATGAATTCTTTTGCTTACCAATGTTAATTATTGCAACTTTTCTCCCAATTTCACTTAACAATTTAAACATTGTATCACAATACGTTGTTTTTCCACTTCCTGGTGGGCCAATTACTAATTGGCCAAAAAGTAATCTTTTCATTTTCTTTTCTGGAAAAGGAAAATAAAAATCAAACAAAGTTATGTTTTTTACTGAAATAAAGCAGTAAATAAATATAACATTCTAATTTTCAATCTGTAGTTTTTATTGCGGTTGTAAAATGCAAAATCAAGCTAATATTATAGTTTGACAAAAGTTATTACCATTTTTTTTAAAGCAAATACAAAGTAAATTCTCACTTACATTACATCTGTTAAACATATAAGTTACATACTGTTACTGGTAAAAAAAAAATTAACTCCACCAGATTTTTTACTTCTTGATGTTTTGAGGTTCCCAGCCATATGCTACAAAGAATAAAAAAAAGATAGTATTTTTCATCAGTGAATATACTTTATCTGTAATTAGTGAAAGTAATTTTACAGCCTTAATATTTTCTTTGTTTATCAATAACAAAAATAAGAATTTTACACCTTACTTCCTTTCATTTCACATCTCTGGTCCTATTAATTACGGTCCATTTGAGTAACAGCTCAAATGGTCTCAACTTTTTTATTACAGCATTTAAAATACCTATGCATTTTTGAGATTTGAAAATAATAAATGTGAGAAATTTTTAAAGTGATTTATTTATTTTACGAAATGACAAATAACATTTACCATATGAAACAATGTTGTTTTCAGGAGAGTACCAGTGACCTCATGACTAAATGAATCTCATGGGGACAATGATATTAATATTATTTACTATACCTAAAAAAAATTTTAAGATGAAATATTTTGGCTTAACTATGGACATTAATTTACTCTTTTTAGAACAGTTTAGTCGACTCCAGGGCAATGCTAATTGAAAAACGTGCTAAAGAACAGTCCAGGAAGAATTTCAAAATATATTATCTATCTAAAGCAAAAGCTAGTTGATTTTCCAGGTTTAATAACTCTTGTTCACAGATAATATAAAAAAATTACAAGTCTTAAATTAAAGAGAAAAACAAGAAAATTAACAATTACAGATTCTAAAATAAAACTAAAACTGTTTAAAACTATTAATAGATTTTAAAATAAATAAAATAGTTTATTAATTTTGTTAATAAAAACTAATTAAACTCAGTAAAATTAAAAGGTAAGTTTGTGATCATAAAAGAAAAATATATTTGTTTATTCTAACTTATTCAACAAAAACTAAAAACTGAGTAAAAATTTTATACTCACTTGCAGAAATACTATTCATTCTGAATAATTTTTAACAATAATTGCAGTGTCACCAATTTTTTATCTGAAGCAAAACTTTAGAAATTGCTCTTAAAGTACGAAGCGAGTTATCTTTCAAATTTATTGCAAAAATTGCTGATTTTGGGATACAGATTTGTTCTGACAGATAACGAGCAGCCAAGTGTTCAGCACCTTCCTCTTCTCCAAGTAATGTTCTAAAAAAAAAAATCAGGCTGAAAATTTATGCGTGGAGATAGAAAAGTAATCATGTCCAACATTTTTGAATCCAGAGACTTTATAATTTATATCTTTCAGACAGTTTAATAGAAGAGATTTATTTAAAAAAAGACCAAAAAAATCATTAAAATATTAATCCAAGTAATTCAGATATAACAATCACTGATAAATACCTTATTTCAAAAATATCTTGATGATCTTCTAAGCTGTAAAATGATTCTTTCTGTACAGACAAAATGCATCCAATCTTTTGGTACTGAGTTATTGCAATAAACAAATTGTCTCTGAAAAATAAAGATGATTAATAATATGTCTGCTATCAAACATTATTTAAATAATAAAAATAAACAAAATTTCATTTATTTTTCATTCAGTGCCTAAAACTTATAAACTGTGTACATTCAGATTAGTGTCTCCTACTTTCACTTACAAAATGTAATAAACTGAAATTATTATAGTATGCTTCTACCGTCATAAGATGATTGGTACAGTGTGAAATATCAAATATTATTATAGTGAGATTAGATTATAGTATTATCACTCACATTATATAGTATTGTCACACTACAATAACTCCTAGTTTGATAGGCATGCTCTGTTTCCATGAGGTGGTTTGCTGGTTTGCAAAAGTGAAATTCTGTTGTTTTGTGTAATGTCTATGTAATGTCTATGATGGATGAATGTGCATCAAAACATAATATAGTATCTAGTAATTTTACTTCTAAGTTGAAGATTCTGAGGTTCAAATCCTAATAAAAGTTAGTTACTTTTATATGGATTTAAATACTATGTAGAGGATACTTATGTAATTTGGTGGTTGGGGTTAATTAACCATATCATCTCAGGAACGGTTGGCCTGAGTCTGTACAAGACTACACCTCATTTATGTCATACTTACCATACTCATCAAATTTGGCCAGGGCAGGTTGCTTATTCACTAGTTTAACAGACTGCAACATACACGTTAGCAAAGAAAGAAGAGAAATTGCATAAATGATGAAAGACATGCATAGTCATTTAAAAGTTTGATTTTGCTAATTTACCAGGCAAGTAAATTGTAAATTATTTGTTCTCTATTTAAAATTTGCAAGTTGAAATTAACTTATTTCTGAATGGGTCTTATTCCTACAACATAATTAACAAAGTTGATTGCTGTTTTGTATGCATATATTCTTCAGATCAGTGAATGAATGTGCAATTGGTCAGTTAAGTTAACATTTGTTGTAATTACTACTTTAGTTATATATTTAGTATATTCTTGGGTTGCTGTATTAAGAAAATAATGGTTTGATTCAGCGATTGTAACAAATTAAAAAACTGAATGCAGCAGGAAATAAATTCTGCTAAATATAAATAAATAACTTTTTTTATTCTGATTACATCATGAATAGGAAGATACACTATTCAATGGATAAAAAAGGAATGGCCTGGCTCCAACATTTATTTGGATGGATCAAGGGAAGATGTGATAAATCCTTAATACAAGCAGAATCACATATTTTGCAATTTATTATAAAATAAAAAATAGATATGATTTAAGTCTACATTAATGAAAATTATTAACACATTTTATATAAGGATTGATCAGAGGCGTGGAAAATTCAGGGTATTTTAAAAATGTTTTAATTAGCAATATTGAAAAATTTGGTACTTATTGGTTAGTATCCAACCTAACATGATATCAACATAACCTAATATTCGTTTTGCTTGCTAACCTTATTTTTATTGAAAATCTTAAAAAATTATTATTTCATTAAAAATTTTGGTATTTTTCAAGAAGATGCCTGCAGCTGATCTGTAGTTAGTCGTCGTAGTTAGCTGTTAGATGGCCCCACAGAAAGGAGAAAATAAATAAATAGTATATTTTTTCTTTTTAAATACATATATTGCAATTTAATATCATTAAAATAATACAATGATACTGTAATACTAGAATAGTAAAATAAAGTACAGTAATTTACTGTATAACTTAACAAGAATCTAACCTGTATTTATGCATTAAATGTGAGTCTAAATTTACATGATTTCATTATATGCGGAAGTTTTCCAGAACGTAACCTCTGTGTAAATTGAAGGTGTACTGTATAATAAATTTATATAAATAACTAACTAAATAAATATATACATATATGAATTTATATAATAAATAAATCAAAATGTATAAATGTAACGGAACCAAACTTAACTTTTGCTCGCTAGTCAAGGTTGGTAAGCATAGGTTAAGTTTGGCTAGATTATATTTATAATTATATTTATTTATTATATAAAGTTGGATTATAATTTAAATTCATTTATTTTCTCCTTTCAATGACACCATTTAACAACTAACTACAACAACAACATACTAACTACTGATTGCTTGCGGGCATCTTAAAAAGTACCAAAATTTTAATTTCATTAGAAAATAATTTTATTTTATTTTTTCCATATTACTGTGATAACATGACTTTATATTATTATTGAAAACTTTATTTTCTTGATTTCAAAGTTATTTGGTTATGCTCAATGCTAATCTCCCGGCATTTAATATTTAAGATTAATTAGACAAGGTTGGTGAGCAAATTAAGCGTTACGTTATGTTTGGTGACTTTATGTTGACATCATAAGTAAGAGAGTAACTGACACATATAAAAAATTCACTGACAGTAATATTGTTACCATTACAGAAATTTTTTAATGTGTTTTAAATAAATTGATGGGTAGACTTTTTATTTTTGGATGGCTTGGTAATCTATTAAAAATGGCTACAGAAACATACTAAGGCCCTTTCTTGTAAACTAAGGTTCTTTTTGAGTTATGCACATTCTATTGTCTGGTTTGACAGAGATGTGGAATTGTTATGTTTTAAGAATAAGTGACTACTCTTTTTACCATAGATGGCACATTAATAAACATTAACACTTGGATAAACTAAAATGTTTAATTTTTTAAACTCGATGCATACATTCATATTTACGCATGCCAGTAATCTGACATCCATTTTTGCATTTTGAATATGTAATGTGATTTTTTGAGGGAGCCCCAAGCTTCAGATTGGAAGATGCTTTTGCATAATATATAACTGAGAAATGATTACAAGCTTGGCATTTTTGACACTCTTAAGATAAAACAGTACAGTCTAATTTTGTTGCAAATGAAATCATCCTAAGAGAATTTTGTCTTCTAATATTCCAGAAATTTCACTTTACAGGCAACAATAACTATCATTATCATTAATAAAAATTCTACCATTTGATTAGCAGTGATATGTTTACCTAAGAAGTACAATGTAAAGGTTTTATCCACATTTAAAGTTAGACGCTTACAATCTATATAGTGAGTAATATTTTGAATTGGTGACGTAGAATTTTAAAGTGCTTTTAAATAACTATCTTCAAGCATTGATAGATTGTGTCAAGATTTAAGATTTTGAGGTAAATAAGCAATAAGGACAACAATAACAATAAGCAAAACAAGGAATTGAGAATACTTCCATGGAGCACTCTGCATTCTACATCTGAAAATGGGGACCTAAATTATTGTACCTTACTAAAATAAACAGCAGATTAATAATTATCAATACAATGCAGTCAATGCACTATATAGTATTAACACTACTGCACTAAAATGATGGCATCTCTATTGAAGTCCAGTTATTCAAACATTCGATCAATAAATGATTTTGTAAAGTAAACATTCTTTTCCGTAATAATCTATACATATGTGCTGGGGAGTATGTCAAGAACTTCAAAATTTCATTTGTCATGTTGTTGCAACATATCAAAATGAAACACTTATGAAAAATATAAATTAACTTTTTAGCAAATCGTAATATTCAAATTTATACTCACGAAAAATTTCCAACAACAATATCAGTTTTTGTCCCGTCAATCAAAACTCCAAATGTTTTAAAACTCATGACGGAGTTAATATTTATATAGAAAAAATTATTCTTTAACTATTACAAGTTCTCATCATTATAATTCGGAGGAATTACATTAAATATCTTAAAATAATCAATTGCAAACAAACTCAATAAAATAAATAATAAGTGGCGTGACACAAATATTTAATGCAGAACACTGTGGAACCACAACATGCCTGACATAACCTATTTTCACTTACCGACTTCATGTTCAAACATAAATCGATTGCGGCAATCAAATACTTAAAAAAAAAGTAGTTTTCTTATTGTGTTTTCTTCTGATTCACCTTATCAAATAGCCCTTACGTTAGTCATTCGACTTCGTTACTGAACGAAGAGAAAAAGTAGACGTTTTGAAATTCGTTTCTGACATTCGAGTCTTGTTACAAAGTAAACATTTGTTAGTAACGAGTGGATAAATGCTTCATATTTTAGGTTATATTTCATTTTTTGATAAACGAATTAAAATTATTGTTTGATGTTAGGAAGTAAATGTCAGTGTAAGATTATATGGATTACTCATGTTTGAGTACTATTGACTGTAAGCAAGGAGCAGTAAGAGCGGTACGATTCAATGGTTAGATTTTTTTTTATTACAGAGCAAGTAATTTTGTATCAGATGTTTGTCAATCACTTTTTAATATACATCTACTCTGAAGCACACTGTTATTAGTGTATAGGTGTGTGTTTATATATATGCTAGGTGCTAGTATGAATACCTCACATTATTATAAGGGCAGCATGTTTTTAATTTAATCAACTATTTCTTTTAAAAAGAATTTAATTAGTAGATTCGGGAATTTAAAAAAATATTTGATATTCTATTATATGAAATTGAAATAATTAAGAATCAAGATAAAAATCTTATGCTAGAGTATCATTTATAGTAGTAATAAATCTAACTGATGGCAAAACTTATTGTTTATCACTTTTAAATCTATATACACTATGTACTTTTTTTATTAACGAAACATTTTCATGTGATACTGTTCTGATAAACAAGTTTTAAGTTTTTTCATGTGAAAAACTTAAAAGCACAATTTACCTATTATTACATTCTGAGATTGTTGTTTCATGACACTATATTCTGTTTCCATTCTGAAAAGAATTTTCCATGGGGAAAGTCAGAATAGATTATAATTTATAATTAAAATGGATACTTGCACCTATCATACATTTCTAGGGATTTTAGAGCAAGGATTTTCTCTAGGAAGCCAGGTTTGTGCATGACTGGTTCTGTAGTATCTGGAAGCCAAGAACAGAATTCTTGAGCTCATAGAAGGCCATTGTCCATATTATCAAATCAAACATGGGAGATGAAACCCTTGAAGGATGATTATGCTACCACCAAAACCTGGATTCAGGAGAGAAAGGAAAAATAATATTAGTTACCACTGTCTATATTTGTTGGTGGGAGGTTGATGTTGCTTTTAAGCAGATCTTTTATATTTGGATACATGTAGTATATGAACAAATCTATCAGATTTGATATTTAATTTTATGTTGCAATGCTTTGTTTTAAATGTATGGTCAAGACTAATTTAAATACAGTATTTTTATTTTTAACTAATTAAAAAAAAATTATGGTTTCAGCAATTTATAAGCATGTTGGGTAATTATATACAATTAGGGACTTAACTACAATTTTAATAACATTTGGAATCAACACAACATTTGGATTTAGGATCTAAGTTATTTGTTGCAGTTGAAATAAATTGTCAGAAACACCTTTCACCTGAGTTTTGTCCCTTGTAAAATTACAGGTGTAACTACACAGTACTCTCACCAAACATTTTCTATTTCAACAAAATGAAATAATTTGGTTAAGTTTGTTAATTAAGTTAAGAATAAGATTAGATTCACCTAAGATTAATTTAAGTGCAGTGTGTGTTATTTACAGAGTAACTAAACTGGTTAAGTGAAATTTAATTGAGTTTAGGTTAGGTAAAAAACAATTCCATGTACTGAAGTCATACAATATCTACATAACCTAATCAGACATAAGCTAAGTGCTTGCTTATCTCGTTTAATTAATTTTTAATATTATACTGTCAGATTGTTAGCCTGTGTCCATAATTATGTACAATATAACAAATTGTTTAGACCAAAAATAATGTATATTACACTTGTGCAGTGCTTAATTACAAAGTGTTTGGTGACAATACTATGTAACTTGGGATGTAATTGGGATAAAAGGAATTTCTGAAGAATAATTTCAATTGCAATGAATAAATTAGGTATGAAATAAGATATATTCCAATTTCATCACAATCGGAAGTGGGCCCCTGATTATATAAAATTACCACATGTTGAAGTGTATAATTTTCTTAACAAATGTTTTAGTTTCCAAAATAATAATTGTGAAAACTTCACTTAATGAAGTATTTCTAATACTATTCTAAACAAATTGCAGTGTATTATTAAACCATAAATGTGGTTCTGAAAAAGACAGTAAATTGTTCTGATCTTCCCATATCAGAGGCAAATCTTCTGGGGGGGCAGTTGTCTCCCTTCTCTATTCTCTCAATTTCTTTATCTTTAACCTTTCTTTACTAGAAGATACCATATGAATTTTACAAACTGCCATTTTAATTCCATCAGTGATGCTATACTGGGATCTTCTGGTAACTTAGGGGAGGTTATTAATTAAATTTAATTAGTTTTGTGGCTTATTACAGTGGTGACTATTTGCAGGACGTTTTAACTGTTTGTTTCTTTGAGGGTTTCAAAAAGTCAAACTAATTGCTTAATGCAACTAGTTTTAAAATTCAATCTAAATTTTCAGTTAAAATTACAATATGATCATTAAAATTAAGTTAAAGAAATTAATTACATTTATATTTCTTAAAATAAATAAATATGTTTTACTATGGTGAAAACTTTGCTAATCTGTTACCATGAATATATATATATAATATGCAATACTTCTGCGCATCAAACATGTTTTAAGGAAAGATATGGTCCAAAGGATTGTTTAAATTGGAAATTATACTGTTAACTTGTTTTATATATATATTTTTTTTGTAATTCCTAAATTTGTTAACTTCTGTTGCAGTTGATGGAGCTTATTGCTTATCTTGTGGTGCAGATAAAAAAATAAAACTCTGGAATCCATACAGATCATTGTTACTGAAAACATATGGAGGACATGGCAGTGAAGTTCTTGATGCGCGTGGTTCATGTGATAGTAGGTAGGTTTGTTTAGTATTGAGGAAAAATTCTTACTTTCTTTAACAAGGGATTGCAGTTACAATCTAAAACAATATAATCCATTTTTATTTAAGTATTGCAGTGCTGAATTTGAAGTGCAATAAATTAATGTGGCAAAGTTTGGAGCCATGATGTAGTTTTTACGTGCTGTAGTAACCACTTCTTATTCCATTTCTATAAATCATAAAAAATTAACAAAAAATCCAGTATAAAATTATATATAGTTACTCTTATTCTGCAGACAAAGTGTCATAATAATGATGTGTTATTTGAATTTATTCCACAAAAGTATTTACTAAAGCCTAGTATAATCTATGCTTAATTTTGCTATCACATTTATATTTAAAAAAAAAATATAAGTATTGTTATTTTCAAAAACACAATACCAACATAAATTCATTTTGTTAAAAGTAAGTGAATAGAATAATGGTAATAAAGCTACTAAATGGGTGACTTGTAACTGCAATTGCAGTTCAATTTACCAACAATGCTGGAAAATGTTACCTATATTTTAGTAATAATAAGGTTTTTTTTTCACTTATCTTCTAGGCCCTAAATATGTAATGAAGGGTCTGTATTATATATAACATTCCCAAATAATACATCACAAAGATCAGGTCAGAATTAAAACATTTAACCTGAGTTAGTACTGAATTGAACAGTCATATTTAAAATCATTTATCAATGAAAAGTTTTGTAAGGCTTTCCCGAATTAAGATTGTTATTGTTATTATTACAGTTAACTTATTTTCCCAATTATTAATTCAATTCTAACAAAATTATAAACTTTAACTTCTACTTAACTAAGACTATTACATATTACGTGTTTGTATAATATATTTGAATATTATTGTTTGATTTAGTGTAATTGCTATTTATAGATTTTACATATATTTATATATCCGAGTACATATACAGGATGTATCATGAAGTTCTTCTCATTTTATTTGTGAAACTAATGGAAAAAATTCATGTAAACATGTCTCCTTAAATGCTTTGTTTGCGAGTTATGGTTACTGAAAGATTTCGCTGGGATTTTAGCTACCCTGATGAAATGAGGTCATATTGAAATTTTAGAATGTTATTTAAGGGGCAGAATTAATGATTTCTTATTGGTTCTTAATGGTTTTTGACCTGAAAAATTGAATAAATAGATCCCAAAACCTTATCTGCAGTAGTTTTTGTGAAATCTGGGATGAAAATCAACAAATTGGGATAAAAACCCTGTTTTATATATTTGGCACACAATAATTTTGTTAAATGGGTGATAAACACATAACATTAAAAAAAATGTAGAGGATTTAATTCTGAACAAAATGGTGTAAAATGAGTTGAATAAAACAAAGAAAAGTTAGAAAAATTTTAATTCTATTTAGAAACGGTACACTGGATCAAAGTGCCTTATATGAAACAGTTAAAATAAATGTTCAAAAATGAGCCTGCCATTTTCAACACATTTCTTGGCATGCTTCTGTACTGCTTTTGTTGCCCTTTTTAATTCTTCAGAGCTGTCCTTAAGTTGGTCAACTGCATCCGTAATGCAAAGTTAGTTGCTCACAAGAATGTATTTTTGTTTTCTAAGCAATATATTTTATCCATCACAGACTCAAAAATCTAAAGCTGTTAAATCAGACAATAGTGGAGGCCAGGAATGTGGACCTTCACAACTGATCCATTTCTCAGGGAAATGATGATTTAAGCACGTGGAAACGGCACAAAAGAAGTGAGAAGGTGCGCAATTGTGCTTGTTCTTTGCATCTCAGCGCTAGAGGAATTTCTTCAAGCAGATACTGTGGCAATTCTTCTTGAAGAAAGTACAAGTAGACCTCAGCACTTAAGCGGCCAGGTTATATGATCAGTCCAAACAGCTTATTGTGAAGGAAGGCCGCATCATATATTGATGCTAAATTGGTGTTGAAAATTGCTTTTCACTGCTTCATTAGGATTTATTTCTGCCCATTTATGCTTACTGCATAAGTTGTTGATGCCATTTCAAGTGAAATTTGCCTCGTCAGTAAACTAAACATACTTGTAGAGGTGTTGATTTGTATTCCACAGTTGCACAACTCCAAGTGAAGTGGACCGTCTCTTGGGTGTAAATAGGTGTTGAACTAAGCTGTTTATGATAGGGATAAAACTTGTTTTGTTTAAGTATCCTTCGAACCTTCGATTGTGAAACTTCGATCTGCTTAGAAAATGTGTACCAACATTTGGACTGTGCTGAACTGCATCAATAATAATTTCATCAATAACACTGTCGTTTTGTACATATTGTTCATAGCTGGTACGAATACTACGTAGAGAATCTCTTTCCTTAAGATTGCAAAAAGTCTAATTGTTTTGGGATATGGAATCCTGCAATTTAGAAAATGTATTTCATATGCTTCTGCAGTAGTTGTAGCATTACCATTACAGACTCAAAATGAATATAATATTAGCATATTCCTCTATTGTAAATAAGTGTGGCATTAGTTCAATGACAAACCGATCATGTTCAAACTAAAATTCACAGAAAACCTTCGCTAACAACAGTACAGTTCACAGTACCTATATACTTAATGTACCTTACTGAATAATTTAAACACTAAAACAGTATTGATCATTGCTAATTAGCTGTTATTTTATTGCCATCTTTGAAATAATTATTTTTCAAATAATTTGTTGTATTTCAGTCATTAAAAATATAGATTAAGTAAGTAATTTTTATTTTACAATTATGTGTAATTTGTAGTATATTAAAAATTTTTTAACAGTAAATTTTTTTTACAAATCTTTCATGTCACCAAAAAAAAAATTGTTTTTGTTTATATTGAATAAATACTTTTCTGATAAATAGTAATTCCTGTTTCTAAATAGAAATTGAATTTTTCAACTTTTCTTTGTTTAGTTCACCTTATCTTACAGCATTTTGTTCAGAATTAAATTCTCTACAAGTTTTGTTTAAAAGTTTTATCTGTTACTTAGCCATTTAACAAGGTTATTGTATGTCAAACATAAAAAACAGGATTTTTTACCCCAAATTTCCCAAAAACAACTGTAGATATGGTTCTGGGACCTATTTTATTTGATTTTGCAGGTCAAAAACTTAGGAAATCACTAATTCTGCTCCTTAATTAATCTCCTAAAAATTTCAGTACAATCTCATTTTATTAGGGTAGCTGAAATCTGAGCAAAATTTTTCACTAGCCGTAACTCGTAAAAGAAGTAGTGTAGAGCATATGTTTATTATATGAACTTTTTTCATTATTTTCATGAGTAGAATAGGTCATGAAAGTCCTGGGAGAACTTCATGATACACCTGTATATGTATATAATATATATTCAATTTTATTATGTATGTATCATTATAATTTCTAATATACATCACAATAATATGATTAGTTGAATAAGGTCAACAATGTCATTATTGTTTATTAAAGTAACATAATCATTTAAGGGATTGTTTTTATGTTTTAAAGTTCCTTTAGGCCACGTGACCATTATTTGGTGGCCAATCAAATCAGTAATCATTCATTTTGTTAATCATAGTTTATAGTCTAATATGACGAGGTTTCTTTTCAGTATCTGTTACTGTTAAAAGGTTACACATTTTTCTAATTTTAAATTTTAAAAAAAGTTGTTTAAATCTGCAGGTGGCACAAATGAGTTTGTTATGGTTTTAATAAATTTCTATTGGTTTCTTGCATATGATAAGTTAATGTAATATATTTATTTTGTGTTTTGGCACTTTATAATATTTTTTTAAAGTTATTAAAAGTTAGTTTATTTGCCATTTTGAGGTCTTAAACTTGATTTACAAAATTAATATTTTTATATTTTATGCATTTTAATAGCCCGTACAATAGTGTGTTTGAACCAACTTGATAGCTTACACTGTTATTGCAAAATTATTACTATAAAATTTTTATTTTACTGCCCGTTCGCTTGTTGTGACTGTTAGTGTATTTTTGTAATGCTGTAATGATGCTTAATCCGAATCCAAAATCAAAATCAGAGACAAAAAGTGTTCACATACATTCATATTAAATTTAATAACGAATTGTTTGTTCATTGAAAATAATATCTTGAAAGTTTTTAAGAATATATTTATTTATTAACAATAAAATAAAAACATTAAAATTGTTTGTATATTAAAAAATACATTACTAACAAAAGAAGTCTTAACTGTATAATTTTTTCTCTAAATTTAAATTTACATAAAAATGGTATTTGTGTATATAGTTCAACAGTATTAACTGTTAAAAAATGAGATGAAGTGATTATAACCAAAATGAAAGAATTGAAATAAAGTTATAGAAAAAAAATATTAAAAAAAGTTTAGTTAACTTAAGAATTATGAGTAGAAAACATTAAGTAACATATAAGTTTTGTTCCGGTTATGTGTATATATATATATATAAACAACTTAACTACCAAAACTGTTAGAAAAACTTAAAAATAAGTAATACCAATAGGCAACTTTCATGGGATCCTGATCATCAGTCGATACACAGTTCTATAAATAATGAAATTTTAAAATTTAGAAAACATAAACATATTAATAACCATAACATTTATAATAACAACACAACTCTACTGCCATTACCATTATTTGTTTGTTTAGATTTTTTTGTTACTGTGTTTTGGTGGTTAAGTTGTTATATTGAATTTTATTAGCACAGTGGTCAGTATGTAGATGAATTATTTGAATTTTCAAAAAATATATATATTTATATAAATATTTTAAAAAAATATTTAATTTACTGTACACAGATAAGAAAAATTAATAAAATAAGAATTAATTAAATAAATAACTACATATACTTGTTGAAAATTTTAAAATAATTTTAAAAAGATTTAGATATAGAGGTGATGTAAATCGATACTATTAAAGTGTATGTCTTGCGAGAATGAATAAAAAAACTTTCAGAATCATTGGCCTGGAATTTGAACTAGCATTTAGCATTAAAAATAAATAAAACATTTTTAAAATTTGGCAGATAATCTTAAAATATTAAAATTTATGTTAGAAGGAAAAATGAATTTACAAAAAAAAAAATGATTTCACTTTATGGATAACTCAGTACAGAGAAAGAATTTCTGATTTAGGGGTATGTTATTGTTCATACAAAAGTTTATGCAAAAAAGGAAGAACAGGCTGATTATTTATTTGTGTAGAAAAAGAAAATAATATCATTTATTATTGGAATAAAATGGTTTTTAATGATTGAAAGGAAAAGATAAAGATACTTAAGGGTAAGAAATAAATTCTTACATGGTTAAATGTGATATTTACTGAGAACATTTCTTTTGAAAAGAGATATATTTTTCCTTCCGGAAATAATTATAAAAAATTAAATATTAAACTATTAGATTTAGATATTTTTTTTTAAAAGATTTTTTCAGAATTGTGATTTTTACAAGAAAAAAAGAATCAACTCTTATGTTATTCTTTTTACCTGATATTTAAAAAAAAAACTTTTCTTGTTGCATAGATAATTTTTAAATAAAGTTGGAGGAGATATAAAGTTTACTATTTATTATTGGATATGATGGATGAGTGTAGAGCTGTGTAATTTAAAGCATTAAAGTACATGCATTAAAGTATGAAAGTATTAATTAATAATAACTAAATACCACCAATCCTGTTATCAAAAAAATGTACTAAAACATTCTAGGATACTTTAGGCTATTAATGCCATTATCAGCCATATGAGGGTGTTTAATATTAGTGTAAAATATATAATAGTAAATGTATGTCATTTTATGAGAAATGTAAAACAAAAGATTATTTGGTTTTTATCATATTTTGCTGGTAAGAGTTGGTTTTTAATTATTATTATTATATTTTTTATTAATTATAGCAACTTATTACGGCCATGTTTGATGAAATATGAACTTGTCAAGTTGAAAGATCTTGAAAAAATTACAATTTTTCAAATCCTGTTAAATGGCCAATTAACTTTTTGTATAAAAAAATGTGTTTTCTTTAATTTGATTAATTTATTACAAAATATTTCAGTCAGATAGTGTCTGGTGCTGCTGATAAGACTGTTATTCTATGGGATGTTGCTACCGGACAACCTCTAAGAAGATTAAGAGGACATGCAAGTCATGTTACTTGTGTTCAATTCAATGAAGAATCAACTGTGGCAATATCTGGATCTCGTGACAATACTGTTATGTGCTGGGACATGAAAAGCAGAAGCAATGAACCAGTTCAGGTAGTTATTATCATTTTTGTTTACAATTTGTGAGCATTATCAAAATTAATGAACAGAACACCTGGCCATTAGCATGCTTACAAGTATTATAGAATATATGTGTCAACAAACGTGCTTGAAATTAAACATATAGTAATCATTATGAACAGGAAGAAATCAGTTCTACTTGTAAGAAAATATTATACAATATAATGACCATTAGACATCCTGTAACAAAATATTCTTTAAAGGAATTTTTCTTTAAAATAACAATGTTGTAAGAATGAATCTTGTTTATTCTCCTGAAACTTAATATTTACAAGTGAGAAAAATCTTATTTCCAGCCATATCTGCTGTTACCTTATTAAAAAAAGTTATAGATATACCCAGTGCTTAATCCCAGTCTTCTATTTGTTTCTATAATATGAAATGAAGTTATTCAGTTGATGTACTTTTTGATAATGTTAATTTATTTTAGTTTTTTTTTGTTTGTACTTTTTGGTTTTTTATACTTTATTTTTTTTTTTGTTTTTGTTTTTTCTGTTTAGCAGTTAATTAATTCAACATTCTTTATTTCACACTATATTTCTAAATTCTTTGTGTTCATAAAGTCATTTCATTTTCTTTGCTAAAATATAAATGCACATGTCCAGGGTGGTAAAATAAATACAAAAAAATATTAAAATAAAGGAATGTTTAATGGTCGACCAAGGTATATAATGTTGTTATATGCCTATTAAGATCTTGCTTTGCATACATTGCTATACTGATCTTCCCTTTTGACAGTTATTTTTTCCACAACTATTTTGTTTGTTGATGTATTTTCAGTTGTGTTTCTCTTTCACTTGTTGCAATTGGTTATGTTTATGAATGATTTTATTCAGGTATGTTTTTTTGTAGTACATTCATTATTATTTTTTTTTAATATGAAACAGAAGATACACACCACTACCACGATCTAAACTGGTCAGTTGCAAATCAAAAGTTCATAAATCAAATATTTTTGTTTGCTTGATGATCCCCTTCTCATTGTTCGATATCTATTTTTACTTGTGTTTTAGAAAGCTTTCAGAAGATTGAATATAATAATAGGTGTATTAATTAACAGCAGGTTTATCAGTAAGTTATAAATTTCAGTAGAAAAAACTGAAGCAATGTTATTTTTTCACAGATATTTTTAAGCGATCTTTTATAAAATCAAAATTATATCTATAAAATAGTAAGAGTATTTTCAGTACATATTCGTTTTCTGTAAAATATTTAAAAAGAAGCTACCTGTAAAAATTCTACATTAGGAATTAAATTTTAATAATAAAATTAAGTTTTAGATTTTTTTTACGTACACAATTAAACTTTTGTACTGTTTTATAGTTTTGAGTAGAGGTTTGCAAATTACATTCCTTATTGCTTATGTTGTTTGTAAAAAAAGTAATTATGTGCTTCAGATTGAATGTGGAAATTAAATTTCTTCTACATTCTAGTGTTCTTAATTCTACCGTACATTTCTTGGTAGTACACAGTATTAGCACTACTTAATGCTAATACTGTTAACCGAAGTAGCACAGGTGCTACTTCGGTTAACTGTAAATGTGGGTCATCTAATTCAAAAAAATGTTATGGCATCTTTGATAATACTAATTCATAAAAATTATAAAATTAATTAATTTAATTTTGATTAATTAATTCAAAAGATGATATGGCATTTTTGAAATAGGTAATTTACACTATTTATCAATGCGTTCTTATATGCTTGTCTTTATACCAGCTGTTAGGAGATCTGCTATGACAGTGGGTTCTAACTTAGAGTGAATAGTCTGTAACTGTTTCAGTGTACTCATTATCAGTACTGTAACTGCAGTTGTCTTTATGCTCCATACCACTGAAGTATGTAAAAGAAAAACCATGATCAATAACACAAGCTGATTGATTGATTGTATGATGTAAAATTAATTAATTTATAGCTATAAAAAATACTGTTTTTCAGTTGATCATTAGAAACAGACATTAGATTCAAGAATAATAATAAGTCGGCAGTCTGTATGTTTGTAAAGTTGTGTTTTACACATTTCTTTTTTCTTATAATGGCAATCATAAAGTTTTGTCATTTGCCATGTTAATTGTAATTTTTAATCAAGTAGTTCTTTCTTTTTTTTTATTTTCTTTCATTTTTAACCTATATAAGTTAAATAAAAATCTTAGTGATTAGTAAGATAATAATTCTGTTTCTTATTTATAATCGTAAATGAGAAAACAGAATTATTTTTCAAAACTTTGTTTTTAAAATTATAGTAACGTTAGTATATATTCTTTTAATTTTATTGTAGTGTAATTAAACAATTTCATTATGTGAAATAATGATTTTTTTCAACCATTAAATTACTGAACCAAACGCACATGAAACCATAAACTTCCATGACTTATTCAACACATATATCAAAACACCTTCTCCATCAGGCAATTTTTTAATTCAAAATTGCATATATCATCTCAAAAACAAACTTTAAAGTGAACCATGAAATCATATCAATTTGTGTGTTTGCATTGATAATGGGGCATGTCCTACAGAAGTTGTTTGAAATTAATACTCATTTTACAAAAATAAGAAACCAATAAAAATTTTGTAACAAAATCTTTTACTTTACATAGCTTAGATCATTTTTTCACGAGCACATGAACATTTAGGGACTTATAAGTAGTCTATAACATTTTGTATACCTCATTGTAATTATCCACCATCTTCCCATTTTGAAATAGAGCAATTGCTTCTCTCAGTTTTCCACATTCACAACATCCCTCCTAAATTACTAAGTTCTTCAGTTTCTGAAAAGGTTATTTGCTTTATGAAAAATGTATGTAGGCTATCACATTTTCTTGTTAATTTGCCTCATAAGTCATAAATTTTCTATAATTAATAAACTTGAAAGAAAACGACTTAAAATTACAATTTAGTTTAAGAATAAGCTTTTTTTATAATAAAATTAAGTTCTATATTATAATTTTTCGCATTTTCATACCAAAACAGATAATTCAATATTTTCTATTATTCACAGAAATTGGACGAGTAGTACAGTTGTCATCGGGATTCTGTTATAGTCAAATTTTTTTAAATAATTACTCAGTAATATAGTTTTGAAAATACCAAACCTGTCAGAAATTAATAAAAAACAAGTAATTGAAATGGAATAATGAAATACAATAACATCATAAATAATGCATTCTATTTCCCAAAATTATTAGGATAGGAATTTCTGCATCTTTGTTTAGATTATTCCAATCTAAACTTATCCCAAAAAAGTGGGGATTTCTGAGAAGTACTAAATGTGGAGAGAAAAATAAAGCTATAAGTAGAACAATTAATGTTTGTAAACAGAAGAATTGTATGTTTATAGTAATTTTAATGAACAATTATTGACGTTATTGATAAATTTTATTAAAAAATTTAGGTTTTAAGGGAGGCAAAAGACTGTATTACATCTCTGCAAGTGTCTGATGAAGAAATATTAACTGGATCACT
This sequence comes from Lycorma delicatula, assembly GCF_047948215.1. Classification (NCBI taxonomy): domain Eukaryota; kingdom Metazoa; phylum Arthropoda; class Insecta; order Hemiptera; family Fulgoridae; genus Lycorma; species Lycorma delicatula. Next base: position 210,908,053 of record NC_134457.1, read on the forward strand.
TGACTGTAAAATAAGACGATATGATATTAGAAAAGGGGAAATTGTAGAAGATTTTGTTGGAGGTAAGTTTTTTTTTATAACTCTATATCGATATTCAAAAGAGGATATCAATATACAGTCTACATTGGTTATAACAAGTACCTCATTTTATTCAGTTTATTGTTACATTGAGTAGTTCAGAATAAATTGTAACTTTAAAATACCTTGTTGGACAATAGTATGTGTTACTATTTCAGTATGATGATAATTTCAATTTCTACTTTTACTCAGTGGAATCCACTTATATTTCAACATAAATTATTTTGTACTATCTCAATAACTAGAAAATTTCTACTTAGCTGTTAGTTTCTAGTGTAATATATGTGAAATACATTACTTATATGTCAGTATGCTATTGTAGAAATTCTAAAATGCAGTACACGATTACATGTAAATGCCTGTCCTTGGGATGATGTTTATGAAACATGAATTAGGCAAGGTATAACTAAATGATGGTATGCCATACCCCGTGTTTCTTGTTACACCACTTTTAATTAGTGTTCATACAATCTCTAGGTCCATGAAATTATAATGATAATTAACTGTGAGGTGCGTGTACCTGACATACGTTAGCTCTTCTGTCATCTTCTCTAGGCAGTCACTGATCTCAAAACTATTTTATCTTGTATGATATTTCTAAGAATTTGTGCTGTTCGATCAAAAAGTTCAACCAACAATATTTGGTTTAATTGCTTACTTAAAACCTCTGAAAATCCATTGTTATTACATCCAAAGTTGTTTTTTTGTTTTTGGAAAGATTTTCGTCAACCTCAGCAATGTATTATTGTCACTAAGTTTGTTATCACTTTATCAAGAAGTGATCATACATATTTCACAATTATATATGCTACAGTCAATGGATTCTTATTGTTATTCTTGTTCATATTAAGGTAATAGTTATAAACACACAAACTTCTTGCATCAGAAAAAAAATGTATTGATGCCTTCCAGCCAGTTGTTCACTTATAAATGGCAATTTTCCTACATCCATGGATGTTATATTTATATATGATACTGTCAAAAAAATACAACTTCATCTTGTAATTGTTTTTATATTTGTGGATTGATGGAAATACTTCATGTTGCTGGAGTATAACACTGACAAGTTCTTTATATATTGATAAGATCCAAAGAGTTACAGATTGATCCATTGCATGATAAGTAACAAAATATCACAAGACAGTGAACGTAAGTGATAGGAAAATGTGAAAAGTAAATGCTTTGACATGAAAAACAACAGAGAGCTAATAGGAAATTAAAGTAATTACAATATTTTCATTCGTAATGTTTACTATTGCAATATCACATTTTAATTTCGTATAACTATTTTCTATAGAGTAAAAAGATATGAAGTTCATAAAGTGAATTTCAATTATTTTTTAAAAAGATGACTATATCAGATTTTGATATTATTATCAGACATTATTACTATTATTAATGATACATTATTGTCCGATTTCTTTTTGAAAATGTTATTAGTATTGTTCAATGTTTATTATTTACATTAAGTGGTAAAATGTTTGACAATGGAGATAAATGGCAGTTGTAGCAGATCTATTATTCAAAAATTACAGAAATGCTTTGAATTTTGTAATCTAAGTTTTGTAAAATGCAAATAATTTTTCAGTCTGTAATATTAAGTAGCATTATAATTAAATGAAAGGTAATAATTGACAACTTTACCACTGGAGGAGTAAGGATTTAATTTTGAGCTCTATGTAGATGTTTAGTAATATTGGTATCAATATTTTTTGTATGTGAATGTTTAATAATCAGTAAAATATAAAGTTACTTATTTTTTCTAATACAGTTTAAATGTAAATTTATCTTGAAAGTAGATTCTAATCATTATAACTGTAGTTCAAATAGTCTGATCAAGCTCACAAATGATCACTACTTTAGTTTGTTCAATTGTGAAAACACCTAACACTAGGAATTCATTGTTGCTTTCTTTACTTATAGAAAATTTATGATGTTACTAGTTTCTTTAGCTTATTATGAAAGTAGAGGAAAGAAATCTCTTTAATAACACTACCCAGCAATGAAAATGTTTCGAGCTCAAAAATAGCTTATTCTTATGTATTTCCATCTGCTGAATTCAAAAATCACCATAAAAATGACCGATTAGCTCTTGCTTTGGAGATACAATGACATGTCATTTTTCACCTGACCTACATTTTTGGTTTAGGAGTAATTTTGTTTTTGGAGTTATCACACCTTTAAATGACAAAATACAATGTTCTCTAGCTGTTTGTAGGTTATAAACATTAATACTACTGCTGTGACTGTGAGTTTCATTTTGTTGTATTTTAATTAGTGCAGAATTTCTGGTTTTCGAGTGCTTTTGAAGTGAAAAATTTGTTTAATCAAAATGCCACGAAAATATGTAAATTCAGTGAATAATTTTTGTTACATTTGTAGTGAAATAACATTTTTGTCACAGAAACGCAATCTGATGCCTGTTGTGATTACTGCCCATCAGCATTATTTTGGTATGAAGGTTAGGGACCATGATAAGTCATGGTCTCCACATATATGTTGCAACTCTTGTTCAATTATACTACGAGAATGGTTAAAAAATAAAAAATGATCTGTGGCTTTTGCTATGCCTATGGTTTGGTGGGAGCCTAAAAACTATACAGATAACTGTTATTTCTGCTTGATTCCACCTATAAAGGTAAGATTGTCATTGAAGAAAATAGGAACAGTTTAATACCCTAATCTTCCATCTGCTACTCACCTATTCAACAGTCAGATAGTTTACCAGTTCCTACTCCACCCCAAAATTATGAGCTTGATGTAGAAAATGAAGACAGTGTGGAAGAAAAAGAACTCAACAAACCTTCCATATCCCATGAATCTGATTTTTATGAAAAAGATGATAAACTGCACAGACTGAGTCAAGCAGAATTGAGTGATCTCATTTGAGACCTTGATTTGTCGAAGGAGAAGGCAGAACTTCTAGGGTCAAGACTACAGCAATGCAATCTTCTCCAAGGTGATGTCAGGGTCTCACAATACAGACATTATCATAGGGGTCTGCTTTCTTTTTTTTTTGAGAAGAAAAACAATCTTGTTGTTTGCTGCGACGTTAATGGCTTGATGAAATGTTTGAATTTGAATCATGACCCAACTGATTGGAGGTTATTCATGGACAACTTCAAGTGTAGTTTGAAAGCTATATTACTTCATAACGGCAACCATCTTCCTTCTACCCCTGTTGGTCATGCATTTCACATGAAGATGTTAAAGCCCATCAGGGCTAGGAACGGGTGGTGGGGGGGTGGTGATCAGAGTTCACATGAAGGAGACTTATGTAAACATGGCAATCTCCAAGACTCAATCAAATATGCTGAACAAAAGTGGAAAATCTGTGGCAATCTAAAGTCATCGTTGTACTTTTTGGAATGCAACTGGGGTACATTAAATACTGCTGCTTTATGTATGTGGGACAGCAGGGATAGGAAATCACTTTATATTCAAGCAGATTGGCCTACAAGAAATCTTAACTCTAGTGAGAAAAATGTTGTTGCTGAGCCTTTCATGGACCCAAAAGATGTTCTTCTTCCACCCCATGTAAAGCTGGGCTTGATGAAAAATTTTGTCAAAAGTATGAACAGAGAAGGATAGGCCTTTATGTACTTAAGAGACAAATTTTCTACATTAAGTGATGCAAAAGTTTAGGAAGGTATTTTTGTTGGGCCACAAATTCGACAACTTGTAAAGGATCTTGCATTTGACCGAATTTTTGAGGGGAGAGAAAAGGAAGCTTGGTGTCATGGCTTAAAGGGTGTCATTCATGAATTTTTGGGCAACAAAAGCGATGAAAACCACAGTCAGTTGGTGACAGTATTTCTACAATACCATCAACTCAAGATGTAACATGTCCTTTAAAATCCATTTTCTCCACTCACACCTGGACTTTTTCCCTCCTATTTGTGAAGTTGTCAGTGATGAATACAGAGAAAGATTCTATTTGGATATTTCTGGAATGGAACAAAGATATCAGGGCCATTGGAATGAAGCAGTACTTGCGGTTTACTGCTTGTCTGTGTGATGCTCTGGAACTCACCTACAAGAGGAAAGCCAAAAGATAACGATATCATGAAGCCACTACATGATTCTCTTCAGATCCAACCAACTGCCAGGTATTCTTCCATCAATTTAGAACTCGTAGAATGTAACTGTCATTAAAATGTCAAATGGACTTTCTATGTTGTTGGTGTATGTAATTAAAACGTATCTTTTCTTTTAATCTGTTAAAATAAAATACTTCTACCTATTGTATATCACAGAAACTAGAGCAAATGAAAATGTTTCTTTGTCATATTAGTTTTTCTCAACCCAAAATCAGTAAGATTTGACTCGTGAAGTTTTTCACAAAGATGACAAAGCCATTTCGAAGAATAAAAAGCCGACAATGAATTGCAAACTTTCCTGGCTACATCAGTCAAGTTATGCAATTCAATCATCTTAAGCTCTATTTGTATCTGTATAATAAAATAATCCCTTTTTATTGGAAAACAATAACTAAGATTTCTAATTTTTTTTACTACAGTTGACTTTTTTCTCAAAATATCAACCACAATTATTCAGTTGGCCAGTTCAGTTATTTCTTCATAGACATATTAAAAAAAAAAAAAAACCTTTAATATGTATAGTAATAAATTTCAATGTTAATGATTAAACAAACTTTCTTTTTATTATTAAATATATATAATTACTTGTTTTATTACATTTAAATGTTTTAATTTTAATTTTTGAAGCTAAGATGCTCAACAAAATAAAGCAATAACCAAAATTTTTAATATTAGAATATTAGCATCACAATTTTGAAAAATACATTTTAAAATATTTGTTATTGTGTTGGACTTATTGAAAATTTGGGGCTCAAGGATCAGGGGGGCTTTTTTAAAGATTAAAGTATTTACTAAAATTTATTTTAAATTAAAAAAAAATTTGATTTTTTTTTTTTTTTTTAGGGAAGCAACTTAAAACTTAAAATAATAATGCTAAGTTACTTAAAACTTATAAGGGACTTGCAGATGAACATAATAAATACCAATTTTTTGACCAATGTGTATAATTTCTCATTATAGCCAAGAAAGTAGTTGCTAAGTAAAATGAGGAGAGAGTGATTTCATATTATTATCTTCACTGAAGTGAATATTCATTCATTTATTATAATGAGATAATGTTTTAGTGTATTCTAAAAAAAAAATATGTTTATCATTCATTACTGTCAATTAGCTTGTTGTTTCTTAATCACTGTGATGAATTCTAGAAATGTTATCTAATCTTATTAGTAGCATTTAAACATCTTCAGTAGAATCATAAGAAAATTCACTTTGTTTTACAGATCCTGTTACTTGTGTAAACTTTACTAGAGATGGACAGTGTGCATTAGTAAGTACTACAAATAACTTAATTAGGCTGTTTGACAAAACTACAGGAGAACTACTCAATGAGTAAGTACATTCAAAATAAAATCATTTATTTTTCTTCTATAATAAAAAACATACACATGGTAAAATAAAAAAAATGAATTTATATATATATATATATATTACAGATTTAACATAAAATATGTAATAAAATAAATGACATAAATATATCTGCTACAAATTCCATGCTAAAAGGCAGTAATTTATACAAAACTGTTATAATTTTGTAATAATGTACATAATACTTTTAATAAATTACTTAAAGTTCAAAACAATTAACTTTACTGAAAATGTTTATAAGATGATTATTTTATCTCTTAGTTAATATCATGTACAAAATAGATAGTTTTGTTTATTGTTACAAATCTATATATATTTATTTATATGAAATTTTTTGTAGTCTATAATTTCCTCTACAAAATCCAGTTAATTATATAATATAAAACTTATTCAGTCACTCCACAAATTACAGAATTAAAGAACATTCTTACCTTACTTTTTTTCATTAAAGCGCTTTCAGGCATAAGCCGCCCATCTTCAGTAATGTTTTTTTTTTTAATTTTACTTCTTTACATTTACACAATAGATTATATGATACATTAAAAGTTATAGAAAAAATTATTTGTTGTCATTAAAAAAAAACTTAAAAAAAAATTTAAAACGTTATATTAAAATTTCCTTTAACATGCTATCTATATGTTAATACAGTACTGTACTGATTATCTAATTTATTTAAAATTTCTTATCAATCTATTACCAACTTAAATAATATTTATAAGAATGTTCCCATCAAATTCTGTCTGCATATTCATTAGGCTGAATTTATGTTTATATTTTTATATATAAAAATTTTTCTAAAATTTCTAATTGTTTATTATCACTCTCGTATTCCATGTTTGCTTTTTCAGTTATTTCTAAATTATTTTCCAAACTAGTTATATTATGTTTGTTAATTACTAAATGGTCTGCTACATTCAAGAAACCAGTTTTTTTATTTTTAAATGACCTTAAATGTTAATTAAATCTATCTTTATAACATAAAATGTAAAATTAAAATTTTATTATGGGTCAGATATGTAGATAATCTTTTAATTATAAATGAATCGCTAAATGCAGAAAGGTCTCATATCCAATTTTTTTGGAAATTGACTTTTTTGATGTTTCGTATTCTTCATATGAAAACATACATTTCTGTGCAAAAACATCTCATCTACACTAAATAATAAGGCTACAATTTAACAGAGAAACTTCGTTCATTCTAGAAGGGCCTCGCATCCAAGAGATGAGTTCTTTCTGCAGTTAATTCTGATCAGCTGATTTAACAGGTGATTCGTTTTATTCTTGATTAGTAGTGTGCTTTTTGGCTTGTGGTTTGTATTGTTGTTTTATTAAAAGACTGTTGTTTTTCATTGAGAAAATGAGTTCAAGTGATGAAGAAAATCCAATAAAAAGGAAGAAAGGAATTGGAGATACAGAAACAAGAAAAGAAAAAGCCCCGTGCTAATGTCATACCTAATGAGGTTGTTGAAATTATTCATTCACACATTGAATCCTTCCAAACTAAGGAAAATTTATTGTACACTAGTACAATAAAAAAGTATTTACCTGAAGGCTTAACCATTAAAAAAATGGTTAATGACCTTTTTAAAGTTAAATGTCCTAAATTGGCTGACCTTGTAAAGTATCAATTTTACTGGGATTACTTCAGGAAATATTTTTCATTAAGTCTTGGCTGCCCTGCCAAAGACATCTGTACAACTTGCAAAGAACTAAGTATTAAATTAAAATCTCCATTATTAAATGATGTTTCAAAGCAAGTATCAGTTGCTGAACTCATAGTCCACAAAAACAGAAGCAAAACGTTCTATATAAATATTTATGGAAGTAAAAAAATTAAAATCTCCATTATTAAATGATGTTTTTAAGCTAGTATCAGTTGCTGAACTCATAGTCCACAAAAACAGAAGCAAAACGTTCTATAGAAATATTGATGGAAGTAAAAAACTATCTCATCAGTTAAAAGTACTGTGATAGGACTTTGCTCTGATTATATGGCAGTTGTTGATTTGCCTAAAATTTCCATTCAGGATGTGTATTACTACCGTCAATTGTCAGTTAATACCTTTGGCATTCATGATTTAAAAACAGCAAGTTTAAAAAGTTATGTTTTTCGTGAAGGAACAGCTCGGAAAACGCCTAATGAGATCTGTTCATTCTTGTGGCATTATTTTGACAATTTTGTTGATGAAGTCCACTTGTTTTGTGACAACTGCTTTGGCCAGGACAAGAACAGTGATGTAATTAGATTTTTACTAGCGTTGGTTGAATTGGGTAAATTTAAAACAATCAAGCTGTTTTTTCCTCAAAGAGGACATTTGTATCAACCTTATGACAGAGACTTTGGTTTAATTAAAAGAAAATTTCAAAAGTCTTCCAGACTGTACACTGTTGCTGAGTATGTAGACGAAGTCATTGTCAAAACATCAATCTCAATAAATTTAAGGTTGTTTTAGTGGATAAAACATTGTTTATGATTTTCAAAAGTGGTACACAAAGTTCTATGTTAGGCAGACCTGCACCTAAAGAAAAATTTGCTGTTTCAAAATACTACTTCCTTGAATTTAATCATTCTCAGGAGTCATTACGGTATCACACTTATTGATGGGTTCATAAGTTTTAATTTCAATTTGAAAAAGCTAATGCTCCCCAGTTAAATTTGCCTATTATAGTGGTGAAATATCAGTGTTAGAAAGCAAGATGGTAGATTTAAAGAAACTGTACAAATTTATACCAGAAAACATGCATAGTTTTTGGGATGAAATTTATAATCTTCCAACAGAAAAGCAATCATCCGTACAAAGAGAAGCACATGCTTAATAAATTTAAAAATGTAAAATAATTAGGAAGTAGATTTTATTATATTAAATAACAATAGCATGTATGTCATATTTTGTTAAATTAAAGGATAATTGAAAAAAATTAAAATATGTAAATAAAATAGTAAAAAATAAATATGATTCTTCTGGTATTTATAAAATAAAATGCACCGACTGTGAAAAAATATATATTGGAAAAACAAATAGGACTTTTAAAGATAGATTTAATGAACATTTCAGGTCATTTAAAGATAAAAATAGGTTTCTCATATGTAGTAGAACATTTAACGAAAGTGATAAAAGGTTAGAAATTTTAGAAAGATTTTATATATATATATATATATATATAAATATAAATGTAAATTCAGCCTAATGAATCTGCAAACAGAATTTGATGGGAACAATCTTATAAATATTATTTAAGTTGGTAATAAATTGATAAGGGATTTTAAATAAATTAGATAATCAGTACAGTACTGTATTAACATATAGATAGCATTAAAAACAATTTTTTTTTTAATGACAACAAATTTTTGTTCTATAAATTTTAACGTATCATGTTATCTATTGTGTAAATGTAAAGAAGTAAAATTTAAAAAAAAACACTACTGAAGATGGGCGGCTTATGCCTGAAAGCGCTTTAATGAAAAAAAAGTAAGGTAAGAATGTTCTTTAATTCTGTACTTTGTGTAGTGGCTGAATAAGTTTTATATTATATAATTAGCTATATATATTTATACACATGCACTAGTGCTATACCAGTATATATATATATATATATATATACGCACTAGTGCTATACCAATATAAATTCATCTCTATTGTGTTAACTATATTGTTTTCCAAGGACGAACGTGTGTTTATTATTGAAAATTATTGCACGTATAAATCTTATGAACGAGTGAAAGATGAGTTACAGATAAAATTTCCCAATTCTTCAATATTTAATAAGTCTACAGTATCGCATTTGATTAAAAATCTGATTTCGTGAGAGTAGGAGTGTACATGGATTGGAAAAGCACAGTGCTCATCACTGTTAACAATAGCAGTTCTAGGGAATGTGAGAGAACGTGACATGTTTACCCAGAAAATCAATCTGAAAGTTATCTTTACAGGCTGAGCTTTCAGTATCTACAGCTTTCAGGCCTACTAAAAAATTACAATTGCATGCTTATCATATCAATGTCATTCAAGAACTGAAAGAAGTACACCACGATAAATGTTTACAGTATTGTCGTTGGTGTCGTTCTCTTGTTGATGATGATGGTACTGAAATTTTGGATTGTGTTTATCTCAGTGACAAGGCACGGTTTCACTCTGATGGCTACATTAACAGTGAAAACTGCCAAATATGGACCGCTAAAAATCATCACATGTTTGATGAACAGCCATTACACACTCATAAAATTGGTTTTTGGTGTGTGATCTCCCAGCATCATGTAACAGGGCCTTTATTTTTTAACAGATCTGTAGGTGATGTAATTTATTGCAACTTAATCAAGCAGTTTATTGCCACACTAGATTTACAGGAACGAGAATATTGGTTCCAGTAGGATAATGCATTGTATTTTACTGCTAATGAAACACTGGATATGTTATGGAAATTTTTTGGCTATCGTTTGATATCAGAAGGGTTGTGGCCTCCAAGATCCCCAGATCTTACACCAGCAGTCCTCTTCCTTTGGGCTTATTTCAAAATTGTAGTTTTTAAAATCAATCCTCACACACTTGATGAGTTGAAGGCTAACATTCAAAGTGAAATTTCAAAAATTACTGAGTAAACATTACGAAAAGTGACTGCAAATGTTATGAATCGTGTACGAACCTGCTTTGGGATCATAGGAAGTCATTTTGAACATATATCATGAAGTTATTGAAGGTAATTTGAATATTGTTGTATTAGTATTTTATTAACATCAATATTTTTGTAATAAATTCACGTCATCAAACACCCATTTTATATATATACATATATGTATTTTACAAACCTATATATATATATATGTATTAGTAAATAAAAAAAATTACTGCAGGATATTAGAGTATGATTTAATCTGATGTATAATTAATAATGGGATATCTAAGATAAAAGATAGTTAAGTGGTAACTACCAGAGGTAACAGCACGATAATAAATGCTGCTCAGTGAGGTAGTCCTAGTTCAGTGAATATCTTTCATCTATTGTAAATGGTTGAATAATATGTAAAAGAATACAATCAAATAATTGCACAAAGTCATGAAATTGCAAAATTTTAGAAAAATTTGTAATTTGTATTTTTCTTTGAAAAAAAGATATATTTCTGTGAAAAAAGTTGTTAGTAGTATAAACAATTACTGACATTACTACTATTTATGAAAATAATATAACAAGGTCCACTGAATACTAGAAAACTACAAGTAAATTATTAATACGTGGATTGTATAAGGAAAGGAACTGATCACTAGACTATAATTCTTTTGCTTACAATTAACAAATACTTTCATAGTAAAAGTTACAAATAAAATCTCTTAAATTATTTTGGTTAACAAATAAAATAAGTTTATTTAATGTTACTCATAGTGTGTTTGGTTATTATTATATTATCATAAACAATTCACTGATGTTTACTTCTGCTTATTTTCCATCACAAGTTCTCAACAACAGAATCATATTAACATAATAATAATTCTTCATAAAAAGCATACAGTTTAATGGGTTGTATTTATAGTTTAACTCTAGCAGAGGTCGTTTTCTCTCGATATATAAAAGTAATTTTCTTTATAAATTACTGATTTTATAATGTAAATTATTTTTTAATGATAGAACTGATACGTGTCTACCAGTTTAATACACACATATATATATATATATACACACACACACACACAAACACCCCAAACATATAAAAATTAATCTAGTAATTATTTCAATAATATCTGCAATATACATCTCTAACGAGGTAAAAATAATTCTACATCATTACTAAAGGATACTAGAGTTGACCTTTATTCAGCTACTTTTGAAAAATGCAGGTATTGAATCAATCACAGGTTTGAATAATGTATTGAATTTAGTAAAACCTTTTTCTAGAGTTAAAGATTAGATTGTTAAAGTATTTAAATTTGGTGGTAGTTATTGTATTTCAGTTTTTAGTTATATAACTCTTTCTATTATTCTCAGAGTTTATTTAAAAAAATAATACATTAATAATATAATTATAAGTTCAAACAATGGATAATATGAAATCATCTGTGGTTTTTTCAATCCATATAATAAATTATTTCTTCCAGAAAATAAAATGGTACTATTAAAATTAAAAATAATAATATTCGCTATCTAAATAAAAAAATTGTTAACCAAACAAAGAGAATTTGTTTTAAAGTTTGAAATAAACTTATTTTAATTTTCAGTTTGCCTGTTAGTTAAAAGAAAAAAAAAATTAATGTTTTGTTTGTTTGTTTTTTTTTAATAATTAATCATCATACAAGTTGTAATTGGGATATTGAAAATTATAATAAATCTATTAATAAATTTTATTTTTATTTTTTCAGCAAACAAATCGTTCATTCTCGCCTGTTCATAAAGAGTTGTTAATAATGGTTATACTTAAATAATAATCAGCAAACGTGAAATTCATATAGTTTTTTCTACTCTATAAATGTTGTTATTAAAAAAAAAACTATATAAAATTTATCAATGTTGTAGTAAGAAAAAATTGATGTAGACTTGAACCTGAGTTCTCTACATTATGTGACTGAAATGGGGTCAAGTCAGAAGATGCCATTTTGAATTTAATGTAGGAAGCCCACCTTAAAAAAAACAACTCTGCAAGAAGGCATAAATGTACTCCATTGTACGCTGACCGCCTGTCCTTGTAAGGCACTTCTGGAAAAAAATTAAATTTTCATAGATAAAATGAGTGCACCATAGAGTAGTGTTTTTTCTCTAGAAATGAGAGAGTTTTAGTTCTATTCACATTAAAAAAAAAATCATTAGTAGATGTCTCTAGTTATCAGTAAGACATAAGAATTTGATAATCTATGAAACCTTCAGTAAGACATTTTTTTTTTAGCTTAAGAAAATCCCAGTGACATTTTATATTGGATTGGATAAATATTAATGTGGTTTTGGACTATGTTTTAAGAATAGTTTCTAAAACAAGTTAAAACATTTTTTCACTTTAAGAGTGAATGCTAAATACAAATCTTTAATAAGCCTCTATTAAGTAGTGATGTTTTGAAAGTTATCTTAATGTATAATATTGGATTAATATAGGAAAAATGTAAAACTGCTTGCAAGTATAGGTTCAATTTTAATTCAACAATTAAGTTGCTAATGTTTAAGATATATTGTTTGTAAATGATGTTTGTAAGCACCATTTGTAGAGTAAATGCTCTTAGTTTTATATAGTTGTAAAGATATTTTTAATGTATTTAACAATTAAATTTTTTGTACTTTGATTTTTCTTTAGTAAGTATAAATTTAAAAAATCAACTAAAAAAAAAAGAAAGATACAAAAAAAAATTAAAAAAAAAACCTATCAGATCTAACTGAATTGAACAGCTAAAAATATTTATTGTAAATAAATAAAAACCAAAATCCGTTTCTAGATACACTTATATTGCCAATCTGAGGACCAAGATTATGTAATATATATATTTTCTTTTCAATAAAGATATGATTTTTTTATTACAGTGAATATATTATGCGATTGTGAATTATCATTAAATGGTAATATGTTCCATATGTAGTTCACAAACTGATTGGTAATTTAACCTATTGTATTTAAAACAAACATTGAATATTATGATTGTCAATTTTTACCCATCTAAATTTAACTATCTACTAGAGCCTGTTAAAAACTAAATGAAATATCATATCGCACATATAGGTGACATGGGAACAGGCAATTTCATTCATTTCAAAGTCAGTTTGAATTGTTATAAATTCATTTTTTTTCCCATTTAATTACAATATGCATAGTGCACTTGTGTAAAAATCATTTCATAAATATGATGATTGTTATGAAACTACGTGATGAGAATTTTGTTATCACTTCCAAATTCAGTGTCATAAAAAGTTTTATCTGTTTATTGCAAACATACAGATTGAATATGTTGAAGTTTGGTATAGTGTTAAATAAAAGGCATCCAAACCCCAGAAATGATGAAAGCTGTCAGGTCCTTGATCCTGTAGAGTTCACAGTGTTATGACTGATGAGATCATGTATCAATTGGCTTTATTGTTAGTTACTATCTAAAAAAAACGTTATCTTTAAGAAATGGCTCATTTGTGAAATCAATGATAAATGTCTTTGTTTTAGCCTTTCAACAGGCATATAAATATAAAAATTTGTTCAAATTTTAATTACCTGTTCCTTGCACCATCCTGTACAATATATTTGTAGCATATTTCAAAAAAAGTATTGTAAAATTAAGAGAATATTTTACCTAATTTTTTTTTCATACAAATATTTCATATTTATTTATACGTACTGATCTATTCAAATGAACTAGATAGCTATGTCTGTAATAAAAATAAAAAAAAATTATAAAAATTAATTATTATCTTAAATTGTTACAGATTTGTTGGTCATAAAACAGATGATCTATATATTGAAAGTGGTGTAGGCAACAATGATAATCATGTAGTATCTGGTTCAGTCGATGGATCAGTGTGGTGGTGGGATCTCATTCAGGCTAAAGTAACCAGTAAATTGCTTCACGATTCAAAACGACCGGTTCATTCCATCAGCATTCATCCACTACAGTCTTATCTAATGTCTGCATCTGGAGCTACCATTAAGCTGTGGGGTAAACCAGACGAAGGTACCGAGGAAGTGGTAGAGGCCTCTTGAGTGTCCTCAGTTGCTAAGTGATTAACAGAATTAAAAAGGATCTTTTTTATACATTTGTAAACGTAATTTAATAAATAGTAACTATTTTTTTTAAAAATATTATAAAACTTTCTCAAGGAAAGAAACTTATTCTAACATCCTACATCTGAAAGTATTTTTAATTTTAAAAAAATCTTTCTCTGGTGCAGTTGTGCTACTGCAATCCAAGTACTGTGTGAGATAGTGGCTAGTATATAGGGGTTGAATGTAACCATGTCACTAAATATTTACAAATTTTAGGTGTGGGTTGGTTAAAAAACAATATTTTTAATACTAATGATTCCAGTTTTTATTTTATTCTTTCTTTTTGCACATTAAATTTGTGTTATATTCTTTTGTCAAATTTAGTAAAATATTATTTAAACCCTTATAATTTATTTCAATAAATTAAATAAATGTTTATTTTTCATTAAGCAGATATTAACTGCTTTTTTGGTTAACCAGAACCTTGCAAGGAAGAAAATTAATGATAAAGGGAAAAAAAACAAGACAAAATGTTTTACCTCAGTGCCTCCTACATCCATTCCATTCGCAATTTCTTGGAAGATCTGAGGACTTTTACCCAGGGCAGCAGCAGCACATTATTAATCAATCAATTTGCAACATCCAGTCTGTACACGGGTTGAAAAAACTGCTTTAAAAACCAGGCCTTAAGAACAACAGGCTTTAGCGTCGTTAAGAAAACCCCTACCCATTTCCAGGTAATGTGCCATATGGAACCATCCAACTGAAATATACAAAGTTTTCCTCCATACTAACACTGGAGGGTATATATTTTACTAAGGCAATAAAAGAGTATATATTATTTACCTATAGTAGCTAAAAAAATTAGAACTATTTTCAGTTCTAATTTTTTTTAACAATTTTAACACTGACAGGGCACTGTCAGTTTCAAAACTTACACTGCAGCACTGTTACATAATAATGCATTTTCTCACTTGTGTAGAAAGTTTATCAAAATATTTATTTCTTTATGAAACACAATATGTAATAAACACCCTTTTTTTCTCAAAATCCTTTTTGTGTAAAACAATCATTGATTTACAATAGTAAAGCTGAAATTAACTTAAGAAATAATTTTTATTAAGTTTTCCTTGACCTTATTGGAACCTAATTAATTTTTCAATTCTAAGGAATTAAGGTTATGCTTTTTATAGTTAAAACAATAAGGGGAGATTAAAAAATGGCTGTTATAACGTTTTCTGGGTAATATTCTTAAATTAGAAATATTTTTAACTGTGAAATAAACAATGAAAAACTTCATAATGCAAATAAATAGGTATTTTGTTTACTAAGACATAAGTAATTACTACAAATAAAATATTAGTAAGCCAATAGAAATTATGTAAAAAAAATAAAAATTTATCAAATTATAACATATTTAATCCTTTAACTAGTATCTGAATTTTGATTAATCCCCGTTCTAATAAAAAAAATTAATAATCTTGATTTCTTATATACTTATTTCATACGACTTGTAATATTTATTTAAGAGAATTAAACTTCTTGAATTCCAGTTAGATGTTCAGTTAAGTCTAAAAATATGTGAAATGTTTTGTTTTATTTTAATTTTATAATATCATTTTAACTGCATATAATGCTAACATTGTGATATGTGCCTAAATATATACATTTACAAGTCCTGCCTCATTATCTGGTAAGAATAATTGTATTAATCTAAATAAAGCTTTGCTTGTTTTTTGATGAAAAATTTTAAACATTAATTGTTTGTAGCAGAATACTTAGTGAAATGTTATAATAGAAATTTACTAGTGCCATTTCAGTATCTATGTTCTCAAGTCATACACATAATTGTACAACTTACAGATCATGAAATAAACTGACCATCAAGTTAAAAAGAAAACAATAATAGTATTCAACACAAAAGAAGCAACTTCTCTTTAAAGATGTACTTTACAAACTTTTTAATTGAAAAAGTTGATGTTTGCATTATTTTAAACCTTGTTCTATTATTAAAATGAATTAAATTAGATTAAAAATTACAAATCAAAATTGTACATTGTAGGATTAATGTAGATGATTCTTTTCTGTAATATAGTAGTGTAATTCAAAAAGTGTTTTTTTTAAAATGCTGTTATGTTATCTTATTGGAGTTATTTAATTCTAGATAAATCTGATCAATTATAATCACTAATGGATTCACTTCCACTTGAGTTTAATAAATTAGTAATATATTTCAGCGAAAAGATCACATAGATTATTAGCATCCCATATAAATTCTCTTCTTTCTTAATGCTGTGCTGAATAAGATTCCATTTTCATGTATTATATTTTAAATACTGTTATAATACGTATCTCAATTTAAAACTTGTACTTTTTGTTGCCCACACACCATTAACCTTTACCCTCACCAACTCAAAAATATTTAAGCTCCCTTGGTATGGTTCAAGATGAAGCATTTACTTTTTAACTTGTCAGTAATAAATCTAACTTACCTTGTTTTGTGAGTTCTATTTTTACCAATCATCTTGAACCAGAACTCTTTGACACTTAAACCAATCAGTAATTAACTGTTGATATGTTGGCAACATGTTCCAAACTTTTCCCGATGCAATGCTGTGGCAAGGAGCATTATGCACGACAGGTACTGACCCTTTATCAATAAATTGTAAAAGTTCTTAACTTTATTCTTCTGAAATCAATTTATATATGTAGAATTTTAAGAATATGGAGAACTTTTTTAATTTGGATGATGTACAACATATAAATATGGTTTATCAATTAATATTGAAAAGTATAAAGTAATTTGATTTTATCACTGTATACATCCAATCAGTTTAGAGTAAGCCTTGGATGGTTCAAATATCAAGCCAGTAAATATTGTCTGTGTTTTGACTAGATGTGTTTCTTGCCTCACATAAATATCATCAGCAGATCAAGACATTCATTTGACTTTATTAATCTCAGTATTTCTTCTTTTAATTACGTGAATACTACTCGGTAGTATGGAATCCCCATTATGGACAGAGCACAAAAGTTTTATATAAATATTTTAAAAAATACAGAAATAAATTACATCAGATGTCACTGATTAAAAGTGGCGGCTCGTAGGTAAAATTAGTGGGGATGCTGCTCCAGAAAATTTTTTTCTGGGGCTTTTCAGGACCATGGTTAAAGTTCCCTGTAAAATCAAAGAATGAATCAAATAGAATAGCTGTAAGCAGGATAATAATCTAATTCTGCACTTTATCACATTCAAGAATATGGTACTCTGTTTTTAAGCACAATGTGCTTAGTAATCTAGGCAAATTTGTTTATTAAGTATACATCAACTAGGTGCTCTGTTTTTACTTTCAAGCTATTATTTTGAGAAATGTTGATGTTCAGGTTAAAATATATATACTTAATATTTTTTTTAGGAGTCACTTTTAAAATGTCTTACTTCTATTTTGTATTATAGAAAGCTATCATCCAGTTTATACAACATCAAATTTACAAATAAGCATGGAATTTTTTTTTGCTTTAACATTAGTTTTATACATATAGCATTTAATTTTCTCTTTTTAATCACAGAAAAATAAATTCAAATCTGAATTTACAACCTGAATTAATATACAGAATGCTCAAAAAGTAATGACATTTTAAAATCTGCTGTTATGAATAATGCTTGAACTTATTTGTCAAAAAGTGGGGGGAAATATGATCCCTCTTTCATTAAATAACATGCACTGGTCTCAATGTGCTTTTTCAATCCAAAATTATTACACATTAAAATGAATGGACACTTGTTTATGTGTAAGAAAGAAAATCTACATTTGGAAATGATTTTTTAATGAGCAAAAAAAGTCACAAACATTAAAACATTAGTCGTCCAAAACTACTGACCAGATTACATGGTTTCATGGACACTGGATAAGTGCATGTCTGTTTAATAATGAAATGTTAAATAATATTTGATCATTGAAATGAATTAATGTATCTATAAGATTTCATGTATATAATATTCTTGTTGACTTTTAAAATTAGTACAATTCTCAATGCTTTCTGATAGGGAAATTGATTAATTTTATAACCATTAATCTTTGTCAGGCAATCAAAAACAAGCATCCTAGTTGCCTTAAATATGCAACAATTCTCCAACATAAACAATATCATTCGCATGTTGCAAAAGCCATTGCCTTACTTTTGAAATAGCAGAAGTGCGAAACCATGACACATTTACTATTCAGCCCCAACTGTGCTTCCACCTCTGATTTAACTTATTTTTAAAATCAAAGTAATATCTTTGAGGAGTGCATTTTACCAATAATAAAAAAGAAAATATAACAACTAAAACATTCATTAACTTTCGTGATTGGCATTCAATAAATGTGTTTATTGCTGTGTATATAACCAGTTTCAATGACTATATATAGAAGTGAAAAAAATGTATATAAATTTCAATTAACTACTGTTAAAAGGCTTTTATCTGTTAATAATAAGAAATCAAATAAATGTTATAAATCAAGAAATAACAGATGTAACTCTTTTAATATACCTTGTACTTCAAATCAAAGATAAATTCTATAGGACTGTTATGCAAGTGAGATGTTTTAATAGAAGAGAATAATAAATTTGGAATAACAATATGGGTATTTCTGCTGAAAAGACATTGTACAAATTATAATTCAGTCAATAAAACTCACATTTATCACAAAATGAAGCAATTATAACAAATTAAGATTATTAATAATGAATTATTTTTTCAATGTTACAATTAATGTACTATCCATCCCACCAAAGATGTATTTTGTAAGGTTAACTTTACATATCATTTATCTTCTATTTAAAAAAAGACCATCTCACTCAGTATTACTTCTCGATTCATTTTCTTACAGATAAAATATCTTTATTTATATCTCTATTTATCTTACAGATAAAATTGAATGATTGAAACTGTAAAACACCCAAGTATATTAGTAATGATTGTTGCTAACAATTCTGGTTTTAGGAAAAGAATGATTCAAAATCACAAAACTGACTTGAATATTAGCATCATTTTTGTGAAAAAACATCATTACTTAAAAATCTTTCAATTTTAAATAACAATTACAAAACTGAACTCATTTTCCTTTAATTGTATTAAGTATTAATTTTTTATTATAATTAAATTTAATTTCTTTTGCTAAGATTAGAATTATCAATAATAAGCTGTTAAAATAACAGAGCTGTAATTATTAGGATTCTGAATGATCTTGGCTTAATTACAGTTAAAGGTATATGAGACTTGTCTGTAGAGAAAAACTGTATAGTGAAATTCCTGAATATGATTGTATGGTAAGATTTGCCATTCACCTTGTGGCACAATATAATGCAGATCTTTAGCAACTCTGTCACATTACCAGTATTATACTATCATTTTTAGTTCATATTTTATGGTGGCTTGAATGAGATTTTCGCTCAACAACGGACAATCTTTCCTTATCAATAAGTTTTAGAAGTGACAGAGAACGACCATTATCCTCAGCTTCCTGACTCTTTAAGTTATAGATGCTGCAGACATTTTTATGTAAACATAAAAAACTAATGTCAGCTTTAAAAGTCTCAAATTCCAAATGATAAATGGGATTAAGAAAAACTGCTACAGTATATTCCATTAACAGAATTCCAGAAGGCACTTACTTGAACATTGGAAACATTTCTCAGAACAGTGAATTAACAATGTGTGTGAGCATTTTGAAAAAGAAAAGAATCTCAAGAAGAAAATTAAGGCTAAAATGGATATATTAGTACTGAATGTACAGTGGAAAAGGCGGGGTAAAATTAAGCATGAAGAGGTTCTAATTTTCTATTCTGGAAGAAAGAAAGGAAAAAAAGAATGGCAATAATTATGAAAAGTGAGGTAAAAAACAAGGTGCAGAAAGTATCTTATGTAAATGAAATATAAGAATTAAGCTGTTAACAAAAGATTTAATAATAGCATAAGTACGAGGTCTGTTCAGAAAATAACCGAACATTTTTAATTACACGCCAATGAAAATATTTAGTGACGTGCAGTTAATGGCACCTCCTCCTATAACCAGAACGGAACCTCCTCTATAACCAGATGTTCTTGGATTGTTGATATCTCGTTTAGTTTTTGTTATTGTTATTTGAATGCAACGTTTTTAAGTGTTAGTAGTGATTTTTGTAATGTGTGATTTTTGGGAGCACAGATACAACGTAAAATTTTGTGCGAAACTAGAGAAAACTTTCACAGAGACTTTTCAACTTTTGAAACAAACTTACAGAGATGATGATCTGGGTTGTACGCAATGTTATGAATGGTTTTCACAGTTTAAAAATGGTCATCAGTCAATTGATGATGATCAATGACCAGGAAGGCCTTCAGCTTTAATTGACTGAACATCCACAATCTGGTAAGTGCAAATCGCCGATTGACTGTAAGAGAACTTTTTGAAGAGATTAGCATCTCGACTGGATCATGCCATGACATTTGACTGAAAGATTGAACATGCATAAAGTTGCAGCAAAGTATGTTCCTCGTTTGATGACCAAACAGCAGTAAGAACATTGAGTGGACATTTGTCAGCAACTTCTTGAACAAGTCAATGACGATGAAACATTCAAGCAAGGGATCATAACGGGAGACGAAAGCCAGGTTTATGGCTACAACATAGAGACAAAAAATCAATCATCACAATGGATTGGCAAAGGATCTCCACACCTCAAGAAAACATGTCAGTCTCGATCCAGTGTCAAAGTTATTCTCTCTGTTTTTTTCGATTTTAATGGAATTGTGCATTTTGAATTCTTGCCTCAAGGTGAAACAGTGAACCGTGCATACTATCAAGGCATTTTATAACAGTTACGTGAAAAATTCCACAAAAAGAGACCAGAGTTATGGTGAGACAAGTCATGGTTCCTTCACCATGACAATGCGCTTGCACATTCAGCTTTGTCAATTTGTTAGTTTTGTGCCAAAAATCAGTGACTCCTGCCTACTCTCCAGACCTGGCTCCTTGTGATTTTTTCTTATTTCTGAAATTAAAATCAGAGATGAAAGGACAATTTGAGACTGTCGACGACATTAAGCAAATTGATCATGGACCTTAAAGGCCATTTCAAATGACGCTATCCAGAAATGGTTCGCAAAGTGGAAACACAGCTGGGAAAAGTGTGAATAAGGGACAAGGCAATTAAGACAAAACAATTAATCTGACATCTGTAAAATTAATAATAAAGATTAAAAAAATAAAGTTTGTTTTATTTCTGAACACACTTCGTATGTATAACATCAAATTAAGAAGAAGATATTGAAGAGATGTATTAAGATGTAATAAAACTGAAAAATGACTGCTGCTGAAAGGTAGGGATGGAAGAACTGAAATCTTGTGGTTAGAGAAGGTGAAGAGAAAGTATGGTAGGAAAATTTGCCTTAAGAGTAAGCAATGAAAGGGGAAACAGATTACTAGAATTGTGCTAGGAAAAAATTATTTATAACCAATACTTAGTTAAAATTATAGGAGGAGATACATGCACATAACCTCTGGGGACAAAGATTGCTATCAGAACACCACATCTTAGTAGATGAAAGATACAAGAATGATGTTAAGAAAGCCAGTGGATTACCAGGTGCAGAAATCAATAATGATCATATGCTATTAACGATGGAAATGAGAATAGCTTTAAAGAAAGTGGAGTTATGAAATGGAACTTAAGTTTGAAGGAATTGGATGAGAATGTAGTGGGAGGAAAAAACTAGGACAAATTAAAAAAATAACAGGAAAATGAGAACAGCAAGAAATCCTTGATAAGAATAAGAAATGCCATAGCAAAAATAGCAGTGGAGAAGTAGGCTATTAGAGAGGAAGAAGAACCAAGAGATGATACCTCCCTTTCCTTTTCTGCGTTTAATTCCTCAAGTTTCTCTCTGTCACGTATTGTCCTCCACTTTCTCCTTGGGTAATATTTTATCATTCTTATTCTTCTTCAGTTTGTCTCATTTTACCTCAAGCATACTTTTATTAATTTAATAAAAGTATTAAATTAATAATACGAAGCTTCCCAACTCAGTACAACACACAAAATCACTGCATACATTTCATCTGGTAATGTTGATAAATAATTCAAAAATTTTATTTTTCCTAAACAGCCATGAACTTTCAGATCATCTTAGATCAAACTTGATCAAAGTTCAATCGTGATGTTAATATGGACCTGGTTGATGTAGTTTCAAGAATTATATATCTAACAGAACTACTAAAAAAAATTTATAAATTCCTAATTAGGTAAAAACTGTACACTGTACACTAATAATTGTACTAAAAACAGTTACACTTACAGTTTAGTACACTGTACTAAAAACTGTACACTAATTAGGTAAACTGTACTGTAGGTAAATTTTTCAACCATATGGGTTATCATTAATTTAGCAGGCAAGCAAATATTACATCTGTTTGGGTGCAGTTAAAAAAAAGAAAAGTGAAATAGTTAAAAGAAATAATAGTAAGGGGGACTATTTTTTTTTTTATGATGACAAAACTTTATTCCCTTGTGAATAATCTTTGCATTACAAAAACTAGGCTAAGGCAGCAAGTAATTTAAAACTATCTTAAACCAAGTGTATTGTTTATGGTGTATGTATATTATATACACATATAATTATTCTGAAGTTTACAAAACAGTAATGTTTTTTGAATGGACTTATCTTTTATGCTAATTCAACGAGCTGTTTTAGATCAGCTAAGATATGTATACAAAACTTTTAATAATATATGATCTCAAGTAACATGATCACGCATAATTATTAATAATGAATTTAGACTCTTGTTATAGTACATAAATAACAGTACAGTAAATAATTTACTATTCACAGATAACAAGCAAAAAAAAAAAAAAAAAAAAAAATATTGATAAAAATCAACACAATGCATTTAAGTTTCAATGTTAAAATATCAGTGAAAAACTATTTTCATGCCAAGTTAACAGAAACTAAACTAATATCAAATTAATATCTTTAGGGGTATTCAAATTTAAGATAAAAGGACAGAACTAAAGCAATTTTTTTTAATTTACACAGCTTCAGAACAAGCTGTATGCCCAATTATAGTTACACAGTAGGTCTTGTCCATTCAGGCCAGCTGTCCTGAGACAATTAACAATTATTTGATAACAGGTTAATTTAAATTTAAATTATAACAAACATTTATTTATTTATTTGAAACAAGACAAGAAAATATTTTTCAGGCATACTAGTTATTCTGTATATAAAAAAAAAGTTCAGAAAATGCCAATGTCAAAATAAAAGATAACTCAATTTAAATTATATAATAAATGTATTTATTTTTAGCTATTTAATTTTCATTCATAACATTCACGAAATAAAATATACAACAGAAATATCAACAATTATTAAATAAAGGGTAAAAAGTCCAAGTGTTTTATTGATTATTCACTACATTGCTGATACCTGGTATCATATGTTGAAACATGGCTCAGCTATATCAAACAATGGATAGCATTTCCCAGTCCGGCGTGCAATATCTACAGCTAAGTCGTTACTTTCATTTTTTATGTCCGTATTGGTTTCTGAATTCAACAGGAGCAGCTCCAGTGTTTCTTTTGCGTAGCTATTGGATGCTGCCAAGTGCAATGGTGTTATACCTTCAAATCAAAATGTTATATATTCAATTTACATGTTCAATTCATAACAAATTCCTGATAAAATTATTTATTAATTTAAATAACTCAATGGAAAATACATAAAAAAAAGAACTACTTCTGTCCAGCAAAAAATTAAATTACATACTAAAAAAAATCTTGTTACAGTTTCATATAATGATGATGTTAATTTAATACAAATTTTTTAAATAATTTAACTTAAAAAAAAACCTATAAATGAGATAGACTTACCTAAGTCACATGCAAAGACTATACTACTTTTTCATGATCGGCACAATCACTGTTTGGAAAAATTTCTCAAAAATTATTCTTTTTACATTTTTTTTAATAAAATTATAATTCGCTCAATGTTATACAATACTTTATTCAGGACATAGTTTTGGCTCCTGAGAGTAATTTTCATAAAACTATTTAAAAGTAATAATTTTTTAATTTACTCATCAGTGAGTTGACACACACACACACACACACACACACACACACACACTCATATAAATTATTAATTTATATTTTTTTAGTTTCCAAATTATTGTAAATAAGTTCCCAGAATATACTTCCTAGATTTATGGTCCACTCTCTTCCACAATGATATTGCAGTGTTTGTTCATCCTCCATGCTTAAGTATATATATACAACCTATCTTAAGTATACATCAAATAAAATTTATTCATATTGCAAATTTGATCTGAATTGTATAAACCAGTTTAGTAGGTAGTGAAATAGCATATTTTATTTTTGTTATGTCTGTTGAATATAGTGTTAAATCAAATTGAGCATGTTTATGCATTTTGTATTGTTTCAAAGTGTGTTGAATTTGTGTTCTTATATGTAAAATTAAAAGTTTTTATGTTGTTATTAATATCTTTCAAAAGTGTTATAAATACCTTGATTTAAACTGTTTTTTAAATTCTTCCATTGTTGGGAAGATATGTTAGGGAATAAATTATCATCTAAGGTTATAAATTAGGTTGGCAACATTAACTGTGTGCTTCAAAATTACTTTGAATACTACTTGTTGTGATAATAAATGTTAAGCGGTTTAGTTGTTTTTTAACATAATTTTGATTGTGTTTAATTATTTTTGAGCATCAAGTTATTCAGTATTTCTGTTTGTTGTACTCTAAACTATACCTACATTTTTCCAATTGAATCTGAATTAAAAAAGTGAAATTCTGTTTTGAAAAATGAAGGGTCTCTTCCGTCATGCAGAATTTGCAGATATGACTTTTGTGTACAGCTTTGGCAATGGAAGTGCTCCATTCTTCAAGTGGTACAGCTTAATTTTACAAGCATGTGAAAAATTTCTACACAACTCAACATTCTACAAAGTACAGTGTGGAGAACATTACACGCTCGTAGACTGAATCATTATCATGCTGCCCTCATTAAGAAATGCAAAGGTATCATTAGACAGAAAACATAAGGAAAAGAGTTGAAGAGAGTATCAATGTCAATGGTGGAATTTTCAAATTTTATTGTAAATTAATACAGTATAAATCACAGCAAGTACTTTTTTAAGTAAATTAAAAATATTTTAATTTTTCAAAGGTCTGAATTTATTATACTAAAAACAGCTGTTTTTAATTTTTACAAATTGATAATATTTTTCTGTTAAGTTTTGTTTTTAATAATAAAGGTTGATTTTTTTGATTTTCACATATATTGTATATAAATTTTTTCAGAATAAAATTCTGTACAAGTTTTGATAATAACATTTATTAGTCATTTAACAAAGTAATTGTACTTTAAACCTAAAAAAATACGTCTTTTTCATCACTGAATCTTTCTCTTTTAAGGTCAAAAAACATTAGAAACCATCAAGTTTATCCCTTTTATAATACCTTAAAAATTTCAGTATGACCTCATTTCACCAGGGGAACTGAAATCCGGGTAAAGCTTTTCACTTGCTGAACTCAATAACAAAGCATTAAGCTCTAGAATCAGTTCACAAATTATTTCTCTTTCCTCCTGAAATTTATATATATATATATATATATACACACACACACATACAAACATATAAAGTGGTGATGCCTTAAAGACACAAAATAATATAAATAACTCTAATCAAATTTAATACTATTATAATCTTTAACTTTACCCAACATCATTGGCCTCATGCAAACTTTATTTTATACAACCTGTATATATACTACTTACAAAACTTGAATAAATTTATTTAAATTAGAATAAATTTATTATTTCTTTTTGCTTACATTCCTACAAACCACTTCAAAACAATTAAATTAAAGAAGTTCAGAAATCATTGTTCCATTTTTTGCTTTGACCATTCACTTAATGCCCCCTTGATATATCATTCAAGTCATAGAGAAAGATTTTCTTGGGTGGCCTATCCATATTTCTTGTTTCTAATTAGTAACTCCAGTTTGATAGGTCTGCAATTTTCTGGTTGATTAGTAATATTCCATTTTTTGCAATTATTACATTGTACATTACCCTCATTCTCAAAACAATTAATAAAATCTATAAATGAATGTATACTAGAATCACTTGGTTTGTTATCATCCAGAATGTGATGATGAATAATCATCTTCTCTATCAAAATAATTTCCTTCTCCATTATTATGCAAAAATGTCTCTATCTTGTACTTATTTAATTGTGTACAAGACATATTTCATACAAGATAATAATGAAAAATAAACAAAAAAATCATAATGTGTATGAAAAATAATAGAAACTGAAAAAACAAAATACCATGAAAACATAAACAAGATAACAAAACCGTAATTCAACTAAAAATGTGTTAGAATTCACCAAGATGCAAAAAGAAAAAGCTAAATATAAATGTCTATCATGTAATTAAAAATTCCCATGTTACTTTCTAAAACTATTCTACCATTGAACAATTAGAACTATGTAGAAAAGCTGACTTATCTACACTGGCTGACTGAATAACAGGTTCTGTTGTCACTAAATTAATGACTGCTGATTCTAGAATTTAAAAAGTAATTTTTGTTACAACAAATTTTAATTTTTTTACTTTCTCAGGTTGGTAGAAATCATCTTGTATGTGTTACATATAATAATTATTATATTATTTAATTTGCTTTTACCATATTATTTTTAAAATAACAACCCATATTATTATTTTGAAAGATTGGAGACAATCTTATAGCAGTTTTAACAAGTTGATGGAAGAATTCTGCTTTATTTTATCGCAGATAAATCTTCTTCATCTTATAAAAAGTCATTGATTTGTAAATATGAAATACCTAAAATTATTTTAGGTAAGTTGTAAATTAAGTTAGGTAAGTTGTGTTTTTTTGTACCAATGTTTAAATACAGAAAGAAATTTTGTAAATAAAGTGTGTATTGTATTACTGGATTTAAATTTGATGGAAGTTATAAAATATCGTAATTAAATATTTTGTGTGAAACTATGCCATTTTTTTTTGTATTTATTTTCTGCACTTATTGAAAAAAACTTAAATGTGTTTTAGAAATTATGTGATATCTTATTTCAATTTAATACAGTTCAAACAATCACAATCAAATGTTGATGTTCATTTAATAAATGTGTTAAAAAAAAGTAAACTATTTTGCCTATTGAAAATTTAATGCATAATGGCAAAGAAGCTGGGTTTAATTTCTTTCTTCTCAAGGGTATTTTTATTAAAATCCTTTGTCAAATAAGTGAAAGGTTAATTGGATAATTTAATACTCTATTTACTGTATTAAAATTTATGTTATTTTTCAATTCAATACAATTTTTTCTTTTTAAGTACTCTTGATTCAATTTCATAGGTGATTTTTAATTTCAACAGCATTATAGTGAAATTTAATTTGTTTACAATTCCACCTATATGAAATTAGCTCTCATTTAAAGCAAAACCTGCTAAAAAGATAATTTGATGTCATATTGGTTTCTTTTTTGGAAAGGTTTTATGATACAACCAAATATATAGAATTCATGAAGTAAAATCTTTTTTATTTCCAATTATTTTAATATTAAAAAATAAACAAAATAAATACGTAATAAAATGAAGTTAACTAAAACAATATTTTCAAAAAATTTCTTGATACTAAACTACTGAAGCATAAAATTGACAATCTGAACAATATAATACATACTGAGGTCAGTTAAAAAAAATATCCAAATTTACTGTTTATCACTTACAAATAATTTGCTGATCTTTATCTCCCAGAGATGTTTTTTTTGTTTATTTTCAATATCATAAAAAATTCTCCCT
This sequence comes from Lycorma delicatula, assembly GCF_047948215.1. Lineage (NCBI taxonomy): Eukaryota > Metazoa > Arthropoda > Insecta > Hemiptera > Fulgoridae > Lycorma > Lycorma delicatula. The sequence continues at coordinate 210,936,124 of NC_134457.1, forward strand.
TTTAACAGGGATTCCAATTTTGTAAATGAAAAAATCTTTAAGGGTAAGATTAGGAAGGTATAATAGTAAGAATGTACAGTCATTCTGGTTTTTTTTTTAAATAAAAGTTATGAATCGAGAGAAAAATATGTGTCGGTGTACAGTTATGTTGCATGAAAAATCATGAGTTGCCTTTCCACAGTTCAAGCTTTTTTTTATGTTTAGAAAACTAAGAAATGAAGTATTACAACTATGTTGTAAATAAACTATCTAAGTAATCACTTGCTTCACTTTCCCTAACTTCAATTTTTTTTTTTTTGATATCACATTAGCTTATGCATGGGAGTTGGTAATGGAATTTTGTAGTTATGAAAAATGTCATGTCTGATTCGGTTTCAAACCTGGGACCTCCAGACAAAAGGCTAAGACACTGCCACTCTGCCACGGAGATTGACCATTTAGTTTTAGACTTATGAAATGTGCTCTCTTGTTTTTCAAATTACATAGTTAAATGAGGAAAACAGATATATCAAAAATAAATAATTTAAGGAAACACATAGAGTACATAATTTTTTATTCAATTTTTCATAACAAAGATATTTTATATTTTTGTAAAAAATGTCATTAAAAAGGTATCAGTTTTTAATAAAGTGTACATTGTTATAAGATTATTAAAATAATGTTGAAAAATGTATATCACATTCAATCATAATTTGTTACTTCACATATTCTCCTCGGTTTGTCAAATAGTTTTTACAGAAAAACTACTTAAAAATTTTTAAATATTATTGCTTGCATTAGTTAAATTCTAATGTGGCAATCTTTGTCAGTGTTAGGGAAATAAGACTTTCTGGTTTTAGACTGATGAAAAAAAATTCTACTATTATTATTTTATACTTTGTTATTTACCTTCTATATTTAAAAATTATCATATTCAACATTTAGTTTATTTTTAAATTACCAACAACCTTAATGACAATTGAAATTCTTGATTGTACTATTTTGCAACTTCATAAAGTCATTATTATAAGCAGTTTTAGAGGTTTAAAAATGCTGAGCTATACAAAGGTTGTCAAGAATTTAATGAATTTTCAATGACTGAAAACAAAACTGATGCATTTTTGAGAAACTGAAAGCTATCTCCAAATTATTAATCCAATTGTTCCCCACTTGGAATTTGTGGTATAGACTGAGAGAAACACTCTGTTTGAAGGGCACAGAAATAAAATAATGGCAGTAAAAGTGAAAGGGTAAATACTAGTAGTAGAATGACATCAGAAGGTAAATATGACGGTAAGTCAATTATTATCTGCAATTTAGTTATATCTTTGTTTATGTTGGTAGTACTGCCGTGTTGCGTAGATGACGCATGCGTGGTTTAATTGTTGTTATGTCTGTACAGGTTTGATGCTGCTAGGTTAGTTCCATTATTGCTGCCCTCCCATTAACCATGGCTGCTCTGCTTTCTGTTTGCATCAAAGAAGAGCAATGTTCAGTGATCCATTTTTTGTAGTCGGAAGGTGTATCAGGGGCCGAAATTCATAGAAGACTTTCGTTACAGTACAGGAACAGTGTGCTGCCGCAACAGATTGTCTACGAATGGATTGAAAATTCAAAAACGGTTGCACAAGTGTTACGCACAACGAAGGAGCCAGATGACTGTTTACCACCACAAATGAGAAAAACATTGAGCGTGCACGTGACATGGTTTTTTTTAGACAGACAAGTAACTATTGATGAAGTGGCACATCATCTGCAAATTAGTCACGGTTCTACCTACGAAATCATCCACAACAGACTTGGGTTTCATAAAGTCTGTGTAAGATGGGTCCCAAAACAACTCACACAATTGCATAAACAAATGTGCTTGGATATCTGCCAAAAACATTTGGATCGCTATGGTAACGAACGGGACATCTTCTTAGACAGAATCATCACTGGTGACGGAACATGGATCCATCATCAATTACGAGCTGGAGAGTAAACAGCAGAGGTTGGAATGGAAACATACAAATTAGCCCTGTAAAAAAAAGTTCAAGATCCAACCATCTGCAGGAAAATGATGCTTACGGTTTTTTGGGATTCACAAGGCCCAGTACTGGAACATTATGAGGAAAGGGGCATGACAATAAACAGTGTGCGTTAATGAAATGCTTACTGACAAGCTGAAGCCTACAATTCGAGAGGTATTGTGTTGTTGCATGACAATGCCCGTCCACAAACTGCTGTCTACACTGCTGAAACGCTCCAGAAACTTAACTTTGAAGTATTGACTCATCCTCCGTATAGTCCTGATCTTGCCCCTTCTGACTACTACTTGTTTGGTCCGCTCAAAGAGGCATTAAGGGGCCGTCGATTTACCTCGGACGAAACAGTGAAAGAAGCGGCACATTCCTGACTTGGAGCTCAACTGAAAACCTTCTTTATGAGGGCATCAGGAAGCTTGTGCAACGATGGACCAAGTGTGTTGAAATGTAAGAGGACTATGTTGAAAAATGATGTACATGTAAAGTTTCCTATTTGTATTGCAATAAAATTTATAACTACATTGCGGATAATAATTGACTTACCCTCGTATATAAGATTGTAAGTTCAAGAAATAAAACTAATCTGAGTAAAGAAGGTTACAACAATTACTACAACTTTACATTTACTACATAAATATTAATAACAATTCTTTTATGATGTAACAATATACCAATTTTGCATGTTTTATATATAACTAAAAAATAGACCTTACTCATCAACAGATAACAATTTACAGACTGGAATTAGATTTGTCAACTAAGAATGATAAAAGAGAAACCAGTGAATAAGATAAGAAAAGTGAGAAACAAAATCAAGAAAATGTTATGTACAAAACAAGGCAACAGATAAAAATCATTAAGTGCAGAACATACGCAACTCCTACTCACATACCTCATAACTTGAAGTATGCATACTCACATACCTTGAAGTTAGTTAACAATGAACTGCATATAAATTATATTCTGCTTATCATGTCACCATTTTAAACTATGCTACTGGCTTATTTATTTCAGGTGTTTGCAAGAAATTTTGAAATAACAGCACCTTTATTAATTACAAATTTTTTCCAACATGAAACTCAACCTGGAAATGTTTTACAATGGATATAAAAAAAACTGCACTATTCTCTCTCCAGTCAACTAATACGTATGGAAACAGAACTGAAGTAGATGATGAAACAGTTCTTTAAATGTGTGGGGAACAGTGTGTAATTCTATATCAAGCAAAACTGTACTATATTGAAGACTACAGCAAAAATTACTCCCATCCTGGGTGGGAGAAGTTATGAAAAAATAACTTTTATTAATTGGAACTAGAAATAATAAACTTAAGACCATCATTACAAGTCATGAATCATGTTGGATTCATGTCTGTTATGTAACTAAGGTATCTAAGCATATTAAGGTCTACATCCTACCTGAATGATACTAATAATCTACATATTATCTGAATACAAATTCAGGTAAGTCCTTGAATGTGAATGTAAGTGTATTAACTTCCACTCTTCAAATAGAAAAAGAAAATTTGTTTGTAACAATGAAGTAAAAGTTCTATAAAATTTAAGATATAATAAAAAAGAAAAATTCTAGGTATCAGTTACTGGAGAAGTTATTACTTATTAATAACATCATTAGTAATGCAAGTTATTTAATGAGTGAATAAAGACTTTGATGTAAAATTATATTACAAAAAGATTCCATTTTCAATTTTTTTTTTTATGACCTCTGTAAAGCATTCTGTTTAGTTCCATTTTTACTTCCTCGTACGAAGTAAAGGAAGTATTGTGATCATGAAAAATTTCAGTTTCCAGATTTTAATAGAAATATCCATTTTGACTAGTTCGGTGTGATGCCTGTATGTACATAATTATGTATGTACTTATCTCACATAACTCAAAAAAGATTAACAATAGGATGTTGAAATTTTGGATTTAGGACTGCTGTAATATCTAGTTGTGCACCTCCTCTTTTGATTGCAATCAACTGAATTAAAAGTGTCCAACAAGGCCCAAAATATAAAAAAATTTGGATGGTGAACTTTTTCTTGACTTCAGTAATAAGCCCTTATTGAGAGCTTTTCAATAACATATCATAAGTGGTATTTTCATTGGTTCCAGAGTTATAGCCAAATAAAATTTTAATTAATGAAGTATTTGGATTTTAGGGGAAGGCACATTTAGTAAAGCCAGTTATTTTTACACGGATTTGGATACTAGATCGTGGATACCGGTGTTCTTTGGTGGTTGGGCTTCAATTAACCACACATCTCAGGAATGGTCGAACTGAGAACGTACAAGACTACACTTCATTTACACTCATACATGTCATCCTCATTCATCCTCTGAAGAATTATCTAAACGGTAGTTACCAGAGGCTAAACAGGAAAAAGAAAGAACGGGGAAGGCACATTGGTTCGAAGACTTAATCTCCTTTTTTTAATTTAAATATATTGATTTATTAATAATTAACCTCTCCAAGTAAAAAAATTTTTATGATGAATAATTCAATAATAAAAAAAAAAAAATTAAATAATATTGGAACTTTTTAATTAAATAAAATTTTACGTCCTTTTCATTTAAAAAAAAATGAGTAAATATAATTCAATAGGTGTACAAGAAAGTCACATGTTGTTCACATCAGAGTTTTTACTGATAATAAATTTAATAGTTATTGTAACAGAGGAAGTGCTCAAAATTGGTTAAGGCCACACCTTATCAAAACTGTAAACAGGCAGTTCAAATTTCAGCTTTTGATAAGAATGTAGATCCTCACTTTATGATGTAGAATGCAGAGTACCACAGGAGACTATATTCAGTCCCTTGCTTTTCTTACTATTTATTAATGATCTACCTCCAAATTTCTAACCATTCATTGTTACCTTCTTTGAAACTATATCTGTACTTGAAGATAGTTATTTAAAAGTACTTGAAAATTCTATGTTAGCAGTTCAATTAACTATTCACCAGATAGATCGTAACACCAAACTTTAAATATGGATAAACCATTACATTGTACTTCTGAGGTACATATATCGCTGCTAACTGCATGATAGTATTCTCATTAATGATACTGAAAATAATACGTTGCCCGCATAGCAAAATTCCTGGGCATTTATTAGATGAAAAATTCTTTGGAATGACCAAATTGACTTTGTAACAAAATCAAACTGCACAGTGTTGTTTTGAAGCATCTTAAAATGATAAGCCTTTCATCATTATTAAATATTTAATAAGCTTACATATATTCCCATATAAAATTTAACATCATCTCTTGAACTCAAAGTATGAATCATATTACCAAAATTTAAAAAAATAATTTTTAATTTATCCAGGTGTTTTATGAGAGTGCAGATTTAGTTAAAAAGAATAGTCAAGTGTTTTAAAAGATAACAAAATTACCTTTATCAAACCGGACAACAGAACTGTTTTCATGTAACTCAAAAAAGTACTTCGGCTTATAAAAAAAAGGACCTTATTGTGCTTCCAATCTTTAATAAATTTACGAACCTTTCACAAATTTATTTAAAATATAATTAAAAAGTTTTATTTTATAGAAACTCTGTGATAAATTTTTAAATAATCCTAATAAAATAATTATTTTTTTTAATCCAAATTTCCTACACCTCCATTCAATGTATATGTAAATATGTGCTCAAATAATTTTCATCAATGCCTTCTCAATATTAATTTTGTAGTTATTTTTTATATTTAAAATTTTCATGAATTTACTATAATATTATTTCATTTGTTTAAATTTTAAGTAAATAATATGAATTTTAATCAAATCTATTGTTTATTTTATAATTAATTATTTGTTTTATGAGGATATTCTAATTAAAGTTTTATAATAATTTCCTTGATCCATCCAGACGAAAGCTGGGACAGTTATTTTTTTAATCTGTGGAACAGCATAACTATCAATTCCTAATGTGATCCAATAATATGTGATTACTAAATGATCATGAAATGATCAATAAATCAGAACAGAAGATTTACTAATAAACTTTGAACATAAAATAAATAACAGATTAATGATTTCAAAGTATAATATTTTAAGTTCGTAAAAGATTAACGTAAATGTCACACTGAGTTTGGAGAAGATTAGGTGGACAGACAGTGAATAAGAACAGAACCTCAATCAAGCTACTAACTAAGAAGTTATGTGGGTTAGTTAACGCTTTACTGCATCAATAAAACTGCTAGAAGGATTTATAGAAGATGCAAAGAAGAGAGGCTATTAAAAAGACTATAGAAGATCTGAAAGGAGCAATCAAGAACTCAAAGGTTTGGTTGGAAATAGAGAACAAAAATGGACATGGTAAAAAGAATCTACCTCAAGATAAATTACTGCACGAATAGGTAAACATTTAAGAATTTGATGTTTGTAGAATTAAAAAAAATTATTTAGGATTAACGCCATAAAATTATAAGAATACAAAAAATTTAATTTTATACCTCCTTTGCTAATAGCATTAACATCTGCCCCACGTGAAATGAGAAGATCAGCACATTTAAAACTGTTCCACTTACAGGCTGAATGAAGTGGTTGCCAATTATCTTCTGTTTGCGCAGTAATATCTGCACCATGTCTCAATAGTATCTAATAACAAGCACAATAAGTTTTACTGACAAGAAATTATTATATTTTACTACTATTATAATTATTATTTTTATTAGAGCAATACAACATGCATCATCAGACCACACAAAATATTAATAAATGGTCTAACAAATTGCATACAAGCAGCAGTATATAATCGTTTATAAAAATTCAATAAATTTTTTTTTTGGCACCATATTTTGAATATGAATTTTTAAATAATGCATTATTTTCCCAATCCAATCATGTTCAGAGTTTACTTGCTGTTTTTTTATTATGTATTTAACTATAAGGAATTTAAATTTGAAGATTATTTATGTTTTTATACTTGAAAATGCAAGTTTACTACCTTAATTGTTCAATGTAATTAAGATTTCTATTTATTACATTTATATGCTTGTAAATGTTCTGAAAGTATTTTGTTAAGTTCCTCTTTGTCATTTCTATGTAGAGTTTCATACAATTTTGCTCTCAGCATTTTATTTTATAAACTCCATCTTAGCAAACGTTGTCAAACCACATTGTTCACACATCAAGTGTGTTCAATACATTGGATAGTAAATTACAGTAAAACTTGGTAATAACACGATTCAAGGAGCCGATCAAATACGCTTATTAGAGCCAAATGACCAGTACTTCCAAGTTGCCACCTCGTAACCATAAATTTTTACGCCGTCATTATCTATTACAATACAAAAATTACACTGTATACCTAAGAAGAAGCTGTTTTAAAATAAAAATAAAAATAAAAATAAAAATATCCATGTGTTTTGTATTATAAACTAACAAATAAAATTTAGATTAATAAAATTTTTAGATGCTAATATGTTTGGCTTTTAATCAAAACTGTTAGAGCATTCAATGAATTAGCAAAAAAAAAAGTGGTAATAAGTGTGCAGTAAAACTTACCAAAATCATAAAGAAAAGTAACAAATGAACACCACACAAAAACTTCTGTCGCATTTTTACGTACAAAGTGTATTTATTAAATCTAAAAAATCATTCTAATCTATTTTTCGTCATTCTAACTGAATACGTCAAAACGTAATTGCGCATATAAACTAATTAGCCTTAAAATAATTGTTTATTTTTGTTTGTTTAATAATCTTATACCTATAATCATCAAAACAGTAATTTATTCAAGTACTCCACAAATTCATCACTTACATTATTAGTCTCACTAAACTCTGTTAATTTCTTAAAACATTCTCTGGCATCAATCATTGATACGACTGGGTGAGTAGTAGATTTATCTTCATTTTCAGTTTCAGCTTCGCTATCTCCTGCACAACTATGAATTACCTCAGTAATAATGTCTTCATCAGCAAATTCATCACTTACATTATTAGTCTCACTAAACTCTGTTAATTTCTTAAAACATTCTCTGGCATCAATCATTGATACGACTGGGTGAGTAGTAGATTTATCTTCATTTTCAGTTTCAGCTTCGCTATCTCCTGCACAACTATGAATTACCTCAGTAATAATGTCTTCATCAGTTGGAATTTCTGTAGTATGTATGTTGTCATCGGCTGTTGTGTAGTCATCTATTGAGTATTCTTGAAAGACTGATTTTTTTTAAGAGTTAAGAATTTGAATCCATTCTGAGAGTGGTATATCGTTTTAATCATGGTAATCTTCCATCAAAATATGGCATGCCATATTTTTTAGCAAGATACACTAAAATGAAAATGCATTCACCGACACGAATATAGTATTACTGTACTGTATTTTGCTACTGGGTATGTGATCGATCACTTTACCACAATACTGTTTGTTTAACTGATTCTATGATACAGTACTGTATTTTTAAACTGAAAATTATGACTACTGAATTTACCAATCAGGGTAGGACAGGAAATATATCTATCATGTCCCTCTTCAGACTTTCACTTAAATTGTTTAAAATGTGTTTAAGAGTTTAGTGAACCTGTTTGGACAGTTTTGACGGATCTTTGTTTCGTCCCAGTCTTTCCTGGAATTTTACAAACAGAAAAACCCAAGTAATTAAAATAACTACCAGCCTTTGTAATACCGCAATGGAACTTATATTGTACGTACTGTACAACAACCTGTCATAACCTTTTCTTCACCCTTCACAACTGACTTGAACAAGCCTAAGATATAATTTCACAATCTTTACATATAAATTGTAAATGTATCTTGTAAATGAAGAAATGGAATTTGCCTTGCGTTGACATTATTTGGTTGTTATTTAATTTTTTTGAATTGCAGTAGTTTTAAAAATGAAAATGCTTGTAATAACCAACTTTATAATGCATTGATAACTTGCTAAAAGCAAGTTAATTTATCATTAATGAGATAGAAAACCAATCAAAAAACAGAATTTTGCTGATTACAAGCAAGTTCTCGTTACAAGCGAGCTTGTTATTCACGGGTTCAACTGTATTAGAATTTCATCAACATAAGTAATCCATAATTCTCTTTTATAGATATTTATAATACTGTTAACTATTAAATCTTTCAAATATTGTAACAATATTTCTGACTTGATACTTGGAGTTGAGCCCTAGTTAAATCTTTTGCTAGTAAATAATAATTATGAGTTACAATTTAATTAATTACATTATGAAAATTACTTTAGGCTTATGCAACTCTATGTGCACGGTACTGCACATGTACTGATAATGTAAAAATGATTATCCTATTGATAATGTTTTATATATATATATTATTTTTCTAAAATCAATCCATTCGGGAATCATATTCCTCTGCATTATATAAATTATATGTAATCTGATAAAACCAAGTACAGAATTAATAAAGTAAAAAAAAATAAGATGACACCTACCTTATTCCAAGCAAGAGTGCTTTCACGAGTACCTCGCATCATCAGTTGCTCTATATAATTTTTAAAATCGTTGGTTCCAAATTACACACTATACATAAAATGTAAAACTGTTAAAAGATCCCTTTCAATTAAATCAAAACAGAAATAAATTATTAATTAAGAAAATATTATTGACTTCATATTTCATGTATAGTATAGAATTTTTAATTTTAATGTGTAATTTGAGACCAATGATTTGAAAAATTATATAGGGCAACCGACTATATTATGTACTTGAGAAAGTGCCCTTGCTTGGATTATGGAATAAGGTGGGTGTCATCCTATTTTATTTTATTAATTCTGTACTTGGGCTGATCGGATTAATATATATATATATATATATATACATATATATATACAAATAATATCATTCAATAATTAAACACAGATTGCTCTAAGTTAAAACAATCTATTTAATCAATGTGACAACTTTTTTCACTTTTCTACATAATCTTCAGGAACATTAATATACTCGTTCCATCACTGAATCAGCTTATTTTTGCCTACTGCAAAAAATCTTTGCCTTGATGTCAGAGCCAATTTAGTACAATTTTTTTAACATCATCATTGCCGTAAAACTTCTTCCCAAGTAGTGCCTCCCTCAGTGGATAAAACAAGTGAAAATTCAATGGGGCCAAGTTAGGACTGTATGAGGTGAGGTAATACTTCCTACTAAATTTGTTGATTGTTTCTGAAGTTACCTGAGCTGTGTAAAGTTGGAAATTATTGTGAACCAGAATGGGGCCGATATGCTGAGATCCAGGATGCTTTTTAATATTATTGGGTTCACATTGTAATAAGCATCATCAGTATCACAGCGCATCACAGTAGCGTGCACTACTTATTGTTTGCTGTTCTTCTAGAAAATTGACAAAAACTTTTTTTTTAACAAAAACCTTTTGCATCCAAAAAAATTGTCATCATGTTTTTTCCTGCTGATAGTTGGGTTCAAAATTTTTACTTGACAGCTCGTATGCTTGATTTAATTTCAAAATGGTAAATTCATATCAGCACAGTTTACAATATTGTGTAAAAAAACCTTCCTGCTGATGCCATTGTTTCAATTGTGTGCACATGCAAAGTCTCGCCTCCTTATGTAATCTGTCAGTTCTCTTAGAACTTATCTTGCACTTTTTATCTTGATTTTTACAGCACAAGATCTTGTTGGTGATATAACAATTGTACTGATTCTTACTTGTAATTTTTCACCTATGATCTCAATTGTAATTCGTCGGTCTACTTGGATTAGAAAGCCTATGCGAGTTTCAAACGCTGCAGTTGAAACTTCTACTGATGTCCGGAAGACCTGAATTTTGACAGTCTTTAAATTTTTATATTCACTTGTAAAAATTTCTGTGGTTCATTCAACTTTGTTTATACTGTTTGGTCTTATGAAAGTAAATGTAAACCAGTTTTTCATCTTCGGAAAGCAAAAAAATGGATCACTAAAAAGTGTTCAATTATATTAATTCATAAACTTTATGAGGGCTTGTCAACAAAAAATGAGATTTTGAGGTTATAAACAAAACAATTTTACTGAAACAGCTAATCAAAAGTCATCACAGATTTACAAACTTATTGTTCTGAGAGAATCATAACCCTCTTACCCTCTTACCAGCTTTGCTTCCAAAGCTGTTTATCTTCAATTATTGAATGTCCTTGTGTGTACGTGCATGCGCATGTATAAAACGTTAATCATATGAAACAAGAAATGAATGATATGTGATCTACAACAATATGGATCAGTACTATAAAATATTAGGCAATTTTTTTCTAATTAATGAAAGTATCAATAAAAAAAAAAAATTAATTGCTAAACACATTCAAAATACGATTACTTATCAAGTAAAATAAGACATAAGGGAACACAAACCAAACTATACTATAGAAAAAAAAATTGAACGTTAACAATTTTTATTTAATCAATATTTTGGTTTATAAAATTAAATGTTCAACAGTAATTTAAATGAAAAAAAAAAACTCCTAAGATTTGATTTTTTTAATTTATCAAGAAAATAGTTAGTGAAATTAAAAATAATTGTATATTTGATGTTACTTTTAATACAACTAATTAATTCATTTAAAAACTTTAAATTTACTCACATCAACAATTTCAACATGGTTGTTATAACACGCACGATGAAGAGGTGTATAACCATCTTTATCTCTAACCGTCACAACAGAGGAATTTTGTTCAATTAATCTTTCTACAACATCTATTTCACCATGTTCAGCTGCCCATAATATTTCTTTTGCTGGATTTTCTACGAAAAAGGAAATTTTACATGTAGAAAATAATTTTTTTCAAAATATTAGTAAAATAAAGTAAATTGTAGATGTTATCTTCTCATGAATTTATAATGGATAGCATAAAGTAAATTTCATTTCTATTAGCTCATATTACAACAAATTAAGACGTAGACTAGCCACATACACCACCCAACAGCTAACAGCTCACTTTTTCTTCACTAAATTCAGGATATTCTGTATTACTATATTTTTGATTTTATCTTTCTATATCTTTCTAGTCCTGATGTACGTAAAATAATATAAAAGTAGTAAGTGAATAAAAAATTAGAGATACACAAATTCACATCCGCTTGGTGAATTTCATCAACATATGATTCCAAAAACTAAACTGGCAAAAACCAGACAAACAAGGCAAGAATGTTTGTCACAAAAACAGGTATTACATATTTATGTTTTAAAACTAAAAAAAAAATAAGCTGTGTAGCTACAAGCATAGTAAAATTTATTTGTATTTAAAATAAATAACATTACTGCTAAGCATTACTTTTATATATATTAAAAACTACTTTTGAAGCAAAATATTTAAATATCTGTGCCATCAGATTTAACTTATTTAAGAAAAATAGAAATTACTGTGTCGTTATTGTATCATATGTTGCATGAAACCACTGCAGGGTTAGTAACTACAATTAAGCAATTTGAAATTAGCAAACTAGATTTTTTTTTTTTAATTGCATTCATGAGACTTATAATTGGAGAAAGAGTAATTAAAATGAGACTGGTTTGAAAATATAGAAATTTAAATTATATTAAAACAAACTAAAAGTTAACCATGCGCCGATTGAAGACAGGAAATATATGTTACAACGTAGCAATTAATAAATAATTTGTAAAATAGCCAAAAAATAAATAAAATACCTTTATTTAATAAAGATTATGATATAAAACTGGTTGGTAAAGTTATTCAGAATTACATATCATTTCCAAACTTTAAATCATAGTAAAAATAAGCAGACAGATGTATTTGCAGAAAAAATTAAAATAGGCAACTAAATGTTTGACAGAATCATACTGAGCGACAACAGTAACAAGTTGCATTTTATATTTATTTAGTAATTCAACATTCCTTTCAGTTAATTATGAACAAACCCTTAATATAATTTTACAATACCAAACGTTTGTAGAAACTTTATTTAACAAGATGCATAGCTGATGCACAATGTAATATAATGAGCATATTTGAAAAATTCAGTACATACCATAAGTCTCCTCTTAACTGAGATTAATATATTTTACCGATTCAATGAATTATGAGATTATTAGTTTAATTGCAATACGACGTTGGAATCTTAATTAATCTGTTCTTCACTAACAAACGTCACCGATAAACAACACAACGTAGCAACACAATTTTCACTAACAATAACATGTATTTTATTTAATAATGATGGAATGATAGAAAATTACAACATCGTACATTAAAATATTACAACATACACACTACCTGTCACTGTTTATTCTTACCATGTGGATTGGTTTCAATTTCTACTCCTTGAGTGTCATCGTCCCATCCACTAACTTGGCATCTAGGTATATCACAATTGGCAGCTATTTCTGGCAAGTCAGGTAAATCGTCGATCTCTTCTTCCGAATTGCTACCTGACATGACAGAAAATTTTGTTCAGTTTTTATAATAAAACTTCAGTGGTAAACAAGCATATGCCTTCTGTACGCTTCTAGAATAGCATAACAAACAATATTATTGTTTTCTATCAAGTACTCATAAAAGTAGAAAAAGTTAATTAAATAAGTAAAAGATGGCAGCACAGTACACATATAGAGCGTGAGCACTCGGCTTAGTTAGGAACAATCTCTATAGATGTTGCTGCTGTATAAATAACTGAACTCTTAGCCAACTAGAAAAGTTACGGCAGCAGAAAAGCGGCACAAACTAATGAGTAATGAGTGAGTGACGTTCGACGCGCACCTCACACCTGGCTTTTTTATCTCGTCTGCAGCCACATCGCATCCAGTGAACTTGTGTTTCAGTCATCAGTGTAGAACTGCTTTAGTGAAGTACAGTGTCTTCCCTATGCCACATATAGCTCGTTCTGAGCTCCATCCAGGGCTCTCTCAACCTGTGATATAAGACATTTAACGCATTTCATTTTCTTGAATCGTACAAAGAACTCACATGAACGCCAAAACAAAAGCGCCACCGGCGCACCTGCCAACTTTACGTCAAAACAGTACCACCAACACGACTCTACCTGATACCCGTGATAAACGGGCATTAAAGGAGGCTGTTGACGCTGTAGTTAACAGTTTCGCCAAACACACACAAGGATATGGACGCGGTAAGTTCGAATAACATTTCTTAAATAAAAAAAAATATTTATTTATATCTTTCTTTACTTTATTTTGATGCCGCATTCTTTAAAATTTGTGTTTTATTTCATTTGTACTTTAGATTGGAATTTCTAATGACATTTTATTGTTTTCATTGTTCGTTAATTTAATCAACACGCAATTTTTGATAGTATTACTAACCGTTTGATGATTTTTTTCGTATAAATAAAATAATCTCTAGTTAAAGCCGATAGAAAATTTAATTATAAGAAAAAGTAAGGCCAAGTGTATTTTTTTTATAGATTCTGTGGATAGTTTTATATATATTTAAGCGGGCAAATAACATATTTCGTAAAAGTTTTATTAATTTCCTCCGATTGCAGCAATAAGTTACTTTAATGTTAATTTTAGGAGGTTTTATTGTTTTGTTATATTTCATTGTTTGTGACGCAATTAAATTCCTGTATGTAAGTTCTTGTAAGCTCTTTAATATTAATATATTTTTGTTTTTTTTCGCTTAAATTTTGGTTTCAACGTTGTATAAATACAATTCAGTTAAAATTTCGTTTGTGTTTTCTTGTTTGTTCATCGTAGGTAACAAAGAACTATTGTTTAAACTTAAAATGTTTGTTACAAGTCTTCGTTAATATAACTGAAAATGTTATAATTTGTTTTTCTGTTAATAAATTTAAGAATACATAGAATAAAAAAATTATGTCCTTTATCGTTAGTTGACTTTATTATTAATTAAGAATGATCGATTTAAACTTCTTCATTTATATCTGTGATCTCTTTCCTTAAAGTATATTAACTCAAGAAACTAGTCGTTTAAACGGTCTGAACGTGAATTCGTTTTTAATTATTCGATCGATACCGTGGATTAATATAAATGTAAGAGATGTTTAATTGTATATCTTTCTGATTAATTATTTTTCACTACTAATTAAATGAAACTGAAGCGTTATTTAAACAGTTTATTGATCCAGGGTATATATATGAATTTTTTTTCATAAAATTATTTGGAAAGTACAATAAAAATATTTTTCGTTGAGTTTGGTTTTGTTTTGTGTGTTTATATAAATTAAACTTTATATTACTTTGTTTTTTTAAATTTATATTGCATTAACGATCATATCTTTGAAGCTGATACTACCGAAATATTAAACTAAAATACACAAAATGCGTTTATATAGTAGAATTTATGCAGTTTTATATAGATCATTATTAAATCGACAAAAAATTACATAACTCGTGGCTTAGTTTTTGACGCTTATTTTAAATTAATTATTTTGTAAACCATACAATTTAACTTTAAATGTGTGGATGATTACAATTTTATTAATAGAAAATAAATCAATAAATTGATTTTTTTTTTATAAAAGATTATCATGAGAATTTAACTTGTTCTTTTTACACAATTCACAGAGTAGCGTACATTATAGACAAAATATTAAAATAAACTTGCAGAAAAATTAGTAAATAAATTATTTTTAATTATAAACATTTATAGAAATAACAAACTCCCGCATTAAATTTTTTAACTGAACAACTCAAAAGTTCTTTTTCAATTCAATTCATTTAATGTTTTTTTTTTTAGTTCACAAAGGCCTAATTTTTAAGAGGAAAGTGGGTAGATTTATTATTTTCTTTAAATTAGAATAGTATAATTTATAAGGTGTTTTATTCATTTCTTTGTTTATTTTTCGTCTTTGAATAAATTGATAATTTATTCAAATTATTTCAATTTATGCTATATCTAATTTTAATTAATTAGAATAAAATTGGTGCAATGTGCTTATAATGTAGACGTACCTTTGTTCTTATCTCACCGATTAATAATACTTCCATAAAAACAGTAATTTTTTGTTACTGATAAATTTTTGACATCTTGAGAAAATCGAATTTGTTTCGTTTACGACAAAATTAAATTGTGTATTTTTGTTTTCAAGCGTTTTAATCAAACGCTAAGATTTACATTGATCTCACTTCTAATTGATTTCTTCGCTTACGTCGTAGACCAATATTTAATAATAATTATCATACTTTCATACAGACAACGGTTCGTGTACACGTGTAATACTCAGGATATGAGAAATTAACTTTTGTTTTAAATTCTATTTTTAATAGATTATCTAAAAATCTAAAAGATCTTCTCACAAGTGTATTTAAAATTAATTAAAACTTTGTTTTTTTAGAAAAAGAATTTGTTTGTCGATGAGCTTTTTAAATTAGATTAATTTGAATTCCCTACAACTAGTTAAACGCATACTTAATACTTATTGTAAAGCCTTCAATATTTTCATTTTATTCTGTACCAATTTTATTTATTTATTATTTTGATATAGTAACATCACTATTATTTAATTAGTATTAATTATATAGACTACAATCATTATTCAATTTTTTTTTTAATTTATATATTAATTTTGTAATGCTATACTGATTAAGATTTTTATAATATCCTTTGATCCTTCCAAGCAGATAAGCATTCCTTCCTTTTATTATCCGTAGAATAGCACGTACCTACCGCAATTCGTATTATGTTACGATATAAAAAAATATTGCTTTTGAAATAATATTCCTGGATGATGCGAAAAATCAAAATTAAGTATTTAGATTTTCTAAATATTTAACCTTTAAAAATTAATAGTAAGATTTGATTGATTTTTATTGGTTAATTTATTTGGGAAAAGAATATGTCTAGATTTTTAAAAATGTCATTAAAATTTAAAAGTTTGTTGTATTTTTTTTTCTTTTTAATAATATGACTATTGTGTGTCACTATTAATAAATATTCTGATAAAATGTATTTTTTTCGTCTTCTATAAACGTCATTATCTGTTAAGGACGCCAACGATCATTCCGGACTCGCTTTGCTTTGTCAACGACCGAATGAAGTAATTTATATTCTGAGATCATAATCGTTATAATAGATTCTCTCGAATTTTTTATTCATGGGAAGTTTTTCTTCTTTTAATTCTTCTTTTGCCTTTACTTTTTCTTTAACTTGAACTATTGTAATTTATATTATTTTGTAATACGTTATCTTATATTATAACCACCGATTATCATCTTTGTTATTTTCAATAGTTATGATAATGTTTAATAACGTAATATTTTATAACAGAAATGTTAAAAAAAATGGTAAATAGTGATTTTACATCATGAATATATCACGTCAGGATTATGCTGGTCCTCAGTTAAAAAAAAAAACTCTAGCAAATTACTTTCTGTTGAAATAAGGAATATGTGTAAAATCGTGATCAGAAGTGTCATAAAAATACAAGTTTAATTAAAATAAATAAAAATAAGTATGAAATAATATTATTAAATGTTGTATTACCGTTACATAGAATTTTTTAATATTGTTTAATTGTGAATATTTTTTAAAAGCATCAGACTCTTTCGTAAGCCGAAATATTTTGCAGTACGAAAAAATATTTCTTTGATTTGATTTGATAATTTTTGAGAAATAAATCGCATTTCTTTGATTCAAGGGAAATTTATTTGTTTAAGATTGTCAAATATTGACCTGAAATTCTATCTTGTAAAATTAATTTGGAGTTTTTAAAAGAGTCCCAAAGAGGTAATATTATAAATATTTATTAATGTTATACAATTTTTTTACATCGACAATACATTCATTACAATATTGGGATAAATGAGTAAACGTTCTCTTATATTGGGATATAAAAATAAAAAATATTATGATGATTCTGTTTAAGACGTAAGGTTTTATCGGTGTTTGGTGCAATGTAACCAACATGAATCACCCTTATTAATAAATTTAATTGATTATTCTGAGTAGTAGTATCGTTAACATTATCGATGTATAAACATTGATTTATTACTAAAATATTATCGATAACTTTAATCTAAATTATACATATTGGCATTATTATAATTATTTTATTTTTATTTCCTTGTACGAAGTAAAGGAAGTATTGTGATCGCAAAAAAATTCGGTTTTCAGATTTGAACTGAAATACCCATTGTGACCGTCCCTGAATCAATTTTGACTAGTTTTGGCGTGATGTCTGTACGTACGAATGTATCTCGCATAACTCAAAAACGATTAGCCGTATAATGTTGAAATTTTGGATTTAGGACTGTTGTAACATCTAGTTGTGCACCTCTCCTTTTGATTGCAATCGACTGAACCAAAAGTGTACAAAAAAGCACAAAATCCAAAAAAATGGATTTTTTCTTAACTACAGTAATAAGCCTTCATTGAAAGATTTTCAACGAAATTCATAAGCGGTACTTATTTTTATTGATTCCAGAGTTATAGCCAAATTAAATTTTAATTAATGAAATATTTGGATCTTACAAGGGGAAGGCACATCGGTTCGAATCAGACTTCATCTCCTTTTTTTTAAATTTAAATTTATTGATTTATTAAAAATTATTAACTTCTGATTGTAAAAAAATTACAATAAGTAATAATTCAATAATAACAATAAAAAAAAATTATTTTAATTCAAAAGTTTTTATAGATGTTAATAAATTATTAATAAATCAATATATTTAAATTAAAAAGAAAGTTAAAAAAATATATATGTATATGAAACCGGGTTCGAACCGATGTGTCCATGGTTACGTATCCAACACGTACTCACTTACGCCACGTATCTACTAGAGTGACTTGAAACAAAATCAATATATAAATTAATTTAAAATCCTGATACGGATACCACAACAAAAAGTGACACAATGTGGTCTCCACAATATAATTGTGTAACTGTCCACTTTATTAAAGAGAATTGGAGGATCGTATCTCACTTTCAAATGAAATAAGTTTAAATGAAGAGCAGCAAAAATTATGTATATGTAATTTAATAGGCGTACAAAGAAGTCATGTGGTGTCCACATCAGATTTTTTACCTTAGTTGTACTCGATTTTAATGTAAAATGTCTTTCATTCTTACAATCAAAACTTTTTTAACGGACTTCAAAAAAGAAAGTTATCTATTCGACCCGTATAGTTTGTTTTTTTTTTTTATATTTGTTCGCGCATAACGTATTTCCTATAAATCCGAATGAAATAAATGTTGTTGCAATCGATGCAGCTGCTTTTTGCGGTGGAACTATGATGTTGAAAAATCTTTTAGGCCCAAAATATCGGTCTGAAAATTGACATAAAAATTCTTTTTTCGCCGTCCGGCGGATAAGTAGGGACAGTGGGAATCCTGATATTTTACATGTATGCGTCACGTTAGATATGGTCTTCTTTAGGGCAGGTAATGTAAGTTTCTGCACAAGGTATGTAGTAGCACCTTTAATAAAATCATAAAAAAGTGATATCTCGTTTTAAATCTTTCAGACTCGATATGCGTTATATAAAATATACATCATCGTTTGGGAAAATCCCAACCACCGTTGGGGAAGACTTGTGACGATTCCGGTCGCCCCCCCCCCCTTACACGTTAGAGACGGTGGGAATCTTATAATTTTATTATACGTGCGTCGCATTACATGGTCTTGATATCGTTTCCATTTTTTTTTTTTTAATAAATATTATCAGCTCTCCTTTTAATAAAATTTTCAATAAAAATTATTATGTCAAACGTCTTTTATTTCCTTTATAGTCACACTAATTTTCTATAGCTAATCTTATCCAATATCAGTTTGATACCTTTCGTCGTGATTACACAAAAAAGGATAATTTAAGTCAAATTTAAGTTAAAATTTTTTTTTTAATTTCGTCCAAACATTTTTGATGTTAGTGTCATTGATAATGGGGAAGGTTGACAGTTAAATTTATACGATTTATAACTAAACCACTTTTTTTTTTGTAAAATTTTCACTGGTAATTTTCGTGGATGGTAAAATAATTTTTGACTATACTGAGGTATATATATTTTACTAAGTATGTCTTCTTTATTTTGGTTATCATTCATTTCACGACTATTTAATTTGCTTATCATTACTTACAGCGTGTCATCAAAATTTATGATAGTATTTCTACTGTTGTATCGTAATATTTTTCCACTCGGGTTTTTTGATAAAACTTTTCATATTCCCTGTACGAATCTTGTATATTACGTTCTCTTCTTTTTTTTTTGCCTTATCATATTTCATTTGGGTTGGCTCTTTTATTTCTCTTACACCTTTATGCGCCCTATCTTTAATAATTTCAGGATTTATTTCTATTATGGCTACATCTTTTTGTAATTCAGCTCATCGGAGGACGGCCACGGTCTCTTATATAGGAAAAATCGTTCTTGTCATACGGTTATAATCTTGACAACATGATATGGCCATACCGGCTTATTAAATATCCCTTATGTTTCATATTACGTTGTATTACCGACAATTCCGACAGATTTTACTTCCGTTTATACGTAAAGTGTTTAAATTTAATTTATGTTTTTATTTAACTTAAATATATCTTTTTCTTTTAAAATAAATTAAAAAAAGTTAGAGTTGGATAAAAATTTATTAAATTAAAAAAAGAATATTTAAATTTAATTTGCAAAAATTACTCAGGGTAACACATTAGCATTATAATTTATAACTTTGCTTTTATAGAACTTTGCATTGTTTATAAACGTATTTTTCTAAGATGAATATTAAAGATTTATAAACCCTGATTATATATTTGTTTCCCGTTTCAATTACTTTTGAATTAATGCTCATATTAATCGTATTTAATAATAATTTTCATTTTATAATTTAAATAAATTTTTGATCGTTAAAGTTTTTATGAATAAACGTAAAGAAAACGAGTTCTGTTGCTTTTGGTGGAGATGATGTTTCGCGTCTCTTCTCATCAAAATATGAACGAAATTAACTTTTTTCTGCAATCTAATACTAAAAAAAAAATAGTTTTACTTTTCATCCGCGCGGTTCAAATTTGAATAAAATCACATTTATTATATCCTTAATACTTGTTAATAATTTTATCCATTTTTATCAGAATCAGTTCGGGCGCTGATTACTCAATTAAATACGGTAATCATTTTAAATTTTATTGTTTAGCATCCCGAACATTTTATGATTATCGATAATTACGATTAAAAAAATAGGTATGATAGTTTTTAAGTCGTTAGAGTACATCGTTCCGAGTACCTTCACTACAAAGATAGATTATGATTGGATATCGACCGACCAGTCAGATGTCCTGCTAGTTACACAACTAGTAAACACGTCTTAACCACGTGACATACTTCTTCTACTCATGTACGACGATCTTCCGCCCACATTTATTATCGTTTATCTTTAAGTATTTTAATAAGGTACTTTTCCGTTACATACCACTTACATAACCACTTACTCTTCTTATATGACGGTTTTCTTTCTTTTAAATGAAATTATTTTAAAATCTACTGCTAGATTTAATGATCGCTTAATTAATGTCTTTAAATTACTTAAAACTACATAATTCACAAAAAATTAAGGTTACGTCACTACTTCACATCTTAACTTCATTTTGTAATAGATTCAACGTTGCTAATCGGATATTTTATAATTACAATACCGAAACGACGGATGTCCCTTCATATTATTTTTAATTACGCGTCTTATATCTTGAAAAAAAAAAGTGATAGCGTAAATTTTCCCTTCATATTTGGTGTTCTGTTGCGATGATGAATATAATATGAAGATTTTTGTTATTGAGAAAAGAAAATACTGATGTTCTCTTAAACACGAGTACCGCATCGGTTTCGTGGTTAGATTATTACAAAATATTGTTTTGAAAAGCGCTACATTTTAATTAATTCTATGCCTTACTGACTGTGAACAATTAAATATCGCCTACGTAAGATAGACTTGAATCATAAACAATATCCTTGGAATAAATATAAACGAAAACTTTGTACTTAAAAATTATTAGTTGTAAAACAAATGTTTTCATAATAATGATGAATTATTTCGAAAATTAATCTTAATCTACTTCCTTATCTACTACAGAGTTGAATAAAATGCTAAAAACAATTTTAAGTTTTTTTCTCAGTAGTTATAATTTATTATAAAACAGAATATTAGAAAGTATGTAATGTTACAATGACATTAATGTTGGGTTTGCTAATTTATCTCAGTCTCAAGTCTTATTTAACCTAATATTATTCCATATACAGAGTGTTTCTAAAATGGTGGGCTGGCTACACTTTTTCGGATCCTATTTGTAAAACTAAACAAAAAATATCCTTAGGAAAAATGGCAATTTCTCCTTTGTTCTTTCTCTGCCCGCCATTTTGTTATTTTTATATAAAAATTTATCTCAAGTTCGGATAGAGGAATCACATTAATATTTTATAAGCGTCTTTGTAATAAAGTTTTAAAATGAGCAAAAAATCAGGACTTAAATACTTTTGCAATTACAAAATTGCGGTCATGTTTATTTTTCAATCCGTTACATCTCCATAAATATTAGTTTTATCAAAATGTATGTCTTTACTAAGACATAAAAAACTTTTAAAAGACTTTTAAAAAAAAGGCGTTTTATTTTTTTAAATCGATTAACAAATAGCCGAGTTATGGCAGAAGATTGATGTTGTAATTTTGTGTCTGTTTTCATATCCTCCACTTTACATTCAATTCGATTAAATATTAATTGTTTTTATTTATTGTTAATTCTAGTGTTGTAAATTAATATTAAAAATTAAATAACAATTTTCTCAGAATAATAAACCTAATATTTACGACAAAAAATCACAAAATCAATTTTCTCCCATAACTCTATTTGTTAAACGATTTAAAACAATAAAATGCCATTTTGTTAAAAATAAAAGAATATTCTTGCGAATTAACATAAATTTTTATTAAAAAAAATTTACGAAGATATAACGGATTGAAAAATAAATATAACCGTCATTTTGTATTGTGAAGGTATAAGTTACGATTTTTTGCTAATTTTAAAACTCTATTACTAAAGCGCTTTCCAAATATCTAAATATTAATGTAATTCGTCTATCTGAACTTGAGATATAAATTTTTATTTAAAAATAACAAAATGACGGACAGGGGGAGAATGAAGGAGAAATTGCCATTTTTCCTAAGGATATTTTTGTTTAGTTTTACAAGTAGAATCCGAAAAAGTATAGCCAGCCCACCATTTTAGAAACACTCTGTATGTGTATGTATATATATATATATATATATAAATAAAATTTTTAGATTTTTTGTACACGACAGTCTGTGTTAGAAATTAAGCAAAATGATTACTCTTTTAAAAAGAATCGAAATAAATTAAAAATATGACAGAAATATATTATTACGCATCAGTAGATTTTATCGGTGACTAGCGTTGTTTTTGTGTAGTAGCAGTGTGTGGTTCTACCTGTAGTTAATGTTGGTGACAGTGACAGACAAAGTTATTCACAACACCTTGAACCGACCGGCCGACCGACCAACCTCACGTGAAATTACAGCTTTTAGAACACGGTTTCCAAGATTATTCAACAACATATTCATGTTACCAGAAAATCAAACAGAAGAATTCAACAGTATAAAATACTTAACATACTGTGTAAACGACTGAATATAACACAACACACTCATCGATTCATTTTTACATAAATAATGAAAGAAAGAAAACATAAAAACAAAATGTCTTTAAAAGTACATTACAAATTGACCCTTTTTTTTTTTTTAGTATCTCGCTGAGAAAATTATTGCTGAATAATAAAATTCCCTAATATATGCACGGTTAGCAATACATTTTACCAGTTTACTTATGATTTGAAAACTATGTTGAAATAATGAACCTTTACCCGCCATCATGTAATCATGTAGATTCAAAGATAATTTATAGTTTTACAAATCGAATGAGAAATAATGTTTAAAGTTACCGATTTGAAATTTCAGAAATGAAAGTATTATATAATGAGATAACTCTTATAAAGATTTTTTTTTGCAATCTTTTTCAATGATTTTTTTTAGTTACATGCGATAAAAATAAATATATAAAAGAAATGCTACAAAAAGATGCCTTTTTTGTTATCATTTTGATATCAAAATTTAAAAAAAACGAGTAAAAAATAAAAATTTAGTATCATCTAACGTAGAATAAAATTTTCTAAAAGGTGATACTATTTATTTGATATCAGCCAAACGGTTTTATAACTATAGAATTTTAAATTCATGTACGTATAATTTTAACGTCCAACAGTGAGATCCGATTTTTGTTCGGATCTCACTGTTGGAATAAATTTCAATGTTAATGATTAAACAAACTTTGTTTTTATTTTTTTTTTTTTTTGTCTTCAGTCATTTGACTGGTTTGATGCAGCTCTCCAAGATTCCCTATCTAGTGCTAGTCGTTTCATTTCAGTATACCCTCTACATCCTACATCCCTAACAATTTGTTTTACATATTCCAAACGTGGCCTGCCTAACAATTTTTTCCTTCTACCTGTCCTTCCAATATTAAAGCGACTATTCCAGGATGCCTTAGTATGTGGCCTATAAGTCTGTCTCTTCTTTTAACTATATTTTTCCAAATGCTTCTTTCTTCATCTATTTGCCGCAATACCTCTTCATTTGTCACTTTATCCACCCATCTGATTTTTAACATTCTCCTATAGCACCATAAATTTTATATATCAAGTACTGAAGACGCTCTAACAAACATAAAATTAACAAAGATTAAACTGATTTCAAAAAGTAAAAATATAATTAAATTTCAGTTCTTCCTTAGTTTAAAGTCACCTTAAATTAAAAATTAACAAAAATAAATTTTTTTTTTTTTAAGTATTAATTTTACTTTCTGACCGAAATTGATAAAAGAAGGAAATTCTCAGTTCAATTAATATATATGTTTATGTAAGTAGGTTAAATAATTTTACCTTTCACCAAAAGGACCGATTTTGATTTATTTTTCATAGCGAAAATTTCTCTGGTGATTCAACTGTAAGTTTTTTCAAATAATATGAATGAAAGGGTTTACAAAATCAATACCTTATCTTCTTACTCAAGTTAAGGATATCTCTTTTCTTTGCCATTATCATTACGTATTATTTAAATTATATAGCATAATATTATAGCCTAACGTCATTATGATATTCCTAATATTTTTACGCGAAAATTCAAAAAACTTAATCGGTTAAAAGTATTTTTTTTATTTGTTTATACTTGATAGCAAACTCCTCTTCACATAGTTTTTATCTCTTTTAAAATTTTTTTTAGATACAGGTCTCTTGCCTTTGCGTTTCTTATAAGCCACATCTTTTTTTATGCAGATAGCGGTTTTATTTTTTACCCGTTGTAAATCTGTTTAAATAAAAATAAAATTAAAAACTGTAATACAAAATAAATAAATAAAAGTGACTAAAAAGATCTGTACAAAAAAAATATTTAGTTTTTCAATTATTATTTAAATTTTTAAATCTGTCCAAATAGTAAGGGCTATTAAATTTTTGGAAGCTGATCGTATTTAATTTGGATCGATTTTGAGAGTGAAGCGAAAAAACTTATTTAAAGGATTTAAAAGCGTTATTTTTCGTTGTTTGGTTTTGTTTTAAAAATCAAAATATCTGTATATATAATTTAATGTCTATGTAACAAGACCGGGATAGCGGACCTGAATAACGGATTCCTGCCAATTAAAAAGTAAGTAGTAGAAAATATAATAACGGGAGGAATTTAAAAAGGGAATAAAAAATGCGTTTAGTAAAGGTAACAGGTCTGTTTAACAATGGTCCTTTGTAATACTGTCTACTGATACATTAAAAACATGTCGTTCCGTAAGAATAGTTACCGGACCAATGTTTGGAATTTCATGAGAAAATGAGAGGGCGATCGATCATTCACACGCTTCGAATTGGGTCCGGTTCGACAGATAAAGAAGATAGGAGTATAAATACTACGGGGAAGACCGGTTAAAAGTCAGTTCCTCGAGTCTGCGAGATGAAGTCTGCGATGTGAATTCCGCGAATCAGTCTCAGCAAGACGATGTGATATCAGTCTGCGAGGAGATTTCTGTGAGATATCAGTCAGCAAGAGTATTCTCCAAGGAGATCAGCGAAGCAGCAAATTTCGAGTGAAGGTTCGATGCAATTAAGATGACGCCAATACACTAAAAGAAGAAACGGGTCGGTGAGTTACTGTGACTGTAAGTGAAAGAGATAATGCATTAAATTTCATTCATAAACTGTTAGGGAAGTTTTATTTGTGAACAAAAAAGGTATTTGGCGTAAAAGAACTTTATATTTGTCTTTTCTATTGTACTATTGTTGTTAATACAAGACTGGTGGTTAAACGTGTTTAGACTTGCGGTCTGGTAATATCTTTTGTCAATGGGACTGAATTCTGGTTTTTATTATTTTTCTACCTGTGAATAAATCCTGACAATTAATTAAAATTCTCTTTTGTATGTAATCTCTGTTTTTTATTATTATTTTTATTGACATAAATGACTGTTTGTTGACATTTAATATTATGATTGTTTACTGTTGCCGTTATTGTCATTATTCTAATTATTATTGCGAAATTTTTTTTATTGTCTGATTATTATTTTGGTACTGATTATTATACATTTTTTTTATTATTTGTTTTATTATTGTTGCTTACTATTATTAATACCATTGTTATTATTATTATTGATTTGTCTTGTTTTACTTATTTTTTTAAACCAATAAATTGTAATTATATAAACGTTTTCATTCGTCAATGTCTTATTGTGATCAAGGCGCGAACACTCATACTTAATTTAAAATTAGGGTAGGCCTTAAAAATATTCATCCTTACTAAAGTTTCCTGTTCATTGCAAGAAATACCTAACGCGAGAAACAAGCGACTTGATAAAAATAAGAGAAGGAATTCAGAAAATAAGTTAAGAAATTAGTAAACGCTGGAATTTTACACATCTTTATGTGCGCATTATGAATTATGAAAATATGAATATTAATATAAAAGGTATGTTTATGACAGTGCAGAGTTCATAAAAAATTATTCCTTTTTCTTATGGCTTGTTAGTAATCCTTTAATAAAGTCAGTTGAAGTATAATACGGTGTACAAAACTAGTTTATAAATTACTTTAATCATTTTAATGTTTCTCATCCGTGTGTTTTATGTCAAACTTCCTCGTTACTGTATATTTCTTATACCTTCAGAGAATCATTTTATCACCACAACGTCATAAAATTCATAGTCATAAATCGAGTTTATAATTATATTATTGTACACGAGTACACACAGCAGAAAGTTCATAGTTCATTGAAAATTTAAGATCCTTATTAAAATTTCATGTTCATTTATTTTCTTTGCTTTCCTTACCGTCTACAAGTTTTAGCCTTCGTACAATAATTTGTACTTGTCTGCTGCTTCTTTATCGATTATTTTAATTCTCATTTTCTTTCTGATGTACTTATTCGCACGAGAACCTGTCTTAACGTAATCTTTTATCATACAACCTGTTACAGTATAATTAATTAATATTATTAGGAATAATTATTTAATTTTTCACTTTTTGTTATAATTTTTAAATATTTTCAACGAAGTAAAAATATTGAAAATAAATTAAAAATATTACCTATTTGTCTTATGATTAAAACGAATCTTTATTTTTATTTTTTTTAAATTTTATGCATCGATACCTGTGTTTGATCACGCAATTAACAACACGATGTACCTCCACGTTTTTATTTCTGCTCTATTGTAAAATTCATTTTTTTAGTCCGAATTTAAAAAAAAACAACTAAAATCGTACGTTTTACAATGCAGGGATATACCCGACTTTGTTGGATTGCTAAATACTATCTCGTTCAATTTGTATGAGAATGACTGTACAATTACTGGTCCAAGTGAAATAAGATTTGGTTTAATTTGATCTTTCTGGATTTTCTTGTTTGTTACGTAGTCATGGCTCATATACATTTTATTAAATTAAAAAAAAACTATTTAAAAACAAGCAAACCGACAGTAAACCTTTTCCCTAATTAATATTAGGGATCTTTTCCGTTAAGTGCTCTTCTATTTTTTAAAAACTTTTATTAGTTTACTAAAGGAAGAGATATTACATTTTTATACCTACTCTTTAGTCCGAAATTAAAAAAAATAAAAATAAAATCGTACGTTTTGCAGTGCAGGGATATACCCGACAAATTGTTGAATATTTTCTCGTTCAATTTGTATGAGGATGACTGTACTTTTTGAATTTTCTTTTTTGTTACGCAGTTATGACCCAAATAAAAAACAAAAAAAAAAGTAGCTTATGTGTTCTGGTGTACATAAATTCCCTAAGGAAGAATGAATTCTACAATATTGGATATTATTTTTATCAAAACAATTAACGCAACAGTTTTGTGAACAATAGATATAACTTATTTTGAACTGAATTTAATAAATTAATCTATAAAAATAAATTTACTTAATAAATTGAAAATTAAAATTATGTATAAATTGAATTTTTTTTTTCTTTATTATCGGTAGAATTTTCAGTTAATTACAAAAAAAAAAAAATAATAATAATCTTGCTGTAATAAGCAACATCAGAAGCTCTGTTTTCAGAAAAAAAAACAGGACATTATTAACCGACTGGTAGATTTACTTCCACTAAAAGTATTTATTTTATTTGATTCTACTTTTGAATATTTTTAGCCACAACATAAACAGTAAATACTTAACAAAGTAAACATTTACAGTAATCTGAACAAACTGTTCGTCGAGCGGTGATTCAAGGAGTGAGAGAACTCTAGCAGCTTTCTTTCAGCAATTATATTGGCTGTCATTTTTAAATGGAAAATCGTTAGATTGACTTTGTTATGCCTGATAGAAAGAACGTACTGCAAAATTTCATAAAAACTAGAACAACGCGTTTAAATATATTTGAGTCACTAACATACAAAGACGAAATTCCAGAAGGTTGAGTTAAAAAAAATATTTATTTTTATCCCAGCCGGTTTTCCGTTCTGGTTTCTTTAATAAAATAACAAAAAAGGCAATGAATAATTGAATAGTGGTTATACTCTATGTCCCACGAAGAAATTAAGAAACTTTCAGGACATGTTCTACTGGTGAAAATAAAGAAAAAAGTTCATAAAACAAAGATCTGAAACATGTTGTTTTCGAGTTACGGCTAGCAAAAATTTAGTCCAGATTTCATTTTTTCTAATAAAAAGAAGCCCTACTGTAACTTTTGGAACCCAAATTAAGGACGTTGTTGTGGCGTGATCGTACACGGCAAACACGTCGTACAGAGGAAGACGATATTAAGAGAAAGGCATGATAAAAAATGACATAAAACTGTAATACGAGTAATTTTTACTTCGATAAAAAAAATTTATTAAACAATTTCTATTTTAAATTTATTAATGTTGAATTTTGTCAAACGAAAAGTAAAATTCCGTCATCGATAGAATAACAGAGGGTTGCAATACCATAAAATACAGGGCTATGAAGAGGAGTTGGACGTGATTGGTGGTTTCTTATGTAATTTCAGCTGTTTTGTTTCGATAAAAAAACAATTTTTTAATGTTTTTATTTACTTTTTATTGGCTATGTTTACAGTAATTTTCTCAGAATTAAATTCTCTACAAGTTTTGTTATTAAATATTTCACATTTATTAATCATTTAAAAAAGCTGTTGTGGTAAAAACTAAAAAAAAATGTTTTTCGACACGGAATTTTGTGTTTTACGTTGGATATCTTAAAAACTACAGGAATTACAGTTCTAGTACCTTTCTTTCTTTTTCCTGTTTAGCCTCCGGTAACTACCGTTCAGATAATACTTCAGAGGATGAATGAGGATGATATGTATGAGTGTAAATGAAGTGTACTCTTGTATATTCTCAGTTCGACCATTCCTGAGATGTGTGGTTGATTGAAACCCAACTACCAAAGAACACCGGTATCCACGAGAACTAGTATTAAAATCCGTGTAAAAATAACTGAATTTATTCGGACTTCAACGCTGGAACTCTCGAATTCCAAATCAGCTGATTTGGGAAGACGCGTTCACCAGTAGACCAACCAGGTGGGTTACAGTTCTAGTACCTGTCTTATCCTATTTCCCAGCCAAAATTACATAAGAAACCACCAATTTTGCGCCTTAATTTTTGTCCCAAAAATTATATTAGGGCTTCTTTTTATTAGAAGAGCTGAAATCCGGGTGAAAGCTTTTATTAGCCATAACTCGAAAACAAAACGTTTCCCGATCTATGTTTATATGTACTTTTTTCATTATTTTCACAGTAGAACATGTCTTGTAAATTTATCCGTTTCTTTGTGGGACATATTGTATAAAAAAAAATGTTTAAAGATATGTAGGTTGATGAAATCCGTAAATGAAAAAGTTGAGACGTTATAAAAAAAAAATGGAATCTCGAGTAAGATCTTTATTAGAAACAGTTTCAGGGTGTATTCTATCACCCTTTTAAGGCATTCAGGATAAATAATTTAGTTATGAGGGAATTATAGATAGCAAAACCTGTGGGCAAAGACAGAGTCAGAGTACACAAAGGAATAGTAAATAATAATTAAATAAGTCGGGTGTAACAAATATCCTAAAATTAAAAGCGATTGTCATAGAATAGAAATTTAGCGGATAAGATCATAAAAATCAGTCGGTTAATCGGTGACGAAAAACGTGTTTCAAAAATTTTTTATAACAAATAAATAAAATAAATGATTAAAGCGTTCTAGAAATTACATTTAAAATTTTTAAATATATATCTTGAAGGCTAATCGTGTTTTGCTTACATTGTTAGGATTTTATGACGTAGAACTTTACCCGTAATATTCCGATGTATTCGTGTACGTGTTGGAACAAAAATCTAAGAAGACCTTACCAGTTTAAATGATTTATTGGGTCGTAAAAATGCGAACTTTCCACCTGTAGTCGTCTTCATATATGCTGTTGCATTGTGCAAGCGAAACTAATGGTAGGGGTCCTCTCCTTATGGGTCAGCTACAAACGCCTTTTTTTTTTTTTTATTTACTACTGTCCCTTAAACGACCGTCCGTTCCGCTAAACAGCTTTATTTGAGACCGTCCATTCGGTAGGCCTACATCTGGTTCTTTACTCCCTATTATAACGGGAGTCGGACGGAGTTCACTTTAATTGTAATTTCGTTTTCTTTTTCTTCATAACCCTATATTTTATGGTATTGCAACCCTCTATTATTCTATCGATGACAGAATTTTACCTTTCGTTTGACAAAGTTTAACATTAATAAATTTAAAATAGAAATTGTTTAATAAATTTTTTATCGAAATAAAAATTACTCGTATTATAGTTTTACGTACATTTTTTGTAAACATGCCTAGATCTTTTCTCTTAATATCTTCTGCCTCTGTACGATGTGTTTTCCGTGTATGATTACGTCAAAACAATAATTCTGTCGGTTTATTTTAAAAAATAAAACATCGACGTAAAAAAATGTATCGTACAGATCGTAAAACAAATTCCAAAATTATATTTGTTTTATTCTTAACAAAATAAAAGTTACTAATTGAATTTTATTATTATGGAATATCTATCAAAGTAGCCCTTTTTTTTTGTGAAATTCAGTGAGTGGTAAAACGGAAAACGAGAAACGTAATAAAAAACTTATATGAAAAATTATGAACAAATGATTTTTTTCAACCGATTAAATAAAATCTGATCTAGAGACCACATGATTTCCTTGTACGCCTATTAAATTACATATACAAATTTTTTTCTGCACTTCATTTAAACTTATTTCATTTGAAAGTGAGATACCATCCTCCAATTCTTTAATGAAGTGGACATTTACACAATTGCTGAAATATTAGTTTTTATTAACATCAAATATTTATACAATTATTAATTCAACAATCTTACATAAGAATAGAATAGTCCCTTTATTACTCGTATTATTAGATCAGTATTATTCGTATCTTCTTGAGTTGCTCATTAACAAAAGTTTCAGATTTCTGGTGTGTCGTATAAATAAAAGTTAATAATAACTAAACTATTCCATTTAGTGAATTCCTTTGTAATGACTAAAAATGTTAATTTCGACCTTACGGTGTCAAATATTCAGGTTTTATTATTAGATTATTTGGTGAATAATCAAAAATGAAAAAGAAACAATCATACAGAAAAAAGAAAGATAAAATGAAGAAATATACCTCAAAAAAAAACGACAAGAAGATGAATATGAAGAGGAAGAAAATATTAAAACCAAAGAAAGAATAAAAATATTAAGAAAAGATGATAAATATAAAGAGGAAGTAAACGTTAAGACCAATGATAGAATAAAAAGAATAAGAGAGGATTATGAATATAAAGAGAGAGAAGATTTGAAAATCGTGTACACAAATTAAGATCAAAAGCATTATATCAAATCAAAGAGCGATTAAATGACTGGCAAAAAAAAATAAACGAAATGATCAACTCAGACTTAGGGAGAATATTGTCCGAAAATATCAGAACAGTAATGAATTAAAAGATAGGAGTTTTTGCAATTTATTAAAGATCGGGCGTGTGTGCCTCAGTGTTGTGCTTGTGAGGGTGTATTTTTCAATCACACTTTAGTTAACGTTAATGTAAATAAAGTTAAACAGAAATTCCAAAATGATTAAACAGAAATTAAACTAGCAAGTCAAAAAATAACGCGATTCTAAAAAATATTTTTTAACTAATACTAAATAATCAGATGTTTCATCAAATCTTATTACATACACACTTATGTAATAATGCCTATTAAATTTCATATACACATTTTTAAAAGTACATAAAATTTTATTTCACTAATAACTTCTTTTTTTTTTGTTATTATTGAATTATTATTTATTGTAAAACTTTTCTTTCCACTCAGAGGTTAATAAATCGATATATTAATAAATCGCTATATTTAAATTAAAAAAAAAAAGATGAAGTCGGATTCGAACCGATGTGCCTTCCCTTGTAAGATCAAAATATTTCATTAATTAAAATTTTATTTTGCTATAACTCTGGATCCAATGAAAATAAGTACCACTTATATATATATATATATATATATATATATATATATATATATATATATATATATATATATATATATATATATATATATAGCGTTGAAAAGTTCTCAACGAGGGCTTATTACTGCAGTTAAGAAAAAGTCCAAAATCCAATTTTTTTAGATTCTGGCCTTTTTTGGACACTTTTGGTCCAGTCGATTGCAATCAAAACGGGAGGTGTACTACTAAATGTTATAACAGTCCTAAATCCAAAATTTCAACATCCTACGGCTAATCGTTTTTGAGTTATGCGAGATACATACGTACAGACGTCACGCCAAAACTAGTCAAAATGGATTCATGTATGTTCAAAATGGATATTTCCGTTGAAATCTGAAAACCGACATTTTTCGCGATTACAATAAACTTATTAAAAAAGAATTAAAAAACTAAAAAATCATTAGCAAAAAATGAATAAATTTTAAATTTTTGAAGCCGGCGCCAAATTAATAAACCTATCTATAATTTAATTACTAATTGCTCTTCGGAAAGACGAAATTTAAAGAATTGAAAAATAGTAATTTTTCATATTTTAGTTATCTATAATATTTACTATTTTTTTTTGTTCTTTCTGCTAATTCTTCTACCGCTTTTTTAGTAAATTCTTCTTCAAGATATCCCGGCCGATTAGCTTTACTGTTCTGATTAAGCTGGTACTCTCGTTTACTTCCCAAAATACTTCACTTTTCAGTTCGTCTGTCCACCCTTCAAACTCCTCCGTCCACGTATCAAATGCCTCCATCCTGCCTTTTTACATTTTACCTAGCGTCCATGTTTTACACCGTACAGAAGTACTTCCTAAAGTAACGATTCAACATTCGCTTCTTCAAGTCTAATTCAGTCTTATTAAGTAAAGACGCTTATAAAATATTAATGTGATTCCTTTATCCTAACTAGAGATATAAACTTTTATACAAAAATAACAAAATGGCGAACTGGGGGAGAACGAAGATGAGATTACCATTTTTCGTAAGGATATTTTTTGTTTAGTTTTACATGTAGAATCTGAAAAAGTATAGCCAGTCCACCATTTTAGAAACACTCTGTATATATATTTTATAATACAATATATATATTACCATGATAAGTATATTAAATGCTAACAGTATAGTAATAATATAAATAATAATTCTACAATTACGTTGTTATAATGTAACGATAACAGCAAACAAATAACAAATATTTTCATTTGTCTAACTAGATCATGTAGGTATTTTTTTTTTTTTTTTTAAATGCCATTAAAGTAATTTAAACGAATAATAAATAAAAGAATGATTTTCTATATCACAGGAATATACAGGAATATTTACTACATCTTTTTTTAACTTCGGGAAATTAAAAAACTTAAAAATAAACATAACAGTTATAAAATGAAAATATATCTCTTCTACATCGGTTTATGTGGGTGTTGAATTCTTGTTAATTAATATTTATAATTAAAATTACAATGGATATTTATTAGTTAATTATTATTGTTATAGTTTTAATTTCTATTAAAAAAAGTAATTAAAAAAAGGATAAGTTATTTTTAGGACTTGTCCATAACGTTAAAAATTATATATTTATCGATGAATTTTTAAATATATATTATTTTTATCAGCATCCGTATTATGTACATGAATACAGTCACTAGTACATCAAAGAAATGTATGCATATTTTTATTGCCGATCAAAAAAAATTAGTACTATTAAAAAAAATTGCTGTAATGAAATTTTCCTTGTTCAAGCAATTTTAAATAATTACTTTGATATGCAACTTAATTAGCTTAGGCTACATGAAATATAAAAACAGGTTTTATAAACTTATTATTGACTGCTTGAGACTTTTTCAATTATTTTTTTATCATCTTTAAACTTCTTTCTTTTATACTTAATATTAAAAAACAAAGAAGACGAACGACGATAACTAACGATAAAAAAAAGATAAATATTTTAATATTTAAATTATTGTTGTAAAATTTATTTTTATAATAATTAGAAATTTAACACAGTATAAAAATTATTCATTATTTTACCAAAAAAATATAGATTAAAAAAAAAACCAAAAATAATACTGTTGTATTTACTATAAAGAGTGCAAAAAAGATTCATTTTTCAGGATATATATTCTAGTAATATTTTTTACTTTTGTATTTTCAATTCAGGAAAAAATAAAAATGTTAAGATTCTCTGATTAGTATTACTTATTTATTTCAGTCAAAATAATGTGGAGCAGTTGGAAAATTTTTTTTCCAATATTGTTATCAAATTTACCGACAGCCCAAAAAATCGAAATATATAAAAAAAGATATGATATCACTTAATAATGAACATAGAAAATTTATATGAATTTGAAAAGTCCAAAGATTTTTTTAAAGTTTACTTTTTTTTTTAAATATGAATATTTTTAAATTGTTTGCGAGTTTAAAAAAATCGGGTGGGGCGTGTCGGGGCGCACGGCTGTTGTTTAACGTGAAACGTTACAGACCTTGGATGAAATCCCTCCGAGCTACAGACCGACCAACTTATCTGTAGAGTTAAATGGGAGAACCAACATCGTATTTTTTTTTGAAAAAACTGAAAGTCTACAATGGAAAATTTTAGTTCTTTCATTTGGCTAACTCTACAGATAAATTGGTCGGTTTGTATGTCAGCGAGTCACTTTTAGTATATTGGACTGAAATAAAAACGAGACATTGATATTGACAATGAAACATAAAAATTAAATTTTATGTTAAAATTTAATTTTAACATAAAACAAACACTAAATGGTACATGATATTTATTTCGACTAATATCAGACGACAATTTTCTTCAACATCGGTCTGTGATATGAGAAGTAAGAGACGTAAGCCATAATAAGCAGCAGCGGTAGAGGTGCTCGCGCCTTCGACGTCGTTCATTGTGCGCGCCGTACCAGCTTTACAACGCTCCCGAAACAGTCTCGATCGCTTGGCACCGGACATTGAGTTACCTGTGGGTGGCCCATAACCTTCCCTTTCCAACGATATGCGTAATTTATATTTCCGACTGGCTTTTGCGGGAGCTGCGGGTGACATATTGAATTTTTATACTTTTTACATGTTTACTTTAATTTTTACACATAAATATCCAAAATACACTTATTATTGCTTAAATCGATCTATCTAGATAAACTCTAAACACAAACACACGAATCACCGCGTTACCACGTCTAAGTCGTAGGCTACACTGAATGGAAATGAGCGAGAGTGCCAGTTTTTATCAATCTGTCCTGTGCTCTCTCCCAGCCAACCCGCTCGCCAGCGACGCAAACTCAAAGTTGTATCGGCGAGCTGACCATGTAAGTTATAAAATGACACCGCATGAGACTAATAGTTAGGGAGTTATTAAGGCAGGACGATATAGACCTTTTCGTTACGCTACAAATTTCTGTTCTGGTACTCCTATGTTTTGGTGTGATTTTAAAGACGTCTCACGTTAAAAATACAATACTTTATACATATAACTTTCTTCTATTGTGTAATCGTCAATCGGTCTTTAATATTTTTACCTTTAATATGATTTTACTTTTATGACATTTTTAAAGATTTTTTATCTTTAATATGTCTACCCTCAGCACTTTATTTTAATACAATATTTACAAATTTCGGATGCCTTTACATATTGCCTATCAATCTTGTTCAGTTTATAACATTTCAACTACAAACTTCTTTCGTTTCCAATTCGTCTTAAGAAAATTGAAAACTAATCTAATTTTTTTATATCATCATTTGCAAAGCTCCTATTATATTTGGGCTGGGTTCGCTTTTATTCGTATTTCTCTGCTGATCAGAGCTAAAATCAATAAAAATATTTTTTTTTAAATTTCTTACTAGCCCTTCTACGTTAAAATTTACGTTTCATACCAGCAGATTTATTATTTTCATTACTTTCGTCGTTTGTATCGATCGACTTGCTTTTGATATATTTCGCTTCGTCCATCATTTGTAATTTTAATCCTTAAATAAAATTGTGAAAGTTTTGAACATTCTTTTCTCTTATCTTTATATCTAATTCATCATTATCCTTTCATTCACTTCTAATTTATCCTTGTTTCACTCTTCTTCAATTTTCCCTCCAATAATAAATCCGTACAATTAATGACTTTTTATAATTCATTCCAAGTTTCAGCAAAAAAAAAAAATTCTTTAATAAATCTTAAATATATAATTTTTGCTCAAGTAATATTCAGTTTTTTCTATGAGTTTATAGTTTTTCTGTATACCGATTTAAAAGAACAGGATTTCTTATCTCACTCCTTTCTGTTTTGCGGCTTGCTTTTCTAAATTTTCCATTTTTATTACAGTTTTCTTATTCTTGTAATAATTATAAATAATTCTTCCTTTTTAAAGTCTAGTTCTGCTTCTCTTAATGTATTCAAAACATTCTACTCCATTATACGAGTACATTATGAAATATTTATTCCAGACTTATCAAAATGTATTTGGCTGTTTTTATTTCACATAACGTTCTCAGATAATGGATCGTATTTTATTTATTTATTTTAGTATTAATTTCCACGATTTTATTACATTTTATTAAATTATAACTTAATTTAAAAATATTTATTATTTATTCTGTTACAAATTAATTTTTTTCGAAAAAACAAAAAGAACATTTTAATAATTTTTCTTTTTTCCTACGAGGAATAAAGAAAAATTGTAAAAATGCTAAAAACAAAACTACCGAGTACCGGATACGATGTATTTAAGAATTTCATAAAAATATATTGATTATTAAAAATTAATTTACGCTCACTTTCCTATTATTTAGATATTATTCTTCCAGATAATCTTTTCGGAGATAATTATCATTTTCGATAATTGTATAGCAACTCTACGAAAGAAAGAAGCTGTATAAATTAATTCCTAAAAAAAACTTCTGGAAGGATAATTTTCACGTAATTTTATAAAAAGACGTCGAATAATTTATAAAAGAATTTAAAAGGTCATGTCACGCTGTTTAACGAATAAAATTAAAATATTATACAACTTATTTATCGAGTTGAAAGCAGATATAAACATTTAAAAAATCATTAATATTCTGTTACGTCTCTGTTCTATGATTGTAACACTTTTCGCTCCTCTAATCATGATCTAATATGATGAGAATTAAACTCTATAAAATTAATAATCCGCGAGGATTGTTAATTTTAAGCAATTAAATGTTTAAAAAATAATTTAATTCAAATAAATATAATAATTTGTTTTGTTACATTTTTACAAATTTAATTATTACTACATTTTACAGTGAATTGTTTATTTATCAACTGCTGAACTTTGATGGATAAATTTTTAAATTTTATGTCACGAACGTATTAAGAGTAAAAGAGAGAGTTAAATAAATTGTCTATTGGTTGAATTAAGGTAGTAAATTTATATATCGGTCGATCAGAAACATTTAATTAGTTTACATCGAATATCTCAACTGCTGATAAATAAGGTATAGCAGTCGAACGGTTAGGGGTTGTTATTCAGCGATGTGATATTACAAGTGTGAACGCTTTGTTGGTATCCTTGGAAGAATATAGTATATGGTAGGTATGAGCGGATAAAGGCGGTGTAGAGTCTAAAAAGAGCCATGGGCGGTCACAGGAGGTGCGGTGTACTCTTTGAAGGCAATTTTTGATGTAATGATTCGACAATTTATTGCCTTCTACTTCGTAAGGAGGGAACAGGTTATGTGTTATGTGTCGGGCTGCTGCTGCTACATAACATGGACATTGCGTGGGTGGGGTTTGGCGAGAGCTTTATACGAAAAAGACAAACGTGCACGTACTCGCGTACTACGTAAATTCGGTTGCATTACTCTTGTAAATGCGAAGTATACGTTTAAAACAAATTTTATTAACGTTTACTTCACCTTTATAAATTATTTTTTTTTGCATTTAAATCCCGTTCGTTGTATATCTTTTCATTTAATGTTACATCATACTTATGCAAAAGTATGGACGTTAAATCAGTGTGGGCATGTGTTCAGTCGTTCATTATATACCAATGAATAACGTTACAAACCGTATTCTTTCTTACATTCTTCAGTATAAATTTTATTGCCTGCATTATTATTAACTAGGCTGCATCGTTTTATGAATATGAATCGTACGAGTATATTATTTACAAAAGAAAATTTATTTTTTATTACGGTAACTCTTTTATTTTTTGTTCAGTTAATTTTTATTTAAATTAAAAAAAAAATACTTTGTATTAAATTTTAAATATACCTATCAGTAAAGTTAAAAATCTGATGTGGACACCACATGACTTCCTTGTACGCCTATTAAATTAGATATACACATTTTTTTTTAAATGAAAGTATTTAAAGTTTTATTTCGTTAATAACTTCTGATATTTTTTCATTTTTTTTAATGTTATTATTGCATTATTATCGTAAAACTTTTTTTTACAATTAGAAGGTATTAATTATTAATAAATCAATATATTTAAATTAAAAAAAAGGAGATGAAGTCGGATTTGAACCCATGCGCCTTCCTCTTGTGTAAGTTCAAATATTTCATTAATTAACATTTTATTTGGCTATAACTCTGGAACCAATGAAAAAATACTACTTATGATATTTCGTTAAAAAGCTCTCAATGAGGGTTTATTACTGTATTTAAAAAAACTCCAAAATCCAAAACATTTGGATTTTGGGCTTTTTTGGACACTTTTGGTCCAGTTAATTACAATCAAAAGGAGTGGTGCAAAACTAGATGTTACAACAGTCCTAAATCCAAAATTTCAACATCCCATGGTTAATCATTTTTGAATTATGCGATATGTATATATATATATATATATATATATATATATATATATATATATATATACATAAGTACATACATATTTCTGTGTATGTGTCTGCGACCACACTTTAGTAGTCTAATAAATTTTAGTATATCCTTGTTTAATATCATAGCACAGGAAACATGAAACGTTGAGGAAAAACTTATGAATATATCTTTAATAGAAGTCAAGTTATAGCAATGTAGAATTAAAAAAAAAATATATATATATTTTTTACTTGTGATCATAAAAAATAGATAAATAAATA
Source organism: Lycorma delicatula (assembly GCF_047948215.1). Lineage (NCBI taxonomy): Eukaryota > Metazoa > Arthropoda > Insecta > Hemiptera > Fulgoridae > Lycorma > Lycorma delicatula. Next base: position 210,976,142 of record NC_134457.1, read on the forward strand.
TAGTTTCACTTAATAAAATAAATGATTTTAGAATTCTCAGCCACCATTTGTTATTTCGTTTTTTTTCTTATTCTCATTTTATGTTCTCTAATCGAGATTTTCTTCTTTTTTGAAACCTTTGCTTTTTCTTTAATCCTTACGCCTTACTATTTCATTCAGCAAAATTTCTGCTACGTGTTGATGCACATTCTTATCAGCGAATTTATCTTCATCCAGAATTACAATAACCCGCATCTTTAGCCATCGCGTTCTAGACCGTTCTTCTATTTCTCATCGTCCTATTTTCAGATGGGGCTATCAAGACTTTCATTCATGTTTACGATCTGCATTCTAACGTAACTATATCTTTAAAAGGTTTGTGTCACACAGGGTTGTGTAAAAAGAAGTTATATGTTCTAATAATTAACGATATGGTAGGCATTTTTATATTATCTTATAAGACAAAGATGAGTTCATAAGATAAGAAAAGATGAATTCTTATAAAGCAAGTTCATTTTTTTTTTCTTCAGTCATTTGACTGGTTTGCTGCAGCTCTCCAAGATTCCCTATCTAGTGCTAGTCGTTTCATTTCAGTATACCTTCTACATCCTACATCCCTAACAATTTGTTCTCCATATTCCAAACGTGTCCTGCCTACACAATTTTTCCCTTCTACCTTCCTTCCAATATTAAAGCTACTATTCCAGGATGCCTTAGTATGTGGCCTATAAGTCTGTCTCTTCTTTTAACTATGTTTTTCCAAATGCTTCTTTCTTCATCTGTTTGCCGCAATACCTCTTCATTTGTCACTTTATCCACCCATCTGATTTTTAACATTCTCCTATAGCACCGCATTTCAAAAGCTTCTAATCTTTTCTTCTCAGATACTCCGATTGTCCAAGTTTCACTTTCATATAAAGCGACACTCCAGACATACACTTTCAAAAATCTTTTCCTGACATTTAAATTAATTTTTTAATTAATTTAAGAGGCAAGTTCATTAAGAGGTAATATTTAAATGAAAAACTCTGCTCTCTCTCTGCATTGGACCTTATTGTGATTAAATTTATTATACGAGTATATATATATATATATGTTTTTTTTTTAATATTTTTTTTCAATAAATATTCAAAAATATGTATTAAAAAATATCAAAACAGAGAAAAAGTTATATTTTTTTGTTACTTTGAAGGGTCACTGTGTTTTTTTTTTCAGTAAATACGAGAATTCATATTCTAAGGGGAATAGCAAATAAATATTTTATATACGACTTTTAAATAAAAGTTAATTATTTAGAAAACAAATAAACCAATTTAATAAATAAATATTTTATTAATCGTTTCATATATAACAATTTAATTATTATTATTTGTTTATTTTAATACCGTTTTTATCTTATGAACTTATAATTTTATTTTACAAAAAATCTTACAAAGAGAACTTTTATTTTAATTAACACATTTATGTATGTTAAGGGCCATAACCGTACGGTTATAGACTCTTGCAAAAATTATTCAGCCACCGTTAAGATATTAAGTAACCCATCCAAGGCTTACTAGGGAAAAGGCTTACTAGGATTTGGCCAACGGAGGCCAAAGACCCTTTGTAATTCTCATGACCAAATAATGAGATGCTTTTCCTGTGTTTTGGGGAAGACCTGGCTTGGGACAGCCCTCTCCAGGAGGGGTGGGCCGCTTAGGTGTCCCGCTGTCAGTGATTGGACAGGGACTCCCTTAGTGTTCCGATCGAATTTGATGAGGGCCGTTAAATTTTCAACTTAAAAGGTCAAGGGGTGAGGCTTTAGATCAATGTAACCCTAAGTACCTCGAGATTTCGCCTAATTAAGGACATATTTTTCTTACGCAAATTTGTTAACAATTAAAAAATTCCCACACCCACCACAAAAAATTCTCTAAACTACTGCTATGTTGTGACGTCACAGGTGGGCGGAAGAATTAAATAAATTAATAATATTTAAGGTGTAAAAAAGTAATTCGGTTTTACTGGGTCTGGAACTCGATCGCCCGGTTGAGTTGGTATCTAGTGCGTTAAGCCTTGCGGCTACCCCGGTCTGCCGACCGTACAAGCAAAATTTGTTCTCTATAAGTTGTGAAATTACATTGATTTAGTTAGTGCCGACCGCCACACTCGCGCGAATTAAATACAAAATGCGCGCGCGCTTTAGTTAGAATCATTGAATAAAATAAACGAAAAAATATTATATTTAAATAAAATGATAAATATTTTTAATTAAATTGTGTGTGTAAGCCGTGCATCGGAAACAACCCACAGTTGTAGGAATTTCCCGGAACGTGGCTTTAACTGCATTCCGGGAAAATCCTACTGCTGTGTTTACAGCTTTTTTATTTTCCAGTAATATTTTTATTCATAGTCAAAATGTGATTAAACATCATATCTTATAAGATGTCAATTTGAAAAAAAAAACACTTGAATCCCGACAGTATTCTTTTTTTATTTCGAAGTCATTCAGATTAAAATGTTAAAATATCTAACAAGACGTAGTAAAAAATAATGAATAATACAGCCTTTTCTGTACAATTAAAACTAAACATACGTATTTGGCTTTCATTGAAATCTTGATAATTGTGTGTTTCGAGCTTCTGTAATTTTGAGAACCGACTCAAATAATATTCCACATAGGTAACAGATAATAAAAATATCCGTTCCTTAAAGGGTTAAATAGATTTTATTTATTTTTAATAAAAATAAAATAGTAAGAAATTGGAACTAAAATATATTAAAGATTTTTTTTAAATAAGAAATAATTGTTTATAGAAAATAAAAAGGCTTTTCTTGATTAAGGTATTACAATTTCGTCTAGCTGACAAGTAACTATTAGAAAAAAAATACTTGAAAACATGTTAAACCAAGATTTATTATTCATGATGACTGTATAACCATTTCCGGTCTTCAATTAGAAATCAAAAGTTCTTTCTTCCTTTTATTTTTATAATAAAATATCTTACTTATTCTTTCGATTGACGCGCCGATACGAAATAATTTGGAATCTTTGTTTTTAACATCCTATTTACTTGTTAGTTTATTTTGACAAGCATAAATAGATTTTCCATTAAATTACCAATAAATATAAATCTTTAAAATATTTATTTACGGTCTAGAAAACTTCATTAATTATATTTTACTTTTTTATTTTATTTATCTCACGGTTTGTTTATAAATTTTTTGCATACTCAAAGCTGTTTACATTAAAATAAAATAGATTTTTATATAAAATCATGTTAATTAGTTGCCATAATGAAACTGTTGTAGAAGACTTAACATGAGACATAGCCTACAGGAAATATGTACAGAGTGTCCTATATAAAACGCAACCCAACCTTATATTGGTAGGTATTGAAATAATAAAAAGGCATGTGTAAATGTAAATGTAATTTTTATTATTATCATCCATTACCTTACATTTAGAGTAAGTGTTGGAAGTGGCCGCCATCTTCTTGAATACAAGCTTCAATTCTTTTTACAGCGTTTCTTGCAACTTTTTTCAAAGTTTGTGGCCGGATATTTAATACAGCTTGTTCAATATTGACTTTCTATCGTTCAAGTCTTCGTGGTTTGTTGCTGTAGGCTTTTTCTTTGAGGTAACCTCATACAAAAAAATCCGCCGCATCAAATCTGGAGATCTTGGTGGCCACAAGCCTCGACCGATGACACGATTAAGAATTCCTCGACGAAATCAGAAGTTGAACCTGCGTAGTGCGATGTCGCACCGTCATGTTGTAGCCAGCAGTGTGTGTCTTTCTCTTCCAAGAGTGCAATGAACTGAAATAAAATATCCTGATATCGTTCTGCATTAATGGTGTACTCGAAAAAAATAGGACCGATTATTTTCTTCGGCGATATCGCGCACCACACGCCCGACTTCTGCGGGTGTAATTGTTTTTCGTGATAAACGTGGGGATTTTCAGCGCTCCAAATTCTACTGTTTGGCTGTTTACGTAGCCATCCGAATGAAACCGTGCTTCATCTGTGAAAAATAACGAATCCATAATATTAATTCCCTCACGCAGAAATCGACGGAACCGTTGACAATATTGTAGCCGTTTTTCTTTGTCGGGCTCAAGAAGTCGATGAACCGTTTGAATGCGATAAGGTCGTAATTGTAATCGTTTGGTCTCCCGATGAACAGTTAATTTAGACAAATTAATTTCAGCAGACAAACGTCTGATCGATTTATTTGGCGAGGCGAGTAATCGGTCTTTGATTTCAGCGACTGTATCTGTATTCAACACCGACGCAGATCTTTTGATTGTGTTCCTTGTTATTAACAGAACCGGTCTCTCTAAATTTTGCAACTAACCTTAATACTGATGTTTTGTTAGGAGCTGGTTTATTTGGGTACTTAGGGTGAAACAAATTTTGCACTGCAACCGCTGATTTCTTACTGAAGTACGTACGACTCGACAATGAAAACACGTTCATCTAGCGAAAACACCATCTTGTCTCTAGCAATACACTGAACGTTATGATTGCACTGTTGTTACTATCGGTATTCTACTGCGTCGCCGCGATATTCAGATGTTAGACAAGTCCATTTCAATAACGAGTAAGGGAGTAAGCTTGACTTTTGAAATTTTATGGATGAGTGATTGATGGGTTGCGTTTTATATGGGAGACCCTGTATAATGAATCCTACCTGGAAAACGTGTAATTGAAGAACCGCTTTCGAGAATAACTAGAAATTCATGTGAGACTTGTAAAAAAAATAGTGAATGATGTGATTTCTCATTGTTTTTTTCTTTATGAGCTTAGTATACTGCAAGAGAAAACACTGATAAATGTGTGGGTGATATTCAGTCCTACGAATGATAACTTCTCTCGCTTTATTCCAGGTGTTATAGTGAATATCTTTACTCTCAGAGAAAGCTATTCTGACTAGTTCCTTTTATACCTGAAATGGTTTACATGTGTCAAATAATGCAAACTGTGACTATTTATTTATCTTTACGTGTCATGATAAAATGAATTGTTATTATTAAAACTGCTTCTACTCAGAAGAAGAAAAACTATATGAAAGTAAAAATAAAACTGTTCTATGTCATTGGTATATCAGTTTTATTTCTCCTACTTCTACTTAGCCTATTTAGTTGAAGCAGTGTGTATGTCGTAGGAAAATTGAAAAATCAGGCTTATTGCAATGCACCCGGCTAATTGGAAAATAAAATATAATTATTATTTTTATTGCTTAAAATTATGAATTATAAATATAATCTCTTTCTCTTTTCCTGTTTAGCCTCCGGTAACTACCGTTTAGATAATACTTCAGAGGATGAATGAGGATGATATGTATGAGTGTAAATGAAGTGTATCTTGTACATTCTCAGTTCGACTATTCCTGAGATGTGTGGTTAATTGAAACCCAACCACCAAAGAACACCGGTATCCACGATTTAGTATTCAAAAAATAAATATAATATAATATAAATATAATCTAACTAAACTTAACCTACGCTCGCTTCGCTCATTAACCTTGACTAGCGAACGAAGGTTAGCGAACGAAGCGAGCGTAGGTTAAGTTTGATTAGATTACAATTATAATTCCCAATTAGCCGGGCGCAATGCAATAAGCTTGATTTTCCAATTCGCCTACTACATACTTGTATATAACGAACTGTTTCTTGGCAGTGCATTAGGCATTTCTTGAAAGAAAGAGGTCATTCATTTATTCCTTCAAATTATATATCCCACTTTTTCTTATGTTTGTCACACATGTATAGGATCTGAGGTAAAAGAGATATCATTCAGAGTTTTTTCTGAACACATATTTGCTATACAATCGAGAGCCCTGTGTGAAAAATAGATTAAGGTATCACTTGAAGAGTTAAAGTTTACCTACATTACGGTGGACTTAGCACGCTGATGAGCAACGATACATTTATCTAGATAAAGAAAGCAACGAGAATCCACTTCATTTTTCATTTTCCTGTATAAGAAAAATAGATATTTGCTATATTTTAAAATGTTCTATTATCTTTTTTTCATTTTTGGAGGTAACTTATGATTTATGCCAGTTTTTCTTTACATCTGCTACGGTTATTGCAGTTACCATCACATACATGAGTCAGTGATATTGTCGCGTGTTCGCAACTTGATCAGGATATTGAGAGATTGCCAGTTGAAAATGTTTATATAATTACAATTTAATGATTTAAAAACATAAGAAGAATCAATAATAATGACGATAGTAATAATAATAATAATAATAATAATAATAGTAAACGACAATAATAAAACAACTAGTAAAAAAAAGTATAGTAATCATAACTACAATAATCAGAAAAAAAAAATTATAACAGACAATAATAATTAGAATAATGGCAACAGTTGATTTAACTGCGGGGAGGTGACTATGTCAAGGTGAATTTCCAGAAGGAAGCCCGCTGCATTTCCAGCAAAACCTCTAGCCACGCTTTCAGGGGCCGAGGTTGCAGAAATGTACACCGGAAGTGAGGTGTACTCGCTGTGGGGCATAGAATTATGGTGGTTCCGGCGCGAGATAGCCTCGTCTAGGACGGGGGGACGCTCCGGCGTCTCATTACCGATGAGTGGACGGGGACTCCTGGCGGAGCCATTGGGGGGGGGGGGGGTTAAATAAGACCGTAGTCTCGGTGGGCGATCCCTTCGGGAATTTCCACACTAGAGGTGAGACGTAAAGATCAGAGTCCCAGTGGAAGGATCCCTTCGGGGTCCTCTCATTTGAGGCATGGAGACTAATCGAAAGACCGGGTCCCGGCTACCTGGGTGGGACCTTGAGTTCTGCCGATTTAGTTTGAGGCGATGGCACCCCCCGGAGCTATATTTTTGCTGAATTGCAGGTTCGGCTCTGTGGGGCGGGGTAAAAAAGAAGAAAAAAATGGCCCCAGTAAACAATAATAATATTAAATGTCAATAACAACAAATAATCGTAAATATCAATAATAATAATAATAATAAACAGATATTACATACAAAACAGAATTTAAAGAAATCGTCAGGATTTATTCACAGTTAGAAAAATAAAAACCAGAATTCGGTCCCATTGACAAAAGACATTACATGACCGCTAGTTTTAACACGTTTAACCATTAGTCTTGTATTAATAACTATAGTACAATAGATAAGACAAGTATGAAGTTCTTTCACTGCAAATATTTTTGCTGTTCTCAAATAAAACTACACTAACAGTTTATGAATGAAATTTAGTACATTATCTCTTTCACTTATACTCTTATAGTAACTCACCGAATCATTATTTGTGACGTTACCTTAGTTGCGTCGACTTACTTCACTTTGAAATAAGCTTCTTCATTGACCTCCATTCAAAATACTCTCGCTGACTGACGTCTCGCGGAGTGATTCGCAGAATTCACATCGCAGGCTCACATCCGCAGACTCTTCTCGCGGAACTGACTTTTAACTGGTTTTTTCCCCGGAGTATTTATACTCTTAGCTTCTTTACCTGTCGGAACGGACCCAACTTTAAGCGTGAGAACGATCGACCACATCTTTTCGTTCCCATGCATTCCTAACCTTAGTCCGGTAATTCTTCTCATGGAACGAACATCTGTTTAGTGTGTCAGTGGGCAATATTACAAAAGACGATTGTTAAACGGACCTGTTACCTTTACTAAAAGGGCTTCTTTTAGCCCCTTTCTGGATTACTCCATTTTTATATTTTCTACTACTTTCTTCTTAATTGGTAGGAATCCGTTACTCAGGTCTGTTATACCGGTGTTGTTATACAATATAAATAATTTCTGAAATACTATAAATTAAGTAGTTAATTATTATTTATTACTATTCTGATGATATGGAATGCCAAACTCCAAAGATTTTGAAATTTAATAAATCTTTATATCAACGTAATGTTTTGTTTCATATCAGTGGAAATACGATAGCTATACGGAAGGCGGAATTATTTTATCTTATCTAGTATCACCTTTGATGGTCCATTAGATTGTTACTAAAACCAGATATAAAGTTTTGCTGTAGTTTAAAATGTTTTAGCAGTTATGTATCTTCGTATTCAAACTAATAGCGTATCGTCAGAATGTGTTGTCTTTAAAGGAAGATTATCACGATGATAAGACACTTTTGAATCTTGTTCTTGTTTAAAAATTAGTCTTTTTATTGTTAAATAAAATATTATTTTACAGCTTTCACTGGTTTGACGCGCTTCGACATTCTTTTCAGATCTATACCAGTACATTAGTCTTAAAATAATAACTCTTACGTCAAACCTCCTAAAGGACTGGTTTCATGTATTCAAATATTTTTCTTCCTTTACTATTTCTCTGATTCTCTTCTTCTATCTAGAACTTTATTCTTTAAGGTTAACAGGCTTAATAAGATCCACTAATTTATTCATGTTTTTTAATACTCAACCATTAATTAAATAAAAAGTACTTAAATTAAAATTACAAAATAATGTATAATCGTCATCACATATTTATTAATTAAAAGTAATTCTTTAATTAAAAAAAGTATATTATTGTTAATTTTTTTAAATATATTTCTGTTTAAAGGCAGCTGATCCTTGTATTTTTTTAAAAATTCGATTTTTTTTTACATTTTTACTTATTTAAAATGTTATTTTATGCATATAAAACAATACAATAAGCAAAAATAATATTTTAAGTGTCAAAATTAATCTTTTTTGTTAAGTTCTAATCACTGAAAAATCCGAAGTTTGAAGTTTTTTAAAGATTTTTTTTTGTTGGCATTGTCTAGTTATTATGCAAGGGAAATTTAGCGTTTATGAAGGGAAATTTGGTTAAATTTAAAATTTTAATTTATCATTACTGGTATCTGAATATAATTCAGATTATGAATAAGTCTTCTTTCCTTGTTTCAAATTTTTCTTGAAATTTAAAAAAAAAAAAATTGTAAAAATTGTTGCATTTTACATTATTAAAATTTCTTCTTTAGAATTACTTAAACGATAAATGTCTTTTTCTCTTCTTAAGATTGTTTTCCGTGATTAATTTAAGGATTAGAATGGTCTCTCCTGTTCCCGCGCTCTTCCAGAAATCGAAACTGGTCTTCGTTTGGTACATTTTTCATTATACATTCTATTCTGTAATACATTATCACAACTAATATTTTTGATGCATCTGATTTGTGATAATGCAAATAATTGTTACACTTATCTGTTCCTGTTTTCTTTAGTTTATAATAATGTAATATTTATTACAACCGATTAAATTTTTTATTAAGATCAGTAATTGATTACAACATTTTTTCTGATTTTACAAAGTTATATTAAGTATAACTTAATACTTATAAGTAGTTAGTTCTTATAATGTAGCCTAATATTATAGCAATTTTGAAACACTTTAAAAAAAAAGGGAAAGGTTCTCAATTTAACTTGAATGCGTTTTTACTTCCTTGTACTTCGTACAAGGATTTGTAATTAAGTAATCGCGAAAAATTTCGGTTTTCTTATTTCAACGGGAATGTCCATTTTGACCATCCCTGAATCCATTTTGACCAGTTACGGCGTGACGTCTGTACGTACGTATGTATCTCGCATAACTCAAAAATGATTAGCGGTAGTATGTTGAAATTTGAATTTAGGACTGTTGTAACATCTAGTTGTACACCTCCCCTTTTGATTACAATCGACTGAACCAAAAGTATCCAGAAAAGCCCAAACTCCAAAACAACTTGGATTTTGTACTTTTTCTTAACTGCAGTAATAAGCCCTTATCGAGAGTTTTGCAACGATATATAATAAGTGGTACTTATTTTCGTTGGTTCCAGAGTTATAGCCAAATAAATGTTTAATTTATGAAATATTTGGATCTTACAAGGGGAAGGCACATCGGTTCAAATCAGACTTCATCTCCTTTTTTTTAATTTAAATATATTGATTTTTAATAATTATTAACCTCTGGTTGTAAAAAAAATTTACGATAAATAACAATATAAAAAATATATCAAAAAATATCAGAAGTTATTAATGAAATAAAATGTATGTATAATATGTACTTTTTATTTACAAAAAAAAATGTCTATATGTAGTTTAATAGGGGTACAAGGAAGATGATGTGGTGTTCACATCAGATTTGTTTTAATGTAGTTCTTATTCGAGTCACAGTCTTCACAAAATGTACCGAATTTGACGATTTTCTTTAAAAATATTTTATATAGGTTTCTTTGATAGTCCCGTTTTGAGTATTTTCCACGTAAGTTATGCGAAAAATTTTTTGAATGAAAAATTATGTTTTCATAATTAACGTTTTGAAGATACTTAAAATTCTATCAATCCTTAGATGATTACAAACTCTATTATTTCTGACATTAATTAAGATATTTTTGCTCAAAATTTAAATATTTAAATATTAAGAATACAATTTAATAGAAAAAATACATTTTACCACATTCCAGAAAATAGTTAACTATCGTTCTGCAGTTGTTTATTCATGTCTTTTATCTGTTACTCCTTTTCTCATTTTTATCAGGACGCAGGCTATCTGCCTTTGCGTTTTTTATGAATTTCTTTCTTTAATAATAATAATAATCTTTTATGAATTAATTTTGATTAATTTATCAAAACTACCTTTTGCGTTTTTTATGTTCAAATAAAAATAAAATAAAATAACCCACAGGGTTAGTCTAGTGGTAAACTCGTCGTTGTAAATCCGCCATTTCGAAGCCGAAGTTCTTACGTTCAAATCCTAATAAAGGTAGTTGCTTTTATTTATTTTTTAATACTGAGTCGTGGATACCGGTGTTCTTTAGTGGTCGGGATTAACAATTAACTACACGACTCAGGAATGGTCGGTCTGAGTTCAAGACTATGCGTTTATCAGTATACTGATAAACGTCATTACACTGATAAATCACTAATGATTTTAATTTTTGGTATTACTATAAATAAAAATATAAAAAAGTAAATAAATTTTTTAAAAATAAAAAAATGACGTTTATATAAATCAATAAATACTAAAAAAAAAAAAATATTTTCATTTATTATTAAAATTTAAACTTTTTGAATTTGGCGTTAATTACTTATTCGTTTCTATTTTAATATACATTTATAAAACTTAGATTTATAGAATTGTTAAAGTATAAATTTTTTTTTAGTAAAAAAAAATTTTCAGTAAGCGTATGATCCGATAAGTTGATACTTCGATAATCGATATATCGGAAACTTTCAGTATTTTATTTAACTGCTCTGTCGACTAAATATATTTTTAGTTTATCAAGTTTTTAAATTAAAATGGAATAAATTATTAATTAATAATAAAAAGGAACATTTAAAAATAATAATAAAATAAATAACTAATAAAAACATGATATTTTCATGGAAAAATAATTATTCTACGTTACATTTAACCAAGCGTAATTTTTATACGTTTCTAGAGGGTAAGTACAACCAACATAAGACCATTGTTATGGTTCTAGATTATACTCTAAGCTAACTTTTTTCTTTTTTTAAAAAAAAAACAATGTAGGGTAAAAAGAAAGAGCCAGGTAAAGGCAATACAAATATATATATATATCTTGGACTCGTTACGTTTGCTGGCCTTAATAACTGGATCGTAAATTGCAAGGCGTTGGGGGTTTTGCTCTGGTACTGTTTATTTCTATCCTTTCCCTTCCCCCATTCGTACTATTTCTCTCCCGCTTTATTTCTCTTTCTTTCTTTTTGTTATGTCTATAAACGTTATTGCAAAAGACTTTATGCAATTTAACGCTAGAGACATTTTTATTTGTAATTATACCAGTAAACTTTATTCAGCCTCTAATAAGCATATCATGTTTTACAGAGTCTGCTGACACTCAATGACCAGCTAACTGCTATTTCTTCATTTCTCATAAAATAGTCTTTAGATTCCGTCATACTATTTTTCATTCACATGCTTTATACGCTTGTAAGACTTAAGAAGATAAAATTACCGTAGTTTATTCAACTGCAAAAGAACATATTAAAGTAGATTTCGAGATAAAAAAGGAATCGATAAGTATAGTAACATTACTCTATTGTATGATTAATCTCGACAGGTTTTTTTTTAGATTATGAAGTAACATGTAAAAGGAACTTAATTTTAGTGAGAGAAATAATATTTATTGCATTGACCTTTAAAAAAAATCCGGAATCAGATTAAAAAACAATAAAATAAACTCTAGAAATCAAAACCATTGTACGTGGAAGTTACTTCACCCGTTATACTATCTTAAATATTGTAACTTCTTTTTTAATAAAATTTTATAGTTATTATTTGCATATGGTGATGTAACCTTTGGTAGGTCCCTTAGAGTTTATCTTCATTTATTTTTTTCATCCTCTTCTCTTAGTAACATCTACCACTGTGTTCATCAAATCTACTTTTCTCATGGGGTATTTCCTACTGATCGGCTTTACTAAATTGTATTGATTAAACTTGTACTCTTATTCTTTTTCTTCTTTAATTTTTTATGTTAATATTCATTTAATTTTCTGCAATTCTCTCTCTCTATATATATACAAGTTTCACATTCTCTTCATTGTTAGGCTAAATATTATTACTCTATAAAAAGTCAACACCGATAACAGTTACCACAGAAGAAAGCAAAACATTTTCAAATTGTTAACATACACATTGTAATTTTTGTTATAAGATGAAAACGAAATCAACGATGTCGGACTATTTAAGGAGGATTAAGAATTAAATGTACGATATCATAAAAAATTATGTAAATAAAAATAACTTACCGCCTAAATTATGGAACTCTTTTTTCCCGATAAAGGCCAAAACATAAAAAAAAAAATTAAAATTAGTTAATTTAATGATTTGATTGTTTTTTACTTTCTTGTACGAAGTAAAGGAAGTATTGTGATCGCGAAAAATTTCAGTTTTCTGATTTCAACGGAAATATCTATTTTGACCATCCATTTTATCTAGTTTCGGCGTGACGTCTGTACGTAGGTACGTACGTATGTATCTCGCATAACTCAAAACAATAAGTTGTAGGATTTTGAAATTTTGAATTTAGGGCTGTTGTACATCTTGTTGTGTATCTTCCCTTTTGATTGGAATCGAGTTGAACTAAAAGTGTCCAAAAAAGCCCAAACTCCAAAACAATTTGAATTTTGTACTTTTTCTTAACTGCAGTAATAAGCCCTTATTGAGAGCTTTTCAGCGATATATCATAAGTGGTACTTATTTTCATTGGTTCCAGAGTTATAGTCAAATACATTTTTAATTAATCATATATTTGTATCTTTCAAGGGAAGGCACATCGGTTTGTATCGGACTTCATCTCTCTTTTTTTAACTATTTTTTTAAAATTTAAATGTATTGATTTATTAATAATTATTAACCTGTTGTAAAAAAAAAAGTTGTAGTAAATAACAATTCAATTAAAAAATAAAAAAAGAAAAAATATCAGAAGTTATTAATGAAATAAAATTTCATGAACTTATCATTTTAAAAAAAAGTGTGTATATGTAATTTAATAGGCGTACAAGGAAGTTATGTGGTGTCCACATCAGACTTTTTCAATTAAAAAATTCAAACAATATTTATTTTTACGTGATTACCCAAACGCAGTATGTTTAAGGTGTATATATGTTCCATCGTAGCAGCGCAACGGCTGAACCGATTTAGATGTATGACCTCGCATTGGATGCTTACGTTACCGGAAGTGTCATCAGCTCTATATACAGGACGTTTCATAATGTTCTTAGGAGTTACAAAAATTCATTACAAAAAAAGTATTTCATTTATCTTAATGAAATTGTACGAGGTGATGCAGAGACTCAAACAGTTTTTGGTAAAATCTATAAATGTTTAATATGTGCTCCTCTGGTGACACGGCACACATCAACACGAAAGTCTAGCTCTTGCCAAACTCGTTCTAATATGTCATTTTCGATGGAGTTGATCGCATTGATTATGCGATCCTTTAGCTCAGCGATATCGTGCGACATCGGTGGGATAAACACCTTATCTTTCGCGTATCCCCAGAGAAAGAATCACATGGCGTGAGGTCTGGTGATCTTGGTGGCCACAGCATAATGTGTTGGTCTTCTTCAGACGCGTGCGTCTGAAGAAGACGCACTGGATAGGACGCCTCGGCGCTGGATAGGACGTGTCCTATCCAGCGCCGAGGTAATGTTGTGTAAAGGTGCTGTCGAACCTCGTTATGAAAACGGGCAGGACAACCATCTTGCTGGAAAATGTAGTCGTTGAGTAGGTGAGGCATAAGCCATAATTGTAACATATTCAGGTATATCATGCCGGTTACTGTTGTAGACGGTGCGGTTTGCATAATAAACGTTTACGGAGAACTCTCCACACTGTTGTTTTCGGAATTCCTAATTCTCTGCCTGCAGCCGCAGTCGATTTTGACGGGCTGCGAATGAAACTTGCACGCACACGTTCGACATTGACTTCTGAGGTTGATGGACGACCGGTTGATTTTCGCTTACACAGGCAACCGGTTTCACTGAATTGTTTATACCACGCACGAATTGAATTGTCACTTGGTGGCTCCTTATGAAATTTCAACCGAAACGCACATTGCACAGAAATTACTGACTTTGACAAGTGAAATTCTAACACACAAAACGACTTCTCGCTTCCCGTGACAGCCATTTTCTCTACTGTCTACGCCTAGCGAGGAAATGGTTTAATAACTGCCTAGTATATGTGGAAAACAACTATTTGAAGTACTTTTTCGTACAGTACTTGTTTTATTCTTATGAGTGAAATAGTTTTTTGCTAATGAATTTTCGAACCTCCGAATAACATTATGAAACGTCCTGCATTATATTCAGCCGATGATAAATGATATATTTCAAATATATGTTTAAATAAATTTAAACATTTGAAAAAAACAAACATTTTGAAAAACTACATACAAATAACGCAGCAAAATTAATACGTTGAATGAAATGAACAATGTTATTTCCAAGATATAATCAACGGGAAGTCTATAGTACGCGAGCATTATTACTAAGTTAACTATTTTAGCCAAGTCATATGGCATAAAGCCTTCACGGATCTAATGGCAACAGTCTGAAATTTAGGAGCTTTGCATTTCTACATTATACTGTCTTGTAATAGATCTGCACTGGCCGGACATCCTATTTTTCTTAGATGTTCTTTTGACAGTCTGGTTTTTTAATTTTTAACAGATTTAAAACGTGTTTAAATTTAAAAATTTAGATATTTCATGAAAAATATTCTTTCTAAGTGCGTAATAAATGATACTGTTTTTGAAGCTAATTTGAACTAAAAAATTTAATATTTTTTTTTATTTGAGGACTTTTTGCCTTAAATGTTTTAAAATTTTGTCTTAAAGGTTTTTACCATCGGAAAGAATGTGTTTTCTTTCTCCCTCTTTTTCCATTATAAGTAAATTAATAGAATTAATTTCATATCTCATAATTTTTCAACCTTTTCCTATTATATCTTTCTTTTTAAATGTAGAACAAATATTTTTTTTGATTTCTATAATATCCATGTTTCTCCGCTATATACCGTTAACACTCACTTATTTTATATACTCAGATATCCCTCTTAACTCTTAAATCAATTCAGGAAATTTATTTTCTGCAGACATGATCTTGTTTATACAAGCCCACTTTTGATAACTTTTTTGCTTCGGCCACGTCATTTGTAATTTTACTACTTAAATAAAAAAAAAAAAAGTAAACTTTTGATGTTTTATTATTATAATGTTTAACTTCTGATTTTTTCTCCTTAACCTATCGCATTTCATCACTCTTTTTTCGCAGTTATTTACTTTAAAATTTTATTTTTTGCTTCACCAATTCTTACCATTCATTATTTCTTCAAACTTATAATTAAAAAAAAGGGAAAATTATTATATGCGTACCGTAATATTTTTTCTCTGATTTCTCTATCGAAACTCTTCATTCTTTATATGAGTATTGTTTCTTCTGTTCATAAATTAAAAAGCAAAGCAACAGGATTTTTTGTTTCACTCTTTTTTGTTTTGCAGCTTGTATTTTCTCATTTTGTATTCTTATTCTACCTTCGTCTGGAAAAATTATAAATAACAATCGTTTTTATATATTTCAATTGTATTCTTATTAAAATTTTAAACATTCTACTCTATTCTCAAGTACTTATCAAAGTAGTTTTATCAAGTTTACCACTGTTATTAACAGCGTCTGTACTGTTATCAAATACTTTTACCAAATTTATGAAAGTGTACTCGTATTTTTTGTTGTTGATTAAATTTTACTGCTTTATTTTATTTTATTAAAATTTAACCGATTTAAAAACATTTTTTTTTTACTTAATGCTTTACTTACAACCGGTTCCTTCAATGTGAAATCATAAGTAAATGATAAACAATTACATGATGGAGGAGCGTCCAGTGATATTTCTTGAAGAATATAAATGGATATATAAATAAGACCAATTTAACAATAAATAAATAAGTTACAATAAAATAACTGGAAAATTCAATAAGTAAAAAATAGATAAATAAAGTTATAACTAGAAATGTTGTAAAACAAAGAAACGATTGATAAATGAGATAACAACTCAAATAAACAAAATCATATTATCATTAAATTATATTATATAATCATATTATCCTAGTTAAATGATATTATTCAAGTCAAAAGACTTATCATCTTTACCACCAGGTTGCATCACCCAGGTCCTACACGGAGCCTTTGAGTCTTCTAATACCCTCTCGCTATTGCATAACAAATTTACAGCAAGACGGTTCACATACGTGTTTAATTTAAATACTTCGAGCTTAGACTTTCAATCTCCACACGTATGTTCGTATCCCCAGATATTCGTAGATCTTATTATTCCTCATGAGCCATAGCGGTTCAGTTATGTTTCTGATTATTCTGTTCTGGAACCGCTGGATGACCTCGACTTTGCTGTTATAAGTTGTGCCTCACAGTTGAATGCCGTAGGTTCATGTCGGTTTTAAAAATATCTCATACAACAATAGCTTGTTTGATGGAGTCAGCTGAGATTCCCTGCCCAGTAACCAATTCAACCGCTTAAACTTAACGTTGCGTTCTCTTTTTTTCTTACATGACCTCCCCATGTTATACCAGGTGCAAACTTAGGTACCGTACATGTTAGTATGTGAAATATCGGTATTATCCGGCTAAATTCGTGGGCAATCTTCTCTACACATCGCAAACGTCACCTGATTGGACTTTGCCAAATTAACTTTTATCCTCTTTTTGCGTAGCTACATGCTGATAAGATCCGACGCTGATCGCAGTTAATTCAAGGCTAGAGTCGGGTCATCATCAACTACCAAGATTCCCGTGTCATCTGTAAATGCTGTAAATGATGCAATTGTGACAGTCCTGACTAGAAAGGTCTGCATTAAAGTCCAGGTATAATATCGGCCCCAAAACTAAAACTTGTGGAACTCTTGAATTACTGTTAAAAAGGTTAGATAGCTCCTTATTATATCTAACTTATAAAAAGCGACGATCCTAATCGCTACGTAGAATTAAATGGAATAATCTTTGGTGTAATCCGCAGTATGTTTATAAAACTGTAAGAAGATACATCCTGCACAGGTTTTTACCAGATTTTAAACTCTGGTTATTTGTGATTCTTTCCACTTTGACGGGTAATACGTTGTTCGAAAGTTTACATTTTAAAGATGGCTTATGCACAATATGGTTTTAGATAGCAGCATAAATAACATCTTGTGAGTAATTGACTCAGATTCGGAAGCCTTTATTAAATTCTCTGCTTTTCTGAATCTTTGTGATATCTCTACAGATGAGAAAAACATAAAAAAATCGGGCTATTCGAGGAGTCAGCAACTTTTTCCTCATCAACTCTCTGTATTTCATGTAGTATTTAAAAATAAAAATATGGTAAATAAAATAAATATGGCATTTGTGTTATTTAAAAATAAAAATTGAACAAAAAAAACATATATTTTAGTATAGTTTTTGTTACACAAGAAACTGTAAAAAAATAAAACAAGTCTATAAAAGTGCTGAAAATTTTAGATACTGAAATTCTGTAATGAATATTCATAAATTTCATCTAAAAATAACCTTTTTGCAATTCATTGGTTACAACTTGCTAAGAAAAATTGGAATGATATCAAACTCTTTCTTTGTGAATAATTCTGGGTATTTGATAATTCGAAATAAAAATTTAAATATGATTTATTGTTTCTTAAGCTTCTGTAGCCAATTCTAGGTTAAATATTCTCGCTCTCAGAAATCACATAGTTTCCTTCTCATTTTTTTTTCATAATAAATGTGTTAATATCTCATATTTTTTACGAAAATGATTCCTAGTTTAATTTTATTATTTTGCAGTATTGAATGACGTTACATTTTTTTGTTTTGAAATAAGTAATTTTTATCTATTTCATCGTTTTTTAAAGTGTTAAGAATTCCATTTATACCCAATGCGTTTAAATTGCGATTAATAAGGAATAATTTTTTTTAAAAATAACTTAGGAACGGTATTTGAACAAAACGTGACTTGAAACCCTATGAAAAATAATTTTTTTCATTTCGTATTTTTGGTTTATACACGTTTTACGTGCGTCTTTTGCTTATGTATTAGAAGTTTTTATCTATTTGAAAGCTCATTAAATCCATATGCATTTTACATAGTTAAATCATTATTAATTTAGTATGTTACCAAGTTCTTTGAATATTTACTACATTGTAGACCAAAATATAAATAAAAATTTCTTAAAAAATAAATTTGTTAATGTATTTTAATATATTCATTTTTATTTAATAGGATTTTCGTTTATGAGTAGAAACTATGTATAAATATTTTAATTTTATGAAACAAACCCGATCTTAGATAATAAATGAAACAAATATCGGGTTGCCTAAAACGTATTGAGCCTCTGAAGACCAAAATTGAGAAAACATTTATTATTACTGGAAAATAACATTATGAGACCATGTATGCACCGATTTTTCGATGACCTTAGCCACTTTTCCGACAACACCATAATCCCTTCGTTGTAGAAATTTTGTGATTTCTGATCAAAAAATTGAGACTCGTGGTTCTCACAGACCTCTTTTGAAACTAACTTAACACCTTTCAGGGAATTCTGCAGAGACGGAAACATATGATAGTCTGACGGTGTCATATCCAGGCTCTACGGTGAATGTAATAAAACCCCACAGTCAAATTTTCTTAATTTCTGACGGATCGTTAAAAATGTATGCGACCTGGCGTCAGCGTGGTATACCACTATCTTTCTGTTGAACGGTTCAGGCCGTTTCTTTTTAATTACTAGGTGCAATCGCACTAATTGTCGACAGTACAAGTCTGAATATATCGTTCTGCCTGGTGGCAGTAGATCATTATGCACGATGTCCTTCTAATCCCACCAAACGCAAAACAGAACCTTCCTGGGCGTCAGTGTGGGCTTTATCACAGATTGTTGAGCTTCTTCACGCTTCGACCTTGATATTTTTCGCACGTTGGCATAGTTTATCCACTTTTTATCGATTGTGATCAACGCTTTAAAAATGGCCTGATTTCGTTACGTTTCACTACAGATTCATAGATAGAAATTCGATCGAGTAAAGTTTTCTGAATCAGATCATGTGGCACCCAAACGTTGAGCTTCTTTTTGTATCCGGCTTTCTCCAAATTTTTAACACGTTTGGTGATGGTTTTTTTGGTCATCACCGATGTCATGACTGCTATATCCCGATCTTCCTCGACTTTTGTCAGAATATCATTTACTTTTTCTGTGATAGGTCACCCACTGCGGGGAACATCTTGGACAAAGAAATTTCCAGAACGAAAGCCACTGAACCATCTTTTGGTTGCGCTTTTGATAACGTATCTTACCCGTAAACAGCACAAATTTCTTCACAGGCCTACGCAGCATTTGCGTCTTTATCAAAATAAAATGTAAAATGTGGCGCAGTTTTGCGGAAAGTTTAATTCATCTTCACGGTGAAATACCTTACGTCTGAGTATAATAATTGGAGAAAGATTTTTACACATTTACTAGCTTCAACTAACAGCTGTCAAATTAAGTTCGCCTGACCCAATGCAACTCATTACTCTCTCTCTCTCTTTTTTCTGTTTAGCCTCCGGAACCACCGTAAATATTACTTCAGGGGATGAATGAGGATATACGTATGAATGTAAATGAATTGTAGTCTTGCACAATCTCAGGGTCTACCACTCCTGAGATGTGTAGTTAATTGAAACCCAACCACCAAAGAACACCAGTATCTACGATCTAGTATTCAAATTCGTATAAAGTAACTGTCTTTACTAGGTCTTGAAAATAGAACTCTCTCAACTTGGAAATCAGCTGTCTCATTACCGTGACATTGTGGTACGCTAACGCTATCTCGTGTGCAAAAGGCTTACTCTTTTTTAGACTACCCATTATATAATTTATTATATCGTAAATACTTATACGTCTTATTCAAATGATAAAAAACAACTCGCCTATAATTTGACTGGAACTGCTCCTAAGAATAGTTTGTAAAAATAGCAATATAAAATATAAAATTAATACATAAAAGAGTAGTTAAGAGTTCATTACGAAAAAAAAACTATATATATATATATATATATAAGAAGATAATAAATATATAAACTCAGAATAAAATATCAAAATTTTGAAGGCGTTAATTGAAAATATTTCAGTACATGCTATTTCGACATAATAAAAGAGGATTATAGGGTTTTAAGCAAATAAAATCTCTGTTTTTTTCAATTCTACACCGATATAATTTATCGTTTTCATTAATTGGTGAAATTATAGCCGATACTAACTGTTTCTAAACGTTTACTGTTTTACTGTGTAACTAATTAATTTTGTGACTATTTCATTTTACGTTTGTATTATCATTTTACTATTTCTCATGACGTACTACGATAATAAATTCGCAGGTTTCATTTTCGTACTAAAAGGTGTATAAAGTTAACTTTCGCTTCCGAAATTAGCGACCGATATTCTTATCTAATGAACCGGGGAATAGTTTTATATTATTTGAATCTATATACAACCTATTTTGTCAAGAATAACGTATCGTTTATGTACGACCAACAGCAAATTGTGAAAGTTATTTATCTAATCATAAATCTATTTTGTTAAATTAATTTATGACAAAAGTAGTAAAATAATAAACGTATATAAAAGTAAAATAAATATAAATTAATAAATTTATTAATATACCGCTTTTGATCTGTAAAAAATATTAATTATAACCTACATACTAAAGCGATAAAATACTTTTTAAATACGTAATTTCTAATTGACCGTTTTAAATTTTATTTGTTACAAAATTTTAATAATTTTGAAATATTACAATAAAAATAAATTTATATAAAACAACTTTTGATTACAGTTATACAAATCGAAACAATCTTTTTTAATGAGACATATTACATCGTGAAATTAAATCAAATTAATTTTTTTGTATTACCAGAAATGGATTATGCTTACTGACAAGAAATTTTGGTGGGTTTGTATGCTGATGCACAAACGAAACAACGAAAAAAAACTTGATTTCTCACTTTCCTTAATAAGTCTACGTGGGACGTTTGTTATTTTTGATAATGACTACCTAATTTTTATAACGGCTTTGTGACTATTGTTGACTCTTATTACAGTTACTGCATGGTAATGGTTGTAGTTTTTATTGTTTTATTATACAACTTTATCTCCTTTTATTTTTAAAATTTAAATATTTGAAAAATTGAACAATAAAAACAGATATTTACGACAACAATGAAACAGCTCAACGGACTGTTTCGTATATCACTTATTTAACAGCTAATTTTCGAAATCGATGTTTCTGAAATTCAAATCTGTAAATGCTTGGATTTGAATACTAAACAGTGGAATCCGGTGGACGTTGGTTGTTGGGGTTTAATTAACCACACATCTCAGGAACGGTCGGCCTAAAAGTCTTTGCAAGAATACAGTTACATGTCATACATATCATCCTCATCTCATTGGGTCAAGGGTGGAGTTGTTTACTGTTCAATAGTTGTACGTATGTTGTACATATTACTAAAAAATCATATTACAGAAAATATGTAGAATATATTAGAAAAAATCCGACGTGGACACCACAAGATTTCCTTGTACGCCTATTAAATTACATAAATACATTTTTTGCTGCACTTCATTTAAACTTATTTCATTTGAAAGTGAGATACGATTCTCCTATTCTTTAATAAAACCCACCGGGTTGGTCTAGTGGTGAACGCGTCTTCCCAAATCTGCTGATTTGGAAGTCGAGAGTTCTAGCGTTCAGTCCTAGTAAAGTCAGTTATTTTACACAGATTTGAATACTAGATCATGGATACCGGTGTTCTTTGGTGGTTGGGTTTCAATTAACCACACATCTCAGGAATGGTCGAACTGAGACTGTACAAGACTACACTTCATTTACACTCATACATATCATCCTCTGGATTAATATCTGAACGATAATTACCGGAGGCTAAACAGGAAAAAAAGTTCTTTAATAAAGTGTATAGTTACACAGTTGCATACTGGTACCAAAATGCATCACCAAATTGCATCACATTTTTTTTTGGTGTCCGTATTAGCATTTTATATTACTTTCGTTTCTCGTCGCTCAAGTAGTTATGTGGTGTAAGTGAGAACGTGTCGGATCCATAACCGTGCATACATCGGTTCGAATCTGACTTCATCATTCTTTTTTAACTTTTTTTTAATTTAAATACGTTGATTTATTTTTATACGTTGATAAATTTTTTGAATTAAAATGAAAAGTATATAATATTATATTTCACTAATAACTTATGATTTTTTTCTTATTTTTTTATCGTTATTATTGAATTATTATTTATCGTTAACCTTTTTTTTACAATCAGAGGTTAATAGATATTAATAAATCATTATATTTAAAGTAAAAAAAAAAGTTAAAAATATATGAAGACGGAAGTTATAGTATAAAGTATAAAAATATAGTTTTTATACTAAATAAAGTTATAGTAGTTATAGGAAGTTATAGTTATAGTATAAAAATATATGAAGTTATTGTATATGAAGACGGATTCGAACCGATGAGCCTTACCCTTGTACGATCCAAATATTTCATTAATTAAAATTTCATTTGGCTATAACTCTGGAACCAATGAAAATAAGTACCACTTTTGATATATTGTTGAAAAACTCTCAATGAGGGCTTATTACTGCAGTTAAAAAAATTCCAAAATGTAAATATTTTGGATCAGTCGATTGCAACCAAAAGAGGAGTTGCAGAACTAGATGTTACAGCAGTCCTAAATCCAGAATGTCAACATCCTACGGGTAATCGTTTGAGTTATGCGAGGTATGTACGTACAGACGTCACGCCGAAACGAGTCAAAATGGATCCAGGGATGGTTAGAATGGATATTTCCGTTGAAATTTGAAAACCGAAATTCTTTGCGTTCACAGTACTTCCTTTACTTCGTACGAAATAAAACTGAGTAAAACATACTTACTGTATGTTACTGCTGTACATACTTACTGTTTCTTTCAATTAAGTTGAAAAAATTATAGTATTTAATAATTATAACTTTATTATTTTTCACAGATTATTAGATTCTACGCTTTAAATTAATACAGAGATAATAAAACCATTCGAATCGTTACTTAAAATTTTCATTCAAAAATACTTTTTTTTTCTATACGAAATTTATCAATAATTGATAATTCCTTTAATCACTTCATTTTGTTAGAAAAAAAATTATTCAATTTTCTGTATATAAAATAATGTCATGTTATTCAAGAATACTTATTTAAGAATAAACTTTTAAAAAATAAATAAAAGTTTATGT
Source organism: Lycorma delicatula (assembly GCF_047948215.1). Taxonomy (NCBI): domain Eukaryota; kingdom Metazoa; phylum Arthropoda; class Insecta; order Hemiptera; family Fulgoridae; genus Lycorma; species Lycorma delicatula. The sequence goes on from NC_134457.1 coordinate 210,999,907, forward strand.
AGGCGAGATCGTGGGTGAAACTTACAGTTAGTCGTAACTCAAAATAAACGGTTATAGAAACATATTCTGTCTCTCCAATACTGTATAATGTTTTGATTTCTTTTTTGTTTGTTTGGTATTAATAGGTAGGTGTAGGAGTGAAATTTATTTTTTTAAAGGTTAAAATTTTATTTAGAGTCAGTCAGATTTAATTTTTTTTAAATAAAAATAATTCTCTTATTATTATAATGCAGTCCGTACAAGAAATTGAATCGTTTACGTGCAACATAAATCAAAGAAATGTTTTAAGAATAAATGGACTTAATAAAATATTATAGCTAAAAAAAAAGCTTAACATCGGAAAGGCTCGTGCAGTTATCCGAGTCTAATTCCTACACGCAAAATATTTAAGCTTTTCATGTGAATTTATTCATGCAAAAAATATATTTAAAAGGTTAGAAAAAAATAATAAACGATTTAATTTTGAAATAGTGTTAATTCGCAAATTTAAATTTAACAATATTTATTTAAAGTATTTTTATTTTTAAAAATAAAATTTTAAGAAACAGGGAAGTGAACGTAATTTCTCATCCCTTCTGTCTTTTGATACCTTACACTTATTCATTTTTTTCAATATATCAAAACGTTACCGACTCTTGAATGCTAACCACCAAAATATATTGCCTTTAATAAAGTTAGTTATGTAAAATTAAATTGAGAGGAAAGTGGAAGAAGTGTTAGAAGAAGACCAATTTGGTTTCAGAAAAAGTATAGGGACAAGGGAAGCAATTTTAGGCCTCAGACTAATAGTAGAAGGAAGATTAAAAAAACAAACCAACATACTTGGCATTTATAGACCTAGAAAAGGCACTCGATAACGTAGACTGGTATAACATTTTCAGCATTTTAAAAAAATTAGGGTTCAAATACAGAGATAGAAGAACAATTGCTAACATTTATACGAACCAAACAGCAACAGTAATAATTGAAGAACATAAGAAAGAAGCCGTGATAAGAATGGGAGTCCGACAAGGATGCTCCCTATCCCCGTTACTTTTTAATCTTTACATTGAACTAGCAGTTAATGTTGTTAAAGAACAATTTAGATCCGGAGTAACAGTACAAGGTGAAAAGATAAAGATCCTACGATTTGCTGATGATATAGTAATTCTAGTTGAGAGTAAAAAGGATTTAGAAGAATCAATGAACGGCATGGATGAAGACCTACGCAAGAACAAAACAAAAGTAATAAAATGCAGTAGAAATAATGAAGATTGACCACTGAATATGAAAATAGGAAGAAAAAATATTATGGAGGTAGAAGGATTTTGTTATTTGGGAAGTAGAATTACTAAAGATGGACGAGCCTTCAGTAAGAAATGTAATTTGTTTACATCAAAAATTAATTTAAACATCAGGAAAATATTTTTGAAAGTATATGTTTGGAGCGTCGCTTTATATGGAAGTGAAACTTGGACGATCGGAGTACCCGAGAAGAAAAGATTAGAAGCTTTTGAAATGTGGTACTATAGGAGAATGTTAAAAATCAGATGGGTGATTAAAGTGACAAATGAAGAGGTGTTGCGGCAAATTGATGATGAATGAAGCATTTGAAAAAATACAGTTAAGAAAAGAGACAGACTTAAAGGCCGCATATTAAGGCATCCTGGAATAGTCGCTTTAATATTAGAGGGTCAGGTAGAAGGAAAAATTTGTGTAGACAGGCAACGTTTGGAATATGTAAAACAAATTGTTAGGGATGTAGGTTGTAGGGGGTATACCGAAATTAAATCACTAGCAGTAGATAGGGAATCTTGGAGAGCTGCATCAAACCAGTTAAATGACTGAAGACAAAAAAAAATTTGAGTTAATTGTGAGAAAATTGGTATAATAAAGTTATAAAAAACAAAAAGAACATTAACTTTTATTATTAAAAACAAAACTTAACAAAAAAATGTTATTTGAATATGTAAAAATTAAAACAGCTATTGTTAGGATAATAACTTAGATCTTTAAAAAATTAAAATACTTTTAATTCATTTTAAAAAAAAAATTTACATGTTTATTTCGTATTATTTTACAATAATTGTTCGAAAATTCCACCGTTATCATCGATCCACTTTTCAACTCGTTTCCTTGCATCTTTTGTCTCCAATTTAGTGATATCGTTGCGTTTTTTGATGAAAGCAGTAGCTATAAGTACGTGAGCGATCAGTTCATTATTTTTTGAATTTTGTTTAAAATTTTATAGACTTTATTACATCAATATTTTCAGAATTATATTTTCTACAAGTTTTGATACTAAATTTGCACATTTATTAATCATTTAATAATATTATTATACTTAAAACCTAAAAAAAATATGATTTTTGTCACTGAACTTTTCTGTTTTACGTTGAATATCATGAAAACTAGAAGATATATGGGGACCTTTTTTATTCAATTTTTCAGTAAAAAACATAAGAAACTATCAAGTTTACCCCTAACGTCTAAAAAAATTTCATTATTACCTCATTTCATCTAGAGAATTGAAATCCGGGCGAAATTTTTCGCTAGCCGTAACTCAATAACAAAGCGTTCTGGGATATATATTTGTGTGAACTTTTTTCTTTCAAGCTGTAAAATCGGTTCCCGATTTATTTTCCTTTCCTTTCCTTCTGAATCACTCTACATATTTAAGTATAAAAAATTAATTGGTTTTTAATATTATTTTGCATATCTGTTTTTCATTTTAGATGCAAAAATTTATCGGTTAAGTCTTATTATTAATAATAATAATCAAAATAACTAATAACTTGTTTGTTTATATTTTAGTCAAGCGTATTTAAATTGTTTATGTAATTTCTGTTAGTTAACAAAACTAAAGTTCAGCTTCTTATTTGATATCGATGTTAAGGCGCCATCTGTTGGCGTATCATTTTTGTTTAATGAAAAGAAAAATTGTCATCGTAGTTTTTTATATAGCGAGTCAGGTAGGGTTACCGTTAATAATAAAATAACTCTTCGGATTTTTCTTTTTCTTTTATTATCGTAATATTTTTTTATTTTATTTTTACACCGATATTATATTTCATATTTTAAAGTGTGCTGTTAACTTGAGCGGTGTACATTGTCACACTCTAGATTGTGCATTACAGTAAAACTGGTTGTTTAAAAAAGAAACAAGTTTGACAAGTAAAGTATCATGTTTCCAAATTTCAAGGCACCAGTGGCTTAGAAGATGAAGTGTAGAAGTCGGTAGGGTGGGGGAACTCAAGAGGTAGGTGGTGTAAAAGGATGTAGACCGCTTGCATGCGATGAAGAAGAGGAAAACATCTTCGGCAAATTATCGGTACAAAAATTTTAAATAGTTGTCGTTATGTCTACGATAAAATCGTCGCAATTATATATTCTTTATACTTCACAGTGCTGATAGTTCGTTAAAATAATCCTTTTAAATTTTTTCTCGTGTGTGCGTGAACAGTTAGGCAGCAGCGTCAGCAGGCGTTGACTCTTATTTACTTTTGGAATGTAGAGAGCGGATGGGTACTGATATGATTAAGGGGGCCGTGTGTTATTTAGCGCTAGCGAGCAGCCTTGAACACCAAGTGAATGACCAGTGAGAGCAGACATCGTCTCGCCGCCAACCTCCTCCCTCCAGTAAAATCCCCTCGCACCGATCTCCCTTCTTCATCTGTTCTTTCTCTCTCATCATCATCATCATTATCTTCAACATCAACATCGTCATCCAAATGCTGCCAAACTTGATATTGTCCATAGAAACTAGCTTAAATATCTCGTTTCATTCATCTCATAAGAATTAATGTTCTCGGCTATAACTATCGACAAAATGATTTGACATAAGTATATAAAAATTTGATCGAAGATTTTTTTTTCAAAAAGAAAATCTTTTACATCTGAAATAAAGTAAAATCGCCGAAAAATTATGGTTTTTATTTTCTTTTTTTTGTATTTTCTTTTTTCTCAATATCAAACGTTATTTAAAACTATATAGTTTTATTAGATCGTGCGTATTTGTATTGAAAATAAATAAGTTTTTAAAAATTAGCATTAAATGTTAAACTTAATTTATTAATAATATTAAATTTCAAAATGATACCGTTTAAGAAGATATCGTATTAAAATAAGATTGATGTTCATTTAATCAAAAGGAACAAAGAATTTCTTTGTTTTATAAAGTAAACTGTTTTACATGACTTGCGTTATATCTTTACTTCCTTGTACGAAGTAAAGAAAGTATTGTGATCGCGAAAAATTTCGGTTTTCAGATTTAACGGAAATATCCATTTTGACCATCCCTGAATCCATTTTGATTAGTTTCGGCGTGACGTCTGTACATACGTATGTACCTATCTCGTATAACTCAAAAACGATTAGCCATAGGTTGTTGAAATTATGGATTTAGGACTGTTGCAACATATCTAGTTGTCCATTTCCCCTTTTGATTGCAATCGACTGAACCGAAAGTGTACAAAAAAGCCCGAAATCCAAAAAAATTGGATTTTGGACTTTTTCTTAACTGCAGTAGTAAGTCCGCATTGAGAGCTTTTCAACTGTATATCATATGCTTATTTTCTTTGGTTCCAGAGTTATAACCAAATAACATTTTAATTAATGAAACATTTGGATCTTAGGGGAAGGCACATCGATTCCAATCAGACTTCATCTTCCTTTTTTTTAGCTTTTTTTTTAATTTAAATATTTTTTTTTAACATCCGGGTCCACCGTTATTTAGGTATTACTTCAGAGGATGAGATGAATGACAATTTTTTTAGCGTATGAAAATGCTATACCTGACCGGGATTTGAACCTGAAAGGTTGAATGAAAGGCCGAGCGCTACCACTCGCTATCAATTTAAATATATTGATTTATTAATAATTATTATCCTCTCACTGTAAAAGAAATTTACGATGAATAATAATTCAATAATATATAACAAAAAAAAATTAAAAAGTAGAAGTTATTAAAGAAATAAACTTTTATGTACTTTCCATTAAAAAAAAAAAAAAGAAGTGTATATGTAATATAATATGCGTACAAGAAAAGTCATGTAGTGTCCATATCAGATTTTTACTTGATTAATAAAAAAAGAAAAACGTTTTAATGAAAAAAAAAACCAATAATAATAAAATAAAAAAAACAATTAAAAATTCTTTATCCACCTTACCAGCAAGAAAGATGATTTTTTTGCAGAGATTTTTCTGTTTATTTCAAACCATCATCAGGAGATAAAAATAATATAAGTCAAAATTTAAAATAATTATACAGTCAAGACTGTTTTAATGTCAAAATTATATTAATTTACAATTAGTATACTTGAGTATACAATTGACAAATTGAGTAGACTTTTGACATTAAAACAATCATGACTGTGTAATTAGTTTTAATTTTGACTTATATTATTTTTATTTCCTGATGATGGTTTGAAATAAACAGAAAGATCTCGAGAAAACACATCTTTATTGCTGGTAAGGTGGTTATAAAATTTGTAATTATTTTTTATTCTATTAAAAAAATTATCAGCTGAATGTTTAAGATATTTATAATAATAATAAAAAGCATTATTTATTAATAATCATGAAGCCCACTCGGTCTTTTTCGATCTCATTAATCTTGCCGTCCACAAACATAAAACGATTTTTTTCCCTCCAAAAAGATTTCAGTTGTGATCTATTGGAGCGGGTTTTGTTAATATTGTAAATTCAAATTATAATAAGAATTATTGTAACCTACGGAGTGCGTTTGAAGATTGGAGAAATTATTATCAGTTCAGGATACACACTTTGAGACGAATAATTAGGCAGTTAAGAGTTACTAATGAAAGTACTTCACAAATTTATTTCAAAGAGAATTGCATAAGTTAGAAGGAAACAAAAATTGAATAATTTTAAACATTCAAGAGGCTGAAAATTAATTATATATTTCGCGTTGAAATGTCCATTTTATGCTTCTCTAATTTAAATTTATAATCTAGTTATATGAACGATACCTATAATAAGAGCAAATGTTTTAAGACCCATATAAATTCTGTGTCTTAATTAGTTGCTGAGGTACGGCGGTTTGAGTTTTTCTTTATGAGTGAGGAAATAAATAAAATAAAGCTATAAATTAGCTTCTATAATCGATATAAAAAGTATGTAACAACTTAATCGCTTATATTTCTTAGAATGAAAAGCAATCAAACTGACAAGTTTTGTTATACATTGTTGAATTTTTACGAAATGAAATTTAAAACATAACAGTGAGAATTAAATACTTTCTTCTTAAAATATAAATAGTATTTTACATAGCACTTTTTATTACTTTTTTATAAGTAAAATCTTTATAATACAGAAATGTAGTGTTGTTTAATTAAAAATTATTATTGTTAGGGGATCCGTGCTGCTCCGCTGCATCAGTAAATAAATTAGTTTATATTATAATAGATAATTTACCTTGCGGTTCATAAGATTTAATTTAATTTAATTAACGTTCCCTCAAAACTTTGTTTCATCAAAGTCGATGTTTTAATGGCGTTTGAGGTGGTGAGTATTTTAAGACCTAAACGAATTCTGAATCTCAGTTATTTGCCGAGATACGGAGGTTTGGGTGTATTTTTAAGAATGAGGAAATGTATATGTTCCCTCAAAACGTTTATTTCAGTTGAGTGATAGAAGTCGATGTGGGGTTATACGTTGACGCTTGATGTGGTGTGTTTTAAGACCCATGCGAATTCTGTATTTTAATTATTTGCTGAAGTATCTCGACTTGAATACCAGTGAGGTAAAGATTTGAGTATGAGAAAACTGATATTCTTGTATAAATTAAATTTCCATTTACCAACAATTTAAAAAGTGTAAATCCTAGTACTTTCGGAGCTGTTACTCCATCTTCTAGGATTTTCAGGGATGTTAATTTAAATTCAAATCAATAATCGTTTTTAAAATTAAACAGTTATGTTCATAATAGTCGGTCGTCAAGAATAAAATGAATTGGTATGTCAATAACGTACGGCAACATCATGTTTGTAAGATGTTTGCGACAAACATCTTACAAACATGTCGAAGAAGATGGAGTAACAGCTCCGAAAGTACTAGGATTTACACTTTTTAAATTGTTGGTAAATGGAAATTTAATTTATACAATTGTATTGGTACCAACGGTGCTAAATACTTAGTAAATTAAATCTAAAGTGAAATCCCTAAAAAAAATCCTCTTATAACTAAATGAGAGTAATCGGTGTATGCCGGTTATTTGTGACCTGATGTAATGAGTGTTATAAGACCGCAACGAAGTTTGAAATAAATTGGTTATTGAATAATTGCAAAAAAACTAAATTTTTTTAGTTTTTTTTACCAAATATTTTTAAAACATAGATGTTGTATAATAAATATTGCATATATTATTACAAATTTTAGATTATTACAATTTATTTAGGATCGATTGCGGCTTACGTAGTGTGCTGCGTTTTTTATATAAAAAAATGGACTACTACAGATTAATAATAAATATATTTTTTTTAAATCTTTTTTTTTTTATAAAAAAAAAGAAAAATCATTTGATAAAAACTAAATTTTATTTCCGCCGGCATCTGTGGCGGGAATGGTAGCGTTTCGGCCTTTCATCCGGAGATCCAAGATTCGAATCCCGATCAGGCGCGGTATTTTTAATACGCTACATTTCTATATCCCACGCATAAGCTTCAAGCTTATGTGGCGGTATCATAAAGCAAAAAAAAAAAAAAGAAAAGAAGGATCTAACCATTAGAGAATTATAGAGAAACAGACGAAAAGTACGTAAAGATAGTGACGCAACCTTTCGATTGGTTAAATTAGGGTCGAGATAAAAAAACAGACTACAAAAAAAAACTCATATTTCAGTCGATCTTCTCTAAATTATATCAACACATCTAACGAAGAGGAAGAAAACTACAATATATGATTTCTGATGGGAGGAGGTTTCTCAATGCCGGAAATACTATTATAAGCTCGTTTTTTGTTTGTGTTTTTATTTTTTGTTTTAATAATTGGAACGTACCTACTATAACTAGTAGAATTTAGACGAAAAGTTTGATAAATGTTTTAAAAAATTAAACGGTTTTTAAAAAATCTCGTAAGATTCGAACTACAGGTTTTAATAAAATTAAAATAAATCTGCTTTGAGAAACGCAATAAAAGAAAAATAAATAATAATATTCAATTTTCAAAATATTGAATTCCTATCCGTATTTCAAACTGATCTTTATTTTGAAGCCGACTACAAAAGTTAATTTTTTTAAAGAAAAATTTAATAATTAATATTAATTTTTGTTGTTTAACGTCGATTCTATTATTTTATAAAGTTTGTGTACAATTTTTTAGTTTTAAATTTAATTAAAATATGACTAAACTTACGTAAAAGGGATTTCCTTGTAAAAAAAAAGAAAAAAAAAAAGCGTTTGAAAAAATCAAAAGGGAAGAAACCTTTTAAGTTAAATAAGAAAAGAATTCAAAGAAAAGACTAATGGATCGTGAATTAAGGTTGTCTACAATGTGAAGATTGTGTTGTTCGGACTATTTTTTTTAAACCAAATTTTTTGAAGTTTCGTGCAAAAGTACTTTGAAATTTATCAGAGTATCACGGAGTTTATTAGAACTTCGCCGGTAAGTCACCTCTTACCGACGTAAAAAAAAAAATAATCGTGAAAACATTATATTTCAGTTTAATTAGATTAGTAATAAAGAATACTTTCAAAAAATACCTCGAATTTTGCTACACAACGTTTTTTTTTCATTTGATAAACCGTTGGACTCGAATATGTCATTTTATTAATTTTTTTAATGTACCTTTACGAATAGCGCCGCTAGATAGCAGTAATTGATAGTACTAGGTAGCGTACAAACCTTGGTAATGTATTTGAAATAATAAAATTTAAAAGAAAATATGTTACAGCTTGTTTTAATAGTAAATGCTCTCATGTAAATTAAAGTACTGAAGATGAAACAAATTTTTTAATTCCATCACTTCTTTAAAAAAAATAAAAGTATTAGTTTACAAGTGATTATACTAGTTTATTAAAAAAACTAATAAATAAAACAAAAATAAATTCGTTTAGTAACATCGAATTTAACGATAAAAATCGAGGGGTTTACTTACAAAGTAATAAGTACAATATTATATCACGGATCTTCGATTCGTAAATGTAAACTAGTTTTATTAAAAAAGGAAAAATATAGTAAAAACAAAAATAAGTGGCCGTGAAATTCAATTTGTTTTTCTAGAAAGGCAATAAATTTGAATAATAAATCCGTAAGATAACAATCAGTAATTCATAAAAAAATGAAAGAATAATTTAACAAAATTCAGTGATATCCAAAAAAATTACAATAAAATTATAAACTGTACGGTAAGAGTCTCGCAGATATCACTTCTTCCGCTCAATAAACAAACATTTCTGTAATATCAATAAAACTGTTTTTAACAAAACGATACTGATATCAAAAAAGATAAGACACTACATCTATTATCAAAATCTGTTATTAATTCAGAATTTTCTTTAAAAAAACAATACATGTTAAATATATCTAATAGAAAATAGATATACAATAATAGATAATAAATAATGTTTAAGTGTTCCATATAATAAGAAAAAAACAATTATTACAAAACTCTTACCGGCCCGATTTCATTTATATGTAATACATATTACATTTATAAAAATAATACAATTCTTATGATTATCAGTTGTTTAATAAATGAAATCGGGCCGGTAAGAGTTTTGTAACAATTTTTTTTTTTATATGCTTATTACGTGAGACGCTTAAACATTGCTTATTATCTATTATTACATATATATATATATATATTGTCTATTACATATATTTAACGTGTATTTTTTTTAAAGAAAATTAATACGAATTTTTTTATTAAATTAATACGAATTTTGATAATAGAAATATAATGTCTTACCTTTTTTGATATCAGTATCGTTTTGTTAAAAACAGTTTTATTTATATTACAGACATTTTTGTTTTTTGAGCGAAAGAAATGATATGTGCGACACTCTTACCGTACGGTTTACAATTTCATTGTAATTTTTTTGGATATACTATTACGCTATAGAATCCAATATAAAGTCGTATTAACAAAAACTTTTGTTTCAATATTTGTAAATAATGCTTGAACATAGAGAAAAATCGTACTTCTTGTTTTGAAGTAATTTTGTGTTTTGTGTAATTTATAAAATAGGTAATTTTGAACTTTCTGCAAAATATCTCCAGCATTTCAGTTAAAATAATTTTAGGTTAGCTACTCGTACTATTATTTAAATGTATTTTTTTAGTTTATGCAGTGATCTAATAACCACAATTTTTTGTGTTAATTATTTTATAATTTTTTTATTAAAAAAATATGATGTGGATACCACATGAGTTCCTTGTATGCCGATTAAATTACATACACACATTTTAAAAAGTACGTAATTGTTATTTCTCTAATAACTTCTGATTTTTCATTTTTTTATTATTATTGAATTATTAATTATTGAAATTTTTTTTTACAATCAGAGGTTAGTAATCATTAATAAATCAATACATTTAAATTTAAAAAAAAGTTAAAAAATAGGAGATGAAGTCTGATTCGAACCGATGTACCTTCCCCTTTTAAGATCCAAATATTTCAATAATTAAATTTTATTTGGCTAAAACTCTGGGACCATTGAAAATAAGTACCACTTGTGATATATCATTGAAAATCTCTCAAAGGGCTGCAGTTAAGAAAAAGTTCAAATTCCAAATATTTTTTGATTTTGGGCTTTTTTGGACACTTTTGTTTCAGTCGATTGCGAGGGGAGATGCACAATTAGATGTTACAACAGTTCTAAACCCAAAATTACAAAATCCAACATACTATGGCTAATTGTTTTTAAGTTATGCGAGATATTTACATACATACATACATACGAGTACATACATATGTACGTACAGACGTCACGCCAATACTAGTAAAAATGGATTCAGGGATGGTCAAAATGGATATTTCCGTTGAAATCTGAAAACCGAAATTTTTCACGATCACAGTACTTCCTTTACTTCGTACAAGGGAGTAAAAAAATAAATTATATAAATACTTTTCTTTTAATATTATATTTATTACTTTCTTGTACGAAGTAAATTAAATATTGTGATCGCAAAAATTTCGGTTTTCAGATTTCAAAGGAAATATCCATTTTGACCATCCCTGAATCCATTTTTACTAGTTCGTACATACGTTCGTACAGACGTCACGCCATTTCGGCGTGACGTCTGTACGAACGTATGTATCTCGTATAATTCAAAAACGTTTAGTCCGCAGAATGTTGAAATTTTGGGTTTAGGACTGTTGTAACATCTAGTTGTGCACCTCCCATTTTGATTGCAATCTACTGAACCAAAATAGTCCTAAAATGCTCAAAATCCAAAAACGTTTGGCTTTTTGACCTTTTCTTAACTGCAGTAATAAACCCTCATTGAGAGCTTTTCTTTAGTACATCTTCTTTTTACAACAGTATCTTCCTTTTAAGTGATTTCATTTTAATAAAAGTTTTCTTGGTTTTTTATTTATTAGGAAAGAATTTAAATTTAAATGTACTAGTGGAAAATTGGTTTACTATTGTAAATTACTTTCCCTGCTATAGATGAAAGTTTATTGTGAATATTACTTTCTTCCTCTATAGAATAATTAACTGTACCTATATAATATAATGTATTTACATATATAATATATATAAATTATTCGTTTCAGAATAGGGAAAGGAAGCCCCGTCTGAAATTTCAAAAATGTTTCTGCGAATTTTGTATAGAATACTACTTTGCTTTCACTTCGTTTATTCAAATTTTTGTATTAAAATGCACGGAGTAAAAAATAAAAAAACGGTTTATCAAAAGTTAATATTATTTCAAGGAAGAGCTTACTAATATTTATTTTTAAGAAACAAAATATGTTATTAAAATTTCAATCATGTATCCGGCAATGCCAACTTAAATTTTCATGTTTCGTTAAAACGGCTATGTTCGTTTAAGCGTATTCCCGTACTGATAGTAGAATAAACCCAAATCGAGATAATGAGAGTAAACAAACAAAGCTGTAGAAGCTAAAGCACTTTGTTTTAGTTTTTTACGGAACAAATAATAATTAAATATAACGCATCTCACCGATCACTTATTTATTTATGCTACGGTAATTATATTATTAATTAATAAATAATTATATTTAATTATATACGTATATTAATGATCACCCGTCATAGAAACATGAAGTTCGATGACGGGTGATCAAGGGAGGCCAGCTTCTGGGGGTGGGCGGCTGGTGCTCCTCGGAGTCGTCACTCGTCAATCGTCCCCGATCATCCAGATTCGGATACTAGGAGTGCCCGGGTGATCATGCAGGGGCTGTACGTACCATATAGCTTATATCCGGCCCCTGTATGATAAGAAGGGAAGTTTTAGCGGGTGAGAGCCCCGCACTGTCATCAGTGCGGCCCTGACGGCGGTTGGCAGAGCTTTTCCCTCCCTCTACGAAAACCAAAAAAAATAAATATAAAAAAAAAATACGTATATAAATAAATAAATAGCGCTTAGTTTGGACAAATTAGGCTAATTGCCGGTTTAAAAAATATCTTATTACGGTAAACTTTCTATTTTAATAACTGACATCGGGAATAGTTAAATTGATTTTGATCAATGATGTATTAAAATCAATTTATAATTTTTTTAAGTTTTATTTTACGGGAAGTACTTAAGTGACTTTTACAGAAAGTAATTTATTCGAACTAAAAATATTACTAAATGAAAAATGATGCTGTAAAATACATGTTCTTTGTTTAAGTTTTACTACTCACCGATAAATGAATTTATCTGAACAAATTTCCGCCAAGGAACATCCATAAATCTGTCCATCCATAAAAATATTATTTTTAAAAGAATTATTCAGATTAATCCAACAGTTTTTAGTTTTAAATAGAACATCGATACGTACATAGGAATTGCTGATGAACGTAAAGCGGTTTAATTTAATCAGGTAAGTTATTATAAATCATTTTATATTTAATCTATTTGATATATTATTCGCCGAGCCGTTGATAAATTATTATAATGTAACTTACGAATCGCCTTTTAAATTATATAAAAAACTTTAGATAAAATTTATGTTTTATTTGTTCTTTTTTTTAGTTATCAAAATGCGAAAAGAAAATCGAGTAGAATTTTTAATAGTTAACTAGAAAGATCCGTTTCTGATTACAGTGCACGTATAAACTGATTTTATTAGCGATATTTTAGTCAGTTTATCGGTGAAATATTGCTTCAAATATAATTTCATATTATTAGTGCGATTAGTGAACCCGGTGAACAGGAATTGTCTGGCCACCTATACAGATTGTACTAAAGTAATTTGAACAAGACTATAGTATTATTATGCTGTCAGTTTATTGTACTTCTTGATATTAACAGCATTAACTCTTTATACAGAATATTCTTTGCATTTTCCATCTGTTATTAAGAGTTGTTAATTTAAAAAAATGAAACTTCTTTCTTGTAATTTAATTAATTATTAATTTTTCTTCATCTTAATTGAATCAAAATAGCCTTTGTTTAATTATAGTCGTAATACTTAATTCTTAATTGATATTAAATTCTTCTGTTAAGTTCTACCTTTTATTCTAAATCTATCATTGTAGTATACGTTAGGAAAATTGTAATGTGATAAATAGACAGATGACATTATTTATTTGAATTAATCTGTTGTTTAAAGTTTAAAAATAAAGTTTTTAATAATAATAATAACAGTAATAATTTTTTTTTTGGAGGGAGGTGGAAAAGCATTTACAGAGTATCGTGCTCCCACTGATGATATTATTCAATTACCATCAGCAGACTACCGACTAAAACTACCCTCCTATCTATCAGGACTCGACCTGAAACCGTTTAACACATTACTTCTGGCCGAGTCCTCCAATACTAGTCTGAGAAGGCCGCTACCCAATTGTCAGGACTATCCAGGACATCCTTCTTGGTCCTGAGAATGGCGCTGATGAATCGGGTAGCAATCACGTTGTGGAGGTTCAGTGCTCCGATATCCGCATCTAGTGTCCCTCGATCTGCCGTCCACGGGACACATTTGAAAAAGGTGTTCTCGATGTCGTCTCGTACACCGGAGCATTAAAGGCAGTCAGGGGACGGCGCATGAAGATAAGCGCGGAGGTACTCGTGGCCCATTAAAAACTGGATCACGTAGTACTCCACTTTTCCATGCCGTCGCTCCGTCCACGGTCTAAAACTTGCGGTCCATGATCCTCTGGTCTCGTGGTCCCAGGTCTCTTGCCACGCGAGAAACATACAAGCCCGTTCCTCCTTGGCGATGGTCTCCCGGTTTTCGCCTGTCCATCGCCTCCTGTAGGTTGCCTGGCGCTAGCTTGCCAAAAGAGCAACGGGAGTCAAACCACCTGTTTGATTCATCACCGCAACCGTCTTTTCTTTAACAGCTTCTCCAATACCTTCCCAGCTGTGTTAAGCATACACAATGCCCGGTAGGAGGACGGCGACTCTGGGTCTCCTTTGCTCTTGGGAACCAGCGCAAGACGCGTGGTCTTCCATCTGGCGCTGAAAGCCTCATCGTCCAGACGTGAGGCCTCATCCTCATACATCTCTAGAAGCAGACGGGGCCTGCAGCGCCCCATCAGCTTGAGCACCTCGCCCGGTACGGCATCGAAACAACAATAATGTATTAAAATGAATTGGGCGATTTGTTATAAATTAAGAGAATTTCAAGCCATCATATCTATACTAACGTAAAGTTCATTTGAAACCATAACGTATAAATAAACAAGACTTTAACAGTGGGTTTTACAGGTGTTTTAAAGAAATGTTTTTTTCGTTAGATTTTTTTAATGATAAGTAGTTCATTTTTATTTGAGAAATTATAAATTAAAAATGTGTAATTTAAAAAATAATATTCTTCATAACAGGTAGAAATTATATTAGAAAAAGAAAAATATTCTTCCAAAAAAAAATTAAATAAAATTATTATTTTTTAATTCATTACTTATAAGTTAATTCACTTCATCATCGTAGATCAGACGAAATGTTAAAAAATGTTTATTTTATGTAAAGTAAATTAAAAACTGAGGCGATTGCTAGAAAATATCAGTAACAACTTAGAGGGATTATAAAAATAATATTACCTTGTACAAATACGTAACTTGTATTTCTCATATTTTATTGAACCAAAATATATTTAACCCACCGGGTTGATCTAATGGTAAACTCGGTGTCGTAAATCAACTGATTTCGAAGTCGAGAGTTCTCAGCTTCAAATTCTAATAAAGTTAGTTTCTTTTATTCGAATTTGAATACTAAATCGTGGATACCGCTGTTCTTTGATGGTTGGGTTTTAATTAACCACACATCTCTGGAATGGTCGGCCTGAGTTTGATCACAATTACATGTTTACCAATATTACACTGATAAGTCGCTAATGACGTTAATTGTTGATTTTTTAAAGATATTTTTAAAATATATGTATATTTACTTACACATTGTAGTTTCTGTATTACGTCTCTTTAATCATACATTTTGCCAAGTATATTAACTAATATTTGGCAATCTGTATTTTTTTAACGATTTTTTTTTTACTTCAAAAGTACAATTTTTTATACAAAAGTTTATATATAATCTATTTATATCTATATATATATATATATATATATATATATATATATATATATATTTCACTTTCTTGTGGACACGATAACTCCCGTAATTTTGCGTCAATCACGTTCAAATTGATACATAAAATATAACGACCCAAAAATCTCGGTCGATTTTGTTAATGAAAAAAATCGGACTATGGTGGTGGAAATGGGGGGCTTTTTTGAAAAAAACAAAATATTGATATAACTTTCGTATTAAGTAAAATATCGAATTCGTTTAAAGTTCCTACTATTCTTTGGATAAGGGCCTAAAACGTATCTAAAAAAGGTTTTTTGATATCACCAACCATTGGCCCAGGGAGTAGAATAATTGGGGTTTTGAAGACAAAAGAAAAAATCATACCTTCCTAATACAGTATCGAATCGGTTTAAAGTGGTCATTAGTCCTCTAAACATTACCTACCCCCTTACCCTTACGGTAAGGGATGACCAAAATTTTACTGGAATAGTAAGAAGATGGAGCTTGTCGAATGCTAAACATGTGAAGTTTTTTCACGTACAACCATTGTCGTATTGAGTAAATTTGAAGTTTTTCTTAACTTTAAGGTGGAAATCTTTTTTATCCCCATCTACCTCCGTCTTCCGGCGTGCCGAAAGAGATTTTTTTCTTGTTTAAATGCATCAACATTAAAATGTTCTTTTTTTTTTTTTTTTTTTTTTTTTTTTTTTTTAATTAGATGTTATTGCTTCGGAAATTAGTTAATCTTTAACACAATGATGGAGAAAATTTTCTTTTTTAAATAATTCAAAATGTATTTTTTGGTTTTTTTTATGTTTTTATAATACTTTAATATCTTTGCCCGGTCAAGCTCACTGTTAAATTTAAAAAATAATATTTTTCTTTTCATAAGAAAAAAGTGAGGTTGTAAGAATAATAAAAAGCATTATAAAATTAATCACTGGAAGAAGTTTAAACTATTAACGTCTGTTTACAAAGGATATGTTCAGAGGTACCGTCAGTCTTTAAAATTGAATCGTTATTGAAACAGAATTGGTTTAAAATAAGTTGTAGCAGCTAAATATATTTCTTGTTCAGCGTACCACAAAACTGTTACATTTACAATCCTTTCTTCTATTTGCTATAATAGTTATAAATATTATTTAGTAATAAATATATTTTAGAATTATAGTTTATTTTATTTATTAATATCGTGTAATAGATTTTTTGACTATTCTTTCTCGTTCTTAGAGTACTATTTCGGTTGTTTTATGATAGGCTATGAATGACTCGTTTACTAATTTATATCAGACTTTTCTTTTTCTATTAGCTTTACTTTCTAATCGTTATTTTTTTTATTTGTTACTTGGTTGTATCATCAATTATATATAAAATGTTTTTACTCTTGTTTACCTTAAGATAAAAAAAACGTGAAAACAAAAACTGCATTTACTGTTCAATATGTTACTATATTTTGATGCCTACTACTTTCTGTTCGTGTGACAATCGTCACAGTTGCTTTCTTTGGAATTAATGATACTCATTGTAAAGAAATTTCTTTTCGTGAACGTTGTACCAAGTGTCACTGATGGGGCGGTTTATTTCACGTATTTAGGAAGATACATGCAGTAGTATATTTTATCCGGTGAAGGATTCAAGGAGAAATCACTTTCTTTGTAGATAATACTGTCATATATTTTCTATATTTATCAAGAAGCATGCATTATTTGATCGCTATTAAGTTTCATTTTCTATCAACCATCTCACTGCTAATATATATATATATATAGAACGTTTGACTCGAATTCTCATAATTTATATTATAATATTTAATAAAGAATAATCATAATTTAATAATTTGAATTCAAGATGATCATAATATAATTTATTTTGTTTTGGATTCTTAATTAAAAAAACTACTACCTCCGGTATATGCTGTTAGAGTTGAGATGGAAAAAATGCTAAAAATCTGTTAAAAAAAACTCTGTACAAACATGTTTTAGGTTTACTAAAATCAAATGAATTAAGATTTTAATAAAAAAAGAAAGACAGAATGACCCTTAAATATTTTTATTCTATTTTCCACGTAATAAAGTGAGCGGCCGATATCTGTTCAACATTTTGTAAAGTTGTCATGTTAGCACACATGCGCGTGTGTATATATAAAGAATATGTAGAAAACAACGACGGCGGCGGCGGTGGCAGAAGCAACTGGCAGCAGCAGCACCAACAGCTAGCTGATGGAGGAGGGGTTTCCGAGCGAGTAGAAGCGATCAAATTCGGCGGCTAGTCGAGGTCAAGTTCGATTGCTATTTGTCACGCGAATCTCGCTACAGTGAACCGCTTGAAGCTCTAGCATAGGATGACTCCACCGCTCATAAATGTCGGATAACTCGGCTAGAACCGTATATCACGGTTTATAAAGTTATTAAAATTGTCAAAAAATGTTCTTAATTTATTTTTGGTATCGCACTTTATATTCCATCTTTTTCTTCTTGAAAAGAAATATAAGTTAAATGTCTGATTCCAAAATGATTTCATTGCCTACAAACGATTTTATTTTTAATTGAAATAGATTTAAATTTATTTTACTTTATTATGAATCCAAAACTGAAGTAAATAATTCGACTATTATTTAAAAATTTAACTAACTTTAATAAAGGTGCATTCTCATGAGTTATATCTGTTTGTATATTTCTACATTTTCGTACTTTTTAAAATCATTTTCAAGTGGAATAAAACATTTTATAGGTTATGTAAAATAAATCAACTAATTTTTTAGGGTTCTGTGGCTATTTGATCATCCTAGTGATTATAAAGGGCGTCCAAAAAATTATAATACATTTACACTCTAACGTAATTTGAAATCAAAATTATTCAAATAATTAATATAAAATCACTTTGCAGTTAGTTAAGGTTTAACAATTAGGTTTTAGTTTTGTTGGGTTTGTCTATATAGTTAAATGTTTTGGATAGTTTAAAATTCATCAACTTTTCCAGATGCAGTTTATGCAAACTGTGGTAACTACATTTTGAATTCAAAGATACATTTTTAACTTTATTAATTGAAATCCATTTAAAAACTAAAAAACCTCCAAAAAAAATTAAATTAAAAAAATTAGAGTAACACTTTATGGTTTCTGGTTCGAATTTTGTTTTAGAAGGTTAAAGTGTTAATCGACAGCACCTTACTTAAACCAGTTGTGTACACGAAAAAAGTCTATAACTTTTTACAAATGAAAATAAAGAAAAAATATTTCTAAATAATAAGTTTTCATTTCTTAATATTTTTAACTTAGCTCAATGAAATCCAAATAATCCTACTAAGTATCTACTTATTTAATTTTCATTTATTTTTAATGATTTATTTTGTTTCTAGATGTTTTCCAGTAATGAAATCATTCGTTTCTTGTTTTGGCTAAAAATTATAATACATTATTTTTCTACCGTGTTTTGTCTATCTTGTGTTTAATAAAAGTCAGATTTCGTCATCTCTTCTTCGCATTCAGTTAACCGTATCTTAATAAATTTACCAAAATTAAATTCTCTACCATTTTTATTGCAAAATTCTACTTGTTTTATTTAGTGAAATTAGTGTAGTTATTGAAATGTATTTGAAATGTATTGTGTAGTTATTGAAGTGTAGTTAATGGAAATTTAGTGAAGTTATTGTACATCAAACATACACGAATGTGTTTTGGAACACAATGTTATTGGGTTTTACAATAATTTTTTCAAAAATTACTAAAAACCATCAAATTTACCGCTTCAAAGAAATTCAGTATGATTTTATTTTACCCTTTGAGCAGAGAGTGAAATTTTTTGCAAGCTTTAATTTAGAAATGAAGCGTTTTTGGAACATACTTATATCAAATATTTTCTTTATTTTCACTTGAAAAACTCGTTTGAAATTATTTCCATTTCTTCGTGGTACACTCTGTTTATATCTTTCTTTATTGATGGAAAAGATGAGAACGATTGGGTGCAATATTAACCACATCACTTTTTTTTATACCATTGCCTGTGATTTGAGATGAATTTTCTTATTTCAACTGTAAGTTTCCTTGAGGTAGAATTAATTATTGGTTGCATAGAAAAATTCAGTTACGAAAAAGTGTAGTGATAAACAATTTTCTGTGTATTTTTTCCTATTGATTAATAACTTCTTCATAGTTGAATAAAAAAAATCAAGAATAATCTTATAATTTCGTTTTCGTTGTACAGTTTTATTACCTCTTTGAGAATTACCAAAAAAAAAAACTGAAGGAAAACTAAATAAAAGTACGCATTTTTTAACTTATAATTAAATAAAAAATTTGTGTTTACTTTTACAAGCAAAATGTTCCAATTTTTTATAATTAACAGCTATTTTAATTGTTGTTTTAAAAAATTAAATTAAATACGTTTTAAAAAGCGTATTTAAACAAGATAGTCGATCTTAAACACAGTTAGATTTTATCAACACAACCACTGTATTGTAAATAGGCATAGTAGTCACGAAATGTATGTGTAAAATTATTATTTTTAATTTTACTTTCATTATTATCTTTTGACAATTTATGAGAATTTCAACATGATCGGTAAAACAATAATTTTAGCTTAATGATGAGGTTATAAACCTTGACACGCGTTCTTGTATCAGTCAAACGGATTAAGATAGTTTTTACTTCATAATTATACAAATAAATATTTTTTATCGCATAAAAACGTGTTATGAAAATTAAATTTATCGGTGAAATAACAAGTATTAGTTGTTATATTTTATTATTTGTTAAAATGCTAATTAATTATGTTACTATTCATTTAATTTTGAGAAAATTACTCGATAAGATTTTCTGAAAATCTCTCTACACGAGAAACGTAAGAACTATAGACGGCAGAGCGCCGGAAGGAGCTAAATTAGCAGTTAGACAAGAAGCCCTCCTGCAGTGCAACTCTCTGGTTCAGCTTGCCGCTTCCTTCGACCCAGATTGGATAGAGATCCTTGATACGATAGCAATTGAAACGTTGGCACCAACTCCGTTCAGAATACCCATTATTCTCTTTTTATTTCTCTTATATTTAATTCTACATTTTTCACCTTGATATAAATGACCTCACGGTTAAACATTTAAAATTTTTATTCTTTAACCCCTTTTATTAAAGGTTTTAATATAAAATTACCATCCGCTTACATAATTATTTTTATGATTTCTAAGGATTAGAAGTTTTTCATTTAACAGGAAAGGATAGTTTATTACTGTAACATATCAATTAAAAAAAAAAAAGTATGGTTTTGATGTTACTGAACTTTTCCCGGCATAAACATTTAAAATTTAATCTTGTACAAGTGATACATTATCTCTACTTTTACAAAATAAAAATCTTACGAAGTAAAAATTCAATTCTATTAAAGTATTTGTCTGAATATATCATAAAAACAATTAAAAACGCTTCAGATAACAGTATTTTAGTAAGTTGATTTTTGAGTTAAAATATTTTTTTTATATATATATTAAAATATTATAAATTCATTCTGCTTCATTGTGTCAGGCTCTCTTCGATCACATTTCGATCGCAAGATAATGTCCAATATTTTCTCCTTTCCTTTTCCGATTCAGTAACATAATCCTCCCATTTCTTCTGGGGTTTTCAAGACTTCACTATCCAAAATACGAATTTTGTTTTTCTCTATTTCTTCCACTACTATTTCAAGTCGATTACCCATTAGATACACAATGTTCCAAATATCATG
This sequence comes from Lycorma delicatula, assembly GCF_047948215.1. NCBI lineage: Eukaryota > Metazoa > Arthropoda > Insecta > Hemiptera > Fulgoridae > Lycorma > Lycorma delicatula. The sequence continues at coordinate 211,021,262 of NC_134457.1, forward strand.
AAATAACAGAATCTTTGTTGCAGCTTTACATCATATGGATTTTGGTCTGAAGATAAAACTACCTAGGAAATGGAGTGACTTATCATTGTCTTGAAGAATAACTAAATTGCGAGTTTTTTTCTAAATAACTCTGCGTTTTACAATTTAAATACTTTATTGGTGTTACCTGATATGTTTACATACTATCAAGATGCACGTATGCTGCAACAGAGCTAGTTACAATTTCCCGACTAGGTAGAATATTTAATCTTCTTCTTGATTATTCGCCTATATAGGGAAATCTCTTGCAGATTAGATGTTGGAATTGTAGTGAGAGAGTTATTTCTCATGAATTTTTTCATATACTCCTTCCTTATTAGATAAAACTGTTTGGTAGAATTTCATAATATCACTCCCATACGCCGAAAATAAGTCTTCTCCTTTAAATAAGTTTCTTGAGCCCAAAAATTTGTTTAAATTTATAAATTTAAACAGTTCCTTATTGAGAACTGGTAAAAAAGATTGTTTTTTCCTTAAATATGGCTAAATTAATATTTTAAATAACACTATTCGTACCCGGCTTTCATACGGATGCAATTCATGTGAAGCTTTTGAAATACAAATGATTATTTAAGAGTTGCTTTCTCTCTGATTAATGACATTCATTATATTAATACAATCAGCCTTTATGATGAACACAGTGAAAGTGTCACTTGTAGATCTTTCTTTTTTCCTTTATAGCCTTCGGTAATTACCGTTCAGATAATACTTCAGAGGATGATATGTATGAGTGTAAATAAAGTGTAGTCTTGTACCGTCTCAGTTTGACTATTCCTGAGGTGTGTGGTTAATTGAAACCCAACCACCAAAGAACACCGGTATCCACGATCTAGTATTCAAATCCGTATACAAGTAACTTTGCCTTTACTAGGACTTGAACGCTGGAATTCTCGACTTCCAAATCAGCTGATTTGGGAAGACACGTTCACCACTAGACCAACCCGGTGGGTTGTCACTTGTAGATTTAAATGTCACTTTCATTACCTTTCGATGCGATTGGAATACAGATTTGCTAGAGTATAAAAATAATCGCCTCAGTAAAAAATAAACTTCTTCACTCTTCAATTTTCTTAGTAAAAGCTTTTTACGGGATGCCTGTTATTCTGTAGGGTCATGGGATTTTCGTGATTTATATAACTTTCATACCAGGTTACCTGCAACCATTTGGTTAGAGCACTCAGCATTCAGATTAATTGGAATGTGAAAATTTTTTTAAAAATATTTATTTATTTGGAAAAATTACAATAATTTCAATATATATTTACATTTACACTGGAATTAACTAGGAAAAATTTTTTCGCCTCCAATTACAAATTACATTAGTAATTTGTAATTGGAGGCGAAAAAATTTAAAGAAGAAATTTTTTTTTTTCATTTTTTTTAGTACCTTTTGTATCAGGGTTAATTAATTTTTTTAATTTATTTTTTTTCCCCGAATAGTGAAGATCTATCTTAATCTGTATTTTATTGTGGAATAATTATTTATAAGTTTAGGATTGTTTCGATATGAAATTCATTTCTTTTTATATCTGGTAAATTGATTTAATCGAGAATTTCTTTTTGTTAATTTTATTTTTTTTTTCATTTTGAAATTTCATACTAAGGTGGATAAGCTCTTTTTTTTTATATAATTTATTTTTTTCTTTTTCTTGTTGGATTAGAATCTTTCATCATTTAAAGTTCGTTGTAGATTAAATTAGGTTTTTTTTATATTTATTTTTTTACTGGATTTTAATTAATTTTTTTATTTTTAATTATGATTAAATTAGTAGATTTAAAAATTTTATTTATGAATTAGGCAAAAAATAATTTCGCCTGTTTATCAAAAACATGTCCTTTTGTAATTTATTTAAGGTTTGGCCTGCTCAATGGTTTAAATAGCCGCAGTATTTTGACTGTGCTTAGGTAGCAAATAATTAGTCTTTTAATTGAGGTCTGGAATGGTTTGACGAAAATTATACTTTATTTTTAAGATTTAATTTGAATTTTATTTTTAAGTAAAAAAGCTTAAATTTAGGAGAGGGACGATAAGACCCTATAGATCTTTATTTTGTTTTTAATTTTTTTTTTTTAGTTTACTTTTTTAATTTTTATTAATTAAATTTTGTTGGGGTGACAAATAAAATTTTAATCTTTATTTTTTTTTACAATTTTTGTGTATATTTGATCTTTTATTTTGATTAAAAGATACCTTAGGGATAACAGCGTTATAAATCTGGAGAGTTCTTTTTGATAGATTTGTTTGCGACCTCGATGTGTACTTATTAAGAAAGTATATAAATACAAATTTCTAACCTGTATATTTTTTATTTAAACTTAAACTAATTTTTCATCACAATATTTGTAAGTTTTATGTTTTGTAATTCTTTTTCCATTTTCTTTCTTAGAGTAATTGTTTTCTTTCTTTCCATTCCATTTTCTTTCTTAATCTAATTATCCGTTGCCTCAGTTCATAGTCCAATTTTTTTCGTTTAAATCTAATTCGGATATATTCAGTAGTAATCGTTTTAATGATTTTACAATTATTCTGTTGGATTAATTTATTATTACTTGAACTTGTAAACAATTTATAAACATGGTGGTAGCGTATGTATAATTTCTCTTAGCAATTTGTTTGGGACTGTGAAACATAACAATTGATCGTTTGATTTTAAAGCTCTATTATGTTTTACAGATTCATTAATTTTATTTCTTAAAATTTGTTTAAGTGAGTTCAGTCAGTATACTTTTCTAATACTTACAATTTTTGATATATAGTTGCTCAGAAGGGCATCTAAAATTATAAAATAACATTTATTATATTTTTGCGAATTACATTTAACGCTCTCATTACATTTTCTCTTACTCCTTCCCAAGCGAATATACCATATTGAATGATTGAATATACGAGTCCATAGTAAATTTATGCGCGTTTTGTATACCGTAAAATGTATACCCAAATATTTGACAGAATTAACTTTAACATTAGTTATTATTTCCTTATTTATATTAAATTCTAATTGTGATAATTCAGGAACGCTATCATAGTGACATCCGAGTGGCAAAATATTGGTTTTTTCAGTTAAATGAGAGCTGAAAATTTTCCCGACGCCAGCTGTTGTATCTAGTGTACTAGCCATTGTATTGTACTAGTCTGTTATGTTTTCATTTATATACAGTTGCCGCCAAGTAACGGCGAGCTTGGAGTGGCGATGATTACTACCCGACGAAAGTTGCATCATGTTTCTACTAGAAGCAGATAATTAATCATGTTATGCCAATGTTTCAGAGAACAATAGTACAGTAGTGAAGTGCGGGCTGATCATCCAAGCTTGCTGTTACATAGCGGGGCTACTGTACAAATGTGTCATGTTGTTAGCAATCGGATGATGTTATCTGGTTAGATAGTACAACAAACCCCGCTCTCCCGTCTCGCCAAAACCAGCCAACAGTTCGGTTGACAAACACTGGGGCAAATCTTCAACCCACCGGGTTGGTCTAGTGGTCTTCCCAAATCAGCTGATTTGGAAGTCGAGAGTTCCAGCGTTCAAGTCGTAGTAAAGTCAGTTATTTTTCCACGGATTTGAATACTAGATCGTGGATACCGGTGTTGTTTGGTGGTTGGGTATCAATTAATCACACATCTCAGGAATGTTCGAACTGAGAATGTACTAGAATACACTTCATTTATACTCATGCATATCATCCTCTGAAGTATCTGAACGGTAATTGCCGGAGGCTAAACAGGAAAAAGGAAACTTCAGCTCAGTTAGTGTAACCACTAATTTATTTCCATTAAATGATTTAACTGTTTACGGAAAGAAAGTTTAACCTTATTTATTAATGAAATGCTATCCTTATCAGAATAGAGTAGAGCAGTGTCATCAGCAAAGGAAAATATTTCCATTTCGTTTGAATTGTTTAATGTATATATATTACTGACATATAATATAAATAATAAGGGCCATAAAATTGACCCTTGTGATTATTATTATTATTAATATTATTATTATTATTATTAATAGTTAAATTTTTGGTGGTAGAGGTATGTTTTCAATTTATATTTATAACTTTCTTATTTTTTGATCGGTTAAAAAGAAATTTTTTAAACCAAAGTATTGTTTTTAAATAGTAATATTTTTCGTAAAAGTAAATTCTCGTGAAGTAGTTTAAAATAAATAATTCACTTTTTTAATCAAGTTTAACTGAAGAAAAAAAATTATTTTAATATGTCTGCTCAAATAAATTTTTTTCTGATAGCTAGGAGTAAACAAATTCCTAGGACATATAAATAGAAATACATATTTTAAATTTCTGCTCAATCGATCATATTTTTAAATCGGTTGTATTCATAATAAAGATTTTCCTGTTATTTAACATTTTTCAAACAGTCTTTCGGTTCTTCAGAAACGTAGTAAACTAATAACATTTGATATATTTTTGTTATTGTTGGATTATCGGTCATTTGAATATTTTGATGCGTGGTTTTTTCTGTTCTGTGTTAATCTTTAACCCAACATAATTACTACATTCTACATCCTCAGTTAACATTATAAACATCATTGTTGTCATCTGTTCAATAATTTATCAAAAATTAACGATAAATTTATCGATCTTTAATAAATTTATTGATTTAGCTTTATCGATTTTTCTTTTTGTTTTGAAATTTATAAAATTTTAAATAATACATTTTAAAAGAGTTTTGACTTATTGATATTTGTATAAGACGTTTATCTTTTCGTCAACCCCTGCGAAAATTATTATTTCTCTTCTTCTTCTTCTTCTTCCTTTCGTAGTATAGGCATTCCTACCAGTTCCGAACTCAAAAAATTGCTCCAGTTTTTCCTAGGACGTCCCTAAGATGTCACTCCACTTGGTACATAGATTAAAGCTTGCTTCAGCACTACTCTCTTTCATTCTATCAAGATGCTGCTGCCATCTCTCACGATAATTCTGTAACCTTTCCCTGAACTGCAAAGATTCCCAAATTCGCTCTTATTTCAGTATTCCTTTTTCGATATTCTTTTGTATTCTCAAGCTTACAACGTAGGAACTTCATCTCTGCCGACTGTATTTTATCGTAGTCTTTCTTTGACATGACCCATGTCTCAGTTCCGTACTAGAACAAGAGAACGGACACTGTCACTGTTCTATAAAATCTGGATATTCTTTTCTCGTAAGATTCTTCATCGCTCTTTGACTCCATCCTACACACAAACTGAAATCGATAATTCTTATTATATATATCAAGGTCATATCGGTAAGAAATATCATCACACCTAAGATATCGTATATTACTTGTTCCAACACTCTGTTATATAATGTTATTTTACTTCTAAGAGGTTCTTTGCCTTTAAAGGCCATATTCTTCGTCTTATAGAAAAATTCAAGCCATACTGTCCGGCTATTTCAAAAAATTTAAACAGCCCTCTCTGCAAATTATTTTCACTTTCCTGTAAAACAGTTGCATCATCTGAAAACATCAAACAGCTTGTTGTTACAATTTGTTCCCTACAACTTCTGATTACGTCATTTATATAAATATTAAAAAGAGTAGGTGAAAGACTGCACCCTTGTCTTACACAACGATTAACTAAAATTTCCTCAGACATTTCATAGCCTTTGTCAGTATTTATTTTTGTCCTTTCGTAATTATCCGTATTTATTAGATGTTGCGGTTACCCATTCTTCCGAAGTATTTCCAGAAACACATTTCTATCTACCGTATCGAATGCAATCTGAAGGTCTATAAAGGCTGTTTGAGTCTTTAAATTGAACTCTGCGTTTTTCAATGATTTGTCTGATGATAAAAATGTACGGAAGGTTATCCGTACATGATCTCCCCTTCCTAAACCCGCTCTGCTCCTCCGACAATAAAGCCTTAGAAATTTTTCTCATTCGTCCATTGATAACCCTAATATAAATTTTATAGATACAATTAAGTAGACTAATACCTGTATAATTATTGCAACTACTCCTATCGCTCTCTTCAAAATCGATTTAACCAAAGAAATTCTCCAGGATTCTGGGATTTTGGATTATTTCCAGAATTTATTCATTAGATGTAAGAATCGAAGTTTAGAGAAGAGACCTTCTATTTGGAAAGTTCTGCATTAAGTCCATCCGATCCTGCTGCTTTCCAATTTAAAAAAAAAATATAGTCATAAAAGTTTTTGAGAACGACTTTTGATTCATGTCGGGTTGTCTACTACCAATACGGTTAAAAAAAAATTACTAAGGAATCGAAAGAATTTCCATTAATGTTTTTTTTATACCAAAGAGAGATGATAAATTGAGATAAAAAAAGAAGATGAAGACACAATGTATGTTATTAAAAATATTTATGTAAGTTATTTATTAGAGTTGAAAGAAAAAAATATCATGTATTCAAATCTTCTTCATACCTGTCATAATAGTAATTAGATATGTAGTCACGTAATATTATCTTTGAATCATCTTGTTGGTAGATTTGTCAGTGTTAAAAGTAAACACTAAAGAATTAAAATTAACATAAAAAAGAATCTTAAATTCTAATATTATTATTCTGAAGTAGGTTATACGGTAGAATTTACTGAAAGAAAAGTGCTGACATAAAATATCCATGAACATTAAATATCTGCTGATATGTCTTTTGGACTTAGCAACACCAATTCGCATTACAATATCATTAACGTTGCAAATTAAATAAATATATATATATATATATATATATATATATGTGTGTGTGTGTGTGTGTGTGTGTGTGTGTGTGTGTGTGTGTGTGTGTGCAAGATTCCATTCCTTCAGTGAGACCAAGGAAATTATTATAAGGTGGAGGATAAAAAAATAATCCTAGTATAGAATATTTAATCCACCAGATAAATTCGAAATGAAAAAATAACTTTTAAAATTATAAGAAAATTATTGTATTTTTTCATAAAGCTACCTGTATACTCTGCGTGTATTTTTATGTTGTTTTTTCTACCTTGTACGAAATAAAGGAAGTATTGTGATCGCGAACAATTTCGGTCTTTATATTTCATCTTTTTTTTTAACTTTTTTTTTTACTTCCTTGTACGAAGTTAAGGAAGTATTGTGATCCCGAAACATTTCGGTTTTCATATTTCAACGGAAATATCCATTTTGACCATCCTTGAATCCATTTTTTTGACTAGTTTCGGCGTGACGTCTCTACGTACGTATGTATGTGCGTATGTACCTCGCATAACTCAAAAACGATTAGCCGTAGGATGTTGAAATTTTGGATTTATCACTTTTGTAACATCTAGTTGTGCACCTCCCTTTTTGTTTAAAATCTAAATAAATGTAAAAATTATAATTAATGAAATATTTAGATCTTAAAGCGAAGGTACATCGATTCGAATCAACTTCATCTCCTTTTGTTTTTTTTAACTTTTTTTTTATTTTTTAATTTAAATATATTGATTTAATAATTATTAACCCGTCATTGTAAAAAAAAATAACAATAATATTTAATTCATTGATTAAAAAAAGCAAAAATTAATAATTATTAGTGAAATAAAATTAGAAGTAAAACAAAATAAAAATAATAGATATGGATTTTCTTATAAATATTGCTTATTTATTTTTAAAAAAATCATTTATTTAATTATTTGACAAAAAATAAATGCATTTTTGAATTTTATTCAATTTAAAGTGATTGTTGAAAATTTGTTTCACTACCGCGTAACATGCACAAGATTTCTGGTGTCGTACAAATAAAAGTTAATAATAATTAAAATATTCCGTTTAGTGAACTCATGTATACTGGTTACAAATATTAATTTTGACCTTACGGTGCACAATAATCAGTTTTTATTATTGGATAATTTTGTAAACAATTTATTTAAAGAGTAATCAAGGGACTTTTACTAGAACCTAATATTTCAGGTAAGATTGTTGAATTAATAATTGTTTAAATATTTGATGTTAATAAAAACTAATATTGTAGCAATTGTGTAACTGTCCACTTTATTAAAGAATTGGAGGACCGTATCTCACTTTCAAATGAAATAACTTTAAATGAAGTGCAGCAAAAATGTGTATGTGTAATTTAACAGACGTACAAGGGAGTGTGGCTTCCATATCAAATTTTTTGTTATTCTTCTCTCTGATATTACGGTTTTCTCAATTCATCTGTACTCTTCTGGCTAATCTAGCCTCAATACACCTCCAACTCCTACACATCTAAAGTTACACGTTGTGTTTTCCAGTATTTGATTTTCTTAACTATTTTTACATTCACTAACCCTAAGTGCCTTGCCATATAGTTGAACAACCTTATTCTCTTTTTCTCAATTTTCTACCTCAAATTCTCTTTCTTACACGACTGTCCAAAAAGGAGTGTAATGTATTTAGGGTGTATATATATTTTTTACACCGTAGTAGCTCAACGGCTGAACCGATTTAAAAATTTGACGCCGAGTTGGAATCTTTACGTTACTGGGAGTATCGTATATATATTTTTATATATATATTTGTGTAAATAAATTTCAAAAAATGTTTAAAATCTATCAGATGAATGAATCGTTTTTTTAATAACTCGCATTTCAACGCTTCGGAACGATTCGGAAACCTCGTATTTCATACTTATGAAGTTGTCTTACTAATGTTTTCACACGTCTGTCCAAAAAGGGTGTAATGTGTTTAGGGTGTCTGTATGTACGTTTATTCCACCGTAGAAGCTCAACTGCTGAACTGATTTAGATGTATGACCCCGCGCTGGAATCCTTACGTTATCGGGGGTGTCATAGGTTATAGTATATATATATTTAAATAAATTTTAAAAATTTGAAAAAATATACTATATACAAAATTTTTACCTGCACGCTCTTTCAATTAATTATCCTTCATTAAAGAGCAATTTTTTTTCAGTAATGGTTTTTTTTTCTGCAGTCATGTTCTTTAACGTCTAATACTTATCTGTTTTTCCAATTTGTCTTTAAATATTTTTACATTTCACTTTATCAATTAATTGTCAGTATTCTTCTGTAACAGCGCGTTCCTGTATACCTCTTTTATTTATTTTTTTGTCTTCTTTACTCTTCATGTATCGCTGCCTTAAGATTCTATATTCCATTAAAACATCTTAAAGAAACTCTTTCTTTTTCTTAAATCTATATTTATTATTAGCAGATCTCTTTTCCTTATAGCTGCTTTTGTGGTTTAGTGCCTGTTTAATTTTAATTCTTGTGGAAGTTTTCTGGTTTGAACCGGTCCATGCGTAATCGGATTTTAAAATTATAATCATCGTTTTGAGACTTTTAAGGCCGAACTAGAATGAGAAATCGCAATTCAAAAAGTCATGAACCGGTGAAAAAATACTGTTTCCTCCGCTATTGTATTTTCGCTTCAAAAATCTCTCTATATGGTCGTTCATGAAAAATTTGCGCCTATGCTTTGGTAAAAATCGCATAATTTAATTAATATATTCTAAAAATCTTAATTTAAGTGAAATCAAATTTGTTTTTTATTTAATTCTTTATTTAATTAATAGCTCTTTAAAAGTTTTTTAACAGATTAATTAGACTTTTACAGATATTAGATATTCTTACTTTTCATTTGTACAAAGATTTTGATTTCTGATGTGCTAGTCTTTTGAAAGAGATAGGTTGTCTGTATATTAAATAAAAAAAGAAAGAAATCAAAATGAAAATGTTATTGTCATTTTCATTTCATAAAATAATACTAGATTTTTTTCTTGAAATGTGGTAAATTTATTTTTTCATCTTCGTGTATTTTTGTCAAAATTCAATTTGTTTTTTGATTACTGTGTTCTTTATTAAAAAAATTAATGGAAATAAAAATTGATCAAACGATTCAAAAATAATTTATCCGTGTTCTTTTTCCTATTTTTATGATCATGAACCGACTATGATTGATAAAAATCAAATTTTTTTAATACAGACCAATATTAAAAATAAACAAGCCAAAAGTATTTTATTGCTGACTTCTTAAACCAGGTAACTAAAAAGAGAATATTTTCTTTAGTATTTCATAATTTTTTGTCAGAATTAAATTAAATTATACATACTTCAGAAAACTAACTGAAGAAAATAATCACTGTGATTTTTTACCTTACATTTTGAAGCGAGAGTACTTGTGCATTAACCGGCACGCATATTTTTGACGAAGTATAAATTCCTCGGAACTCGCTAGATGGAATTAGTGCTTTAAGCTTGTTTTAGCTGTAGTACAATGTTTGCTAAGCATGTAATGGTGTTTATTTTCCTAATATTATGTATAAAATTAAAAAACTCAAGTTAAAACATTCATTAGTATCCTGGTATTTAATATTTAAGATTACTTAGACGAGGTTAACGAGCGTTAGGTTACGTTCATACAGTACGAAGTTTATATAGAATCGTTACTTACTTAACCTTAACCTAAACCTGAAATCTTGGCGCCCACTGTGAAAGAGAGCCATAGTGATAGGGCATAACAGATGACTTTTGGAGGGAGTACAGCGCAGTATGGCTCTTAAGGTGGCGTTGGCATACGCCTCCGTCTCGACTGAGGCGGTGCTGGTGGTGATTGGGATGCTGCCACTTCAACAGCTGGTGGCGGCTCGTGCGCAAGTTTATCAGGGTTTTTCTAAGAACGATGCCAACGCAATTGTCTAAAGGGATCGGCAAGCTAGATGGGATGCATCCACGAAAGGGAGGTGGACGAATTGTTTCATCACGCACATCGAGCAGTGGGCCAGGAAGAAGTTTGGCGAACTGGGATTCTGGTCGATACAATTCCTGACCGGCCATGGGGTCTTTCGTTCATACCTGTATGGACGAAGAAGAGCTGAAGACCCCTTCTGCCCGTACTGTTGGAACTTAGATACGCCGGAGCACGTGATATTTCAGTGCCCGCGGTGCGACGAGGAACGCCGCGACTGTGCTCCCGTAACTGGGTATCTCGAGGTACGGACCATCGTTGGAACGATGTTACGCAGTCCAGTGGACTTTGACTCTGTGACGGATTTTGTGTCGGAAATATTTCAAATTAAATATACTTGAAGCAAGGCTCAGCTTAGCTGAGCCTCTGAGCTAAAAGAATGAGTCCCGGCGGGGTCGTCTCTTCAGGGGTGTCTCCGTTAGGGGCGAAGCACAAAGAACCGAGTCCTGGTTGTTGGGTGATGGAGGCCGGAAACGGTATAGTAGGGCCTGGCGTTTTCCTCATCTGGCGGCTAGAGACGAAGGCACTTCCCGGAACCGTGTTGATGCTTAAATGGAGTTCTGGTTCCAGCAGGCACGGTAAAAAAAACTTCTGAAATTTTACCTTCAGTTTGAATTAGAGTAATTAAAACTTGAATTACAATTATAAAATATGGTCATACATACTGTCGACTAACGAGCAGTGATTCGTTACTAGACAACTAATACCACTTAAAGGAAACTTACAAACTAAGATGTATTTTGTAGTTATGCGTTCCGGTTAACGCACAAGTACCGAAGCGAGTTACGAAACTAAAAACGAATCGGTTGTGGTACTTATGCAATGCAAGTATAGTTGAAAATATTTTAGAATGACTGTAACATCTGGTAATATTTGTTTAGTACAGAATAAAAAATTCGACTGCCAACCAATAAGGACTTTGTAATCACCCCCAAAACAACACAAAAATACATAATTATAATATACATTTGTAGTAAATAAGCTGTCATTTACTACATACAAATTTCGTAGCTTTGCAATGTGTGTTTTTACTGCCGTCTTGATTTCGTGAGGCCTTTTGTTAACGCATGGAAAATATAAACTAATATTTTTAATCTTTAATATTATAAATATCATATCGGATGATTAAATACAAATAACGCCTGTTTAATAAATGTTTTATTATTGTTAATATCATAAAATATTTAGAAGTTTTTAGAAATTATTGTAAAATACCGATTATTTATTTCAGTTATTATTCAAATAATTTACCGATTAAGGTTGGAATAAATTTAGTCTAAAGTTCTCTCTGTTGCGAATAATAGGTTGGTGATAGTAATTTGTGAATGATAAATATGATTATAGTTTGATAATCTATACGCGACTCAAACTTTTTTCAACACAAAAAATATAACATTAAATTGTTACTTTGTAGATCACCAGAGAGATATCTGTCTTAGTACGCGGACTGATAAATACGATTTTTGATCTCAAAGTAGTTCTAACATGTTCTCAACTGTAGTATAGCAATGTACGCTGAAAGAAAATTTTTAGTATGTCAAAGATAATAACTAACATGCATCTACTCAGAACCGTTTTTGTTTGTTTAAATCCGAACTCTTCCATAGTAAATACATTATAGTTAAATGTTATTATAAAGATTATATGTAGTTATTTTTATAGTCTTTTTTGATAGATTTTGAATAATAATAATGATAATAATTATAATAAAAATAAAATAATAATAATAATAAGCATTATTCATATGATGACTAGAAATAGTAATAATAATGGTAAGTATGGGTAGATGCGGGTGGTGTTAACATGTGTAGCCACTGAGAATCATTCGGTGAGTTTTACTTTAGCGTTTCATATAACTAATATATGTTACCTTTCGTCAAATAAAGTACAATGTAAAATTCATGAAGGTTGTCACTCATGGTGAGTTGTGCTTTGTCAGGTTAGCTTCTACATTCCATGAAATCACTCCGTTGAACCGTTACACGCTGACTGTGAACGCTTACTTCTTAAACGTTATACATCTTTTTAAATCTAATAATGTTCTTTAAAATAATAATAACTAGAAAAAATTAGAAAAATAATTTTATATTTCAAAAAAAATCTTTCTTATAGTAATGAATTCTATATTGTATATTCAGAGAAGCCTGAAAGAAAAAATAAAACGTTAATTTATTATATTTCTTGAGGATAATTTACAAAATAATGTTACTTCAATTTAATTTTCATCTATTTTTTAAATTCTAATTTCGATATCTACCATAAAATAACAAGATTAAAATTGTTAAATCTTTAAACATCAGGTTTAAGAATTTATTTTAAATTATTAATAATAATAAATAATTAATAAAGTTTAAAAATTACGCAATTATATCTATTTATTGCTTATATTAATCAATTAGACCGTATTTTTATCCTAATTTAAAGCAATGTTGTTTTATTAACTAGTTTTTTATGCTGTTTGACTCAAAATACGGTTTAGATAGATTTGTTTAACGTAATAATGAAGATTACGCATTTTTTAATCGTTTTTTATTTGCACTCTTAATTGCTTAATTTTCACTTAATTACTTGCACTCAGTATTAAGAGCTTTCAAGCTTGGCTATATAGAATGTAGCAGTTATATCAGCCTCCAATTTTTAATAAAAAGAATTTAAAAAAAAAAAGCTAACAATAATTTTGGTGAACGTTCCTTGTATTTTTAAGGTTGAGAATTTATCCAATCTATTCTAATAAAAAGATAAACTATTTTTGTATATATAAACCATACTTATTATATTATTTCCTAACAGACCCGCAATGCTTCGCTGTTGCTAGATTTGCTAGCAACAAATGTTATATATATATATATAATTGAAAGTTTGATAAAACATTAACAAAATGAACATTACGAAACTTCACAAAATTTAATCTTTCTCTTTTACTTTTTTCCATTTTCCCCTTCTCACTCTCCCCCCTTTACTTTCCCCCTTTTCACCCTTTTCTTTTTCCCATTTTCGTTTTTACCGTATTCCCTTTCTCTTTCCCCCATTTTCCAAGTTTTTTCCTTCTTTCCCTTTCTTCCACCATTTCTCTTTCCCTAATATCCCTTTCACCCTTCTTCCCCCTCTGATTTTTTCTCCTTTTCCCTTTGCATTTCCTTTTCCCGTTTTTCCTTTTTCCTATTTACCTTTTTGATTTTTCCCTTTTTCAACGCGCGTAAATCAGTAGTAGTTTTTTTGTGTGTAGTGTGTAGTACCCAAATAGGAAACATTGAAATGGAATCGTAAAATATTTAGTATAGCGTGCGTTGCTTTTACGTCCAACAGATAACTCTGTTTTTCAAAAAAAGCATGTTCTTACTCGTCACAGGTGTGACATCTTAAGTATATAAATAGTATGTGCATAAAAACACGCGTATTTGAATGCAACATTGTGTCAACATTTCAAAGCAATCGTTGGAGAACTTTCGGTGTTTTAAGATTTTGAACATTTACATTTTTATTTATATAGATTTACTCATTTTCTTAGGATCGAAAAATATAAATTAGTTATTTTAAATGACGTAGATTCAGTTCCAGTTAAGAAATTCTGGCTTTGAATTTTATAAGATGTATATGTATTTTGTGCGTATTAGTTAGATTTCATAAAAAAAGTTACCTATTGTAATGAGTACCATGATTCGACTTCGGAAAATTTCGACATATCTTCGCATTTCACATCCCCCAAAACACCAAAACCAACGTTAGTTCAAAGTTTATATATATATTTTACTTTCTTATGAACACGATAACTGCCATAATTTTGTGCCAATCGCTTTCAAATTTATACATAAAATATAATGACCTGAAATATCGGTCGAGTTCGTTAATGGACAAAATCGGACCATCGGAGTGGAGTGGGTTTTTTTTTCGAAAAAAACAAAATATCGTTATAACTTTCTTATTAAGTAAACCATCGAATTCGTTTAAGTTCCTACAATTCTTTGGATAAGGGCCTAAATCTTATGTAAGTAAAGTTTTTTAATATCCCCAGGGGCTGGAAAAATGGGTTTCCGAACACAATAAAATCATACCTCCCTTAATCAGCACAATATCGAATCACTTTAAAGTGGTCGTTAGTCCTCTAAACATTACATAACAATTTTGACAGAAACAAATTTTGATATGACCAACACTTACGGCAAGGGATGACCAAAATGTTGCTGAAATTGTAAGAAGATGGGGTTTGTCGTATGCTAAACATGTGAAAGCTTTTTTTTTCACATGCAACCATTGTCATATTGAGTAAATTTGAAGTTTTTCTTAACTGCAAGGTGGAATTTTTTATCAGCTACTTAGCACCGGTGAAATCTATCTCCGCCATCCGGCGTGCCGAAAGGGATTTTTGTTTTATTTACAATCAGTTTCCTGAATAATGAAACTATGAGTAAATTGTACAGTTAGTAATGACGTGATAGGGAGACATCCGATGATGCCTCCTAAGACAATACAATAAAAGTTAAACAAAGTACAAATAAAAACATAACTAAGCGAAACAAAGTACAAACAATTCGAAAATTAACTGTTAAGAACAAAAAGAAAAATTAAATGGTACATATCTTAGCATAAATATCGAAAACAATAAAATTAAATGGTTAACAAAACAGAAGAAGTAATGAATATAAAAAAAATTGTCAGAACTTAATTCATAAAAAATAAAAGTAGATATAAAATTAATCAGTGGCGACTCACGTATAGGCACTGTGGAACTGCATGACCCCTCTATTTCCATTAGATATTATCAATAAAATTTAATATTAAGAGTCCTTTTTTCTTTAATTTTTTTCTTTATACTTGTACAATATATAATCCTTAAACTTAATGTCAGCAGCCATCCCCCAGTTAATGAAAAGGATGCAAACATTTTTGCATGGAACTGTGTGCTTTACAGTTCCAGCGGGGTGGTGTTTGGCTGCTGTACGCATGCGCACATAGGAAGCTGCACGCGAGGCTGCGAGGGAGAACTGTCGCTCCCGCAGTGCCGACCCTGGGTTACTGGTGGAGGGTAGTTTTTTTTTTACTCCGCGTGTGTATGGAGCGTTCCTTGTCGGTTCCCTTTTCCAGTTTATTCGGTGGAAGGAACATGAAAGTGGTTTAGGTGTTTTGTCAGTAGTGATCAAAAGATCGCTGGAAGGGCCAAAGAGAAGATAATTATTAAAAACTAATAATGTATTTGTTTCTGTGAACATAGAAATTAAATTTAAACACCGTTGGACTATAGTGTTTTTTAAGAGGATATTTTAATAAGTTATTATCTAATAATACTAAAAAATATTATCTGTATCGACATTTTATTATTTATTCGGTTAAACCGAATACGCTTTTTAAGCCCAATATGCTTAAAAACCGTGTATTCTTGAGTGTGATAAAGTGTAGAGTTAGATTATCATCCTGCTTCTAGCTATTTATTTGATTCATTTCTTTTTCGGTTCTTTTATTTTACAGAAAACTTTAACCATGGCCTTCAAAAGGCCCAGAAAAAGGTTTTCTGGAGCAGCACTCCCAATAATTTTAGCTACGAGCCGCCACTAAAATTAACACTGGTCACATGTAAGAAATAAAGTCAAAACCATGAAACTTAAGCTATTCATAAACGACAAAACATAATATGTTACTAAATTAAAAAAAAATTATAATTAATTTCAACAAAGAATTCAGTAACAAAAGATAACATACAACGCACAACAGTCTTTAAATCTAATACATGCATCCTCATCAGTCGTCTCACATCTTCATTATTGTCCAAAAGGTTAACAGCCAGATGGTTTTCGTGCGCGTTAAGCTTAAGTACATACTTTTAACTTAGCCGGTGTATCTTTTCACGAATAGTTGGCATCCCAGGTTTATCGTGAATCTCTTTGCTCTTCGCAAACCATGGCACATCCGAAATATTCCGCAGCGCTTTGTTCTGGAACTTTGAATGTCGATATTGCTGTTGCTCGTCGTACCCCAAATTTGTATCCTGTAGGCTCATATTGGTTTTAAAAACGCCTTTTATAAAATCAGTTTTTTTATTTAACGATAATACGGACCTTCTTCCTAATAACCAATTCGACTGTCTAAGCTTGATATTTAATTGTTTCCTCATTCTCTCACATGATTTTTCCGTGTTAGACGGCAGTGCAAACGAAATCCTAGGTATCGTACATTGTTCGAATGAGGGATGTGAACTCCATCTAGGCAGACTCGTAGGCAAACTTCTCTCCTCAACGCAAACGTCATAGGACTCGACTTTGCAGTATTAACATGTATGATACTTTTTAATCGTCATTTACTGAAAATGTCTAACTCCGATTACACTTTCTTTGACGCTGCTGTTGATATAAATATAAATATATATAAAGTTAAAATACTAAGCAATATTTTTTTGTCATGTAGACTACTTTAAAACCGAAGAAAAAAAATACTTTAATGTTTTTTTGTCAAAGAATTACATTAAAAATTGATTTGCTGTCGCATTAACTAAAGTCTTTAAAATAAATAAAAAAATAACTATTTTCGCATCCGTATTCTCTTCATTGAATATTGAGTATTATTTTTAACCCAAACAAATTGCATGATATTTGTTTCTTTGTTTATTTGAACTTTAAATGTCTTTTATTATTATACTTACTAATGTTTATTTATTTATTTAAATTAGATGGTGACAGGTAAAACCTAATATATTATTATTATTCGTGTTAAGATTGTGACGTGTTATTGAGTTCAAAGTCCTAAAGTCATTAAGTATGTCCTCCATTGCAGCCCAAAAAGCGTGAGCCTCCTTCTCGTCCTCTACAACCTCTTCGGCCGAACATGTCTCCCTATCACTGAACCTCCACACGCCTGGTCGGCGCTTCAACCCCTACAACTTTCGTTGGCGACCTCGAACCCAGGTTAGCCGACCTCAACTCTTCATTCTTTCTTCAAGTCCTCTTCATTAGGAGAAGAGCTCGATCTCCGTTTCCGCTCTTCTTGCAATTACCCTTAGAAGTGCATATATGAGAGTCCCCAAGTGACAACCCTGCAAAAGGTGGAAAATACCCGTCATAATCATACTAATTGTCACTGTCCTCCAGCGAATCATCAGATCTAGTCTCTGAAATGACGACCCCGCGTCGAATGCTCCGTCAATTTTCTCTGGCATCCTGCCACGAAAAAGAAGGAACATCCATCGATCAATTTGCATCTTTCACGCGACCTGTCCTTCCGCTGTCTTAAGTCGTTTACCTACGGGAACCACTTCTTCTTCTTTCAGGTTCCCCGTCACTCGCAAAGGCCGGATCATGCCCTCTCCACACCGAAAATCATCTGTTGTAGACATCGTATGAAAAGTTTGGCAACAGCGAAACTTCCGTTGGCAACGCAAAAGTTAATCAACACTAACAAAATTATCAAAGTTAAAAATGTAAACAACTCCCAGCAGCTGACTGACGAAGTATAAAATAAACAGTTTCTAACGTGAAATGAATATAAAATTACCAAAACTGTGAATTCACTCCAAACACAATATGGAAGGGTAATTAAACCCAAATAACGACAAAATAGTTAAAATTAACAAGAAAAAATGTAAAGTTGTACTTTATTCTAGTATTGCTAAGGGTAACTTTCCTATTATTATTACTATTATAACATTCATGGGCTACAGTACAGAATACTACAGCGTGATTTTTTAATCCTGTTACCCAATAGTTAATGTTTGGTAGTGTTTTTTCTAAGAAAGGGAAATTTTGTTTTGTGACACGAAGTTTGTAGCGCTACTCAACCGGTATAGATACGGCAGTGTGAGTTGATTCTCCTTGAGCTGTGTAAACCTTTGTGCCGTTTCCGGTCGTGTTACGAACAGAATGTCTTTTACCGTAGAACAACGAGTTTTCATTCTTGAACAATATTTTGCTACGAAATCGTACGCGAATGTAAAATAATCATTTCAAATTAAATTTGTTGGTGTTCCTCCGCCAGAAAAAATTTCAATTTCTAGGCTAGCAAACCGATTTCGAGAGACAGGTAGTGTTTGCGACAGAAAACGTAGTGGTCGACCGACTCGCTTGACAGATGACATTTAAGAGAATGTGAAAACAAGATTGCTCAGTTCTCCACGGAAAAGTTTACGAAAATTTTTCCACGCAAGTCGGTTTGTCATATTCCAATATTCAGAAAGCTGCTAAAAAATTGAAATTGTATCCGTATCGCGTACGATTAGTCCAAGAGCTTCAGCCTCCAGATTTAAACAAGCGATTGCAATATTGCCGTCGGTTTAGGTCTCTCGTAAATGATAACGGAATCGAATTTTTAAACACGGTGTTCTTTAGTGATGAAGCTTGGATCCATCTCGATGGTTATGTGTACAGTCAAAACTGTCGGTTGAAAATCCTTACTCTTTACAAGACAAATCTTTGCATCCTGAAACAATTGGTGTGTGGTGTGTGATATCTCGTCATCGTATAGTCGGACCCATATTCTTCCAACAGACAATAAATGGTGAAGTATACAGGTATATTGTGCGCCAATTTGTGTCCCTCCTGGAACCTCAAGAACGGTATTGCTGGTTTCAGCACGACGGCGCTACATACCACACTTCTCGAGAAACCGTGGATTTTCTGCAAGAGTTCTTTCATTATCGAATAATAAGCAAGGGCTTATGGCCTTCAAGGTCCCCAGACCTCGCATCTCCTGACTACTTTTTTTGGATCTATATTAAGTCCGAGGCCTTCAAAAAAAATCCTCGCACTATTGATGAACTTAAAGTCAATATTACAGACTTAATCACGAATATTTCCAGTGCAACTCTTAAAAATGTTTCTGCTAATATGCTGAAAAGAGTCCGTCCGTGTATAACCGGAAGGGGTGGGCATTTTGAGCATATTCTTTAACAATTATGTAATAGCTTTTTATTAAATCTCTTTTGTAAGTAACAAATAAATTTTTTATTCCACCTAAATTTCCCTTTCTTAAATTACATTTAAAATCGGGTAAAAGGACTAAAAAATCTCTCTGTAGAAAAAAAAAGTTAAAACTAACTAAAAATAAAATGTAATATTATTTCAATTTTTCTTAAAATTTCGACTTTTCGAAATCGTTTCCGATTTCAAAAAGTTTAAATATAATGATGAACTAAAATTACTGTATTTTTATCTTTTAATACGTTTTATTAAGATGATCTTTTATGTCTTATAATTTAAAATATTTACAGTAGTTTGAAATTACATCATTTAAAAATTTTTAAATATTTAGGAATAAGTTATCACTCTTTATCTATCTCCAACAAAAAACAATGAGCGCTTGCCAATTAAGAAAAATTTTATTTATATTATTTCTTCTACGTTTATTTTATTTTTTTCATTTATTCTTACTATTAACAATAAATTAATTACACATTAATCCAAATAAGTAATTTAAAAGCAGTTTTATTATATGAATTTTCGAACAGTTGTTCAGTTAATTTTTAACATAACGGATTTGGAATGTATTGACGTCATTCCATACCGAATACATCGGATGTGGGATGACAAAAAATGATGCGGTCAGCTGGATCAGATTATTCCATCATTACTCTCAAAAGCTTTGTTTGCAACTAATTCAAACTGTTGTGGGCTGTGTTACAGAAAAAAACAAAACAAAATCAACTACTTAAGAACTACTTAAGTTCGCTATTTTTTCTTTTCTTCTTATCATTTATTTCTTTGTATATATGCATTTTTTTTTTAATACGATGAACGATAAAAATTTCAATTTATTTATATTAGACGATTTAAAATTTTAATAAGGTGATGTTTCATTTTATAATGGGATAAGGAATAAGAAGTTTCCACCCACATTTAATAAATTAAACGCATGGCGCAGGCGTGTACAAGAGCCAATGACTTAGAAATTCATAAAAGAAAATAACCGGTGTTTAATTACACAAATAACTAACTACCTTATTTAGTATCCAGTTTTAAATGCATATTTTTATATCGTCACACAATTGTCATCGTAATAGATTTTCTTTACAATTTTGTGATCTATGTGTATGCACCGCATTCTACTTTACGCATTAAAATCATTTTTTTGTATATTAAACCATTATGTCTTTTTGGGTTTATTTTATTTTTTCAAATAATTTGTGTGTGTGGGCTTGAATTCACAGGATATTATTTTTAACGTGCTATATGTTATACGTAATTATTGTAATACAATCTTGAATTTTGTAATCAATTTTCATAATTCGTTTTAAAAAAAATTATTCTAAAAGGTAATTTTTATTCCTGAACTGTGATCGTCACGCCAGGAAAAGTTAAATATGGGTGGGAGGAATACACAGAAAACTCTCTTAAAATACCTCTGATTTACACTTTCTTTTATTATGGACTTTTATCAGTTACTTGACTTTTTTGAACTATTATTCATTCCTTTCTATTCTTTGTTAGTCTTTTACCTTCAACATATTTACAACATTCTCAATTATCTGTTTTGTATATTTAATCTTTGTCTTTATCTGCAGCTTTTATATTCTGCAAGTCTCCTTTATTAGAAAAAAAAAAACTGACAACACAGTTTGGTTTGCTTGGTTGGCATTTCTCCTGCCACCACCTCATTCGGTCGCTCTAAAACATAAGACCGAATGTCTGTGCCACACATGGCTACTGAGCCTCGAAACAGTTTAGCGACCAGTGTCCTAAATAGCTCTCCTAGAGCTTACCTAACAGCGTGAGCGGATTAAGCGCCGTGATACACCAGGCTAACGTGTCCCAATCGCTCATTTGTCATATATTTACTAAAATTAGTATGCGCACCCCGTCAACTATTAAAAATATATATGACATCCATAAATTAAAATTTACTTCGTCTACACAGCAATTCGCTGTCACGCCTAGGTCACTGAATGCCGGAAAGTACCTGTCCACCAAATTAAAGCGCTTGGAGCCTTAATTGGTCAGCCATATATATATATATATATATATATATATATATATCTAAGTTAGCTTCACACAGCAGTGCGGTAGGAGTCTTTTCCCGTAGGTAAACTACTGATGTCAGTTGAACAAAGCAACCGCATCAAGGAACTCCCACACGGTCCGATGATGGGGCTCTCGCCACATTGACTCGCCGCTTGTGAGTGGCTAATTTTCCCCCGACGTCTAAATTCCAGGATGGCCCGATCTCTGGCCCTCCCAAGAGCAGGGAAGTCAAACATCAGGTGTTAATTTGAATGGACCTCCCCGCAGACGCATAGCTCATAAACTGCCAGGCGGAACCGAAACAGATTTTGGTTTAAATTAATATGGTTGGTGAGCACCCGGGTACCCGTTGCCGACAACATAGTTGTAGGACTTTCCCTTCACATGGCTAAAGCTTCCGTTTCGAGAAAGTCCTACAACTGTGGGTTGTTTCTGAATGTATGGATTACACGCATATACACGACTTAAATTAAAATGTTTTTCATTTTGTTTAAATATAATATTTTTCCGTTTATTTAATTCAATGATTCTAACTAAAGCACGCGGGTGATTTAATTCGCGCCGGGTCACGATACTAGCTGCGACGGTCGACATTAACTAAACAAATGTAATTTTATAACTTACATAGAACAAATTTCGCTCGTACTGTCGGCAGACTGGGTAGCCGCGAGGCTTAACGCACCAAGTAGCAAGCCAACCGGACGATCCAGTTCGAGACCCAGCCAGACGAGTTATTTTTTACACTTAAAATGTTATTAATTTATTTAATTCTACAGCCCACCTGTGACGTCACAACATTGCGGACGACAACAGATTTTTTTTGGGGTGGAGGTGCGATTTTGCAACTATTGTTATTTTTTTAATTGTTAACAAATATGACCTTAAGAAAAATATGACCTTAATCAGGCGAAATCTCGATATTCTGAGAGTGACCTTGCTCTACAGCCTCGTCTCCTTGACCTTTTAAGTTGAAATTATAATGGATTCAATGCCCCATTTGAAGACGTAATGTGGCCAAGTTTGGTTAAAAATCGGTCCAGTAGTTCTGAAGATATGATTTAGAGGCCAACACCGAACACACATACGAACAATAACATCCGGAAAATTTCCATACGTTTTTTTCGGTTCCTTAGGTGTCCAAACGTAAAGATCCGGTGAAAACCACATATGCCCAAACAGGACCGATTACAATATTTTCCTTCTAGAGCTACATCTATGATATAGTGCTTTCTAGACGGGGAAGTAATAACAACTTTAGACGTTTTGATGCGTAGTCCGCTAATCTACTTCGTTTTAACAATATTCTGTCTCAAATATATCTCCTCTCTTATTTGTCGCTACAGGTTGTGCTGTGAATCACATCAGGTTGATAATAACTTCCAAATCTGGTGGTTACTCCAGAAAAAAACGACGTGGAATATTAAAAATTTATCCACATCAACGTACAACAGATATATCGAACAGTTCAGAAGTCTAAAATAAACTACATTTATTTTAAAGAATTTAGCTATACAGCTTTTCTTGCTTGATATACTAATGCAGTCATTTTTTAAAAAAAAAATATTATTTTATGTAAGATGAGAACAGATATTTATAACGTGAACAAGAATCAAAGAGAGCAATGATAAAGAGTGGAAAACGAAGAAGTGAAGCACTGATACAGAAAGGAATGAGACAAGTCTGTCTTTAGTTGATTTTCAAGAAATACATAGAGGAAGAATTACTTCAGGAATGAAGAAATAAACTTGAAAGTGATTTAACAAATCATGGAGAAAAATGAAGATTCTATGATTTATTGAAGACATTTTTTCTGTTTGCAGAAATCATAATTGAGTTAAAAAAAATAGTGAATGGCACGAATGTATCGATAGGAGAGAACTTTACTTTGAAAATAAATATAATGAGCAAAGGTAAAGAAAGGAAAAGTGACGTACATGAGGATAATGAGAGATTAAATAAATATTAAAAGAGAGGAACATTTATATCAGAATTTGAAGAATTATGTTATTTTGATCAAAATAATGCAGTCACAAAACATACTAGCTCATGCTACGAGAACATACTAGCTCATGCTACGAGATGCTACGAGAGCTAAATAAAAGTAAGCCGATATCAAACACAAATCTAAAACTTTTAATCAGAATTCCATACAGATCTAAGTAATTAAAAAGATATTTTTTAAAATGGTAATGTACATTATGGTAATGAAATATGGACAATGGGAAAAACTAGGAAGTAAAAATCGAGGACTTTGAAATTTGGTGTAATAAGAAGTTGCTGAAACTTTTCTCATACTCAATAGCATTCAAATCGAGATATCTCAGCAACTGAATAGATACAGAATTCGTAAAACAATCACCACGTCAAGCCCCATCAAATGAATCACACTGACTTCGATTACTCGATTCCTAAACACGTTTTAAGGGAATATTAATTAAATTAAATAGTTAAATAAGGAAAAAAATTTCTCAGAAATTTATAATTTAAGACAATATGTATAGGTTATGTAATTTTTTATTTAATTTTTCATAAGAAAGATATTTTATATTTTTGTAAAAATGTTATTAAATAGGTATCAATTTGTAATAAATCGTACCAAGTTATAAGATATAAAAATAATGTTAAAACAGAGATGAGAATTATTTTCACACGTTATTTTCCTGAGAAAATATCTTCTTTATATATTTTTTAACATTTATGATGTGTACTTAAAGATTTTATATAAAGTATTTAGCATTTATTTAAAATTATTATTTAAACAAATTACGTTTATCATCGTTTATTTTGAATATGTGAACAAACAACAATAAATGCTATATTATTATTATTTTATTCTTAATAATTTAAGATTATTTAGTAACACAGAATTTATTTTTATATATTTTACATTTTTTTTATTTATATTTTTTAACTTGTACTCTTAATAAATTTTACGTTACGCTAAAATAATGTAAATATTTATTTTTTGTTTTTTTATTTTGTTACAGGTAAGTAAATTCTACCTTCTTCATTTCCAGTTTGTTAACATTAATATTCCGCCGTCATCTATTTTTAAAGATAAAAGGTACGTAAAAGGTAGATATATAATAATTTATAAAATAAAATATAAGTTAGAAATAAACAAAAATTTCTGGTTTTAATTTTTTTTTAATGTAAAACACAAATAATTTCTGCAAGTTAGAAAATTGAAAACCTGAAATTTATATTTCGCTTATCTCTTTCTTCCAAATGAATTATTAGTATTTATTGACAGTTAATATTTACAATAATATGCAAGTTTTTGGGTCAGGAATAACATAAAGTGTAATTAAATTGAATAATTTAATGTAATTAGGTTTTTCTTATTCAAGTAGTGTAAATATAAAATAATTTTTAAATAAAATCG
Organism: Lycorma delicatula; assembly: GCF_047948215.1. Taxonomy (NCBI): domain Eukaryota; kingdom Metazoa; phylum Arthropoda; class Insecta; order Hemiptera; family Fulgoridae; genus Lycorma; species Lycorma delicatula. The sequence goes on from NC_134457.1 coordinate 211,046,270, forward strand.
ACTTCAAAAAATAAAAGGACTAAAATGTTAAAAATAACTATATTTTTATCTATTAAATGAAGAAAAATTATTTACAACAAATAATTATTTTTGAAGTTAAACACAACACAAGATAAACAAAAAAAAAAACCCTACGATCTATATAATAAAAATCCAACATCAAACAATGCAAAATTGTTAATAAAAATTTTACTACAATAAAATTAAATTGATAAAAATATAAGAATAAAATGCAACATACAAAAATATGATATAACAATACTTTATGATGCTTTTTTTTAACCTTCGGGACCACCGTATTGCTTCAGAGGATGAGATGAATGATTGTACTGTTTTTGAAAAGACCATGCCTGACCGTGATTTGAACCCGGGGCCTCCCGATAAAAGGCCGAGACGCTACCACTCGCTCCACGGAGGCCGGTACATTATAGTTGCTTAGGTAGATCTATAATATCCACCGTGTTGGTTAATGGTGAACGCGTTTACCCAAATCAGCTGATTTCAAAGTTCTAAGATTAAAATCCTGGTAAAGTTACTTTTATAAGGATTTGAATTTTATATCGTGGATACCGTTGTTCTTTGGCGGTTGGGTTTCAATTAACCACATATCTCAGAAATGGTCGACCTGAAACTGTTCAAGACTACACACTTCATTTACACTTATACATATCATCTTCATTCATCCTCTTAAGTATTTTCTGAACAATAATTACTGGAGGCTAAACAGAAAAAGATATCAAGAGGTAAATTTATTATCATTAAGTATATATGTCTTAGCGAATTCAAGATGAGGTACGATTGTGAGATTCTCTCTCTTATATGTATGCTCTTGAGATCTCATTTTACATTTGGGAATATTGTTTAGCCACCTAGAGTCGGTTGAGATACTAACTTTATGTTTAATTTGTGTTGGCTGGGACGGACTTTATAATTATTTATTGTAAATATTTTTACTTTAGTTAATAAATATAAATATTATTTGTAATATCTTAATACTATTATTTTTTGAAATAGGTTTTTATTTGTTTAATTATTTTATTTCAAAGTTTTTAGTGGTATCTAGTACCTATATATATATATATATATATATATATATATATATATAATATATTTATTATATTTAACGTCTTACCAGTCTTTGACGGAATATTCCGACATGGCCGATGTGCATGATTAGGGTCTTTGTCGGAATATTCCGACGTCAACTCTCTATCCGGTTTTAATTCGTTCTCTGTCATAATATTCTGTTGGTTCACGTATTTTTTTTATTTATTAATACTCAGTAATAGCAGTAATACGCAGTAATAGATAACGCTAGTTGTTAGCTTTAATACAGTGTAAAGTGAGGGATTTTTTTGTGTATTTGATCGTATCAGCTGACCCGGTTGAATAGTCATTAATAGTTGTTAAATTTTGCAATAATAATTATTTGTTGTAAATATTTTACTATAGTTAATAAACAGAAATATAATTATTTGTAACTTTTTAGTACTATTATTTGTTGAAGTCGGTTTTTATTTTTATTTTTTATAAATTATTTTATAAAACCTTCTCCTTTTGTACTGTGTAAGCGGTCAGCGGATAAGGGTGTTGAACCGCTCGGTTTTTTTTCTAAAATTATCATCAGATTAGGTTAAAATTTATGTGAGACCATTCCAAAAGTATACTTTTTCGATTAAAAAAAAAATTATCAAAATCGGTTTACTAACTTCGGAGATATTGCGGTAACATACATTGAAAAAAAAATTATCTGATTGATAACCTTCTTTTTTTGAAGTCGGTTAAAAAGTTTTTTTGTAAATCTGATGAATTCATTTAATATATTAAAGTAGTAAGTTATAACTATCTCTTTTTTTCTATTTTTTAAACATCCCCGAGGTAACCAGTACCAGCCGTTAGGGACAACACAGTCACCTCACGGTGTCGTGGCAGCAGTCTCTGCCCTCCCTGACTTACCCCTTCAGGGGGCTTTCCCAACGGGGTCCCTCCAGCCTCATAGGAACACGCCGACTTCTTCTCTTCTGCACAGCCGACGTCCCCCTCCATTGGAGAACTACCCTACTCTACAAGCTCCAGGCGTGTGTTGCACACGTCCTTTGCTGTCCGCGGCCCTCTCACACCTCCAGAGTCCTCTATACCATCATTGGGGAGCTCCACCCCCTCTCACTATTGCATTTGGGCGGGCCAAAAACAGACATAGAGGCTAACTCCCTGGCCCTACACGTGTTACACTTCGACCTTAGACTTCCTGAATTTTTTGAAGATTTCCCCGTCTGTTTTTTTTCTCATTACAATCATAACATTTCTAAATATGTTTCTGCTTTTTTATGACTAATTTCTTCAAATCATTTCCTTTTAGTCAAATTAAGGATATTAGTTAATTATTTTTAACAAAATGTACATTTTATTTTATGCTTCTTTTTATTTTTCTGGCAATGTTGTTCAATCTGCTTCTCCATATCGAAATTAAAAAAATAAAAAAAAAATAAATGTTGTTTACATGATCTTACGAGATTATGCCGATGTTTTATATTAGTTAATTAAAAATAATATCTATTTTTTCCCCCGATTTTTGAATTTTTTATAAATATTAACTTTAGTGTTATTTAATATTATTTAATAATTTTTATTTATATAATAATGTTCTAAATTTTTTTAAAAATATTTTTTGTTTTGTACTTTTTAGTGTATTTAATATTAGAGTGGTTTTCAAAAAGTTTTTAATATATTTTTTATTTTCTATTTTTTAGTCTTCATAAGTTTATACTTTACAGCTGTGCTAACGCATGGTTATGAGCTTATTTAGCGAAAGATCGGATCGGTACGTTTTTCGGTGGGTGCTTGCTATCAAAACATAGGGTTAAAAGATTTAATTTCTGGATAACCAAGATCCAGTCGATCAAGAGTGAACCCGATACGTTAAACAGACAGACGGGCGGTTGCCGAGATATTACGTAACTTATTGCACCCCTCCAGAGTTTCTGAACGGCGCCCGGGAGCAATTGAAAATATTATTATCCGACGGGTACCACTGGGATCGGATCGGGTATCATCGAAGGGGTCGAAAAAAATTTTCAGAGCGCTAGGACCGATCATTTTCGAGCTATTTGAGATTTTCGTCCGAAAATTCGGATCCGGTTAAAAAGTACTACATTTTTCCAAAACTTCATCGGTACTGTACAGAATTTGTAGTAGCAACTGTATACTCTAATTTATATCGGACTTGTTTATAAAACTAATAGCGTGATATCATTTAGCTCCAGTTGGGTTGTTATAGTAGACAGTGGTAAAATGATGTATTTCAAACGTGTGAATTTTAGATCCAAACTTACTGATACAGACTTGGTTATCTTTCAACAAGAAAGTATGAAAGTATGAACATAAGTTCAAGGAGTATTTCTTTCACTTAGCAATTTAAGGGATCTTAGCGACTTAAAAATGTTGCTAAAATGTGTTGTCATCAGGAGCAAACCTTTATGCAAAATTTCATAGCAAATGGATAAGCGGAAATGCTTTAAAATCCGACTGAAAGGTTCCGTACCGTGAATCTCACATACATAGTCCAAGAGCGAGTTATATAAGACTGGTAGAAAAAATCAATTAACCGACAAGTTTTTTTTTTTTTTTTAATTAATAAAAAAACGAAAAGGTAGCTTAAGTATTTTAAAAGCATTAAAACGTTATAATTATATCTATTATTAAGACGTATAATAAAACAATTTTGACATTTTATTATTTATAATATTTATTTACACGTACAAAAATATTTATGAGATCTCAAATTTTAAAGTGGAATGTAAAAACGTGACTTAATAAAAAAACAACTCAGCAAATGAAAAAGGAAATTTTTTAATGTTGTTATAAAAAAAAAAGAAAAAGAAAGACGCGTGTTATACAAAGGTAGAAATAAATGTGATTTATTTATAGTTAAATACGTTATCGTAATTGTTAATTGAAGGATTCGTTTTTGTTTGATATATAAGTACATATAAATTATATACGAATGTATATACATATTTTTTCTTTTAAAAGTTAAAAAGCTGTTGTAGTCGTGATAATTTTTAAGTGGGCACTTTACGTCTGATTGAGATGAGAATGTTGCATATTTACTCATTCTACAACGTGTACTGTGTTTTCTTTATATATATATATATATATATATATATATATATATATATATATTGTGCATAATTATTTTGTCTTCAAAACCTTACACAGTTGAAAATATTTAGTATATTCGTTTAGAAGCCGTTGTCTAATTTTCAACACGATAAGGCGGGTTTCAATATTTATTGCCTCGATAACATTTTTAAATATTTGGTAAGAGCGAGCGAGAAGGAATGAGTGATAGTAGTAGAACGGGCGGCCAAGAAAGAGGGTGGGATCAGCAGCATTCCATTAGTCTTTGATAAGAGTTTTCACGTCTCTTCATCGCTTACTTCACACAGTACTTTCTGTCATTTTATTATCGACTTAATTATTAATATTATTTCTTAATATCCGAATAAAAATAATTATTATTCTAAGTATTTATAAGCGATATATTATTATTTAACGAGAGAAATATCGAGCGGGCTTAACCTACGATTTCACTCGAGTGACATGTTCACCATTATAGTCTTGTTTATTGCACTGTTGTATCAAGACCGGCCTGCTGTTTGTATCGAGGCAGTAAATCCGTTACGAGTAATGGAACGCTTCTGACAGCAGCAAGCTTGTAACTAAACTGCAATATTCTCTTCTTAACGACGGCAGCAGCAGCTTTTCTGTCCTACTAAAATCCTGTTCCTCGTGCACTGTTCACATTCTATTAAAAGCTTACATTTTATTCGAGTTTACTGCCATCGCATTGCTCTTAAACGTTAAAATTTACCTACCTTCTTTCATAACCCTTTAATTTTACATCGTTCTCTCACCGGGTTTCATCTCTTGAATTTTATTACATCTGTACTCGCTGTATGTTACTGTGCTAATTATGACCGGCAACGTACATTAATTTATTCGGTTATAGAATTTCTTGTCCGACTGTATATCCTCATTTCTACTACGGTTAGAGTAAAAAACACAAAATACATGCACACCGTAGTTATTTACATAACTTCATTTATTAATAAAATTACTCGGCTGTACTATAGTTAACTCGTTGAATGCACGATCGGTACCTAGTAGTATACGTATAAGTGTACGTAGTTCTAACTTAACTATTTTAAGTTGTAATATAAATAAAATACGTTTAAACCGCGACTTCATGTACATTTCTATCATTAAATTAAACCCTCTAATGGTAATAATATTTATTCAGAAGTTTTGTCAGGAACACTGTAATGTTAATATAACTTAACTTATATAAATGTTATGTACAAGTTTGTGTACTATTATTTAATAATATATAAATAACATGAACTATAAAGTCAACAACATTATGGATATTTTAATCGTAAATATATATACATATATATTCACTCAAGGTAAATGTTGCATTCCATTTTAGCAATTGATTCTGGTTATAGTTCTAATTTTTTTTTCTACTTTCTAATCGTATATGAGACAATAATTATTATTTTATGTAGACACATATATACACCGATGAATTATAGTTGCGTATATTTTACTGCAATTGTTTATGAAAAGGTACTTTTTAACCGATTTCTCTTATATTAAATTTTGATAAAATTCTTTAAACTATTGAATTTATATTTTTAAATTCGTAACCTACTTGTATTTGTTGAACGGTATTAAAAAATTTTAAAAATAAGCCGACTAAGAATAAATATATAGAATTACAAAATTACAAAAAATGAATTAAATATTAATCATAATAATAAATATCAGATGTGTCATTTTCTTTTTTATTCGTTTTTTACGCAATACATTAAAAATTAAACAAAATATCATTGCATTATTATAATAATAATAATATTTTTAAATAGTAAAGCAGTTAATCTAATTTGTTTTAAAGATTAAATAAAAAAGTTAACATCTTATTCTGTCAGAACTTAATTATATATTAAATAGATAGAAGATGTAACAAGAAAAAACAAAGAAACAAGGAAAATCTTGAAAAATCTTCATCATATGGCAGCGTAAAACGTATAAAGTTTAAAAATAAAAGTGAATTTTTCATATTAAGATATTTATAGTGCTATTAATAATTAATATAATAGTGTTATAATTATATATCTATTGTGCTTTTTTATATTAATATGTATATATATATATATATATATATATATACACACACACAATTATAATAAATGTCGTAGGATCTTTACGAGAACAATAAGCTTGATTTTTCAATTCGCCTACGACATACAAATATATGTATGAATAATACAACCATGTGGAAATAATAAATAAAATAATCGGTATAGAATAAAATACAATTTTAAAGGTATTAATTTAATAAAATATTTAAGTAACTTAAACGAAACCTGTTACCATTATTTAAAAGTAATCAAACGAACAGTATTTTGTTTTTGAATCTTTTCAATCTTTGAAGAGAATTTTTAGATCGTTAGATAATTTATTAAAAATGAAAACAGAAGCGTAATACTTCTCATCGATAGAAGTATTATGCTTTGTTAGGCAAAAATATTTTTTTGTTTCCTGGATGGATGCAAGCCGATATTATTCTGTTATACTGTGGACATTTTAAACTAAGTATAGGAATAAATATAATCCATTGTTCTTTGCAAAATAAGTATAACAATATATTCCTTTGTGCTATCTCTCCCAGTCATCCTTATCGGTTTGACTCAAGCAAAGCTACTGATATGCAAAGGATACTAGTCAGATTTACTTCTTTGACTGTAATGATGTTTACTATTTTGTCAGCCTTTTAGTGAACAGAATAAAGGAGACGTTTATAGAACAGAATATTTTCTGTATTACTGTGAGCTTGGAATATTGATGTGTAACAGTCTATGTAAAGAGATAATAAAACAGGCGTAGTAGACATCTTGAAACTTTCGGAATATCTTATTAATCAATCGGTCCTGGGAATTTGTTCTGACTTTCTAAAGTATTCTCATGATACAATATTATATTTTAGACGGGAGTATATTTAGTAGTATTATTATTTAATACCACTTAATTACTTAAATATTGACGATTTGTTAGATTTTCTAATTTTAGTTTCCATAATGAATTTGACCAGAATTGTCAAAAGATTATCTAGTTTAAAATAAATAAAAGTGGTAATTATTTTTGGCAAAAAATTAGTAAATAGATTAAAATCGTAATTAAGAAATAATTAAACGAGTTAATGGTAATTTTGGGAGGACATATTGTTTAAAGATTATTTGTTGTTTTAAAGAAACTCAAAAATAATTTGGAGTCTGGAAAATTTTCAAACCGTGTGGTTTTTTAAAAAGAACTTTAAATTAAGCTTATATTTTTATAAAAAAATATAAAATGCATAAAGAATTTTGATTTTTTTAAAAATTCAGTTCATTTTTGAAAAAAAAAACTATTTACATTCACACATAGGATGTGTACACGATGGATGCCACATCTATTGAACGACAAACACAAACATCAACGTTTTGTGTTTTTCTTTCTTCTCTTCAACGTTATTCCAGGACTGGTCCACAGTTTTTGAAACAAATCATCACAGGGGATGAGAGCTGGGTGCTTCATCACACTCCTGAGACTAAACGAGCATCACGTGAATGGAGACACAGAAATTCGCCGTAGCCAAAAGATAGTGAAAATATCCGAATATGTTCGAAAGGTTATGCTGACAGACTTTTTCGATTCTGAGGGAGTTGTTTTCATTGAATTTATGCCCGAGGAACAGCAATAAATGCCGAATCTTACTGTGAGACTTTAATAAAATTGAGTAAAGCCATTAAAAATGGTCGGTAAGACCCGAAAGATTGAGTGGTGGAGTAGTTTTTCTTCACGACAACGCTACTCCTTATTCAGATTATATGACAAAGGAGTTACTGCAAAAATTCAAATAGAAAGTGTGGTCTCATCCGCCTTACATCCCTGACCTAGCACCCTGCGACTACCACTTGTTTGGTCCTCTCAAGCGAGACCTGGGAGAGGAGCGTTTCGTTAATGATGATGAACTGAAGGAAGCAATCCTAAAATGGTTGAAGGAAATTGGACGAAATTTTTATGAGAGGAATTGAAAAATTTGTCATAAGATATGAAAAGTGTTCAGAAAAACTTGGTGATTTTATCGAAAAATAGATAAAAATATTAGTCTTTTTGTTCAATAAAAAAAAATAATTGTCTTATACGAGTAAATATGTGTTTGTTTCATAGAAGTGGTATAACTTACTTTCTGAGTCTCACGTTCAATAACACGTGTGATTCCAAGTTGTTGAATCCATAAACCCTAACCGAATGCCCCCAAGTGCTCGAGTTGCTTTAACACAAAATTAACACAATTATACTTTTGTTATTGATTTGCTTTAAATTATTGAAAACTACAATATCTAACAATTTTTTTTTTTTGCTGGGTAACGCACGCAATCTGGATTATTCTGCGCTAAACTGTTATTAATTTTTTTTAAAATTGAATTTTTGTTAATTGAATATTGGTTTTTATTTCCAATAATTTGTACTCGAGTATAACATAAATCTTGAATTAGACCAGTTTTAGATAGATTTTATAAGAAGCTACCTATTGTAATGGTATCATGATTCAAATTCCGGAAAATTTCGACATATCTTTGAGTTTCACATTCCCCAGACCCCAAAACCATCACCACTTCAAAAATTTATATATACATTTATACATATTTTACTTTGTTTTGGATACGATAACTGCCGTAAATTTGCGCCAATCACTTTCATATTGATACATAAAATATAACGACCCAAAATCTCGGTCGAGTTCGTTAATGGGAAAAATCGGACCATGTGGGTGGAAATGGGGGCTTTTTCGAAAAAAAATATATCGCTATAACTTTCTTATTAAGTAAAACATCGAATTCGTGTAAAGTTCCTTCTGTTCTTTGGACAAGGGTCTAAATTTTATCTATGTAAAGTTTTCTGATATCACCAACCATTGGTCCCCAGGGGGTGGAAAAAATGAGATTTCGAAGACAAAAAATCATACCTCTCTTAATAGACACAGTATCGAATCGATTTAAAGTAGTCGTTAGTCCTCTAAACATTACCTAAAACTTTTATCTAAAAAAATGTTTGATATGACCAACCCTTACGGCAAGGGATGACTAAAATTTTGCTGGAATTGTAAGAAAATGGATCTTGTATGCTAAACATGTGAAACTCTTTTCACATGTAACATTGTCGTATTCAGTAAATTTGAAGTTTTTCTTAATTTTAAGGTGGAAATCTTTTTTATCCCTTACTTAGCATCTACCCCGGTAGATTTCACCTTTTATAATTAATGTTATCTATAACTAAAGAAGAAAAGAGATATTAAAGTTGATTTTGAAATGTAAGACAATTTATAAACGTCATATGTATCTTTAAAACACTTTGACAATATTGAATTTTTAGAATGAAGAAAGAAATATGTTTATTTCTTTTTTAATTCATTGAAAATAATAAAATTTTATATCTTATATAAAAATTTAAAACTAAAATAAATTTCTACTTGTCCTAGAGTTACAATAAATATTCATTTCATTTCGTAACTCATTTTTATGGTTAAAATGCATGTACTAATTCTAAGTTAGATCTGAATTTATGAATTTTAAAAGACATAATAGTGAAAGTTGGTTTTCCTTTCAGTAACGCGGAATTTTATTATAATTATTTATTTATTTATTTTTATATTTATCGCTATAAATTTATTATCGCTATAAATTTATTTTTATTACTATATTTTCCCTTACATTTCTAATCGGCATTATAGCGTAAAAGTTTATTATAAATACTTTTATTATATTTATCTTTATACATTTATTATTATGTTTTTATTATTTTATGTATTAAATTTCTATTTAAATTAACTTAAATTCCTGTTTTAAATAATTATATCTTTCCGCTTAAAAATCAAATAAGCGCGTACTTAACTTACATAAATATATACTTCATTTCTTAAGATTTTTTTCGGTGTGAATGCTATTTTTAAAGGTTGATGAGTACTTTTGATGGTGGCATTTCCAAAATGGAAATTTCTTGAATAATTTCCATTTCCAAAATGGAAATTTCTAGCGATGTACATAATACATCGCTATATATAGCGATGTATATAATTTTTTTTAAATTTATATATATGTATATATATATAAATTTTTTTAACAGTTTGTACTCAATTTTTGTATTTTTTTGAGATTAAATTTTGAAGTAAGAACTCCACATTTTCTCAATTTTTTCTGTTTAGCCTCCGGAACCATCGTAAGATATTACTTCAGAGGATGATTGAGGATAGTGTGTATGAATGTAAATGAAGTGTAGTCTTGTACAGTCTCAGTTCGACCATTCCTGAGGAGATTTGTGATTAATTTAAACCCGACCACCAAAGAACACCGGTATTCACAATCTAGTATTCAAATCCGTATAATAAAAGTAACTGCTTTTACTATGACTTGAACCTCAGAACTTTCAACTTCGAAATCGGCTGATTTACGATGACGAGTAGAACTTTTCATTGTATTGTAAAATACCTGATGTCCCGAGTTCGAATCCCGGTCAGGCATGGCATTTTCATACACGCTACAAATCTCATTCATCTCATCGTCTGCAGCAATAATAACTGGGTCTCAGAGGTAAAACAAAAAAAAAACTCCGATCAGTAAATCTGAAATGGATGACGCTAATTAACGCAAATCCTTTTAAACTAAATTTTATTCTCCTTAATTTTCTGAAAATATCCTAAAATACGTGCTAAATATTGTTTTTTTTTTTTTTTTTTTTTTTTTTTCATAAGCCGTCTAAAGTGTCAATAAAAAATGAGGTTCTCAATACGACTTTTACAGTATATTTTGTAAATGCAATGCTTTTCTATAAAGTAAACCGATTTCTATACTTTTTTCTTCCTTGTACGAAGTAAAGGAAGTATTCTGATCGCAAAAAATTTCGGTTTTTAGATTTTCAACGCAAATATCCACTTTAACAATTTCTTAATCCATTTTGAATAGTTTCGACGTGAAATCTGTACGTACGTAGGTATGTACACTCGCCGGTCTCCGTGGCGCGAGTGGTAGCATCTTGGCTTTACAGCCGGAGGTCCCGGGGTCGTATCCCAGTCAGGCATGGCATTTTCATTTTCTCACGCTATTTGTCATTAGTCTCATCCTCTAAAGCAATATCTAGTAGTGGTCTCGAAAAAAATAGGTATGTACCTATATATTTTAAATAAGTCAAAAAGGATTAGCCGTAGGACGATGAAATTTTGAATTTAGGACTGTTTAACATCTAGTTATGTACCTCCTCTTTTGATTGCAATCGACTGGACCAAAACTGTCCAAAAAAGCCCAAAATACAAAACAATCTGGATTTTGGACGTTTTCTTAACTGTAGTAAAACGTCCTCAAAGAGAGCTTTTCAACGATATATCATAAGTGGTACTTATTTTCATTGGTTCCAGAGTTATAGCCAAATAAAATTTTAATTAATGAAATATTTGGATTTTACTTGGAGAAGGCACATCGGTTCAAATCCGACTTCATCAGCTTTTTTTGTTAATTTAGATATATTGATTTATTAATAATTATTAACCTCCGATTGTAAAAAAAAAATTACATTAAATAATAATTCAATAATAACAATAAAAAAAAATGTGAAAAAATATCAGAAGTTATTAATGAAATATAATTTTATATATAAAAAAAAAAAAAAGTGTATATGTAATTTAATAGGCGTACAAGGAAGTTATGTGATATCCACATGAGATTTTTTTATTTTTTGGGGAAAGTTCTTCAGGTGGTCCCGTTATATCGTTTACATATAACTTAAGTGAATTTTTTTTAAAGAAAAATTGAATTGTCTGTATAAATAATTTGAAGGTATTTTTTTATTTAAAAAAAAAGTAAACCATTTGTTTTTAGCTTACAGTAAACTTTTTCTAAACTCAGTATATTAAAATCTGTTTTCTATTTATTTTTTTATTTAGAAATAGTGTAAATATTATCTCATTATTTTCCAATAACTTCATGAAAAATAAAAAAATTTGGGATTTTGATTAAGGGTTTTTAAAAACAGCTTTTTTTGTAGGTTTACTCAGATTTTTTTAAAAGTAGTGGGCGTATCTAATTAGAAAAGTAATAGTTTTACATGTGGTTTATTTTTATCTACAGCTCACGTTTTGATTAAATGAATTATTTTGACGGTAGCTCTCGAAGAAACTATTTTAATAAAGTCAAACATTGAAACTGATCATAGACGGATTAATATTAGTGTACACTAAATATAATATAAATTAAAACACTTTTATAGCTTAATTATTTCTATTTGTTAATATGACACTTCTTTTTTTTTTGTTTTTTTTTGTGTTCAGTCATTTGACTGGTTTGATGCAGCTCTCCAAGATTCCCTATCTAGTGCTAGTCGTTTCATTTCGGTATACCCCCTACATCCTACATCCCTAACAATTTGTTTTACATATTCCAAACGTGGCCTGCCTGCACCTGCCATGACACTTCTAAATAAATAAAATGATATCCAGCGTGTCCTACGAATAGGTATACGCTTTTGATTTACTATCACTTGCATATTCCCCCACCGTTTCTATTGAAATTTTACAAACTTTTTAACAAAGGCTATAAAAATTCTGTGTGAAAATTTCAAACTTCTAGGATTTTTAGAAACAAAATGACGGCTCTTTCAAATAAAAACATTAATTTCAGATAAACCACGTTTTTTATTCATTTCAAAATAGCTGGAAAAATAATTAAAAACAAATTATGTATTGTTAAACAGCTGTTCAAATTGAATAAAACAAGTTATAATTAGTCGTAACCATGAATAGTTATCTAATTGTTTTTAATTAATCTAGTTATAATTATCATCTGTTTTTAATCATTTTTACCAGCTATTTTGTAATGGATTAAAAATGTGGTATATCTGAAATTTATATTTTTATTTCAAAGCCGCTATTTTGTTTTTATAAATCTTAAAAGGTTGACATTTTTTACAATAAATTTTTAGAACCATCGTTAAAAGATCAAAAACGTTTACCTCTTCGTGGGACAGATAATATACTGGTCTAAGAATTCGTTTTAATATAAATTGTGTAATAATAAAAATATTAATTTTTAGTAAATTTACAAATGTTAAAAATTTACTTACGTTTGTTAATGTTTTGTAAATTTACAAAACATTATGCAGCAAAGGCTGCATGTCTTGTTTCCTGTAGAAAGTTGTAAATTAAATGTTGCTTTACACTACATTTACTGTACACAGTACAGTGTATACTATTTTCTTATGTAAACCATTAGAAGTTCAAGCGGCACCGATCAAAAATGAATTCACTGAAAGCCATGATGTTCACTGAATAGCATTCCCTGCGGAAAAGTGAAGGTGTTGCTTTTAGGTCGAACAACACTATTCGATAAGCTTGGACATGTTTAAGAGCAATAGTGTATGTATGTTTTTATGAAGAAAATAATAGGAAATATCTCACTTTTCCCAGTAATCTTACTGTGGGATGCTTATTGTTCTTGAGAATGTATACATTTTCGAGGGTTACTGATCTCGCTTCACATCTCCTAAAACTATCATGATTTATGTACAACAATCAAATCTTTCCTGTTTTATGTGAATTTTAGTGCTCTGGTTGTTATTATCATTAATCTTATTTAGTCGTTTTTTTCTATTTTTTAGAATCTTAATTAATGAACAGTAAATTATGGTTTTATTTCTTTATTATTTTAATACATCTATTTTTTACAGTGACAAATGTGACTAAATTTGGTAATTAAATTAGATGAAATAATTAATAAGATTTAAACTGAAAACTGAAAACCATTAAAGGAAGAGGAAAGTAAGGATTATGAAATTGATTTACTTAAAAAAAAATTCTATTTTACTTCAAAATGTTGAGTTACTGGTTTCTAAAAGCACGACTTAATTCAAATATCAATAAAAAAAAATTATAAATCGCCAATAAATTGGAATAAAATTAATTTAAATTACCTTTTAAAAAAATAATCCCGCGACAGATTAAAAAAAAAAATCTTGTTCTATATATCAATGCCTTTTTCAAAACTAATTATAGAAGAAAAATTAATTCGTATTAAGTAGACTTTTTTTTATATATACACCTAAGAAGAAAAGAAGTTAATCCTGCAAAAGTATCTAAAAACAAGTAAAATTTTACAGTTTTTCTTTATATTTTTTGAAACATTAAAACATTCAAATCAGTCCATGAATGTTTTGAATTTGTATTTGCAACCGATAAAACTTTAGCTTCATTAAGACACTTCCTTGATAAAAAAAAACCAGTTCTATTCAGTCGACAACATTTTAATCTATGCCAAATGGAGAGAAGAAGAATAAAAGAGAATATTTCATATCCTTAAAAAAAACCTTATACCCTTCCCTAAAGTTACTTTTTATTGACGTTTAATATAAGCCGTGTTATATTAATTTTACAATGTATAATATAAATTATTATTATTATTTACCTTTTAATAACAGCTATCATTTCTTATCTATTGATGTTTTAAAATTTCTATATTTTATTTTCTAATTTATTATTATGATGAATTTAAGTATATCTAAATTCGTATTTGTAAAAACTATATATTTGATAATGTATGTAATTCTGAAAAGTGGGATCGCGATTATAGTCGATGTTAATCTTTTCTACGGGTTTTTATTTGTTTTAGATGGCATTAATTTCTTTACGAAAGAAAACTTTGTTTAGAACAAGCTTTTTCTCTGCCGAAGAAATTTGAAGGTCAATGACTCGCTTAATAATAATAATAAAAATTAACAGCGGAATTTTTTATACCCCGATCAGTTTTCTGTTGATCTATATAATTTTACTTATTTCATTATTTAAACTTTTTTTAAAAAAAAGATGAACAAAAAAGTAAGAATCCTTTCTGGTTACATTTGAAAGAAAAATTTATGCACTGTAAAATGAAAAAATATATATCTTACGAACTAATTAATAACTAAATTTCTCTCATTTTCTGCCTAATTTGGTTGTTTTTTATTACATTTTTCAAATTATTGGCAATTTTCCAATTAATAACTACGGGAATGGTCGCTTAAAAATATTTTTAAAACGCCGTTGTAGCTGCATTTTGAAATTTTTGTTTTCATTCTATTTCATTAAATTCAATGAAATAAAATGTATCTTATCTCCTTAACATTACAATTTTTTGAGTAATTTAAAAAAAAAAATAAAAAAAAGCAATTCCATCAGATGGAGGGACGATCTCGTTTGAAAAAAAAAACTGCCAACTAAAGGAGTGGTTGTACATATTAAACTCTTTATCTTTAATTCCTTACGATAATTTAATAAATAAGTTGGTTAATAATTCAATTTTAAAATAAATAAGTTAATTATTTAATAAATAAATAAAAACAAAAAAAGTTTTTGTAAAGGAGTCGCACTTCCAGAATAAATACTGTAATATTATAATTATAAATAAATAAATATTTTATTTTGATCTTTACATAATAACTTTATTAGATTACGTAAAAAATGAGTAGATATGCTAATCCTAGAATAAATAAAAGAACTGTCCTACCGTTTTGCTGGATTGATCAAGGATCATTATCATAAAGTAGACGACAATTAATTATTTAAAAAAAAAAAAAGTAGTAAAGTTCTTATTAATTATACTGATAAAAATAATTTTTGTTTCCTAACTAGCGATATATGATTTTAACCTGTTTTTTGATGCTGAAAACGAATATGAACCCAGAATCTGTCTATCACCCACCATTTTTGAAAAAAATAGTAAATTTTAATTAAAGGTTTTTTTTTTTCATTTTCAACGTATAGTTAGCATTTTAAGTTCCTATGTTGTATTTTGTTAGCTCATTTTTTATTGTTTAACTTTGTTAATATAATTTGTAAGTTATAAATAAGCAGTACTAGACATAGAATTAGATCATCATAGTTACATATTTTGACATCATATCTAATACTGAAGAGTGAGCCTTGATGGACAAGATTAATCATGTCTGTGCAGGTGAATGCAGGTAACTGAAAACACAGCTTTGTTGTTTGTATTAAGCATTGGATTTAGGAATGAATTAATTCTATTCAGTTTCAGTCCTATTGCTGTCTTAAGTTTGTTAACAGTGCAGTGTCATAATGCATCGAAATTGTGTAAATGATGTGGATGCCTTTTGTTATGTATGTGGTGAGTTTACTGTAAAATCAAATAGAAAAAAACATTACACTTTTAATTAAAAAAGCACTTCATTTGTACTTTCAGTGTAAAATTGGTGATGAGGATAAGACGTGGGCGCCTCATATAGTATGCATTAATTGTTCTGCTGAATCCGAAAATATATTTTTAACCCCTCTCCATTACAAGCTAGGACTAATGAAAAATTTTGTAAAATCAATGAAGATGAAGGTCCTCAAATAAGAGAGTTAGTCAAAGGTGATGTATTTAACTCGATGCTAAATAATGTATAAAGTGCAGCTTGGGCTTCATTTAAAGACGTTTGCAAAATTTTTCTCTGCGAACAAAAATCCGACAATTACCACGATATTGTTAATCAACTTCTTACTTCATACAGAGCAATGGGATGTAATATGTCTTTGAAAATACATTTCCTCCACTCACGTCTGGATTTTTTCCCGGACAACCATGGAGACGTAAGTAACGAACACCGTGAGCGTTTGCACCAAGACATTTGGTGCTGGAAAGTCACTATAAAGCGAAATGGAATACTAATATCCTAGCCGATTACTGTTGGACATTAATTCGGGATGTACCTGAGGCTATTCATAAAAGAAAAGCATCAGCAGCTAAATCATTCTAACACAAGTATGGCCATGAAAATTATAAATTTTACAGATTTTAACTATATTTTTCCGTAATTTTTTTGAAGCGTAATTTATTTAAAACTAAGGGTGATAAATTGTATTTACAGATCTGTAACGTTGGTATTAAAAAAAAAAAAAAAAAAAAAAAAAAAAAAAAATCTGTAACGTACGCAGAAAAGCAATTCAAGAAATGGTATCACACTTAGAAAAACATTAAACTTTTTTTTTTGTATATCAGTGTTATTTAAAGTGTATAATTTACATGAAATATTATTAAAATAAATGCGTCAAAATAATAAATGTGAAAGAAAAGCTGCAAAGTAAACGATAATTTAGAAGGCGTTCATGAAAATTATTTAAACGTATATTAACGTGCACGTTAAACGTAATGCAGAAAATTCAGTTTTAAAAAAAAAAATTTTAATTTAAAACTTTTAATTTTTAAAATATTATAATTTAAAAATTTAACGACATAAATCTAATATCAAACGTCTTTTTATGTAATAGCAAATTTTGTAGGTTTGTTTTGAATTGTGTCCTGTCATTTTTTTATCAGTTCCTTAATGAAAAAGCACCTTGAATTTTCTACAAAAAGGATAAGACAACCCTTTTTTTTGGTTTAACCTTCGGGTCTACCGTTAGAAATTGCTTCAGAGGATGAGATGAATTATTTGTAGCGTGTGTGAAGAAAATGCCATGCATGACCGGGATTAGAACCCAGGACCTCTGGATGAAAAGCTGAGACGCTACTACTCGCGCCACGGAGGCTGGCCGACGATAACTTTTCTTAATTAATTAATTCTTAACTAATTTAAGATGTGTGATATTTCAAGCAACTAAAAAAAAAAAAAAAAATTGGGTAAAATTTGGCAAAAAAATAATAATAGTGGTGAAACCTGTGTTTCATTTCATAAAAAAAATCTGATGTGTATATCACATGACTTCCTTGTACGCCTATTAAATTACATACACATACTTTTTTTTAAAATGAAAAGTACATTTTATTTCATTAATAACTTCTGATATTTTTCTTTTTTTTTATTGTTATTATTAAATTATCATGTACTGTAAATTTTTTTTTACAGAGGTTAATAATTATTAATAAATCAATATATTTAAATTTAAAAAAAGGAAATGAAGTCGGATTCGAGCTGATGTGCCTTCCCATTGTAAGATCCAAATATTTCATTAATTAAAATTTTATTTGGCTGTAACTCTGGAGCTAATGAAAATAAGTACCACTTATGATATATATATATATATATATATATATATATATATATATATATATATATATATATCCTTGTAAAGCTCTTTTGTGTAATCGATATACTTAATTGTAGGATTAAAATAAAAAAATATATATTTTATATAATTAGAAAGTTAGTGAACAATAAATGGTAAATTTTCATTAAAATAGTTTTTTTATATCTGTATACATCTATTTTAATTATATATTCACACTCATTTCTTAAGATAAAGGCAATCCATTCTTGTCTTTACTATACATGAAGAAATATAATAATATTATTAGTAAGTGCAAATTTTAATTATAATCGGTTTTGCTATTTTTAGCTAAACCTTAACGTTAGAGACTTAATTAATTTCAGGTATACCAATACTGATACAAAGTTATTATCTAGCATCTAAAGCCTACCGATCAAATCAGTCAAATTTAGCAAATCGGATGTTCATTATTTTAATTATTATTAAAATGAATATTAAAAATAATATTTATACTGTACAATAATAGTAAAGTCAAAAGTTAATTTATATAAATAAGTAAAACATTTTAAGAATTTATTTATTTTAACGAAAATATTTACTCTATATACTACAGCAGAATTAATTTCAATATTTTAACACCGCGAAGTGCCAATAGCCGGTAGCTTACTGTGTTAAACTATCTTAAAATTGTATACTGGTAGTACTAAACAAAGAAAGGTTTAGAACTCGCTTCGTCGTGGGTCGTGGCGTCGGTAGAGGTTAGAAGACAAGATACCGCTAATTAGATTCCGAGGAAATAGATAACGTTAATTATACAAAGAATAATGAATGTTGGAGTTTTGTTTTAAATGGGCACAAATTAATTGTCAGAATAATCCATGAACTTTTATGTTTATACCAGCGTGCATCGCACATACATTCACTCACTTACAGAAGTTTTTTTAACGACCTGCATTAAAAAAATAATAGATAAATAAATAATATTGAATACAAATTTTCTTCTGTATTTTTTAGCTGTGATTGTTATTATTATTTATCACAAACAAATTTATAATTAAAATATATATATTTAATTGTTGCGTAATAAAATTTAATAAATCTATATATATCAAAATCTGATATGGACAACACATAACTTTCTTGTATGCCAATTAAATTACATTACACATTTTTTTTTTTAAATGAAAAGTACCATAAAATGTTATTTCATTAAAAATTTCTATTTTTCATTTTTTTATTATTATTGAATTATTCCTTGTAAGGATTTTCTTACAATGAGAGGTTAATTATTATTGATTAATCAATATAATTAAATTTAAAAGGACATGAAGCCTGATTCGAACCGATGTGCCTTCCTCTAAGATCCAAATATTTCGTTAATCAAAATGTTATTTGGCTATAACTCTGGAACTATTGAAAATAAGTACCACCTATATCGTTGAAAAGCTCTCAATGAGAGCTTATTACAGTTAAGAAAAGTACAAAACCCAATTTTTTTGGATTTTGGGCTTTTTTGAACATTTTTGGTTCAGTCCGATTACAATTAAAAGGAGAAATGCACAACTAAATGTTACAAAAGTCCTAAATCCAAAATTTCAACAACCTGCGGCTAATCGTTTTTGAGTTATGCGAGATACATACGTACTTACATACATACGTACGTACAGTCACGCCAAAAATAGTCAAAATGGATATTTCCGTTCAAATCTGGAAACCGAAATTTTTCGCGATCACAATAACCTCCACTTCGTACAAGTAAGTAAAAATGAATGTTTGTTTGTTTGTCCCGTATGCGTTTCTGTACCATTCATCCGATTGCAATGAAATCTTAATGAGTTGTGCGGACGCCTGCAGAGGTTTGTGAATTAGTTTGGACCCGCTATGTGGCGCTGGGATGGGGATATTTCGAAAAATTGTATTTATGGATCGATTTGGCTCGTATTCAGAACATATATTAGTTACTTGAAAAGAAGAATTTTTGCAAAACCTATACCTGCTAGGTGGAGCCGGTGTCGAAATATTTACGAAACAAACAAATATACAGACAGATTTTCTTCTATATATATATAAAAGGCAATGTTTGTTTGTGTGTCCGCTAAACTAAAAAACTACTGGACGGTTTTACTCGCGGATTTTTCGAAATGGCCCGCGTTGTTCAGAGAAGGTTTAAAGCTATTGAAATCCTCGATCTGACCAGTAGGAAGAAAGTTAGGGGTATTTTGCACCGAGTGCTGTGTTTAGAGAGTAGTTTGAATTAAATCCGATAGGTAGTGCTGTTTTGACAATTGGATTTATTCACATTCTGACTTTTATAAAATGAAAGGTTAAATTTTCTGTAATTTCGTAATGTTCAGTTTTTTAATGGTTTATCACACTTTCAATTGTTCATTTAATCTATAAATATACTCAAATCTAGTAATAACGAAACAGTGCCGTGTCTGCTAGTTTTTTATAAATTCATTTTATCCGTCAGTGGAGAAGGAATGCAACTATCTATTGGGATGCATCTCAGACTCTTGACATAGATGAAGTTATTCATTCCTTTATAACCTAATTATCCGTTTTTAACTCTATAATCCTGTTTAAATGCATATTCCTTCTACTCTTTTACCTCTACAGCTCCATTCTTTTAACATCGTTTTCTAGTAATGGTCTTATTACACTTTCTGACCAAAACTCTTTTTAACCCTTTCCTAGAAAAAGCGTTCGGATGACATAAACTTGAAATAAGAATTTGGAGATCTTAAGATATTATATCGCATTATATTTGCAAGAATTATGAAGTCCGGCTTTATCCGATGAGGACGTTTCTCACTCTACTCTCAGGTAGGGCTTTTATACAGACAGTGGGTAGGAGAAATAGTATTCGCTGGCAGGTCTACAGGCATACAGGTAAAGCCGCTCCCATCATACAATACATATATCAAAGAGTCAAAGTTGGAGTAACTCACAGAAGATCCCCATCGTTAACAAGGATGAAATGGACGTACACACAAAAAAAATCAGTTGAGAGGAAAGGGTTATACACGAGGGATACCTCTAAAGTAAAGACCACTGGGAAATTTCTCTCCTTAAGTTTGGTGAACCTGTATCGTTCATGGCCACGATAGTAATATACACACTGCATTGTTGTCTGTAAATTGTCGTGTGGTAGTATATTTGATTACGTGTGAGTTATTACGTTATAAAATGAAAAAAAAATCAATGTTGCCGCCGACTGTGAAATATGTGTGTGTGAAATACTTTAAGCCAGCCGAAATTTATACGCAGTTGGTTGGTGTGTTCGGTGATAATGTACTGAATGGAAGAAACCTCCGAAAATGATGTAAAAGATCTAGAAATAACAGAATTAATGCGCATGATGAAGAATTTCGGTGAGGCTCTCTATAAACACCGAGGACTTGTTGAAAAGGGTAGATGATGAAATCGGAAAAGATCGTCGCTCAACGATTTCCGACCTAGCCCATCTTTTTGCTGGTATTTCAAGAGCTGTTATCGGTCGCATTTTTCATGATTATTTAGGCCTCAGAAAGATTTGTGCTCGTAGGGTGTCGCACGTCTTAACGAAACGTCACAAAAAAAATCCGAATGGGATCTGGTTTGGAATCTTTGATGCTCTACACAGAAAAAGGTGATGAGTTCCTTAATTCAATTGCTACCGGCGATGAAATATCGATTTCGTATTATACTCCAAAGAGAAAACGGCAATCAAGTGAATGGCGTCATCCTTAATCACCAACCAGACTGTCAAAGGTCAACCCACAACCATTTGGACGCAAACTGATGGCCACGGTCTTTTGGGATCAGTTTGGCACACGCTGATTGATTTCATGCCGCGTGGAACGACTATAAATGCAGAAGCCTACTGTAAAACTCTACATTTGTTACGGCGGGCTATTTAAAATCGGCGACGTAGGTGGTTGACCGATGGCGTCGTCCTGCTACACGATAATGCACTTCCACATGTTGCGGATCCAATACGTGATTTACTGAGTACATTTGGATGGGAAATTTACGATCACCCACCATATAGTTCGAGCTTAATTTCTTCTGATTACCATTTGTTTGGGAAATTGGAAGAATGTTTGAGTGGTAAACAGTTCGCGGATGAAGATGAACTTAAAAATGCTGTTACTCAGCGGCTAAATGGACTGGAGGCAAAAGCATACGATAAGGATGTATTGAAGCTGGTGTATCGTTACAATAAATGTTTTAATTCATGTGGCGATTATGTAGAGAAGTAGTATAAGTTATTTTTAGTTTAAGAGAAATAAAAAATATTTATAAAGTATTCAGAATAACTTTTTTTAATGTGGTCTTTACTTTAGGGATAAGTTGTATAAACCCAACGGATTGGTCTAGTGGTAAACACGTCTTCCCAAATCAGCTGAATTGGAAGTCGAGAGTTCCAACATTGAAGTCCTAGTAAAGTCAAGTTATTTTTACACGGACTTGAATACTAGATCGTGGATACCGGTGGTCTTTGGCGGTTGGGTTGCAATTAACCACACATCTCAGGAACGGTCGAACTGAGACTGTACAAGATTACACATCATTTACCTTCGTACATGTCATTCTCATTCATCCTCTGAAGTATTATTTGAACGGTAATTACCGGAGGCTAAACAGGAAAAAGAAAAGAAAAACCTGTCGTATAAAGGAAAGAAGTGAATGATGAAAAAATATTTATTCTTCACCAGAGGGACTAATAAAAGAGACAAATATTCGACTACTGGAGTACCTTGGGCCTTCTCCAAAAGTGAACGACCATTTCATCTGCAATTTATAGAGCGAGATCAAGGTAACATTAATCAGGATAGGATCAGCACATTACTCATAAACGTTTCTGCTTTGATTAGCTCAAAGAAACTGCTTTCTTCCAAATACTGATGCGAAACTCAGGTTTCCGTAAGGAAAACCTTTACCTATCTCCAAGATTGTGTAAATCCAAGTGCATTTTATAAATTATTTACTCAGCCATAAACTCCTGGTAGCTAACTTGTTTAAAATAAATATTGTTATATAGAATATTTGATATAAGGCATTTCGAATTGAGGCGACAAGGATGTTAATGGACGATTGAAAATGTTAATGAAATCTTAGTCGAGACTAGAAACAAATAGAAAAATATAGTTTTCGATGAGTTCGAAGGAAATAAATAAAACATAATTGCTTTAATTAAATAATTTAAAAATGACATTATTACGCTATATATATTTATAAAAAAATATATAATAAAATTAAATAATAAAATAATAAAAATTCTTAGTAAATAAATTCTTAGACTTTGAGTCCCCGGTGACCCCTTGATCAAAGGACGTTCTTATTATTAAAATTACGCAGTACTTAGAATATAATTCCTAAAGAATTAAAGATTTTTAACAGAGAAATTTGAGTCCATTTGACCTCCGTACTCCTTCGACAACTACATAATATAACGTTCTTAATAACAGCCACAACTTGTAAATCGGATAAAATATGCAAAATGTTTAAAAAATTCTAAAATTTTTTCCCAGACTTTTGAGTGATGAACAGAAGGAAAATCGTGCGTCAATTTGCACGGAGTTGAAGGGTCGTCTTCATGCAGATCCGGACTTCATGGTCAAAATTGTAACTAGAGATGAAAGTCGGGTCTATGGCTATGACCCTGAGACCAAAATGCAGATTTCCCAATGGAAAACCAGTTCATCTCCTCGCCCTAAAAAGGCACGTCAGTCAAAATCCAATATCTAGGTCATGCTCGTTGTTTTTTTCGATAGTGAGGGCATAGTGCGATCAGAGTTCGTTCCAAGGAATAACTGTAAACTCTGAATTTTATAAGGGTGTACTGCAACGTTTGCGAAACGACGTACGAAGAAAGCGACCAGAAAAATGAACCAATGACTTCCTTCTTCACCACGACAACGCGCTGTGTCACACCTCGCTTGTCATTCGCGAGTTTTTAGCCGAAAAAAGTGTTCCTGTCTGTCCACATCCGCCATACTCACCGGATTTAGCACCATGCGACTTTTGGCTTTTCCCAAAAATTAAAACTGTGCTTAAAGGAAAACATCATTGCTGACATTGAGAGGGCCACGACCGAGCAGCTGAAAGCCCTTCCGAAAGTCGCCTTCCAGAAATGCCTCCAGTCATGGAGTCAACGTTGGGATAAGTGCATTGTTAGCCAAGGACAGTACTTTGAAGGAGATTAAATCGAATTACATGTAACCTTATTACTTAATAAAAAAATTACTTTAAAAAAATTACTTTAATAAAAAATTATTCATCGTATTTTTTGATCACACCTCGTATGTTACGTACGTACGAGCATACATATTCAAGAAACTTCTATAATCTTTTCGTGTTACTTGAATAACTGGGTCTTGAAAAATTGAAATTTGTAAAAACCCCTGATACAAAATTTTGTGCGATCGCTATACTTTATATCTCTGAGTACTAGAGCACTAGAGCTAAAGCGGGAAAATGAAAAATAAATATTTAATTTTAAGAAAAAAAAATTAAGTTTGTATTATTTTATAACTTTTTTTTTTAAACAAGATTTTTTACATTATAATACAGAAGTTGAAGTTGTTTATTTAGATATGAATACATAATATAATGAAAACCTGTCAAAGTATTGCGTGGACTTTCCCGGTTATTAGTAAAATAAAAATTAAATGTGTTAGAACCAAAAAAACAAAAACAGAATATACATCTTTTTATAGGTGGGGAATAAATTTAAAAAAAAATTCTAAAATTCTTCATGTATAGGTTGAGCTTAAAACTACTTAAGTAAAGTTTTCGTTAAATCTAACACCCTCTTCAATAAAGGCTAAAATAAGAAAATAAAATTTCCAAAAACTTTTCTGCATTTTAAATCCGGGATCTATATTAAAAAAATTGTAATCAATTGTAATTTCGTAATAGATTTATGTATGAAGTATTTTTTTTTTTTGTCTTCAGTCATTTGACTGGTTTGATGCAGCTCTCCAAGATTCCCTATCTAGTGCTAGTCGTTTCATTTCAGTATACCCTCTACATCCTACATCCCCAACAATTTGTTTTACATACTCCAAACGTGGCCTGCCTACACAATTTTTCCCTTCTACCTGTCCTTCCAATATTAAAGCGACTATTCCAGGATGCCTTAGTATGTGGCCTATAAGTCTGTCTCTTCTTTTAACTATATTTTTCCAAATGCTTCTTTCTTCATCTATTTGCCGCAATACCTCTTCATTTGTCACTTTAGTATAAACTTTCAAATAAATTTTGAAAAATATTTAAACCGAAGGGAAGTAGAAAAAAGAACAAAAACATGTATTTTAATTTTAATAGGTGAGTTGATTTTTTGAAAAAAAAAAAATTTGGATTATTTATTTATGCACTGTAGGTAACAAATTGACTGTAATAAGTTTTCTCTAAAATGCCTCTGAAGAAAATCAAAATTGGTTTTCTCGATATTCCCTAACCCCTTAACGAATTTGAAAAAAAAAATTAATATGATCAATTCCCCATATACTGAGTGTTCCTGGACTTATTAGCCGAACTTCAGGATCTAAATCGGGACACAAAAACGAGCAAAAAAGTTCATATCCTATTTTGTTGCTCTGTTTTCCTTCTTGACGCCATTTTGTGATTTTAAACAAATATATTATTATTTCTCAGGAACGGGTAAACGTACCTTAATTAAATTTGGCATATCAAAGACTGGTGCCTTGTTTTACAAAATAAAATATTTGGAAAAAGTCACCTTTAAAAATTTTTAAATGGCGGCTCTCTTAATTTTTTAATCTTCGATATCTTTGTAATTATTTGTTTGATCAAAATTTACTTATTAGAAAACTTATTAAGAATTTTATTTTGAACAAAATAATACCTTATTTGTAAAAATCTATTGGCAAACAAACGAGTTATTGCAGACAGTTAACCTGGCAGTACGCTTACGCACTTACGTAATGCAAGTTAATTTTATTACATTTAGTTGAGAAAATAAAAACACCCAAAAATTTATCACCTAATATTCCACTTTAGAAATATCATATTTTCATCTTTAATACAGTTACTCTAGCTATATTCGTCGGGAAATCGTGTAAAATCTTGAAAAATTTTGGTTCACATGTTAAAATTGTTTCTTTACACTTTAGTTTGCTTGGCATCTCTCCCGCCGCTACCCCGTTCGATCGCCCTAAAGCATAAAACCGAATGTCTGTCTTATGCTTTTACAATTTTAATTCTTTTTTATTTTTTTCCAGTTTTACGTTTATTATTCTTTTACAGTTTATAAAAATTACGTGTATATATTTAAGAATAACTTTAGATATATATTTATTAATTTCTGATTTAATTGTAAAATTCAATAAAATCGCGTGGATATAAATTAATAACTTAAATACTGAATAAGGTAATTAATATTAGGCTTACTAAACAAATATATACTAATCAATTACATCTGTGTTTTATTTATATTTATCTATTTTCCTTAAAGATATTTAAATAAAATTAATTGGGTTGATAGAAGAGAGGTATAATGTACGATGTATTAATAACGGAATTAAAGTATATATCTTAAAAGATTTATTTTTTTAATTTTATGCATAATAATAACAACCGTAATAGAATAATTTATTTTAAGTTGCTTAACGATATAATTGTCGTTAAGTAATGGGTAATGAGTACCTAATTAACAGTTAACTGCCTTATACAGTTTCAGAGATATATTTGATTAAATTTATGACAATTATTGTAAGATATATATTTATGTTGAGAGATTCATAATAGATGCACTTAGGTACACGCTCGTAATAAAAATAATCTTTACGTTTTAAAGTCCGCAATGGAAATTAAGTAATAAAAGGCAGTTAAACGGGGATAATAATTAATACAGAGGCTATATAATATTTTATTAGCGTTAAACCTGCGGTGTCAAGGATTTAACTGCGCTTTATAGTGGGGTAGGTCTTTATTTGTGACGTTAAAACTTTATTCGGTCGCATGAATAATGCATCGACGGAAGAAGAAAACTAGTGTGGGTGAACGCTCTTTACATGCCGGCTCTCCTGCTGTCATTCCTGCTTCTACTTAAGGTTGTTCGTTCTCTCTCTGTTCCTGTTATTTGGTCACTGTTCTAATTAACGTGATGTCGACTCCGGTCTGGGGTGGATAACTTATAAAACCGGCCGACCTCGTATTCTGTTAACATGTCTTACTAAGAAGTCTTAATGATATAACATTATATAGATTGAACTAATGCACGTATCACCGCTGATAAAGATGATTTATCTCTTACTTCGAGTGAAGAGTAAGTCGAGAATACTGTTTCATTAAAACCTCGCTTATCTGTTTTCTTGTAACTGAACTCGCATTGGTCGTTCGTCTTTTAGAATTTTTATTTATTTTTCCAGCCTTTTAAATAATAAATAAACGATGATTTCCAGACGAGAAAGCAATTTTAATACGGTATATAGTTTGGTATGAATATGGAAACATACCCGATATGGAATGATCTAATAATAATAATTCGCAGTAGACCGTTTGTATACCTCTTGAAAAGAAGGTAGTAGAGACCTCCTCGACCTGAAGTCACTGTTCAACTGACAGATTGTATTAATGAAGAAATATTTTCTCTCCAGGTCTGAAACAACATCATTGCACAAAACATATCTGATGAGGGCTATTCCTCTCTAACACTGAATGATGGCAATTTCTACCCCAATATCATTACAACCAGTGATATGATCCAAGCGTGGAAATCTAAGTCACTTCCCGGTAGATTTCCCCATTTTTTTGAAAATGCCGATAAAGACGCATCTACGCGCTGGCTAAGGGATGGGTCTCTATTTGGAGAAACTGAAGGGTTTATCCGTGCCATCCGTGACCGGGTTATTGTGACAAACAATTACCACCGTTCATCAGAAACAATTGATCATTTGATAACTGGATGCTCCAATTTGGCTAACACGGAATATCTGCATCACTGCAATCTTACAGTAAGTATTGTTCATCAGGCATTGGAATTAAAATTAGGATATGTAGATGACAGGGAGCATAGTTCTTATTATGAATATAAGGCCAGACCTACATTGGAAAATGAACATTATTGACTGTATTATGATCTCCCCATACATACTGACAAATTGATTGCTACAAATAAGCCGGACTTGTTCTGCACAACAGTGGAAAAAAAACTGCTCTTCTCATTAATGTCACTCACCCGTCAGATCACAATATTAATAAGGCTGAAACAGGTAAATAACCAAATACAACCTTCTGACAGTAGAATATAAAGAGATTTACAGATTGAACTCAATAGAAGTCATTCCCGTTGTAACAGTAAATGGATTAATTAACACGGATTAATTAATTAATTAATAATTTTTACACGGATTTGAGATTAGATCGTGGATATCAGTGTTCTTTGGTGGTTGGGTTTCAATTAACCACACATCCGGGAATGGTTGAACTGAGACTGTACAAGACTACACTTCATTTACACTCATACATATCCTCATTCATCCTCTGAAGTATTATCTGAAAGGTAATTACCGGAGACTAAACAGGAAAAAGAAAAAAAATTAATAAAGAAAAATTTTAAGAAATACATAGAAAAGGTTGGTCTGGATCCTAAAATCATGATTCCAAAAGCCAAAAATAATTAATTCTGGAGTTCTTGGTCCAGGATTTTACGAACTGTGTTAAATGCACCACATCACTGAAAGAGGTATGCCCCAAAGACCCCTCATACTGAAATTCCAGATGTGAAACATCTCCGAG
Organism: Lycorma delicatula; assembly: GCF_047948215.1. Lineage (NCBI taxonomy): Eukaryota > Metazoa > Arthropoda > Insecta > Hemiptera > Fulgoridae > Lycorma > Lycorma delicatula. The sequence goes on from NC_134457.1 coordinate 211,075,131, forward strand.
ACATTTTAAAATAATAATTATTTATTTAATAATTTACCATTAAATACAATTTATGAATGGGTGTTTTCAATTTTTCATAAAAGACTTGAACCTGAAATAACCGGGGTACTTCCAGATATCATTTCTAACTTATTACCTGGAAGGGAACAGCAAAAGAATTCAATAAAAACAATTCGTGATAGAATTATTTAAAATTTTTCTTTAATTTTTCTTCAGAAATCTTTATAAATGTTAATTTCAAATTGTAAATAGTAAAACCATCTGCCTCACAAGATGGGACAGGGAACCCTGGTTTGAAATTCAAAAAGATTTAATTAAAAAGATGTATATAATTTTAGTTACTTCAATTTTTCTTTAAAATGATTCCTGAGCCTTAAAATTAAAAAAGGTTTTATCAGAACTTTCAATTTTTATTCTACAATTTGTATTTTTGTACTGTGCATGCCAAGCGAGTAAATTCCGATAATATATTACTCAAATTTCTCGTTAATCAATGTCCCACTGAAAACATTTCTAGTGGAGAAACTACAGACTTTGTTAAGATTTCAAACATATTATTTGCTAAATCTACTTAAAATAAGTTCATTATTAAAGTGTGGTTAAAACAGTTACATTGCTCATAACTTTTCCTGTATTGCTAGCAGAATAGAAAAGTTCAGATAAGAAAAGAAAATAGAGTAAACAAATTTACTGAGGCAAAAGCTTTTTGATTTAATTTTTATGGAACTAAAAGAAAAGTAACTTAAAAATAAAACGACTTTCACACTCATTTATTTACAATATTACATTAATTATTACTTCTACAAGTATATGAAAATATATATCAATTGTTTATATACGAAAGTCGTAATATAATAAAATTTTCTGTTTTTACTGATATGATGAGAAAAAATTACGTTAATTTATTCTCGAAACAACAAATTAATATTTGTTCATCATAGTTATTCTGATTAATGATTTACTGCAATAATCTTCTTTTTTTTTATTTATAAATATTATTTGTGGAAAACATATAGCTCTCTGTTATAGGATTTAATTTAGTTATCGATTAAAAATATTGCTACACAAAAAACGAGGCTGTAAAATATGACACGTTCTCTGTTTACGCTTTACTAATAAGTAAGTAATTCTCTTATATGATAAATTTATGCTAAATTTACTCTGAAATTATAGAAAAGATATTTAAAAAAATAATTATTCAGATCAAACGGTTGAACGGTTCTTAAATTTTAGATGAAAGTAGGCACAAAATAAACGTATCGTAATTTATAAATGAAGAAAATGCGAATTAATCTTCAAAATTTTTATATTTTATTAAACATATTTTTAAAATTATCCAACCAAAGACTTTTCTTATTTTCTTATTTTTTAATAATACCTATTTTATATTTGTTACAAGAAATTGAAATTTCTATCAGCCACAGGTTGAGATCTCTAAGTAGAGCTAATTTAACAGGAACCAGTAAAATTTCAAGAATATTATAAATGAAAGATATCCATAAATATTTAGCACATCTAGAAAATTGTAACCGAATTAGAAGGGATCATATAACATAAATTAAACAATTAGATATTGAGAAAGGGAAAATCATTCCTAAGAAATCTGTCGGAAAACGAAGTAACCAAACAGTCTATAGTGATTTAAGAATCTTGATAAATAGTTACATTTCCTCCCCAAAATTCGTCAGGAAATTATAATATACATACTTAGAAACTTTTTTCCGGACCATTTTTAACCATTCAGGGGCAACCAGTAATCGCCTAGAAGATGCTGCCTCGGTCGGCCCTGAGTGACGTGGCTGTAGATTAACCCACCCTGTGCATGCAGCTAACATCGCTGTCCTGCCCGTCGGGGTCCCTCCTGGTTCATTGAGATATCATGACCATCGCTTCTGATTGCCATGACACCTCTCCCCAGGAAGGCTACCATTCCCGCCCCTATACCCTAATCAGGATCCTGGTATGCACCCCACGCATACCCCCTCATACTTATAACCTACTAGCAGATTTATTAACGATTTTAGAATGTGACTTGCAGTGCAATAAGTTGTGTTTTTTCAGATGATAAAGAATCATTCGATAAGAGGCTTAGGTTCCTGTAATAGAACCTCTTGTCCATCCCAAAACTGTGTGACTTTATAAATATTGTACTAAACTATAAACGATGTAACAAATGTCTCACCAGGTATTGAATTACATAGTACCTTTGAGTTTTTCTACTGAATACTGTAAGGGAGATAAACATATGCATAATCTGGTTTGTCTGAGGTTTACATTGTTTTAATCTATAAAAAACTTTTAATTTTTCAATAATCCAAACCCCTCTTAAATTTCTTCTTGACAAAGAAGAAATCAGTGTAAAAAAAAATTATTTTTGGATGAAGGGACGATCTACTCAAAGATAAACTACAAATCAAGTTAAAAAACTCAAAACCACTTTCCAAATGAGTATTTTTGAAGGAAATTCCTGGTAATTTTTTCCAAATTTTGCCAAAATTCTTCTGTAGAATGGGATATCTTCAAGTTTTGAAATAATATACTGCTATTTTTAGGTGGACATGACTTCTTTTTTTTTAAATAAAGTTGTATCCGTTAATGCATAACAATCAGGTAGCGGTTAAAGATTGTAACTCAAATCAGCGTAATTCTTTACTTGTTTGGAGTAGCCATAAACTACTTTAGACTACATATCTTAATGATGTAGAATCACAAAATTAAGTACATCATAGTTGCACCACTAAGTACCTTAGATACATCGATATTAAAGAGTTGATAATAAGAGGATTTATTTTCTAGCAAAGAAAGTTGAAAATATCGGTTTTAAATGGGGTTTATTCTTCATCAGAACAGTAAAATGATGGCCAAACGAGTCAGAGTGGTAAATCAAGAAAGTATTCTTTGCAACAAAGGTTTACAAAGTTTTTATTCTGAAATCTTGTTGAGTTTTATTGAAACTAAATATATCAGGTGTTAAGAAAGTTGTATGTTTCCTAACTGGACACAATATATTTAGGTATTAATTCGGTACCGGTTGAATTCAGATCTGTAGAACTCAATAGAGAAGATCCAATATGTAAATTATGCTAACAATTCAATGAAACTGCGAAGAATCCTGGTTTTAGAATCTGAGCGCGTTAAAAATCCTCTTATTCTCTGTTACTACTCCGTAGGGACGGATCTGCTTTTATTTCTAACTCGGTTAACTATTTACTACAGTTAAACTAACTCAGTTTCAGAAGAAAATCAGGGGAAATTCATCCATTCACTTCTTCTGCAATTCGTTCGTATAATTGACGCCAACATCCTTGATAAAGCGTATTATACCCGTTTGTTCTCCAGCAGATGTTTTCTGGAGTTAGCGTGCCAGATTCTCTCAAGACATTCTTCCCTGTGATGCAAAAACCTATCGCATTCAAACACTGTGTTCTGTGATGTCCTCCCTTCTACAATTATCACAGTCAGCTTAGGTATTGACCACAAATATTTTTTTAAGGATGGTAGCCGGTCAGGAACTGGTCATCTCGTATCCTAGTTTGCTGCGCTTGCGGTCCAGCCATCCCTGGAAGTCGAGGATCAGTCTTTGGGTCCATCTGCCGTTCGTCGACTGATTCCATCTCTCCTGCTACTTGCGGACAATCGATGCCTCGATTTCCACCGTACTTTTTTTCTGGTACATTGTTTCCACCTTCTGAATGAGAAGTCCAGAGGTACAAAAACGGCTACTAAAACGATGGCATTGCCCGAGAAGGTCCTGTATCCGTAGCATACTTGAAGGGAGACGGCCTAATGCACCCGGTTTAGAATTATTCGGGTTTCCCTTTCTCTAGCGCGACAAATCATGCTGGTGTAATCCGTACAATACTTTTGAGAAGACTACCTATGACAAAACCCTTCTGACTTTGATGTACAGACACCTTCTATTTGATCATTATCCAACCGATGGTGGTTACCGTTTTACCGGCGTTCTGAGACACCTCGGTCAAGATCCTTAGAATCGTGGCGTCTTTATCTATCCTTTCCCCAAGGTACTTGCCCGCAGGAGAAGGGTGGACGACTATATTTAAATATTTTTTTAATGTAATTTCTTAGAGGGATACTTCACGTTAAATATTAAAGAAGAACTAATAGTTTTAATGGATTTTTATTACAGTCGGTCCTTAAGGTAATCGGTTATCTCTTGTAAGCAATCTATTCTTTTATTTATTTGAGCTTGTACAACATTAGTTGTTTACTTATACATAAGTTACACAGTTTTATTCCTACTGCAACTATTAAACCACCTTTTAATGCACCACAGATTCGTTATCGCACTATCAGCTACTGTAGTTCTTGTGCGGAATGCGGAACTATTCTTGTTGTACTAACGGGCTACTTTATATATATATATTATGTAGTAGTATACTGTGTATATAATGATTTTAAATGTGTTTTTCTATTTATCTTATTCCCATAAAAAACACATTTTTCTATAATTAATGAAGCGTATGTTTTGAAATAGCAATTTATGATGTTCATTAATGCATAAATTTATCGTTAGTTATATTAACTTTATTGAAATTTATTAATATGTAATTATGAAATTTATGCGTGAGCTAATTCAATTATTCAAAAAGCCTATCACAAATACTTAATGAAATTCGTCCATAATTTTTATTAATTAACAACGTATTCGTACATAAAATAAGGTGCTTTATTTTATTTGTTAAATTATTTAAAACAATCCATTTTACTTTATAGTTGAATCCATACATTAAATTGTATAATTATATTTTTTATGTCTCATCCAGAGATTAATAGTATTAATCTCTCTGGATGAGACATAAAACTAACCATAAATAGTAAGTTTAATTAATTAACAAAATTATTGTCTATCCCAATTTAAATTTATTAAACTAAATTAATAATGAAACCAAATTAGTGGCCGCATATTACTACTATTTAAAAAGATGTCACATCTTCAATTTAGTAATTTTGAAATTTTATATTTATACGATAATAATGCTTCACAGATGATTTTTAAAAATTTGAAACAACTAGTTATAGATTTTACTAATACTCAAAAAAAAAACCAGAATCAGAACTACAAAAACACTACTTTTTTCGGATTCACATATACTGTGTATTTAATTAAAAAAAAAAAAAAAAAAATAATAGAACTGATACAAAGAAACACATTAAAAATGAATCCTTCTTAAATTTTCTTTAAATTTAGGTTTGTAAATAAAAATATTAAATTAAGATTAAAAAATCTGATGTGGACACCACGACTTTCTTGTACGCCTATTAAATTACATATACACATTTTATTAAAATGAAAAAGTACATAAAATTCTATTTCATTAATAGCTTTTGATTTTTTTTTTTTTGTTATTATAGAATTATTATTTAGTGTACAATTTTTTTTTTACAATCAGAGATTAATAATAATTAATTAATCAAAATACTTAAATTAAAAAAAAAGTCGGATTTGTACCGATGTTCCTTCTCCTTGTAAGACACAAATATTTCATTAATTAAAATTATATTTGGCTATAATTCTGGAACCAATGAAAATAAGTACCAGTTATGTCATATATCGTTGCAAAGCTCTTAATGAGGTCTTATTACTGCACTTATTAAAAAGTCCAAAATTCATTTTTTTCTTAATTTTGGGCTTTTTTGGATACTTTTGGTCCAGTTTTCGATTGCAATCAAACGTGGAGGTGCAGACTAGATGTTACAACAGTCCTAAATCCAAAATTTCAATATCCTACGGCTAATGTTTTGTGTGTTATGCGAATACGTAACGAGACGTTACGCCGAAACTAGTCAAAATGGATTCAAGGATGGTCAAAATGGATATTTCCGTTGAAATCTGAAAACCGAAATTTTTTGCGATCGCAATACTTCTTTTACTTCGTAAAAGTAAATAAGAATAATAAAATTGATTTAAAAACAAAAATACAAAAAAATAATCCTTCGTAAGTTTTTCTTTAAATTTAGGTCTGTTACGAGTAATATTAAATTAAAAGTAAAAAAGCTACAAACAGCTCATATAAATGTGGTTAATGTGACGCCAATTTATAATTTAATGATTTTGCTTTTATTTATAATTGATTTAATTTTTTAACTACTTTTTTCTTTAGATTTAAAATTGGTTTTATCTTTTAAAAACAACCAATTAAAATAAAATAAAACTTTACATTAATTAGTCTGTAATATTTACTTAAAATTTTAATAGGCTTTTAAACACTCTCTCCATTTGTAAAAAGAATGTAGAGAAACGATTTGAAGAGACTGCTAGGTTTTGAAACTAGGTAGTTTCAAAACCTGTTACATAGTTCTTCAAAACAGTGTTTTCAATTTTTTTTACAAGTAATTTTCTTAAATTTTTTACTTTTGCTAAAGAAGTTTGAATATTATATTGATATCAGCAATATTTCATTGAATTATAACAATCAAACAGTAGCAATAATGACGACAAAAATAAAATGGAAAATGTCTTAAAATCACAGTTGATTTTTGACACAGAAATTTCTTCCAAGAATTATTTATATTATGAAGAAACATTTACAAAGGTAATCAGATGAACTTCAGTAAAAGAAATCGGTGCATCTAGTGAAGCGTCATGTTTGGTAATATATGAAGAAAGTTTTTTTAAAAATAAATTTATAAATCTGTAATTAATTACATATTCGAGGTTTTTATAAGTAAATAACATGGTAAAATTTGTAGGAAACAAAATAAATATTTATGTACACTTAATAAAATTCTGATTATGTGTTTCTTAGATATTTATTTTTTAATTAAATTTATACATAATTATGCGTTATATCATATATTTTATTGAAAACTAAAAAAAGAAACTAAAAAAAAAAACACTCATTCGATCTGATTCGCGCATTTCGTTCTTTATCAATATATTTGAGGAACTTTAAAAACGATTTAAGATGTAAATTTATCAAGATAACTTCATCAATATGTGAGCAATAAAGCTTAAAGAAATATAGATTTATTTTACAGCTTAAATTCTCGATTAGTAATATTTTCTGACTACACAATGTTTTGTAAAATATAGCTATATGATTTCAGAAAAGAAATGAGGGAAAAAATAAAGCTGTTCATTTTGGTTGAATGTTTTTTTTTTAATATACCCTGTTAGGATGTATTCAACAAAAAATTTCTAGTGATGAAAATAAAAGCATAAATATAATTTATACAAAACTCAGAGAATTTTTTTTTTAATTTTAATTAAGGGGTTCTCTTATGGATTACAAATAAGATCTCGTATCCTGAAGAACAGCGGATATTTCAGTTTATATTTATATATATATATACGCGAGAAATATCTCTAAAGTAAAGACCGCTGGGAAATTTCTCTCCTTAAGGTTAGCGAATCTGTTTCGTTCATGGTCACGCTAGAAATGTATAGATTGCACTGTTGTCTGTGGTAGTTATCAAGTTTTCGCGTGGTAGTATCTTTGATTACATGTGAATTATTAAGTTATAAAATGAACAGGAAAATCGATGTTACCGCTGACTGAGAAATACGTGGAGTCATACGTTTTTTAAACCATCAAAACTTTAAGCCGGCTGAAATTCATTGGCAGTCGGTTGCTGTGTACGGTGATAATATAATGAATGAAAGAAACGTTCAAAAATGATGTGAAAGGTCTAGAAAACAGAATTAATGTGCATGATAAAGAAGGTTCGGGGAGGCCCTCGATGATCACCGAGGACTTATTGAAACGTGTCGATGATGAAATCAGAAAAGATCGTCGTTCAACGACTTCCAAACTGGCCCTTCTTTTTCTGTTATTTCAAGAGCTGTTGTCGGTCGCATTGCTCATCACAATTTAGGCTTCGGAAAAGGTGTTTGTGCACGTTAGGTACCATACGTCTTAAAGAAACGTCACAAAAAAATCCTTAAAGGATGTGCTTTGAAATTTTTGATGCCCTACACAGAAAAGGGTGATGTTCCTTAATTCATTTGTTACCGGGGATGAAACATCGATTTCGTATTACACGCCAGAGAGGAAACGGCAGTCAAGTGAATGTCGTCATCCTCTATCACCAACCAGACCGATAAAGGTCAAACCACAGCCATTTGGACGCAAACTGATGGCCACAGTCTTTTGGGATTGGTTTGGCAAGCGTTAATTGATATCATCCCACATGGAACGACTATAAATGCAGAAGCCTTTGTGGAACTCTACGTAAGTTACGGTGCGATATTCAAAATCGCTGACGTGGACGGTTGTCCGACGGCGTCGTCGTGCTGCACGATAATGCACGTCCACTTGTTGCGGGCCCGACACGTGATTTATTGAGAACATTTGGATGAGAAATTTACGATCACCCACCATATAGTCCGGACTTAGCTCCTTCTGATTACCATTTGTTGGGAAATTGGAAGAATGTTTGAGTGGTAAGCAATTTGCGGGTGACGATGAACTTAAAAATGCTGTTAAGCAGTAGCTAAATGGACTGGCGGCAGAAGAATACAACAAGGGTATATTGAAGCTGATGTACCGCTACGATAAATGTATTAATTCATGTGGCAATTATATAGAGAAGTAGTATACGGTATATAGTTTATGAGAAACAAAAAATATTTATAAAGTTTTCAAAATAAATTTTTTACAATGAAACTGCGCTTACTTTAGAGGTAACCTTTCGTATGTATATATATATATATATATATATATATATATGTGTGTGTGTGTGTGTATATGTATACGCACAGGATATGTTATTCAAATTGATTCTTGGAATTAAAAATATATTATACTCTTAAGTGAAATTTGAATATTATGTGACAATAAATGAACTTAATTTAAAAAAAAAAACAAATTATTCGTAGGAACCCTTCGTTTTGTTATATAGGATTTTGTTTTTTTTTTAGATTTATTTAGATCAAATTTAATGTAAAATTTCCAGCGTTTTAGAAGATAAGGAGATCTTTTAACGGGCAAATTGAATACCTTTTTTTATTGTAATTAATACCTTACCTTTTCCTGTGAAAATTCAAAAAGTTTCTTCTTTACGGAATTTATTTCTTAGAACACTACCCTCAATATTTGTACACCTTCAAATTTAATCTAGCTTAGTCTAACTTATATATTTTTAAATCAAAAGTTTTATCATCATAATTATAAATTTAATCTCTTATGCTTTGACATCATAATTTTTGATTTTCGTTATCGTTAACATCACAAAAGGTAAATAATGAATATTGTAATATAACAGGTCATACAACAATGTATTTGATAATAGTGACCGCATAACGGATCGTGTTGTTATCTGGATGAGTCACCTACCGACAAGTCTCCTGCTGCGACCTAGCTACGAGTTCCTTTAATCATCGTACCCTGAGAAATCAACTTTTCAAACGGACAGGGGAAAAGTAGAATCTAGAATACCTTGAATCGAAACTAATATATATCCCGGTTCAAGTTATTCCATCTATTCGTCATGAAATGAAATATTTATGTACTTTTTGTTTTAAAATAAATTTTTATTTACTGTTTAAAAAAAAAATTATTTTATCAGGCTCATGTTATATCTAGTTTTAACAGATTGTCTTGTTAGACTGTGGTTGATTATACAGTATTTCATCTCTGTTAAATATTTATTTTATTCGTTAAGGTACTCTCAAGTCTTCTCCTCATAATAACAGTAAAACGTAAAAATAGAACAGAAAGTAGTATAATATTTTTCGTATTTAAACTATTTAGATATATTTGAAAGTAAATCAGTAAACAAGGTAAATTGTATCTTATTAAATATACTTAATTATGCGTGATAATATCAGATCAGATTTTATATTCTTTTTTTATACTACATATATATATAATTTATCTTAATAGTCGATTAAGAATATTGTACAAGTTGCGTTAATGACCAAGTGAAACTGTCTACTTGATTAGTTTTTATCTCTATCTTTCAATATTTCATCTGTACGTGTATCAAATAGTGTTAACCAAAACGTTTTTCTGATTTTTATAACATTTTTCAATAAGGTTTCTTGCTATTAGGTGAGATGACGGATGAGTAAGGACCTTTTGCTTTATAAGATTTTTTGTTGATTTAAAATGATGGCTGCTATCTTTGGTTGTCAAATGAAAAGGATGGTGCAGCGGAAAAAGTTTCTGCGGCAATTTATGCTGTATAATACTTCTGTCATATATCATTTCCAGTCAGTCTCTCGTTAAATAGTTCGTTCTTTTAATTTTTACACCATTTTTAATTAAAACATTTTTCTTAAATTCTTCTAATAAGTTACAATACCTTACCTTTTTCATCGTATTATAAATTATTAATATTACGCAGGTTTTCGATAATTTTATTGTTTTGCCAATCGGACAGATTTTTAAAAAAATCCTGAAAAAATAAAGATATGTTGAATAAACTAACAACTATGAAGTACCTCATCGATAATGCTCAATGCTCGATGGAGTGATCATGGTCCTCTTAGAACACCCACCGGGTTGATCTAGTGGTGAACGCGTCTTCCTAAATTAACTGATTTGGAAGTTGAGAGTTCCAGCATTCAAGTCCTAGTAAAGTCAGTATTTTTACACGGATTTCAATGCTAGATCGTGGATACCGGTGTTCTTTGGTGGTTGGGTTTCGATTAACCACACATCTCAGGAATGGTCGAACTGAAACCTACACTTTATTTACACTCATAATATCATCCTCTGAAGTAATACCTGAACGGTAATTACCGGAGGCTAAACAGGAAAAAGAAAGGTCCTCTTAGAACAGTGTTCATTATTGGTAGGAGAGCACTTAAATGATATTGCTGTTCTGTAGTATTATTTTTTTCACTTTCAAAATTTTTCCGTATTAATCTCGTAATATTTTATTATAATTTTCAAATTATAATATTTCAATTTCGTTTTGGAACTATTTTTGTCAAATCCATTATAAAATGAACTAATTTAATATTTAAAGAATTACTCGTAACTTATATAATTTTTTGCAACTTAATAACTGGCTTTTAAATTATGGTAATAATTACCTCCTGATTCCCAAGAAAATTTCTATTAAATACCTAATTTTATTCCATTTTAGAAAAATTTTCTTTAAAACAAAGAATAAGAAGATATCTTATTTGATTTAGGAGCTTATGAACTATCGGTTTTCTATTTATCCTTAATTATTTTTCAGGCAATTCATAATTAATCGTGAATTTTTACGTTTAAAAATTAAAAATAATTGAAATATATTCGCTTTGATAAGCTTAATAAGATTATTTGTGTAGCAACTAAAAGTAAACTATTATTACTGCGAGGCTAAAGTATAATTTAATGAATATGTTATTAAATATTTCGAGTCGATATACGAGAGATGGACGGTAACTTGAATATGAAAATTACTTTCCACCGCCTTGTCTGCTGAACAGCAATCCACAATAGGAGTTACTGCATCGAGACAAATTACAACGTGGGCGTTGCGGTATTTTTTGTTTTGCAGTAGTTATTTAAAAAAAAAACAACAAAAAAAACCTATTTATTTAAAATACCACCTCGTCTCCGTTTTATTATTAAATTTTTTGTTAATTGTTTTTTGTTTTTTTTTTGCTTTATACATTTTTTATAAGATTATCGAAATTAAAATAATATTTTTAAAATGATATATACAAAAATTCCTGACTGAAATATTATTTCTTGAAAAAATGGCCAATAAATAGAAAAATCTTAATTAAAAATCCCCCTAATTTTATAAGAAAATGAGAAAGGATTAGTTATCAAGGCAGAATTGTTGAATTATTTAAAAACTTTATTATAAAGTTAATTTACTGTAAAAAATTCTGATGTGGCCACCACATGACTTCCTTGTACACCTATTAAATTACAAATACACATTATTTTTAAAATGAAAAGTACATAAAATTTTATTTCACTAATAACTTCGGATTTTTTCATATATATATATATTTTTATTATTCAATAATTATTTATTGTAAAACTTTTTTACTATCAGAGGTTAATAATTATTAATAAAACAATATTTAAATTAAAAACAAAAGTTTAAAAAAAATAGATGAAAGTCGGATTTGAACTGATGTGCCTTCCCCTTTTAAGATCCAGATATTTCATTAATTAAAATGTCATTTGGCTATAACTCTGGAACCGATGAAAATAAGTACCACTTATGACATATCGTTCAAAAGCTCTCAACGAGGGTTTTTTACTGCAGTAAAATTTAAATTATATCTGTTACATAACCCCGAAAAAAGAAATCAAAGCGATGAGAGCTTCTTTGTTTACTCTTGAGTACGTCATGCGTCCTATGAAAAATCTACACAATGAAATGAAAAATTTGATTATTCATGATACCAGACTAAACATTTACTTTTGGACAATTTCGGATGATTCCACAGATTCGCGTCGGCTTTCTGAACTTCATAATCGATAATTATGGCGATTCACGGCTCCATAACAATGAAATATTGCTTCATCAGTAAATAAAATGCGGTTAGTTTTCCTCAGGAGAAATGAAGTTTAATATAATAGTTACAAATTTAACTCTTTGTGATTTATCGTTAGCTTTAATTTCATGGAGTAGCTGCAGCTTACAAGTTGCGAAGTTTCAGTTACTTGCGAGCATCATCATGGACAGTGTGTATTAGGAATATTTAGTTGACGATTAACATTATAAATTGAACGTTTTACTTCGTCGGAAAGTCACAGAAAGTTGAAGTTCTATGTTTTGTCATTTGTTTTAGACCTGTTTGGTGTGTTTCCTTTCCAAACGCTTCCGTTTTTCAAAAACTGTTCACACCACTTTTGTTACTCGGATAATTTCTACGATAGACTCACGTACGATTTCTTTGTATGACAGTCACTGACTCTGTTTCTGTAAACAGGACCCGCACTATACTTTCTCTTGTGGCGACAACATGGTACTGAAGCCCGGACTCATAACAGCTTGAATCTGTACAGCATTCTAATGCAGCTGCTATCTTACGGAAAATTTGTAAACTAAAACCTAATTGTCACTCCAAAGAATCAACATTATAGAGGGCTGTAAAATAAAAATTATATTCATTCTTGAAACCACCGAATTTATTTGATCACCCATTATTTTTTGAATTCATAGAATCAAAATTTAAATATTTCGTGTAGCCTTAATTTATATGTAATATATTAAAAATAGATGTTAACAGTTTTAAATTTATACCAAACTGAATAAAAAATAATGAAACAAAGAAACAGCCTACTTCAAAACTAAACGTATTTTTATACATTGGCTTTTAACTATTTCACTGTTAAACTATTTGAACATTACAAATGTTATGAAATATTAAAGTTTTTGGTTATTCGTAGTTTGAAATAAAATACTCGTAAAATATGTACTATAAAAAAAAATCGTGATTTTTTTCATAGAATTTAAAAAAAATGTATTTTTGTTTTTTTGGATGTTAAAGTTATTATCTGATATTAAGTGTGTTTTATGTTGAAGAATTATTCATGATTTTCAAAGCACCTTATAAGAGTGAGTATAATATAATTTGATTATGTTACGGTAAACTAATTTTATGGTCAAAATATGAAATTATATTGCTTTTAGAGAATATTTTTATAACAGCCCGCAGGATCTCTTTAAAAAATTATTTTTATTAATAAATCTAAATTCTCATATAAAATATTACAATCTTTCATAGTAAGTTTTTTTTTTTAACTAATGAATTATTGAAGGAAATATAGGCCAATATTAAACAAAAAAACTGAATCAGAAAGTTGTTTGTTAGCTGCCACAACCCGTAACCATTGAAAGTATTATGTCTTATGATAAGTCACTCTGGTAAAATTGTACTAACGTTAAAAAGAAACAAGGATCTCAGGCTTATTAGAGAAAATGAGGTGTGAAATGGTTTACCACTTCCTTTATCATTGAGCCGAATATATGTTTCTACATTAGCACGCCCAAGCCTTTCGAAATATAGATGAATTCTCTTATATGTCTAACCTTCATTCTGTTGATTCGCTCAGTTCCTCAGTTGGGTAAGCTGACAACACAGTTGTCAGGTCAGTGCTAACCAGCGCTCCTTGTGGTGACAGGAGGTACTATTGACGCTATACACTCACGTAGCTACTAGTTTAAAACATTTGTTTACAAATGCGATTTTAAAAAAAATTTTTTTACAAATATTATTTTTTAATTCTTAACAAATGTGCCTAAGAAAAATAAGAAATAAAAAATTAGGCGAAATCTTGAGATACTGAGGATGACCTTTCTCTACAGCCCATTTCATTGACCATTTAAGTTGAAAATTTAATGGCATCGATATACAGAACTAATCTGACCAAGTTTGATCAAAATTTGTGCAGTAGTTCTTGAGATATAAGGTGTGAGGCACCGAACACACACACACGTACATTCGGAAAATTTCCATCCGGTTTTTTGGGTTCCTTAGGTGTCAAAACATCAAAATCCGGTGAAAACCGCACATGCCCAAATCGGACCGGTTGCAATACTATTCCTTCTAGAACTATACCTCTGTTTTAATGCTAGACGGGAAAGGGAGATTTTCAGGAATTTATTATAACATTAGATTTAAAACTTTTTTGGGTTTTAAGTCAAAAAAGTTTTAAGTCTAATGTCGTTATATGTTATGAAGTTAGCTGTTTTTTTAAATATTTGCCAAAATATTATTACATTAACAATCTAAAATATTGTTGATAGTAGGGTGATTAAATGTTTAAAAAATAAATCCTTCAAGTGAATACTATTTGTCCTTAACAGATTTCTAGTATTGGAATACCTTGAATATTCTAATACCCAAATCTTATTCCTAGTTTGATATTTTATATTTTAATTTATATTTATTTAATTACATAATATTTTTTCAGATTAACACGTTTTTAAATACATTTTTTTTTGTCTTCAGTGATTTTACTGGTTTAATGCTGCTCTCGAAGACTTTCTACCGAGTGTCAGTCGTTTCATTTAGGTATACCTATTCTACATCCCTAATAATTTGTTTTATATATTCCAAATCTGCCTGCACAATCTTTCCCTTCTATCTACCCTTCCAGTATTAAAGCAACTAATCCAGGATGCCTTAATAATGTGGCATATAAGTCTGTCTCTTTTTTTAACTATATTTTTCCAAATGCTCCTTTCTTCATAGATTTGCCGCAAAACCTCTTCATTTGTCACTTTATTCACCCGTCTTATTTTTAACATTCTCCTATAGCACCACATTTCACATTATAGCACCACTTCTAATCTTTTCTTCTCAGGTACTCCGATCGTCCAGGTTTTACTACCATATAAAGCTACGCTCCAAACATATACTTTCAAAAATGTTTTCCTAACGTTTAAATTAATTTTTGGTGTAAACAAATTATATTTCTGACTGAAGGCTCGTTTCGCCTGCGCTATTCAGCATTTTATATCCTCCTACTTCTCCATTTTTAATAATTCTACTTCCCAAATAACAAAATTCTTCTATCTCCATAATCTTTTCTCTTCCTATTTTTGTATTCAGTTGTCCATCTTCGTTGTCTACTACTTCATTACTTTCGTTTTTTTCTTGTTTATTTTCATGCGGTAGTTCTTAAGTATGACTTCATACATGCCGTTCATTGGTTCTTCTAAATTTTTTACTCACAGATAGAATTACTGTGTCATCAGCAAATCGTAACATCTTTATCTTTTTACCTTGTACTGTTCCTCCGGATCTAATTAAATACATATATTTTAAATCAACTAACGAAATAAAGTAAATATTAAGATAAAAACAAAAAAAAAATCTTTATAGAAAGTAATAAAATTAACGAGAAAAGTTCATTTAAAGAAAATTTTATTTATTTTTTTACGTTTAATTTTCGTAATTAATTTACTTTTTTTTCTATTTGACTGCTAGTACAAATTTGTTTAAACTAGATACACTTACTAATAGTTTCAGCAGTATATTTTGCTTATTTACTTGTAAATTAAACTGGAGGTGATAAATTTTTCTAGAAGAATTGTTGACAGTAGCGTGATTAAATATTTAAAAAATAAATCCTTCAAGTGAAAATACAGAATATTATTTGTTAAGGATTTAAAAAATCTTTAGCAGATTTCAGAGCACGGGATTTTCTGTGGAATGTAACATTCAATACAGTGAATACAACTCGATATATTTGGTGCAGTATTCGAAAATGGAATATTTACTTAATAACTGGTATCCATAAAAATGTAATTAAGGAATCAATTCCAATAAATTTTTGAATAATAATAGATTAAAATTATAATCGCTAATATCAGGTAAATAAAATAGAACATTTACTTGTTTTAGTTAATTTTTACTTCCTTGTACGATAAAGGTAATATTGTGATCGCGAAAATTTTCGGTTTTTAGATTTCAACGGAAATATCCATTTTTACCATCCCTAAATCCATTTTAACTAGTTTCAGCGTGACGTCTGTACCTACGTACGTTTATATCTCACATAACTGAAATACTATTAGTCGTATTATGTTGAAATTTTTGATTTAGGACTGTTTTAACATCTAGTTGTGTACCTTCTCTTTTGATTGCAATCTACTGGACCAAAAGTGTTCAAAAAATCCAAACAATTTGGATTTTTGACGTTTTGTTAACTGCAATAATAAGCGCTCATTGAGAGATTTTCAACGATATATCATTAGTGGTACTTATTTTCATTAATTCTAGAGTTATAGGAAAATATAATTTTAATTAATGTAAAATTCGAATCTTACAAGGGGAAGAGACATCGGTTTGAATCAGACTTCATATGTTTTCTTTTTTTAAATTTTTTTTATTTAAATATATTGATTTATTAATAATTATATTAACCTCCGATTGTAAAAAAAAAAAAAAAAATACGATAAATACGATAAATAATAAGGTAATAATAATAATAATAATAAAATATCAGAAGTTATTGATAAAATAAATGTACTTTTCATTTTAAAAAATGTGTAAATATAATTTAATTAATTTACATTTTTTTTAAATGTACAAGGCGTACAAGGAAATCATGTGGTGTCCTAATCAGATTTTTAATTATAGATTTTCAGTTTTTAAATCGTTACCAGATTAAAACCAAATAAACTACCAAGTCACTAAGACGTTATTTCCTTACGATTTTAAAAAGTCATTGGTTAACTGGCATTTCTCCCGCCACCACCCCATTCGGTCGCCCTAGAGCATAGACCAAATGTCAATGCCAAGATACGGCTCTACGTGCCTCTAAAACAGTTTAGCGACCTCGTTACCTAAAAGCTCCTAGTGAGCTACCTATCAGCGTGAGCGGATTAAGCGGGGATTCACCACCCGCTTGTGTGTCCCCGTTTATGAGCGGCCAGTTTTCCCCCGGACCTTTAAGTTCCAGGGTGGCCCGGTCTCTGTCCCCCCAACCCCCTCAAGAGCAGGGCAGTCGAACATCATATGCTCGTTCGACTGGACCTCTTCCAGGCTATGGAGCCAAGGCTTCCAGGCAGGCGGGAAATGGGCAACTGAATGAAATTTAGATCCGGTGCATTGTGATCGCCGTTCCGCTCCGGTTCTTGCCCGGCTCGAAACTGCATCCCAAATGCCTCGGCTTCCCGACCTCTTCGCAACTTCCACATGGCTGCCGAACTTTCACCACTAAATCGATTGGGAGTGCCTTTCCCAATACGGTGGTAGCCTCGTAGGAGGTTGTTTTAAAAACACCAGTGCATACTATCAATGCTCTGCCCTGGGCACTCCTTAAATTTTGAAGCAGTGCTCTATTTCTATCCAACCTATGCGCCCAAATTGGCGCCGCGTATGCGATCATGCTCTCGAAGACACCTCGGTACACCAAGTACATTTGACGGCCCGACAGCCCGTAATCCTTTCGAGCAATCCTTCTAAGTTTGTGTATCACAGAGACGGCGTCCGCCGCAACTTGCTTATAATGTGGTTACTAAAAAGCAACTTGTCATCAAACAAAACACCTAGGTACTTATTACCCCTTACTCGGCTGATTACACAGCCTTTATACTTAATGTGAGGGTTACGACTGCTTGATAATTTGTCTGTACCCTTCAGAAGTATAAACTTCGTCTTGGGCACAGAAATCTTTAAATTTTGCATGTCCATCCAGCCCTCGGCGGTTGACAAAGCCGCCTGCGCCATATTCTCTATCTGCGGTCGTGAATTATCACGAACTAAAAGGAGACAGTCATCGGCGAAAGCCTGGGCCGTGACCCCTTCTGGGAATGTCAACCCCAGAAATCCATCAAACACCAGGTTCCACAGCAGGGGACCGAGAACAGAACCCTGCGGGCTTCCCCTGCTGACGGATTTTTCCACAACTAGGTGCGCATCCTTAAACAGAGCCGTGCGGTTAGACAAATAGTCTCTTACCACGACCTGCAGGGCTTCGGGACTTTAAAAAGTCATAATTTAAATAATTCAATCGTATTTTACTTTTTTTAAGTCGTTTTTACGGACTTTTCTGAGAAAAGTACGGTATTACTTTCGATCGCATGGTGTGATTTTACGTTTTGAAGTATAAGGAGGATAAAAATACTATTCACTGAAAATGTAATTTCCTTATATATATGTGTGTGTGTGTGTGTATATATATATATATAGGTCTATGTATAAAATTTGTGGCTTAAAAATCTCCAAATCTCCAATACTCTAGATCAATTTCAATGAGATTTAGGTATGCTCTACAGTATATTTGAAGTTTTGCATGGGAAAATTTGATGAAGATTGGTTGAGTCTTTCTTGAATTACACTCAATTTAAGATCTAGACAACATATCTCAATATGAGATATTTTTTCGATTGCACGGTGGGATTGGGGGGTAAAAATTAATTTTCTTGACGTTTTGAAGTATGAGGATTACGAAAATCTATTCATGAATTTGGCTCGAAAATCTCCAAAACTACTCTATTAATTTCATTGAAATTTAAACACTTTATACTTATGTATCTGAAGTTGTGCATGTGAAAATTTGATGAAGATGGATTGAGTCGTTCTTGAGTTACCCTCAGTTTAAGGTTACATGACCTCAATTTGAGGTCATGTTGACTGTGTAGTTGGGTATTTTTCATACGCGGTTATGCTATAAGTCACAGTGGTGAGTGTAAGAACTTGATACTTGGGTGTTGAGTCTACTCGTTAATCGAACGTATGTTGTGCGTTGAACTCCGAAAATCAGTGCGTTTCTGATTGCGAAATAGTGAGGGCGTCGGAAACGAAAAGTCGGTTTTCTTGCGCAGAAGTACGCAAGGGTTTTTATTTTTTTTTTAATTTAATTTTATTTTTTAAATCTAAAATATGAATAGAGCTATAAAAGAGATGCCCTTATGGGGAAAAAGACTATCCGTTAGCATTGTAAAAATAAGAAAAATTTGCATCTTGATAAAAATGTAAACAAAAAGTTTTTTTAATGAGATGAAATAGTTAAATTAATTATTACCGGGTGTAAACCAAACCGATTTGTAATGTAAAAATGTATTATTTTTAAAATTCATATTCCAGTTAATTTCTTTTAAGTCTGCTGTGAAAAAATTCTGTCAGCTATATTATCTGTTCTGTTTTGATGCCGTAAGCATAATATATCTTTAAATAATTTAAAAAAAGGTAACTTTTGTTAAAAAAAGAATCTCCTGCATATATGGAAGAACCTTATTGTTGAATTATCAAAAAAAAGCTCTTTTAAAACGTTAAAAAAGAAAGTAAGTGCAGTGGTTGTTTATATTCCTGTACTTTTTTTGTTTAACCTCCTGGTTCACCGTTAGGTATTGCTTCAAAGGATAAGATGAATGATTTGTAACGTGTGTGAAAATGCCATGCTTGACCGAAATTCGAACCCGGGGCCCCGGATGAAAGGCCGAGATGCTACCACTCGCGCCACGGAAGTCGGCTATTTTCCTGACTTAGATGACAACAAAAATACTTATAAAAAAAGTATTTTTATTGTCATCTCGTTATTTCTTTTAATATCTTTTTTAACCCTCTACCCTTTGAAATATCGTTCCTCGACGTATATTTTTTCTTATTTATTTAAGTACTTAAAAATGTTGATTTTGTTATAAACTTTATTATCTGCACATCCAAAAAAGAAATCAATCTAATCTATATGGTTTTAAACATAAAAAAAAAATTTAAAAAGTATTTACAATGGTTTTAAGTTTTTTTTAATGCGATAAATAATACATTTTTCTTTTTATATAATAATTAATACTTTTTCCTTAAAATATCGCAAATTATGCAATAAAAATTGTCATAAGTTATGTGCCAATACAAAAAAAAATTATTTATTTTAATTAAAAAATTAAATTACTGAATAATTTATCTAAATAAATTCACTTGTCACAAAATTATTTAAGTATATATAAAGAACATGTACTTAAGGCTCGTATAAAAAACGACATGTACATCACTTTTTTTTTCTGTTAAGACGGTTAAAAATCTATGAGGATTAGTTAGCTCCATATATTTCTTTTAAAACTTGTGCACTTTTTTACTATGCTACTTTGTATAGCTGTTTGGTTATTGAATTAACTGTTTCGTTATATAATAAAAAAAAATACTATCTTTTATTAAATGATATATTACTATTACTATGTTTAATAATACAGTTGCAGTATATAAAAATAAAATTTTTACACTTTAAGCTATGAAAATTTTGATTTATTCATGTTTGCAAATATATATTTATATAAATGTAAAATATGTGTATTCTGCATTTTATAAAATAGAACTTTGTTAACGACTTTGTTTACTTCCTAGATTATTAACTTGAACTTTTTCCTCCAATTTAAGTTCAGATCGGCTCAGTATAATTTATTAAGTTATAAGTTGTATGCAGATAATAGATTATATTATTTAGTAACGTTGATGTATTAAATTCTTGGATGCAATATTTTTTAAATTTTCAATCTAGATTTTATTACTTGCTTGTAAATTTATTTCATAATCTGTCTCTTTATTTCCTTTTCCTTAGAACGTATACTGTTTATAATTCACAGTTCAAGGTCAACATCTACGTTTATATATCAGATCTACTGAACTGACGGGTTATCAACTTTTATTCTGTCTTTTTTTTCATATTTATCAATATTTCAAATCGCCTTCCTACAATTCCAAATTCCGATATTTGATTTTCTTATTACGACTTAAATTGTTTAATATTGTACAGTGCGTTGAATATTAATTATTAAACAGTTAAATAAATCCGTAGAATACCGAAGTATAACATTGTTGTTCTTTATATATACTTAAATAATTTTGTGAAAAGTGAATTTATTTATTTTAATTGAACAATAATTAAATTGTTCAATTAAAATAAATAAATTTTTTTCGTATTGGCACATAACTTATGAGATAATTTTTATTGCATTGTTTGCGATAATTTAAGGAAAAAGTATTAATTACTATATAAAAAGAAAAATTGTATTATTTATTGCATTAAAAAAAATGTATCAGGTTAATCAGGGTAAGTCGAGGCACATCACATTTGCCATGCGGAGAGGTGACTGTCCCGGTGTGTACTTCGATGGTGTTTTGATCCCGCAAACGGAAACTATGTGGTATCTGGGACTTCATCTGGATCGGCGTTTGACCTGGAACTGTCAGGTGATGATGAAGAGGAAACAGTTAAACGCAAGGTACAGGGAACTTCATTGGCTGCTACGGAGGAACTCAGGCCTCACGTTATCAAACAATTAATTTACAAGACTATCCTACACCCAATCTGGACGTACGTTGTGGAATTGTGATGAACGGCTAGTACTAGTAATGTGGAAATTATAGAACGATTTCAGAACAAAGTAGCGAGAGTAATTGCCGAAGCCTCGTGAACCACGGGGCTTCGGCAATTACTCTCGCTACCATAGTTACCATAGCTACCAATTGAGGCAACCATAGTTTAAAATCATCTACTTTTTCATTTTGTACAACTTCTACTTGGAATTTTTCGTTAACTACTGTTTAATGTAATATTAGTTTTGCATACTGCTTTTTTTGTAAAAATCCTGTCAGTTTTTTAATTTTTCTTTTGATGACACTAAAGCCCCAGTCGCACGGGAGGTACGAATGGCCTTGTACAGAAAAGTAATGATGGATTAGTATCCATCATTACCAGAGTATCATTACCAGAGTATTATCATTAAACAGAGAGTCTCTGTTTGTCAAATTTGCATCAAGAACATTATAAAAAAATCAACCAAAAATGAGCATATTTGATGTGGGCATTCCTTTGCCAAACCCTCATGATGTAAATAAAATTTAGCTTTGTTGCTTTTATATCGTGAATGTTAAAAACATTTTCCGTCAACTGACGCATGTAGAATATCTCTTGGAATGGAATTTGTGAAAGCTGCAGATTTTACAAAAATTCTATACATATTCCTGCTACTTTGCTTCTACTACACCTCTTTCCCAACTTTTTTCAGTAGTTTTAGAAATCTTTTTGGCTCCTTTTATTAACTTGGAGCTCAGCAACATGAACTCTTTTGACTGCGTTATAAAAAGATGCATTTCCTCCACAACCTACAAAGTAAAAGTCATTTGAGAAACAACACATCTCTGGAGATATGTTTGTTTTTTCCCAAATTTTAGCATCGAACCAAAACACTGGTTTTTGTTCAATATTAAAAACATTGAACAAAAATATTAATATCGATTTCTATATGCTTATATACAGTTGATGATGTAATGTTTTATGTAGAATAGTTGTGGCTTGGCCCAACCCATGAATTAGCACGAAAAACTTAATTTTGAGAAAAATATTGAGATGAGGTGTTTTTCTAACGACTGATTCATATATATATATATATATATATATATATATATATATATATATATATATATATACATATATATTTTTTAAGCCCGCTGGATTGATCTAGTGGTTAACTTGTCGCTAATCAGTTGATTTTCGAAGTCGAGGTTTCTGAGATTGAAATCCAAGTAAACATTAGTTACTTGTATGTAGATTTAAATACTTGACAATGAATACTGATGTACTGTAGTTGTTGATGGTTGAGGTTCAATTAGCCGTACATCTCAGGAATGGTTGGCCTTAGGCTGTACAAGACTACATCTCATTTACACGTCATACATATCATCCTCACATCCTTGGGGCTTAGGGGGTTTTTGATTGTTTACTAGTTGTACAGATTACAACGTACACATTAGGAAAAATAAAAATATTTGTTTTTTTTGTTCGGAGGGTTGTGTTGACTAACAGCAAAAAACGTGAAACAAGTAAAGCCAGTTAAAAATAATAAGATTATTTTGAAATATAATAGTAGACATTAATTTATACACTACTAATCGATTTTTTTTTTATGTATCAAATTATCAAACACTTAGCTTCATTAAAAATGCCTAATAAAAATAAATTAACAGAAAGCAAAATTAGATGTTAGCGTATATGTTTTTTGTAATTAAAAAAAAATTTAATTAACTAGAAAATACAAATTTCTAGGTGTTTTTACTTGTACGAAGTAAAGGAAGTATTGTGATCGTGAAAAATTTTGATTTTCAGATTTCAACGAAAATATTCATTTTGACCATCCCTGAATCCATTTTAAATAGTTTTGGCGTGACGTCTGTTCGTACGTATGTATCTCGCATAACTCAAAACTATTAAGCGTAGAATGTTGAAATTTTGGATTCAGGACTGCTGTAACATCTAGTTTTTTTATCTCCCCTTTTGATTGCAATCGACCAAAAAGTTTTTTTGACCAAAAGTGTCAAAAAGCCCAAAATCCAAAAACATTTGGATTTTGAACTTTTTTTAAACTGCAGTAATAAGCCCTCTTTGTGAGCTTTTCAAAGATATATCATAAGTGGTACTTATTTTCATTGTTTCCAGAGTTATAGCCAAATAAAATTTTAATTAATGAAATATTTGTATTTTAGGGGTAGGCAGGCGCATCGGTTCTAATCAGATTTCATCTCCTTTTTTATAATTTAAATATATTGATCTATTAGTAATTAATAACCTCTGATTGTAAAAAGATTTTTACGATGAATAATAATTCAATAATAACAACAAAATAAAAATTGAAAAAATATCAGACATTTTTAATGAAATAAAATTTTATGTACTTTCCACTTTTTAAAAATGTGTAAATATAATTTAATAGGCGTACAAGGAAGTCATGTGTTGTTCACAACAGATTTTTTAAACTGGTTAACAGAAAAGGAAAGAGGTATGATCCATTTTTTTTCCTAAGTATGATTTGTAGATTTTTATTTACTTATTTTACCGTCATCATTGTTTAGAATTGAGTTTTTTGTTTTAAAATTATATATGCTCTTTTATTCTAATATTTAATGTATTTTTACAAGAAAATTTAAAAATATTGGTTGGAAAACTCATGTAAAAATATATACGTATACGTGAACTCTAGAGAACATTCTTCACACTAAGTAGTTGTGTGTTGATATTTTGTAATTAAGGTGTTAAATTGTAAACGTTGGGTTTTTAGGCTAATTACATTTGAAATAATGATAAAACACAAAAAAAGTACATAAAATAAATTAAACTCGTTCTATTAAAAAAATAGTTAAAAACGTGCTGTCTAAAATTAAAAAAAAATCAATTTAATTTTATAAAATTATTTTTTCCAAATCTCAAATAAAAATTAAATGAAAGAAAATGTTAAAAAAATTTTTCTTAAAAAAAATTGAAAAAGAATTTTAAAATTCTTTATCATTTGTTCATCCAATAATATGTTGAGTTTTTGAAATAGAGCCAAATTAATGATTTTTTGGTCGTTAGTTTCATTACTGATACTTCATTTATTTCTTGTAGGGCTATCTGAAGACTGTCTTTTAGTCTTGATCTTACTCCCCGGAAAAGAATCCCCTGAGTTGAAATTACAAAAATTATTTCTAATGAAATTTATTTTAAATTTTATTTACTAAATTCCTGTCTCTCTGAAACGTCTGTGAAATGGATTTGCTCAGCGTGCAAGTTATAAAAAACAATCTTTTTCACAGATGTAGCAAGGAACCCGAATTTTAAATTATAAAAATATTCCTGATGTTTTTTATATTCACATATATTTCCTTTAGTTTTCATTGCTTATCATCGTATTTTCTAAATTATATTCTTCAAGTATAAATAAAAATTTCATCAAAGAGAAAGCACGTTTATCATTTTATATTTTGTAAAGTGCATTTTGTGGGAGTAAATGCCAAAAATTTTATTTCTTAAAAGGAATGACCCACAGGAAAATATTTCAAATGATGAAATTCTAGATACCGATAAACTTTCAATCCTGTCAGTTGTAATGTCAAGTAAAAATTAATGTTTAAATTAACTGTTGTTAAACAGGTTATCTCGTTCACGCGTAATCCCATATTGGACATAAATGACAGACCGAAATAAAATAAACATAGCTATTGGACCTAATGCCATTTTCTTAATATTTAAAAGAAACGCAAAGGTGTCATGAAGATAGAAACATGCTTTACAAATTAGTTTCAGATATAACTTTATTATATGTACAGTTCTTAAATAGCTATGAAAAATTACTTCCATTTCTTCAAAACAGATATACAGTAATAAAAGTTTCTATTAAGTAGCTGGTTTCTCATTAACAGTTTACTCGATTTAGATAAATAACATATGAAAATAAAGTTCAGTTTCTTTTTTTTAAATTATACTTTCAGGAACCTCTCTTACTGAACGTAATTTAATTATATATATATAAAATAATCATTCAGATCGACCTGGCAGTTCTTCAGTTTTAAACAAACATCGATACAAGTATGCAAACATTTGATTTACAGAAAAATATTGTATATATACTCTCACTGCATAATTATTTTGAAAATCCAAAAACTAGTGATATAAAAGTCCACCGAGTCCGGTACTTTTGTCGGACCCGTCAGCCGGCTTGTGGGTTGTAACCCACATACTCCGTTTTATTGCATGTTGATGACACAGTCTTTTATCTTAAAGGATTATTTCCTTTTCCTCAAGCTGTTGCCAGTCGAGAACCGCAGAGCAGACGCTTAACGTTCCAGTCACCTCCGCATTAAAACGGGAACCTAGTGCGTCGAAAAGCTCACCTGTGGTCGTCACATGTGATCGTGTGATAAGGAGTATAGTAGATTACAGACAACCACCATGGGATCTAGCAATAGAATAATTGGTGGTGTACACCGAATACCCTCAAAGACTAAAATAATTGCAGTCAGTAAAGTGGGTTTCAGAAATTAGGATAACACCCAACAATTCAGTAATGATCATTGCCTCCAATTCTTGTCGCCGGTTCACAAGATCATACCGTGTTGCAATTCTCAGAAATTTTGTCATCAACTTAATCGCTTTGGTAGCAAGCATATTAGATTCCCGATTCTTAGAACGATTTATAGTCCTATGGTCATCTGCACATTCTACACAACAGTAAGGTTGCATACAATTGTTTTTTTGTGTGATCATATTATTGACAACGCATATTATTGAACGCCTCCTTATTGTTTTCCTTGGGCTGTAAGTTAATAAAGAAAGTCGATAACGGTTCTCTTGTCACCCGTTGGCGGGAATTAACTATGCTCCCGATTTTGTGCCCGCGACTCCCAAATTTCTTCTTTAATTACTTCAATCGGAGTCGAGTAATGAAAGTTTTTCAGCACCACACGAAATGCTCTTCCTCTTTTCTTGTAAATGTGTGGCCTATAGGTTTATGCCTCCACACTAAATCAAAACTTCTTTTGTAAATATCTAAGTCCTTTGAAATTATTCGTAATCCTTAGTTACTAATAACTCGTACACAACAGTCACTTCTAGCTACTACTGTTTCTATTAACTCGTTCGTATAGCTTTAGTATGTCAGAAATGTCGTAGAGAACAGAGGTCCGAGGGCTTCATAGCCCTTTTCTAACTTATTTCGACATTAGTGTCCTCCTTCGAAAGGTTTTCATATAGATTAGAGAGTGGTAAGCGTTAGTAAAATAAGTACGTAACACTTTCGTTTTACGCAGCACCAGTACAGTCTACGATGCAGAGTAGCTGTTTGCTAATCCGTGATATGGCTATCGGTCTCGCTCCCGGAAACATCACATAGGTTGCTGAAAATATTATCCCTAATCAACCTACGGCATGACATTTTTTTTCTGGATATCTGCTCGATAGATTAAGAAGTCCTCGATTCCTGTTTGTAAACCGTTACTAGTAGATGTCTTTTCACTGTTGTTATCAGGACCAGCTGACAGCTGATCAATAACCACCTATCGCACTACAGGGTATAGGTTACCTTCAAATAATTGATTAAAAAAATGAATGTCTTAAAAAACAAAAAAAACAAAAATTCATAATTCAATACCCTGGAGCTGGACGTTTCACTTAATGATCCTTATTTTCGACACACTGTTTCTCTTTTAACGAAATATATTTTTTATTATTGGAGGAACTGTTTTTTTTATATTTTTTTATTTTATGAAGTTTAAATCGTACTCTTTCAGTAGTATTTTTGTAAATAACTTAGTGGTTTTATCACCAAAAATAAAGTTCAGGAGGTTCAGTATTCTCTATGATGTAGAACTCGTTCAATATTATAACAGTATTTTATTTTATTTTTTCAAAATCATTTTTATATATTCGACTTCGCTAATACATGAGTTCTTTTATAGATTATATAACCAGATTTAATGATTAAAACTTTTATTAGATATAAATTAAAATAGAAAACATATAAAAAAAAACTAATTTTTTAATCACAATTTCATAGTATTATCGAACTCAATTGATTTAAAAATTTTATGATCAAAAATAATCCGCGAAATACAA
Source organism: Lycorma delicatula (assembly GCF_047948215.1). Lineage (NCBI taxonomy): Eukaryota > Metazoa > Arthropoda > Insecta > Hemiptera > Fulgoridae > Lycorma > Lycorma delicatula. The sequence goes on from NC_134457.1 coordinate 211,102,874, forward strand.
AATGCAACTCGAAATATGAACAATTATAGTAAATTGATAAGGGGTTAAAAGGTAAATGATTACTTCTTTTTTTCGCACTAGGATAGAAATATTGTTGATGAAATATCAGTAATAATTAAATTATTTGCAAACTAAAAATAAATATAACAAAAATTCAAGTAAAACTGGCCTCAAAAACTGTACTAAAATAAAGAAAATTACGGTAATTTTAATTACTCTTTAAAATTTTATTTTGAAATCGACCCAAAGTAAATAACAAACAACTCTCAACAATTTCCTAATCTTTAAATGGGTATAATTTAAAAAAAATTAAAATTCAAGGATTGGATAGATCTTTTTTATTACCTTTAAGCCCAGTTTTTGAAATCGGTTTCAATTATTTTGTATTTTATTTTACATTTTTTTAATATAATATTATTTAAAATAGTTGTAGGCCTACAAAAAACTGTGTCATGAAAAAAGCTGTTAAGCACAAGAAAGGTAACTGTAAAAAATTTGCTTTTTAAATAAAAGTAAGAAAACAAAAAAATCTCTTTCGGCACGCCGGAAGGCGGAGGTAGATTTCACCGGTGCTAAGTAGGGAATAAAAAAGATTTCCGCCTTAAAGTTAAGAGAAAAAATTTAATTTACTCAATACAACAATGGTTGTATGTGAAAAAAGTTTCACATATTTAGCAAACGACAAGCCCCATCTTCTTACAATCCCAGCAACATTTTGATCATCCCTTGCCGTAAGGGTTAATCATATCAAAATTCGTTTCAGACAAGAAGTTTTAGGTAATATTTAGAGGAATAACGATCACTTTAAACCGATTCGAAACATGCCTCTAAAGGGAGGTATGATATTTTGTCTTCGAAACCCCATTTGTTCTACCCTCTGGGCCAATGGTTGGTGATATAAAAAAAAAATTTACTTATATAAGTTTTAGGCCCTTATCAAAAGAGTTGTAGGACCATTAAACGAATTTAATATTTTACTTAATAGGAAAGTTGTTCGAAAAAAATATATATCGCTATTTTTTTTTTCGAAAAAGCCCTTCCATTTCCACTCCCATGTCCAATTTTGGCCATTAACAAACTCGACCGAGATTTTGGGTCGAGTTATTTTTAGGGAACAATTTGAAAGCGATTGGCGCATAATTACGGCAATTATCGTGCCCACAAGAAATTATATATATATACATTTATATGTATATGTATATATATAAACTTTTGAACTGACGATGGTTTTGGGGTCTGGGGACTATGAAACGCGAAATATGTCGAAATTTTCCGGAAGTTGTGTTATGGCACCCATTACATTACTCTTAATGAAACTCTTAATGAAATTACCTAAAAGTGGAATGTAAAGGAAAATTTCCTTACAAATGCAAGGAAATCAAAGAAAGATGTTAACCACTAATGCTGTTTGGAACGAGGGTATATACAGGATTATCATAAAGGTTTTGAACATGGTTTAAATTAAAACAGAATTACTTAAAGTTTATGTTTTTTATTTTTCAAATTTGTCGTCTCAAACATTTTTTTACGTAATTAAGAAATTTCAATATGTGCGCCCTTAGTCGCTCGACAAATATCCAAAGGATACTCAACTTCTCACTAAACATTAGTTAACATTTCATGGTTGTCATTGCTTCATTAATCCTGTTTTTTTAAGCGGTTTAGGTCGCGAATTTTTTTGTGTATAAACAACGCTTTTGATGTACCCCCACAAGAAAAATTGCAAGGTGTCAGGTCTGGACTCCTTGGACGCCAAAGTATGGGTCCTTGCCGGCCTATCCATCGATCTCCAAATTTTTTCGTTCAAAGCTTCCGTGACAGATTCATTGAAGTGCGGGGGAGCACCATCTTGTTGGAAATTAAGTCGATGAATGTTTTCGAGTTCATCCGGCTGAGGAAAGCAATAATCGGTTAACATGTCAAGATACACGACTCCATTAATTGTTTTTTCAGCGAGAAAGAAAGGCCCTATTACACGATTTTTCATCACACCACACCAAACATTAACTTTAGGCGAATCGCGTTGTTTCTCAATAATTGCGTGTGGGTTTTCAGAGCCCCATATTCGTGAATTGTGTCTGTTAACACATCCATTCACATGGAATGTAGCTTCGTCTGTAAAAATTATATCGTCTAAAAATGATTCGTTTTCACTTATTCTGTCCGACATTTCAACAGCAAAATTGTAACGTTTTACACCATCATCGAGTTTCAATTTCTGAAGTATCTGGATTTTATAAGCGTGTAATTTCAGTTTTTTATGTAAAACTTTGTGAACTGTTGATTTTGGAATACCTAATTCGACGCTTCGACGGTGGATGAACTTCCCAGGACTTCTAATTTCCGATCGTCTAATTAGTTCAACCGTTTCGTCCGGTACACTTGGTCTGCCGGTTAATTTCTGTTTCTTAACCGATCCGGTTTCTTCGAATCGTTTGAACCGACGTGTTATGTTATTTTTGTGTGGTGGATCTCTTTCGAATTCACGTCGAAACGCACGTTGAACTAAAATTACGGATTTTAATTCGGCCATCACTAAAACACACTTTGCTTTGTCTTTATCCGAGAACATAATAACTCACTAAACTCGCCGCAACAACAATACAAGAACTGATGTTGTGGTTACAACTGCTGATAAACAAACTTTTGGGTTGGAGGCTTTCAGGGATACCAATATAACATCTAGAAATTTCCCTACAATCTTTCTATGAATTACTGAAACCGCACCATTCTTTTATGATAACTTTGTATTTATTCTATACCACCTTTTTCAACTACTTTTTAATTTTCGTGTTTTAATATCAGATTTATATCGTAACAATTCTGCACGGGTAATTGTCGCTTCTAGGCTTATCCAGCGTTCTTAATTGATAAAAGTATTTTCATGTTTTTTTTTTTTTAACAGAGTTTTATTATCTAAATTATTTTTTCGTTATTGTGTTAAATATTATTTTAAACTTGGATCCTTATTATACTTATCTGACTGATAGACCAAAGTCAGATCTTTTTCATACATGCATATATGTAAACCTGTTGAATGTAAAATTTTGAACAGATATCAAAAAGTTTACAATTATCTTGTATTCAACAGGTTATATAATATTACCTTATAACGAAAAAATAAATGAGGACGGTAAAAGACATCAAATCGTTTATTTAAAGTTGTAATTTTTTTGTTAAAAAATATTTTTGTACTTATATGTATCTATAAGAATCTTACTACAAGTCCTGTAAGAAATAAAATAAAACAAATGTAAAAATCAACGCCTTTGGTTGTGAGTAAGGTGAAAACATAAATTAAAAAAATGTGCTGACAGAGACAAAAATCGTCTGTTTTATTTGATTTTAATTACAAAAAAAACTTCATAAAATTGAAATAAATTATAATTCTTAAAATATAATTTAAAAATAAGTCGTTCGCCAAAATACTTTAACTTGTAAAATTTGCCAGCAGGATCGTGAAACTGTTATAAGTATAGAAATATTTAAGATTAAGTATTAAAGATATCAACCGGAACGTATCCTAAGGAGAGGGAGAGAAATAATATTGATTATGCCGATATGAATTTTACGACTTTCAGCAACTCATAAAATGAAAGCACAAAGTATAAACCGCAAATATGTCGGCAGACGTGTGTACACCAGTAAATGTTATTTAATTTATGTTTGGTTTGAATTTGAAAAAAGTACTGTTATTTTTAATATGTTAATATATAGCTTAACATGAATCAGATATTTATTTCATTCATAATGAGGCAAAGAAACGTTACTTTTGTGACCGTCCTCGTAAAAAATCTCAAGAAGTTTTAACTTTGCCTTAAATAGCTCATCAAATTTTTACGAGACAGCTCTGCATACGGGCTGAACGTGTAAAAGAATATCGAATAAAAATATTAAGAGTAATAAAAATGCATAAAACAAGGATATGAAAGCGGTAATTTGTTAACAAGAGTGACGTTTGTTTAATAAAAATTGCTTCTAAGTATATAAATAATAATTATTTTTTAACATTATTATATTTTTTTCTTTGATGTTAATTTACAAAGAAAACGTAAAAGAGTATGTACGTTTAAATGGAGGAAGTGACTAATTTAAAATTCAATAAAATATGAAAATAACGAATGTAATTATAATGAAAATATCATGCCGCGATAATATTGAACTTCCGCGCATTTATTATAGAGTTTGAATTGAACAATTTTTATCATAATAAACTGAAAATTATTTTTAACATTCCCAATTAACGTATTTTATTTGAAATTAAATATAATTAATAAAATAAACTTAAAAAAAATCCCTTTCGGCACGCCGGAAGGTGGAGGTAGATTTCACCGGTGCTAAGTAGGGGATAAAAAAGATTTCCACCTTAAAATTAAGAAAAAAATTCAAATTTATTCAATACGACAATGGTTGCATATGAAAAAATTTCTGTTTAGCATACGACAAGCTCCATATTCTTACAATTCCAGCAATATTTTGGTCATCCCTTGCTGTAAGGGTTGGCCATAACAAAAATTGTTTCAGACAAAGGTTTTAGGTAATGTTTAGAGGACTAACGACCACTTTAAATCGATTCGAAAATGTGCCTATTAAGGGAGGTGTGTTTTTCTTCGAAATCCCATGTTTTCCACCCCCTAAGCCAATAGTTGGTGATATGAAGAAAATTTACTGAGATAAGTTTTAGGCCCTTATCCAAAAGGTAGTAGGAACTTTAAACGAATTCGATATTTTACTTAATAAGAAAGTTATAGCAAAATTTTGTTTTCTCGAAAAAGCATCTCCCCCCCATTTCCATCCCAATTGTCCGGTTTTGTTCTTTAACGAATTCGATCGTGATTTTGGGTCGTTATATATTATGTATCAATTCGAAAGTGATTGGCGCAAAATTACAGCAGTTATCGTGTCCACAAAAGGTTTAATATATATGTTTATATAAACTCTTGAACTGACGGTGATTTTGGGGTCTGGGGGATGTGAACGCGAAGATATGTTGAAATTTTCCAGAAGTAAAATCATGGTACCCATTACGATAGGTAGCTTTCTTATGACATCTACCACTTTTTTCTGTTTAGCGGGAATCACCGTCAAGTATTACTTCAGAGGTTGATATGTATGAGTGTAAGTCAAGAGTAAGTAGTCTTTTACAGTCTCAGGTCGATCATTTCTGAGATTTGTGTTTAATTGAAACCCAACCACCAAAGAACACCGGTACCCACGGTCTAATATTTTAAATCCGTATAAAAGTAACTGCCTTTACTAGGATTTGAACGTTGGAACTCTCGACTTCGAAATCAGCTGATTTGCGAAGACGCGTTAACCAGTAGACCAACCCGGTTTGGGTTTCTCAATCTACGGTTTCTAAAACTCCCAATGGGTTTTAGAAAATTTACCTAAAGAAAAAAAATCATAACTAGAACAGATGCTTGAATCCTATAACAGTAAAATATTGGTTACAATTTCTCTATTTATGCAAGAATTAGGCTTACATGTGAGTCGACTGAATTTGTCTTTATCTTAGGAAAAATCTTGTTACTCAGGATAAATTTAGATTTTAAACATATGATAACCATCAGTGAGGTTGTGGCTTAACAGTTTAAATATCTCATTCACCTGGTTGGTGTAGTGGTGAACTTGTCATCCCAAATCAGCTGATTTCGTGTCGAGAGTACTATGTTCAAATCTTAATAAAGTTACTTGCTTTTATTCGGCTTTGAATACTAGATCGTGGATACCGTTGTTCTTTGGTGATTGGGTTTCAATTAACCACATCTCAGGAACGGTTGACCTGAGACTTTACAAGACTACCCTTCATTTACATTCATACCTACATTTCATCCTCTGAAGTAATACCTTACGGTGGTTCCCGAGGCTAAACAGAAAAGAATGAAAGTTTAAATATCTCAATCGGTACATCAAAACATCTTGGGAATGGGCTTTAGAAAGCCTGAACCTTTTCTTTAGTGGCTTTTTGATGTCTGGATTACATTAAGATCCATCATGTATTTGAACCGGTTTGAGCAAACAATGTTGGTCAGTAATGTTTTGTTATTACCTTAGTAAAATGGATGCCCAGTGTTTCTGGGTTCTGTACCGGTTCTTTGGGTGTGGTTGTTCGCGTTTCTCTGCTGTAGATAGTTTGTTTGTTATTATTTATCTCCTTGCACTTGATCGTTTTCTTCGGGGTAAAAGATTTTCTATTTTCAAGTCCATATGACCCATTTTGGGGAATTTTAGATCCCTTTGTTACTGCGTAGTTGATGTTTGTGTGGTTTGATTTGGTTGTGGCTCTGCCACTACCATTTCTCTTGGAACAGCATTTTTTCTCCCTTGTTTTTACAAAAAGCCTAACCTCAGACCAATTTTCTTCATCAGATAAATCCTGGTCTTTATTCTTTTCTAATATGATACATTTAATTCAACAATTTGAACATTTGGGGATTGATTTTCTAAATAAAAAAAAAAAATGGATGAAATGATGATAATTTTTTTATTTTCATGGCATTTCTCCCGCCACCACCCAATTTGGTCGCCCTAAAACACAAGACCGAATGTCTGTGTCACGAACGGCTTCTGAGCCTCGAATCAGTTTAGCGAACAGTGTTCTAACTAGGTCTTAGAGCTAACCTAATTGCGTGAAAGAACTAAGCATGGTGCCACACACCATTTGCTTCGTGTTCCACCGCTCACTTGTTATATATTCGAAAATGGGTAGTGATGATGATAATTTTAAGGGAATGCTGTATTTTGAAAGAGGTTGGATCACAATTAAAATGAGTTTTTTGATTTTTTTCTATAATCAGGAAAAAATATAGCAGAAATACTGTTGCAAAAATACAATTAAAAGATTTTTTTATCTTTAATTTCAATAACTCATTAACTTTAATATCCCATTTTTTATAATCAACTTTTTTCAGATTTTGACTATTTCAACGATCGAGGAGAAATTAAAAAAATGAAATTCTGTAAAACTGAAACTGTCAAAATCAATGGAAGTATTCTATTGTATTATTAATGAAAATTGAGAACAATTTTTTTGGCATTATCAGAGTTAAATTAAGATTTAACTTAACCTTTGATTGGGTAAGATCTATTACGTTTTTCTGTTCTATTTAGTTTAGGCTACTAAAATTATGTTAACGTAATATTTCTTTAAATTAACCAGTATTAGAATGAAAATTCCTTTAAATCATTATTACTTGTTAAGTGGGTAACAATTCCTCACCACTACAAACCCGTATTTTTTATTATTTTTTAAACATTAAATAGTTTTTATCATAGTTTTATAAATTAGGCATTATCTAAATTATTTTATTACTTTTAAATTAGGCACGAATGTTAAAACTGTTAACAAACATTGTTATTGCAAAGATAGTGTCAAAAATTTATTTTTTTTTGTGAAATTTTCCAAATTATTTGTTTGTTTTTTATAAGGTTTTTTATTGATATTTTATGTCAGAGTCTATTAATGTAGATTAAATTTTTTATTTATAATTAATTACAATAAATCGTAAAATTAAATATTTTATAATCTGACGTAATTAAATATTTTATAGACTTACGTAAATAACGATAAAAAAAATTTTTAACTTTATTACTCGCTAAGAAAGAGCACATTTTAAACTTTACACAAATGTGAAAAGTTCTGTAAGTTGTTACTACTGTTTGTTTTTTCACAATTATAAAAAACAGGATTAACAACAATCCAGGATGATGAATAGTATATGATGAATTATCAAATTTTTATTAAATTTGTATTACTTGAGTTGGATAAAAACAATTTAAATGTGATAATTTTACATTTTAAATATCAATGTATGACTTATATAACTTATATGATTTTTTTATTTATTTATTTTATCTTCTTGAAATTAAATAGATTACAAACATGAAATTTTAAGAGAAGAGTTTTCAAAACTTTTATATTAATAGGTTAGTGGCATTTATTTTTACTGTTATTTGACGATAGAATTGTTTTTTTTTTTAATGGAAATTAAGGTTGTTACGTATTTATGAGATGTACATAAAAAACGAAATTTTATTGTGCATGTAAAATGTGTAGCTTTTGTATAACATATAAAAATGATAATATGGTTTTCAAAATAAAAGATTCTACTTAACTGAATAAATTTAAAAAAAAAGTCTGATTTCTCAGTTTCTTGACAGGTAGATAAATTTTATAATGTCGTAAATGTCTATCTTTCATGATATTATTTTGCATACATCACAACCTGACTAGAGATCAATGTGTTTTAATTTGTTGTTCGGATTTATCTACGGTAAAACATCAAGAAAGTAATATGTTGAAAGCTATGACATAAATGCTAAATATTAGAATTAAAATACGTATAAATTTACATTGCAAATTAATACATATGAGTAGGATGGCGAGATAATATTATTTTTATTATTATATTTTCAATTTCTTTATCCCTATAATAAACTCCGTTTTGGTTTATAGTGAAAAATACTTGTAAGATTTTTACTTATTTTTAATAAGATTACTAAAAGATATTTCGTTATTCTTTCAACCGATCTTTAATAATAAATTAATTAAGTTTACTGCATGCTAATACATTGAGTGTTTCGAATAAAAAAGTTATTTAATTATTGTCTAGAACGGAAACCTCAAACAAAATTACAAAAAAATGATTTATACAAAAATTACTTCATATTTTACACGTTTTAATTTTATTCCTTCTGAAATGTTTTACTAAAAAACCTTCCCGTAAAGTAAATAAAAAATTAAAAAAATTCTTTTTTCGCAAGATGGAAAAGGTTACATATTTAAAATTTCTTTTAACTTTTGTCATGTGAAGTTTTTATAGGTGGTAAATATAGTATTTTCAAAAGTAGAGGAAACGCCGTTTTCGTTTAAAATGAAAAATAAAACTTGCAAATTGGCTAGCTTTTATTTTTTTCGGTTAAAAATATCAAAAATTATTTTTTGTTTAAATGAGGGTGCCTATTAGTAAATATTTCAAATACAGATATAATTATAATATATTATCTCATTAGATTCAATGGCCTGTTCTGGGATCCATCGATTTCTTGGGCGTCCTATATTTCTTCTTCCCCTCGGTTTTTAATATTTCTCCATACTTGAGAAGGAAGTCTACAAAGCGGCATACGCATCAAATGATCACTCCATCTTTTACGATATTCCTTTAATGTACCCAATAGTAACATCATACTTAGCTGTCTTCTTATCTCCTTCTCGTTCCTTATTGGATCTACTCGAGTACTTCCTTTGACCGCTTTCAAAAACCTCATCTCAGCAGCCTGAATACGTGATACATCCCAATTCCGCAAAACCCACACTTCACTATCATAAATAAGAGTAGGTACGGCAATTGTTTTGTAGTATTTTAACTATTGGTATATCTTAATATATCAGATTAAGATTCTAATAAATCCGTAATATAAATTAGTACAGATATTAAAATTACCTGAATATCTATGTTTACTTTTTTATGATGGAATAATGCCATCTTTGCCTTTCATATGAAATATTCTCTGGGTTTGAATTCCGGTCCTGCTTGATATTTTTCATACGTTACAAAATTTACCTCTGATCAAATAAAAGATAAGATATTAATCGATTAATATTAAGTTTTATTAAAACAAATTTAGCTTTTCAAGCAACAAGATCTTCTGTTTGAAAGACATAAAAGATATTCTCCTGTAAATGAGACTTAAAACTGATAAAATATAAGCTTAACAAAATTTAGAATAACTTAAAAACATAGCGATATACCGTTTATAGAACGTAGATTGAATCGTTAAAAAGTATTACCTAAACATTTTACGCAATTTTTGAAGAACGTCATGCCATTTCTTGTCAATTTCTTGGTCAGTATGTATTAAAGAGTACATCAGTAGCTCAACCTTCCTTTTCAATAAAATCCAGTTATTAAACAGGAAAATAGATTGTCTATAAATACATTAGGGTCTATTTTGGACTAATTTGTTAAAGATAACGTAGAGGTGTTTACATAGTGTGGGTCTATTATTTCTTTTCTTTATTTCTGTATCAAAAATTACAGGATAAGAGTAATTATTTATCATCTAATGTGTGATTTTACTTTTATTTCTGAATTATAAATTATATATTAATTAAAAAATTTGGTGTGAACACTACATGACTTCCTTGTACGCCTATTAAATTACATATACACATTTTTTGCTGCAATTCGTTTAAATTTATTTCATTTGGAAGTGAGATACGATACTTCAATTCTTTTAAAAATGTGGACAGTTATGCATTGTGCTGGATACCACATTGCATCATATTTTATTGTGGTGTCCGAATCAGCACTCTATATTAGTTTATATATTAATTCTGTTTCACATTGCTCAGGTAGTTTTTGGTGTAAGTGAGAAAGTGTGGGGGGGATCCGTAACCATGGACACTTCGGTTCGACTTCAAATACATATATTCTTTTTTAAATTTTTTAAGTTAAATATATTGATTTATTAATAATTATTAATCTCTGTAAAAATATTTGAAATAAAATGAGAAGTACATAAAATTTTATTTTACTAATAATTTCTGATTTTATATATATATAGTTTTTATTGTTATTATTGAATTATTATTCATCGTAAAAGAAATTTTACAATCACTGGTTAATAATTATTAATAAATCAATATATTTAAATTTAAAAAAAAAAAAATATGAAGTTAGATTTGAACCGATGAGCCTTCCCCTTGTAAGATCCAAATATTTCATTAATTAAAATTTTATTTGGCTATAAATCTGGAACCAATGAAAATAAGTACCACTTATGATATATCGTTGAAAATCTCCCAATGAGGGCTTAATACTGCACTTAAGATAAAGTCCAAAATCCAAATTATTTGGATATTGGGCTTTTTTGGACACTTTCGGTTCAATCGATTGCAATCAAAAGGGGAGATGCACAACTAGATGTTGCAACAGTCTTAAATCCATAATTTCAACATTCTACGGATAATAATTTTTGAGTTATGCGAGGTACATACACATTCTACGTACAGACTTCACGCCTAAACTAGTCAAAATGGATTCAGGAATGGTCAAAATGGGTATTTCCGTTGAATCTGAAAATCTAAATTTATTGCGATCACAGTATTTTCTTTACTTCGTTCAAGAAAGTAAAAAGGAAATTATTAAAAATTTTTATTTTATTTTTAATTAATTTATTAGATTAAAACACGTTAAAAGTGTAATACGGTGTTAAAATATTATAATTTATTATTTAAAAAATACATTCTTGTTTAAGAAAATAATCAATAAATTAAAAATTTACCATCAGTTTTCAAACAAGGCTATAAATTTTTCTGTTAAAAATAATCAATTTATGTTAATAAAATCTAACTGTTAATAGAAAAATAGAAGAAATACAATTACTAGACGAAGTTTTATTACTCATTTAATTTTTTACTACCGGTTTAGAAATTTTCATTAGCTACCTATTCATAAATAAACATTTTACAATAAATAACAACTAATTTTATCGGGGTGAATAACTTATTAACTTTAATAAATATTGTTAACATATTACTGCAGTTTTAGAAATAAAAAAGGATAATTTAATTACCTAAAGTATTCATATTGCTTTAATAAGAAAAACAGTATGTCTTAGTTAAACGGTTCAGAACATTTTTTCGTTTTGTGATCGATCTTAAAAAAAGGAAACGGTTATCAATTTTAACCTTGTTTTTTTATTTTTTTTTAATGTTTGTTCCAATCGATAAATTTTAAAGATTATTTTTTTATTTTGTCGAGGAAGTTCCACTGGTTGCCACAGATGCTCTTCTTTTCTAGGGTTATGAGTTCAACTACAGAAGAATTTGGCAATTTTTGGTTAAGTACCTCGTATTAAAAATAAGTACAAATAATCCCACAAAATAGATTTGTTGTATAAAATAAAAAAATGACGAAGAAATCTTTTTGCATGAAGATAATCGATCAATACAAATCAATGACTATAATAAAATAAAATCTTAAATAAAATACAAACTTTCTTAAAAACCGTGTTATAAAGTAAATAAAAATCTTTGAGTCGGCGCTCAAAGATGTTGCTCCAGGGAAAGCACCAGGGTTCGATGGTATCAATCCGGAATTTTTATTAAACTGCGGAAAATACGAAAAACTTTGGCTGGCCGCCAGATTCTTCACTGATATAATGCAGACCGGTAGCGTGCCTAGCGAGTTCAAGCGATCGAAGGTAGTAGCCATTTTAAAACCAGGGAAACCAGCAAACTTACCTAAGAGCTGCAGGCCTATAGTATTGCTATCAGTGACATATAAATCACTAGAGAGGCTTATCTACAACAGAATCTGTCAGAGGATATATGATGTTATACCAATTGAACAAGCAGGCTTGAGGCCAAAACGATTTTTCATAGACCAGGTTCTCTCGCTCACAACGTACATTGAAGCGGGGTTCCAAAGAAATCTTAAAACCTCTGCTGCATTCGTTGATTTATCGGCCGCTTACGACACTATCTGGAGAGAAGGCATGATTTGTAAGGTCCTCCGTGTAATCCCATGCAAAATAACACCTCCTTAATAACATGTTCAACGACAGAATGTTCCAAGTTATCATGGGATCCGATATAAGCTCACCGAGGAAACTCAAGAACGGCCTACCACAAGGGTCGGTACTTGCGCCTCTCCTTTTCAGACTCGATGTTGCGGGCATGGCAGAGACAGGATCTAAAAAGCATAGCTACGCCGATGACTGGGTGCTAACAATAAAATGTAGATCATTTGAAGAGTCGGAGGAGGTCCTGATGGCTGACCTGGAGAAACTGGTAAAGTACTTCCGGAGATGGCGCCTCCAACCGAATGCTAGTAAAACAGAGGTGTTATGCTTCCATCTGAGTTATAAATTTGCTAATAGGGAGCTTAAAATTCTATTTAAGGATACATGGCTCTTTCACAACAAGACACCGAAATACCTAGGCGTGACACTTGATAGAACGTTTTCATTTAAGGAGCACCTAATGAAAACGGCAGGGAAATTGAGAGCGAGAAACAACATCATACATAAGCTCTGCGGAACGACGTGGGGAGCATCAGCTTCCCTTTGTGCACATCGGCTCTGAACCTGGTCTTCTCGGCTGCTCCCTTTGCCCGAGGACAGCTTATGAAGGGAATCCTGAAGATTTCCCGATGGCGACCCCAGAATCAGTAGTATGTATTAGTTTGTTAAATCTTTGTTTGTAATTTTGACTGTAATTGGTGTTATGTTTTGGTGCCATACGCTAAATAAATATAAAGTAAACATGATAATATCTTAATCTTATGAATTCTTATTTAAATTTCCACGAAATGAAGTCGGTATCAAATTAAGGATTAGTAAGTTTGTTGTTGATTTAATCATATGTATACGAGGTCTATAAATAAAATAATGAGGCTGATTCAGCAAAACTTTTCAATTACTGTCCAATTATAAATGGATCTTCCAAATAGTTCCCTTAGAAAGCCACGCAACGCTTCAAACGGTTTCCCCACTCTTCATAGTAGTGTTGGGACTCAGAAACCGAATATTCTTCAGATGGTCGATTACATTTTTTTAATGTTTTCTACTGTTCCAAAATCGTGTCCTTTGAGGCGTTTTTTTTAAAGTCGGGAACAGGAAAAAGTCGTAGGGACTCAAGTCAGGTGAATAAGGTGGTCAAAATAAATTAGAAGCCGTCCAAAACAAAGCGTTGCGGACGATATTTGGAGTACCGTGGTTCTTCAGAAACGTCACTCTTCGCTATGCGATGCGGGACTACACACCGTATCCGAAGTGCGAGTGGCGCAGGCACGCAGACTGTTTGGGAGAGCGGCCATGTCCGAACACGGTCATCTCCGGGACATCTGCCGACAGGACCGTCCTCCACAGGGTATAAGAAAACGGCCTCATGCCGTATTAAACGAACCACCGTGAAGAGGCGGTATGAGAGTCGAAAAATGACAAACCAGGCTTAGGAGCCTCTATATCGCGTAACCATTAAATGGAAACCGCGCGAAAATTCCGTCCGAGAGAGTAACCGTTTTCGCAATTAAACTTTGTTAAAACTATAAAAAGCTAGACAACATCCCACACCGTCCCACGAAGAGACCACAATTTCATTTAGTGAGCATATGCGACTCCCTCCGCAGAACGGGGTGCATTTCTCCCTCCAAATAACTAGAGCTCCGGTAGGCGCACTCCTGCTAGCCCATAAGTGCTGGTACCGAAAGGACTTCACCGGATGGACTGAAGGGGTATCACGCCGGGATTACTAGGTTCAAAAGCTTAGTCTCTCACGGCCAGAACCGGTAAATAAATTTCTTCATGATGGTCCATACGGATAGGAACGCAAATTACTAAATCTGTCCATAAATAAAACTTAAAATTTATAACCGCCACTAAATAACCGATGAAATCCGCCCGATAATAGAAAGATACAGCAGCAAGGGACATTGTCCAGGCTCTGCGATCTGTAGGGAGAAATATTGAAATTCGCGCCATTCTTGCGTTCCCGTTCTGAATAAGGTGGTCGAGGAACTACAGGAATGTTTTTCTTTGCCAAAAACTCATTAATTAAGAGTGCAGCATGACAAGGTGCATTGTTATGATGCAGCATCTAATTGTCTTTGATGGCTGGTTCCACGCGGGCAAATTTTTTCCGCAGTCTTTCAAGAATTTCTCGGTAAACATACTGATTTACAGTCTGTCCTGTAAATTGTCTATTATTATAAACATTATGTTAGATTATATTATATTTTTTTAGGTTAGAAGATTAGTGTGTGATAAGCAAGGTAAGAATTCTTCCATAGATTGTACTTATTCGACTTAACATCATTGTACTGAGGACTATTATCGATTGTGTTGTGTTCAGTCCTAGTATCTCATTTATTTTATATTCATCATACGTAATTAGTCAACTTTAGATCGTTATACTGAGGACTGTTGATTGTGTTTTGTTCAGTTCGGTTATCTCATTTATTTTGTTATTTTCTTTTACTATTTGTTATTTTTTATTTATTTTATTGGATATTGTTGTATTATTATCATCTCATTTGTATTGTTGCACACTAGTAGTAATGCACACTATTGTTATTTGTATTCTTCGAGGAATATCACTGGATACTCCTTTTTCATGTAATTATTTGTTATACGATTTACTTATGGTTTTACAAAGAAGGAATCGATTGTAAGTAAAACATTTTAACAAAAAAAAAAAAAAAAAAGTTTAAAATTGTTTTAACAATTCTTACACATTTAGTTTTTCTTTTTACTGAAAAATTCTTTCTTCCGTTTATGTTTACAAAAACTCTGATTTATTATGTTTTATATTCTAATGTAAATATACGGCAGTAATTAGTACTCTTTAAGGAATTACGTAATTATAGAGTCAATTGTTAAATGCTGGTGGTAATTACAGAAATATTTAACAATACCGATGAGAATGTAACGCTTTTACATTAAATACCTGCATTACCTTATTTAGAATATTTAAAAGAAAAATAGTTTTTATCTTTGAAATAACGTTTTACAAAATTACTAGGAAAATTAAAAAAAAAAAACGCTATATAATTAAGTATACTATAACAATTTCCGGTTCTATATTTTATGGTGTTTGACTAAAGTAAATATTTTAATTATTGAATTAGTTTTAATTAATATATTGAGAATATTGCAGCGTTACGTTCCTTCAAGCAGTTTACGTGAGCTGTAAATTACACATGACATGACTAAAAATGTTTTTTTTGTCATTTCTAGCTGTGTTCCTAAGAATATTACATTAACATTTAATTAAATTAACATAAAATTAAGATATCTAAAAAAATTGAATTTCGTAAACCTGAAAAAACTATTTCAAAAGATTTTTTTTTAATTTTCTGGTTGTTTTCCATCAGGATTTCTTCAGCCTTCAAAACTACTGAGGTGATTTTTGTTAATGGTTTATTTCGTAAAATATCCATATAGAACAATTGGATTTTTTATTATAAAACTTAAATTTTTATAATCAGTTTAAAAATGGTGTCATTTTAATTTCATAAATTTTCTTTCCACTTTAAAAGAAATTAAAAAAAATAAAATTTCATATCTGATCCACGAAAAGTAACTTTAGTCCCTATGGACTGAAATATTAGATCTAAACATTAGAATATGAGACTTGAAAAGGCTAATGAATATGTTTGAAAAGTTCAATTTATTCGATTTCTTTTGGTTTTTCAACTTATAAAACAAAATAAAATATAATTTTAAAAAAACCAGATGTGAAAACACATGACTTCCTTGTACGCCTATTAAATTACATATACACATTTTTTTTAAATGAAAAGTACGTAAAAATTTTATTTAATTAATAATATAACTTCTGATATTTTTTCATTTATATATTTTTTTATTGTTATTATTGAATTATTAATAAATCAATACATTTAAATAAAAATAAAAAAATAAAAAAAATGAAGATGAAGTCTGATTCGAACCGATATGCCTTCCCTTTGTACTATCCAAATATTTCATTAACTAAAGTTTATTTGGCTATAACGGTGGAACCAATGAAAATAAGTACCACTTATGGTGGTATATCGTTGAAAAAGTTTCAATAAGGGCTTATTACTGCAGTTCAGAAAAAGTCGAAAAGCCAAAGTTTTTGGATTTTGGGTTATTTTGGACACTTTTGGTCAAGTCGATTGCAATAAAAACAGGAGTTGCACAACTAGATGTTACAACAGTCCTAAATCGAAAATTTCAATATTCTGCGGCTAATAGTTTTTGTGTTATGCAAGATCCATACGTACATACAGACGTCACGCCGAAACTAGTCAAAATGGATTAAGGGATGGTCGAAGTGGATATTTCCGTTGAAATCTGAAAATCGAAACATTTTCACGATCACAATAATTACTTTAATTCATACAGCAGAGACGTCCGACGGTTGAAACGCGCCCATGTACTCGACTTAGGGTCTGCGTAATAGTTTGGAATCTAACGCCGTCAATTTTAGTGGTGTCGTATCTAATTTCTTGTTACTTCTCTTTCTTTTTCTTTTTTATTTGTTATTAATGTTTGTTTTGTAGACTATATGGTGCTGAAATTATTGGTTTGTGATTTATGACTGAGCTTGAAATTTTATATTTGGCTTTAAGTTTGCTTACAACTGTTTATTGTGTACTATTTATTTTGGGGTTCCTTGGACCTTCTTATCACGTGCTTTTGTCTTGAAACTTACTTAGAGCCGATTGTAATTATAATTGTTATTGAGCAAAAAAAAAATTCGTACAAGGAAATAAAAACTTACTTTTTCTAAAAACTACGTAACAAAACACTCGACGCCAAAAGAACCTTAGAAGCAGAACCGCAGAACTGAATTTTATATACATGGAAAAGAAAAATAGAAACAAAAATAAAATTAAAATAACCGTTTTGTATTTGAAACATGATGTGTCATTTTCTTATTATTGTGAGCCCACAAACATACATTGCTTCGTAAACGACGTTGCATCATGTTTATGCTACTAAGAGATGACTAATCATGGTGTGCCAGTGTTTCAGAGAACAATAGTGATGCGCGGACTGATCATCCAAGATTGCCGCTATTTAGCAGCTACTCTATATTTATTTTGCAAATTATAATCTAATAAACTGTACACGTTAAAAAGAGTGCTTATCGGTGTATTAATCTGAGCATCAGTCATTTGGCTGGTATCAAGCTTATCTCTATTCTTTTCTATTCTGTGATAATATTTTAATCTTAACATAATTATTATATTCTACGTTATCGCTATCTGTTTTACAACGGTATTATAGAAATATATGTGGCTAGAAATAATTCTTATTTTTAATTAAAAATCAATTTATTTGTAGGCAGCATTGTTATTCGGTCATGCATAAAATGAAATTGATTACATTACGATAATTTTAATAATTAGATTTTACATTACATTTTCGCAAATGAAAATTTTTTAAATATATGAAAGATAAGGAGAGCAGTGAACATCGTTTGAAAATTATATTTAAAAACAAAAAATATAAACAATCTTAAGAAAGAAAACATGGAAAGACCATCGCAACTGTGGCTCCGCTAGCCGGATCGAGGCTAATCTCTATGATATCACAAAAAGAAGTAAGATGGATTAATTAATTTCATTGTAGAATTTATTTGTATAATGTCAGATAATTCTCTCTTAACTTCCTAACATTATTAATATTTCTGGGAAATACAAAAAAAGTACATGTTGTTCACGATAATATAAAATTCTTCTAATTTTTAGTTCAAATTAAATCCATTAATATCATTTTTTGTGTTTTTTTTTTATTTTTCATCGTTTTTAATTTACCACTGAATTATTTAATTGCCATTTTTGGCAGTTAAATAACTTTAATCATAAGTTAAAGTATAAATAAAAGGACAAAAAAAAGCTAATTTTTTATTAAAATATTTTGTCGGCTTTTAAAATAATACAGCTAATATAAATTTCATGTCATGATGATTATAATTTTCAAAAAAAAAAATGTTTTTATATACCGTAATTCCTGTTTTAATCTTAATCATTCACAACAAAATATCATTTCCAATACTTAATTAAAATAGAAAAAAGAACAAGTTTGTTTAACGTCATTACTTTATCATGTTAAGAAGCTTAAAATCTACAGAAAAATGTCGAAATTTTTTAACTATTAATTAATTTTAAAAGGAAAAGTAGATTTAAGGAAAAAAAATGAAAATGAGAAAGTGGGTGTCCTTGAATTTGACATTTTTAGAAGCAGTGTAAAATACATATTAGAATGTAAATGTAATTAATTTTTTTTTATAAAAGTTTTATTATATACTTTTTAACGCATCTGTGCGGAAGGTGGCTAATTTTTTTGACAGGGTTTTATATATACATATATGTTTGTATTACTGTAACTACAAAACAATTGTATCGATTTTCATGAACGGTAATCAAAATGTTTGTTCCAGCCAAGCAAAGAAACACGGATCATACGTGAAGAAGAAAAATTAATTATAAACATAATTTTATCAAAATTAAGAAAAAAAATTTATTTATAAACATGAAATGTAAACCAGAAAATGTAGAGATTATAGAACAACAAGTTTAATGACACATGCCGCTAAAATATTGTTAAAAATATTAAACCGACGATTGGTAATAATGGAAGAGAATGCAGAAGAGGAACCGTTTGGTTTCAGGAAGGAAAAAGGAATCAGAGATGGTATCGGGCTATAAGAGATGGTTGGAGAGAGATATTTTGAGAGAGGAAGAGGAGTGAGAGGCTTTCTTTCATAGATTTAGAGAAAGGATTTGATAGTCAAATGAGGGAAAATGATAAAGATTCTTAAAAAACATAGAATAGAAAGGATAGAAGCTCAAGGAATAAGACAAAAAGTAGCAGTGAAAGTAAGAATATGACTGACGGGGTTGGTCTAGGTCGAGGTCGAGGTTTTAGGCAAGAATGCTGTCTCTCATCAGCACTGCTGAACAATTACATTGAAGGTATGAACGGAATATAATAGAAGAATGAGAAGAAGGAATAAATACAGGACGAAAAATAAGTTGCATGAGGTTTGCAGATGATATGATGATTCTAGCGATTGTTAGCAGAGCTGGAGGAAGGAATGAAAAAGTTTTTAACCAAAATAAATATAGGAAAAACTGAAGTAATGGATATAAACAACACAGAAAATTTACCAGTAAAGATAAGTGAAGGAAGAATAAAAACTGAATAAAAATTACAATTATTTGGGTACTATTATTTTGGGAACAATTATTTGGAGAAGTGCCTAACAGAAATAAACAAAAAATAACGGTGGCAAAGGAAGTCTTCAGTAAGAAAAAGTAATTACTATGTAGTAAAAATCTGGACTGTTAGTTAATGAAGAAGTTATCCAAATACTATGTATTGCCTCTTGTTGTATAAAAGTGAAGCATGAACCTTGAGGAAAAAGGAGTGGAACTTGATTGAGGCTTTTGAGATACGAATATGGAAAAGGATGGAGAAAGTAAGATGGGTGGATAAAGTGATGAGAAAGTAATGAATAAGATAAAAAAAAAGAAGGAGCACACGTATGCGTGAAATACAAAAAAGAAAGGGAAACTGGTTACGGCATGCGGTTACAGGAAGAGGAAATTTGACAATTTCATCGGAAGAGTCAGTAGAAGGAGAAAGGAAACGAGGAAGAAGAAGGATGAAATTTAATAGAGGTAAAGATTTGGAATCGTAAGGATGAAGTAGAAGGATTGAGATAGAAATGGATGGAGATAGCGGTGGCGGAAGAGACCTACCGCCAGGCAGACCACCAGATTATGATGATGAAATATTAAAAATCATACGATTCCTTTTTTTAAACTTATTTTTATGCGTAACATTGTCTGTAGCTAGGAATTCGAATAGCGGAAAAGTTAAGTGTTTGCTTACATCATATATGAAATTGGCTTTACACCGACATGAAATTCTTCCAATTAATACTTACAAAATAGCAGCCCATAATTCGAATTATAAAACAGTTTTTTAAACTGCTATTAGTTTTTTTTAAAGGGTATTTTGTTAAATTGTCTACAAGTGTTAAAAAAATACGTGCAAAAATATATCAGATTAATTAAAAAAATAACATTTAAATTCTATTTTTTTTTAATCATTGCACCGTTGAACAGATTTTGAAAAATTATTTGTTATTGGCTGTTTTAAGAAATTAAAAATGATAATTATCCATAAATTGATCTATACTCTTAAAAAAATTAGCCTAATAATAAAATTATTTTGGATAAGTATCAAAGAATCGCTATCGCCCACTAGAGCTTGCACGAGTGGGCGGTAACGATGAGGCACGGGGACTCTCGTACCTCCAAACTAAAAAGGTCGAGTCCCAGCGCGAATGCCCCACTCGGGATGTCCCCGTTAGAGGGATTGACATAAAGACCGAATCCCGGCTCCCGGAGTGGGAAGTCAGAGACGGCATAGCCAGGTCTGGTGGATCCTATTCTGTGGGTTTGAGGCGGGCGCAAAGTGAGATCCGACCGGCGGGCCAAGACGTGGAGGCCCGTTAGAGTAAAGAACACTCCCCTGGGCTGTGTAATATTTAACTGCAGGATCCGGCCCAGGGGAGAAGAAAAAAAAAAGTATCAAGAATAATAATTAAAATAATATATACAAGTATTAATTAAGAAATCAGAAGAGATTTACTTGGAAGTTGTTTCAGATATACCTAATGGAGTTAATTATTTAATTAATTAAATTTCTGTTACGCTTTCATTTGATATTTCTGTTAAAAAATCAATTCTGGAATAAAATAGAAGATTCCATAATTTGTAATATTGTGACGGTCAGAAGCCTTTTCCGTTTATTAATAGTAAAGTAGGTCTCCTAGATTTCTATTAAATGTGCTTATAAGATGCAAAAATTATTTTGGCATGTTGATCAAGTGCTCCTTAGTATAAAATTTAATATATCTCTATGTTTGGGATGAAATTGAATAAAATGCTTATAAATATATATATATATATATATATATATATCAATGTTTGTTTATCCCGTATGCGTTCCTATGTCATTCATCCAATTGCGATGAAACTTTGCCGAGTTGTTGGGCGCACGCCCGTGTGAAGGTTTCTGAAATAGTTGGACCCGTTAGGTGGCGCTGAGGTTACCGGCCTCCGTGGCGCGAGTGGTAGCGTCTTGGCCTTTCATCCGAAGATCCCGGGTTCGAATCTCGGTCAGGCATGGCATTTTCACACGCTACAAACATTTTCATTCATCTCAACCTCTGAACCAATACCTAACGGTGGACCCGGAGGTTAAAAAAAAATTGATACTGTGGTCGAGATATTTTGAAAAATTGTATTTATGGTCCGATTTGGCTCATATTCAGAATATGTGTTACATGTAAAGAAATACTTCTGCAAAAAATTTGACCAACTAGTTGCTCTGGGGTTGAGATATTTAAAGCCATCGAGTTGGTCTAGTGGTGAACGCGTCTTCCAAAATCATCTGATTTGGAAGTCGAAAGTTCCAGCGTTCAAGTCCTATTAAAGCAGTTATTTTTACACGGATTTGAATACTAGATCGTGGATACCGGCGTTCCTTGGTGGTTGGGTTTCAATTAACCACACATCTCAGGAATGGTCGAACTGAGACTGTACAAGACTACACTTTATTTACATTCACACACATCATCCTCATTCATCCTCTGACATAATACCTGAACGGTAATTCCCGGAGACTAAACAGGAAAGGAAAGAAGGTGTTGAGATATTTAGAAAAATTGTATTTATGGATCGATCTGGCTCATACTCCGAATATACATTAGTTAAGTGGAAAGAAAATCTTTTGCAAAAACTATATCCGTTAGGTGGCTCCGGTGACTAGATATTTACGAAACAAAAAAAACAAAAATACAAACAGACTTTTCTTCTTATATATATATATATATATATATAAAGAAATATTCGTATGTGTCCCAACTATAGACTAAAACACTACTGGACCGATTTACGGGCGGGAGAAAGAGAAAAAGGGAAATAGGGAAAAATCGAAAAAGGGAGAGGTTAAATTTTGTGAAGTTCCGTAATGTTCATTTTGTTAATGTTTTATCACCCTTTCAATTGTGTTCATTTAATCTATATATATACTCAAATCTAGCATTAATCTAGCATTGTCGGGTCTGATGGTACAAAATAAATATGTTTTCTGAATAAACAAGCAGGGTTTTTAATTGTTATCGATTTGTATCGTATTAGGAATTAAAAGACTTCAAAAATTAAAATTATATTAAAGAAATTTTGATTTCTGGTTCTTGAAACCCTGACTAGGATTAATCCATTTAAATAAATATTCATATTTTACTATTTTCATAAGATGTTCAATGTGTAACTAAGATAAAGAGAAGGACATTTTAAATTTTACCGCTAACTGTTCTATTCTAATGGAATTAGGAAGGGGAAATACTTTGCAAAAACCGTATTAATTGTGTATGTTGTGAAAGAGTAGTTGAACTGTAAGAACTGGTATATATAAAGTAATTATTGCAAGCGAGTCTGCTATTATAGACTAATGTTAGTTAAAGAATTTACTAATGAAAATAATTACAATCTCTTAATAATTATTTGTTCAATGGTTAAAAATAGTGTCGGTGTTTCATTCTTTAAGTTGGGATTGTTTGTAATTTTTTCTTTGCACGGGAACTTTTTTACTTTATTTATTTTCGTTTTTTTTTGGCTCAATACATTCTCCAACGGTTCTTAGAGCAGGAAAAATGTTAAGCGATTATGAATTTGTTACTGTCACGTTATTATAAATTTAAAAATAAAGAATATTCGCCTATTTTTATTATTATTATTATTATTACTTTTTCTGTTAACATACATTTCTGCAGATCACAGAAATAAAACTCTTTGGGATTTAAAATAGTAAAATTTTGAATCCCAAATATCCAAATAGACATTTAAAGTTTGAAATATTTTTTATTCAAATATGTACAAATTTAGCGTTGAAAACTCCGAAATGTTTCACACTCAAGTGTCTTTATGATAAGTCCATTTTAACTTTTACTGTAGTATAATATGTACAGAGTGATTCAGAAGGAAAGGAAAACAATCTTGGAACTGATTCTACAGCTCGAAGTAAGGAAAAAAGTTCATACTAATATATTTCTGAAAACGCTTTGATATTAAGTTACGCCTAGCCAAAACATTTCGCTCTATATGATGATTTCAGTTACATATGGGATACAAACGAACATACGTGTATACGATAATTTATATGTGTACACAGACTATGATTTTTTCATAAACGATCTAAATGGGAAAGTTCCGTCTGATTTAAACGTCATTAATTAAACCTCAACTTTTCGAACGGACAGAAACTGAAACTTGGCATTATAATCCCATAGTCTAAAAAAAAACTACAATGTATCCCCGTGCGAAGAATAACACTTCAGCCGGTCTGTAATAGATTGTATATGTACTGAGGTAATTTAGAATGAATATTTCGTAAATTTTAATTTTTTAATAAGCATTACTAACGATTTAAAAATATAAAAACCTAAAACAAAAATATTTTATTTTTGTTTAATAATTTAAAAAAAAAATTAATTCTCTTATTTCGTTTTCTTAATCACGGTTGTAGATATATAACTAAACAAATTCGATTACCGAACTATTAAGTGGATTTATAGGATATTGCAAGAATGTATGAACTTTAAAGATAGATTACAAATACATAAAAAACGTATGATTAAAGTGGATTTATAGGATATTGCAAGAATGTATGAACTTTAAAGATAGATTACAAATACATAAAAAACGTATGATTAATTTTATAATTAATATTTTATATAAAAGAGAATTTATTATAAAAGAGCTGAAGTCAGATTCAATACCGAGTAATTTTATTGAACTTCAGGTGGCTGTAAACGGAGCTGGAGTAATGGACGTGACGAAATTGGAGCACGCTGTGCAAAGCGAATAGCAATAAAGCTCGCATGTGCAGTGTGCAATGTATTTAGATAACGATAAAATACTGTTTTATGCATGCACAATATGCTTCCATAACGTATTCTACTGGTGATTGTGTGCAGTAATTTTATTTATTACGGCGATATCTACGATACGATGTATAAAATTCATTCTGTTCTTATTTTATAACTTTTGACGAACAATTAAACCGGTGTATAAACATAATTTATAGTTGTTCTTAAAAGTAAAACTTCAAAGAAAATCCCAAAATGCTTGCGTTTTATAAATATCCTAAACATACCTTAAAGTAGTAATATCCATGGATAGTTCTAGGGTATAAAACCCACCGGGTTTATTCTATTCCAGTGGCAAACGCGTCTTCGCAAATAAGCTGATTTGGAAATCGAGAGTTCTAGCGTTCAAGTCGTAGTAAAGTCAGTTATTTTTATGCGGATTTAAATACTAAATTGTGGATATGGGTGTTCTTTGGTGGTTGGGTTTTAATTAACCACACATCTCAGGAATGGTCAAACTGAGACTGTACAAGACTGCACTTCATTTATACTCATACATATCATCCTTGTTCATCCTCTAGAGTAATATCTGAACGATAATTCCCGGAGGCTAAACAGGAAAAGAAAGAAAGTTCTAGGGTATAATGAGGAATTACACAAGGCGTGTAGATTATGATAAGAAGTTAATGATTTTTACTTTCCCGTTTACAGCAATATTAAAGCCAGAATAACTTTAAAGGCAAAATAATAATTATTATTATGTAGCTGTAAAGGGAATGTATTTAGATCAAGCTAAAGTGCTGATATAGGATTTTTAGCGAATGTCGATGTTTCACGAACCCCTAAGTGCAAAAAACGTATAAAAAACCGTAGAAATTTCCGTAAGATATATGTACGTATGTGTGTTGTCCTGCGTTTTGATTAATATTTTAAGACTAGCTCGACAAAACGAGTGGTAGCGTCTCGGCCTTTCACCCGGAGGTCCTGGGTTTGAATCCCGGTCAGGCATGGCATTTTTTCATACGCTACATTTCCATATCCCACGCACAGGCTTCAAGCTTACTGTGGTGATGTCATCAAACAACCAAAAAAAAAAACCACCGTGTTGGTCTAGTGGTGAACGCGTTTCCCAAATCAGCTGATTTGGAATTCCAGCGTTCAAGTTCTAGTAAAGTCAGTTATTTTTACACGGATTTGAATAGATCGTGGATACCGGTGTTCTTTGGTGGTTGGGTTTCGATTAACTACACATCCCAGTAATGATTGAACCGAGACTGTAAAAAACTACACTTCATTTACACTCATACATAACATCCTCAGTCATCCTCTGAAGTATTATCTGAACGTTAATTACCGGAGGCTAAACAGGAAAAAGAAAGACTAGCTCAATGTAAATTATTTGAAAATGGCTCAAAAAACGTCTATATAGGAGTATTGATGGCTTTAAAGTTTGAAAAAAATTAAAAGGGGAAAGGAAAGTTATCACAATTTTGAATTTTTTAAGTTTTGTATTTTTTAATCATTAATAACTCCGTAAATATTAGTATTATCGATTAATGTCGCATTAAATAAATTGTTAATACTTTTATTGTCAACAAAATGACATCTTATTTATTTAAATAGATTGATAAACCACTGAGATATTTTTTTTATACATTTATTTTCTAATGCGTACATTGCAATCTCTTCAACTAGTGAACAATAAACAACCCCGCCCTTCCCATTGCCAAGTGATATGTATGACATTCAAATGAGTCTTGTACGGACTCAGGCCGACCATTCCTGAGACGTGTGGTTAATTGAACCTCAACCACCAAAGTAGCCCACAGGGCTTGTTTAGTGGTTAACTCGTAATCGCAAATCAGCTGATTTTAAACTCGAGAATTTTAAGGTTCAAATCCTATAGAAGCAGTTACTCTTATACGCATTTTAACACTAGATTGTGAATACCGGTATTCTTTGGTGTTGAGTTTCAATTAACCACACATCTCAGAAATGGTCGACCTGAGACTATACAAGACTACACTTCATTTACATTCAAACAAATCATCCTCATTCATCTTTTGAAGGATATACCTCCGGTAGTTCCGGAGGGTAAACAGAAAAGACAGAACAATCATATATGGGTATATGATTTTGCCGTATAAAAGCAAGTAACTTTTACTAGGATTCTTTTACCCTAGAACCTTTGACTTCAAAAATCAACTCTTAAGTAATTGTTTGCAAAGCCGAGTTAACTACTAGACTAGCCTACCAGGCTGAAACTAAAGTGTAACGCAAAATTTATGCGTGAAGACAGGAATAAAACTATGACCCTACTTAATTTTTATTCTTCAAAGTTGAAGGCAAAAACAGATAAGATGGTATCTTATTTCACATTTATTAGTTTTTTCTAATATCATTAAACACATCTTATATTAACCCACGAGATTTAGTTGAAATATTTCCTTACGAGAGAAATATACAGCGGGTTATTAATCTTTGTTAAGATAACTTTGGTACCAACCGGTAAAATATAGCCAAAACCTCTAGAAACACTAAAAACAAATTTATAGAATTATGTACTAAAATAGTTATTTAATGATGATTTCTAAAATTGTTTCCTATTTATATTTCATAATTTATTATGAAATTAATATTAATGATTTCATTAGTTTTAATGAAATCATTAATATTTAAAAACTCAATTCAGTATTTGAAATAAAGGTCTATCAAGGCGAAATCGGAGAAAGTTATATTTTTATTTCCTTGTACGAAGTAAAGGAAGTATTGTGATCGCGAAAATTTTCGCTTTTCAGATTTCAACGGAAATGTCCATTTTGACAATTTTCAGGGTGACGTTTGTACCTTTGTTACGTACGTATGTTCGTATGTATCTCCTATAACTCAAAAATGATTAGCCGTAGGATGTTGAAATTTTGGATTTAGGATTGTTGTAATATCTAGTTGTGCACCTCCCGTTTTTATTACAATCGATTGGACCAAGAAAGCCCAAAATCAAAAACGTTTGCTTAACTGCAGTAAAAAACCCTCATTTTGAGTTTTTCAATGATATATCATAAGTAGTACTTATTTCATTGGTTCCAGACTTACAGCCAAGTAAAATTTTAATTACAATATATTTGGATCTTACAAGGAGAAGGCACATCGGTTTGAATCCAACTTCATCTCCTTTTTTTTATCTTTTTTTTAATTTAAATATTTTGTTTTATTAATAATTAACCTCTGATTATAAAAAAATAGTAATTTAATAATAATATTTAGAAAAAATATCAGAAGTTATTAATGAAATAAAATTTTATGTACTTTTCGTTTTAAAAAAATGTGTGTGATTAATGGGCGTACAAGGAAGTCATGCGGTGTCACATCAGATTTTTTATGCTGCAGTTGTATGTCATTTGTAAAAAAATATAGGTGTTAAAGTTTACTGTAAATATAGCAAAATATTGCGTTCAGTTTAAGAGCGCTTGTAAACAAATCGGTAACAATACAATAAATTCGTTATGTTGTATTGAATATAATGAGACGATAACTGATTAATAAATGTTAAAAATGAATGTTTTAAAATATAATACTTTATATTCATCTATATGTACGAAAAGGAGATACATATCTGATGTATGGTTCTATATGACCCAAATCGTTCCTACCGCATCTAGCCTATTGTCCATGACAATAGCGCCTTTCTTCCTTAGAATATCTTTTTTCTTTGAAATAAGCCAGGTAGCCATTCATAGATTTTTGGCTTGTAACCAAAAAAAACCTAAAATTCATTGCTATAAGACGATAAGAATATGAATGGATCTAAAAGATTCAAATATCCCAACGGTTTTTCAAATCGGTACCTGAAATAATATAATAACAACATATTAAGGCATCCTGGAATAGTCACTTTAATATTGGAGGGACAGGTAGAAGGGAAAAATTGTGCAGGCAGGCAACGTTTGTAAAATTTAAAACAAATTTTTAGGGATGTAGGTTGCAGAGGGTATACGGAAATGACACGACTGACACTAGATAGGGAATCTTGGAGAGCTGCATCAAACCAGTCAAATGACTGGACAAAAAAATTGTATTCCTTCTAAAAATTACTTTAATCCTACCAGGAGGTCCTTTCTAATTAAAACTTTTCTCTTATTCACTTATCTAAAAATGCTTACAACAGATACGATTAATAACCCACTACCACTTTAATATTTATTTTATAAAATAAAATTAAAAAAATATTTAAATAAAAAATGTAATATTTCCTTACCTTTCAACAGTCGCATATATTTTCCCTTGTAAAAGTTTTAGTCCCATCTTCTTCATAAATTCCCTAAATATGAATCTGGCCGAACATCTGTATTCTTTCAAACATGAAATAAAAGTTGTATATACTTTAATTTGCTAATAAAGGTTTGGTAGTGGGTTTCGTTTAAAGATGCCTGAGTTTTTTCCCAGATTTCTTTTTATTATCTCTCTTTATTGAAAACTCTTCAGATCAGTAATATGCTGATCTATTTAGGCTATCTCGATCTTTTAAAAGTATGTTTGCGGTACGAATGAGTTACAACTTTGATTAGTTTGTCTCGTTTCATCGTCCCTCTTGGTGATTATTTTATATGTACGTCCTTTTCTCCTTCCTGTTTACCCTTAAAGATTTATCCTTTTCCTTTTTTTATCCTTTTCTTATTCTTTTTTTGTTGCGCTAAAGTTTTTGTGACTTGTTACTTCATCCTGTTAAAAATTAAATCTAGATTAACCATATTTTTCCTGAAATCAAATTATTTTTCGTTATAAACAGTAGTTGTTTAAATAGAAAGATTAAACCGGTGTACTACATACACCGTACTTTAGGGAAAAAATATTTTATTTTATTTTTCCAATACCTAATTTTATTATAGTTAATAAATTCTAAAATCAAAAGTAATATAATTTAAGAAAGATCGGGAGTCTACTCTATTAATAACCATACAAACACTAAACGTAGGAAAAACTTGTTAAATACTTACTATATTATATTATTAACTAAATTTTCCGATTTCTTTTAATTATATTATTTATACTTAATTTAAAGTTATATTAATAGAATACTTATAGTAGTCATACGTACAATTCTTTCCATATTTTATAAAAAAATAAACTTAATCGTTGAGAAAATTATGAAAACAATTTTAATTCTTTAAATAACTTATGCAGGCTTATGTTGTTTCTATTTTACGCGATTCTAAAATATTCTTTAAAATTTCATTATTTAAAAATAAAAATATCTTTATTTTAATTTATTTAAAATTATAATTATACAATAGAAATCCACTTATTTTAATTTAATTGAGGGTTGTCTTCAGTTACTCTACTAATAACCAATATCATAGCTTAAAAGATGATATTAAACAGTTCTGAGCAATCTTTTATAAAAAAAATTTCTATAAGTTTAACGTGCTAGATAAATATTGTTCACATCTATTGTAACTTCACTGCTATGATCTTTGTATTTAAATTCACTTTCATTTTTGCTATTTTGATCTTGGAGGTCACCAATCAGGTGTAAAATTTATTTAAATGACATTCACAAGATATGAAGAAAAGTTTACCGCAGATATTGTTACTGTGGTGAAATCAATGGAAATTGAATAAATTGTTCTGGTTATTGTCTTCTCTCAAATAAAACTATATATAATTAAGAACCAGTTATGCGAGTTAAATAATGAATAATTCCGTATGAGACCAATCAAAACAAATTTATTAAATCGAAAATTAAAAGATAACGTTTAAACACTTGTAAAATATTATACTGATTTTGTTTTTGGATGATAGTAAAAAATTGACGAAAAATTCTCCTTTAACACTACAGTTTTGCTTTTTTCTGCGTTAATAAGATTCGTTATTACAGACGAAATATTGGGGGCGAAATCAGTTTTTAAAAAAAAATTACGGAACCGGGAAAATATTACGCAGTAAATAAAGTACTACTAAATTCAGGTACCGTTATAAAAAAAGTTTTCTATTTGGATGTGATTTGATGAGGTTTGTCAACAGGCCGTTGCGAAACAGTTTTAATGTGACAATTTTAACTGTTGAGTCACCCTAAGGGGATGAAAATTTACAAAGTAATTTTTAAATATTCAAATTTAATTCAAAAAAAAACATTTGAATTTGCTTCATATGTTGTTTAAAAGTTTTTTAATCCTTGCTTAAAGATAACGTAAGACTTGCGAATTAGTTTCTAAGATAATTCATTCAATAACTGCTGTATTATTAAAGATGGAATTAAAATACCATTAGTTGAAATATGCTTTTATTTATCATAGCCAGGTTAAAGGCTGCAGTATTATGACTTTTGGCAGTATCTTACATAGTTTAATATTGTATAATTTAATAATCCTTAGCTACGTCTATGCATTACTCCCATCGCTTTACTAGAGGTTTTATCCTACCGACAAAGAATTCTTTATCTGATCCAGTTTTGTACAAATGTTTTTAAGTTTTCATTGGTATTATAAATGACTCATACAAGTGTTAATGCTGTGAAATAGCAAATAGAAAGAAGTTTTTTGTGGTGAATTTTTTGTGGAGTTAAGGTGAGATAATTCCTTCATTAAAAACCATCATAAGAAAACTAGTAATAATTAACTTGTATGTATGATTGGTCAATCAATCACTTTGGTGGGTGTTTTCTTTTTTAAAAGCAATTCGATTTGTCTGTAATTAATTAAGTATAAAGTAATCGCATATACAATCACCAAATCACACAATAATTGAATAAATATTAATATTTATCAAACTTCATAAAGCAATAAAAAATTTAAAAGAAAAAATCTGATGTGGACACGACATGACTTTCTTGTACGCCTATTAACTTACATACACACATTTTTTTGTTGCACTTCATTTAAATTTATTTCATTTGAAAGTGAGATACGTTCCTCCACTTCTGTAATAAATTAGGCAGTTACACAATTGCTGAAATATTACTTTTTATTAACATCAAATATTTATACAATTATTAATTCAACAATCTCACATGAAATATTAGGTTAGAGTAAAAGTCCGTTTACTGCTCGTATTATTACATCAGTATTATTTGTATCTTCGTGAGTTGCTGATCAACAAAAGTTTCAGATTTCTGGTGTTTCGTATAAATAAAAGTTAATAATAATTAAACTATTCCGTTTAATGAACTCTTGTGTAATATTAAGTTTTTATTATTGGATTATTTGGTAAATAATCAAAAATTAAAAAGAAACAATCACACAGGAAAAAGAAATATAGCATGAAGAAATATCACTCAAAGAAAACCACAACAAAATAAATATAAAGAGGAAGAAAATGTCAAGAACAAGGAAAGAATAAAAAGCTTAAGGGAAGCTAAAGCTAAGAGAGAAAGAAAAAGCTAAGAGAAAGTTAAAGAGAAAGAAAATGTTAAAACCCAAGAAAGAATAAAACCATTAAGAGAAGATGACAAATATAAATAGGAAGATAACGGTAAGACCAAGGAAAGGATAAGAAGATTGAGAGATGATAATAAATATAAAGAGAGAGAAAATTTGAAAACTAAAGAACATGTACATAAATTAACATCAGAAAAATTATATTAAACCAAAGAGCGATTAAATGATTGGCACCAAAAAACGAATAAACGAAATGAAGATAAACTCCTGCTTAGGGAGAATATTGTCCGACAATATCAGACGAGTAATGAACTAAAAGATAAGAAATTTTTGCAATTTATTAATGATCGGGCATGTGTGCCTCAGTGTGTATGTTGTTCTTATGAGGGTCTATTTTTCAGTCACTCTGTAGTTAACTTTAATGTAGATAAAATTAAACAGAAATTCCAGAATAATTAAACAGAAATTAAACTAGAACATTAAAAAATAATACGATTCTAAATTATAGTTTTCAATTAATATTAAATAATCAGATGTTTCACCAAATTTATTACATATACACACATGTAATAATGCTTATTATATTACATATAAACATTTTTAAATGTGCGTAAAATTTTATTTCACTAATAACTTCTGATTTTTTTTCCTATCGTTATTATTGAAGAATTATTTATTGTAAAAAGTTTTTACAATTTCGGGTTAATAATTATTAATAAATCAATATATTTAAATAAAAAAAAAGTTAACAGAAATAAATTTTAAAAAAAAGATGAAGACTAATTCAAACCGATGTGCCTTCCCGTATAAGATCCAAATATTTCATTAATTAAAGTTTTATTTGGCTATAACTCTGGAAAGAATGAAAATAAGTACCACTTATATCATTGAAAAGCTCTCAATGAGGGCTTTTCTTTTCTTTTTGTAGCACAAAAAAGAAGTGTCACTCTATAAATAAAATAACGTAAAATAAAAGTAAATTTAATAATATTAAAATTTATAATAATTATGATACCACTAAGTACAAAATTGAAACAAAAGAAGGTGTTCACAAACGGATTACAATAACGACCTAAAAGTGAAATGTAATTTCTTCATTTATTCACGAACATAACCAAATCTTAGCAAAGAGAAAAAAAAATGTATGTTTAATCCACTTCATAATTTTTTTTAGTAAAAAATCTGGTAATGTTAAAAGTAATAAACTGTAAGTTGATGAGATTAATTAAATTGCTACAAATGTAGAAAATTATCTTCTGCACACAATTAGATCAGTGCGGGGAACAACGTAGCTATAAGGAAAACTCAAATTATATGAAGTACTTTGTGTGGACATAAAGTATATTTATTCGTTTCTATAAAAATTATTATAATGAAGTTTTTTAGTCGGTTTTAAAAAAAATCTATATCTTTTCAGTTTTAAAATAATTTTAATCCTTTATGAGTTAACAGAAATAAATTAAAAAAAAAAGATGAAGACTAATTGCGCAAATTATGTTAATGAAATTTTTTTTCTTTAATGTTCTTGTAGATTATCATTCTATTTAAATGATAATAAAATATCAACCGAGAGTATGACATTTTTTTAATATTTTATTAATAAACGGTAAATGAGAACTTTATAAATTTTGTAAGACAGATTTAATTTAAGGAATAATAAAAATATCAGTAAAATTGGAATTTTCATTCTTGTAAATAAGTAGGATATACTGCTGAAAATTATATTTTTCAAAATTATTTACGTAAACACTACTAAAAAAAAAATACTTAAGATTTATATTTTTACGTCAAATATCTTTAATGTGTTTAATTCTGTTATTTAGTTCATAATTTTAAATAATAATTGACAGAAAATCTAGTTAAATTATATAAAATAAGTTATAAAAAATCTGATGTGTACACCACACGACTTCCTATTACGCCAATTAAATTTACATATACACATCCTTAAAAGCATTCAAAATTTTATTTCACTTTTCTGATTTTTCATATATATTTTTTTTATTGTTATTATTGAATAATTATTTATTGCAAAAGATTTTTTACAATCGCTGGTTAATAATTATTAATAAATCAATATATTTAAATTTAAAAAAAAGATTTTTTACAATCGCTGGTTAATAATTATTAATAAATCAATATATTTAAATTTAAAAAAAAATAAGTTAAAAATAAAAAAGGAAATGAAGTGGGATTCGAACTGATGTGCCTTCTCTTTATACGATCCAAATATTTCTTTAATTAAATTTTTTTGGCTATAACTCTGGAACCAATGAAAATAAGTACCGCTTATAATATATCGTTGAAAAGCTGTCAATAAGGGCTGATTACTGCAGTTAAGAAAAAGTCCAAAACTCAATTTGTTTTTGATTTTGGGTTTTTTTGGTTACATTTAGTCCAGTCGATTGCAATCAAAAGAGGTGCACAACTAGATATTTCAACAGTCCTAAACCAAAAAATGTCAACATCCTACGGCTAATCGTTTATGAGTTATGCGACATACATACATACGTACGTATATACAGAGATATGTACAGAGGTCACGCCGAAACTAGTAAAAATGGATACTTCCGTTGAAATCTGTAAATCGAAATTTTTCGCGATCACATGACTTCCTTTACTTTGTACAACGAAGTAAAAAAGTTAAAAAAAAAAATATATATATGTTAAGTCGGATTCGAAACGATGTGTTCATGTTTACTCATTCGACACGTTTTCACGTAACACCACATAACTACTTGAGCGACGTGAAAGAAAATTAATATACAAACTAATACAAAATGCTGTTACGGACACCACAAAAGAATGCGATCCAATTTGGTGTCCACCACAATGCAATTGTATAATTGTACACTTTATTAAAGAAGTGGTGGATCATATCTCACTTTCAAATTTTAATGAAGTGCAACAAAACATGTGTATATATAATTTTATAATTTAATAGGCGTACAAGGAAGTCATGTAGTGTCTACATCAGATTTTTTTTATAATTAAATAAGTAACTATAGTGCGGCATTTTTTGTTTGAGTTTAAATCATATAAACTTCTGATTTTTTTTCCATTAAAATAATGAAGTAAATGAAAATTTTTATATTTTGAAAATTTTCTAAAAATAATGAGTAAAATATTCATGATAACGATTTTGATTGTTTAGTACAGTTAACTTTGATAGAAACCGTTAAGGAATTTTATTAAATAAATGTTTTAGACTGGCAGGAAGTCGTATCGTAAATACAAGTAGTAATTACACTGTAGTTACCGAGTGGAATGTGGTTTTCTTCGACACATGAAGTATAAAAATATGTATACCGTCATATTTTTATTATCGTTAAAACAATTAACAAAAAAAATATTTTCAGAATTTATATGAAGCAAATAAATTAATTACTTTAAAATTAGTAAAAATGAAATTCTGTAATTCAAATATAATATATACCTGCATTTGTACATAAATAGGGGGAAGAGAATACATATTAGTTTTATGAAATATTTTATTCTTGATCATCGGACTCAAAAAAGGGTTTTGTGATCGGCTAAGAGGCTCTCTCTCAGCTCACTCTTTATATTGCATGATGGTTCTACACATTTTGGCATCCTCAGTAAAAAATTAACTTATACAGGTGAAAAAGAGATCAAAAATAAAGAAAAAGGGTAAAAGGAAAAAGTATTCAATTGAACAGTTTGAAACTATAATAATAGATAAACAATTCCACTTAGAGGATACCTAAAATCTTTTCCAGACATTCCCGATCACAATCTCTAAATTGAAGAATTTTTATTTGTGATGGTAGGAACGATCACTTTCAATCATAATTTAACGATTTTTTAACTTATTTTCAACTTAACCCAGCTTTAAGTTGAAAATTTTAATTATATGTAGCAAAAACCATCGTTCTTTCGTAAATTAAAGAGCCATACGAGGATTTTCTCCTGGTTTGTAAAGGAAAAACCTCACCGATTCACAGAATTGTGTGAAGTGAAAAAGTATCTAACTGAATTTAGGCAGGTTCCCATTCGGTGGGAATACTTTTTTTTTAGAGTTATTTAAATCGGTAAAACTGAAATTTATGCAATTTTGATATTATGATCAATTATATTCAATTTCTAATTGCACTGTGCTATATCGCCTATGGTCTATAACAAGTAAATTATTGGTTCAAATTTGTTTTAAACTAGTAAATAGTAGAGTTATATAAACAAATTTTTATAAATTATCAGTAAAGCAAACTGATTTTAAAGAACCTATTTTTATTTATTATTATTATTATTATTTTTTTTTTGATTGAACGCGCTGAAATAAATAAGTTTCGTTACCATTAGCATCATTCACGACGATGTATTAATATTTAAAATAAATAAAAATTGAATTACCTAATAAATTATGAAACAATATATTTTAAATATTACTAGCGGACCCGGCAATGCTCGCTATTGCTATATATATAGTGAGAGAGAGTGAGAGAGAGAGTGGGGGGGAGAGAGTGTGTGAGAGTGGGAGAGAGAGAGTTTAAATGAACACATTTGAAAATTTGCTAAAAAAATTAAAAAACTTGGGGAAGAAGGAATTTTAACTAATTTAAAAATTATTTAAAATTTTAAATAATTTAAAAAAAATTATTTATGTTCCGATTTGACTCATATTTAGAATATGTAATAGTTGATGTCATACTTGAAAAAAAAATATTTTTGCAAAAAATGGACCCGCTTGGTGGCGTTGGGGTCGAGATATTTCAGAAAATTGTATTTATGGTCCGATTTGGCTCATATTCAGAATATATGTTACTTAAATGGAAATAGATTACCTCTGCAAAAAATGGACCCGTTAGATGGCGCTGGAGTCGAGATATTTGGAAAAGTTGCATTTATGGTCCGATTTGGTTCATATTCAGAAAATGTATTAGTTACGTGAAAAAAAATATTTTTGCGAAAAATAGTGTCGCTACGTGGCACTGAGGTTGATATATTTAGAAAAATATTATTTATGGACCGATTTGAATCATATTCAGAATATATATATATATATATATATATAATTTCTCCTCTATAGACTACAATACTACTGGACCGAATTACGCGCGGGGAAAAATGGGAAAAAATAAAAAAGGGAAATAGGGAATATTGGAAAATGGAAAAAATGAGACATGGGAAAAAGGAAAAAGAGGAAACTATAAAATTAGAAAGAAGGAAATAGCAGAAAAGGGAAAAGGGTAAAAGGGAAATATAGAAAAAGGGAAAAGGGAGAAAAGGGGAAAAGAGAAATGGAAAAGGGATAAAGTGAAAGGTTAAATTTTGTGAAGTTCGTAGTGTTAATTTTTTATCAAACTTTCAATTGTTTTATTTAATATATATATATATATATATATATATATATATATATATTTATATAGCAAATCTAGCAATAGCGAAGCATTGCCGGGTCTGCTAGTCTTAAATAACTTTTTATTTGTTGAACATTTTTATTTGTGGAATATTTTTTAGTTTGTTCAATTTAACACAGAAAACATAGAAAAATCAAAAATATTTCTTGAAAGGTGGTTTTAGAGATGGGGAACAGAAAAGAAAACCCCGATTTTTTTAATCTTTCAAACTATTTTTGGTTTATTTAAATATATAATGATAAATTTTACAATAAAACTTCATCATAAAATATCCCCACCCAAAAGAAAAATCTTAGGTAACTTTTTATATGTATAATCATTTTTCCAGTAATAACCAATGCCAGGAAAGTATTACAACTTTGTTGTCGGGTATTTCCCATAAATACATCGTAAATTCTTATCAGTTAACTTCTCAATATAGTGATATTGAGAATGACCAGTGGGACATAGGTTATATTTATGCTGATAGGATTCTAAAAGTTAAATTGATATGCAGATGATCGTAAAGCTAATTCATTTAATATAATTTCTTTACGGATAATTTAATTCGAATAAATGAGGAAAGAGATTTAAGAAATCGTTGATTTTTTTATTTCATTCTACCAGATTATGTAATAAAATAATGATTTGATTTGATTTTTATTGAATAAAACTGAGCAAAGAAATGGAAAGCAAAAATAAGGATAAAAATTAATATCGACTTACGATTGTTTTGATTTCTTTATATCTTTTTGTAAAAGTTCGGTAAATTTATATAAATTCGTATTCGTTGATTTTATTTTATCGCTTAAAATATTTTTTTTAAATTTTCAGGAATCCTTATTGACTTTTTCTGATATAATAGACTGATAAAAACAAAAAATATCGGTATAAAAATGCTATAAAAATTTACAAAATTTTTTTATTTAATTCGATCGGATTTTATATAATACTGATTTCATAGGATTATTAAAGCATAAAAATAAAAGTAAATAACTGGTATAAAGGAACCGATAGGAGAGAGAACGAAATTAAATTAAATTTTTGTCATATTTTTGTTAAATATATTGGTAAATTTTCAAAAATTCTTTCACTTAATCAGTATCTTGTCACTTTTTCAACAGTTCTCTCCCTTTTAACTCAAATTCCGTGGTTTGAATCTCAGTCATACCTGGTATTTTTCTCACATACAAACTTCATTTTTCATGCAGTCGAAAAAAGTAAATGTAACTGATTTTAATATTTATTTAAATCAGTATCTATGAAGTTATTGATTTTAATAACTATGTAGTCTTTCGGTTATTTCTCAAATAAATCTCGTGACGGTTCAATGACCTCTCTCGGTTAATGAGAGACAACTAAAGACGGGTTAATTAAAAACTAACGGCGTTAACAGTTAGTTTAGATGGAAATTCTTTTAAAAATATAAAACAATCTTTGCTTATGTTTTACCTGAAAAAGATTATATTTCACAAAAAAGAGATATAATTTCCCCATCGATAATCACTTGAGTTGTAAGAATTTTAAAAATAAACAATGCTTTTAGAAGAACAGAATATATTGGTAATACTCTTTGTCTGTAGCAGAAATTATTTTGGTTAACGGGATGAGATGAGCAGTATATTTTCTTTGAAATTTTGCTCTTTTGGTTCAGTAATAAAATGGTAAATTCAGTTTTCTTGAAAAATCAAAGTAAAATTGAAAATTTTGCATTTCAAAATGTTTAAAAATTCAACTAACGGCTACTCTACGCTCTTCCCTGTACTGTGACGTAAAATCTGATGTGGACGCCACATAACTTTCTTTGCACGCGTATTAAATTACATTACACATATTTTTTTAATGAAAAGTACATAAAATTTTATTTCATTTATAACTTCTGATATTTTTAAATTTTTTTTTTTATTGTTATTAAATTATTATTTATTGAAATTTTTTTTTTGCTGTCATAGGTTAATAATTATTAATAAATCAATATATTTAAATTAAAAAAAATTAAAAGAAGGAGATGAAGTTGTATTTGAACCGATGTGCCTTCCTCTTGTAAGATCCAAATATTTCATTAATTACAATTTTGTTTGGCTATCACTCTGGAACCAATAAAAATAAGTACCACATATCATATTTCGTTGAAAAGCTCTCAATGAGGGCTTATTACTTTTTTTTTTATATACCATCTTAAAACTCACAAGGGGCGATCGGCATTCGCCCAATAGACGTTACCTCAGTCGTACTAGTGAGCCGTGGTGGTGAAGAAGCCCACCCTAGCTTAGGGCCGATACTCCCCGTCGAGGTCTCTCTTGGCTCATCAGAACTCCGTGATCTTCCGCTTTTGGAAGGCCAGGATGCCCCTTCCCAAGAGATAGGGCTTATTACCGCAGTTAACGAAAAGTCCAAAATCCAATCGATTGCAATCAAAAGGAGAGGTGCACAACTAGATGTTACAACAGTCCTAAATCTAAAATTTCAATATCTTACGAATAATTATTTTTGAGTTTTGCGAGAAACGTACATACGTACAGCAGTCGCGCTGAAACTAGTCAAAAAGGATTCAGGGATGGTCAAAATGGATATTTCCGTTGAAATCTGAAAACCGAAATTTTTTGCGATTTTTCTTCGTACAAGGAATAAAAAGGCGTGGAAATTATTATATACATCTTTTTGTACTGTGACGTCATATTCATTGTTTCCTTAACTAATCCAAAATCTGTTCGTAATTTATATGATAATTTTTCAGAGGTCATTGCGTATCGGCTTGTTAAATCTCGTCGACTTCTGATATACTTTTAGTGACAATAGATGTTTTTAATTTTTGATCATGAAGTCGATCTCCGCCCGTATCCGATTTGAAAAATGATTTTTCTCAATCTTTTTTATTGAATGTAATAAAAATTCTTCCCCAAAGATTTTTTGCTTCTTCAAGCATAAGCAGTCACATTTACTACTGAATTAATTTAATATAAACTAGAATAAAAGTTTAATTACTTTGTGTCGTTCGATCGACAGTACACGATTGACATACTACACGTTAAAAAATTTTGATACTGAATTTTTTACCAAATGTAGTAAAAATTACAGTAAATTTGACGTTTTAGTTTTTAAAAAAATTTATAATGATTAGTTGCGCAAGACTACGTAATATTTTTTGTCCACAACAGCAATCAGTTGTTTACTGATGAAGTGGGAGAAAACTTGCGCAGGTCAGTAACATTTGCAAGTTTAAACATGTCTGAACATGTCACAACTAGCACTGAATCACAGTAGTATTAAATACAGCAAAGATGAAAATAAAATTCTCGTATCACAATAAAATGTTAAGAATTTTTATATATATATTATAAAATAATAATTGTAATATTTTTATCAGTTTTTCGATAAAAAAAATTGTTTATTAGATGAATAAATATCTTAAAATTATTTCGTGTATTTTAAAAGTATAGATATTATACCATGACTTGTAAAAAATTACATTAAATTTTATGAACGTGTGTATTTATCTAAAAATACACTTTTTCTGTTAGTAGCTAATGTATTAGTATGAAAACTCGGAAATCAATAATATTGTATACTTGAAACACCCTCTTGGTTTATTTTTTTGACTTCCTTATTTGGTAATTAATGTATTGAAATTAAATAAGAAAATCCATTTTGTTCACTTTTTATTTATTTAATTCTACCATATTTTTATAAATAAAAAAGTGGAATATATTAAAATTAAAATAATAATTACATTTTCTATGAAAGTAAATTTAAAAGTATTTGTGGTGAAACGTATTTAAGGTAATGTAATCACAACAAAATAAAGGTTATGTACCTTATGCTCTTTGATGTTTATTTTTTCACTCTGATAAAATATTTTACAGATTAAAAAAACGGAAGGTTCTCAAATCGATTTGTGTGTATTTATGCATAAATTAATTCATTGACTTCGGTAATTTTCTTTTTAAGTTTTTCTCTGGTGATCCCGTTGAAAGATTATTTGTTATAAAATCGGTGGGAAAATGTTTTAATTCATGGGCTACGTAAATTATTTGAAGATTATTGGCTATCACAAACGTTATTTATCATCTTCATTTACTGTAATATATATAACGTATATAACTTGAAATCTTTCTGCTTTGTGTATTTTCGTACGAAACTTTAACAAAATTAGTTTGAAATTTTTTTTTTGTCTTCAGCTATTTGATTGGTTTGATGCAGCTCTTCAAGGTGTCCTATCTAGTGCTAGTCATTTCATTTCAGTATACCCCCTACATTCTACTACACCCCTAACAATTTGTTTTACAAATTCTAAACGTTGCTTGCCTGCACAATTTTTTCCTTCTATCTGCCCCTCCAAAATTAAAGCGACTATTCCAGGATGCCTCAATATATGACCTATAAGTCTCTATCTTTTAAGTATATTTTTCCAAATGCTTCTTTCTTCATCTATTTGCCGCAACATTTCTTTATTTGTCACTTTATCCACCCATACGAATTTTAACATTCTCCTGTAGGACCACATTTCAAAAGCTTCTAATCTTTTCTTCTCGGGTACTCCGATCGTCCAAGTTTCACTTCCATGTAAAGCTACGCTCTAAACATGTACTTTAAAAAATGATTTCCTGACGTTTAAATTGATTTTTGATGTAAACAAATTATATTTCTGACTGAAGGCTCGTTTCGTCTGTGCTATTCGGCGTTTTATATCGCTCCTGCTTCGTCCATGTTTAGTAATGCTACTTCCCAAATAACAAAATTTTTGTACCTTCATAATCTTTCCTCTTCCTATTTTTATATTCAGTGGTCCATCTTCGTTATTTCTACTACATTTCATTACTTTCATTTTGTTCTTGTTTATTTTCATGCTGTAGTTCTTGCGTAGGACTTCACCTATGATCATTTTTAGGTCAAATTAAACACATATTTCAGACATTCGTAACTCTCACGCTCGGCGTTAAAATTTTACAAGTATTCTCTTAAATATTTTTTATGAAGACATTCAGTTTGTTATTATTATTTGTAAAAATAAAAAAATTGTAAAATTTTATAGTTATCTGCGGTTACTTTAAATAAAAAAAATAAAAACTCTTATCAAATAAAATCGACTTTTAAAACGTATTAAAAAAAAACCTTTTCGAGTTTGTTTAAAATTTTTAATTTAAAAACGAATTTCAAATAATTTAAAAACTAAATTTTTTAAAATTTATTTTATTTTTTATTTTTTTATTTTTCTGTACGCATTTGAAAGTAGTTTTCTTTTAAAGTTTATTTTAATACTTTTTTCTATGTACACCTTTGTTGTCTTTTGTGTGTTTTGTATAAAAGTTTTAAGTAAACTTGAAAAATGTAAAAAAATAAGGTATTTTTTTAAAAAGTTGATTAACACTATTCATTTTAAAAAAATCGTAAAAAGTAATATAATACTTTTTTTTTTAATTTTGACTTTTTGAGGTAGAGCCATGATTTTTGCTTAGAAAATGATCGATTTTGTGTTTTATTCTAAGCTAATTTTAAAAACAAATTTAAAAAAAAAATTAAATAGCATTAGTTTTCTTTATTTTTAGATAATTTTATGTTGTCAGGTTTATTTATTTACTCTTTTATGTTTATTTATTTAGTATAAAGTGTAAAAAATCCTGCATTTCATAAAAAAAACCAGTTCTTCAATATTACGTGGCAATTTATGCGTTTAAATGTGTATACTAATAATAGCAATAATAATAAAGATTATAATCAAACATGATCATTTTTTTTTCAATTGTATAAACGTTATGTTTTTGAAATAGGTTTTTTTTAAAAATAAATTTTGTTTTATTGAAGATCGGTTGGTTTACTCGGTAAACTCAATAGTGCAAGGTATATGTAGTATAAAGCATATGATATAATGTTCCTTGTTTAAGGAGAAGGAATAAAGAATAGACATATAGGAGCGGGAACGGTAGGGGAAGTGAAATAAGCCGATGGAGGGGATAACAGCCTAAGGGTATGCACTCCGTCTTTGTCTCACAGATGAGATACGGGATGCACTTTGTTCGCTCTCCTTCAATCATGTCGTCCTGCCACTGCAATTCCTCCCCCACTCTGCTTCGCTATCAATCTTTCTTTATTTTTTTATATCTCTTTCTCTATCTTCTCGTTCTTTGTTTCTGGCCAACAGTCCCACGTGGACTCATTATCGTCGCTTGCGCCTCTTAAATAATGGTGGATTGGCTAAGAGTATTCCAAAATTGGATATTCAGTGTAGAAATGATGACATTGCTGCTATGTTACGACCTAGGTCAGTGTATTCTCAGTAATGTATTATGAATGATATAAAGATCTGTACGATTTATTATTTCTACCCATTAAAATTCTTACGTTCAATTACTATTATTATAACTTATTTGTATAGCTGAGAATTATTAAGTCGCTTTGCCTGGAGTGTGATTCATCTTATATAACGTTTAACCTTCGACAAGACAGCTACATATTTCTTCTCCAAGCGAATTTTTTACCGGTTAGAATTAATTCTTATGAAATATTTATTTTATTAAATTTTAATGCAGATTCTTTTTTAAACGAGATTAATTTTCATTTAAAATTACTAAAATATGGAAAAACAATTAGCGCTATTCTCAAAAATAAATAATATATATGTATAAAATCTAAAACATTTTACCGACCGAGTGAGCTTCATTTAAAATAAGATCTTTGAAGGATTATTTATTAAGCCTCAAATGGATTAATACTAAGAAATATAGTAGAAAACTATTTAAAAAAATAAACCAATTTTAAAAAAAACACGTCCTGTTTTCGAATTCCGGTCAGGCTTGACCGGAATTCGAAAATCTTTTCATATGCTACCAATCTCCATCTGGCTGATGACCATAGATTTCGATGCCTGTTTATTCATAAGAAAAAAAAAATGAAAAAGAAAAAATAATGATGGTTTTTTTTTAACTTTTATTTTTGAAGTCGGTGAAACAAAAAACTACCACCAAATTACAAACAACTAATTTAGAACCTATTACAAAAGATTATAGTTTAAAGAAGTGAATAATATTTTTGTTATTTTATTTACGTTGTAATATTTTTTTAAACGTTTAAGTTTTTTAAAATATTGAAATACGAGTAGGCGTACAAAAGAAGCCATGAATAAAAAATATTTTCAGGATACGCAAAAGAAGATAAATCAACATCTCGATGAAATTCAGAAAAAGAAAGCTAGGAAACAAGTTAACGTAACTAATGAGTTACGTTAAGGTTGTTTATAATTTCTTCATGAAAATATTTTTAATGTTAAATTAACTTCCCGCTAGTATTATTCTACGGTAATCTATTTTTATGTAAAGTAAAGGGTATGACTAACAAATAAAAAGTACGGTCATATCGTCTGTATGACCAGGTAAATAAAATTTTCGTTTAAAAATCAATCATTGATATCATGATTAAGAAATTTAGTACTGGAGAACTATAGAATTTTCTTCTACAAAAAA
Source organism: Lycorma delicatula (assembly GCF_047948215.1). Lineage (NCBI taxonomy): Eukaryota > Metazoa > Arthropoda > Insecta > Hemiptera > Fulgoridae > Lycorma > Lycorma delicatula. The sequence continues at coordinate 211,147,506 of NC_134457.1, forward strand.
AATTAATTGAAATCCGTTCGAATTTAGGAAGAATCTTTTACTTTATATAGACTTATTAAAAATAGATTATCCTATTTGAGATCCAAAACGACAAAGGTAAGATTATTTTTGAATATATATTTTAAAACGAAAGAAGAACAGCCCCAACTTATTCGCAAACTATTTCAACCCCATTGTGGGCTTGTTGTATGTTTATTAGATATGAAATAGTGTGAACGGGTAGATCCCTAGACAGCTTTCCGGCTTTACCGAGCTCAAACGAATACTAAGGATTTATTAATTGAAAGAGGTCTTCGTAAACCTCGATCATGATGTATTGAAAGACAATTCAAAATCTGTAGAAAACACTTGCAAAAAAGGGATACATAATAAAGAAAAAGTTGAATTATAAGAAAGGCCCAATCTACGCCAGAATGATCGCGAACTAGAAAAAAATATTCTCGTAGTGAAGATAAGAGAAAAATATCTTGCAAAATCGGGGTGTATCTTAGCCTAACACAAGGACAATACATTACTCATCAACGATTATGAGTTGACTAACTAACTCAGTTGTATGACTAAAAAAATTTGGTTTCTTCATATACCAAACGGCCCCCTATAACTTCAAACTTTCTTTAAGGAAAACACAGATTCATTCAGCGGTAAAGTTCGGTTTTCAGATTTCGACGAAAATATCCATTTCGACCATCCCTAAATCCATTTTTACTAGTTTCGGATGACGTCTGTACGTACGTATGTATCTCGCATAACTCAAAAACAATTAGCCGTAGGATGTTGAAATTTTGGATTTAGGACTGCTGTAACATCTAGTTGTGAACCTCCCCTTTTGATCGCAATCGACTCGACCAAAAGTGTCCAAAAAAACCAAAAATCCAATAAAATTTGCATTTCTGAATTTTTCTTAACTGCAGTAATAAGTCCTCATTGCGAGCTTTTCAATGATAAGTTATTGATTTTCATTGATTTCAGATTTATAACAAAATAAATTTTTTATTAAAGAAATATTTGGATCTTACAAGGGGAAGGCACATCGGTTCGAATCCGACTTCATATATATATATATTTTTAACTCTTTTTATTTTTTAATTTATATATGTTGATTTATTAACAATAATTAACCTGATTGTAAAAAAAAAATTAACAATAAATAATAATTTAATAATAATACAAAAAAGATATGAAAAATCACAAGATTTTAGTGAAATAAAATGTTATGTATTTTCATTTTAATTCAAAACTTTTACAATGAGAGGTTAATAATTATATTAATAAATCAATATATTTAAATTAAAAAAAGTTAAAAAAGATTATATATATATATGAAGTCGGATTCGAACCGATGTGTGCATGGTTACAGATCAGACACGTTCTCACTTACACCACGTATCTACTTGAGCGACGTAAAAGAAAATTAATAAACTAATACACTAAACTAACTAAGATAAATATACATAAACTAATATAAAATGCTAAGAAAATTTTTAAGGCCATTTTTCTGAGTAACTGTCCACTTTATTAATGAATTGAAGTATCGTATCTCACTTTCAAGTAAAATAATTTTAAATGAAGTATAGGAAAAAATGTGTAAATGTAATTTAGTAGGCGTACAAGGAAGTCATGTGGTATCCACATCAGATTTTTTATAAACTCAATATGTGGAATGTTTAATTTTGACCTTATTGTTTCCTTTTTCGCAGTTAATTTTTGAAAAAAGTTATTGAATTTTTAAACACTAATTAATGCATTGTTTTTAAAAACTTTACATTATATCTTTCGGTGTATGGAAAATGAGAAAAGAAAAATTGTTATTTTTTTTATAGTTTTGTTAATGAAAAATGGACCAACTAAATAAGCAGTATACAAGAAAGAAGATATCTATTATTTGTAACCCACGTTTATCTGTTATTCTAAATTTTGTTGCTTACATTGAAATTTTCTGACAGGCAAATCAAATAAATATCTTGTAAGATTTGTAAATATTTCTCATGAAAAATAATTTAAATTTGTATATAACAATTTAATACAATTAATTAGCGAATTACTATTGTTCTATTCGGGTACAAGATTAACAAAATATTAACTCGTTGCAAAATTATCAAAGCTTACTGAAAAACTTCATTTTATTTTCGTTTATAATTTTTTAGAAAAGAAAAAGTAATGAAAATATGGAATAAAGTTCTAATTTTTAATATAATAACGTGTAGAGTGAAAGATTATTTATTTTGGCTACGGTTTGGACGAATTCCAGATAATTATGTAAATTAATTATATGAAATGTAACATTAAGTCGTATTTGCTGCTGTGTGATTTGATTAAATAATCCTTTAATATAATTAATACTGATAGAAATTGTAACATAAAAGTCATAATAATATAAATATATATTTGTTTAAAGATTTGTCTGGCATATTATATGTATAATGTGCCCCTTTACATGATTCATTTTGTGTTGTATATAAAGGTTCTTTAATAATTGTCGCATAAAATGAAGACTCGTTATGGATATGGACAGAATCGTTTTTTTATTCTTGTTTATGCAACATTTTTTTGTGTTATGTAAAAACATTACTTTTTCTGTAGTTGTAGTGTATTATATATAATAAGAAAGGAAGATTGGTATCGTACCAAAAAAATCCCTTCTAAAATATTTATTTTTTTTTAATTGGGAATTTTCTTCCAAGAGATTTGAACTCTAAAAAACGACTTTTTACCTAATAAAGTTGTTTCTTAATTAAGAATAAAAGTTTCTGTTGAAATTTTCAACTACCAACAGATTTTTGTTTTAATTTTGGTACAAATATTTATAAGTAAAACATATTTCTCTCATTAAATTTTTGAATCTGGGTATAAAAAAGAGAAATCAGCTGTTGTGACGTTGTATTACTAAGAGCTCTTGGTATAGTTTTATATTTCGTTGGACAAGAAATAGTGTCTCGTGTTTATTACATAATGCATTGTGATAAGAGGATGTTGTATTATAAGTAATACTTTTTGTTTAATTAAGGCTTTCATTCTAATCTATTACTAAAATTAAGCTATAGGCTATAGCCTTTAGTACGACACGTAATAATGGATACACTGCCTGCTGATCCTGGTAACAACAGTGAGATAACATCCACCGGTATCGATTTACAAACTAGGAAGTGAGAGCTTTTTACCTGATCGAGCAGAGATTCTAGAAAAATTTCACGACGTAAGCTAATTAAAGATAATACAGTCAACAACCTATGTGTTGACTTCGAGAGCAAGACTGATATCGATATCACAGATTCGCAAACGGCGTCTCTGCCATGGCAGACTGTACCGGTTATGCGTGCATCGAAAGTCACATACTTCTTTTACTAAAATAGTTCCTTTATCTAATTGATACGAAGTCCTTCCGATGGAGAACACTATTGTCGAAACTTGTCAGAAGAAGGCTATTAAGACTGATTTAGACCGTTCTCTACGGCAGGACTATTGAAGCTATAAGAATTAAAAGAAAAATATGTAGCCGAAAGTGACTATTGTGAATGAGTTGTAAACGATTGTGAATAATTTCAAAGGATGTTGACATTTACAATTAAAAAAAATAGTGATGTAGTCGCTAGCACAACTCATTGGCTACACATTTACAAGAAAGGATGAAAGGGCATTTCGGGGGGTGCTGAAAATTTGCGTTACTTGATTCCGATCGAGGTTATTAAAGTAGAAATTTAGTTACGGGCATAAAATCTGAAGCATGTTAATCCCCGCCATCAGTTGACGAGGAAACCATTGCTACATTCTTTATCAACCTGCAACTCCATAAAAAAAAAGAGGTGTTGAATTTGAAGTACATTTTCAAGTGTGTAGTTAGCTTCAATGTACCCAGAAGATCTCCTGAAATAGTTCAATCCATGTGTTGCTTGCTAGCAATATGGACACACAAAAAACAACTTTATTGTAAAGTAAAATTAATTAAAAGAACTGTTTTGCCTACTTTTTCACCTAATTCGACTAATGTCCTTGTGAAAGATGCAAACGGTGAGATTTTTCCAATTACACTTGCTCTAAAGTATATTCAAACGGAATATTACGAAGCATAATTTTTTAAAACAATTAATGGTAAAAAAAAAAGTCTAAGTTGATGAAATACATTAATTTAATTCTTTTATCTAGTTCTAGTGCAAATATGACTTTTAAACAGAATAATTACATAGTAATTTAGGTGATATGGGTTAAGTTAAAAAAATTAATATGTTTTTAGTTAAAATGTAATAAAAAATTAATTTGATTTTTCTTAAATACATGTAAATGTTAATAAAAGTATATCTTATAAACGAGTTTATTACACAAGAAATATGAAAAAACTGACAAATTGTTTCAGACTTTTTATTTTTTGTGTGGGAGATCTCATTCTTTTAAGGAAATCACTCATATTTTATTGTTTAATTATAAATGTGATTTATTAAAAACAGGGGGAATAACTGTGTTAAATGTGTAAAAGCTTTAAATAGTGAATATATATTATACGGCTTGATAAGACATTTATCAAGAAAGCAAAGTAATTTATAATGTTCTCGTATTAACTAATCATGCGTTTTATTCTTAACACTGATAATTGTCTCCGCCTTACGCAATGAAATTCTGGATAACTAAGACCTCCTTTATTGTTCAGAGTTGAACGCTCGGAGGAAACGAAGAGCTGGTTTGCTTGAAACATTGTTATCGGCTTACATATACGTAATAATTTTTTTAACTCAATTTCTTCTACAGTAAGAACAATATTTGTGTCTCACAAAAGTTCCTTCACCCCTCTGTTGTAGCAAGGTTGTGGCAAGTAAAAAATGTTCGGCAATGCTACCCCTGTTAAAGTGGTAATGTATAAAATAGTAAAATTTTACTGACGGGAAAACAAGTAAAACAGGAGGCATGTTATGTAATCCATACAAAATTCGTTTTCATAAATTTGAAACATGCAAATATAACTCAGAAAAAAAACTTCATATATTATAAAAGTCAGTTTCTTCTAACAAAAATATATAAATTTCTTGAAAGACAAATGTTTCTTCTGTAAAATATGGGATATACTATTCTATAATTTACTTGTGACGCTACATCTCTAGCAATGAATATGAAACTGAACAACTCGCTTCAAAAATCAGGAATAGTTTTTTTTTAGTCCCTAATGATTTTTGTATCTTAGCAATTTAATTTCATTATTGAAATCTCTAAAAATCTGTAGGAAAATTTAAAGAAAACCACTCGTTCCTTGTTTTTTTTTACCTTTTTTGTCCAGCTCGATTTAATACCCGGGTGGAATACCTAAAAAAATTAAAATACAATCTACTGATCGCGTAGTAAATAATGTGTAAGCATATTCCTCATCCTTTGTGAATTTTTTTGGACCTGATTAAATTCGCACCCCATCACAAAAAATGCTCTCAACTTTGAAGCTTTGTTTTGATCGGTATGATGGTTATTTTTACTTCTTTGTACGAAGTATAGGAAGAATTGTGATCGCGAAAAATTTCGGTTTTTAATTTCATCGAAATATTCATTTTTACCATCCCTGAATCCATTTTGACTAGTTTCGGCATGACGTCTGTACGTTGAAAAAAAATTGAATTTTGGACTGCAGTAATAAGCCCACATTGAGAGCTTTTTAACGATATATCGTAAGTGGTACTTATTTTTATTGGTTCCAGAGTTATAGCCAAATAAAATTTTAATTAATGACATATTTGGATCGTATAAGGTTAAGGCACATCGGTTCTAATCAGCTTCATCTCATTTTTTTAGCTTTTTTTTAATGTATGTTTCTAACTTCTTTTTAATTTAAATATATTAATTTATTAATAATTATTAATCCGTGATTGTAAAAAGTTTTACAATAAATAATTCAATAATAACAACAAAAAAAAATGATATGAAATAAAATCCGAAGTTATTAGTAAAATAAAATTTTATGTATTCTTAAAATATGTATATGTAATGAATTTAATGAAACATCTGATTATTTAATATTAATTGAAAACAATAATTAAGAATCGTATTATTTTTGGATTTTCTAGTTTAATTTTATTTAATTCTGGAATTTCTGTTTAATTTTATCTACATTAAAGTTAACTACAGAGTAACTGAACAATAGACCCTCACAAGAACAACGTATACTCTGAGGCATATATGCCTGATCTTTAATAAGTTGCAAAATATTCTTATCTTTTAGTTCATTACTCCTCTGATATTGTCGAACAATATTCTCCCTAAATAGGAGTTGATCACCATTTCATTTATTTGTTTTTTGTTGCCACTCATTTAATAGCTGTTTGTTTGATATAATATTTCTCATCTTAATTTGTGTACATGTTCTCTAGTTTTTAAATTTTCTCTCTTTTTATATTCATTATCCTTCCTCAAACTTTTTATCCTTTCCTTTGTTTTAACGTTTTCTTCCTCTTTATATTTGTCATCTTCTCTTAAGTTTTTTATTCTTCCCTTGTTCTTAACACTTTGTTGCTCTTCATATTCATCTTCTTGTGGATGTTTATGAGCTATATTTCTTCATGTTATTTTTTTTAAATATTTTTTCTGTATGATATTCTTTTTAATTTTTGATTATTTATCAAATAATCCAATAATAGAAACTGAATATTTTACACCGTAAGGTCAAAATTAACAGTTTTAACCAGTATACGGGAGTTCACTAAACGGAATATTTTAATTATTACTAACTTTTATTTATACGATACACCAGAAATATGAAACTTTTGTTAATCAGTAACTCACGAAGATACGAATAATACTGATCTAGTAATACGAGTAATAAAGGGACTTTTACTCTATCTTACTATTTCATATAAGATTCTTGAATTAATAATTCTATAAATATTTTATGTTAAAGTCATACGTTTTTAACTTTTTTCTTCTTTCCCTTTTTTATTTTAATCAAGACTACTTTAAAAATATATTTTTTTATAAAATTTAACTTTGATTCTCACTTTGGGGTTCGCGCAAAAAGTAACAAACAAGGTCGTGTGAGGTATCAATTTATACATTGCTGAAAACGATTTTAATATTTAAAGTTGTTGAAAGTTAGGTTTTTTTTTTAGTAATACCTGATTTGAAATTTTCGGTTTTAACCCCAGGCCAGTATTATTTACCTTGTAATTATAACGTGGGATTTTTTCAGTATGTCGTTAATATATTAATTGTATTTTATTTATAAATAGCCGCTAGGTGGGAAAGTCCTACAACTGTGTTGTCAGTTTTTTATTTTGTATATATTCAAAATATTACTTTTCATTAACGTACCGATTTGGATGGCATCTTTTTAAATTCGTAGAGACAAAGCTTTTCTAGTGATCCAGCTAAAAGTATTTCCTTCAAAACTCAGGTGGAATTTATTTTCCGAAAAAAAATACATTGTCTCTTTAGACTATTTCAGAATATTTTTTATTAGTGTGTGAATATTTCTTACTATTTAATTATTGCTGCATAATGATGATCTAATGTATTTTTGATTCTCAAAGTAGCTTACGTTTATTAAAAAATTCAACGAAATTAGTGAGAAAATTTAGGTAAATATATTTTTTAAAATATCCAGAGAACTGTATCTCACAATCAATAATTGTTACTTAACAATTTCTTAACACCTTTTTTATCGTACGAGCAGGATTCTTGTTGACCTATCAAAAATTTAAATAAAATTAAGAGATTGTAAAAAAAATGATTTGCATAAATCTTTACTAAAACCTACAAAAATTACTTTTTAATTCTTTAAATTTCGACTTTTTTGAAGTCATCTCTAGATTAAGCGTAAGTAAAATAGTTATTTTTAATTTGGTATTAATTTCTAAAATTCTAAATTTAATAAATAAAAAGTGATTTTTTTTGTTTTATTTGAGAAAAAGGCATTTAAGTAACGCATATTTATAATCATAATAATATATTTGGCTAGTTAATTCGGTAATAAGTACGTTAATTTAATTTTTCTATAAACTATATTTAATTCAATACCTGTTAAAGCAGCCTACCGTTTAAAAATTAAAAATATTATAGCAAAATTAATTATATAGTATAATGTACTGTGCAATATTACATTACGCCTACAATTTAGTTGTGATGCTTTTAACTTGCAAAGATTGTTTCATGCTCTGTTGTGCGGAAAGTATTATGTATGCAATTACTGAACTAAATGCCATTTTATTACTATTATGTAATAATAAAACAATTTCTCGCTACAACATTTCGTTATAATTACGTAAGAGAGATTATTATTGTTGTAATTGTTATTATTATTACTACTACCTACTATTTTCTCAATTTTCATGGGTGGTTGAATAAGTTTACGGGTGCACATACACGAAGTATATCTACTTCATACAATACACTCAAAATGATTTGTAACAATGCAAATTAAACTTGAGATCGTTTTTTTATTATCTTGTTTGTATATATATATATATATATAAAATATTTATAAATTTTTAAGAAGAAAATACATTTATTTGTAATTTAAACTAAAAATTAAATTGTTAGCGAAGGTGATTAGAAATATTTGTAATTCATCGTTCAGTATTGAACTTTTATAGTGTAATTATACGCCTATAGTCTGAATTCATCCTGATATTAAAAATATTTTGACTAAAAAATTTAAAAAAAATTAAATGAACAATTTAAGGTTAAAACATAATACGTATTCCAGTATTCCAGAAATAATTAACTAACGTTCATTATTAGTCTCTTTGTTTACTTTTTCTATTCATTCCATTATTTATTTTTATGAAAATGGATTTTATTTCCTTGAATTTATATTTCTTGAAAATAGATTTTGTTTTTATTCGAAAAGGATTTTTTTAACAATTATCCACATAGTAAATAAAAATAGAACAAAAAATGTTTAACAGGCTAGCGTTTTTTTAAAAAAAGAAATTTTATCGTCTTAATGAAAAAGTAAATAATAAAAATTAATACTTCGAATTCTTGTTAAATTTCCATTTTTTGAAGTCATCGCTAAATTAATGGTTATTAAATTTTTTACATCAAAATTAATTTTTTTTTAATGTTTAGTATATTTTTTCTTTTCTTTTTATTCTCAATTATTTTGTTTTGTTTTACAATTTTACGAATCGCCGTTGATTACAGTTTTTTTTTTAAAAAAGGAAAAATTATGTTTTCATCTGTAAAACTTTTGTTAAAAGTTCCCTGAGTTCAAAAATACAAAAATATTGGTTACATTATTCCATTTTTGATGATGCAAAAAAAAAAAAAAAATTTGTGTGTGTGTGTGTGTGTGCGCGCGCGTGCGCGCGTATGCAGACCGTAATTTGCATAAATGTGAGAACCTTTATTTCCTTTTATATCTGCTGAATGAATTAACTATAAATCATGAAAAACAAATTGTTTTGGAATGAAGGGTTATCAAGGTGGAAAAAAATTTAGACAGTTTTCACAGCAGGTTATCTATATATTTGTAATATTATTATCCTTTTTAGTGTTTGATTTTGTTCAAATAATCATTTAAGCCACTACGTTTTATTATCGTGATCGAATCTCAATCATCATTTGTATTTTTTTTATACTATATAAAATTCAATTCTTGTCTTCATTATAAAAGAGGAATAAACTGTAGTTTTGCCTCATAGTTATTAAGAATAAATAAAAAAAATTTAAAAATTATTTTTTTAAAAAAGAATTTATTGTTATTTGGTGTGAAATTAGAGACTGAAAGTGTGAAATTAGAGAAGTTATTTAGTTTAATAAATTATTTAGAATCATTGCTTTTAAAGAATTTAAATTGAAATAAAACCAGAATAAACGTAAGAGTCAAACGCAAAATGCGATAGAAAAGGGGATAATGGAAAGTTAAGTATTGAGGTAAGAGTTAGTGATGAGTGGATTTAGTTATCAAAAGAATTGTGGAAGGTCATAAAATGATAAAGGAAGGATGATGTCAAAAGCAGATAGCATTTACAAGGATACCTTTTTTGCTAAATAACTCCGCTACAATCTGCATTACGAAGAGACTTCTTTTTGAGTAGTATTACAAAGCGAAACAGCTGTGCAACAAGCAAGTACAAGTTGTACGTAGCATTTTACGTTAACATGTAGACAAACTTTACTCTTTTCTAACAGACGTAGGAGATTCGTTACAATTTTAATACAAATTCTTTATTTGTCTACCTTTTTACTTCCTTGTACTAAGTAAATGAACTATTGTGATCGTGAAAAATTTCAGCTTTCAGATTTCAACGGAAATATCCATTTTGACAATCCCTGAATCCATTTTGACTAGTTTTGGTGTGACGTCTGTATGTATGTATGTACGTATGCATGTCACATAACTCAAAAACTATTACCCGTAGAATGTTGAAATTATGGATTTTGAACTATTGTAACATTTAATTGTTCATCTCCCCTTTTGATTGCAGTCGACTGAACCAAAAGTGTCCAAAAAAGCCCAAAACCCAAATTTTTTTGGATTTTAGACTTTTACTTACCTGAAGTAATAAGCCCTCGTTGAAAGTTTTTCAACGATATTTCATAAGTGGTACTTATTTTCAATGGTTTCAGTTATAGTCAAATAAAATTTGAATTAATGAAATATTGGATCCTACAAGGGGAAGGCACATTGGTTCGAATCAGCTTCATTTCATTTTTTTTTTTTAACTTTTCTTTTAATTTATATTTCTAACTTTTTTTTAATTTAAATATATTAATTTATTAATAATTATTAACCCGTGATAGTAAAAAGTTTTAAAATAAATAATTCAATAATTCATCTTCTTTTTTTTGTTACCTTTTTTTTTTTAAATTTAAGTATACTGATTTATAAATAATTAATTATTAATCTCTGATTGTAAAAAAAGTTTCCGATAAATAATTATATAACAATAAAAAATAAAAAAATGAAAAAATACCAGAAGTTATTAATGAAATAAAATTCTATGTACTTTTCATTTTAAAAAATTGTGTATATGCAATTTAATAGACATACAAGGACGTCATGTGGTGTCTACATCTGATGTTTTCACTCCGTGTTTTTCTTCTTTTTTTTACTGATACAACGAAACTCGATACATAGTGCATAAGATCGTTGTATTGCAATATGTTTTCCAGTGGGGAAAATCCCTAACTTTACTTAAACCTTAAGTAGCATTTAAAAATACCATGTTAAACTGCAAATCCTGAAAAAAAGGTTTAAATGCCTAAACCAAAGATAAAACTCTTTTTGAAAATTCAGATAAATAAAAGTATTTTTTTGTACGACTTCCGTAATACGATATTAAATAGACCTCTATATCAAATTGAAATAAATTCTTTAAGATCTTTGAATGGATTTTTGCTCTAAATCTTTAAGACTATTATACTTACACGTTAAAAAAAGGATAAAGAATTGAAGAGAGTTTTTTAGTTCTGGTTTTACAGAAAAAATATTTGAAGAACAAAATGAAGAGATTTTGATTTAATTTTAGATGACTTTAACAACGGTGTGTTTTCCTTAAAACACACCGTTGTTTTAAATTTTGATAAGGTTGATGATTTAGGAATTCAGAGTTAATAAATTCGGTAATAGAAATAAAAACGATAGTAGAAACCGTAAAAAGAAAAGACAGATTAGAACGATGTAATTAAAAATTATATTGAAGTAAAAAAATCAGATGTGGACACCAAATGACTTCCTTATACGTCTATTAAGTTACATATACACATTTTTTTTAATGAAAAGTACATAAAATTCTATTTCATTAATAACTCTTATTTTCTTAATTTAATTGTTATTATTGAATTATTATTTATGGTAAAACCTTTTTTACAATCAGAGGTTAATAATAAAGCAATATATTTAAATTAAAAAAAAAAGAAAAAAGGAGATGAAATTGGATTTGAACCGATGTGCCTTCACCTTGTAAGATCCAAATATTTCATTATTATTTGGCTATAACTCTGGACCCAATGAAAATAAGTACCACTATTATATATCGTTGAAAAGCTCTCGATGAGCTTTTTGAACACTTTTGGTCTAGTCGATTGCAGTCAAAAGGAAAGGCGCCCAACTAGATGTTACAATAGTCCTAAATCCAAAATTTCAACATCCTACGGTAATCGTTTTTAAGTTATGCGAGATACATACGTACAGACGTCACACCAAAGCTAGTCAAAATGGATTCAGGGATGGTCAAAATGAATATTTCTGTTGAAATCTGAAAATCGAAATTTTTCGCGATCACATACTTCCTTTACTTCGTACAAGGAAGTAAAAAATTAATTCAGGGAACAATTATATGGAGAAATGAATCAGAATTTCTAAATACTTAACGACGAAGAGACTTTTAAAGTTTATGAAGTGAATAACTATACTAACGGAATGGTTTATAAGTATCAAACGTTGATTAGGATAATCGTATTACGTAAAAAAAAAGTATATGTTTTTAATTATTAGAAATTAATTTCTAGACTATAATTTGTAAAATGAAAATAGGATAGATTTGAATTTACAAAAGTAATTAGTGACGTGGTGATTAGAAATTTGTAACAGGTTATTTACAATCTATTGGAGCAATTTTTTTCTGGATTGTAATACAGATGAGCCCGTTTTTGTTGCTTGCGGATGAGCGTTTGTATGTTTACGAAGTAGGTGCAGTAATCACATATCGTGGAGTGGGGCACTGAAAGGTGGGGTGATCTGTTGGACCAATGTATATAAAGCTTCTTCTTTCTTCCTCTGTCTTTTTCACTCGATCTCTTGTATTATCCTTTTCTCTCATCTTTATATATCTATCTTTTTTCATTTCTCCTCTCGATTCTTGCTCTTCCCCACCCGATTCTTCTCTTCATTCTGTGGCAGTCTTGGAAATTATTTTATTGAAACTATAAATATTTCAATACTCACTTAAATTATTTCGTTAACTCTTTTTTATCTTTTTGACTTCACATTTATTATTTTTTTTACAAAATTAAAACAAAATTTCTGCTACAAAAAGAAAGCATTATTTATATTTTTATCTTGAGTTTTACACTAGGGTATGACATGCATTCATAGACACCGTTCTGAATTACCCGATGCGGGTAAATTTTTAAATATTACAAAATTCATATGAGAAAAAAATAATAAGAAAGTAATATTAGTATTTAAAGAATTTTCAGTTCTGCGACTTCTACACTATTGTATGCAGTACCTGCCTGATTTTCGGCACTAAACAGCAAGAGGAATGTGAAGATGATGACATCACTGCAGAGACGAATGAATTTAAGGATCGTGGCGGCGTACCGAACGGTATCGACGGACGCAGCGGAAATCCTCGCCGGGGTACCGCCGATCCAGTTAAAGACTACCCAAATGAAACAGTTTTATGAGGGCATGTACAAAGAAGATGCCACTAATCTCTTGCTACAAGAATGGCAAGAGAAGTGGAACGCCGCTACAACTGGGACGTGGACAAAGAAGCGTATTCCTGAGATAGGACCGTGGTTTGGAATGAAACACGGCGACGTGGAGTACTACCTGTCATAATTCCTCACCAGTGACGGAGAATTTGGTATATACTTACACAGGTTTAGAAGAAGGGAGCTCCCAAATTGTGTGTACTGTGGTCAAGAGGACACTCCCTGTCACATCTTTTTTGAATGTGCACGTTGGGGGGATTTAAAAGCAAGATATTACATGCAAGAGATTACCCCGGACACTACAACAAAGTATATGTTGAGAGGTAAAGAGGAATGGCTGACAATAGAGAGATTCGTGGCTGAGGTTATACGAGCAAAGGAAGTAGGTTACAAGAAGAAGGAGAAGTCACTTAAAAAAGAAAAAACTACTACCGAGACCCGGCTGCTGGGGCAGGGCTCGGGAACGGCATAACCGGGCCCGGTGTCCCTGGCCTTAGCGGTTAGAGCAGAGCCAAGGTAAAGATAAGGAAAAGATTCGGAACCGTTGAGCCGACCTGCCATGCCGGACGTACTGCCGGCAGGCAGGGAGGCTCATTAGAGTCGCAAAGATACTCCCCTGGACTCAACAATCATGTATTCATGATTGTTGAACCGGTCCAGGGAAGCAGGAGAACAAACACAAAAAAAAAATTCTGCACTAAAAAAATAAACATCGCAAAACAATTCTTTGATGTATTCCCAATTTTAAACATAATATTCCGAGGTGTTAAAATTATTTGCCGATTGATTATTTTGAAGCAGATCATTGGCATATATATAGCTATTAATATGCGGCTAATTATTTGAAACCGAATTACATTAATTCTGAATTTATATCATACATATGCTAAAAAAAATACTACACTCTTTAGACCGAGCGAAACGATTATGAAATCTACCTTTTAACATTTCGTTTGTGTGTTTGTGATGCAGTCACTTAAAAACATGTATTCAAATTTTTATTGTTCTTGTTATTTGGTAGAATTACATATGTGTAATGATTTTTGAGTTTTACAACTTTTCCATTTTAATTGTAGTAACATTTTTTGTTAGACGGAAAGGTCGAAAATAAGTTTTCATCATCAAACCAACAACATTTCGTTTCACCTTCATTCGTAAAATCGCCCACCACTTTTAGTTTGTATCTCAACATCTACGCGTTAGATAATTTACACCTTTTTTAAGCTTACTGCTTTTCTATGAGATCTTTTGTTATTTTACCGCACGAGTTTTCTCATTACTTTATTAAATATATATTCGTACATTCCTTTTTTTAATTAAAATTAATTTTTTATCTTTCTTTCCTGGGACACTATATTTACAAGAAAAAAAATAATAAAGAGATATAGTCATCAATTAATTGATTGACCAATCAATCAGTTATATTTGATGTCCCTGGAAACAAGCCGCATAATTTTGGTTTTAAGGTAAAAGAGTTTTTTTTGTTTGGCAAATACTAAACATTCCAAAATCAATTATTACCGATAATTCCGTTTTGTTCTTAATTCTTGATTCAGTTTTGTTGTAAATTTCAGTTCATAAACTACGAGTAGTATGAATATACTAAAGTACGGAAAGAATATTTGGTCAACGATTTTGGAATCGTTTTTGATCCTCATTCGGCATTTAAAGAATATGTGTGTATTTTATTTCTTCTTCTTAGCAGACGATTATATTTCTACCTACAAGGCGATATCATCGAAGTGATTTTTACCTTCTTCAGACATTCTAACGATGACTTTATTGTACGGTGTACGAGTATAAAAGAATATAAAATACACGACAACGATACAGTTTTATCAATTATAATTTTGCGTTTCATTTTACTAATCTTTTTCTCATTTTATTAATACAACCATTGGGCAATTCATAACTTTAATATGGGGGATTTAGCCGAGTATCTAAATATAAAATACACATATATTTAGCTCTCGATCGGCAAGTCCAGATTTATTCGGAATACTCAGATATATATTATTATTTGGAATTTGTTATTTTAACGGTTATACTCATAATGCTCATTAAATTTATTTTTCTCAGAATACCATGGTACATCTGTTTGGAATCCATAATTTTATAATTTCCGTAATAAAATATAAATTAAAAAATATTGTATCGTATTCGTTTTTTTGTGCTCTTATTTCCATTATTTTTTTCAAATTAATGGAATGAAACAATTATTTGAGTATCATCTTCAAAGGTTCATCTATTTTATGCTTTTGACTACTTTACTGAGCTTTAATAATTTTATTGATTCATCCTACCTTTTATTTTCTTTTAACCTAATAATTCTTTCATAATCAAGAGTTCGTTTTCTTTTCCACTTTTACATTCCCCCAACGAGTCTGAGAATCACCTATTTATGCTTATTGCAGAGTTCTTCATATTCTTTGCTAACCTTGATTCATTTTTAATTTAAATTTTAATTCTTCTTAATAAATATCATTGAGATATTGGTGATCGTTCTTCGCAATCAGAACTTTTGTACTTCCTTGTTCGTCGAGATTTTTAGTTTTGTATTTGGATACCCTAACATATTAACTACGATCTAAAACTATAAACACGATGTCCATACTATAAACGCTTTAACGATTATTGTCTAAATTCTTCAGCCTATGAAATTGATTCTCGACTTTTTTTGTACGCAAAAAAAAACATATCATTTGATATGCGTCGTAACTGATATGTGGGTTTATACACGAAGAATATAGCAAACCCTTAAGAATTACAGTATGGCTTATTTTACTAAAGGTGCAGAAATCAGCGAAAAATTTTTCGCCAGGCAACAGTAATTAACGAAGCGTTTCCGTACCTACATCTATATGAACATTCTTTATTTCTACTAGCAGAACGTATCCTGAAGGTTTGTTACATTTTTTGTGAATCATCTATATAACTAATGTATTTTTCATCTTTTGACTTAAACCTATATGAAAATTTTATTCAGTAATTTTTAGAGTTATTCTACTAAATTTTTTAGGTTAAAAATAAAATATAAAAATTATTTCTAATGTAAATTAGATTTAGTTAGCTGTAATAAAGGTTTTACAAAAAAAAAAAAAAAAATACGGATAAAAATATTATCTATCACGATTTCTTATAACCTGTATATAAAAAAAAGTAATAAAGGACTAGAAAACCTACCCAAGAAAAGAAAAATTGAAAATATAAAAAGAAAAATATTCAATCATTGTTGAAAATATTCAATTCAAAGAAAATAATAAATGAAGATTGTAATACCCATAACTTGTTGTTAAGGTTAAAATACATACTGATAGGTATGATTCACTGCTAGAAAACAATTTAAAATCAAAAATAAATAAAATTAATAAAATGTTATAAAAAAAAACTAGGATAAAAAAGAGATAAATATTAATAAAATTTAGGAGAACGTTACAACAAAACGTTATTTAAAAATATTAAAAAGGTTAGAACATGAAACCAACCTTTTAAACAATTTTATCTGACTTAAATCAGAATTTAAATTTTTATTTATATATTAGTAGCATTTCATCATTAGAATAAGCAAGTAAAATAAAAAATTAAAATATTTAAAACTCGTTTTAAAGATTAAAATATTCTTATCACTGTCGTATTCTTTATTCTGTAAGATTATTTCGAAATATTTAGTTTTATATAAATGTGTTTTTCTTTTTTTTAATTTTTACGTATTACATTGTCATAAACCTTGAATTAAATTTTATAGAAAAAGTGAAACTCAGAGTTAGGATGATTAAAATACTTCTTTAACATATTTATATGGTAAATACGTATTAACTCATCGACCATAATTATAATGATCCCGTAACTTTGAAAATACTTCAAAGTTACAGCATCATTAACGTATTTTACATACTGAATATATAAACATTATTGCTTATAATTATAGATTAACCTATGCTCGCGTCGCTCGCAACCTCGACTAATTAACAGTAATGTTTTCATTATTTAAATAATTATTTATTTATTATTATACAGCAGAGGGTTGTCCCTCTGCGGAGCTGCCGTTCGTACGTGCTTGTACGAGTGGGCGGTAGCGATGAAGCACGGGGACTCTCGCACCCACAGACCGAGTCCCGACGGGGATACCCCACTCGGGTGTCCCCGTTAAAGGCATTGGTATAAAGACCGAGTCCCGGCTCCCGGAGTAGGAACCCAGGGACGGCATAGCAGGGCATGGTGGATCCTACTCTGGGGGTTTGATACAGGCGCAAAGTGAGATCCGACCGGCGGGCCGAGACGTGAAGAGAAAAGGACACCCCGGGCTGTGTAATACTTAAGTACAGGATTCAGCCCGGGAGAGAAGAATAATAAAAAAAAATAATTAAAAAAATAAAAATAAAGTAATTGCTACAATTACTGAATTTATTATTTAAATAATCAAAACATTACTGTGTAATTAGCCAAGGTTAGCAAGCGAAGCGAGCGTAGATTAAGTCTGGTTAAATTATATTTATAAAATAAATAAATATAATTGGTAGTGTAATTGTTATATCGGGTGATATTAAGAATAACCCAAAGTTTGCTGCTTATAGTTATAAATATAAATTAACCAAACTTAACTTACGATCGTTAACTTCGACTAATTAACAGTAACGTTTGATTATTAAATAATAAATAATTGCAATAATTACTGACTTTATTATTTAAATAATCAAAAAATTAGTGTTAGTCAAGATTAGCGAGCGCATTTTAAGTTCGGTTACCAAAAGACTAATTCTGGACTTGTTGAAGTGGAATAATAGGGCTTTCGGGGAGATGAATTTTCATCTCTCTCAGGTGTTGTCGACCAATGGGTGGGATGCCTATATCAATTTGACAGGAGAGAATCGCCTATATGTCTCTTTTGCGATGACGTTGAATCTGTTGAGCATACTGTGTTCCATTGTATGGCTTGGCGTAGTTTACGAGAAGTTGCTGGTATTGATGGGCTACTGCTAGAGGACTTTTTTTTTTCACTCTCCTCCCCTGGGCCGGTCCAACTGGTTGGTATTGCGCCACTCAGGGGAGTGCCTGTTGTACTCAAATGGGCCTTCCCACCTATCGGCATGGCAGGTCGGCCCACCGGTCAGTTCTTTTGAGTCTATTGATATGCCCATCTATATATATCGCTACGCTATACCATGATTGTCTTGACGTGACGATTGGGTCTTTTCTTTAATCTTTCCTATCAAGAAAATCCTTGGAGTCCCCAGTGGCTCATCGAAACTGGCACACCTCAGCATGCCAGTCCTCACCACTGGGGCCATCCGCCCTTCCCTATACTAAGATCAGAACCCCAATCTCCTCTCGTCCTCATTTTTCTGCCTTAATATTTTCTTAATAGCTGAATCAACCCTCTTCCAGGCATCTTCACGCTACAACATGTGATTAATTAATCTGCCGTTACCATCAGATGATAGATCGATGTCTACTAATTCTTCTCTCCATTTATGGCAGTCAGTAAATGTGTGCTCAACATCATCTTCGCGATCGCAATACATACTTTCCGTCGATGCTCTTCTACCGATTCTGTGCAAGTAAAAATTAAAGTTGCCATGCCCTGTAAAGTATTATGACAGGTGAAAATTCACTTCCCCATGCTTCCTATATATCCAGCTTTTAATATCGGGGATGAGTCTCTTTGTTCTACCTCCAGGGCCATTCTCATTCCACCTGTCCTGCCACCTTGCCATTAGTCTTTGCCTTGATTCGTGAATTCCAACTCCCTGGTCTCTTTCAACTCTTAAAAGTGCCAATAAATCAATCGGTGGGACTCCAGCGAGCACACACAAAGCCTCATAGGAACCGTCCTATATGCAGAAATCACTCCAAGCAACAGTCTCCTATGGGTCCTGATCATACGTGCCAGGTTTTTCTTTATTTGCACTGAAATCCACCAAACCGGCACCGCATAAAGCACGGACGATATTACCGAAGACATAGCGTCTTCGGTAGAAGGGTCATAGCGACCCTTCTCTTTGACGCCTTAGACGCTCTTTGGTTCGTCATAATGATATTTAAAGATTTTATCATTCTGTCAGCCCTGTTACAAACTTCGTTTATATGTTCAGTGAAGGAACCGTTTCTCTGAAAGGTAACGCCTAGGTACTTCAGCTTATCAGTTTCTGCTATTGGTTCACCATTGATCCTGATATCCAGCCGATCAATGATCCTTCTTCCAGTGAAAGTGATAAATTTGCATTTATAAATGTTCAGCACTAAATTTTTATTACATAGCCAGTTTTCTATCATCTGTAATGCCAAATTGGCCTTATTTTGTACTTCCAGTGCAAGTCTATCACTCGCAAGGATCATCAGGTCATCTGCATAAGCCCTGCAATGACCTCGACTCCTGCAAGATAATCCAAATTCAGGATTCCGTCAAAAGTTAAAACCCATAATAACGGGCCCAAAACGGAGCCCTGGAGAACTCCACCGTGTATGTTGACTTCCAAATCTCCACTTTGCGTAGCAATTCAGCACGATCTGTCAGAGAGGTATCTCCTCACCTGTCTCCTAAGATATGGGCTTACGTTCTTAGCCAATAATGCACTGTGAATATGGCTCCATTTGATGGAGCCAAAAGCATTCTTAACGTCTAGGGAGACAAGTAACGGAATCCCTCTTGTTCTCCAAGTACCTCTTCTGACATCTGCTATCCAAGTAGTTACTTTCTTTGCTGCCAACACGGTGGAGCGTCCCTTCCAGAACCCGAATTGATTGACGCTTATACCCACGCCTTCTTCAATATCGCATACAATTCTGTTGGCGAGCATCTTCTCTACCGCTTTGCCCAACTTATTTAAGAGACTCAGCGGTCTAAATCGAGACAGATCTTGATCATCACCGCCTTTAGGGAGGAAGACCACCCTGGCCTCCCTCCAACATCGCGGGAATGAATCATTCTCCAAGCCATAATTAGCTATATCAGTCTGCTAGAGAACCTGTTGGACTATATGTTAACGTCTGAGGTTAACTGGAGGTTGGTAAACTGATTTTAATACCAGTAATAAAGATAGTAATAAAGAAAAAGCATGAAGAGGAGCTACGATTAGGGCGAAAATGTGTGCGCGTGTTAGGGATGGGTGGGCAGCCCCAGTCGGGAGGGCCGACATGCCGAGGTGTGGCGGTTTCGTTGATCGACTGGGGACTCCAGGGGAGATTTCGGATGTTGGGTGCCTATTTGTATATATGTATGTATGTACGAGTATATATAAATTAAAAAAAGGGGTTGATTAACATGGGTCAGGAAATAAAAATTCAAAAGATCCGGCTGTGACTGGCAGACCTGCCGTGCCAGACGTACGGCCCGTAGGCGGGGAGGCCATTTCGCGGTGAGGACACCCTCCTGGGCTGTGCTATATTTAGCTGGATGACCGGCCCAGGAGTATAGGGGGAAAAGGTTAAGTTCGGTTAAATTATATTTATAAAATAAACAGATATAAATGGTTATATCGGGTGATATTAACAATAACGCAAAGGTATTTGTTGATCGACGGGCTAATACGTAAGTACCATTTATATATTACAATAACATTTGACATAAACATTACTTTGTAGCATCGTCTACCGAAAGTTTTTGATACTCGTACATACACACGTACATTAAAACCATTCTTTCTAAGTAAAGTTACATTTGAATTGTTTCCCAACAATTCTTTATCGTTTAATTTAAATATCAAGAAGTGAATTTTATTGTCTGATAACAGGATGTCGTAAATGTTTTTATCTTTTATACGGCTTACATATGCTGGTAAATATGCATCTACTAGTTTTATTAATAGTTTACTCATAGTGTTTTATAGTATATTTATTCTAGTTATGTGTTTAATATTCATGACAACCACTGAATATGTTTGTTTATTTCATTTTAAATTACGTACCGTACTTTTACAGTAGACTAAAATTTTGTTAACTTACCATATCGTTCATAATGTTTTATAACAAATATAATTATTAAAATAATTTTTAACTTTATCTATTTTTTCTAAATTTTAAAATAATTTAATTTCTTATACAGTATAGTTTTTCCTTATCTAATAAAAGCATAGTCAAGAAAAAAATATTTTGTTCGGTGAAAGAATGGGTTACATTAATCTAGATTAATCTAGTTTTACATTATCTCTCTCAGTCTGCCTTATGGTTATAATGCATGGGTTTAATAATTGAGTCACGGGTTTCCTCCCCTCACCAGAGAAAAAAACAATAATTGAGACACAGTTGATGCAAAAAATTGATGCATATGTATATAGATGCATATCAATAGATGTACATAAATGCTGTATGGCTTCGTATATAGCTACCAAAAATGACCAATGTAATATATTTTTATATTTACAATTTTAAAAATCATAACGCCATTTTTAGAAGTATTATATCACATATTAATCCACCTTTACATTTATAAGGCCTAAGGTTCAAATTGAATAGTCGTAAATAAATTTGAATTTATCATGAATTTTAATTTCTACTGCTGAAATGATGTAAGCATTCAGTAAGAACGGATGTCGTGACGTATATTTAAAACCAATTTTAAGAATTATTCTAATTTACGACAAAATACAAAAAAAAGATGATAATTAAAATAAAATTAAAAAAAATAAAATAATTAGAATAGTCTATGTTTCCTGATATGCAACACAATAATATTTGGAATCGTGCATTAACTAAAAACATCCATCAAAATGTAGAACCGATTACGTAAAAATGTATCGGATAGCGGTTGAAACATTTCTGATGCTTAAGCAGGAAAGTTTTTAAGAACTCTGTTGACAATTTTATTCACTTGGATTGAATTAATGAAGAAATAATTTTTTCTTTGTATTTATTTAATTGCGAGATTTAATACAGAGGAATTCAGGAAGAATATAAAAATTCTTCAAGATATGTTTTACTAGTAAGAACAGAGAAGAAAGTTCATATAAACGTAGGTTGGGAAACGCTTCGTTAGACAATGGCGGCTACCCCACCAGGTTGGTTTAGTGGTGAACTCGTCATCGCATATCAGCTGATTTTCAAAGTCGAGAGTACAAATCCTAGTAAAGGCAAAAGTAACTACCGTATAAAAGTAACTACTTTTATACGGATTTGAATTCTAGGTCGTGGATACCGGCTGTTCTTCAGTGGTTTGGTTCCAATTATCATCTCAGGAACGATCGACCTTTGTATTTTCTTGTGTTTGCATCGGAGAAGGGAAAATCTGCAACCAGACGCCCCGCAACCCGTACTGCTGGGTGTGTGGAGTTTCCTGCCGAAGCAGGGACCCACTAAAAATCCTCCCCCAGAACACAAACACGTTCCGATACCCGCCGATAAGGCATTATTACTGGGGACGTGCCGTTCTCCACACGGGTCTCCTGAGGACCGGGTCGAGAGTCCCGCACACTTCACCAGTGACCAATGACAGCAATCCGAGGGCCCCTGCCATCTCCGTGTGCAAGCTGTCTCTTCCCGGTCCTCCCAATGTATTCCGGTTCCGTGTTATCCTGATCTTCTGGATTCTACGGACCGCGTCCTGGCAGATGACACCTAAACCACCTGTAAAACCACTCCATCATGCACACCCTGCACACCCTGCACTTTCAAGTACATACAAATTGTCGTACTTATATTTTCACCTGTTCGAAAGGATATATCCGGGAGTCCCCCACACTTCATCAATAGTGACGACTCGAGGGGGCCCCTCGAGTCCTACCTCCATGTAAGGGCTACCTCTGCTCCATCCGCCGGCTAATTTCACTCCTCGGAGGTCTTTTGCTTGAGTATTCCGCTAAACCATTCGCAGCACAGTCTCCATGTAGCTAGATCCTGCAACATGGCTATTACTACATTTTCAAGATTATTCAGTCTCCCATCCAAGGGTTTGAATTCTTCCCAACTGCTGCACTCAAAAAAGGTGTGATTCATTGTACCAATCCCTCCACAGTAAATACATTCCGATGAGAACCTCTTGCCGATCGTATGGAGGTAGAACGGTCTACCTGAGACTGTACAAGACTACACTTTACATTCATACATAACATCCTCACTCATCCTCTGAAATAATACCTTACGGTGGATCCAAATGGCTAAACAGGAAAAGAGAGACATTGTCGGCTGGCGAAAAATTTCGCCCTGATTTCTGCACTTTCGCTAAAATTAACACAGTTTTTAATTCTTGGAACTAAAATTAAAGGGTAGATTTTAATAGTTTCATATGTAATCAAAACTGCAAAAAAAAAAAAAAAAATAGGTCCCAAAACTATATTTCAGTTTTTGAAAAATTTAGGATAAAAGAAAAATTGGAGTTGCAAAAACACTAAGCATAAAATAAATTTGTTAATTGTGTAATAAAAATTTTATAAAAAAAGTTGTAGATGATTTGATTCTGAGTAAAATTGTACGAATAAAGTCCACAGAAACTAAATACAAATACAAGAATTTCGAAGTTTATTAATAACCAAATTTAACGGAATGTACAAATTTTAACTAGGTATTAAATGAAATAAAGTTGTTATAAGAAAATAAAAGAATTAAATATTTTCGAAAAATAAAAAAAATAAAACAACACACGATAAAACAATTTATTAGACATATTTAAAGCTAATTAAAAATTAATTTTATCTAAATTTCTTTGAAATAATTTATTTTATAAAGTAGCAATACTGACACCCGATTAAGAAGTATTTTGTATTGCATTTGAACAACAATAAACATTAAAGTAAGGGAATGGAATAGTACGCGCATATCAGTATATGTCAATGCCTTATATATTTTCCAATGTAGAATACGTAGACATCATTTTCATTTGTGTTATTTTGTGAACTAATCCTGAAAGTCTGTAAAATTCTTCGTCAATCACTCTGTATAAGCTCAAATTCCGATATTCTGCGAGCTGATAATTCTCATTATACCTTTTTTAACGATTATTTTGTATGTTAAGAATTTTTATTAAATCCCATAAAAAAAGATTTGTTTGAAAAATATATATTTAAAAAAAAAAAAAATTGATTAATATTAATAAATTTTATTATAATTATAAATACTTTTAATAACTTATTTTATGTCTGCCACTCATTATGTTTTTTTTTTTTTTTTTGTTTGGATGATTAATTCACTATAAAGCTTGTACATGAGAATATGAAATTTTATTAGCGGCGTATGAAGATTGCAACCATGCCTGACCGGGATTTGAGCCCGAGACACCAGATGAAAGGCCGATACGGTATTACTACGACAGGAAGATTGGCAAAAATATTATAAACATATATAACTTTAAAAAAATTATAATTAACAGTATCATTAATTAAGAGCACTGAAGATGATCTTTTAAAAAGTAAAACGAGGGTAATCAGATATGTTGAGATTGATAACAACGTAAGACTATTTTAATATTAAGTTACATTATGTAACTAACCTTTAAAGACCATTTTAGACAGTTGCATGCCGTATTTTTTCTACGGATGAGAAAATATTGGGGTTATTAATTTAAATCAATGATAGAATACATTATTTACGGGATATTTTTTTAATTTAAAAAAAATTCATTTAATAATACATTTCTGTTGCAATAGGTTATTAGTAATACGAGTATATTCTGCCTTTTCTTTAATATCGATCAGCATCACAGACACTTCCTCAAAATCCAACATAATTAACAAAAGAATAAACAGTGTAATCATCAAACATTTTTTTTCTAACCTCCGGGACCACCGTTAGGTATTGCTTCAGAGAGTGAGTAGCCGGTGAAAATGTCATGCCTGAGTGGGATTCGAACGCGGGAGCTCCGGATGAAATGCGAGACGCTACCACTAGTGCCACGGAGGCTGGAAATATAGAAACTTAGTTACCTATTTATGTACTTTCAAATTAACCTATGCTTGCTAACCACTAAATCGAATTAAAATCAAAGTAAAAAAAAGGAAAAAAAGCTGATACATTAACCAACACCCGCTTCTGATCGGTCAGTGGTTGAAAATAGTTGGTTTTTACTTGGTTGAACAACTGTGTCATAATTAAAATCTGTTTATAATCCCATCATTATGATCCAGATCCCAGCCGCGTAATTAAAATGTTATAATACAGCCGTAGAAAAAGTAATTGAAATTTAAGTGTTTACAACATATTTTATCACCACTGTTAAGAAGTAAAATATCATATTCACAGTTTTGTTTACGAGAATTCCAAGCTCAAGTAAGGAAAATTTATAACCTATAATTTATCGTCAAGATCGGTTAGAAAACGATATGTTGTTTTGACAACCGTCGCTACTGATGATGCTGATAAGGATAAAGGTATTTCAGTGGAACTATTAATAAAAAGTCGTCTATTTGTTGGTATGATTTCAGATAGGATATTTGACAAAAACTACTAGGTTCTAGTCGATATAACGTCTCAACAGATCACCATCAGCGGCTGATGGTGGTCATCTACCCGCATCATCTAGACGTTATCAACTAATTAGACTCACCCGGTTTGATGCGCTAACACAGATCTAAACTTCATTATATTTTTTGACAGTTTTTCAATTATTATTTATTGATCGGTCATATTAGAAATATGTTTGATTATACATTTCATCGAAAATATTAGTATTTATTGTACGATAATAATAATGAACGTGAATATCTCCGTTGTCTACGTGCAATTAAATGATCTTACTTTAAGCTCAAAACGAAATTAAATTGAGTTGGGATAAGTAAAAAAATTCCTTCTGAAAAGATCACCTACCTACTTCTTCAAATGCTTTCGTGTCAGTGTTCTCAAATATACTTCGTAGTTCTTTATTTGTGAAGAAATATAATTTGTAAATTCTTTAAATTTCACTTTTGAAGTAGGTGCCAAATTAAAAATAAACTACTTAAAAATAAATAACTTCAAAATTTAATGAAGATCTCAAAATGAACAAACTTTTAAAAAATGGAACTAGCTTTAACTTATTATTTTGCATGTTATGATTGTTTTATTATTATTAAAATTAAATTCTTTTAAATTTTATTCATGACTTCGTTTGAAAAAAGTTTACAAAGTTGCCCTGAGAAACCGACAACTTAATTAAAATAACAATAAGAATGTAAAAACAATTTTAAAAAACAGCTAAGATTCTCTGATATCCGGGAATTGTATTATTCGTTATCTAAGATTTTAAAAACTCTATGCTGACAATGATGAAAAAGAGGTCACAACTTCTATGTAGACTATATATATATATATATATATATATATATATATATATATATATATGATCAACTTTATAAATATTTTTTTTTTGTTTAAATTTTTCAGACGCAGTTACCTAAAAGAAAATTATAATGCGATCAATGTAGGAAGTTATTTTACAAAATAAAAACAATTAACATTGAAAATTGGCGAAGAGTAAAGCTTGAAAATACGTTAAATATATATATATATATATATATACAAATTACATATATGTTATATTAAAAAAAAATCCCTTTCGGCACGCCGGACGGCGGGAGGTAGATTTCACCGGTGTTAAGAAAGAGATAAAAAATATTTCCACCTTAAAGTTAAGAAAAACTTCAAATTTACTAAATACCACAATAGTTGCATGTGAAAAAAATTTCAAATGTTTAGCATACGAGAAGCCCGATCTTCTTACAATTCCAGCAACATTTTGGTCATCCCTTGCCGTAAGGGTTGGTCATATCATTAATTGTTTCAGAAAAAGATTTTAGGTAATGTTTAGAGGACTAACGATTACGTTAAAGCGATTCAATAGTGTGCTTATTAAGGGAGGTATGATTTTTTTTTTTGTGTTCGAAAACCCGTAATTTTATCTTAAACGAAGAATAACATAGAAAAAAGTAAACGTAGAAAATTAAGCTTAGCAAACGCTTCCATCTGAAAAAAAAATATAGGTTTTTTGGTATGATACAATAGGCTGTACTGATTACTTGTGACTGTACTGTTGACCATAATTAATATTAGCTGTAAAGGTATTAAATTACTACCATTCTGTTTAGATTTGCCGTATCCTAAAGCTTATTTATGCGAACATTTTACTTTTTAAAGCCTTGGAAAATTATGTAAAATGATTGATTAAATATTATATAAAGAAATATTTATTTAATTACAACTAAATAAGTTTCAAAGATGATTATTAAGTACTTTAATTTCTTTGTCCAGTACTAAATTTTAATACGTAGTCCAACAACTAATATTAATAACTCGTATACACTGTAATAATACATAATTTTATTAATTATGTTGTTATATCTTTATTACGATAGATAATAAACTTATTTTGTTTGTTTTTTAATGTTTAATTCTATTACAAGGATTAATAATATTTCTTTTTTTTTACAGGTGAGTTTTTCTAACTAAGTATACAATGGTTTTACTATCAAGGTAGGAATTTCTTGAACTAACGTTCTTACAGTGTTAAGTGGGTTTTATAATAAGTAAATAGTTGAGTGTGTGTACATTCATAATTTCCTTAAAACATCTTTTTCTTTGTAGTCATCAATGAATGAAAATTTATTAATTATCATTTATCTGATAAAACTAAAAAACATTCATTTATATTTAAAATTACGAATTTTTAATTCTTCTTAAAACAAATTATGTTAAATATACCATATACCATATACCATATTTATGGTATTTTATTTAAATGTTTTATTAACAGTATTTGTTAGCCGTATACTTATGTAAATAATGAATACTGTTATTATATATTTTATTATAATTGTAATTTCATAAACTTTATTAATTAAAAAAAAAGAAAACCTCTTGAGTCGTATTAATAATAATAATGACAAAAAAAATCTGATGTGGACATCACATGACTTCCTTGTACGCCTATTACATGTACACATTTTTTCTGCACTTCATTAAACTTATTTCATTTGAAAGTGAAATACGATCCTCAAATTCTTTAATAAAAGTGTGCAGTTACGCAATTGCTAAAATATGAGTTTTTATAGACATCAAATATTTGTACTATTATTAATTCAACAATCTTACCTGAAATATTAGGTTAGATTAAAAGTCCCTTGATGATTACTCTTTAAATTAATTGTTTACCAAATAATCCAGTAATAATGAAAACTGATTATTCTACACCGTAAGGTCAAAATTAATATTTGTAACCACTATACAGGAGTTCACTAAACGGAACAGTTCAATTATTATTAACTTTTATTTATACGACACACAAGAAATCTTGTGCATATTACGCACAAGTGAAAAATATTTTCAACGATCACTTTGCATTGAATAAAATTAAAAAATGTATTTTATTTTTCTGTCAAATAATTAAATAATTTGATTTTTTAATAAATAAATACACAATTTTTATAGGAATTTACTAAGAAAATCCAAAATTATACGATTCAAAATTATAATTTTCAATTAATATTAAATAATAGATGTTTCACCAATCTCTTAGTTTTATTTTATTTTACTTCTAATTTTATTTCACTAATATTTTTTTTTCATTTTTTTTCTATTATCAATGAATTATTATTTATTATAAAACGTTTTTTACAATCACGGGTTAATAATTATTAAATCAATATATTTCAATTAAAAAAAAAAAAAGTTAAAAAATAGATAAAAAAAGTAAAAAAAAAACAAAAAGAGATGAAGTTTGATTTGACCGATGTACCTCCCCTTTAAGATCCAGATATATATTATTAATAAAAATTTGAAAAATGTGAAGTGCACAGCTAGATGTTACAACAGTGCTAAATTCAAAATTTCAACATCCTACGGCTAATCGTTTTTGAGTTATGCAAGATACATACATACGTACGGACGTATGTGCGTCCATATGTATGTGCGTACGTACTTCACGCCGAAACTAGTCAAAATGGATTCAGGGACGGTCAAAATGGATATTTCCGTTGAAATATGAAAACTGAAATGTTTCTCTATCACAGTATTTTCTTTCGTTCAAGGAAGTAAAAAAGTAAAAAAGAAAAAAGGATGTGAAATCTGAAGACCGAAATATTTAGCGATCACATTACTTCCTCTACTTCGTACAAGGAAATAATAACAATCAACAAGTTGTTTAATCAATTTGTATTTTCACTTCCTTATACGAACTAAAGGAAGTAATGTGATCGCGAAAAGTTTCGATTTTCAGATTTCAAAATATCCATTTTGACCATCCCTGAATCCATTTTGACTAGTTTCGGCGTGAAGTACGTACGCACATACATATGGACGCACATACGTCCGTACGTATGTATGTATCTCGCATAACTCAAAAACGATTAACCGTAGGATGTTGAAATTTTGGATTTAGGACTGTTGTAACATCTGACTGGTCCAAAAAAGCCCAAAATCCGAACCATTTGAATTTTGGACTTTTTGTTTACTGTAATAATAAGGCCTTATTGAGAGCTTTTCAACGATTTGTCATAAATGGTACTATTTTCATTGGTTCCAGCGATATAGCCAAATAAAAGTTTATTTAATGAAATATTTGGATCTTATTAGGGAAAGGCACATCGGTTCGAATTCGACTTCATTTCCTTTTTTATTTAACTTTTTTTTAATTTAAATATATTGATTTATTAATAATAATTATTAACCTGTGATTGTAAAAAAAAAATTGTTAATAATAATTCAATAATAACAAGAAAAAAAATGAAAAAAGTCAGAAGTTATCAGTGAAATAAAATGTGTGCTTTTAAAAATGTGTATATATGATAGGAAGTCATGGGGTACCCACATCATATTTTTTCTTTTAAGCAGCTATTAATAATATATAATGTGGAATTCTTATTCTTGTTTTTATGTACATATTTGCATGTTCTGATATTTTTTTATTTTTAATTTTTGTATATATGTAGAGAATTAAAGGCTGGCCAATCGGTGTAGTATTTAACATGCAAACTTCTAAATCATTTGATCTCTGGTTCGATTCCCGGCAAGGACCTTTCTCGTTAAAATACGCGAAAACATGTACAAGATATAATATAAAAAGAAAAAACCATTATCGTAAAAATTGGCTTAAAATCTGTTAAGGACGATAAATAAAAAATCAAAAAAATCAGTATAACAGCTCGAAATGAATAATCTCATAAATATCATTAAAATATTAAAAAATGCATTACTGTACATCGGAGAATTTCTGAGGAATAGGAAAATAAATGATAGTAAATTTAACAATTACGTTGTATTAAGTATAAGGTATACTTTAGGCTTGTTCGGTAACAGATGTTAAATGCATAAAAGAATATGAAATTATTTATCATCTAAATACAGAGACGAAAAATTACTTAAGAAATCTATTGATTTGAATAATTTCATGTCATATCAGTATAATTAAAGCATAACATTTTACGATGCTAAAACAAATAGCTTTAAAATTATTATATACTTTTCTTTCTTCACGCATAAATTTTTTTTTTCATGCTGTACAATCATATTATTCATATGTGAACTTTCCTCATTAACATAACAAATGCTGCGATGTCTTAAAGCAGAACGAGTCAGTGCGCCCACGGTCGGTCAAATTTAATACAATAAATGTGACAGCTGCATTGGACCACAGTCACAACAGTCTCTTATTTCTTTACATATCTGATTAGGTTAAAATTGTGACGTATAATTTTTACGGACCATTCGTACTACTTCTACTATTATATTTATATATATTTTTTTTTTTTACCACTACTACCGCTTATTTGTGTAGGCTATCACAGTATCTCATTTTGTAAATTGAGCATGTATTTATATTTCAAACCTATCTCTTTTAAAGAACCAATGAAAATCTTAATTCTAATATCAATTTTTTTATATATGTATATGTATATATATGTAAATTATTTATTACAGATAACCATAGAAATAATAAATTACGTTTACCTATTTACCTACCTACCTATAAAGCAGAAAAATGCTGAAAGCTGATCTGAATTTACATATTTCATATTTTAAACTTGTAATATTATTACGGTAAATGCAGATTAAAATTACTTTAATTAATTTCTTCTTTTTTACTTCTTTGTACTGGTACAAAGAAGATGGTAATTGTGAAAAATTTCGGAAAATTGCAACGGAAATATTCATTTTGACTAGTTTCGGCGTGATGTCTGTACGTACATCGTACGTCCCGCATAGCTCCATAGCACAAAAACGATTAGGCGTAGAATATTGAAACTTAGGATTTAGGACTATTGTAATATGTAGTTGTGTACTTCCCCGTTTGATTGCAACCGACTGAACCAAAAGTGTCCAAAATCCAATAACATTTGGATTTTGGACTTTTTCTTAACTGCAATAATAAGCTTTCAATGAGACTTTTTCAACGATTTATCATAAGAGGTACTTATTTTCATCGGTTCCAGAGTTATAGCCAAATGAATTTTTAATTAATGAAATATTTGGATCTTGTTAGGGGAACGCACATCAGTTCGTATCAGACTTCATCACCTTTTTTAACTTTTTTTTAATTTAAATATATTGATTTATTATTAATTATAATTAATCTCTGATTGTGAAAAAAAATGTTTAAAATAAATAATAATATAGTAACAAAAAAAAAAAAAAATTGAAAAAAAAGGTCAGACGTTATTAGTGAAATAAAATGTTGTACTTTTAAACATTTGTTTATCAAATTTAATAGGCGTGCAAGGAAATCATGTGGGGTCCACACCCGATATTTTTAGTTCGTTAAAGTAATTTAAAATAGTTTAATTTTTAACCTACCGGGTTGGTCTAGTGGTAAACACATCATCGTAAATCAACTGATTTCGAAGTCGATAAATCTCAGGTTCATATCCTAATAAATGAAGTTGATTTTATTAGGATTTGAATACTAGATGGTGAATACTGGTGCTCTTTGGTGGTTGGGTTTCAATTAACCGCACGCCTTAGGAATGATCGGCCTGAGCTTGTTCAAGACTAAACGATTACTGTTAAAGTTACATTACACAGATAATTCGCTAATGACTTTAATTGTTGATGCGACTACAAATAAAAGTATTAAAAAAAGTTAATTTCTAATAGAAAATGTTACGATTCCTTTACTTTTTGTTACTTTACTATTTCTATCCGATTCAAATTTATTGCTATGACTTGAATCTAAACATCTGAGATACAAGCAGAATTATTCTGATTTTTTTTCTTACTCTAGTGATAGTCATTATATAGTAAATTTCTATGATAAATGGAGTGAAAATTTTATATGTTATATTATCTGCATACGGTTGGTTTAGCAAATTAATATGCCCTGATATCATCTAAGTATAGAAAAACCGGAAATCATTTCAGTTATCTCTTTACCTATTAAGCCTGGCATGGAATTATTGTTATTTGTTTAAAGAAAAATCAGGGTGAATTGTATCTCACGTAGTTTTATATACAGTTATTTAATTATGCATACAATAATTTAAAATTGTTAAATTTTTCTAACATTCCTATTATTAACAGGTCTTTTGACTTAAAATTGTTTTATTGCTTGTTTTTCTAAATGAGGTGCTACAACGGTATAGTTGTTCTCAATTTCGGAACGCTATTGCTAACTCTTTTAAAAAATAATTTTTTGTTCCTTACCCAGACTATAATAACTAAGTTTTATTGTGTTTAATTATATTCTTAAATGATTTTTATTATGTCTTAATAAAATTTTATTAACAAAATTTATAAAATATAGATATAAAAATATAATTGAGATTACTCGATCTGATTTTTATATATAAAAACTATGTTATATGTTAAGTGAAGTATCCATAATGATTGTATTCGGCATGACATACGTTACTTCCAAAAATTAAAAATAGATTCTTAAGAATAACAAATTTCCACGCTTGGCTTACTAGAAAAAATTAGTAATTTACCTTTCTGTTCTTAATCGAGTTGAATGATTTTATATCGACTTGCCAAGCTCACTGAAACATGATTTCCAGTCTTCTAATCGGTTTGCAGGACTATATTCTGAATATCATTTCTCTCAAAGATAGCAACGTACATTAGTGCCTCTTGAACCTCAATACATATCATGAAAAACAACCATTAAAATAAGATTAGGAAAAGCAATGTAAAGTAACCGACTAATTTATCCATTTTTCAGGGAAATAATGAATGATATACTCTGCTTCAAATCAGTAGAGTAGTAAATTAGTTATGCGGGGTTGAGTCGTAAATTTAAACTACCCAGAAACATCCGTGGTGTCTTGAGCAATGACAGTAAAGTTTTAAACCGGGTGTTTCTATTTTTGCGTAGTGCGGGGTTTATACAACAAATGTTGTATTGTTGCGTATAGTTTTTGAATTGGAAGAGTTTTTAATAAGTTTGTTTTTTGTTTTAATCCTTGTGGTTCAGCCTTTTTTGTTTCGGTTATCCGAGTAGGGAGCCTTTTACACTCCCTATCGGACTTTGTTAAATTTTATAGTTTTTTACTTTTATGTTTTTTGTTTTAATAAATTTATTGTATTTTTAAAGACTCCGTCTGTAATATTACTTGTAAGTCTTTAATGTTACTAGTTTTAAGTTTTATTTCATTTTTTTTTTTTTTAATTTTTAACTTCGTTTTAATTTTTTATTATATAGTTTGTTTTAGCTTTAAGTTTTACTTCATTTTTGTTATTTTAGTATTTAACCTAGTTTTAAGTTTTATGTTACAGTTTTTTAGTTTTCTTTTTAGTCTTTCTGTTATCCGAGAATCGGCTCTTTACACCCATCTCGGACTTTGTTAAATTTTCTTTACTTTTGGTTTTATTATAGATTTTATATGTGATATTAGTTGTAAGTTTTATTTATTTTTTAGACTAGTGTTCGTTTCTTTTATTTTATTTATAAAAAAAAATCCGGGCGAGGATAACGCGTAGGCGTTTTTCGCCCTCAAAAAAAAAAGAAGAAGAAAAGTAGAGTAAGAACAATTTGTGGTAATATTAATATATATTTTTTAATGAATGATCAACCGGATTCGTTGTCGTTTTACTTTTTTTTATGATTAATTCACCATATAACTTTGCGCATGGGAATATGAAATGGAAACTTTGTAACATATGAAAAATGGCATGCCTGATCGGGATTCGAACACGGAACCTCCAGGTTATCTAATACAGCGTTTTCAATGATTTGATTTTTATTTTCTCTGGTGGTTTTGCAATAAGAATTGTCTCATTTCCATTCCAGAAAGTCTTAGTTTTCGCCTGAAGGCAGTATTTCGTCGTTTCTCCAAATTCCATTTTAGGTAGATTTCATAAGAAAGCTACATATTTTAATGGGTACCATGATTCCACTCCAGAAAATTTCGACATAATCGGCGTTTCACATCTCCGAGACCCCAAAACCACTATCAGTTCAAAAGTTTATACATATATATTCCATTTTCTTGTGGACACGATAACTGCCGTAATTTTCCGCCAATCACTTTCAAATTGATACATAAAATATAATGAGCCAAAATCTTGGTTGAGTTCGGTAATGAGCAAAATCAGACCATGGGGGTGAAATTCGGGCATTTTCGAAAAAAAAATCGCTATAACTTTCTTATTAAGTAAAATATCGAAGTCGTTTAAAATTCTTACTATCCTTTAGATAAGACCCTAAAACTTACTTACGTAAAGTCTTTTGATATCACCAACCATTGGCCCAGGGGATGGAAAAAATGGGGGTTTGAAAACAAACAAAAAATCATACCTCTGTTAATAAGCACAGCATTGAAACGGTTTAAAGTAGTCGTTAGTCTACGAAATATTACTTAAAAATTTTGTCTAACAATTTTCGATAAGACCAACTCTTACGGCAAGGGATGACCAATATGTTGCTGGAATTTTAAGAAGATGGGGCTTGTCGTATGCTAAACATGTGAAACCTTTTTCACATGCAACCATTGTCGTATTGAGTAAATTTGACGTTTATCTAAACTTTAAGATGGAAATCTTTTATATCCTCTACTTAGCATCGGTGAAATCTACCTCCGCCATCGGGCGTGCGGAAAGGGATTTTTTTTATTAAAATTATCTCTGCATTTCCGACTAATGGACTTTCTTTATATCGCCAGAGTTTGTGTGGATCGATTTCTATTTTAAATGAAAATAGCATTTAAAAATTTAAATGAAATATACTTTTTAAAATAATCTAGCCATTATTAAAAAAAGTTAAATATAAATAATATTTTTTCAACATTTTTAAAATGTTGACTTTTTGAAGTAAGAACCAAATTAAACGTTAGTTTATTTTGAGTTGTTTTTAATTTGTTCTTGACTTTTAAAATTTAAAGAATTAAAAAAAGTATTCGTTTTTACTTCCTTGTACGAAGTAAAGGAAGTATTGTGATCGTGAAAGATTTCGGTTTTCAGATTTCAACGGAAATAACCATGTTGATCATCCCTGAATTCATTTTGACTAGTTTCGGCATGTCGTCTGTACGTACGTATTTACCTCCCGTAACTCAAAAACGAGTAGCCGTAGAATGTTGAAATTTTGGATTTAGGACTGTTGTAACATCTAGTTATGCTCCCCTTTTGATTGCAATTGACTGAACCGAAAGTGTCCAAAAAAGCCCAAAATAAAAAAAAATGCATTTTGAACATTTTCTTAACTGCAGTAATAAGTCCTTATTGAGAGTTTTTCAACGATATATCGTAAGTGATACTTATTTTCATTGGTTCTAAGGTTATAGCCAAATAAAATTTGAATTAATGAAGTATCTGGATCTTACAAGGGCAAGGCACATCGCTTAGAATCATACTTCATCTCCTTTTTTTAACTGTTTTTTAAATTAATTTATTTAATTATTTTGATTTATTAATAATTATTAAACTCTGATTGTAAAAAAAAAAATTACGATAAATAATAATTCAATAACAAAAAAAAATCAGTGTTTATTAGTTAAATAAAATTTTATGTTCTTTTAAAAGTGTAGCTATGTAATTTAATTGGCATACAAGGAAATCACGTGGTGTCTACATCAGATTGTTTTATTTCTAATTTCAAGACATTTTTAAGGTGCTATTATTATTTTGTCTGAAGCTTTTTTTGTTGTATTAAACTTTTTAACTGGTTTAACAAATAGTTTTACCTACTTTTAATATCTAGTTTTTGAGAAAAGTAAGTATGTTACTTTCGGTCGCACGGTGCGATTGGGGGAGTAATTGAATTTTTTTTGCGTCTTGAGGTATGAAGAGTACAAAAATATCATTCAATTATAATATAATTTGCTTTTATATGTTTAGGGCCTATGTATAAAATTTGTGGTTAAAAAATTTCCTAAAGTACATCAATTTTATTAAAATTTATATATAACTAAGTGTGTATCTGAAATTATATATGTAAAAATTTAATGATGATTGCGTGAGTCGTTCTTAGCTGCCTACAATTTTAAGGTCGACAGCAGAAAACGTAACCTAAATTTGACATTATGTTGAGTTTGTATTTATATATTTTTCATACGCGTTTATGCGATAATTCACACTGGTGAGTGAGTTTAGACATGGTGCTTGTTGTGTAGGGTCTATTTATTATTTTTACATATTTTATCAAATTACGGTTATAATAATTTTATTTTCTTATTAATAGAAAATATATTTTAATTAAATATATTTATTAAATTTAAAAAAAAAGTATTCCTCTTTAAGTTTTCTCATTCAATTTACATTAAATTTTATACAAAATACAACCACAAGATGTCGGTCTTCTTGCGTAGAACTACACAAGAATTGTTTTTTTTTTTTTTTTTTTTTTTATAAATAAATAATAAGACAAATATGGTTTCGTTTTAGTGGATAATAATTCTCATCTTTGTC
The DNA here is from genome assembly GCF_047948215.1 of Lycorma delicatula. NCBI lineage: Eukaryota > Metazoa > Arthropoda > Insecta > Hemiptera > Fulgoridae > Lycorma > Lycorma delicatula. The sequence continues at coordinate 211,184,586 of NC_134457.1, forward strand.
TTTTTCTGAAAGGTTAAATATTATGAATGTTTAACTTTGAAAATTATGTTAAATTTAACATCTTGTACTAGTATTTTCTTTTTAGTTTGTTTCGTTGTTATTAAAAACTTTCTAATACCTGCTGGGTATGAATTATCATCAAATTTTTATTTCAGCTGAATTGATTTTATTTCTTTTTATATAAACACATTTAGTTATTTTTTTATCGTTTAAAATTAAGTTCTTTTCTTTGAAACATTTATTAAGTAATTACTTATCGTTTTGTTAATGAGCAATTAAAATGCGTAATAATCCAATTCTTTTTGGGAGTATATTATGCAACTTTATTTAATATTGGCAGTCTGTAAGTATGTACGTTGTTCATTTTGCGAGTAATTGTTGTAATCCATGTTGTATTCCAGTAATCTACTCAATACCATAATTTAGTTACACAATATCTAACTGATAACGGCTAATAAAATACACGTACTTATTTTACATTGATTTCATATTTGTGTGTTTATCTTTCATTCAGATTGTTACTGATTAATTTTAAATGATTATAATATTGCTGCATTACTTTAGTATAAATATTTAGAAAAAATCATCGTGTGTAAATTATTGTAATTAAATTTATTATTTATTTGTTATGTTGTTAAAATGCTACAAATAAATATTGGTTAAACTAAACTCTGAAAGTCCTATTATGAAATAAGAATAGAATGTACTTGTTTAAAATCGCTTTTACTTTGTTTAAACAAATTACTTATGCCCATTATTTTGTCCGCGCGCGCACGGGTGTGTGTGTGTGTCAGTGATTTTTTTTACAATATCCGGTAATTTTAGTTCGCACTCACCTTTGATTTCAAATGCAGATAACTACGTAATTCAAAATATGTTAAGTTTGACCTTCATTTTATCCTTGAATTTATTATTTTTATTTTTAGGCCGCAGGCTTGAATTTGCAAAATGTTTTTTCTTTTTTTTTTATGTAAAAGTGTATGAAATGAATATTTTACCATGTGCATAATTTAAAATTTTATAACTAACCTTTTTATATAAAAAATTGTTAGATTTTTTTTTTTAGTTTTAAATAAATATTAAGATAATGTTTCATATCAACTGTTATGGTAGTAATGCAATGGAAAGCGTTTGAATAAATTTCCAATTTTAAAAAAAATAATAATGCTGATAAACATAATTTTTGTTTCCTAACATGTGATACATGATTTTAATTTGTTTTTTGATGCTGAAAACGAATATGAACTTAGAATCTTTCTATCACCTACTGTTTTTGAAAAAAAAAAATTTAATTAAAGGATTTTTTCATTTTTCAACGTGTAGTTAACATTTTAAGCTCCTATATTGCATTTTTTAACTCATTTTTTATCGTTTAACTTTGTTAATATAATTTGTAAGCTACAAATAAACAATACTAAACAAAGAATTAAATCATATCATAGTCACATATTATGACCACATCTAATACTAAAGAGTGAGCTTTCATGGGCAAGATTAATCATGTCTGTACAGGTCAAAACATGTAGCTCAAACAAAGCTGTGTTGTTTGTATTCAGCACTGGATTTAGGGATGAATTAATTTTGTTCAGTCCTATTGCTGTCTTAAGTTTGTTAACAATGCAGTGTCATAATGCCTGGAAACTGTGTAATTGATATAGATGTCTTTTGTTATTTATGTGGTACGTTTACCGTAAAATCAAATAGAAAAGACATTATACCTTTAATTAAAAAAGCATTTCATTTGTACTTTCAGTGTAAATTTGGTGATCAGGATAAGACGTGCATATAATATCCACTAATCGTTTTGTATATTAAAGAGGATGGCAGAAAGGTACACGGAAGGCTTTGCCATTTGGTGTGCCTATGGTTTGGTGTGAACCAAAGGATCATGTAACCGATTGTTACTTTTGTTTTACGTCTGGAATTTATAAAAAATCTTAACCTATTGTAAAATATCCTTCATTGCATTCTGCAATCAGGTCTTTACCTCACAGTGAAATTATTCCAGATCCTGAGCCACCTGTGAATGTATGTTTCGAAATCAGCGATGAAGAATCGGGCAGTACTGAAGAAAACAATGATTTTGATTTTGAATTATCTTCCAATAAGCCATCTTATATCACAAGGTGAATTAAATGAGGTGTTTAGGGATTTAAATTTATCAAAAAATCAAGTTGAATTGTTAGGATCAAGACTGCAAGGTTGGAATTACTTTTAAAAAAAATACAAAAATTACAGACTTTCGAAGCCGACAAAAAGAACTTTGTCAGTACTTTATTGATGAAAATAATTTAGTTTATTGCACAAATATTGATGAGCTTATGATGCACTTAGAAAAAGTTCATAAACCTGAGGACTGGCGCCTTTTCATAGATTCGTCCAAGTATAGTTTAAAAGCGGTTCTACTACACAATGGTAACAAATATCCTTCCATACCAATCGCTTACGGTATTAAATTGAAAGAGACATACGATGTGATGAAAGACGTTCTTGAAAAAATAAATTATAAAAACCATAGCTGAAACATGAGTGGTAATTTGAAAGTATAGCTATTTTGTTAGGCATGCAGTTAGGCTACACTAAGTACATGTGTTTTCTTTGCGAATGGGATAGCCGAGCTAGGGATAAACATTATGTTATCAAAGAGTAGAATAAACGAGACAACTTAAATCTAAATGGGAAAAATATTATTAATGAGCCCTTAGTTGAACCCAAAATATATTTTTAACCCCTCTCCATTACAAGCTAGGAATAATGAAAGATTTTGTAAAAGCAATGAAGGATAATCCCAGATTCTTGTACATGAGGGAGAAATTTCCGAATGTAAGTTAAGGAAAAATTAAAGAAGGAATATTTGTTGGTCCTCAAATAAGAGAGTTGGTCAAAAATGATGTATTTAACTCTATGTTAAATAATGTAGAAAGTGCAGTTTGGGCTTCATTTAAAGACGTTTGCAAAATTTTTCTCTGCGAACAAAAATCCGGCAATTACCACGATATTGTTAATCAATTTCTTACTTCATACAGAGCTATGGGATGTAATATGTCTTTGAAAATACATTTTCTCCACTCACATCTGATTTTTTTCCCGGACAACCTTGGAGATGTAAGTGACGATCACGGTGAACCTTTCCACGAAGACATTTCGGTGATGGAAAGCCGCTACAAAGGGAAATGGAATACTAAAATGCTAGCCGATTACTGTTGAATATTAATTCGGAATGTGCCTGAGGTTATTTATAAAGGCAAAGAATCAGCGAAATCATTCTAACATAGGTATGGCCATGCAGAGTTATAAACTTTACAGATTTCAACTATATTTTCCGTTAATTTTTTTTGAAGCGTAATTTATTTAAAACTGAGGGTGATAGAAAAATTGTATTTACATATCTGTAATGTACGCAAAACATCAATACAAGAAATGGTATCAGACGTAGAGAAACATTAAATTTTTTTTTTTGTCTATCAGTGTAATATTATAAAAAAGTATTTATACTTATAAATACATATATTTTTTAGTTAAATTTTCCTTCTGATTTTTCAATCCCTTTGCAATACAGTAGACTTATACTAATATTTAAGTATTTTCAGCTCAGTAAAAACTATAGAAAAATTATTATTTCTCTTTTTTCATTACTAAACCTGACATAGAATGCTTTCCATTCTTGATATTAAATGTGTTCTTTTTTCTTGCCTTTTATTTAAGGTTACAAAAAAATCCCTTTGGTTATGGTGATTAGATACAGGTGGTTTAAAAAAAAGTTTCGAATGAAAATTACCACTTCGTTGATCTCCTTGACAGAGTGATAGCGTCTCGTCTCTCACCCGGAGATCCCGGGTGCGAATCCCGATCAGGCAAGGCATTTTTCATATGCTACAAATTTTCATCCTCATATTCCCACGTATAAGCTTCTGAGGTGAATTAATGCATCAATTAGAAAAAAAAAATTCATGAAGTTCTAGTTAATTTTTATTACTGTTCAATTTTAAATTATTGGATAATCAAAAAACTGTAATTAAAAGAATTGGGGTAATTTTGTGCTGTGTGATTTTTTAATTTATTCTTAATTTCAATAATTGTTACGATAAGGTTACAATAGCAAAGAGAAAATATTGCTGTTGGTCAACAAAAACTATTAAACCTTTTTTTAATACACAATGATTTTAGTCCTTTTAGTACCAATAAATTGTGAAGAAAATAGATCTGTAAAAATTCAAAAGCCATTTTGTTTTTTAACCTACAATCGTTTACTTTTTGGGGTAGCTTTTGGATAGGGAGAAAAATTCTAATTAATTTTTTTAAGAGAGGGTGAGGCGATATTGAAAGGGTTATCTTATTTAGAAGAGGTTTGAATGTGATATCGTAAAAATCTCATCGGGACCATTTTTTCGCCTAGACCTTTTTTATTCGAACATTACAACGACATTTGAACATAACTGATATCAGGACCGAGAATTAGGTGTTTAATCTCATCTTCCAGCTTATAGATAATTTGTGGATTATCAGCCTATTTCTTAGATTTTACATAACTCTACAGAAAAGTTCAACGCTGTAAAATCACACGATCTTAAAAACAATTGACATTACTATTTCGTGAAAGAGTTCTACCTTCGACATTATTTTTTAGTAGTTATCATTTTGTTAATTGTATAGAATCTGACATCTGTTTTGTTGAACTATCGTTCAAATTCATTTCAAAAAAGCTTGCGAAAAAAAACGGCATTTATCATTGTCTGGCGATCTTTTATTATTCAATGTAAGCGCTTGGCTGTCCTCATTTTTAAAATACTAGGATCCAGTAACATCTTCAGGTCATAAACTGTACCATAGATTTTCATCTGTAGATGAATTGCTGGTTCATGGTTTTTCTCTTTAAATGTATTTAATGTAAATTTAAATGTATTTAATGTTGTTTTTTGGCATGTATATATCTGGAAGCTAAGTAAAACTAAATGTTTAAGATTAAATAGGAACCGGTACTGAGATTTATCGTACAGAAATGATTATCAGTTTTTAGAAATAAATTAGCCAAATTTGTAAATTAAAACAATCGTATGCAGTCGGTATCATTCTGCTTTCATTTGTAAGACGGTCGAACGAACCGTTACTAAATAAACAGATCGACAACTAAGTCCGATATGTTAATATGCATACATCTTTTGTAGGACTTTAAATTTTGTGCAATCTATATATTAAGGAATTAAACAGGTAGATAAAATAATAACAAGTTATTCCTTTTTTTGTTCTGTATTATAAAATATTTTGTTTGAAAAACTTAAACTAAAAGCACTTTACATCGGTAAATGACATTTGCATTAATTTTTGGAAATAACATCAGATATAGCTAAGTCAATTTTTTAACAGATTTAAAAAAGTCTGTGGTTATTATTTTATTAGATGAGTATGATCCAGAAGAAATAATGTATAACTTGGCTAAAAGCCGGATCGTGTTGCTAAAATATTTATAAATTTAATTTTAAACTATTTAATTTTTTTTATCTCCTTTTCTTTTATAAAGTGAACTCTTCATTTGATGGATTTGTAAATTAAAAATTCCATGACTATTAAATCCGTGATTAAAAAAAGATATTTTCCTTCAGTACAGAATTATTCATTTCTCCATTAAAGCATATAACATAAAAATCCTACTGGCATTGTTTAATAAGCGTTAATCTAGTAAAAAACTGTTCATTTATCTTACCTGAGAATTCGCATTTTTTGATCTTATTATAGAAATTTGTTTTTGTTTTTTAAAATCCTTATATTCCTAAGTTATTTTAAATTAGGAAACATATACAGAGTGTTTCTAAAATGGTGGGCTGGCTATAGTTTTTCAGATTCTACTTGTAAAACTAAACTAAAAATATCGTTAGGAAAAATGGCGATTTCTCCTTCGTTCTCCCCTGCCCGCCATTTTGTTATTTTTATATAAAAATTTATCTCAAGTTCGGATAGAGGAATCACATTAATATTTTATAAGCGTCTTTGTAATAAAGTTTTAAAATGAGCAAAAAATCAGGACTTAAATACTTTGCAAATTATATAATGGAGGTCATGTTTATTTTTCAATCCGTTATATCTTCATAAATATAAGTTGTATCAAAATGTATGTTATCGCTAAAATATTAAGCCTTTTATTTTGAACAAAGTCACATTTTATTTTTTTAAATCGGTTTACAAATAGCCGAGTTATAGCAGAAAATAGATATAGTAATTATGTGTCTGTTTTAATGTCCTCCACTTTACGTTCAATTCGATTAAATATTAATTATTTTTATTCATTGTTAATTCTAGTATTGTAAATTAGTAATAATTTTCTCACAATAGCAGACCTAATAATTATGACACAAAATTATAACATCAATTTTCTCCCATAACTCGACTTTTGTTAATTTTATCTTTACCCACTCGGTGTCCAATAACATGAGGATGGTGTGAATGACATTTAAATGAAGTGTAGTCTTGTATAGGCTCAGGCCGACCATTCTTGAGACTTATGGTTAATTGAACCCCAATTACCAAAGTACAACGGTAACCGATGTCTAGTATTAAAATCCGTGTAAAAAATAATTAAATATTAGTAGTATTTGAACTTCAGAACCTTAGACTTCAAAAATCAGTTGTTAAACAAATTTTGTGCGACGAGTTCCGAGACTTATTGGTCCACTAGACCAGTTCGCTGCAGTGTAAATATTAATTTTTTAATTCTTCATTAAAATTTCGTCGTAAACTCTTCTTTTTTTTAATTAAAGGTTCTTCCATTGATTTTATTTTGATGTCAATTTCAAACTTAAAACTTATAAAAAATATGAAAAAATTTTTTTGTCAATGTTTTTGTTGTTTTTTTAAAGTTTTTCTTTAAGCTAAGGTTTTACAGTTTCATATTTAATTTTAAAAAAACTTGATAATGTTAATAAAATTAATTATTAAAAACTTGCCTGCATAACTGTTTTTTATTTCTTATAGAGAATTAAAAACAATTTTTGAATGATAATTTTTTTTTTGAAAATAGAACACGAAGCATTCATAAAACTGTACGTCTAAGATCTGACGTAATGACGTGGTTACATAATTGCTGCATTTATTTTTTTATAATTCAGCATAACAGTTTTCTTTGTAAATTCTTAGCACTTGTTACTTTTTAATATTAGTCATCGATATATTTATTAAAATAAATATTTTCCAACGGTAACGCCTAGAGATTTAACATCTTTAATTTTTCCTTACGGTGCCTAAAATGAAATAAAACCTTACTTTAGAAAGGGAAATCTCATTAATGAGAAATTATGATTATATTAATGATTCACGGACAAAACCAATCATACCATTTTCAACTATTAATAAAGAAAAAAAGTACCAGATTTTTATTACCGTCTTTTACGTAAAAAAAATTTCCCTTCGCAACAAATATTATTTTAGAATATTTAGTTTCAGTTCTGTTGAAAAATGAGTTCAGGTACTCAAGAATTTTTTAAAATAATTATTTCCATTCTCAGCTAGCGAATATGATTGTTGTATATTGTTACTGATTTGTGTGTTTTTAATTAATAGTGTTTTCATTATATTTATTATAATATTTAATTTACAAAGTATTTGGCACCGTTGGTATCAATGCAATTGTGTAAGATAAAGTTCCGCTTACCAACAATTTTAAAAGTATATATCCGAGTACTTTCGGGGCCGTTACTCCATCATCAGGGATTTTCCAAAAGATGTTAATTCAAATTCAAATGTATAATTGTATTTAAATTAAAATTATTACGTTCAAAATAATTGGTCGTCAAGAAATAAAATTAAATTGTATGTCAATAAGACATAAGAACATGACGTTTCGGTCTTATTGACGTACAATTTAAATTTATTTCTTGGCAGCCGATTATTATGAACGTGATAATTTTAATTTAAATACAATTATACAATTGAATTTGAATTAACATCTTTTGGAAAATCTCTGATGATGGAGTAACGACTCCGAAAGTTTTCGGATGTATACTTTTAAAATTGTTGGTAAGTGGAATTTTAGTTTATATAATGTAATATATAATATATATATATATATAGAAGATTTTGTTTGTACAATGAAATATATGAAAGTTTTTAAAGAGTTAATTATATATATATATATATATTTTACTTATAGAGGTTAAATTTTATGTCTACGCTAGAAGTATGAACGTCATCTAGTAATTTTCTAATTGATGAAATATTTTCAAATTAAGTTTATTTGTTTTAAATAATTAAGCTTTTTCCATTTTTATTTGATCGGGTAAAGTTCGTTTATAACTCGGTCCCTAATAGTAATCTCGTTTGTATAATTAATTCTATAATTAATACATGTTTATTAGTGTTTTATTATTATTATTATTTTTTTTTTTTTACTGTATGGTTTTCACAGTTTTAAAAAAAGCCATTTTCATCAAAACGACATCCACTATAATGAAACGGCATCAGAAATAATTTATAACAATTCTTTGCTCTTTTACGTATGTAATAATTTGCATTTTCATTAATATTTTTTAGGTTTCATCTTCATATTCACACGTTTAAGTTTCTAGGTTATTTTGTGAATCTATTAACATAAAAAACATACTTTTTGGTGGAGGTTTCTTACTTAGGTTATTGCAGGTAAACTATGGTGGAAGATTTTTGGAATTATAATTATTATTCTAAATAGGTGATTTGAATATTTTTATTTTTATTTTTATTTGCCATTAACATTACTGGTTTACTATAGTGTAACGTTGCATTGCCTGAAATTATTATATTAAACAAATTATTTTCACGAAAAATAAAAAAAAAAGGATTGGTAGGAGCGTAAGCTTAACCTTAATTTTAATCTTACGCTCCTACTTAGTTTTCACCCTACTTAGTTTCTTTGAATTTATAAATACTTTACATCAAAGTGTAAGTTTCTCGCCTATTACGGCGATCTTTTGTTTTCATTCGGTAATATACTCTTCAGTATAATCATGTTTATATTTTAAAATAAAAATATTTGTGATTAATATTTAAAAAATAGTATTCAATAACTCTATTTTTACTTCTTTATACGAAGTAAAGAAAGTATTATGATCGCAAAAAATTTTGGTTTTCAAATTTCAATGGAAGTATCCATTTTGACCATCCCTGAACCCATTTTGACTAGTTTCGGCATGACGTCTGTACGTACGTACGTATCTCGCATAATTCAAAAACGATTAGCCGGAGGATGTTGTAACTTTGGATGCAGGACTGCTGTAACATCTAGTTGTGTAACATCTCCCTTTTGATTGCAATCGGCTGAACCAAAAATGTCCAAAAACGCCTAAAACCAAAAGAAAAATCTGAATTTTGGACTTATCTTAACTGTAGTAATAAGCCCTTATTGTGAGCTTTTCAATGATATACCATATAAGTAGTACTTATTTTCATTGGTTTCACAGTTATAGCCAAATAAAATTTTAATCAATGAAATATTTGGATCTTTCAAGGAGAAGGCACATCGATTCGAATCAGACTTCATCTCCTTTTTTTATCTTTTTTTTTAATTTAAATATTAATTTATTAATATTTACTAACCTCTGATTGTAAAAAAAAATCTTTACGATAATTAATAATTCAATAATAACAATAAAAAGATGAAATATGAAAAAATATCAGAAATTATTAGTGAAATAATATTTTATGTACTTTTCATTTTAAAAAAAAGAAATGTATATGTAATTTAATAGGCGTCCAAGGAAGTCATGTGGTGTCCACATCAGATTTTTAAAAAACTGTCGACCTCCGTGGTTGAGAAGGTAGCATCTAGTTATTTCGTGCGGAGGTGCGCCGGGCTCGAATCCCAGTGTATCTTTTCATACGCTACCAATTTCCACCGAGCTAATGACCATAGATGTTGATGCCAGCTCTTTCATAACGAAAAAATGAACTAAAGTAAAAGAGAATAATACTTTTATGTTCTCCAAGTTTCAAGTTTTGAAATCGCTGGCGAATTTGTTGACAGTATGTTTTTGATAGATTGTTTTTAATTTGACAATTTGATGATCTGAAAATAGGTGAAATTTCTAGAATATATATTAAAACTGTTTTTTAAAAGGTTTATATCAATTTATTCTTTATATAGAGTATTAATAAAGTTATGTTATTATTAAATTTCATTATAAAAGTATTATGTAATATTAGAAACGTTGATTACGTTCGGGTTAAGCTGGAATCAAATATTGCGGTTGTATTAAAACTAATTGACAAAGGATTAATTCTTTATTTCTCGAACGAAATCTTTTTTTTTTATAAAAATTAAAATAACTTCTTGATCATTTTAATACTGTTTTGTGGTTATATACATTTTTATTGACTTTATTTTTGATATGATGGTAGCATGAAAGTCGGCGAGATGAGGGACGGTATGTGGTGCACCGTACATAAATAGCATACATAGTATTAACGCACTGATCCATGTCATATTAATTTTTCCCGGACTATGCTGCATTAATATATATTAAGATTATAATACCGTATCTTATTACTGTAAAGTAATATGTTCATACGGAAGACTATACGATGTATCGAATTAATTCGATAATATTGTGTGGAATATAAGGTATTTTAACTGTTTCCGTATTTGGTTAGTTAATAACGTCATGTTAATTAATGTGTACTTTAAATGTAAATAAAGTAGAAGATAAAACTACTTTATCTTCTATTTTATTACTTACGATATATTTTAGTAGTATATTTTAATAGATTTCTTTTTCTTTGTTCAATAACATTACTGTTATTCACAACTGTATAAGAACGAGTTAAATGGGATCAAAAAAATTAATACCTAATTTTAAAATGTATAATAATAATAATAATAGGGTTTTTTAATATGCGTGAATTAATCTTTCCAAAACAATTCACATTTCAAAACAACTTCATAGGTTGAGTGGTGATATTTTGGTCAGTATTTTTGTGTCCCGAAAATTACAGAATGACTACAGCGACGTTATAAAATGGTTATCAAATGATTTGTCTCCACTGAAACACTTAGTGTTAATGAGTATAAAAAGCGAGAACAAAATGGAGAATTTATCTCTGTACAAAATACTGGTAAATGGATGAATAATTTAATGAATTTTATTTTATTCCAATAATATAAATAATTAAAACAACAGTTTTAAATATATATGTATACAATCTTAAATCTAATAATCTAAAAGCAAGATATATTTAAATAATAAGTAAATGTTTACTTACTTTCTTTTTTTAACCGTTTTACCCTCCATTTTTGTAAAATGTAGGAGGTTCTAAATTGATGATTCAAATGTTAATTTTTGCCTGTATTCAAGGCTTTCTCTTAACGATGATTCTTTTGGTTAATTTTCTTGAATTTATTTGAAAACCTAAGGTAAAGATATATATTACATCTGCATTAAATTAAATCTTAAACTGCATTCGGTAACACTCCCATTATGTAATTTCTTTTGTTTTTTCCATAATTTTTATTCCTTTTTTTTTTAGAAAAGATGTAAACGCCTTCTGGCAGTTGGTTCGTCATTTTTTTAAATTTTTTTCAAAACTGCTTTTTTCTTGTGGGCAGCTGATTTTTGTAAGCTTATCGATATTTTAATTACAAATAAAATTAATAAGTGTACATTAAAGATTTTTTAAAAATAAATTTAGCTATGAAAAATATACTAAAATTTTGATATTATACTTTTTTAACCCTTCTTCAAATTTTAACATTTTGAAGTCGAAAACAAACTTAGGGTTAAAAAATTGTTAATATTTTTTTTTTAAAAAGAACGTTTAAATTTTTTTTTTAATATTTAAACTTATTTTGAAGAAGTTTTTGTTTTATAAGTAAGTCTGTGTTATTACAGGTATAACTTTACTTCTTTAAATTAAGTGGTTGTGTATTGTGTTCATTAAAAAGTAAGCTTATATGTTCAGGTGATAGGCTTGTTCGTTGATAACTCTTATACCTTTTTTAACATTTTATCTACATTACAAATTCTAATGTTGAATGACAGACAACAATAACATTTTTGAGGCTAAAACATGAAAATTGTACTTCGAGTAAAACAATTATGAAGAAGGAGATTTGATAATACGATATTTGTAGTTTTTATTTAAATTTTTCTTTCGTAAGAATATTTTACATAAAAAATGTTTGAGTAAAAAAATATGTAAAGAGGTTTTCAAGAGGAGAGGGAAATAATTTGGGAACTGATTCTAGTGCTTGAAATAAGGGGAAAGATTTATACAAAAATACATCCAAAAACGCCTTGTTATCGAGTTACGACTAGCGAAAAATTTCGTCCGGATTTCAGTTCCCCCAGTGGAGTAAGGTCATACTGAAATTTTTAATGCCTTCCTTGTATAAAGGATAAGTTTCATGGTTTTTTTTTTTATTTTTGTCCTTAGAAATCGAATAAAATAGATCCCAGAATTGTATCTTCCGTAGTTTTCATGATATCCATTTTAAAACAGAAAATATCGGTAACAAAAAACATGATTTTTTTTTTTTTAAGTTGAATAAGATAAATTTATTAAATGATAAATAAATGCGTAAATTTTATTATCAGCACTTGTAGAGATTATAACTCTGAGAAAATTAATCTAGTCTATGAAAAACAAAAAAAACAACTTTTATTATTAAAAACAAAACAGAACAAAAATTAATATAGTACTAGTTATCCGTCGCAGCTTTGCCAGCTCTGTATGGTTACTAGCTTTTCCCGTAGCGGTCAGTCATTTTATTTTATGTTTTTTAATCAAGTAGCCGAATTGGTTTAGCCACAGCGCCGTATACCTTTGCACCCCTTTCAAAAATTGGAATTCAAAAATCCTGAAAATGGTTTTTAAATATTTATCTGAAGTGCAAGCCCAAATCTAGTGAATATCTCGTTTAGTATAGTCGGGATTGGGAAAATTTACAATCATTTAAAAAAATTTTTTTTTATCTTTCTTCACCACATTTCAAGGTCGAATTTCAAAAATTTAGAATTGGTTTATTCACATAAAGATTGTACTCACAAAAAATCAGGTTGATTTCTTCAAATGTTACTAAGAAATTAAAAAAAAAAAAATAGCAGGGTTAAAAAAAAATCAAAAATCCATTTTAACCTTGAAACCTAGAATTTCAAAAAATCTAGAAATTGCTTTTTAAATAAGCTGATATCTTCTTTTATTACCGAAAAATTAAAAAATTAGTAATTTTCATTGTTAATCTATTTTACCCCTTCAAACACGGAATTTCAAAAAATCCTTTCTTAGTGTGCAATTACACCCTAAGAAGAACATGTATGCAGATTTTCATAAATATATCTTCAGTAGTTTTTGCTTGACGTTGAATATTAATCACACGCAATATGTTGTCTTAAATTTCAGTAAGACCTCTATTGAAAATATCTCTACTGAAGAATATCTTGGAAATGGTTGGCTGTAAGAAAGGAGTATAAAAATTGTCCCCACCAGCTAGGTGGGGACAAGGTGCACTTCTCATTAGGGCAGCTGCCCTAATGAGAAGTGCACCTTGTCCCTTGTCCTTCTTGTCCACCTTGTCCTTCTCATTAGGGCAGCTGCCCTAATGAGAAGTGCACCTTGTCCCTTGTCCTTCTTGTCCTTCTCATTAGGGCAGCTGCCCTAATGAGAAGTGCACCGTAACGGATTATTAATTATTTAAACGTTTTAATAATTTTTAATTAAATAATTTTTTTCATTTTTAGATAACATTTCCGAGTAACCGTGATCTGTTAGATTGAGAGTGTACCTGATGGAACGCAAAGGTTAGCCTTCAACCTATTAACAAACAAATACCCGTTTGAATTTTGAAAATCGGACGATTGTTTCCAGAGTTATTATAAGAGCAACCTATTGCACTTTCCAAAATAGCGCCCCAGGGGCACCCAGTTTGCTACCAGTTGGTGGAGATGATTGGTCTAGCCTCCCACGAGGTGCTCGCATACCTCAGCACTTAGCTTAGAAAAAAAAAATATATATTTTTTTTTAAATGATGAAATATACCTAAAAACATTCTCAGAAAGAAGGCCAAGAAACATGGGTAAAACTTTAGCTGCGATTGATCGAGTAGTATTTTTGTTTATCCCAAATAAACAAAAACCCTCTTCCTCTTTATATAACAGTATAGATAAACTACAGTCAGATTTTTTTTTAAAGTAAATAAAAAGTATTTTAATTTTTCAAAGATCTAAATTTATTGTACCAAAAACAGCTATAAATAAAACATAATTTAAAATAAACTTTGGAAAATTCTCCCCGTAACATGTTGTTCTAGTATGAAAGGGTTATTAATTACTGTTGTTTTTTAATTTTTTTCAATTTCATATTATTTTTCTATTAAGTTTTGTTTGGTTTTTAATAATAAAGGTTGATTGTGTTCTGTTTTTCATACACTTTATTACATCAATTACCTCAAAATTAAATTCTTTACAAGTTTTCGTAATGAAATTTACGCATTTATTTGTTATTTAACAAAGTTATCGTACTTCAAACGTTAAAAAACGTGTTTTTCGTTAACGAATATTTCTGTTTTACAATGGCTATAGTGAAAACTATGTTACTCTTATATAACTTTAAAAATTTCAGTATGACCTTATTTAACCGGGAAAACTGAAACCCGGGTGAAATTTTTCCCCAGCCGTAACTCGATAACAAAGCGTTTTTGTTTGTATATTTGTATGAACGTTTTTCCTAACTTCAAGCTCTAGAATCAGTTTCAAAATTATTTCCCTTTTCACCTGAATTACTCTGTCTATAATTTAAAACAGCAATGCAAATATTAATAAAATTAATCCTAAAATTTGTATTTTAGGTAGATTTCATAAGAAAGCTACCTATTGTAATGGGTACCATGATTTGACTTCCGGAATATTTCGACATATCTTCGCGTTTTACATCCCCCAGACCCCAAAACCACCGTCAGCTCAAAATTTTATATATATATATATATATATATATATATATATATATATATATTTATTTACTTTTTTTATATATACATTTATATTTACTTTCTTGTGGACACGATAACTGCCGTAATTTTGCGCCAGTCACTTTTAAATTGATACATAAAATACCGGTTGAGTTCGTTAAAGAGCAAAATCAAACCAGGGGGTTGGAATTGGAGGGGGGCTTTTTCGAAAAAAAATATCGCTATAACTTTCTTATTAAGTAAAATATCTAATTCATTTAAAGTTCCTACTATTTTTTTGGGTAAGGGCCTACAACTTATCTAAGTAAAGTTGTAGTTGTAATGTAAGTAAAGTTGTTGTATCTAAGTAAATTGGCCCAGGAGGTGGGAGAAATGGGGTTTCGAAGACAAAAATCATACCTCCCGTAATTCACACAGTATCGAATCGATTTAAAGTGGTCGCGTTAGTCCTCCAAACATTAACTAAAGCGTTTGTTTGAAACAACTTTTAATATGACCAACCCTTACGGTAAGGAATGACCAAAATATTGCTGGAAGTGTAAGAAGATTAGGCTTGTCGTATGCTAAACACTTGAAACTTTTTTTCACATGCAACAATATTGTACTGAGTAAATTTTAAGTTTTTCTTAACGTTAAAGTGGAAATTTTTTTATTCCCCATTTAGCACTGTGAAATCTACCTCCACTATCCGGCGCGCCGAAAGGGATTTTTTAAAACATTTTAGAAATTTAATATGAAATGGATATATGCTGAAAAATAAATTAAATCACTGGAAATTATTTAAAGAAATACTTCAAAAATTGATACTTCAAAATACTAAGGAAAAATGTCGCATATTATATATTTAAATAATAATATGGCTGGAGTACTGATTTTAGAATATTATTCTTGCAGAACAATTATAAAATGTTAAAAACAGAATGTATTATAATTTAGTCAAACTAATTATCTAAGTATTACAAAATAATTATCATTTTAAAAGATAAATAATATATTTGAAAATCGTTTGATACGAGTATATTGAGATCGATATCATAACCCGGAAGTATCCGTATTTTTAATGCATGCAGCTTTCTTAATTCGAGGTCTGTGAGCAGCTGTGTTTTTTGTGTGCACCTGCAGCTTTATAACAGCCCTGAATCAGCAGGCCACAATATATTGCTTCTGATAACTAGAACCTGGGTGTTAAATTCACCTTATTTTAGAATGAGATGTTAATTAAAATCCAACAACAAAACGGTAGCAAGGGCACTACAAGAACATCAAAATAAAACTTCGGCATTTTTTGTTAATTTTATATTTTTCATTATAGTTAAATTGCTGTAATATTTTCTATGATTGTTTACTCGTTGAGAAAACAAGCTCTTAATTTTTTTTAAGGATGCTAAAATTTTGAATATTTTTTTTTACTTCCCTGCAATCTTCTGGAGCTGTGATGTAAGAAGGAAAATGTGTCAAGATCAGTTAAAAAATGGGATATGGATTTTTTATTCATTTCTTGACGTTTTATGACTCAGGGACGCAAAAAAAAGAAAAAACAAAAAAAAATGGGGAGGCGTTAATATTCTTTTATACATACGTGGTGATTTTAAAGCTTATTAATTTTTGACTGAATAAGCCGATGTTGATGAAATTTGGCGTAGAAAGTCTTTTGTTTGGGGCAATTTTTTTGGTAAACTTCAGGATTGTGGTAGGTAGTTTATTTAGAATCAACATTAAATTTTTTTATAAAATCCCCACGTTGTATGAAGCTCAGTACATTCGTGCACGCTTATCTAATGATTTTATTGTACCCTCAAAAATTCTCCCTTCTCAAAAAATCGAAAAAAGCTACCTTTTATTTATTTCATATTCTTTAATAGAATTTTTTATGTTTTCCTAGGCATTGTAGTAGTCCAAGTGAAAAAAAAAACTTTAGAGACAATATTGGGGGTGGGAGAGCCTTTTAAGGTGTATTTTTGCATTTTTAAAACTTCTTTTATTCTATTTAAACTTTAATTATAATATTGCAATAAAATTTTTCACCATAATTCACTTCCGCTCAAAAAAAAATAAATCTTAGAAAACTTTTTATTGGTTGCACATTGTTCAGTTGAATTTTCATTAGGTGACATAGAAAATATAGAACAATCAAAAAGAATTCTTGGGAGGTGATTTTGGAAGTATGGAAGCAGAAAAAATATAACGATTTTTAAATTTTTTTGGGGTTTATTTAAACATAATGATACAATAAAATTTCATCAAAAATTAACCAAATTCCCCAAAAAAATTACATAACTTTTTTCATGTATTATTGTTATTATTGTTTATATTAAACATACTTTTCCTTATTTTTATTTTGAATAGTTTTTTAAATGTTCCACTGTTAGTGATCCTGAGAATAAAATGCATATATTACGGTTGTTTTTTAGAAACTATAAAAAAGGAAATTACATATACTCGTATTTGAATATATAATTACAATTTTTTCGTTTAAAATACATTTTTGTAGCAAACGTTTGGAATTTTCCAACTGATTTCTTCATACTGGCTTCTTTTTTTTTTGTTGAGAACATCACTCATTTCAATGTTTTAATATTATTTTCAGTTCTTTTTTTAAATTTCATCCTCAATTTAAAAAAAAAAAAACTGTTTTAAAATAAAAGTAAAATCCACTCAGAAATGTTTCTTGCGGTGATTGGCATAATTACTCGATTGAAGGTTACTGATTTGTAGACATTATTTTCTGTAGTCTGTCACTTCATTCATTTCCGACTGATAATGTTATTATCATACATATCATTAAGTCATACAGTTGTGACTGATAATGTATGTATGTATGAATTGTGATGTTTTAAATGAATAAGTCATTTAACGTTTCTATTGATTCTCAAATATAAATTTTTTGGACATTATATTGTCTTACCAAAAAATAATTTGAATAGTTTAATGCTGTTCTTCATTCCTTTTTATCGTATGCTAATCTTTTAACTTCAGTGTAAATACTACAACGTAGGTCCTCCACCGTGCATATTTTATAATTTATGTAGAATACTGTTCATGTTTTTCTACAGTTTTTATTTTTTATATATATCCCTCTATTATCAAATAAATCAATTCTGCATATCTTAAATATAGCCAACTAATCTTTTCTGTCTCTAAAATTAATTAAGTACTTATCCGTAATTATTTGTTGTAGTATATCTTTATTCATAATTTATTAAATCATCTAATTTTCTACATTTTTCTATACATCTTATTTGAAAGGATTATTTCCTATTTTTCCTAATGTCTATGTTTCTCTACCATATAGCCCTATACTGTCACATCAATATTTTAAGAAAATATTTTCAAATAAATTTGATACCTGTTTGGTATAAACCGCATTTTCTGTGTACAAGTTTAATTTTTGTTTCTTCTCTATTTCAACTATCCTTTATAAATGTGCTATCTATATATATTCCCTTATCTTAGTTTCTTCATTATTCTTTCTGTCATATTGCAATACCTTTTACAATTTTATATACGATATTTTTGTATAATACTTGATTTTTGTATTAATACTTAGCAGTTTATATCCGTTGATCCGATCGTTAAAGTATTTTACCACCAGAATACTTTACCAAAAAAGGTACTATCACATTGATTTAAAATAAGAAGAAGAAGAAGAAAGAAAAGAGGAAAATTAAAGGTTTCCCAGAAATGAGTTTTCAGCTGTCTTTAATTTTAATAGCAATTAATTGAATTATAAAATGTTTTATAGCGAGTTGTTTTCTTCTTAGCTATTATTATATGTTCATTTTTTTGTATTTTTTATCATTTTTCCTGCTATTTTTGTGAAAATATCTTTATAAATTTTAATAAACAAAGAGAATTTAATTTTTTTAATCCGTAGCGGTATAATTTTCCTGCATCCTTACATCGGCTGTCGTCAGTGTTTCGACTGATTATTTTCTACATAAGTAAGTACTTGTAAACCAGTTAGATGCCCTTGCTCTGCTTGCTCTCGATATGATGCTATTCAGGCATTTCTTGTGTTTTAGTAGCGAAGCAAAAACAGAACAGGGCACTAATGGTAATGGTGTTATTTGCATGCATGTAGGACTCGGTGTATGCCAGATTATTATAGTTCTGTAATGTATTTAATTATCGTCTTCAGTCACTTACAGGTTACTCCTCTTCCCATCCGAGTCTGTAGTAATTTATATGTAAATTAAATCGGTGCGGGTAGGTATATCTAACGGACGGAGCGAGCAGCATCTCTCGATTGATTGGCAATAACAACGTTCCATTTATCTCGGATATCTGATTTTTTACATTACTTAAAAAATGTATTACTACTTAAATTTAAATAAATCTTGTTCGGTACGGCAAGCCGATGTACCGGTTAAAATGTGTATTGAAATAGCCCACCGATACGATGACGTAACGGCTAATTTGAGTAACCTGCTCGAATAAACGCCCGAGGGAAGAAGCCGCAACACCAGTCGAAGAAACGGAATCGAAGACAGTCTAATTATTAGGAGAATCGTAATCAGCTCATTTATAATATTTAGTGTTATTATATGAAATAATTATACGAGTATATCACCTCTTAACTTATCGTTTAATCAATATGTAAACATACTTTATCCTCTATCTGATGAACCAAAATTATCTAATCTTTAACGACACTACCTGATCCTTTTTTTAAGTTTTTACATACCTTTTGGTCATTTCATTAATTATAAAAAAATAAAAAGCGTATCACATTATTACAAATATTTTAAAATCTATTTATATATAAAATAATATGCCGCGAGTGATTTATAAACCACGCCCAGCAAAAGCTACTGATGAAAACTTGGATACACGTTCTTCTTACGGTATAAATGCACCCTAAAAAAGGATTTTTTTGAAATTCCTAGTTTAAACGGTTAAAATGGGTAACAATGAAATTTATTACTTTTTTTCTATGTAACAAATGTAGATATCAACCTGATTTTTGGTCTGTGTAATCTTATATGAATACTTAAAAATCAGTTTCTTAATTTTCTGAAATTCAGCCTTGAAATGATGAAGAAAGATAAAAAGATTTTGAGCAGTGATTGCAAATTTTCTTCATGAAAATAGCTGAGCTTACAAATACTCTTCAGATAGATATTCAAAAACCATTTTAGGATTTTATTGAATTTTGATTTTTTTAAGGGGTGCGACGGTATAAAGTGCAGCGGTACAAACAACACAACTACTGCCACTGTTACTGTATGCACCTGTCTCCGGTTACATGATTAAAAACATAAAATAAAAAAATGACCACACGATGAGAAACGCAAGTAACCATATAGAGCGGGCGAAATCGCGACGGGGATGTTAATATATTATTAAACTTAATCGCATTTACAATTACGTTAATTAAAAATTAAATATTATCAATTTTTATCGCGTATTTTTATGGACCGTCATTCAAATAATTCTGAAACCCTTTTTGAGTTATTTCAACTAATTCAAATATAAAATATAACAAGTTGAAAATAAAAAAAGCTGACAACACAGTTGTATGATGATTCCATCAGCGGGTAAAGCCGCTTTCCGGAAAAGTCGTGCAACTTTGGGTTGTTTCTGTTGCACGGCTTACACACACCACAACATAACAGACGACTACAACAGTTACACGTCAGTGCTACACTAGCGCTTATTACGATGACGAGGGCTACTACTGATGCAGTATGCCCATTTAGCCACTAGTTTAGAACATATTTGGGTTGGGAATGCGATTTTGCAATTTTTTTTTGCAAATCTTGTTATTTTGTAATTCTTAACAAATGTAACTAAGAAAAATATGACCTTAATTAGACGAAATCTCGAGATACTATGACCTTGCTTTACAGTCTTAAGGAATGACCTTGCTCTACAGTCTCACCCACTTGACCTTTTCACTTGAAAATTTAATGTCATCAATGCCCCATATATAGAAGTAATCTGATTAAGTTTGGTCAAAAATCGGTCAAGTAGTTCTGGAAGTATAAGGTAATTTCAGAGTGCCGAACACATACACGGACATACCAACATTTGAAAAATTTCCTTCCGGTTTTATTGGTTCATTAGGTGTGAAAACGTCAAGATCCGGTGAAAACCGCATATACCCAAATTGGACCGATTACAATATTTTCCCTTCTATATCTACATCGCTATCTAGACAGAAAATTAAATATTTTATGAGATTTTATGTTCTTCAGTCATTTGATTGGTTTGATGCAACTCTTCAAAATTTCCTATCTAATGCTAGTCGTTTCATTTCAGTATACCCCCTACATCCTACATCCCTAACAATTTGTTTTACATATTCCAAACGTTGTCTACCTGCTCAATTTTTCCCATTTTTCTGTCCCTCCAATATCAAAGCTACTATTCCAGGATGCCTTAATATGTGGCCTATAAGTCTGTTTCTTCTTTTAACTATATTTTTTCCAAATGCTTTTTTCTTCATCGGTTTGCCGCAACACCTCTTCATTTGTCACTTTATCCAACCATCTGATTTTTAACATTCTCCTGTATCACCACATTTCAAAGCGTCTAATCTTTTCTTCTCAGGTACTCCGATCGTCCAACTTTCACTTCCATATAAAGCCATGCTCCAAACATATACATTCAAAAATGTTTTCCTTACGTTTAAACTAATTTTTGATGTAAACAAATTATATTTCTGATTGAAGGCTCGTTTTGCCTGTGCTATTCGGCATTTTATATCGCTCCTTCTTCGTCCATCTTTAGTAATTCTACTTCCTAAATAACAAAATTCTTCTACCTCCATAATCTTTTCTCTTCCTATTTTTACATTCAGTGGTCCATCTTCGTTATATCTACTGTATTTCATTACTTTCGTTTTGTTCTTGTTCATTTTAATGCGATAGTTCTTGCGTGGGACTTCATCCATGCCGGCCATTGTTTCTTCTAAATCTTTTATACTGTCAGCTAGAATTCCTATATCATCAGCAAATCGTAGCATCTTTAGCTTTTCATTTTGTACTGTTACTCCGGATCTAAATTTTTCTTTAACATTAACTGTTAGTTCTATGTAAAGATTAAAAAGTAACGGGAAAAGGAACATCCTTGTCGGACTCTCTTTTTTATTACGGCTTCTTTCTTATGTTCTTCAATTATTACTGTTTCTGTTTGGTTCGTGTAAATGTTAGCAATTGTTCTTCTATCTCTGTACTTGAACCGTAATTTTTTTTAAATGCTGAACATTTTATTCCAGTGTACATTATCGAATGCCTTTTCTGGATCTATAAATGTCAAATATGTTGGTTTGTTTTTCTTTAATCTTTCTTCTACCATTAATCTGAGCGTTAAAATTGCTTCCCTTGTCCCTATACTTTTCCTGAAACCAAATTGTTCTTCTCTTAACAGTTCTTCCACTCTCCTTTCAATTCTTCCGTACAGAATTCTTGTTAAGATATATGAGTTAAGATTTTTATAATATACTAATTTTTTAACAATTTCTAAAAAACATTTTCATTACATAAATTTGTCAATTTTATCCATATTCTACCAGGGTGTTAAAATAATTAGTAAGATAAAATTTGAATAAATAATAAAAGGACTTTACATAATGCGTTCAAAATTTTAAATAATTCGATTATTTTTAAACATGGAATCTTTTTTTTAATACTAACTTCAATATAAAACAAATAAAGTCAACAATTTACAGTTAGTAATTTGTCATTGATTTAAAAGTTTTGCTTTTTGTAGTTGAAAATTCATACAAAATATTTGATAATGTTAAGTTATATTTTTCAGTATTTTTTTAATAGTTTATTTTACATTTTTTTTAGTTTTTCTTTATTTGAAATATGACAAGGTATATAACACAACGACAACTTTGTGAGGAAAAAAATCGTGTATCTATACTATTGTAGTAAAGGATTTTGTTTGTTCGAAATAAACAAAAAAATTACAAGATCAATCGCAACCAAATTTTTTATCCATGTTTCTTGACATAACTGAGAAGGAATTTAGATATATTTCATCTCGAAAAATCTTTAAAAAAATATACATATATAGAATATTTTTTTAGGTTTCTAGATTTTTGAAATTTGACCTTAAAAGGGGATGAAGAAAGGTAAAAAAATGTTGAACAACGAATGTAAATTTTCCAATCCCGATTATATAAAAAAAGAGATATTCAGTAGATTTGGGCTTGCTCTTCACATAAATATTTAAAAAGGATTTTAGAGTTTCTTTATTCCGATTTTTTTAAGGGGTGCGAAGGTATACGGCGCTGTGGCTCAACCAACACAGCCACTGCCATCGTTACGGTATGTATGACTGGCTACACCTGCCTCCGGTTACTTGACTAAAATCATAAGATGAAAAGATTGATCGCTACGGAAAATGTAAGTAACCATACAGCACGTGCGAAGCTGCGACGGGGAGCCAGTAAGAAACATAAAAGGCAAAAGAATATTTATAAAAATAAGAAGGGGAAAACAGAAAAATGACATTATATTAATTTTTTTCTAACATGATTTACGCGTAAATACTTGAATATAATAATTATGTCGAATATATAATATTATTCCCCATATATAATATAAGGAATATATAATTCCCCACAGAAAAAATATAACGAGCAAGTAACATTTATATGACCGTACCACTTAATTTTTCATTTAATAAATATACAGATATCAACTGAAAGGTATCTATTAAAATTTTATTTATATATTAAGAAATATTAATCATCGAAGTATTAATAATCCTCTTAAACAAATGATTTGTGGGGACGAGTCAACCACTAGACCAGTCCGGTACACTGAAAATATTAATAATTTTAAAATTCTTTATTAAAATTTAAAATTTTCGTTAACTTTTCTTCTTTTTTTTTATTACAAGGACTCGACCATTAGAACTCTCGACTTCGAAAATCAGCTGATTTTGCGATGACGAGTATATATGTATATTTAAATTATTGGACATAAGCATGAAAATTTTAATAATGAATTAAAATAAATTTGAAAATTGTTTACCTATGAACATAAAAATTAATTTTTTAGGTACTTTACAATAGATTTTAATAACAATAATAAAATAATAGTTTGGAACTGTTACCAAAAAGAAAAGAAAGAAGGCTAACAAGCCTTCTTTCAAGAATTATATATATATATATGTCGGAGAGGCGAGGAGATTTGTCAGGGATTCAACGTTTTGTGTTTCACTCATTTTTATTATTACAAGTGGAGAATATATAAGATTATAATAAAGTTCAATTAATAAAAATGAGTAGATAACTCGTACAATGAAATAATTACAAATGATAATTATCACTTATCAATAACTCAGTAGTACACGAATTATAATATAAGATTAATTTAATTTAGAATTCAAATAATATTAAAACAACTTGCGATAGACCGAGGCTCAGGGAAATAACGAATTCGCGATCACCAGGACGTCTGTTCGATCTGGGTTCCAAAGCAAGACTACCTTTTCTCAATATTCTCAAATAATATGCCTACTGCATATTTCCTTTTCCTTATTAATTTTATGATACCCCTATCGTCCTGGGATCCCGACTACGTTGACAACCATGTGCCTACCTAGGCCTAAGCCTACCGCAATAAAACAATTTAAACCTTATTTTACAAAATATTACAAGTAATAGTACATTTCTTAAAACTACTAAAAATACAGATATTCTAAAGAATATTCTCATCGTTTTGTCGGAAGATACTCCACTGTACTTTATTCTCCGACACGGCCATTCTGACAATCACACGCCCTCGGGTGTATCTAAAACATTGAGTTACAGTGGTATTTTAATTTTTGTTTTCAACTGACCTCGGTCATTATAAAGCATTTTACAATAGTTAAAGTACAAAAGATAGATTCAGAAGTCCTCTCGAGTAACAGAAATCCATTAATTATTCATTATCCTAAATAGTCATCGTACAGTACTCAAGATATCGAAAAGCCATCAATCATTATTCCTTATCATTTAACTGTCAAATAAGATTTTATTTCCTCCACCAATAGACCTCTGCACTATCTCTAGGCTACCCTGTATGCCACATACAGTATCATACATATTCTGTAGTTGCCACAACTACCTGCCCGACACATCATCAGGTGCCCATCGCGCCCTGATCAAACTAACATTAGCCACTAATTTAGTTTGCAGTTACGACTACACACTGATGCATGTGCGAAAAATAAAAATGCCAGGTCCACGACCTGCTGCCAGCCATTAGTGCATTGCGTCATTGGTGGTCTCTTTTTAAACCATAGTCCCTGTTTCAGGACCGACATCAACAGTCTCCTCGGCACAACTTTCATTGTCCGAGGAAACATCCAACTCATTAGGAATATAATTCTCAGGCATTTCTCTCAACTTATCATGACTATACTTATAACTTCTACTACTACTTAAAGATTTTAGTGTGTACCTGTCGTTATCAAGTAATTCTGTTACTACGAATGGACCTCTAAATTTCCTATCGAGTTTCGTTTGATTACGTTCTTCGTTCTTAATCAAAACGTGATCTCCTATTTTAAACTTATTAACCTTCGCTTTATTTTTATCAAATCTAATCTTCTCATAATTAGCATTTTCCTCTATACTTTCAATCGCTCGTTGTCTTACATTAGAGATATCAATTTCATTTTCGTTGTCATCAACTAACAACCCGTAAGGTCTTGCCTTCTTACCAATTAATAATTCTAACGCACTAGATTTGGTAATACGATTCGCGGTTGAGTTTAAAGCTAGCTGAACTTCACCAATGGCGTCTTGCCATGGACGATTATTAGACTCAACAGCAGTGAACATATTTTTTAACGTACTCATTACACGCTCTACTTGACCATTTGCCCTACTAGTACCTGTAGCTATTAAATGTAAATTAATATTTAAAGATTTACAAAAGTCTTTAAAATCTTTCCCAGTAAAACATCTACCTTGATCGGCAATCACACGAGCGGGAACTCCCAATATAAATATTGAAGCCTTTAAAGCTTTAATAACACTATTACAGTCATTTTTTCTGGTGTGATGTAAATAAACTTATTTGGTAAAACCATCTATAATAACAATAATGTATTCTTTAGTATTATTTTTACCGCTCAATTTACCTGTAATATCTATATGCACAGTATGCCAAGGTATGCGGGTCTTAGGGATGGGATGTAATTCAGCTTGAATTTTACCTGACTGAGCTTTAGAGAGTTTACAAGTAATACAATTGTCAACAAATTTACGTACGTATTTAGACATACCTTCAAACCAGTAATACTCATAAACCTTATCGAGTGTTTTATCCCAACCTAAGTGCATAACAGACTCATGTACATGGTTAATGACGGACCACCGAAATGCTCTGGGTACAATCGGCAAACAAAGGGTTTCGCCTTTTCTCTGTATTTTCCGGTATAGCGTACCGGCTTTAATTTCATAAGATTTTAAGAGATCTTCCGATAGCTCATCGCTTTGCAATTTGGTGACTATTTCCGAAATTTCCGAGTCACGCTGTTGTTCAGCAAGAAGCCAATCAACCGATAGTTCCGCGAGGTTAACGCGTTTCTCTTCAATTTTATTAACCTGTTTTGGTAAATCGGACAAAGGGTTTCGAGAGAAGAAATCCGCGTGCGACATACGTTTGCCTTCTCTATAAACTATATCGAACTGAAAAGCCTGTAAATAAGCCCACCACCTATGAACTCTATCATTAAGATCAATCTTATTTTGAGAAGATTTCAATGAATTACAATCAGTTACAACAGTAAATTGTCGTCCATGCAAGTAATGCCGAAAATGTTTAATAGATTTAACAACGGCCATAGTTTCGAGTTCGTAAGAATGATACCTGGACTCGGCTGGGCTTGTCCTTTTACTAAAGTATTCAATAACTTTATTTTTACCGTCTACTTTATGCATGAGTATTGCTCCGTACCCATCGGAACTAGCATCGGTATGCAGTTCTATAGGATAATCCGGTTCAAAGATAATTAAGACGGGTTCGTTGGTCAAAGTATGAATTACTTTTTGTCGGGCGTTTTCATGTGTCTCAGTCCACTCAATATATTTTTTACCTGAGGTAAGAGCATATAATGGTTTCATGATTTGTGAAAACTTAGGGACAAACCGTCGGAAATAAGATGCAAGGCCAATAAATTGTCTAAGCTGAGTAACGGTCCTTGGAGCGGGTAACATTGTTAAAGAGTTTATTTTACGAGGGTTGGGACGAACTTGTCCTTCTTGAATCTCGTACCCAAGGTATGAAACAGATGTTTTGAGAAAAGAACATTTTGAAAAATTAAATGAGAATCCCGCATCTATAAGAATTTTTAATACCACTCGAAGTCTTTCAAACGCTTCTTCTATCGTATCTGCAATTATCAAAATTTATAATTTCGAATTTACTACATTCATTTACTACTTTAGATTTACAGATTTTAAAATTATTTTGAGAAATATTTACTTCAAAACCCAAGCTCAAAATTTCTCGACCAATTAAAATATTATAACTCAAATATTCATCTGGGACAACGTGAAAAAGAATCTCTAATGTAAACAAATCCATAATTACAATAGATAAAATTTGCATGCTATAATTTACTACAACATTTCCGATGCCTTTCAAAATTATTAATTCATTAATTCTACGTCCAGAAAACTTAATCGCTATCGATTCCTTTATTAATGAGCATTCCGCTCCTGAATCAAAACAATATGGAAACGACTCACCAAGATGGTTTAGAATACCAGTAGGAGCTGCAACTGTGCAAAGATTCACACGGCGTTCGACGCTACCAGTCTCCTTTTGTTCCCTGGACCGCTACGGCTGCTACCTGGAGCCGTACAGTTTGGCGCAATATGACCAGCTACCCCACATTTGAAACACGTCACATTGCGCGATGAAGAGGATGATTCTTTGGAGCCACGATGGTTACTGCTTTGCTCCGCTTGCTTCTTCTTAAGTTTAGGACACTCAAACTTTTTGTGACCTATTTCCCCACAGAAATGGCACTTCCCTGAAGCTGCTGGCTTAAAACGCTTCAAATCGGATGTAGATGAGTTATCTGAAGCTGATATTGGTCTTTTTCGGGTGTAGGAAAAGCCTCGCATTTCGCTCAAAAATTCGGCTTCCGTTTTGATGTCGCTAGTTAATGCTACGCGCTCCACTCGATTATCAATATGGGTCAATCGCGCAAGCACAACCGCATTAACTATTTCGTCAACTGTTAAAGACCTCCAGCGGGCCTTTAGCGATGATCGAAGTCGAATGCCAAAGGCGCCGACACTTTCATCCTTGGTTGGTGCCTCCTGATGAATTTTCAGCACAACCGCTGTCGCAGTTTCTTGTCCCCCGAAGCGTGACACAAAAAGTTCTTTTAATTGAGGCCACTGTATACCCGGAATTGCCACTTGGGATAGTCACTGAGCTGCTGAACCTTCCAAAGCTTTGCTAAGCGCAGATATCAATTCACTGCCTTGAAGAGGATTTTCTAATAGACACAGTTCTGCTGCAGAGCACCAAGCAACAGAATCCGATCCCGCACTCTCTGGATTAAATCGTGGTAACGCAACACTTTTCTTTGTCGATAATGGCTTTTGCATACAACACTTCATAAACTCAAACAATGTATTCCACTGATCAGGTGATGGACCAGATGGAGACGATCCCACTTCTGATGTCGGAGAGGCGAGGAGATTTGTCAGGGATTCAACGTTTTGTGTTTCACTCATTTTTATTATTACAAGTGGAGAATATATAAGATTATAATAAAGTTCAATTAATAAAAATGAGTAGATAACTCGTACAATGAAATAATTACAAATGATAATTATCACTTATCAATAACTCAGTAGTACACGAATTATAATATAAGATTAATTTAATTTAGAATTCAAATAATATTAAAACAACTTGCGATAGACCGAGGCTCAGGGAAATAACGAATTCGCGATCACCAGGACGTCTGTTCGATCTGGGTTCCAAAGCAAGACTACCTTTTCTCAATATTCTCAAATAATATGCCTACTGCATATTTCCTTTTCCTTATTAATTTTATGATACCCCTATCGTCCTGGGATCCCGACTACGTTGACAACCATGTGCCTACCTAGGCCTAAGCCTACCGCAATAAAACAATTTAAACCTTATTTTACAAAATATTACAAGTAATAGTACATTTCTTAAAACTACTAAAAATACAGATATTCTAAAGAATATTCTCATCGTTTTGTCGGAAGATACTCCACTGTACTTTATTCTCCGACATATACATATAAATCTATTGTAAATTATCTAAAAAATTAATTCTATTGTTCATAGATAAAAATTTTCAAATTTATTTTAATTCATAGTTAAAATTATCATGCTTATGTTCAATTATTTAATAATTTATAAAATCAATTTTTGTATTTTTTTAAAATTGTTGTAACAAATTTGTGAGATTGAAACCAATGGTTTTTCACTGATTTTATGAAAAATGGTGCGGCCGTTCGAGAGTTACAGGATCACAAATAAATAGCATCAAAACACAATATCTTCCTCCAGGTATAGCCGGTTGACCCACCGGTTTAGTGTAGTGGTGAACGCGTCTTCCCAAATCAGCTGATTTGAAAGTCGCTGGTTCAAAATCCTAGTAAAGTCAGGTATTCTTATACGGATTTGACTACTAGATCGTAGATACCGGTGTTTTTTGGTGGTTGGGTTTCGATTAACCATACATCTCAGGAATGGTTGAACTGAGACTGTACAAGACTACACTTCATTTACACTCATACATTTCATCCTCTGAAGTAATACCTGAACGGTAATTCCGGGAGGCTTAACAGGAAAACTAAGTAAGGTATAACCGATTAAAAAATATATAATTCAAAGGTACGGGTATCTTAAATTAATATCAAAACTTTCTTTTTATGTATTTTTTTAAATACATTTGATATTGAGGATATAAAAATTTAATAATAGAAAAAAACCTTAAAATACTACTTACTACATTGTTGTAGTGTTTTAGTTATTTTCAAAACGAATTTTATGTGTGAATTGTTAAATGCTGTTAAGTATTGCAATTTTTTATTGTTAAAAAGTTACTTACGTTGAACAGTAATTTTATATTTTTATTAAGATATAAAACAAAATATATGTATGTATATATTTTTTAAAAAAATTAATTTTACATTTAATTCAGAAAAACGAGTTGACCTGCTAGCAGCGCGTGCATTGTGATCACGACGAAACTCTATGATCTTCGTACTGACTTTACAGAAGCCTACCATTATATAGCAATTGAGAACCGTTCACATTTAACTGTATTCTTGTATCAAGACAATGTATAAACCTACTTTACAATCGTGAATAAAATATGTAATTATGTAATCAAAGAAAAACTTCATTAGAACCCATTATTTCGCTACTGAATTTATTTATTTCTAATGAATAAAATGCAATTCTACCTCTATAATTATGTATTTTTTGGTGTTTTATATACTTATTGTTTCTATTATTTCTGACATTACTTTTTTCTTATTATTTTCATTTAAAGCGATTTTGGCGTATAATTATTTTATTTGTTCTTCTAAATTCACTCTTTTATTGTAATATATTTATTATTTAAAAGTAGCAATTGTTTTCTTAAATTCTGTAAAATTAGTTTCTTTATAATTTTTTTTTTTATTTCGACAAAGAAGTTTTTACTTCGACCTTTATTTATTTCTTAAGTAGTAATTTTAATTAAAAAAAAAAGCTTGCTGAATTAAATAGTAATTATTATATATCCTCCAATCATGATACGAATTTTGAACAAAAGAAGAAGAAAATTTCTTATTATCAAATGCGAGTATTTTTTTTACTATTTTTCTTCTTCGGTAGTTAAAATCCGATCTGAATATCAGCAACCGTCTTGACTGTCTGCTATTCTAAATAGCTTTGTGGACATTTTTGAAGCCTAAATAGGTTCTTCAATTACGAAATTCTCCTCTATGATTTCCTTTGCATACGTATGAAATGCAAAGAAGAAATTTTAATTGATTTTCTTTTTAATTGTTAAAAATATAAGAAGTAATTTTATCCTTCAGTAATATAAAAGCAACTCTTATATTACAAAAATTATGCATGATGCTATCTATTATAAATTTTCCAGCTGGGTTGAAGACGTTTCTATACTCTATTGTTTCAAACAGAAAAAGGTATCTAAATTTGTTAATTTATATAATAATTCCAGTCTACCTTAGGCTGTGGCTCCTTGTACCTCAGGTACAAAGGCTTCAGTCGGATTCGCTTTCACTGGGAGTTATGAATCCCACTACCTAACTACTAGTTGTGGCGGAAGAATGGAGTCATTCATAAGACATAATATCGTTTGTGTTTGGGTGTCCTTGGTATAATGCCATCAGTATTTTCGGCCGGCTAAGGAAGGAAACGAGAAACCTTTTATTTGTTCCTCATTTTCACTTGTAAGTTTGGCATGGGAAGTTTTTTCTTCTTGTGAACGGTCGTTTTTTAATGACATATCACACATTAGATCGTCTTATAAATGTTAAAATGATTATAGAGGCCTGCTTTATAAATTTTACCTTTATAAAAATAAAACATTTTTACCTCATTTATTAAGGAAACTGAAGAGGTTTCTGTGATCCAAGGGCAGTTCTTACCGTTTTGGGGTGTCCTAATTGGATTATTCCTTTAAGGTAATAATTTGGGACTGGAAAAAGAAGACGTGCAGTGGTTTGGACACCGTATGAGAAAATATTTTAAGAGAACATTTGCCTTCATGAATTTTATTTTTATTTTTTTCAAGTCTCTTTTTCCCGATTTATTTTACATTAAAAATTATTCGTATGAAACTGTACGGTAGTGAAGTTCTGTATTAAAAGAAAAAAGTTTTCAGTATCTTTATGTCATAACTTACCCTTTTAGAATTCACGGGATTCAAATAACGAATTTATTTCGAAAAGACACAGCTTTTTTAAAAAATAACAACTGTCTAATGTTAGGCTTAGTAGTGGAAGTGAGGAATGGTGATTACTTGATCTTAAACTATTCACTTAGCCATCTCCAACCACAATTAGCGATATGCTGTCACATTTCAGCATTTTTTTAAGTCTATAAAAATGCAGATAAATTGAGCTTTACAAGAAATAGCTTCACTTTATTAACCGCAAGGAATGGCTGAATAATGAACATCATGATTTTCAGAGAAAGCGAGTCGGATAGATGCCTCCTGTATCCCATATATTTATATACATCATAATAATTTTAACTTTGATAGAAAGTGTGACGCAAGAAATTATTTCAAAAAATATATCCTCTTTCTATTTGAAATAATACACTATTGTAGAGAAGTCTAACAAATTAAATACTTGTAGAATTTACGGGTATTCTATTATTTTGGTCAAAATTAAAAAAAAAAAGAAAAAAAAGTTGCTTCAAATTCTATCTACTCCAGTTCTTAACCTCCTGAAATCTTTTACCATAACTCGCCTACAAAGTATACATCAGAAAACAATTTTTCCTACATGATGTAAAACGAATTTCCATTTGAAATTTCTAAACGTTTTCCGCTAAAGTTTCGTCCAGTACTATTTATTTTAATATTCACCGTTTAATTTTTTTTATGCTAAAATATAAAATGCATTCTGAACGAGTAATTAAATTAATTTTTTTTTTTTTTTTTATCAAAAGGTATTCTGTCCTTTTATTTCTTTTTTTTAATGCAGTGAGTAAATTCGAAAAATCTGTTAATCGTCTAAAGGGTAACCAAGTGTTGATTATTTAAAGCGAGAAAATAGCAGACATTACTAAAATTTTATTCTTGAAAATTACTATACATGGTTAATTAAAATACATACATTCTTCACTCATTTAAAACAGGTTATGTTGTTCCACAATAAGAATGAAACACGGTTGAGATAATGGGTATACATGGGAAAAAAATTTCATTTAAGTAAAAGCTGTTTTGCTTTAATTTTTTTACAAAACGTAATTATAATAAGAAAATAAAATGTTTCTGTTAGTTATTTATTAAGGTTTTTTTTTCTTTTAATTATACAAGTTATGTATATTTTTGCTGATCAAGCGCTACCTTCAACGCTCCCAAAAATTACGTCACCCACCTCCTTACGATAATGTTGGTACAGTAGGATTTTCTATTAAATATATTAGATCTGGAGAATAATTTACTGGGTTTAATAAATTAAATATAAATAAAATGTCAACATCCGTAATATCGTTTCAGCATTTTCTCCGGAAGATCTCGGGTTTAAATCTCGATTACGCATGAAATTTTTTATAACTTAAAAAATGTTCATTAAATATTCAAGCTTAAAGTACGGAGAATTATTCATCACCTGAGAAATAGTTTGTTTTTTTTTTATTTAATTTAATCTGCGAAATCTCATTGCTATCTTTTTAAAAATGACATACCTAAAATATTAGTACAGAAATAATGGGACTTATTATACTTGTGTAAACGTATAACAAAAAAGGTTCCCAAATAGGAGTAAAACTATTGATAAAAGAATCATTTGTACAGTTGGACTTCGATAATCCGAGAGCCGATTTTCCGATTTTAAACTAACCAGAAAGAAAGGCTGCTTACATCCCCAACTGGGTAGTTAAAATATTAACAAAGTATGTAAAAGATCTTAAATACTATTAATATAGTTTTACTTCAATAGGAAATTTATTTTTATTGAGCTTTGTTTTTACTTTTTTTTTTTAATTACAGTTTTTACAATTCATATACCACAAAAAATACCTAAATTTATGTCTGTGTTAATATATAATTTAATTAGTATCACGGTTTATTAATCATATGTCCAGTACGTATGATAAAACTTTTTATAATTTTATAATTATCCGGATTTCTAATTATTTGGATTCGGCCTTGTAAAGATCCGTTCGGATAACCGGCGTTCCACTCAATATAAAAGTAAACCTTTGTTTCCCTTCATTTATTATCCTACATCTGATTGAATCGGTTTATGTTCAACCGGTTCTTTCCACATTCTGCTCGGAAAGAAAAAATCAAGCTTTTTCTTTTTTTCTAGTTCTTTATGAAAGAAAATTAATCTTTATTAGAATATGTTTGTGTCGATCGACTAAGAAAATGTTGATCGGTAATATTCTGTTTCTATCCTGGGTAAACATACTTCTGCTACCTTTCAAGGAATTGTGGATATGATGATCTCCTATTACTAGTAGGTACCTTGAAGGAGTCGCTTGGTGTTTTTATTTTACTCGTCCTTGGTTCATCTGTGCTTAAATCGTACCTATTTCTTTATTCACCCTTTCCGTTATCTTTGATACTTCTTCCCGGTTGTTTTATAATTTTATTCGTATAAATTTTATTCTTGCATCAATTCTAGAATTTATTAATATATATAGTTCATCCTTGGTAGTTGTCTTATAGCTCTGTGTGGAGACCCAATTTTCTATTCGCTAGCTACACAAAAAGTTTTAATTGCGGCTAAACGTTTATCATAAAAAGTTGGACCTACTAATCCCTCCTAATATTTACACACGTAAGAATACGTTTTTATACTCTATTGTATCAAACACAAAAAAGGTATCTGAATTTGTTAATTTATACAATAATTCCAGTCTACCTTAGGCTGTGGCTCATTATACCTCGGATACAAAGGCTTCAGTGGGATTCGTTTTCACTGGGAGTAATGAACCTAGCTACTCGTTGTGGCGGAAGAATAACTTTTCACTTGTTAATAATAAAACGGAGAATGATTAGAATTTGTAAACGAACACAACTTTTATAATCGTTTTACGCCCTTTTTTCCTTGTTTTTCTCAGGTTGATCAACGGTATGCCTATCCTACGGTTCGATCGGTTTCATTTCCTGAAACCAAACTTTTAGAAGGAATGCAATGTAATAATGTTTAGTCCGTGAATAATTGCCAAGCTTGACCGGGACTCAAATCCAATGGCTTCGTGTTAAAAATGGAAACTTCTTTGTACCGCAAGACGAAACAGGATAGCGGTTTAAAATTATTAAATATTTTCGATACGCTTTTAAGTTAATGTATTTTTTTTCCAAGCCTTTCTAAACAGAAATGTACCAGCACGCACATTGTGAATACACCAGTAGACAAATTCATCAACCGATAAATACACAAATAAAACTGCATCGATCGAACTAAAAAAGTACTATAATTGATCGACTACATAACAGTCACTTGTATAGGTCGATGTATACGAACGATATATAACGGAATAAAATTTTGCAAATATCTTCATGGGCACAAAAAAAATTAACCAAATGTAAATTTTAATATAACAACAGAAGAAGATCGATACAACCATAATAAGATCGATAACCATAAAGATCTTAACACGTTTCAACAATATGAAATTTACAAAAGCCTCACGTTTTGAAAACAAGAAAAAAACGACATAGGCAAATTAAAAGAACAAATAGATCATAGATCGAATATAATACTCAATTATGTAACCAAGGGAATTTCCTGATTATTTTAAGATTGTTACCGTTGGGAAAAGTTCTACCGGATACTCCGCAAGACAATAATTTATTTCATTAAATCCTTTGCAAGGAAAAATAACTTTAATTTTGGGGTAGTTTAATATATTATTTTTAAGAAGACGTTTTAAAGTAGGATCTTTATTGCAGATAAATTAAATCTAGAAGTCTTTTAATTTTATTTATTTCGTTCTCCAACAACTAAATTTTCTAATTGTTTATTTTATCATTTAAATATTTTTAGTTAATAATTTTAACGAATTGGTAACATGATTTTATTGTAAATCTTCGGTAAAGGTCGATTATTTTGTTGTATGTATATATCGGTGTTTCAAATAAATTAATCATATTTAATTCGATTAATAATTAAAATCACTATCAATTTTAAATGTAAAATAAAATAAAGCAATATTCAATCGTTACGTAATGTTTTTCCTATAACTCTATAGGAGAAACTTAGTACTAAGTTTTTTATTTACAACAATAAATATTTCGGTAATTTATAGTCAAGTATAAGAAGGAAGCCGTATATTACACAGGTTATCTTTTACAAACAGTAAAGCGTATTATTCTATAAAATTGAGTTGAACATTTTAGGTAGTCAGAATTTTTTTGTTGCGGTTAATTTAGTCGGAATGCGTGAGCCGAAGAGCTGCTGGAAACGTCCAATTTAGAAATCGTGATAAATCCATTGACGGGGGAGGTTACTGGCAGGATTCAAGAAGTAAGAGTAGAGTGGAAGCAGGTTCGGATGTAGTGAAATGATCAGGTGATCGGTCACGCGCTGTACACTGTAATTTTCAACAATTCGTTTGTACAATGAGAGAAGGTTACACACGCTTGACCTCTCCGCCCATAGCTTGAAACGGAAACAAATTAGGCTCGTGGTTGTATCAGATTGACTCTCGTAGAATCGGTAGTCGGTAGCCGACTGCAGTAGCAATGGCAAATGCACACCCGGGTACTTTATAACCCTAATTTGTGCCATTAATGTCCAAACTCACTCGCTCTCACAAAAACAAATATATTTACACGTGCATATAACATGCAATTATATATTGTTTCAGATATAGCAAAAATACTGATATTAACTGAAATATACTGAATTGATGGCATTATTTATGATAATACGGTTATTAACAGAATGACGATTGTGTTCCAAACATATTCCTGTTAAATAACATACCTTAACTTACATTAAATTTATGGAGCTACTTTTTTCGCAACCAGAATTAAGATTTTTATTTTAATTCGTCTGCAGGTTTTTTTTTATCAGTATTTGATTCGTAGTATTTTTACCTGAATTAAATAGAATTTAACACCTTTGTACGAACACCAATAACATTTTATATTATCTAGTATCAAATTCATCATAAAATGAAATTAAACGAAGTCGTAAACTGTTATAATGAAAGATGAATTACAAGTGGAGCCAATATGACATCATTGGGGGGAAAAGAAATATTAAAATTTGACCATAAGAGGCATAATTTTTTCCGTGATATTAATGAGGAAGAATTTCTTTGTTTCTTATTAAATAAAAAATAGTTTTTGATAAAATAACTATTAGGCATTTAAACTATTATAGATAAAATCGGTATCTGCTAAAATTGGTTTCTTTGAAAGTGTTGATGTTTATTATTAGTCAGTTCAAGTAATACACAGAAGGAATTGTTATTTATAGAGCTGAAATTTATATGAATTTGAATGGGCTCGGGTAATATGATATTCATTATAATACAATATTCACTGGAACCTACTTCCTAATTGTTACTTTCAGAGATGAAATTTGTTAAAAAATTAATAATCAGTTGGTTTTAAGAAAAGATACAAAGTTGAAATTATAGATGAACATTAAAAAATGTTTGATCAGTATAGTATTAAGGATTTATTCAAATAGAACGATTTTTTAACAATCGATAGTTAGAAACTTTTAACTAAAGTTTTAAATTAAAACTTTTTGAATTGAAAATAAAATGTTTCTTCTTTAATCGTTTATTATTAAGTTAAAAAAGTAATATTAGTTGTATTTCAAAACGTTTAACCTCATACTCGCCAAAAGATTATTTCCTTACTGATCGTTCTAGTTTTTTGTTCTTCTTACTTTCTTATATGAAGTAAACGAAGTATTGGAAACACTAAAAATTTAGGCTTTCAGATTTTAACGGAAATATTCATTTTTACTATTCCTGAATCCGTTTTGACTAGTTTTGACGTGACGTCTGTACATACTTGCGTATATATGTATCTCGCATAACTCAAAAACGATTAGCTGTATAATGTTGATATTTTGGATTTAGGACTGTTGTATCATCTAGTTGAGCACCTTTTAATTGCAATCGACTGAATCAAAAGTGTCCAAGTAAGCCCAAAATCAAAAGAATTTGGATTTTGAACTAATTCTTAAATGCCCTTGTTGAGAGCTTTTCAACGATATATCATAAGCGGTACTTATTTTCATTGGTTCCAGTGTTAGGCAAATAACATTTTAATTAATGAAATATTTGGATTTTACAACGGGAAGGCACATTGGTTCAAATGCGACTTCATTTCCTTTTTTTTAACTTCTTGTTTTTTAATTTAAATATATTGATTTATTAATTAACCTATTTAATTAATATATATATATATATATATATATATATATATATATATATATATATATAATATTAAAATTGATTAATTAACCTCCGATTGTAAAAAAACTTTTACAATAAATAATAATTCAATAATAAGAATGAAAAAAAATCAGAAGTTATTTGTGAAATAATATTTTTAAAAACGTGTATACATGTATGTAATTTAATAGGCGTAAAAGGAAGTCATGTGATGTCCACATCAGATTTTTTTTTAAAACGAAATTTTATCACAGCGGAAGTAGTTTTCAATGTTTATCGCACAGATAATTTAAAAATTTTCAGTTATATTTTTTAAATATTCCTGAATATAATCAGTTGCAATTATAATTTTTAACTGCTTTTATTATTTTCAGAAGCTCTTTATCACAGCATTACATTTTGCTAATTTACTGGTTTATCGAATTGTTTTAAAAATGAATTTTTGTTGACAGAGAAATAATTTTAAAAAAAGAAGCAAATTCGATGTAATTTTCATTTTTGTTACTAAGCAGGAGTTAAATGTTCAAGATTTGTACAAATTTCGTTATTGTTTACCAGTATCGTATCAACTTCATTTATTTTACATAAAACATTTTTTTTGTGTTGTGTTCAAAGATATTAAGAAAAATAAACAAATAATTTTTTGTTGAATGGAAACCAATTTGGATTTTAAATCCAAATTTATGTTCTCCTAAAACAGAATATTAGAAATTAGTTTAAATTTCTCTTTCAAATGTTATCAACGTACTCACAGAAAAAAAAATAATAATAAAAGTTAAATTAGATCTATGTTGTGATTTATTAAAACTTCGTTATACAATTCAAAACTGTTGTCGATGAACTCAAATATAATTATATGAAAATATTATTAGCTTAAAAAAAAAAATTCTTTTAGGGGTGGCGAAGAATAGTTGTGGTAAGGTAAGTGAACCTTAATACTAGTACTGATGGTCTGACATGTAGTCAGCCGATGAAAAATGAAAACAAAAATTATTTATTGCCTACGGCATTAAACCGCGTTTCACTAGTCATTTTTTAACATGTAAGCAAACAGCCACTTTTCTATGCTTTCAATATATTTTCTAATATTATTTGCATGTCTTGATTAAACTAAATTATGAATATTTTATCAAATGTTTTATGTAATTTTTGTGTAATTATATTTTTTATTTACGTTTTAAAAATATAAGTTTAAAAAAGATTTTCAATATTTTCTAAATCCATTGCAACTTGTTTATTAATATTCCTGATACAATTTTGAAAATATATTTATACTAGCTGTAATATTTGGCTTCACCCGGGTTCTGATCAGGTTGTACTCGTATTACTAGCTGTTCACAAAACCATTAAATATTAATTGTACAAAAAGTAAGTAAATAAAAGTTGAAATAAATATTCAATAGAATTTTATTAATTTTTGTAGATTGCTAGAGGAATCGTTTGGTTATAGTTGACAAATTTTTTTTTCAAATTTTATTCACTTATAATTTTTTGTAAATAATTTCTAGATAACGAGTTTTTTATTGTTTTCAAGATAAATGTATTTTGAAAATGACTTTCATATAATACAAAATTTCAATTTTTTTTTAAGGAAGAGCCTGAGGGACTTGGAGTCTTAAGAGAGGAATAGGTCTCTAATATTACGTACTGTAAAGTATTCTTTACATAAACCATAACATTTTTTAAGAAAAAAGATCGAAATTCTGTTTTTAATTTAAGGGACTAGAAAGGTCTGTAATATATAAAAAAAAGCATGGACTGTTGAGTTATTTATTTCTCTTGAATATAAAACAAATGTTTGGAGTTAAAAGTAACCGGTTCGAGTAATGCAATACTTCAACTTTCATTAATTAAAAGTGCTAGACCAGTAGAAGGATCTCTTTCACGCCATTCATTGTTTTTCCCTCAAATTGAACATCTTTTGAAATAAAAGAGCAATCTGTTTATAGAGATTTCTTTTTATTTTAGAAGGCTTGGGAACGAGAGAGTAGATGTAAATTTGCGATACCGTTGAATTTTTTGTTAAGCACAAGGAATAGGACAGATTTTTTTGAATATAGAACTATTTTAAATTTTCTTTTTTAATTGGCTAAGGGTGGTAGAGAAGAAAGCTGCAAAGATTTTGCAAATCTTTATTCCCAAAATGTTTTTTTTTTTCTTGTAATAGAACGTAAACTGAAAAAGAGGTTTGAATATTATATTATTTGATGTGTAGTAATTTAGGCTGTCAGATAGCCTAGGAAGGCTACGGGCCTGGCTTGTTTAAAACCATTAGTTGAAAAGTAGAACTCGTTTTTGAAAAACAAATAAAATAACGGTATTTCTATTTTTGTCAATAGGAGGCTAGAAAACTGAGAGAAATATGTTTCGAAACAGCTTAAAAATCCTGTGCATTCTATTCTTCCTTGTAAGTAGAATACTTTTTGGAAAAGAACTGTATGAATAATATAATTTTGTATATAATGCGACTATGTTCTCACAAAAATAATTTATTTAAATTTTATGAAACATGCTGTTATGAAGGGAAATGAAAACGGTATGGTAACCCGGTGCCTTCTATATTTCTCATTAAAATAATCTTTTTTAAACAGGAATGAATCTTGAGATCGGTTCAATAGTTCTTAAGATTTGCTCGGACAAAAAATCTTTATTCAAATAACTTCAAGATGATGGAATTTTTTTCCTAAAAATCTTTCGAAGCTATTAATTAACAACAATTATTTCAGTGAACTATCCATTAGCACTATTAAGTACTAGTTTTAAAAACTTACGATTATACTTAAGGTGTGTTGTTCTATCGATAAATCCATCCCATTCGAGACTTTGTCTAACTCATTTTAGTTTCTGCCAAAACAAAAACGTGATCGATAAACGTTAACATTTTAATTTTTTTCTTAGACATTTACTAAACTAACTTTACAATGATTTTATTACTTCTATCAAATAATAATTGAAAAATAACGGGTGGCTAAATCATTGACCCATTTCTTTCCGAATCAGAAATTGGTTTATTCAACTTCTATTCATAAATAATCTTCAAATAAAATTCTTGTATTTAAATTGTATATTAGTCGTCTTTCTCTTTATTTAAATTTTTAGATCTGCGAATACCATTTACCTGGCTTTATTTTTCTTAAGTCCGCCTTCTAAGATTAATTTGAGAGTTTATAATGTTGTCTCTTGAACTCACATCTTTCTGAAACTAAACTGATTTTCATCTTGTATGATTTTTTCTACCCTTTTTATGTTCCTTTAAATTATTCTACTGTTTTCGATGTATCTTATGTTCGATTAATAGTACCGTGATTCTGACATACTTTTTCTGTTCCCTGATATGCTAACAACTACATTTTTACTAAGTCGGCAAATATTTCTACGGTTTCATGAATTTTACGTACTGATCTTTATAATTTATCCAGCCTTAATTCAATTAAATAAGGTAATACTTCTGATTATCTTCTTTGAGTTATTTCTGTAAAAAAGTTTTAATATTAAGTAGGTAATTTGTTTGGAATACCTTAAAATAGAACCCGTCAGATTAGTCTAGTGGTTAAGCAGTTTTGCGCCATCGCAAAATCAGCTGATATTCGAAGTCGAGAGTTCGAATCCCTGTAAAGGCAGTTTTATATGAATTTGAATGTTAAGACTGTGAATACCGGTATTCTTAGGTGGTCGGGTTTCAATTAACCATACGTCTCAAGAGTGGTCGACCTGAGTCTGTTCCAGACTACATGTTTACCGGTACATTTTCACTTACACTGCAGCTACGTCAGGCTTGGTAAACCGGTAGGGGTAATTGCATTTGTCTATTAACACACACTCACCCAGACCCGGCAGTAGCTGGAAAACTGGTTGGAGAAAATAAACAAACTTTAAACTGTTAATTTAAACTTTTAATTATTATATATTTTGCAATTTAAATTATGTATTAAATTTGGTTGTTTGTTAAAAAAAAAATATAGTATAAAACTAAATATGTTTCATGCAAGGCGATTTTGCTGAATTTAATTATTATATGTTATGTTTTTTGTTTAATTTTATTTTAAGAAAACTTATATAAACGTTATGACAGATCGATATATATTTATTAATGACCCGTATATAATATTGTATAAAAGAAAATCTGAAACAGTATTCCTGATTTTGAATTACTTTTTTTTTTATTTTGACTGCCACAAGAATTAGCAACTTAAGCTGAAAATAAAAGAGATCCTAACGGTAAAGTGGTTTTGGCGTTATTTTTTTCTGAGGTAGTCGCATGGCTTTATCTTAAATACTCTATCAGACAGTCTATGACAGACTGTTGGACTAATGGGTGGATAAACCGTTAAAATTTATTCGGACACTAAACCGGATCGGGTTTAGTTGTTTGTTTGTTTGTTGTTTGGTCGCGTTAAGGAGTGACTATTCTTTTCAGATGTTATTGTATAAATACGGATTATTTGTTTTTCAACTGACTGAAGTCTTAGCAAGATAAAATATTCCATTAAGATACCGAACGTTAAGTTTAAAAATCGATGCTGCTGGATTTTCCCTGTCATTAGTATAGACTATAAAATTTAATCGTTCCTGTGTGATTAAATTGAATATTAATTTTATTCTTAAGACTTTACTTATTTTCTTATCAAAAGAACTCGTTAGAAATATTTTAGTAATATTACTAAAGGGGAATTTGCGGTTATATTATTCTTCGATAGATTAAAAACAAAAATGTACGAGTTGGAATGTTATGAAGTCACTCGTTTGAATTTAGTTAACATCTATTACGATATGAATTCTATTATGCTTGAACTCCATTATGTTAGCTCGTACTTAGTTAATATTAAACGCCAGTTATTCTCGACTACGAAGTAATTATTCTCAAGAATTAATGCATTCTTTAGCGGGTTAATAGAGAAATTAAGGACAACGTGAGGTGGTTTCACGTTCCCTTTTTCATTAAGCTAGCAAATAAAACCA
The DNA here is from genome assembly GCF_047948215.1 of Lycorma delicatula. NCBI lineage: Eukaryota > Metazoa > Arthropoda > Insecta > Hemiptera > Fulgoridae > Lycorma > Lycorma delicatula. The sequence goes on from NC_134457.1 coordinate 211,227,540, forward strand.
ATTCATATCAGCTACATAAAATGCAAAAAACGTTATTCCTATAAAATCTCTATACAAAATTAAGTATACGCCGGATCATCATATTCACCAAAATGTTCGTACGGTAAATTTTAACAAATTATTTGTTGAATTCTATAAAAATTAGAATAAATTCCTTTTAATTTATTTATATATATATATATATTTTTTTTTTGAAGAATTCCATGATTATATAAACAATTTGTGGGTTAAACATTTTTTAGGAGAAAATTTCAATTTATTGGAAGTTGATTCTAGATTTGGAAATAAAACAAAAGTGTATTAAACACGGAAATTGTTTGTTATCAAATTAAAATGCAGTCCCCTTCAAGATATATAAAACCATCAGTACTTCTCCGCTATTCCAACCCTCTTTTCTTTTCAAAAAATAGTAAAACATCCAATATCACTAATTTATAAAGTAAATTTCATATGGGTATTGTGTAAGGAAAGATTTAGGAGGTCTGATTTTAGTCTAGATAAACGTGAGTAAACTACTTTAACGAACACGAAATCCTTCATATCGCATAAATACCAAAAACGTAGTAATTCAAAGAGGTTCGTACGTCTTTAAAAAGGATATTGTAAAGAAATAGATGATGAGTAAAGGATAAATACGAGTATATCTGTAGAGTGACTGCAGAACATGAGGAACTGCATTCAAAGAAGTAAAAAGTACCTTAGTATGTCTTCAAGTAGTGGGCATCCATCTCGTCCAAAACCTTCGGGAAATCTAACCGGAGTGAGAGTATCATCTGAATGATTTAGCGTACGCCTGCTTTAAATATACTCGTATGTTGCGAGTATATCATTTTTAAATCATTTTAATCATTTTTAATATCATTTATATCAGATATCATTTTTAAAAGAAAAATTTTTTCTCTTCTAGATACAAAAGAGATGACGATTGAAAAGAATTAAAGCTTCGTTAAAGTAAAGAAAGCCTATCTCCAGAACTGTAATAGTAGCGTAGTTAACTATTGGCAAAGATCGTCTTTCCCACCATTCATCCAGTTACTTTATTCATGATCATTCTTCTTTAATGAGAAAAAGAAGAACCTTCTCCGGCTGAACCTTAAAAGTTAAAAAGTCTTTAAAGGTTTCACCAGAAAAAGATATAAGAACCTTTTTCAGTTCTTTAGATATCGGGAAGTCCTTAATAAATATCCAGTGAGATTGAAGAGATCTGTAGAACCATTGCATATTTATCTGATTTGCTGGTGGTGAGCTGCATGTGGGCTTATCTATGGAAACTCCTTCCACTGTAATTGTTAAAATTTTTAATTTTTTCAGCCTAAAGGGTTAAGTGGCTATCTGGTTAAGCCCACTATCATAATCCTTTCTGAAGTACAACTAGTTTTTATGCTAGGAATACTAGACAGAGGTTATTTAGTACTGAATTTAACAAACTGAGATTTACAATGAATAAAGAGAAAAAGAAGAGAAAAGAAGAAGAGAAAATAAAGAGTATTATTTATAAAGAGAAAATTAAAGTGAAGTATAAAACAAAATTTCCAATCGTAAATGCTAATAGAAAGTTTTGCCAAAGCCAAAAATAATCTAACTGTATTAGTAAAATATCGCAAGCACTGTTTCTACGGATAAATAGAATACCACTGACCGATGACTGTCCGAGTGATACTTCCCTGTATATCGGTGTGAGCATCGAGTAGTACCCAAACTGTACTGTATAGTGGTAGGGTGCAATCCAAAATTTGCCCAACTGAAGGAAATTTCTTCCTGCATGTTAAAAAAGCATAGGGTGAAATGACTATCAAATTGATAATCATCAATTTGATGAATGATAATCAAATTTTTATTTGTTATATCATGTCTTGTCTTGCGTCAACGTTTCTTCCTTCTCTATTAATTATATATTAAAAAAAAAATGACAATGAAACTGTAAACCGTACGGTAAGAGTCTGGCAGATATCATTTCTTCTAAAAATGTAAATGTAAATGTGATATCTATTACGAGCCGTATATGTAAGTGAAATCGGGCCAGTAAGAGTTTTGTAACATTTTTTTTTCTTTTGCTTACTTTGTGAAACGCTTAAACATTGTTTATTATGTATTATTTTACATCTATTGTCTATTACTTATATTTAACTTATATATTTTTAAAAGAAAATTCTAAATTAATAACAGATTTTGATAATATAATTGTAGTGTCTTACCTTTTTTTGATATCAGTATCGTTTTGTTAAAAACAGTTTTATTTATATTACAGAATTTTTTTTTTTTGAGCGGAAGAAATGATATCTGCGAGACTCTTACCGTACGGTTTACAATTTCATTGTATTTTTTTGGGATATCACTGCGTTTTGTCAGATTACTCTTTTATTTTTTTATGAATTACTGATTGTTACCTTATGGATTTATAATTAAAATTTATTGCCTTAGAACAAACAAATTGAATTTCACGGCCATTTTTTTTTTTTTTTTTTGATGCTAGTCAAGTGAAGATATATTCACTTCATACCACATTTTTCCTTTTTTAATAAAATGAGTATACATTTACGAATCGAAGATCCGTGAAGTAATACTGCACTTATTACTTTGTAATAGTAACCCTCGATTTTTATCGTTCGATTTAACCAATCAAATTATTTATTTCTGTTTTATTTATTCCTTTTTAATAAAACTAGTATAATCTCTTGTAAACTAATACTTTTATTTTTTTTTAAAGAAGTGATGGGAATTAAAATAATTGTTTCATCTTCTGTACTTTCATTTACATAACAGCATTTACCATTAAAACAACCTGTAGTATAGTTTCTTTTAAATTTTATTATTTCAAGTACATTATCAAGTTTTTGTACGCTACCTATACGATAGTACTAGGTAGCGTACAAAATCACCGCCAGATAGCGATTCGTAAAGGGACATTAAAAAATGAATAAAATGATATATTCGAGTCCCGCGGTTCACCAAATGGAAGAAAAAAACGTTGTCTAACAAAATTCGAGTTATTTTTTGAAAGCGATCTTTATTACTAATCTAATTGAACTGAAATATAATGATTTCACGCTTATGTTTTTTCCTCATTTTCATTTCACTGTAAGGTTAAGTCATGTTTAGAACTAAAAACGTAGTTCGTTGATTTCGTCGCCTCTTACTGACGAATTTCTAACTCTGTGATTCCATAAGAATTTAACCATTAGATATGCAAAATTAGCATTTAAAGCAGTTAGAAAAAAAATTGTAGGTTCTCAAGGAGAGTCAAATTTTTTTCATATCACTCGTTAACTCGTTATTTTTAAAATTATGAAGTTAGAACTGTATTAAAAACTATTTAATAATCACTGTTTTTGAAATAAAAGGTTTTTAGGAATTTTTGTTACGTATAGTTCGTTACGCCTTACTGTAAAAGTATTATGAAATTTTTTAAACAAAAAATTGAGGGTTAGATTTTCCTCAAAACGTGTAAACAAGCAAACAGAAGAAATTCTAAAAGATCAAGTTTAAACAAAATTTTGCTGTGTTTTCTCACAAACCTTAATGATTACCAATAATTACAAACCTTCTTAAAGAATTATCGAGTTTTAAAAATAAAAATACAATTAGTTTTAGATAATATAGAATCAGTATTAGATATTTTATTGTTTTGATACCTTCATTAAAATATGTTTTTTTCAATAATTTTATAAAAATTACCTGTAGATTCTAAAAATATTCGAAAAATGAGTATTTTTAGAATAAAAAATATTGTAAAATTCTATCAAAATCGTTTGAACATTTTTATAAATTTTGCTGTTAAATATTGCATGTTATTGATCCTACTTACCGTGCTTAAGTAGAGAAATAGCATTTGCATTCCTTTTGGGCTTATTTATTACATGATAATCAATTTGTTTTGTATAATCTGATTCAGTCGGCGCTTTTTTTATTCATATAAAATTGGATAAACAAAAAATTATATATTTAGACTGGATATATTTGTTTTTCTATATTTTAAACAATTAAATATTATAATAGAAACTCGATAAATAAAAAATGTAATGAATAACTGAATTGCATGGATATTTAAATGTATTAAATCAGATTGACATTATTAATGTAATTATTTAAATTAACTTCACGGGTTGTTGCTCATCAACTAGTATATAATCATATAATTTTAGATTACCATCAATGGCGCATCAATTAAATGGATGATTAGCATAAATCAGAATATACGTTCTATCTCAATACAAATATAACTAGCAGAAGACAATGTGATATTGTTACACAAATTATTGCCGCTAAATTATTTTATTTTTATACGAGATAAAATTTAACCATTTTTTTTTCATATCGTTTTCGTTTATTTATATTTCTTTTTATTTTGAAAAATAAGTTTCTTATTAAATAACATTTATGAATAATTTATTTATTAAAATTACACTATAATTGCACTATTCGATATAACATCAATATTATTTTAATGATATACACATAATACAGAGTGCATAATTGTTCCAAGAAATTATCTACCTGGTGGCGTTTGTGATATCAATTTCATTTGTTTATTTTCTTTTTACTTCCTTGTACGAAGTAAAGGAAGTATTGTGATCGTGAAAAATCTCGGTTTTCAAATTTTAACGGAGATATCCATTTTAACCATCCCTGAATCCATTTTGACTAGTTTCGGCGTGACGTCTGTACGTACGTATATATGTATCTCGCATAATTTAAAAACGATTAGCCGTATTATGTTGAAATTTTGGATTTAGGACCGTCGTAAAATCTAGCTGAAAATAGCTCTTTTAAATAGCAATTGAAATATAAATCAGATAGCTAACTCAAATATAAAACGAGTTAGCTAAATGAGAAAGTTTAGAGGTACTAACTTAGCCCATCAATCAATAAATTGCAAATTTTTAGGTTATGTTAATGTCATCCGATATAAACATTGTATTACCATTTTGATAACTAAATGGTTATCAAAATGGTATTTATTTATTTTATAAATATAATTTAACCGAACTTAACCTACGCTAGCTTCGCTCGCTAACCTTGACTAATTAACACAGTAATGTTTTGAGTACTTAAATAATAAATTCAGTAATTATTCCAATTATTTAAATAATCAAAACATTACTCTGAATTAGTCAAGGTTAGAGAGCGAAGCGAGCGTATGTTAAGTTTGGTTAATTTATATCTATAATTATAAACAATAATTCTTATATTTTTAGTCTGTAAAATATGTTAATGATCCCGTAACTCTGAAGTATTTTACTGGATCATTATGGTTATGTTCGACGGGCTAATACGTAACTGTTTAGAGCAGAGAAAAATGAGATGCTAATGTCTTGATCCATTTTTCTTTAAACCAACTGATATTCGTCATGTTTATGTAACATCATTTTAATGTTTTAAAGAAATTTTATTGCCAATTGTTACTCAAAATTGCTGTAAATTGAAATACGTACATATAAAATATAATACAATTTCTCCTCGGATATAAGACTATTATGACAGTAATTGAAAGTCTTTTTCCAAAAAATTTATAATTTTTTTTTTATGAACGTAATGTTTCTAATCTATATATATAAAAATGAATGTTTGTCTCTCTGTATGTCTCATATGCCTTCCTAAACCGTTCATCCGATAGCGATGAAACTTTGGTGAGTTGTACGCCCGCGAAGGTTTCTGGATTAGTTTGGATCCGCTAGGTGGCGCTGGGGTTGAGATATTTCGGAATGCTGTATTTATGGTCCGATTTGGCTCATATTCAGAATATATATTACTTACGCGAAAAGAAATAGCTCTGCAAAAAATGGACCCGCTAGATGGCGCTGGGGTTGAAATATTTGGGAAGATTGCATTTATGGTTTGATTTGGCTCACACTCACGCTATATTAGTTAGGTGAAAAGAAATATTTTTTGCGAAAAATGGAAAAGAGGAATAGGGAGAAAGAAAAGAAAAGAAGATGGGAAGAAGGGAAAAGGGAAAGGTTAAATTTTGTGAAGTTCCATAATGTTCAGTTTTTATAATGTTTTATCAAAATTTCATTTGTGTTCATTTAATCTATATATACTCAAATCTAGCAATGGCGAAGCATTGACGGGTCAACTAGTTTTTTTATAAACTTTAGTAAATAGAGAAACATCTCAATTCAACCCGTACATATTTATTTATTCATTTATTATTTTATTTGTTCAAACCTTATTCTTAGATAATTAATAAACCGATTTCGGATGATTTATTGTTTTATTTTTTTACAGAAAATCTCTCTGGTGGTCCACAATAAGTTTTTTAATTTTATAATTTTTTACTGTTTTTTTTTCTCAGTATATATAGATGATAATTTTTTAACTACCAAAATAGACATCTAATTGTAATTTTAGCAATTTTTTTTAACACCGTTTTCTGTTTTCCCGCTTATAGTACATGTTTTACATAATTCTTTGTACTAATACTTTAATTTAAAAGGAATAAAAATAAATATTTTCAAATTTCGAAGCGGCTTACTTATTTCACGTTAGTTAATAGTGTCTACGTCATTTTTTTTATTGAAATGCAGGTTTCTCATCGTTGCGTTTCTAACGAAAAGATCTTTTTTTATAAGGGCAGCATGTTTTTAAATTTATCAATATTTAAAATTAAAATAAATAAATAAAACCGATTTCAAAATATGTATTAAACATTACATTTTGTAAATTTCTCTTTAAATTTCGGCTATTTGATTTAACACCATATTACGCCCCGACTTCAAAAAGTGGATATTAAAAATACATTTTTTAAGTTAATTATCTTTCTTAAAATAAAATAATTAAAATCTTTTTAATTACTGGTTCTGGATTCAATAGTTACTTGATAAACATTGTAAATGATATTTAAAATGTATTTTAAATGTCGCGCGACTAAAAATATCCAATTATTTTATTTATAGTCGTTAATCACAAATATTTTATTTTAATTTTATAGCCTAATTTTTTAACTTATAATTTTTATCTCTATTTGTATTGCTCTGGCTATATTTATTATATTAGAACAACTTAAAAATTTTTAATTTTGGAGAATTGTAAATATGTAAATGCTATCTTCTTGTTACGTTCGTTAATAGAAGATTAAAGAAACCAACTTTCTACGGGCTCGGCTGAAAATGTAGAACAAAATCCGAATTTTATCGAATTAACTCTAAAGTAACGCAGAAGTGGGTAATGTCCTCAAGTAAGGAATAACACCTGCGTTCGCACATTCTCTTACTGTACGATCTTAACTTATCCACAACAGTCTCCCAATAAATTAACATCGTCTTGTACCTTGTTTAACTATCTAGAACTTTCTAAAAAATATGAATTTATTATTGTATGTGATGAAATTCAAAATAAATATAATATTACATTACTACAGACTTTCCCTAAGCTTACCGTGTATTCACAAAATGTAGATAAATCAGTTAAGAAATCCAGTAAAACGTTTTAATATACCCTATACTTTGACATCCGTTCAACCTCTTTTTAGGGTAAAAATCTAGGCTGTTGAACACGTATCGTTTATTTACTTTACTTATGCGGAATTACTTTCCCTTAAAATCGTATTTTTAATTTTTTTTTTTATTAATTCTAATATATTTTTGACATAATGTATATGCAAGTAGATTTTCCAACCGGTTGTTTGAGATCTGCACAGTTTTCGATATCACCTCTTTAAGTAAGCTTTTTTTACTTACGAAGCATTTTATTTATTTTTCTTACATCGATTTATTTATCTTTTTTCTAATACTTTTATTTACAGACGAATCAACAATTAAAGTCATTAGCGACTTCAGTGTAATGCAACTGTATCAGTAAATGTATAGTCTTATACATTAGAGAAATAAACATTAGAGAATAAACTCAGGTCGACCATTCCTGAGACGTGTGGTTAATTGAAACCCAACCACCAAAAAACATCGATATCCACGATCTAGTATTCAAAACCGAATAAAAGCAACTACCTTTATTACGATTTCAACCTGAGAATTTCCACTTCGAAATCAGCTGATTTACGACGACGAATTTACCACTAGACCAACCCGGTGGGTTAAACATATTTTGTTTCATTAATAATTAAGATATTTTTAGTTTTTCAATAATTTTTTTTTTATTTTAGATGAGGCTTATCAGAATGAGAATAATTTTCGATTTGTATCACAGAAATAGTGGGAAGGCATTTTTAATTTATAAAATTCAGTGTTCAGTTAAAACAGCTAAAAATACTATTTTTTTTAAGTTTTCAATTTCATCGCATTTTAAAGGAGAGTATATTTGTATTTGGTTGAACATTTTTGCAAATTTTAGTAAAGATTTTCTGATTTATCAATTAAAACATTTTTTTAAATATTATTTTCCCGTAAATAAGTTGTACTAAATTCAATAAAAATAAGAACTTTTATCATTATTCATTATCATTGCAAAAAATTTCTCAACTTTAACAAAATTATTGTCAAACTTTTTAAATAGGTTAAATTATATTTTAAAATACTTCATCGATAATTTATTTATATAAATTTTCCCTAATTATTATACTGATTGATACATTTTTACTTTTCAATTTGTTTAAATATATTTTTATTACGTCTATTCGTAATTGAAAAAATTAATATGATGCCAGTGGAGGAATGAACTTGTATATTAGGTTTTGTTAAAAATTTAGTTGTTTTATATTCCAAGAGAATTTAAAACAAACCGTAGAACTCAATAACTGTTTCACATGTTTTGTTTACCTATATACAAACATTTTAAATTAATAGCTTTATTTTATGATAGAGTGGAATAGTTTGATTCTTCCTTCTTTTCTATTCTGTGACAATCTCTTAATTACAGCTTACGTCCTACATCATAATTTGTCAGCATCTAATATTATTTATTTTAAGATTTATCTTCCTTTATTGATTATACCCTTTACATTTCCTTTCAGAATCAAATTTACTCATCCCTCGTACCGCAGTACGAGTATTTGATCCACGAGCCTTACATTTCTTTTACAAGGTTCTTCTTCTTCTTCTTTTCATATTATTCTTAATTAAAGGCTTCATTTCGTACCATTATCAACCGATCTATTTTTCAATATTGTATTGTTACACCACAGTAACAGTACTGGCTTGTACTGTTTGTACACACGGTAACAGTACTGTGTGTGACTTCAAAAAATGAAGGAAGTCGGGACGAAACGCGGTGAGGTCTAGGGTCAGATAGGCAGCCTCCTTGCCTAAGACACCTTGGCTCGCCTGCACATAAGAGCGAGGAAGTCGGGGTGATTCCAATTTGGCACGGAGGATCTTGATGGTATGAGGCGTGTTGAAGGGAAAGGCATGTGAAATGCATGCCTGGAACCTAAGGCTGGGAAGAGGAGCTTTCCTAGGGATGGGCATGTCGGCTATCCAGAAGCGGAAGTCGGGCTGTTCCTATAATCTAGGGGAGACCCCGATGCGGGGCTCTAGGAGGGCCAAGTCAGGGTGGGGCAATCTGCTGCCAAGACACTCCGGAGCGACTGAGGTAATGCTGTAAGACTGTACCGGTCGCTCTGGAAGTGACCAAAAAAAAATAACAGTACTGGCTTTCCTATCGTATATTTAGTAAAAATTCAAATGGAACAAACATTTAAATACAGAATAAAGATATCGTATACAAAATTAAAAAAATTCCTTTGAAATTTCTGATTCTGTTTTTTGATACTCACAATTATACTTATGCTGAAATGATCTCCTGTATTGTACCAATCTGCTTTGATATTTTATGTTGTATTTCTTTCATTTTTATTATTAATATTTCATTTTTTATGATCTATAGAAAAACGATAGGGATGTGATAATACTGGTGTATGAATTCTTTCAGTACGGAGCTTCCTTCCGTTTTCTACTATTTACAACAGCTATCTATATTTATAATTACAATTCTATATTTCAATCCTGCTTACATAAAAGATTGCTCATACATAAAAGGCTTTTAATTCTCCATATTTCAAGCCAGTTTCTGTTAAAATTCTAAATATTTTACTACTTCATTTGGGTTTTCAAGATTTTTTAAACGTAATATTTAGTCATCATCATCGTGTGGTTACTTCTCTGAGATCCTTCCATTGTGTTCCCCCATCTACCTTCGTTCTCCGACTTTTGTAGCCAAACACTATTAACATCCTAATAACTTCCATTTCCTTTTTGATAGTCGATAATTGTTATACTATTAGGTCTTTTTTTGCACTTTTACTTTTAGTTCTAAATCTCCTTAATCAATCCTTCTCCTGTCATCAGAACTCTCAGGTAGTTAGCTTTCCTATTCAGAATTATTTTGATTAAGCTTCTATTATAGTTCACGCACCTCATTACTTCTTCATTTTTCACATTATCTGTCCGTTTAATTTCTCAAATTTTAAGTATTCTTTCATTCCTTGAGCTTTTCTTTTCTTTTTTTTGTCCTGTCTTCACTAGAAAAAACAGTGGAGAAATATACTTGAAATCTAACCCTTCACAAAATGTTTAAATCCATTTAGTTCATAATATCAGTATATTTTCTTTTATAATGATTAAAACTCGTCGTTATAAATCAACTGATTTCGAAGTCGAAAGTTCTCAGGTTCGAATCCTAACAAAGGTAGTTGTTTTATGTGGATTTGAATACTAGATCGTTGATTCCTTTGATGGTTAGGTTTCAATTAACCACACTACTCAGGTATGATGGGCCTGTACAAGACTACACGTCACGATAAAGGACGCGGCTGCCTACGGGCCCCGAATCCCGAAACCTGCATGGAAAATCTGGAGACTTCCTGAATATTCATAAATAATAAAATAATTTTCTTTTGTACTATTCGTTTTTCAATTGTTACTCTTGTTTTATCTCGTTTTCAATTTATCTCTTTTTCTGTTAACATGGTTTAGTGATAACCATTTACATAGTACAGATAACTATTTGTACTAGATAACTAGTACAAATAGTTATCTGTACTATTTCACTTGTTCAATCCTTTTTTCTTTTGTGGCAGACATTCACTGTTTTTTTTTTGTTTCATATTATCATTATTTTAATTTTTTACGTTCATTTTTATTGTAGTAATGTTATCTTCTAATTTTGAAATCATTTATTGAATATTCTGTGTTTCAACAACCTCTAAAAGTAGTTTTATTCAACTTTATTTTTAAAATTAATCTGTAATTTAAAATTGCTTCTCGTTTGTCATGAATTTCATGAAAACGAACTGGAAAAGAAAAAAAAGTATCTGTACTTCATTAAATAATTGTTTTTTACTGATTCATTCGATCATTCTGGAAGTCGTGAAATATTTTTTAAATTTATAATTTTCAAGAGAATTTTGCACTTGATAATCCTAATATTATAAGGTCCTCCTGTAACGTGTAGATAGCTGTCAAGTTAGGTTTCATTAATTCGTATGGTATTCCGGAAGTTTCTGTATGTTAGTGCAGTTTTGTTGAATGAAGATCCGTAGACAGTCTACTTTTCCGTGTTGTGAGTGAACTCATGGTTTTTCATTTCCAGAACTGAAGCTCGAATCACTATTATTATATCGAATGCTTCATTCAATAATAACAATATATATCATAGGATATTTAGTCGTACCTTAAATCTATTCACACATTTAGTATGAATAATGTTTTAAATTTCATTTAAAACATATTTCGATTAATAAAATTCGGTGAAGAATCGAACCTAATACTTTTCAGTATCATGATAGTGCATTACGACTGTACCACCTCGATCGATTACCTTTATTTTAAAGTAAACAGTAACTTTAGATTGAATAACAGAATAAAAATTCATTTCATTCTGAAGTAACAGCACGTTTTAAGCTCAAACGATAATGGTCTTCAATGAACGATTTACTGAAATCATTAGAATTTGGAATATTACAGTTGTGTTGATCAAACGGCACAGTAATCGTTCAAGCATAGCCGGTAAGTACCTTAATAATAGAGTACGGTGATGATGTACGCGTGCGCACAGGAGCGCGAAACATTCCGTGCTATACCACCGACGCCACCGCCTACGTGACACATCTCTGTCTGTTATAAGTCACGTATAAGAGTAACTTCTCACTTCTCACGTATAAGAAAAACCCTCCTTCTTCTACTTTAACTGATAACTTCTAATTCATAGCGGCTACTATGTTTACCTACGGTCTACAATTGTTTCCGATTAAGTTTCGTAATTTTTTTCAAATTAATATTTTATAAATATTTTTAAATTACTGATCGTTAATTTGATAAATGATCTTTCTCTTAAATTAATTTTCATTAGAGATGAAAGATAATATTGATGTATTTCGAATTTATACAAATTTATATCGGAGCAATTAGTAAATAGATGTTTATTCTGTCACACAATTTTTTGTTTGTTTCATATATAAAAAATATAGTAAAATATTCAGGAATATTATTTGGTGGGAAATATTTTTGCTATGACAACTAACTTCACCAAGTTCATCCAGTTCATTCCATTGTCGGTGTCTGAATTTCTACAGCAACAATTCTTTTCGTTAATTATAATTTTTATATCCCGACTATTCAAATAATATTCTTGGTACAAAACTACAAGATGAAGATTATTATGATTTTATAATTATGTATAAATCAAAAAAAAAAGGTGTTTGTTAGTTTTTACGCTCATGTTAATCGTTACGCGTTTGTTTTATACGCTTGTTAATTTTACCTGTAAAATTTGAAAAATGTTGGGCCAATTTTTCTTTCTTTTACTTTGTATTTAAATCATTTAAATGAAAATTTTCGGCTTAACTTTTTCCAGATAATTTTATTATTGGGTAAACAATAAGTTTTAAACCAAGGACGTGACGTATTTAACAGTCGCTTTTCGTGTAGTAATATTTCAAGTTAATCGTACAATATTTTTAATTTACGTTGTATAAAATTTAACCAAATAAAATTTGGAAAACAGACTACTTTTTATTTCGGTAAATCATTTATAAAATTTGGATTAGCCATCCTCAATATATCAACGATTTATTAAAAATATTTTATTAGTTTCCAGCTTTCGTAGGTAGACAAGAGATGCTAATATTTTTCTACAAGATTTAATCTCTATATATAATTGAAGTTTTGCTTAAATTACGTAGTATTGTCGTGTTATTTTTCTTTTTACGAATATTAAACATAAGGTCCATTATTTCCACTCGTTCCATTATTATTTCGTTTTGCATTATAATACGATTAATATCGAATATGTAATCTAAAATATACGAACAGCTACTAAATTTTTTTTTGAGTATTATTTAAATCAAGTTTTCAAGTTTAAAAATTATACGGTTCGGTTTACAACGTAAGTAACTTTAGTTCTGATCTATTGTTATATAATATTTCATAAAATATTCCTGACAAAAATTTGAATAATGAATAAATACATACGTTAGGTCAAAGAAAAGGTTATTTAATGTAAAATAATTGTAGCAAAAGTAATGTCATCTTGTCATTTGCTTCTTTTTTAAGTTATATATTTTCCCACGGTTACAAAACAGGTAGCGTATGTGTGTGTGTTTGTATCGAAGCTATATAAATACATACGCTACATAACCTGAATCCGCATACCGACTGTATTATAAATTCTGTACACTTAGTTTCACAAACAACTTGTTCATCTCGAGATGCTTTTGTGAATTGTTAATTAAGTTGTATTTAACTTTTAACACATTTTATATATACAATCGTTCACACAAAGGCGCATATATTTTCTTTCGTATACGCATTTTACATGAATAATCTACTTTAAACAACATTTTATATTAATATTAATGCTGTTTGTTATGTCAGTTGAATATTCCCGTGGAATAAGTTTTCTGGACTAATTAGTTTTCTTGTTCTATGTTTTTAGTGATTTTTTTTATCTAAAGAATTTAATTAAGCTTTATGAAAGAAATCTTGATTGTAGTGTAATAATATCATTGTTACATCTACATAGCCGGGATGATTTCGTAATATCATTGCATTTCATAAAATAAAACAAACTAATGTACTATCACACTTTTTTTTTAACAATCCATTTTATACATTAATTTATCGTAGAAGCTTTTGAAGCTTGTACGTGGGAATAAGGATGTAGAATTTTATAGCGTATAAAATATGCCCTGTCTGATCGGAATTCGAACCCTGGACCCCCGGATTAAAGGCTAAGACCACCTACCACTTCAGTAGGAAAATCGGCAATTTTTGTGTCTGTATTGTCCAAGTCCGAATCAATGTCGGTAAAATTCATGGGATAAATTAATTTTAATTTTTTTAAATTGTTTTAATTATTCATAAGAGGTTTCGCTCCCTTTTTAATAAACATATATATTTTATGTCTGCACACTCAGAATTAATTTTATTCTTCCAAAAAGTATAAAAATAAAAACAGTTAATAATGATAGTAAGCCCATCAATTTTCAATATATTTTACATAAAATATGTTTTAAACGTTCTTTTTTTTTACATATGTTTAAGATATATTTATTGAGGATCCAATAATCCCCTATTTATGTAAATTGTTTTTTTTTCTGACAAAAAACTAACTCAAAGAAAATTGAATTTGACACATTTTTTAAAAGACATTTGATATCACATAAAATGAGGATTAAGTGTCTCATAAATCCTAAGGTGCATTTTATTTTTTCAATTTTGAATGAAGTATTATCTGTTTGGGTAAAAGTGAATTTAAAAAAAAAAATGTTCCGAAGAAGCATTAATTTTAAACAATTTACGCTGAAAATATTTTTAAAGTTACGCTTTTTGTTATTACGTTAAATAAAACAGTAGTAGATGGAGGTTACTACGTACGAGTTAAATCACTTTCAAAGCATCCCATTCCAGGTTTACCAGGTGAATAAAGATAAAGGTAGTTTCTTTATTACTGAACTTTGTGTACTGTTGCATATTAAAAATGCCACCTTCTCCAACAAAGAAAGGTTATATTTAGTCGTACATGGATATAATCTTAATTGTTCAACTTAGGTACTGGCTGTATAATGAACACTATCTCCAAAAAGCAATTATATCTTATATTTCAGATGCATCTCAAGTATTAAAAAAAACTGGAATCGATAATATAAAAAACAAAAAATTAATGAATACCTTTTAATCAGAAATAATCCCTATTGAGTCTCCACTCAGTAAAGATCTACTGTTTTCAGTCAACAGTAAGTTATATAAGAACCGATAACTGCAGGAATATTATGTTAAAGATTTTTCTAGAAGTTTTATCTAAGTTTTATTTTTTTTTATCTTCAGTCATTTGACTGGTTTGATGCAGCTCTCCAAGATCCCTATCTAGTGCTAATCGTTTCATTTCGGTATACTCCCTACATCCTACATCCCTAACAATTTGTTTTACATATTCCAAACGTTGCCTGCCTACACAATTTTTCCCTTCTACCTGTCCCTCCAATATTAAAGCGACTATTCTAGGACGCCTTAATATGTGACCTATAAGTCTGTCTCTTCTTTTAGCTATATTTTTCCAAATGCTTCTTTCTTCATCTATTTGCCGCAACACCTCTTCATTTGTCACTTTATCCACCCGTCTGATTTTTAACATTCTCCTATAGCACCGCATTTCAAAAGCTTCTAATCT
The DNA here is from genome assembly GCF_047948215.1 of Lycorma delicatula. Lineage (NCBI taxonomy): Eukaryota > Metazoa > Arthropoda > Insecta > Hemiptera > Fulgoridae > Lycorma > Lycorma delicatula. The sequence goes on from NC_134457.1 coordinate 211,243,101, forward strand.
TTTCTTCTCAGATACTCCGAACGTCCAAATTTCACTTCCATATAAAGCGACACTCAAAAACTATACTTTCAAAAATCTTTTTCTGACATTCAAATTAATTTTTTATGTAAACAAATTATATTTCTGACTGAAGGCTCGTTTCGCCAGTGCTATTTGGCATTTTATATCGCTCCTGCTTCGTCCAGCTTTAGTAATTCTACTTCCTAAATAACAAAATTCTTCTACCTTCCTAATCTTTTCTCCTCCTATTTTCACAGTCAGAGATCCATCTTTGTTATTTCACCTACATTTCATTACTTTCGTTTTGTTCTTGTTTATTTTCATGAGCTAGTTCTTGCGCAGGACTTCATCCATGCCATTGATTGTTTCTTCTAAATTATTTTTACTCTTTTAATATCCTTAACTGCTAGTTCTATGTAAAGATTAAAAAATAACGGGGATAGGGAACATCCTTGTCGAACTCCCTTTCTTATTACGGCTTCTTTGTTATCTTCTTCAATTATTACTGTTGCTGAAAATCTTAGCAATTATTCTTCTATCTCTATTCTATATCTATATTTGAACCCTAATTTTTTGAAATGCTGAACATTTTATTCCAGTCTACGTTATCGAATGCCTTTTCTAGGTCTATAAATGCCAAGTATGTTGGTTTGTTTTTCTTTAATCTTCCTTTTACTATTAATCTGAGGCCTAAAATTGCTTCCCTTGTCCCTATACTTTTCCTGAAACCAAATTGGTCTTCTCCTAACACTTCTTCCACTCTCCTCCCAATTCTTCTGTATAAAATTCTAGATAAGATTTTTGATGCATGACTAGTTAAAGTAATTGATATGTATTCTTCAGTATTCTTTAAGTTTTATTTAAGGATTACAAATTTTTTTAACAATCGACATAGAAATAAAGAAATAAAAAATTCTGAAATTGTGATAATTAGGCTTCTTATTATTTTTTGGTGAAACTTTAAAGAATTTATCTTATGGGACCAGAAACAATTAATAAAATTAATCTTTTTTTTTCAAATAATTACATAAATTTATTATGTTACGTCAAAAAAGGCAGATTTGCTACTACACGAATAAAATGCAAAATCATTAAATATAAAAAAGTGATTATAGCCAAAACTAATCATAAAATCTAATACAATTATATGAAATAATAATGATGCTACAAGATAATAAACAAACTAATTAAAAAAATAAAATAATTTTGACGGTGTTATTTGAAAAAAATTTATACATTACTGTACATTATATATGCATAGGTCAATGTGGATACAGAAAATATTAGTATTCTTATTAACGGGTATCTTTAATTTCAAATAAATTGATCGAAAAATCGCTTAATAATCATTAAAAACGCTTAATAAGCTCTTTTCTCGTACGCCGAAATACCGCGATAGAGATGATTTTTTTTATTTTAAATGTCGGCTTACATGACCAATGATTTGATAACCAATCTGATGGCACACTAAGTGTTTTAGATTGACACTTGAAAGCGATAGAATATGATTAGATTTTATTAAAATTCCTTTTTTGAACCGTAATAATATATCATTGAAATAGTTTTATTTTTACTTCGTTATAAGAAGTAAAGGAAGTATTGTGATCCCAAAAAATTTCGATTTTTAGATTTCAACGGAAATATCCATTTTGACCATACCTTAAACCATTTTGACTAGTTTCGGCTTGAAGTTTACACGTACGTACGTATTTCGCGTAACTAAGAAATGATTAGTCGTAGAATGTTGAAATTTTTGATTTAGGACTGTTGTTACATCTAGTTGTGCACCTTCCCTTTTGATTGCAATCAACTGGACCAAAAGTGTCCAACAACACCATTGGAATTTGGACTTTTTCTTAACTGCAGTAATAAGCCCTCATTGAGATCTTTTTAACCAAATATCATATTTGGTACTTATTTGCATTGGTTCCAGAATTACAGGCAAATAAAACTTTAATTAATGAATTATTTGGATCTTACAAGGGGAAGGCACATCGGTTCGAATCCGACTTCATCTCCTTTTTTGCTTTTTTATAATTTTTTTTTTCTTAATTTAAATGTATTGATTTATTAATAATTATTAAAATCTGATAGTAAAAAAATTACAATAAATAGTAATTCAATAATAACAATAAAAAAAAGAAAATATGAAAAAAATATCAGAAGTTATTACTGAGGTTAAGTTTTTCGTACTATTCATTTAAAAAAATTGTGTATATGTAATTTAATAGGCGTACATGGAAGTTATGTGATGTCCACATCAGTTTATTTTTAATTTGATACGTCGGCTTCTACGGCTATTTGCCTACGTTATTTAATAACGATATATGTTCGTGATTTAATATTTGAATAAGGAATAAAAAATATGCACCCTTGTGTACATTCATACAGACGCACTTTCAACCAAGCTCCAATTTACGATATCTTGTTTTTGATAGACCACTCTTTATTAAATTTTCCACGACGTCATTGGATATGGTGTAAATGGCTTTATTCCATAAAGCCATTTACACCATATCCAATGACGTCCATATCCAATCCGAATAAGCGAATAAAAAGATCTAAAAGCGAAAATTTAAAACTAACTTCAACTACTGCATAATGTATATAACGTGTTATCTAATGATGGAAAACAGAACTCATTGACATCACAGTCAAGATACCTGTATTGCAAAATAAATTCATAAGATACGCTAATATTTTCTGCATAAGGTGAAAAGAGCCTCATGCAGTCCCGTTAATAAACATTTTTAAATTTAAAACTGACCGATATATTATCGGTCAGTTCATGCGGTTTCAGACGACAACATAAATACTCGTAATAAGACCATGTGTTTTCGTTGAAAATGGCCTTTATATGAAATAATAAAATACCTACTTATAATTAACTACGGGATTAAATATTCTTGTTTCTCGTAGGAAATTCATCAAAGTTTATTAATGTTCCTCATTTGACACTGAGAATTAATTTTAGATTTTTCCAATCCACTTCTTTGCCTCTGATCTTCATACATGGTGCATTCCTTCAAAATGTTTTTGATTATCATTGCAATCATTTGTCTACGGTATGTATTCATTCTGCGCATGTTGGTTTTTGCTCAGTCGCAAATAAGAAGGTGTAATATTGGTGATTTTATTATTATTATTGTTATTTATATTGTCCTTAGTACAAACGAATTAGCACTAAGTTAGAAACTTCTCTTGGTCAAAATTTTTCTTCAACTTAAGCGGAAATAACAGAACTTTTTCTAAATATTATTTATTATTGGTCCAACGCGTGAGAAGATGGTCTGGTATTATAGAAACAAATATATTTTACCAGTTTTATTTTTCATCTAATATGTAAAACGTTGAACCGCAATATCTCCGTAACTATTTCATCTTAGTGGAGTTAAGTTGAATTTTTGATTAGTTTTTTATTTATTTATTGTTGTAGTAAATCACTAGTAAAATTTTTTTTGAATAATTCTAGTATTCTTTTAAGTTATGAAGATGGTTGCATTGTGAGGATACTGTAGAATTTTGTTATCCTATAAATCTCCTCAAAAAATGTATACGTTAATTAAAGCTAGTGTGTATTTTAATGGATTGTTTTAATAAGAAATGAATATTGCATCGATCACTCCAATCACCTCTATTTGTAAACGAAAATTAAAAATATCAGATACTATTTTTTTTTTAATTTTAGAAGAAAATTGTGTTCAGGTTTTTAAAATATTGGCAAAAGTGTAATTTTCTATTTTTTTTCCTTTTCCATTATTTTTTTCTGTTTGGAAAATTCCATTGAAACAATTCCATCTTATTCCCGTTATTTATAAAAAACAAAATCCTATACTTTATATGATTTAATTAGTAATTTATTCTATATAAAATCCCTATTAAAAGTAACAAGTCTTTAATGAAAACTTTCAAATTAATCGATGTTTATTAATAATAAATAGATGAATAAAAGTAGTTTTTGAAAAAGTTAAGCATAAATAATCAGCTGAAAATAGGTTTTAGTTTTAATTTTGGTACCGTAACCTTGTGAAATCCTGACTCAAAACAAATTCAGAATTGAAATTTGTAGAACCAGTAATCATTCCTTACTTCTTATCAAACTGTTAGATTTTATAATCGTGTATAGGATGCACGATAATACCTAATCTTTCCGATAAAGTGATGAAAATTTTTAACATTGTACAGTTACTTTATCGTGCACATATAATTGGTTACAAAAAAGAAAGAAGAACATCTACAAATAAAACTATTTATACATACAGTTACATTGCCTGGTCTTCTAAGATTTTTTTCTGGGCGAAAAACGCTACGGCGTTATTTTGAAGTAACTGATTACGCCTAAGTGAATATTACCCACTCACTATTTATTATTAATAAATAGTTTCCAGATATTGACACGATCTGTTAATTTATTTATATATATATACATACACACACACACTCGAGGTCTGTAAATAAAGTAATGAGACTAGTTTTTTGCAGCCAAAGTGGCAACACTGTAAAGTTACTAGTAAACAGGTTATATGAACTACTCATTTATATTAGGTATTAGTGATTTTAGTCTATTGTCGCCACGTAAGACGAAACAAACTTTTCGTTTCACGAAAAGTGATACTAAATATGAGCAACGTTGTGCAATCAAGTTTTGTATTAAATTCGGTGAGAATGCTACTGAAACTTTTTCAATATTAAAAAGGCCGTATGGAGACGACGCTCTGTCACGATCCCAAGATTTTAGGTAGTTTAAAGTACTTTTAGATGGTCGGGAATCAGTTGCAGAAAATCCACGCTCTGGAAGACCGTTAATGTCAAAACGTAACGACAGTGTTGAGCAAATTAGAGACTTGATACGGTACGACCGGCGATTGACTGTCAGAATAATTACAGAGCAATTGAATTTGAACCGTACCACAGTCCTTCAAATTTTGACTAACGAATTTGACATGGAAAAGGTTGTTCAAAATTGGTACCAAAAAACCTCACTGTTGAAAGAAAAACAACAGCGTAGAAGTGTACCGCGATCTTTTAGGACAAACCGAAACTGATCCTGATTTTCTAAAAAAAATGTTATTACTGGTGATTGAATTTTGGATATTTGAGTACGATCCAGATACAAAACGCCAGAGCAACGAGTGTCACACTTCAAACTCACCACGTCCCAGAAAAGCAAAAATGAGCAAATCAAAACCATGCTAATTTGTTTCTTCTATAGTAATTGCATTGTACATAAGTAGTTTTTGCCTACAGGACAGACTGTAAATCAAAATGTTTACCGATAAATTCTTGAAAGACTATTTCGAAGGTGATAGAATCCATGTATAATTGAATTGGATTGTAAATGAAAAGTTTTTTTTTGAACCAGTCTCATTACTTTATTTACTGACCTTGTATACACACAACGCGCACGCGTGCACATCAAGTGAATCCCTAAGAGTGATATTCTGAGCATGAGTACTTATTCGCCGCATTCCCCTCTCACAATCAACTTTCAGAACTTTCCGTGAAATATTAGAAATTTACTATAAATTCACACGTTCAATACATCACAGCATAACACATTAATACCAATCTTGCAAAAATAAAATTTATATATTTTTATTGTTTGGCGACAATAATAATAATATATTAGCATTCGAATGAATTCCTAACCGGAAATAATTTAAACCATCTGTTTCAATATAGGAATATTTATTAGAAATTTGGAAATTAGTTCTTGTTCTTTTATAAATTAATTTTTACGCTTAATAACTATTGTAGCACAATTCACACATTAACACATAAACTAAGCCATAAAAGTTTATTCAGTGACAGTACTCAAACTTGTTTGTAGATAATATATAAACCGTTTACACTATCGACATATTATTATTTATCTCCTTACAATAAAATAATTTTAGATTCTATAAATCATACCATTTATAAAAAATCTGATATGGACACCAAATGACTTCCTTGTACGCCTATTAAATTACATATACACAAATTTAAAAGTACATAAAATTTTATTTCATTAATAACTTCTGATTTTTTCATATATATTTTTTTATTGTTATTGAATTATTATTTATTGTAAAAGATTTTTTTTACAATCACAGGTTAATTTATTAATAGATCAATATATTTAAATTAAGAAAAAAAAAGTTAAAAGAAAAGGAGATGAAGTCGGATTCGAGCCGATGTGCCTTCCTCTTGTAAGAGCCAAATATTTCATTAATTACAATTTTATTTGGCTATAACTCTGCGACGAATGAAAATAAGTACCACTTATCGTTGAAAAGCTCTCAATGGGAGCTTATTACAGCAGTTAAGTAAAAATCCAAATTCAAATTTTTTTCGGGTTTTGGTTTTTTTTAGACACTTTTGATCTAGTTCATTGCAATCAGAAAGGGATGTGCACAATTAGATATTACAACAGTCCTAAATCCAAAACCTCAACAACCTACGACTAATCGTTTTTGAGTTATGCGAGATACAGACGTCACGCCAAATCTAGTCAAAATGGATTCATGGATGGTAAAAATGGATATTTCCGTTGAAATCTGAAAATCGAAATTTTTGCGATCACACTACTTCTTTTATTTCGTACAAGGAAGTAAAAATCATCACACAACAGATAACTTAGTTTGAGTTTAATAGATAGTAAGCGTATTTGTTTACGTACAGTTGCCGATGCGTAAACTCTAGCAAAAGTTCATCCACCGGGTTGGTCTACTAGTGAACGCGTCTTTGCAAGTCAGCTGATTTCAAAGTCGAGAGTTCCAACATTCAATTCCTAGGAAAGGCAATTATTTTTAAACGGATTTGAATACTAGATCGTGGACACCGGTGGTCTTTGGTGGTTGGGCTTCAATTAACCACACATCTCAGAAATGGTCGATCTGAGATTATTCAAAACTACACTTTACTTACACTCATACATGACATCATCATTCATCCTCTAAAGTAATACCTGACGGTGATTCCCGGAAGCTAAACAGGAAAAAAACTGTAGCAAAATACATTTTTTTTTTAAGTATGTAAAATTATTAATTTCTATTTAAATGTAGCAGTCTTATTGTATTAGTAAATGACTGGATGGTTTTAAGCTGGAAAGTAGACGTCTTCGTTTGGTAGTCGAGGTGTAGAATTATAACGATTTCTTTTTTTAATTTAATTTGGATTTGTAACAAAAAATCAAATTGCCAACCTATGTATATTGTAATTATTGTAGAAGAATTGAATGTTAGTCTTCCATCTATGAAAAATATAAGTTTGTTTGTTTAAATTTCTTTACTTTAGGTACCGAAAAATAAATTAATAATAATGCTACAAATTATTTCCATTACTTAATTCATTATGTGAATATCATAAATAACTTTTTTCTACTTGAATATAATGAATAAATTTATTCATATTTTTATTTCTATCAATGTTAGATTTATCTGTCACTTTTATATTTTTTTTTAATTTTATACTATTATTTATTTAATTTTATATAATTATTATTCCTGAATTTTATTATATTTTTGAAACTGATCGTAAATAAAATATTTCTTTAACTTTATTTGAAATAAAAAAAATATAGATGAAGATTTCGCTTTTAAATAAGGAAACTAACGCAAAAAACCATTAATTTTTTCACAATAATATCTTCAAAAGTCTTACATAAGTAAACTCAGTGAAAAGTTCTACTGGAAATGTGGCTAAACAGTTTTTACGTTCATTTGCATATATCCACACAGTACAGAACTCCAGGAACGAGTGAAATTGTCCTTTTAGGAAATTTTCTCGGATTCCTTTAACTTTTGGAAAATAATAAATTTTTGTTGCAGAAAATAGGTATTAAACAGGCTTTTTCAAAATAATTTATTAGAAAGGTGTTAATTGGTTAAAAATTCCTCGGTCTCCTGAGGAATTATATACTAAAAGATGCACGCTGTCTGGTTGTTATCTTGAGATTCCTGTTTGTGAAGTAGTTTATCTCTACTGTATTTCCTATAATAGTAGATCGTCCTTTCTCACCATTAACTCCTTTTCCTTATTTTTTAATAGCTTCTTCCCCATTTTTATTCTTGTGGGAGTAGGTTTAACGACTTTTTCATTTCCATATCGGAACTTACATGACTGTAATCTGTTGGTTACCTGCAAACTGACTCGGGAACTCTATTTCATGTCCGGTCGTTGCACTATAAGCCCGATGGTTGATGTATCTATAGTGGGGGGGGGGAGGAAACCGGGGCTCTTAAATCCCTCTCCTGAACCAAATTAATATAAAATGCTTTATGAAGTAGCAGTCTACGTAGTTATATCATGTTTGTGTCGCTTTCTTTTCTCAAGGTTTTTTAATAAATGTAAGCTTAAAAGTTTAATTTACCCGTGGTTTTAATTACTATATATGCTGAAATAAAATTATATAAAATACTGTTTCCTAATATTTCTATTTTTAAGTACAAAGATTTCTGAGTCGTACCAATTCATTACATAAGTACTCCTAATTTCATAGCGCAAGATTTTTTATTTTATTTTTTTTTTATTCGTATCGTATTTATAGAACGGAAGGGATTTTTATGAGTAAAGGTTTATTTTTACCACTGCATTGATTTTGAAGTAATTAGAACTTAAAAAAAGAGTTTAATTTTAGTTGTGATATAAAAAATTATGATAGTTCAGCACAATCGACTATTTTTAGGACCGTACATTTTGATGCTATGTATATTTAATGGGGGAAATTTTAAAGATTTTTGTTCTAATGTTTTATACAACATAATGATGCTTCCGAACTAGTACTTTCATTGGCAACAACATATAATTATGAAATATTAGAGCCATGGCTCATTGGATTGTTCTTTTAATTTGGCTCTAGGTATTGTGAACAGGGTCTATAACGCGCTGTGGCAAGCCAGTCGGATTAGGAAGCGGCGAGCATAATAGATGAACCGACTTCGCCTCTCCTATCGTTACTTCTCTCTCTCTTTCTCTTTGTCTCTCTCTCCCTCGCTCTTTCTATTTCTCTCTCTATCCCTCGCTCTTAGCTTTTTGTTTTGTATTTTTTTTGTTTTTTTTTTCTATGCGGTGGATAGCTGGTTCTTGTTTCCACACACGCTCATTCGAGGCCGAGTTTGGCTAGTGCTTCGTTGCGCACGCTCCCGTGTAGTTCGGTGTGAGATGGGTACTAGGCCCCTTCGGCCTGCAACTGGAGCGACGCCATGATGCCATGATGGTATTGTCGGATCAGCCCTGGACCCGCCGCCACCACCAGCTCAACGACGCGAGTTGCGCCATGCGCGGTCAGCCCTCTTTGTCTTCTCTACATTCATTAACTGCTTCATTTCTCACCGTGCATCAACTCTACATGGCGTTACAAATTTTAAAACTCTAACGTCTGTTTAGATGGTACCTTTTTTTTAACATCATACACAAAGAGGACACCGTCCAATATCCATTTGAACAATATTGTCACGGTGTTCTTATTAAAAAGACCTCCATTATGAAAGGAAATGTTCATAAACATGCGTTAGAACTCGAATGTACACACATACACATATACACACACACACACCTAGATAATCATATGTATATATATGCATACACACGAGAACAACACTAAACATCCATTAGAAATGTAAAAAGTGACATTCTATTATTCGTTGAAGTCTCATGTATAAGAGACTTTAATATTAGTGTAGAAGATGCGAGTCAAATGAAGCAGTTTCTTTAAATCTTTGTTTAGCTTGTAATATCATTTAAGTGTTTTCCTATAAATTTAAATTGTGACAGTTAATTCTTAAATTACAGCTTTATTTATTTACGTTTAATTTGACAAGAACTAATTAAGTTTTGTTAAGAACTAATCGTTTAGTATAGAATACTCCAGACTAAAATGCGTTGTATGTGAAATTGTAGGTTACGTTTTAATATATAGATAAATCTATTACTATAATTTTATTCAAATAAGTGAATAAAAATCACAAATTTATACCTAAGGTAGTTCAGTGATCATTTAAGTTAATTATTTATATTTAATACTATACATTGTGCATCGTTACGTCTAATCGTTGTACGTCTTTTTTGTTGACAGCGAACAAAACTGGTATTTAGCAAGCTATTTTTTTAATAATGAATAAATAAGATCCAGTAAATACATTTTTAATTCCAAAATATATATTTCGAAAGTTGTAATTTTTAGAGAAGTTATTTATTTATGTTTACATTTTATAATGCTTTTGTTTTTTATTCGTTTTTAAAAATCGTACGAGTATTTATGTAATATTTATCTGCTAATATTCTCAGTATAATTTTAAACAGAATATATTAATAATTTATTTTCAGCTATTAAGACTAAGTCTTATTATTATATTAAATATAAGTATTATTTTATTTCCAAACATCTGTTTACGTTTGACTAACGAACGCCTATCGATAAACCTGTACGACTTTTATGTAACGTGAACTCTCTACGTGTTTAGAAACTTGTTAAGTAATAAATAATGCAAAGAACTACTACGGAAAAGTACTACAAAGAAAGAAATTAGATGACTTAATTATCTGATTATCAAAGGAACACTTTATTGTAATAAATAAATTAATCTTTTAACAAAGTGGGTTTAGCATTAGAAATTATACTTTAAGGTGTACTTCGTTTATTAACTTGTTTGGCTAATTATTATCATTTATTATTTGTTTTTCTTTCTCGTATCCACAGTATCTGCCTCCTTTAGACGTAATTTGGTTTACGGAAAGTTATTATTTATAATATATATAAAAGCTAATATAAATTAAAGTCGATTCAAAATAATGTAATCTAAATCTGGTGTACCTAAATACGGATAATATATTCTTTTAAATAGGGATTTATTTGAGGTCGGAGATATTAATATTTTATATTTGCAAATGAAAGTTTAATTATTATCTTTAGATTTCTATCTTTATATTATGTTTTTATTCCTTTTAAAAATCTTATGTTTAGTCCATATATTTATTTTTTATCAAGATTCACTCGACTGATTTGAAATAATTTCTCACTTCTTTCTATTATTTCAAACCTACTTTTTTTTATTTAAACGTAATTTTTCATGTTTTATCTATTTTTATAAACACTCTTTTATTTCTAAATTAACTTTTAATCTACGGTACTTTAATATAATATCTACTAACTTCGTTCTTTTTGTAGTAAAAAATTGATAGCTTTTTTTTTTACCAGATTTGATTAACGTCATTATTTTCAACGTATTTTTCATCAATTATCATTATTTATTTTATTATTATTTCATCAATGCATTTTTTATATTAATCAATTGAAATTGTTTATAGATAACGCATATTTTTCACGGGAGAAACGAATCGGGTTAGGTAATTTTATATTCTTGCATTAAACTAATTGTTTAAATGTGACTTGTAGCTTCAATTTGAGATCCTTGAAGTCTATGAATAATGAATTTATTATAAAATAAAACCATATAATGAAATCAATCGTCCTTTACCTTATTCCTTCATTATTATCAATTCTGTGAGTGAAGGTTTGACTTTACTAAACGCATCTTGTTTAAAATTTCAGGTTTTTTAGAGCAATCTTTGGCGTCCCTGAAGGGATGGCTACATAACGACTCGGAGACCTGTTTCTTTTCTAGTGGCTGAACTAAGCCTGAGTGTTGAATTGACAGTGGAATAAATTCAAGTGTTCTATTCTCTTTTAAAATATTAATTGTTTAAATATGAATGTTTAATTTAGAATGATTGAGACTTATTAAATATTAATTTCATTTCTGATTAGTATATATATACATTATAATTTTGTGAGTTTCAACTGAATCTTTATTTTTCTTGATATTGAACATTTCCCTTCAGTTTCTTACTGCTACTGATTTCTGATTTTCTTCCTGATTTCTGTAAGAACTCCTGCTCGTCTTCTTCTTCTTCTTCTTGTCAATTATTCCTGTAAAACGAACATTTTTACGGAGTCTCAGTTACTCCTTCCTCAACATCTGAAATAAATTGTATTCATCTTCTATTTTCCTAATTTTTCTTTTGTACACACATTTTAATTTCTCTGTTTTTTCTCTGTTGCCTTTCAAATTTATTAAAGTGGATATTTTCCTTCATCCTGATCGTCAATGTTTCAAATCCTTAGGATACCGCACTTCATGCAGCTGGTACATACTCAAATTTTAATTTTTTTACATGTTTATTTTTAGTTAAAAACAAAGGACACGTTCAATATTCTTCATTTTTTATCTTTTTATATTGTTCAGTGAAAACGATGTAATAATGCATTGTTTCCTTCTAAAAGGTACACTTTTTTTGAGCTACTAAATAGCTTTTAGAACATTTTTTTAAGCTTTATAGTATCTTATAGTCTTTGTTTTGAGTGCTTTTTTCCCCTAATGTGCACGTTGGAATCTGTTTAATTAGTGAACGATAAGCAAGTCTTCCCCACGGCTCAAAGAGATGAGGATGATATTATGTATGTCATGTAAATGATGTGTAATTCTATTTAAAATCAGGCTGAACATTTCTGAACTTGTGGTTAGTTGAACCCTAACCACCAAAATAATACCAGTATCCACTGTTTAGTATTCAAGTCCGTATAAAAGAAACTAATTTTTACTAGGATTTGAACCGCAGAACATTTGACTTCAAAAATCAGCTGTTGAATTGATTTGCGACGACAAGTTTTGACTGTATTGACCGAGATGCACATAGATCGTACGAAATATAAGTGGCAATACTCGAATATTACTTTCTCTGTGAATAATTACATGTATTTTACAGCCATTCCCTGTATAATACACATTTACAGAATAAAATAAAGGTAACGCTTGTAAAAATTAATGTCACCTACATTTCACCTTATCAATTCTAATTGTATTTAGAAAGCTTTTCTTTTTTTCTTTTCCTGTTTAGCCTCTTTTCCAGAAATTACCGTTCAGATATTACTTCAGAGGATGATATGTATGAGTGTAAAAGAAGTTTAGTCTTTTACAGACTCAGTTCGACCATTCCTGAGATGTGTGGTTAATTGAAACCCAACCACCAAAGAAAGCCGGTATCCACGATCTAGTATTCAAATCCGTGTAAAAGTAACTGCCTTTACTAGGACTTGGACGCTGGAACTCTCGACTTCCAAATCAACTGATTTGGGAAGATGAGTTCACCACTAGACCAACCCGGTGGGTTATACACTAAGAAAGCCTATTAACTTTTTCTTGCAAATGGCTATCCAGTATTTAAAAAAAACACATTCAAGTCAACCTATATCCGTGTATGTTATTATGACACATATATTTGATTGTTATTCAACTTATAATTAATAGTTTTTCTTTGTATTTCTATAGATTTTCTTTAAAGTTTCTTACATTTTATTTTTTTCTAAATTATATGAGATTAATTTAAATTATAAAGTTATTTATACCAACCCGTGAATTTTTTAACTTAGAACAGTATTAATTTTGTACAAATTCCACCTCATATTCTATCTATCTTTAAATTATTACTTTTGGTATTTTGGGAAATATGATTCTATGACTAATCCTGTTCTTTGGGAATATTTCACTTATTATTTGTTATGTATATAAATTTATGTAAAACCATGATCTTTAAACCGATATAAGGTGTTCTTTTAATCACAGAGTTCATATTTATTTATTCTTAGCTCCAGAGTAGGTTGGTAATGGAATATTTTATTAAGATACTTGATGACTTGGGATATAGTATGTATGAGTTAAAATAATAACAGTGTTCTACGTAGCGATAATGTTATAAATTACCTACATTATAATATATCCTATTAGTTTATTATTATTATTTTTCATATATAATTAATCTGATCTCTTTTATATATTCTGTAGTCCTACGCTATAACCTGCGATATATTACTAACCAGTATCTCTCCGGACAAGCAACATACAATTTTTTTCGATAAAAATGTTATTGAGCTTAAGATTATAGTTTATAATTTTTTTCAAAATTTCATAGAAAACTATATTTTTTAATTATTGAAAAATTTTCTTTATAAATTTTTAATTATAATGAGAAGGATTATTCTTAACAACACAAAATATCCCTCCATTTAATTTTTTTTTTTTTTAATCAGATTTTCTTTTGACTTTTTTTCATTAGTTTTATTATGTTTTACTTTTTACAAATTTACGATTTTGTTTTCTGCTATATAACTATTTTAACAACTAATTAATATCAAAAATTGAATTTCTATTGTTGTTGATGAGAATAAAAGTTACGATTTATTGCAAATATTTATCTTTAAATTTTCTAAAAAAAAGTAGTTTTATGAAAAATAAATTTTTATTGAAGGTATAATTTTTTTTTAATTGTTTTTTATTTGATTTTCTTTGTACGTAGGATCAATATAGTGCATTAAAAGAAAAGTCAAATTTTTATGCAACTGCTACCTTGAAATTGGATCAAATTTAGCTACGGTACTGTATATGAAACATACATGCTCATAATAATGTAAAAAAATCTCTTAAATTTATATTAGTAATAATATAACTTTACGATAAACAATTTTGATGTTAATAAGTAACATAAACTAGTTTATTTTATATAATTGTTTGAAGTATTCCTGTAAATTATGAAAATAACTTAGGGGCTTCACGGATGTGCTAAATACTAAATTTTTATGAACAAAAACATTACAATATTAATGCACATAAGCAAAAACTTATAAAATAAACATAATTTATAAATAATATGGAATATATGTATAAAATTTTATTTGTGAGGAACCTTTCAGTAATATATTCCTTACATACTAGATCAAAAGTCTGCAGAGTTCTAATTTCGAAAGTAAGGTATCTTTTAAAACATACATAAGTGCCTAAAAGGCAAACATGTTATTGAAAAAGGCTCTTTGAAGAAGTTTAAAAGAAAAAATTTTAATAGTTGTATGGAAATCGCCAAGAATAGTGATAGATATGATGGTACTCGGTGAACGTCTCAAATTTTTTTTTTCTTGACCTCGCCAGAAAAGCTTGAAGCTTTTACATGGGATACGGAAATGAAATTTTTTGGGTATGAAAAATGCCATGCTGGTTCGGGATTCGAACCCGGAATTTCCGGATGAAATGCCAATACGCTTTAATTAAATAGCGGTTGTAAGAGGTGTAACTGATATCGAGTCTGTCCCAAAATCGTTGAGTTCTATCAAACTGCCTTGAAGAAAAAAACTTAAACCCTAACAGATGAGTTTCATTTAAGTACGGAAAATTTTGCCTAAATTTATATCGTTATATTAATTAGGTCTTACGGGGAATGTAATCATAAAACTTCCATACAAGAGCTCAGATTCTGGACAATCGTGGGAGCTTTGTCCTATAATTGAAGAAATTTAACTTAACAGCTGATGAAATTTATGTTTGTGAAGAAATAAATAGTCAGGTTCAGGCTTTATTGTTTATAAGGCTGTCCTGTTCTCAGGGATTAAACTTCGTATCATCTGAAAAATCATTTTGGAACGGGATTAAGATTACCACTGTCTATGAAGTATTCGGAAGTTGTTTAGGAAAATTTTGGGTCATGTTAAGATGTTCAAATTTCCTCACCGTTAAATACACCTCTGTGTTCTGCAAGCGGTAGACCGAATCGCAAGTAAAATTAATGAAAGTAATGTTGTATAGACAACTATTGGTAGGTGACCAAGTGGACGGGTGAAATAATAAATCCGTTTATGCACATTATTCATCCCCTTTCCTTAACATTGATTCCAGTTTTAGATACGATAACATGGGTTTAAACCAGACACTAACTAGATCTATCTTCTAAAATTGAAGAGATCTGAAGAATTTTTACGTATTTTTGTGGTTTGGTAAAGACAAGTTTGGGTATGATCCACATTGAAGCCAGTTTTTTATCGTTAGCTGTCTAACCTGGGTTGGTTTATTGGATAAAACCGGATCTTATAATTTCTTAACCCACCGAGTTGGTCTAGTGCTGAACGCGTCTTCCTAAATCAGTTGATTTGGAAGTCGAGAGTTTCAGCGTTCAAGTCCTAGTATAGTCACTTATTTTAACACGGATTTGAATACTAGATCGTGTATACCGGTGTTCTTTGGTGGTTGGCTTTCAAGTAACCACACATCTCAGGAATGGTCGAACTGAGACTGTACAAGACTACACTTCATTTAAACTCATACATATTATCCTCTGAAGTACTATATGAACGGTAATTACCGGAGGCTAAACAGGAAAAAGAAAAACGATCTTATAATTTCTTAAAATATATACTTTCTCTTATATATATTAGATACATTTTTTACACTCAAAACCTTTAATTGTGGTACGTATTTTAATACGCAATTATCAGTTTTAGGTTGTTAGATATTATCAAGCTAAAAGAAAGTCTGCAACCAATATGAGAACTAATGAACAGAAAATCTCCTTCACGTAAAGCTTAATTCAAGTCTCTGTCAGTCTCAATAACTTCCTCAAAAGTTTCACGATATTTCTTTGAATTTTCTTCAACATACAAAAAGCCAGAACAGCCGTCGAAATGGTTATCCGTCACAGAATACATCTCATATTTTTAAATTCAACATGGATGGAAAATTTCACAGAGTTGAGATCAGATTAATGAAGTGACCGCTTATAGGTTCCTTTTTTTTCAATACAGTATTAAAAAAATATCTCATTCGCCTAACGGCGTACACTTTCTCCTCCGAATAGTATAAACCATTCAGGTAGAGACCGATATAGGAAGTATTTTTTTCCTAGACTGTCAAATCAAAGAAAAATGAATGAATTATGTTCACATTTCATAATCCACAGGATAATTTCAGTTTTGAAGTACAATACATCTTGTTGTCTACAGTCTGTGAGCTATTGGAAGTTCTTGTTTGACCTATACCGGAATATCTGCTTATTCACCTCTTCGGTAACATAAAGTCATCTCCAATCGGTCGCCTTTCGTCAGCGCCACGGCTCATTTTTAACCAGAAAACAATATTACAAGTATGGCAGCCGTCTTGTACATTAAGATATAAAGTCCAATTTACAAATCGCATTATGAATGAAGGAAGCTCTTTCTCGTCCTCTGTTCTTTTCTAAGATATTGTGTAAGTAATTTTACCGTATGATAATAAATTTCTCAAGAAAGTCGTCTTATTACAAAGTGTTATACGTCTTAGTCAGCAAAATTCTTTAACTTATTAATTATATATTATTTGTTTTTAATGAATACTGAATTTTGTTTTAGCGCTGAAGGAACTTGTACATAATTATTGTTTATCGACATTTATTTTTGTTTTGTCGAAGTAGATTTTTTTTTCTTTAAAATGTATTCCTTTTTTTAATAGATCTTTAATTCTGTTTAATAATGTTTATATATTTAATAAGTTCAGGTATTCTAAAATACATATATTAAATCAGGATTAATTTGCTGAATCATGAAGTTACATACGAACGCGTATTTGTTGAAAAGCATTAAATGTAGCCTACAATAACAACATATTGTTGGATGCAGTGTAGGAGATAGACGAACTGTTGTTATCGACTCGATGATGATGATGGGCTGGTTAGTTAACGGGGCAGTCAGTCGTACACGGTCTGAAGAGTGGCAACGACGAGAACTTAAAGATAGAGAGGATCGGGCATCGGGCAGCAGCCATCTTCTTCATGTCTCATTTGCATAGCTGGCACCGTCTCTCCAATCCCCCGCAATTAATTCTCAGCAAAAATCATAATGGGTTACTCGTATTTTTCTTTTTACGTATAGCTAGCCAGCTAGCCGGATATCAAGCTATTTATTCACTGTTAGATTTTAACGGCATGTTTATTACTATTATTTATTTTATGTTAAATTTGTACTAAAATTTCCTACTATAATGTTAGAATAATTTACTGTAATATTATAAATAATAACTTTAAATTAAATTCCCTCTTATCGCTCATTTGTGTCGATATATTCTTAAGTTAACTGTCATCAGCTTTTATATTACATATTTTAACTCGTAAAATTCTACAAATATTCTTTGCGCAATATTATTTACTATCTATTAAATACGTTTGTCGGCGACTATAAAATAAATCATTAGAATTTGCTTAGACTAACAATAACAGCCCATTATGTTTTTTTTTCTTTAACTTAATAAATTCTATTTATAATTCTAAATTTGTATCTTCAGGATAGTTAAAATATAATTTTTTAGTTTCTATTTTATTTATTTATTTTTAATTACGTTTGTATAAAAAAATTTATTCAAAATAATTCTGAATTGCATTATAATAATATACTGTAGTAGTATTATGTACCATTTTTTTTTTCTGAAAACAAAAAAAAAAAAACCAAGATGATTATAATTTTAAATTCATATAAAAAAAATCCTTTCCGCACGCCGAAAGGCGGAGGTAGAATTCACCGATGTTAAGTAAGGGATAAAGAATATTTCCACCTTAAAGTTAATAAAAACTTCATATTTACTCGATACGACAATGGTTGCATGTGAAAAAAGGTTTCACGTAATTAACATACGACCCCATCTTCTTACAATTCTAGCAAAATTTTGGTCATCCCTTACCATAAGGGTTGGTCATATCAAAACTTGTTTCAGACAAAGGTTTTAGGTAATATTTAGAGGACTAACAACCACTTTAAACCGATTCGATATTGTGCCTATTAAGGGAGGTATGATTTTTTTGTCTTCGAAAACCCTTTTTCACTCCCTGGGCTAATGATTGGTGATATCAAAAAACTTTGCTTATAAAGGTTTTAGGCCCTTATCCAAAGAATAGTAGGAACGTTAAACAAATATATTTTGTTAATATGAAAATATACGATAATTTACTTAATAAGAAAGTTATAACGATATTTTGTTTTTTTCGAACCCCCCCCCCCCATTTCTACTCCATGGTCCGATTTTACCCATTAACGAACTCGACCGAGATTTTGGGTCGTAATATTTTATGTATCATTTTGAAAGTGATTGGCGCAAAATTACGGCAGTTATCGTGTCCAAAAGAAAATTAAATGTAGATACACACACACTGTATCACCACATATATATATATATATATATATATATATAAATGTGTATATAAACTTTTGAGGTGACGGTGGTTTTGGGATCTGGGGAATGTGAAACGCAAAGATATGTCGAAATTTTCTGGAAGTCGAATCATGGTACTCATTACAATACGTAGCTTTCTTATGAAATCTACCTAATTCCTTTAAAAGTGATGTAAGCTATTTCTTAGAAATCTATGAAATTGGCCTATGATTAATTAGAAATTATTTGTAAAATTTATAGAAACTAAAAAGGGAGGTACACAAAATGGATTTCCAAACTGGTTACATCCTAAGTTTAATTTTTTAGTCTTTTATTTTCATAAACTAATTTTATACAATAATAATCGCCTCTGTTCAACCGAATCTCCAAGAAAACAATTTTTACCAGCCTTCCGTTCGGGAGGTTGAAAGCTCGAGATCCGGCCGAAACATTTATTCTTTAATGTTAACGACTCCTCGACATTTTTCTCCATCCATCATTCTGTTATTTAATAATAATTGACAACATATCTTGACTAGCAATGCATTAATGAAACAATCTAGGTACATTGCTTACTCGATGAATGGACGCAGTACTCGACACATACAGACCAGATGAACGCACTGTAATATATCTAGAGACTTTCGGATTATCAGTCAATCTTTTCATTTCCATAATTCTTTCACTTTTTTTTGAGGATTTTGAGGCCACAGTGGACCACTTTGGTCAACTGTGGTTCGTTTTTTCTTTTTCTTTTTCTTCTTGATTGCTTCCCAATACTTTTTCATTCTGTCAGATTGTGCTTTTTTGAATTCTTTTGAACAAACCGTCAATGTTGTTTTCTTTTCTTTAATTTTAAATCTGAAGTTTGCTTCTTTTAGTAATTTTATATTGTCGGTTTTGTTTCGTAAATCGTCTATCGTGATTTCTAGTTCTTGCATATCTTGTTTAATTTCGGTTATCCAGGTCGGTGTTTTGGATGTTTTCCAGTATTCTCGACCAGTTTCCTGATGAGCCTGTTCGGTTCTGTTTTTATTATATGTCCAAAGAAGGAGATTCTTTTCTTTCTAAAGTAGTCTAGATCTAGTTCTACGTCTTTATGTACCTCTTTGTTTAGTGTGAGCCTCCATTCTCCACCATCAGTAAGTCGTCTTTTATTTATTCTTGTTCTCAGAATTCTTCTTTCTATTCTTTGCATCTCTACTGAGTAGGAAATGCTGGATTTTAGTTTGATGAGTGTCTCGCTTCCATATGATATTATAGGTTTGATTACAGTTTTATAATTTTTGAGTTTGGTATCTATTGAGATACATCTTTTGTTATATGTTGTTTTGGAGGTATTTAGTGCATAATTGAGCTTTTGTGTTCTTTCTTTCCAGTTTATTTTTTCTTAGGTCATGTATGATATTTTCTCCAAAATATTTAAACCGTTCAACTAGCTCGACTTTGTGTCCATTTATGATTATCGTGGTTCAATACCAGGGGATTTATTTTAGTCTTTTCATATGATATTCTTAGGCCTATTTTTCCTGCTAGTTCTTCCAATGAAGTTACTTGGGTTCTAGCTTCTGCGATGTTATCGGCTAGAAAAGCTAGGTCATCTGCAAATCCTAGACAGTTTACTTTGATATGGTTTACATGTTTCCTCGCTTCAATTGTTACATGTGGTGGGTCTTTTTTGTACCATTCTCTCATTACATATTCTAGGACACAATTGAAGAGCAGTGGGGATAATCTTGTCTTAAACCTATTTTGATTAGGAATGGTTCTGATATTTCTCCTCTGAATTTTATTTTGGAGTATGTGTCAGTTAACGTTAGTTCAATCATTTTTACTAGTTTCGGGTGTAATCCTAGGTTTCTTAATATTTTCAGCAGTGATGGTCTATAAATACTGTCGTAGGCTTTTTGGAAATCTATGAATGGTATTACTAGTTGTCTTCGTTTCATTTTCTGAACATCCATTATTAATTTGAGAGTGATTATTTGCTCATAACACCTTTTCCACGGTCTAAATCCCTCCTGATATTCTCCCAGTTCATTTTCGAGTTGATCTATTTTATTCAGTATTTTGATCTTTCATTTTTTTATTGTACAGTATTACTAACTAAAGTACCTGTTCTTTGTCCTGAATGTTAAACCTATTCTTTTACATATCTATGCCCTTTTGAGCTCAAGTAAACATTTATTTTTTTCTTACCTTCAAATAAACATGAAATCTTATATAGTCAAGTCAGTCTGCAGTTCTAATTCTACGAACGGAATTAAAAGTTTCCGTGAATTGATGTTCACCTGATGTATATTAATTTTTTTTAGCACTTTGGAATATAAAGTGGGATATATTTCAGAAAATAAATACTTAACGGTACATTTAACTGGACGTTCTTAAGGGTGATTTATGGAAATTTCTAAAATATGTATCCAAAATTTAGGAGTTATGCTATATTTTTAAACTTCATAGTTATCGCGTTGTTAAAGTTTAAGTTTTCAGTTAGCGTATTTTAAATATCCATGAAAATTAAGAAAGTCACGCTTATATGTTTTATTCTTTCAAAAATGATTAAAAGGGCAAACTTTTTACAGATATCTTTGTAATTAATTTCAGAGCCGAATTCTATCTTCTGTCGCAACTGAATCCCGAAATATACGAAAACGTGTTTAATTCACAGTTAACCTAGATTCATAGTTTTATGTTTGGTTTAAAGAAAAAAATTGAGATGTCTTTTGTTTTTGTAGAATGTTAGAGTTATCGTTTGAATATTTCCTATCAGATTCAGAAAATATAAAAAGTTTAGGAATTAATATAATTGTGTATAAATTATTATTATTATTATTATATTAAATAATACAACATAACGTTATAATGATTTTATTTTACATTTTCATTATTTTAGCACTATATAAAAAAAAAAATATGTTGTCGTTATGATATTAATTACTGTTATCTGTTCTGCTAAGATCACTATAGTTTCTTTCTTTACTACTGCTTACCTTTCTTAGCTTCATTCTTTTATCACTTGTTGACGCGTTCAGAACCTCTCCATTGTCCAAACTTATTGTACTGGTGCTTTTAATCTTTATGTAGCGTTTAGTCAACGCCTCTCCCTAGATTATATAGACGTCATGCCTTATCTGGACTTTTTCTTTATTTGTTATACTTATCTTTTAATTTTATTTATCTATATCCTGTTTTCAATAAATTGATTTTCTTGAAAAGGATATCCTCTTGATTATTGATATATTTATGTATGATAGTTTTTAATTTAAGTATTTCTACATCTCCTAAAATTTTTATTCTTGTTCCTTTTTCGGTACATTTGTGAATGAATTTCATCGATTCTTCCATTTTAAATGGAGTATGTCCTTCTTTTATTAAACGCGTTGCATAATTAGAATCATTTTTTTGGTTTTTAAAAGATCTCAGGTGTTCATTATATCTTAATTTTAATTTTCTTCCGGTTTGCCCAATGTATTTTGCATTGCATTTACATTTTATTTTGTATATACCATTACTATTGTATATATCCTTTTCTTCTATGTTGCTAATAAAAACCCTTTTTAGTGTTTTATATTAATACATTAGTGTATTATTACAAATATAACACTACAAAAGATCTTTAATAGTAACACAGAAGAAAACGATATATATGTATACAACAGTGTTGTACATATGTATACAAAATAAAATGTAAACGCAACGCAACATACAGTGGACAAACAGGAAGAAAATTCAAATTGAAATATAAAGACACATGAGATCTTATAAAGTAAAAAAATAAAAACGATTCTTATTATGCAACGCATTTAATAAAAGGATATACCGCAGTTAATATGGAAAAATCAATGAAATTAATTCACAAATGTGTTAAAGGAAGAAGAATGAGCATTTAAAAAAATCTTTAAATTAAAAAGTAACAATAAAACGATCATAAATGAACAGATCAACAATCAAGCATGTCCTTTTCAAGAACTGCAATTTATTAAAAACAGGAAATAGATAAATAAAATTAAAAGATAAGTATAACCATTAATAACATACATACAAGACGTCCAGATAAGGCATGACGTCTAATTTAGGGAGGGGCGTTGACTAAACGCTGTATAAAGATCAAAAGATATTTATAAATACCAGTATAATAAGTTTTGACAATGGAGAAGTTCCGAAACGCGTCAACAAGTGATAAAAAAATGAAGCTAAGAAAGGTAAGCAATACTAAAAATAGAAATTAGTAATATTTTTTTGTAAAAAAAAAAAATGTTACATTACCGACATTAAATGAACAAAAAGTGTTCACCAGGATAATGCTAAGATATTGTGAAAGTTAATACATAGGCTCTTAAACAGATATAATTCATCAGAGAAAGGAACAGCCTTACGTTTTAAGAAAATTTATTTAAACGATCCTTATCTTGGTAGCCTTCACTAATTAATACCTGTTCTTATCTTTCCAACATCTTAAAAAAAATTAGGGAAATAATATTATAATTTCGTTCTAGTAAGTACATAATAATACATTATATAGATCCTGTTAGGAATGGTTTGATCTGATATGCCACGGATAAAAAAATTAGGATTTGCCCAACATTTGCCAGGATGGGTCGTGGTAAAACCTTTATCAGAGCAACATTATAAAATACACAATTAATAACAAAATTATATTAATTCTCGATCAATTACAACTAAAACGGTGTTAATGAAAATTATTTCATCACGTATATAAATACGTGATGAAATAATTTACGTTGAAAGGGATGCAAGAAATTCAAGATTTATCTTTTACTTATTTTAGCTAGTGTTATTTAAATTTAATCGACAAATATTCCTTTTTTTAAAAAAAAAACCTTTAATTTAATGTTTCGGTAATTTATCAGATATGGCAATGAAAGCATAAGGTCCCTTTCTCGTAAACTGAAATACTGTGTTGAATTACATAAAAACAAATTTTTTGCGTGGCTTTATGTAATTCTTGGATATTATTATTTTTTTTAAAATAAATTACTATTCTTTTTAGAAAAGATTGCACATTTATAAATATAAATACTTGGATAAGTTAACATGTTTAATTTTATAAATTCTGTATGTATTAGGTAGATTTCATAAGAAAGCTACTTATAATGGGTACCATTATTCGACTTCCAGAAAATTTCGACATATCTTCGCGTTTCACATCCTCCAGACACCAAAACCACCGTCAGTTCAAAAGTTTATACATACACACACACGAGTATATATATTTAACTTTCTTGTGGACACAGTAACTGCCGTAATTTTGCGCCAATCACTATTAAATTGATACATAAAATATAACTACTCAAAATCTCGGTCGAGTTAGTTAATGGGCAAAATCAAACCATGGGGGGGGGCTTTTTTAAAAAAACAAAAACAAAATATCCCTATAACTTTCTTATTAAGTAAAACATCGAACTCGTTTAAAATTTCTACTATTCTTTACATAAGGGTCTAAAACTTATCTAAGTAAAATTTTTTGATATCACCAACCATTGGCTCAGGGGGTGGAAAAAAATGGGGTTTCGAAGACAAAAAAAAATCATACCTCCCGTAATAGACACAGTATCGAATCGGTTTAAAGTGGTTGTTAGTCCTCTAAACATTACCTAGAACTTTAATGTGAAACAATTATTTGATATGACTAACCCTTACGGAAAGGTATAACCAGAATGTTGCTGTAATTGTAACAAGATGGGGCTTGTCGTATTTAACCAATGGGTAATACGTGGGTAACCAATGGGGATTGTTGTTATTTATCAATAATTATTATTGTAAAAAAAATTTCACAATAAATAAATAAATAATCCAGTAATAACCACAAAAAAAAAATATATGCTAAAATATCAGAAGTTATTAATGAAATAAAATTTTATTTACTTTTCATTTAAAAAAAAATATGTTTATGTAATTTAATAGGCGTACAAGGAAGTCATGTGGTGTCCGCATCAGATTTTTTCTTAAAACTAAGCTGAAAGTTTTGTCAAACCATCATTCCCTTCAAAAAGTGTTAAAAATATATTTTTTATAATTTTTTTCGAACTCTTTTTAGAATACAAATAATAATGAAACTGGTTTAAGTTTTGTAAATAAAGTACCGAAAATGGTATAATGAGAGGAAAACAAAAGAAGTTTACGTCAGTTGAAAGTAAATATTCTTTGTCACGGTAATCCAATATATTTAAATATAATAATAAAAAGAAACGGAATATTCTATAATTTACAGTTAAAAGTGTACTAGATTTTCACCGTTAGCACAAAACATAAAACAAGTTTGGTTTGGATGCTGAAAAAAAAAAAAAAATTAATATCAGCTCTTAAAAATTAGGATTTTTTCAAATATTGCAGGAGAATTTCACAATATCTCGCCTATTATATATTAAAATTTAACATATATCGGACGATTCATTTTGAATTTAAAAAGCATTTAACTAACAGTGTGGGTGAAAAGTCCCTTTACATTTTAATAGCATAATAAGCATATGCATAATAGCATAATAGCATAATAATAATTAGCATAATAGCATAATAAGTAGGTAAGCATTGTTATGAATACAATAAACAGTAGATTTCAATATGTATGTCTGGTAAACATTAACATTTATTGTGAATAACATTGTTATAAAGTTTCAAGGTTCATTTATCAACAACGTCCGTGTGCAATCCTCCATGTTCGATGCAAAAGTTGATGCGTCTGCATTGCATGTTCTTGTGTGCATCAACTGCACTATATCAGGGGTGATCCTTTCAAATGCCATAAAAACTTCGTATTTCAGTTGATCGTCGTTCACGTATCATCGTTTACGAACGTCTTCTTTTATTATCCCCCATAGTGCATTGTCCGGTGTGGTGAGGTCTGGGCTTCGTGGAGGCAATGGCAACGGTGCTTGAAGGTCTCGTGATCCACATCCAGTCCAGCGTTTTGGAAACAGTTCATTTAGCCGTGTGCGAACAGTCACAGCAAAATTTGGTGGAGCGCCGTGTTGTTGAAGTGTGACGATGTCAGCTATTCCTCTTGCCATTAATATTGCAATCAACCATGTGTTAATCATGTGAAGATAGCTGTGCTGATTCACAGAAACATCAAAGAAATACGGTCCAAGCAGATGGTCTCCCGTTATTCCTGCCGAAAATCATAACATGCGGCGGATTCCACTCGATTTCCTCATAAAAGTGCGGATTATCTTTTGCCCAAAAAAATACGTTACTATTTCGTAAGCTACGATAAATCGCACACTCGTCAGAGAACATAATGTTTTTTTTATCATTTACATATGGGAAGCGTGCGAGCAGCTTTTCACATGCATGCACACGTTGTTCCTAGTCACGATCACTCAACTCATTCACCGAGGACGGTCGAAAATATGAAACATTCAAGTTTTTCCGCATGTGGTCTCACATATTCTCAAAGATTTTATCAAAGGCTTTCTTCTCCCATTCGAATAATGTTGGCGGTGATGGCGGCGGTTTCCAAACCGCATACCGTAGTCCCTCAAAATATCTGTCATTGTCTTCTTTCTGTTCTGACGTTCGTGAACCCACACAGAAGCTACCAAACGCTTCTCAACAGTGGAAGCACGTATTCGTCGTGGTTTAACTCGAGATTGATACGTCCTTCCATCAATAACCGAAGTGACATGCGCAGAACTCAGCTTATGGCAGGAAATAAAGAGTTAATCTGCTCAACAGAAAAATACAAAAAATATACCGTTTTTTGCATTTTTTTGTATTCATAACAATGTTTATCTACTTGTCTAACTGTATACTATGCTATTAACATGTAAAGGGACTTTTCGCTCACTCTGTATAGTATCGGCCCTAGAACCAAATACAATAGGTTTTTTATGGTTCTACCACTTCAGTTATATATTTATAAAATTTAACGAATAAAATTGTTTTACTACTGTTTAACAGTTAAAATAAGTATGTTTATGAAATACACATTAAGATTTTGTAATCTGTCTTCCAGTGATTTTTCCATAATTTAATCCTTAAAACCTAATTCTTTTAAACCATATTTTAAAATCGATAGCATGTGGTCTTTATCGTTTGTAAAATTTCATAATATTTTAATCGCATATCCCTTATTCTTCAAATTTCCGACAGTTTTTCAAAAACTTTTCTTTTTATCAATCAAAATTTTTGATATTCTTGAAAAGTCATATCTTAATTCAGTAAAAATACTATCTACTGAAAACTAGGATTTTTTTTACTGTTAATTAATCTTAATTTTTTTAAATCGACATTTTTTCCTCAGGAATATGATGGTGATAACTGATAAATATTAGGTTATAGTTAACTACATCGGTCATAATATATACGTTGATGATAATTGCTGCCTTCTAAAATATATTTGATGACATAAACTAAAATTAAAATTTTTTTTCGAATCGTAGAGTAATGACGTCGAATTTGGGCATAGTAACATTAACGGAAACGATAATAGGAAAAATTTATATTTTGTATTGGTTCTTCTTTAATATTTTGATATTTTTATAACCATGTACCTCTTGATACCTTTTTTTTGTGTGTTGTATTCCGACCATTTTGTCGTTCAAGCCCACTGCAGTATCTGTTCTACTGCTCCAATAATCGTCTTAACTGTGTATGTTCTGGTATTCCAATAGATCTTGTAGCTGTTATTTTATAAGAACGAAAAACAATTATCTTAATACATGACTTTTACAGATTATTAAGTCAGATGAAGGACCTTTAACCACTTCAGATATGATCTTTGTCGTATACAGAATTTATTATTTAATTCTTATCTAACATTTTTTCTTAACGATCTTTTTTATTTTATAAAAATCAATCTTTAAAGAAATAGTAGTATTTGATGTACACTTTATTTTTACGATTACATAAAAATCGTTTTTAGGTAAGAATTTTTAAAAATCTTTTATTTATTATTAGAAATTAAATGACATTTCATACGTTAATGAAATTTTTATACCGTTAACTACTACTACATTTCAGTTTGTTTGTGTAGTAAATAAAACAAAAAAGTGAAAAAATATCTGATAATAGTAGTGGCTTGTGGGAGCAAATGGTACGGGGCGGAGTATAAATGAACTTTGACCTTCAGCCCGCCCCTTCGTACGCTTTCGAGTCACCGCTCGTCAAAACCGCAAAGAGAATTATAATAAATGATTTCTTAATGAGACTTTTGACTTCTCTTGCGTCCCAGGTATATAGCTGCTTCTCACCTTCTATGTAATTAATTATTACGCTACGATATTTACATTAAAACACATTTCGTATACATTAAATTATTCAACGTTCTCGTAAATAGTGCTGACGTATTGTTATAATCTTCCAAGTTATTTATCATTATGGCATCAAAAATTAACTACTTATTGCTTCTCCACTTATTGCGATCTTTTGTTAGAATCAAATCGTGCAATTTATTACTTGAATCTTTTTTCATCTTAATGTTGTGATAGGGCAGTTTTTTAATTCATTTGACATTTATTAAATTATTTATTTATATTTTATAAATCGTGTAGACACTTTACTTTCTATTACGTTTTATTTATTAATAGATTTTTATTTGTTAACCGACTTAAAAATAAAATAATAGTGTTTCTCAATTCAACCTACATAATTTGCATTCATATTTATGATTTTTACGCTAAAAAGTATTGAAATTATTTCCATAAAATTTCCATTAAAAAATGAAAATTTTGCCGAACGTACCCGACCGTATTTAAAATAAAGAGTGGGAGACCTAAAATTTTTAATGTCCTTTTACTGTTTCTGTTGAGTATTCTGTTGCGCTGTCGCGTATTTTAAGCCTGAATGAAAATAGTCATTTTTATCTAATTGAAATCATTCAAAATTTATATGTTTACTAAATTAAAATAGGTTATTATATAAAATGAACTACTCTTATTTATCGACGAAAAAGGTAACATTATTCTAGCTGCATTAGTCTCTCTTATCTCTCTCCTTCTATTAAGTGCAAATCAGATAAAGTTCAAAAGAAACTAGACCGAATTACTTTCTTTGAAAGTAATGACGTTCATTACATAACCACTTCCTATGATTTCGCTGGTAAAGCTGAATATAATCTGCACTTTAGTGAGCTTCGTAATGTATGATATAATAGTTTAGAATAAAGATAATTTTATTAAAAGCCAGGCAGGGTAATTTCGATATAGTTAAGAATGGCTATGTTGTTTTTGAGAGTGATATGTGTCTCATGCCATTTATCTAAAACCATTATGATTATTGAACACATATATATATATAAAAGGCTTTGTAAACATTATTTCTTAGAATAATTTTAATAAACATATGCTAAAATTAGTAAAGTCATTAGTTTTCTGAGATTTAAAACATATTAAACGGGTTAATTTTAATTTCATCATCATTAGTTCAGAGTAAATAATAATAGAGTCCTAAATAAAACACTAAATTCATTCATTACAACCTTATGTTGTTTGGTACGCAATTTAATTTTTTTTACGACTGAAATGTTTTAAAGAGCAGAAGAAATACCTTCTGAGTGAATGTATGATCTATCTTCCTTAATAAATTTTAAGTTTTATTTAAAAAAAATGTTTTTCTGTAAAACATATTTAATACAAATAACATAAATTATTAACTATTAAATAAAAGTGTAGAAAAATATACAAATTCTTGATAAAGCTGAAAGTAAGGCTATGGATGAAGCTGTGAAAATTATATTCTAATTATTTCCATATATATCCATTTTAAAATCTTAATTTTGACAAAAAAATGGAATATGAAAATATGGTTTTTTAGTAGAAGAGAGTACAATTTAATTCATTTTTATCGAAAAAATTGTACGTATAACTAAAAAATAAAAAGGGATTTTGTTATTAAAAAAAATTAAACCTGGTACAAAAATACCTTTTGTACCAGGTTTAAAATTTCTTTTAAATTTGATACTTTTGATAGTATTTTACGTAGAATTTTCGATAGAAGGAATGTTTTTTTATAGTTAAATTATAATAATATTTGTAATTTAAAATGTTTAATTCAAATTCTTTTTTGTTAAATATATTATTTAATACTTATATTATTATTATTATTATTATTATAAGGCGCTTCTGATCAATAGGATAAGGCATATTCAACACCCACCTCTTAGAACTAACCACATTCAAGCAATCTTGGATGAAATATTAGTCTGGCTTGGGCTTCTAAATCTTTCAGCAATCTACTGTCCCCCTCATCACGCGATCGATCACGGATGCATGTATTCTGATTACTTTAACTCACAAATTATCGCTTTACTGCGAGGGAGATGAATGGGATGTGAAACTTATAGGTCTGTATGAAGACACGGTGTTTACGGGCTTACCGGGCATCAAGACCATTTAGTTATTTGTTTTTAGAATTTTATGATACTTTCCACTATGTCAGAAAGCACGTTGTCCAATTTATTGCATCAAAAAGGTGTGTTATGTAAAGTAATTCCAAAGGCAGCAAAATAAGTAATATTCTACCAGTGATTAAGTCAAATCCTGGAGCCTTTTTTGAACCCTTCAGTCTTTTAAATTCCTCCCATACCTCTAACAGTTGAAACGAGACTCGAAAGCAAACCTCTCCTAATGGTAAACGTCACGTGATTTGACTTAGCAGGATTGATTCTTATTTTAAATTTACAGAGCCAAACGTTGATTCAATGTAGATTGCAGTTTACACGAGACTAAAGTCGCGTCATCATCAACCGCCAAAATTGCTGTCATCCTCAAAGGACGCAACTGTGACATAGTCCAAACTGGGACTAATTTTTTAATTTATTAAAATAACACTATCCCAGATCATCAGTTTAACTTAAGAAGCGGCCATTCATCCACTGAGAAAATTCACAGAATTCTTTGTGTTGCCTACAAATGTCTGAAAAGGAAGGAATATTGTTTAGCGGCTTTCTCAGATGTGCAGCAAGCCTTTGACAAAGTTTGGCTACCTGGTCTTCTTTACAAGTTAAAGTCAAGCCTACCTGAATAATTTTATTTAGTGCTATCTAGATGAATGTTTTTCACAAGTTAAATATAATCTATAATTGTTTAACTATTGGACACTCAGTAATGAGGGGTTCCGCAAGGTTCAGTTTTGGGTCCGATTTTATATTTTATCTTCACTACAGACCTTTCCAGTCTGAACTATGTCAAAGTTGCTTTCTTTGCAAACAACACAGCAATCTTGGCGGTTAATGGCGACGCGGTTTAGTCTCGGATAAGCTGCAATATGCATTAAATGGAAAATAAGAGTTACTCCTGCCAAATCAAATTACGTGACGTTTACGATGAGAAAAGCTCATCGCCATCGCGTCCATCTGGATAATACTTATATTCCTGATACGAACACTACACAGTACCTGAATTTGCATCTAGATCTTCGTATAACCTGGAGAGATCATATAAAAAAGAGGAAGAAATTAAATACTAGGTTTGTGCGGATGTACTGGTTGCTGGGTAGGAAAACTCATTTATCTCTGTCAAAAAAATTATGGCTATATAAGGTTGGTAGAATTTAGAGCTAATGTATGTGGACTGTATTTTTTATGAGATGGTAGATGATAAAATGAAGAACGCCATGTTCTTCTTGAAATGTTGTATTTAATTTCTTGTCACCCTTGACAATTTGATTGAATTACAATAGTTACATTAAACTTAAGAATGTATAACACTTTAGTCATAATTGAACTTGAACATTATCGAGAAACGATGAGTCCCCTTGGACTGAAATGAAAAATGCGACCGCACTGGGCAGGATTCTAACGTAGAATGGTCATATAAGATTAATTCGCCGGCCAGCACTAGTAGATGCTAGAGTGCAGCACCAACCGGCTCAACATGGAACGGAACAAAGGTATTTCTTATTATTTGTGTTTATTATTACTTATAATTATTAAGCTATAATACATAAATTGCTACAATGAGATCATCCGACAATTTTCAAAGAAAATATTTAGGATCATAATGGAGGCGCCGTAGTTCGTAAGGAACAATAAGGTCTACAACTACCAAAAAATTCCATATAATCGTGAAGAAATCAAGAGGGTAAGCACGGACTACATATCTAGACTAAATCACATATGAACTAACAAGCGGTGAATCTGTTGGACGATAGTGGGGGTTGTTAAACGACTAAATAGTATCCATGTATTAGACCTGGGTGATATATGACAACAGGATATCAGATCCAAATACTGGGATGACAACCATGGTGAAAATTATTCTTGATAGACTGGTTTCTATATTGTATTTATCGTCTCAGATTTTTATGTTACAATTGGTCGTATTACATTTATGTGGTGATGAGTAAGGTGGGAATTCAACTATTTAAAATTATTTAACTTGAATGTGTACCATACACATTCAGGAGTAATACTTGAATCGCGTTCAGTCGTACACTCTAGTAACATTGTTTAATGTTATTACGATTAAAGTCATTTTGATATAGGTCGTTAAATTTTATTTTATTTTATTATCTCACTTGTTAATATTATTTTTTTTCTAACTTATTATCTCATTTAATATTCTTGTTGAAATCTCTTCTTACTTTAATTTTAGTAATCTATTATAATTATCTGTTCTATTATAAATCATTGTATTTTTATACTCGTATTAAATAATTTTCTTGAGAAGTAACGTATATTGTTAACTTTTGTACTCAACGAGAAGTATCATTGGATAGTTTTCATTCATGTTATGATTTTACAATTAATTTACTCTTGTGTAGAAAACCGATTTTAAATAAAGCGCAATAACAAAAAATAAAAAGATTATTATTATTATTTTATATTTATTTTGTCACGAATGAATAAATTTTAATAAAAAAATGAAATTAGAAAACAATGTGTTACTTAAGCTTTTCTTCCAAGGGCTTTAAAATTTATTAAACTTATAATATATGCATATTATATAGTATAACATTAACAGAAATTTTAAGATTGAAAATAGCTTAAGGAATTAATAATAAAAAAATTAAAAAAAATCGTTTGATTAGATTATATAGTTCATAATAATTTTTCAGATGTAAAAACGTTCGGAAAATCAAACTTCTCGAGGTGAGAACTCCAAATTTCTGTTTAATCACATCCAAAATTTAATACTAAATAATAACCAAGTTTTTGGAATATATTTGCTATTGCTCTGGAGTTATTAAGCCTCAAATTGGCATACAATCATACACAACAACTGATGCATAAATTTGAAATGATATTTGAACAATTCTCTTATTCTGAATATCAAAATCAATTTGTTAAAGTTTTAATTTTTATTAACAACCATTCCTGATGAAAATGTATATTACTTGAAAAATGTTCTATATCTGGAACATATTTCATCTAAAAACTCCGAAATTGGACGAAAACTATGAGAAAATATTTTTTCATCAGTTGTTATTTAACAAATAATAGATCATATTACTAAAATTGGGTTTTTTTCTCACGTTTCGCAAATAAATAAATTCGCGTTTCAATAAAGCATAACTTAGTTTTTCTTCTGCTTTTTTAGAAAAAAAGGTTTTATAAATAAAAGATTTAATTTTTACCTGAATAGGTGATTAGAAAATTAAACAGGATACGCTTGATCTTTTATCGTCTCTCAATTCATTTCTAACAAAGTCCTTCTACAGAGTGTCCCAAATAAAACGCAACCCAACCTTATATTGGTAGGTATTGAAATAATAAAAAGACATGTGTAAATGTAAATGTAATTTTTATTATTATCATCCATTACCTTACATTTAGAGTAAATATTGGAAGTGGCCGCCATCTTCTTGAATATAAGCTTCAATTCTTTTTACAGCTTTTCTTGCAACTTTTTTCAAAGTTTGTGGCTGGATATTAATACAGCTTGTTCAATATTGACTTTCAATTGTTCAAGTGTTCGTGGTTTGTTGCTGTAGGCTTTTTCTTTGAGGTAACCCCATAGAAAAAGATCCGCCGCAGTCAAATCTGGAGATCTTGGTGGCCACAAGCCTCGACCGATACCACGATTACCAAAGAATTCCTCGACGAAATCAGAAGTTGAACCTGCGTAGTGCGATGTCGCACCGTCTTGATGTAGCTGGCAGTGTATGTCTTCCTCTTTCAAGAGTGCGATGAACTGAAATAAAATATCCTGATATTGTTCTGCATTAATGGTGTACTCGAAAAAAATAGGACCGCTTATTTTCTTCCGCAGTATCGCGCACCACACGCTCGACTTCTGCGGGTGTAATTGTTTTTAGTGATAAACATGGGGATTTTCAGCACTCCAAATTCTACTGTTTCGGCTGTTTACGTAGCCATCCAAATGAAACCGTGCTTCATCTGTGAAAAATAACGAATCCATAACGTTAATTCCCTCACGCAGAAATCGACGGAACCGTTGACAATATTGTAGCCGTTTTTCTTTGTCGGGCTTAAGAAGTCGATGAACCGTTTGAATGCGATAAGGTCGTAATTGTAATCGTTTGGTCGCCCGATGAACAGTCGATTTAGACGAATTAATTTCAGCAGACAAACGTCTGATCGATTTATTTGTAGAGGCAAGTAATCGGTCTTTGATTTCAGCGACTATATCTGTATTCAACACCGACGCAGATCTTTTGTGTTCCTTGTTATTAACAGAACCGGTCTCTCTAAATTCTGCGACTAACCTTAATACTGATGTTTTGTTAGGAGCTGGTTTATCTGGGTACTTATGGCGAAACAAATCTTGCACTGCAACCGCTGATTTTGTACTGAAGTACGACTCGACAATGAAAACACGTTCATCTAGCGAAAACACCATCTTGTCTCTAGCAATACACTGAACGTTATGATTGTATTGTTGTTACTATCGGTAGTGTTCTACTGCGCCCCCGCGATGTTCAGATGTTGGACGAGTCCATTTCAGTAACGAGTAGGGGTGTAAGCTTGACTTTTGAAATTTCATGGATGAGTGATTGATGGGTTGCGTTTTATATGAGACACGCTGTACTTAGACTGAGTTAATATAATTTATTTATATCATATTTTGGTCGTTTTCTGATTTTTTTCAACTATTAAAAAGTTAATGTATCCTTCATTTTGGAATCATATATTTGATTTACAAAATCGATATTTATATATTTTATTCATTTTGTAAATCCTATTTTAATGCGTTTAAACCAACTTAATAGTTTAACACTGTTATTGTGTATTGATTATTATAAAGTTTTAATTTTTGTGGCCATTTTGGGGTGAAGCCATTTTGGCTGATCGCGGCCATTCGTATATATTTGAAATCCTTAAGCCGAATTCAAAATCAAAATCCAAGACAAAAATGTTCACACCTAAACATATTGATTTCAATAACGTTCATTCGTTGAAAATCTTTTTTTTTAAATATTATAAAATATTTCAACTTAAGGAATTTTTAATTACATTTTAGTATACTTGTGACGTTAAGGATAATTTTGACTTTGCTAATTCTAAATTTGCTTTAATAAATAATATATAGATTTTTTTATGTTTCTTTTGATAGAATTACAAGTAAATAAATAAGAAAAATAAATAAGGTCGTATGGTTAATAATACTAACAATAATAATAATAATAAAATTTATCACTCAATTTCCATAACATTGAAGTCTAGCTGTTCACGTAAATTGCTGCAACGTTCCCTCCCCTTGCAAATAGAGAAGTATTGTATTTAAGACCTTGTAGTCTAATGAACAATCGTCGATGTTTATTGAACTTAACTACGATATTACGTCGTACTAAACAACAATTTCTCATGAATTCTTATTACGACGCAAGTAGTCTATTACCTACGTCCGACTGTCGTGGATCCAGATCGTTTCTTTTCAATAGAAACGAGAGTAAATTTGTCTTGACTTGTCATTTATTATTTTCATTCCTTTGTGTTATTTATCGATTACGACGGCATTGACATTACAGAAATAGACCGTAGCGTGTAAGGTGATGGTAATAATGACCCGTGATGCTAGACCGAGAATAATCATATTTAGTTTCTTGTTCTTCTTTCGGTGGGGGTGGGGTGTGTGATGCGGTGGTGAATGGCCGATGTGTGAAGGGGTCAGGGGGATAAGGTAGGGGATCAGAGGGGGCAGGTGTAGTGTACTGTGGTTGTTGATGGAGGTGGATAGAGTAAGGTCACTTACGTCGTCTGCGTGTGAAGGAAGGGAAAGGCAATGCCACCGCCCGAGTCACTGACTGC
This sequence comes from Lycorma delicatula, assembly GCF_047948215.1. Lineage (NCBI taxonomy): Eukaryota > Metazoa > Arthropoda > Insecta > Hemiptera > Fulgoridae > Lycorma > Lycorma delicatula. The sequence goes on from NC_134457.1 coordinate 211,279,245, forward strand.
AGGCGCCACGAGCCCAGTTCAGTTGTTTGGTTGTCCTGTATTCGAAGTTTATTTAGTTGTAGATCTGCTGTTGAAAATGATACTTCTTTGTGTTATTTATGCGTATTTAAAATTTTTTTTAATAAAATTCTTCTCGTAAAGTAAACTTATTCTCTTAAATTTATTTTTCCCCTTTAAACTGGAAGAAAAAATTGGTTATTCGGAATAAGATATTTCATAAAACACCATAATGAAGCTAATGATGACGTAAATATTATTTCATTATGACTTTGGGATGGTTTTCAAGCAATTAACAGTTTAAGAAAATTTTATACATCAAATTTATAAAAAAAGTATTTTAAAAATCACTTTAAAACAATACAATTATTATATAAAAAGATCTTTTACATAATAATTACAAAGAATTTGCGCAGTTCTGCACAAGAAGACTGGCTTTTCGTTAATTTAATTTGTTTTTAATTTTTTTTTTTTTAAATTTAGTTTAATATTGTTAATAACAGATACCGCAGATAAAGAAACATCAGCGTTCCTACTTAAAACATCATAACGAACCACGGTTGTACAGAGCGGCGTACGAAATGATGCAACATTTGGTTCATCCAAAAAGACATTAATCATAATAATTGGGAGAAAATAAATTGCAAATTTTTTGGCCATTATTTAAGAACGAGGTACTGGCATACCTCACCACTCTAGCATCACACGCAGTCCCCACGGGAAGCCCAGTATTGTTAAATAGAAATTTCTTAAATTTATTTAATATTATTTATTTAACGTAAATTTAATTCAATTATTTTTGTACTACGACTAATATTCATTCGAATTATTCGGTTCAAACTCAGCTGACACAGTGATACAGACTCACAGTACACAGATTAATTCAATTCATTAAAGTTTATACTTCAACCGGCAATCTCCACTACTACATATATATGTATATATACGCCACGGGGTATCGTTATAGAATCTTTATATATTTACATAATTAACTAGGGCTCAAAGTTTTATTTATTATTATTTTTTTTAATTTCTCCTCTAGTGCTATAGCAGAGCTATAATTGTAGAAAGAAAAGTTTTATAATAGGTCAAATTTGGGCATGTGCGATTTTCACCGGATTTTGATGTTTTGACACCTAAGGAATCCAAAAAACCGGATGGAAATTTTCCGGATGTTCGTATGTGTACGTGTGTGTGTGTTCGGTGTTTCACACCTTATATCTCAAGAACTATTGGACCAATTTTGACCAAACTTGGTCAGATTACTTTTGTATATGGGGCATTGATGCTATTAAATTTTCAAATTAAAAGGTCAAGGGGGTGAAGCTGTAGAGCAGTCACCCTCAATATCTCGAAATTTGGCATAATTAAGGTCTTATTTTACTTAGGCACACTTGTCAGCAATTAAAAAATAATAACACCTCAAAACAAATTTTTGCAAAATCGCACCCCCCCACCCCAAAAATTCTCTCTAAAAACTAGTGGCTAAGTGTGTATACTGCGTCATTAGTACCCGCTCTCACCTCAAGGAACGCTTCGGTAGCACTGATTTACAGCTGCTGTAGTCGTCTGCTATGTTGTAACGGTCACAGGTGCTTGATAGAATTAAATAAATAAATATTTAAAGTGTAAAAAAGTATATAAAATGGCCGCTAGTACCGGCATACCCGGGCGAATGAAATACGGTGTGCGCGCGCGCTTTAGTTAGAATTATTGAATTAAATAAACAAAAAATATTATATTTAAATAAAATGATAAGAATTTTAAATTAAATAGTGTATGTAAGTCGTGCATCAGAAAAAAGCCGCATGACGGGAAAGTCCTACAACTGTGTTGTCAGCTGTTTTTTATTTATGGTCGCATCAACAAACGAAGACATTAGCGACCCATCAATATCTGTGTGAATGTACTAGTAAACGTGTAGTCTTGAACAAACTCAGGCTGACCAATCCTAAGATCTGTGTTTAATTGAAACCCAACCACAAAGAGCACCGGATCCATGATCCATGCATGATCTAATATTCAAATCTAATTTATTTGTTTTAAATTCATAAAAAATTAAAAATCAATTTGTACAATATTAATTTTATGTATTTTTTTCATTTAATGTATAAATAGAAACAAATAAATCTTTCATATTGATTTTTATCAACTTGTCTGATCGGTTGAAACTTGTAAATAGAGCTTATTTTTTCCTGAAAAACGTATACTTTTAGAATAAAATATAAAAAAATAAAATAAAAAAGATATGTATATATGTTTTAACTTATTTATAATCGGATCACCTCTTTTTTTAATGAAATATCGTTTAATGCAATTTACGAGAGGTTATCTCTAAAGTAAAGACCGTTTCATTGTAAAAAATTTGTTCTACAAAACTTTATAAATATTTTTTATTTCTCTTAAACTGCGTACCTTATACAACTTCTCTATATAATCGTCACATGAATTAAGAAATCTCTCGTCGCGATACATCAGCTTCAATATACCCTCATCATATTGTTCTGTCGCCAGCCCATTTAGCTAGTGTTTAACAGCAGTTTTAAGTTCATCGTCACCCGCGAATTGCTTACCATTCAAAAATTCTTTCAATTTCCTAAACAAATAGTAATCAGAAGGAGCTAACTTCGAACTATATGGTGGGTGATCGTAAATCTCCCATCCAAATGTTCTCAGTAAATCACGTTCGGACCCGCAACATGTGGACGTGCATTATCATGCAGCAGGCGACGCCGTCGGTCAGCCGCCCACGTCGCCTATTTTGAATGGTGCGTCGTAACTTACGAAGAGTTTCACAATAGGCTTCTGCATTTATAATAGTTCCACATAGCATGAAATCAGCAATATGCCAAACCGATCCCAAAAGACTATGGCCATCAGTTTGCATCCAAATGGCGTTGGTTTGTTTGACCTTTGTTTATCTGGTTGGTGTTTGAGGATGACACTATTTACTTGACTAGCGTTTTCTCTCTGGCATGTAATACTAAATCCATGTTTCATCGCCGATAACGACTGAATTAAGGAACTCATTACCTTTTTCTCTGTAGCGCATCAAATATTTCAAAGTAGATTCCATTCGTATTTTTTTTGTGACGGTCCGTTAAGAAGACGTGCGGGACCCGAGGTGCACAAAACTTTCTGAAGCCTAAATGGTCATGAACAATGCGACCAATAACATCTCTTGAAACATCAGGAAAAAAAGGGCCAGGTCGGAAACCGTTGAACGACTATCTTTTCTGATTTCATCATCGACGCGTTTCAACTAGTCCTTGGTGATTATCGAGGGCCTCCCCGAACGTTCTTCATCATGCACATTAATTTCGAAAGCTTTCACACCATTTTCGGACGTTTCTTTCATTCATTACAATATCACCGTACACAGTAACCAACTTCCTATGAATTTCATCCGGCTTAATATTTTGATGGTTTAAAAAACGAATGAGTCCCACGTATTTTACAGTCGGCGGAACATCGATTTTCCTATTAATTTTATAACGTAATATCACACGTAATTAGAGATACTACAACGCGACAAAAATCCAGTGTGTACTTTACTTTCTTTCTTTTCCTGTTTAGCCTCCGGTAACTACCGTTTTAGATAATACTTCAGAGGATGAATGAGGATGATATGTATGAGTGTGAATGAAGTGTAAGTCTTGTACATTCTAAGTTCGACCATACCTGAGATGTGTGGTTAATTGAAACCCAACCACCAAAGAACATCGGTATCCACGATCTAGTATTCAAGTCCGTGTAAAAATAGCTGGCTTTACTAGGACTTGAACGCTGGAACTCTCGACTTCCAAATCAGCTGATTTGGGAAGACGCGTTCACCACTAAACCAACCCGGTGGGTTAGTGTGTACTTTACTAGCGTTGTATTACTTTACTAGCAGGTTTACTTTACACAAGTTCGCCAACCATAATAAGAGAAATTTCCCAGCGGTTTTTACTTTAGAGATATTCCTCATATTTATACAGATTGCTCTTTGTTTAGCTGAAAATATATTACAATAATACGTTACGACCAATAATAATAGCTTATATTTATTTTAGATATTTATAGAACGTGTCATTACCGTAACGGCTGGTGGTAACCTGACAAGACAACAAGCATAACTTTTTCCAAGTATAACAAGCACCTCCCGCCAGGCTTACTAGGGATAGTCATCATTGGAATGATTTTCCAACGCCATCTTCGTTGAGCCTTTCATTACAGCATATCATCGTGTAATTTCAGTGAAACGAAGATGACATTCTGTTCTACAGTTAATGCCTTTAATATGGCTACCGTAGGATTGAATTTACTTTGCTTTAACTTCTATAAAAGTTAAAAGAAATATCCAAAACGTGTTATTATCATTTTTATTTATTTTTTTATTCGGCGTAATTTTTTGTAAGTTTATTATATTCTATCACTGTTTGACATTTTTCAACTTGTTAACAAGGAATTTAAATATTTCTTTTTCTGAGGCGTTATCAGATTCAGGAAATAGTTTCTAACTTTTATCTATGGATTAATAAATAATACATTACCTTTATTTTTTTTTTCCTGTTCTTACCGAATAATTAAAAAGTTAAATAAATGAATCATTGTCATCATCAGAGTGAAAAAATAACATTATACTTGGGTATTAAGATACAAACTAATAAGAGAATTAATTAGAATTTAAGTTTTTTATAAATTTTTCTTCATATTTTTCAGTTTCAAAATATCAATATGAAACTTTTATTAGTATATTACGAATACTAATAAAAGGATTTAGAAGAAACAATGAACGGCATAGATGAAGTCCTACGCAAGAACTATCGCATGAAAATAAACAAGAACAAAACAAAAGTAATGAAATGTAGTAGAAATAACAAAGATGGACCTCTGACTGTGAAAATAGGAGGAGAAAAGATTATGGAGGTAGAAGAATTTTGTTATTTGGGAAGTAGAATTACTAAAGATGGACGAAGAAGGAGCGATATAAAATGCTGAATAGCACAAGCCAAACGAGCCTTCAGTCAGAAATATAATTTCTTTACGTCAAAAATTAATTTAAATGTCAGGAAAAGATTTTTGAAAGTGTATGTTTGAAGTGTCGCTTTATATGGAAGTGAAGCTTGGACAATCGGAGTATCTGAGAAGAAAAGATTAAAAGCTTTTGAAATGTGGTGCTATAGGAGAAAAATCAGATGGGTAGATAAAGTGACAAATGAAGAGGTATTGCGGCAAATAGATGAAGAAAGAAGCATTTGGAAAAATATAGTTAAAAGAAGAGACAGACTTATAGGCCACATAATAAGGCATCCTGGAATCGTCGCTTTAATATTGGAAGGACAGGTAGAAGGAAAAAATTGTGTAGGCAGGCCACGTTTGGAATATGTAAAACAAATTGTTAGGGATGTAGCATGTAGGGGGTATACTCAAATGAAACGACTAGCACTAGATAGGGAATCTTGGAGAGCTGCATCAAACCAGTCAAATGATTGAAGACAAAAAAACAAAGAAAACGAATACTATGATTTTTTTTGTAAATTTGGCTTTACCAAATTAAAAATCTTTTTTTAAATATATTCTTATTTATAGTAACATCAACAATTAAAGTCATTAACGACAGGAATGTAACTGTAAATGTACCGATGAACGTGTAGTCTTGAACAGACTCAGGCCAACCATTCTTAAGACGAGTGGTTAATTGAAACCCAAACACCAAACAACACCGGTATTGACGATTTGGCTTTCAAATCCGAATAAAAGTAGTTACTTTTATATAAAAGTAGTTACCTTTATTAGGATTTGAACCTAAGAACTCTTGACTTTGAAATCAGCTGATTTACAATGACGATTTTACAACTAGACCAACCCGGTGGAGTAAAACAATTTTACTTCCTTGTACGAAGTAAAGGAAGATCGCAAAAAATTGTGGTTTTCAGATTTCAACTGAAATATCTCCATTTTGACCATCCCTGAATCCATTTTGACTAGTTTTGGCGTGATGTCTGTACGTCCATACGTATGTATCTCGCATAACTCAAAAACGATTAGTCGTAGAATGTTGAAATTTTGAATTTGGGACTGTTTTAACATCTAGTTGTGCATCTCCCCTTCTAACTGCTTTCAGCTGAACCAAAAGTATCCAAAAAGTCCCAAAATTAAAATAAATCTAAAGAAATTTGGATTGGAGTTTTTCTTAACTGTAATAATAAGGCCTCATTGAGAGCTATTCAACTATATATCATAAATGGTACTTATTTTCATTGGTTCCAGAGTTATAGCCAAACAAAATTTTAATTAATGAAATATTTGGATCTTACATGTGGAAAGCACATCGGTTCAAATTCGACTTTATTTCCTTTTTTTTAATTTAAATGTATTGACTTATTAATATTTATTAACCTGTGATTGTAAAAAAAAATTACAATAAATAATAATCCAGTAACAACAAAAAAAATTGGAAAAAAATAAAAAGATTCTTTATTAAAGAATTGGAGGCTCGTATCTCACTTTCAAATGAAATAAATTTAAATGAAGTGCAACAAAAATTGTGTATATATAATTTTAATAGGCGTACAACGAAGTCACGTGATGTCCACATCAGATTTTTTAATTTATATCATAAAGATAAATTAAAATGGAGATCATAATAACAGGTTTTTTTAATCCAAATACTTATATTTAAAGTGAGTTGAGTATGTTTTTTATATGTTAAAATCTAGTACTTTAGCATAGCACCGAATTAGTCCTTTTATTTGGGCTTCCTAAACAAATTTTTCTAGAACTTTTTTTTCATGAATTCTAATATTTTTATTTAGATAAGGAAATAATAAAATAAGGAAGGAATTTAGGAAGGTCGTAAGGTTAATAATAGTTTTCATATTTATCATTGGTCTGGAGATGTTAATTTTAAGTTACTCAAAAATGCCAGGAAAGTTCAGTGACATCTTTGTCAGTTTTTTTTTTTTATAATAGTAATAATTATTATTATTTACTTATTCCGGATTGCGTTTAATTGATATTTTTTTGTACATTATAGTAAAATAAAGAATAAAATAGTTTATAGCTTATATAGTGATATCAGGCAGGTATGTTGTAAACTACGGGATAAACAGCTTAAATGCGTACTATGGTAGATATTACATTCAAGTCTGTAAAAAGTATTTCTCATAAACCGTAATTACTACAAGGCAAAAGTACATGGACATTTTATTACGACAGTTACTCAGTAATAAAATGCATTTATTATGGCTACTGAACACTGTATGGAAATTGCTTCTCGTTTATAATTACAATCAACTGTTGTAAAAATGTACTACGATATTGTAACATTTGAACAAAGCGCTTCGTTTATTTTTATTCGTACTGCTTATTTACTGAATACTTCTTATTTTTACTACTAAATGTATTTTGTATTTAATTTTTTTTTTGTATTCATATAAAAAAAATGTATGTATATAACTTGTAGATATAAATTGTCATTAAAACGTCATGTAAAATTGTTTTTTATCTGTAAAATTGTACTTGCATAACAGAAATATTTAATGAGTTTTCGAAGAAAAGTACGATATTACTTTCGGTCGCACGGTAGGATTGTGAGGTGAAAATTAATTTTTTTTACATTTTGAGGTGTGAGGAATTAGAAAATACCTCTCACTTAACTTCGGATCTCTCTCTTTTCCTGTTTAGCCTCCGGTAACTACCGTTTAGATAATACTTCAGAGGATGAATGAGGATGATATGTATGAGTGTAAATGAAGTGTAGTCAGTCTTGTACATTCTCAGTTCGACTATTCCTGAGATGCGTGATTAATTGAAACCCAACCACCAAAGAACACCGGTATCCACGATCTAGTATTAAAATCCGTGTAAAAATAACTGGCTTTACTAGGAGTTGAACGCTGGAACTCTCGGCTTCCAAATCAGCTGATTTGGGAAGACGCGTTCACCACTAGATCAACCCGGTGGGTTACTTAACTTCGGATCTATTTATTTATATGTTACTTAGCACTGTTTAATTATATATATAGACAGACATGATACCACAATTTATAAACTTGTATTACTTGAGATTAGCACACTGCTAAGCTGTAGAGGGGATGCATTTTGAACATTTATTGTAGAACGGTATATTTTCAAAATTTATTCATTAGTAATTTACGATCGAAAACATTTATTTAAAATTTTAACATAAATATTAAAATATCTAAAATAAATAATATCAGTTGATATAGCCGATTAATTTGTTGTGTTGTTAATTTTTCGTTATTGTTTATTATTATCTATATTATAGCATTGTTTAAAGTTCGTTATTGTATGCATTATGAATGTAAAATACAATAAACCGATTCATGCAGCGCGTTTTACCTCGTTTTATTGTTAATACATTTTTTCCGTCACTGCAAATTTGAATGCTTATAACTCGAAAAGGAAGGCAGTAACAGAAAAATGGGTTTCACTATTGTTTTTCTTGTAAAATTTTAAATCACTTGTCATTTATCTTCCTATTAAAAAATATTAAGTTTGATTCAATATGGTGGATCCAAAATGGCGGACAAAAATTAAAAACCTACCGTAGTGCAGATTTATTTTACCTATGTAAAACCCCATTTCTTTCTGCATCCAAATACCTCTCAGATATGGATACTTAAATATTATCAATCTGTATATATAGAGGGCTATGTATAATATTTTGTGGCTAGAAAATCTCTAAAACTACTAGATCAATTTCATTGAATTTTAAATACGCTGTACTAGTATTTGAAGTTGTGCATGCGAAAATTTGATGAAGATTGGTCGAGTCGTTCTTGAGTAACGTTCAGTTGGTCAAATATATTTGAATATTTTGTGACTCGAAAATCTCCAAAACTGCTGAATAAATTTAATTGAAATTTAGATATACTGTAGTAGTACATCTAAAGTTGACCATGTGAAAACTTATCTTATCCAAAGATATGATGATTGAATTTCTTCAGTTACGCTCAATTTAAGGTCGACAACAGAGAATATAAACTCAATTTGCGGTTATATTGACTGTGTAGTAGTTTATTTTTCATACGCGCTTATGCACTGGTCACAGTGGTTGGTGAGTGTAAACTTGATACTACGTATGTATCGCATTGCACTCTGAACATCACTGTTTTTCGGAATAGACAATAATTAGGCCGTTGGAAAAAAAAGTCGGTCTTCTTGTGTAGAACTGCGCAAGGGTATTTATTCATAAATTTATATAATCTTTACACTTTTAATCTGCATATTTCAATTTTTATTGTATATAAATTATATGCGAAGGTAAATTTTATTTACATTAGTCTTACTGTGTTTTCTTTTACATTTAAAAAAAAAAAAATTCTTTTTATATAATCAAACAGGAATTAAATTGGATTTCTGGAATGTTGATAAGATCTTTGACTCATCGGATAGGATGTATAAAACTTTTAATCACTAAACAGCGATTCCTCAATCTGCATCAGTTGGTTATATAATGGACTTAGCTGTTGATCTCAGTGTTTTAAATAAATTTTTTTTTTCTTAATTTCATTTTATTGTTCTCATATCCAAAACTGTAAAACTGAAATTTTTAAAAATTCTTTTATTAAATAAACAGTCCAAATTTGATGAGGGTAAAGATAAAGATAAACGTTCATACTTATAACCACATATAACTACAGATTTTTTTTTCCAAATACATAGATCTAGAAAATTTCTTTAAAAAAATTGTCGTAAATACTTTTTTCCAATGGTTTTTACTTCCTTGTACGAAGTAAAGTGAAAAATTATGATCGCGAAAAATTTCGGTTTCAGATTATAGCGAAAATATCCATTTTTACCATCCTTGAATCCATTTTGACTAGTTTTGGCGTGACGTCTGTACATACGTACGTATGTGAGTATATATCGCACATAACTCAAAACGATTAGCCGTAGAATGTTGAAATTTTGGATTTAGGACTGTTGTAATATCTAGTAATGGACATCCCCTTTTGATTGCAATCGGCTGGATCAAAAAGCCCAAAATCCAAAGTCCAAAAAAGCCCAAAATCCAAAAAAATTTGAATTTTGGATCTTTTCTTAACTGAAGTAATAAGCTCTCGTTGAGAGCTTTTCAACGATATATCATAAGTCGTACTTATTTTCATTGGTTCCAGAGTTATAGCCAAATAAAAATTTAATTAATGAAATATTTGGATCTTACAAGGGGAAGGCACCTCCGTTCGAATCAAACTTCTCGTTTTATTTTAATTTTTTTTTAAATTTAAATACATTGATTTATTAATAATTATTAACCTCAGATTGTAAAAAAAAAATGTTTACAATAAATAAAAACACGAATAGTTAGCAGAAGTTATTAATGAAATAAAATTTAATGCTTTTTCATTAAAAAAAAAATGTATATATGTAATTTAATAGGCGTACAAGTAATTCATGGATGTCCTCATTAGATTTGTTATTCTTGTTTGAACTATATAAACTAATTAAGTTTAAATTTAAAAAAAAATTTTTTTTGTGGTAGAATATTTTTTCATTTGCCGGATTGATATTTGATTGTGGTAGATATTGTGGTAATTTAATACATTATAGAGATGATATAATAGAAAGGTGTGCGATTCCAAAGATCAAAAAACCTATTCCAATATTTGTCTGGATAGGTCAAGGGAAATGATGTTGTTATATTCTTAAATAAATCACTGTGGTAAAAAATTAAAATAAATATAAAAATAGAATTGAAAAATATTATTTTTAAATGTTAAATAATACTTAAAAATGATAATAAACATGAAATAATAGTAAGGTAAGGATGTAAAGAAACAAAAAAAATTATTTAAATACAATAAAATTATTAAGAAGACGCCGATGAAAATTGTTCGTGGATATAAAGTTTGATAAATTAAACAAATTTTTATATTATTTTTTATTAGTATTATTTAAAAACCCAATAACAGAACAATTGTAGTTCCTTAAAATAAAATGTTTTAATTTTATTTTTAAGTAAATTTTTGAGAAGATCTTATAAACAACTGGTAATTTATTAAAAATGATAGAAGCATAAGGTTCTTTGTCGTACGTCGAAATACTCTATTTTGTAGTGAAGATATTCTTGTCGTCTGGTTTGATACTGGTGGATTTTATTCTAAGGAATGAGAAGGAATTTCTTTTTATATAAAGCATGAAGTAAGAATTTTTATTTGCCAGAATAAAGTCATATGTAACGTTACTTATCTTCCTAATGTGTACCTGGTAATCTGTTCAATTAGTGAACAATATGCAACCTCCACGATCCAATGAAATATATGACTTGTAAATGAGGTGTAGTCTTGTGTAGACTCAGTCCGACCATTCCTGAGTCATATGCTTAATTGAACCCCAACCACCAAACTATACCGGTATCTATTGTCTAGTTTTCAAATCCGTATAAAAGTAAGCACTGTTTACTAGGATTTGAACCTCAGAACCTTCGAAGGAAAATCAGATGTTAAACAACTGATTTGCGACGACAAGACCAGCCGGTGAGCTATATATAACTTAAATAATAAATACGACATCAATATAAATTATTAAAAAAAAAGTTGTAATTGAAAAAGTAGTATACAAAGAAATGAAAAAAAAAAATAATTATACTACATATTAATTAACAAGGGAACAATTCTTACAGTATTTCTAGTAAAAATTACAAATAAATCTATTTTTAGGAAATCCTAGTCGAAAGCGTAAAATTTGCATAAAGCATTTAAACCCGTGAAACATTCAACTTTTATTACCCATCATGCCGTAATAAAAACCCCTTAGATAAGGTTAGATGAGATAAAAACTTATCTTAAAAAAGAAATAGAGATGAATTTTGAATCGATCAAACAAATATTCCCTTTCATAAACAAAATTTAAGGAATAGGGTAATCGTTTAATATTCTTATGACAAAAAGTCTTTAAAAAAATATTTATAATATATTTAAATTTCAAAAAGACTATTCCTTTATCCTTTTTCAATAATTATGTTTCTGCATCACTACAGATATTGTTAATTTTCCAATCATGTAATTCCTGTTTATTATATGCATTTTTAAAACTTTAGTTTCTAATCAATTAATTTTGTCGCCGTAAAATGCTGAAATGTAATTAAATTACTTTTCAGCATTTTTAAAGTACATAAAAGTTTATTTCACTAATAATTTTTTTTTTTATATTATCATTGAATTATTATTTACTTTAAAACATTTTTTACAACCACGAGTTAATAATTATTAAATAAACATATTACAATTAAAAATAAAGAAAAGTTAAAAAATAAAACAAAACGAGATGAAGTCTGATTCGAACCGATGAGCCTTCCCTTGAAGATCCAAATATTTTAATAATTAAAATTCTAATTTTAATATCGACTGCAATCAAAAAATGAGGTGCACTGCTACATGTTACAACAGTTCTAAATCCAATATTTCAACATCCTACGACTAATCGTTTTTGAGTTATGCGAGATACATACGCACATACATTCATACGTACGTACAGTAGTCGCGCCGAAACTAGTCAAAATAAATTCAGGGATGGTCAAAATGTACGTTTCTGTTGAAATCTGAAAACCGAAATTTTTCGCGATCACACCTTTCTTTGCCTTTAGTTTTTTTCCTTTACTTCATACAAGGAAGTAAAAGCACGACTACCAAAAAATAAAAAATGTAAAAAAAATAAATAAGTCAAACTAAAAAAAGAAAATAAGGTATGGGAATAAAGGATTAAATATTGTTATGCAGTGTTTAATTAAATAATGTTAATGGGTGACCCATCAACTTTCAGACAGTTTTAATCTGTTTAAATGCATTTTTCATGTTGTAGAAATAGTAGGCATTTAATTTTACGTAATGATTAAGTTCTTACATCGATAAGAAAATTTTGTCCTTCAAGGAAAATTTTTAAATACTGTCGGGGGGTTCTTTAATACACAATAATTACTACTCAGAGCCCCCGACTGAATTTAAATATTTTCGTTGAAGGATAAAATTTTTTTATCGATGTTAACACCTGGTGAAAACATAATCATTAGACAACCTTAAATGCCTGCTATTTCTACAACGTGAAATATATATTTAAACAAATTAAAACTGTCTGGAAGTTGATTGGTCACCCATTAGTTTATTTAATTACATACTGCATAACGATGTTTAGTCCTCTATTCCCATACCTTTTTTCTTTTTTTAGTTCTATTTATTTATTGTTTTTACATTTCTATTTTTTTGGCAGGCGTATTTTTTAAAATATTTTGGTTGTTAAATTTATGAAAATCTTCTGCATAAAATAACACTTCAGACAAAAATATAAGGAATACAATACTGATTTTTTTGGAGTAGTTAAAACATTGTAATAGTTTTGACAAGTAAAAGCTAATACTTTGGCATTTTTTATTTCTTTGTACGATGTAAAGGAAATATTCTGTTCGCGAAATATTTTGGTTTTTTTTATATTTCAACGGAAGTATCCATTTTGACCATCCCTGAATACACTTTGACTAGTTTCGGCGTGACGTCTGAACGTACATATGTATGTATGTGCGATGTGTGCGAATATATTTCGCATAACTCAAAAACTATTAGACATAGAATGTTGAAATTTTGGGTTTAGCACTGTTATAACATCCAGCAATGAATCTCTCTTTTTGATTGCAATCGAAATTAATATTAAAACTTTAATTAATGAAATATTTGGATCCTAAAGGAAAGGCCCATCGGTTTGAATCAGACTTCATCTCCTTTTGTGTGTTTTTTTTTTAACTTTCCTTTTTTATTTCAAATATATTTATTTAATAATGACGATCTAATTGGTTAATTACTAAATTGCCAAAGAGTAAATGAGATTACCAGTACGATACGACGAGCTGGATAAAAAATGATAGTTTAAATAAAATAAATACTCTATTTAGAAGGTATAAAGATATCAACGCTCATTCGTTAAAAAATATTTAATAAGGAAAAAAATTATTTTTAAATTAAATAAAAGAAAAAAAGGAGACTCGTGACTGTAAAAATATTTTTACAATAATTAATAATTCAATGATAAAAAAAAATCAAATTATTAGTGAAATAAAATTTTATGTACTTTTAAAAATGTTGAAATGTAATTTAATAGGCATTACAATGCGTATATGTAATAGATTTGGTGAAACATCTGATTATTTAATATTAATTGAAAATTATAATTTAGAATCGTATTATTTTTGGATTTTCTAGTTTAACTTCTGCTTAATTTTATCTTCATTAAGGTTAACTACGAAGTGACTGAAAAATAGATCCTCACAACAACATATACACTGAGGCATACATGCCGATCATTAATAAATTGCAAAAAATTCTTATCTTTTATTTCATTATTCCTCTGATATTGTCGGACAATAATCTCTCTAAGTCGGAATTGATCATCATTTCGTTTATTTGTTTTTGTTGCTAGTCATTTAATCGCTCTTTGGTTTGAGTGATTCTTCTGATCTTAATTTGTGTACACGTTTTCTAATTTTCAAATTTTCTCTCTCCTTATATTCATCATTCTCTCTTAATCTTTTGTGTCTTTCTTTGGTTTTAACATTTTTTTCCTCTATATATTTATCATCTTCTCTTAATCTTATTATTCTTAATTTTCTTCTACTTCTTATTCATCTTTTTGTCGTTTTTGAGATATATTTTTTCATGTTATCTTTCTTTTTCTGTATGATTGTTTCTTTTTCATTTTTGATTATTCACCAAATAATCCAATGATAAAAACTGAATATTTTGCACCTTAAGATCGAAATGAACATTTGTAACCAGTATACAGGAGTTCACTACATGGAATAGTTTAATTATTATTAACTTTTATTTATACGACACACTAGAAATCTGAAACTTTTTTTAATCAGCAACTCAGGAAGATACGAATAACACTGATCTAATAATACGAGTAATAATGGGACTTTTACTCTGTGCTAATATTTCATGTATGATTTTGAATTAATAATGGTATAAATATTTGATGTTAATAAAAACTAATATTTCAGCAATTCTATAACTGTCCACTTAATAAAAGAATTGGAGGATCGTATCTCTCTCTCGAATGAAATAAGTTTAAATCAAGTGCAGCAAAGAATGTGTGTATGTAATTTAATAGGCGTAGAAGGAAATCATGCGGTGTACATAACAGATTTTTTAAACTGCGAAGGTTGCTTCCTTTTTTCGTTTATTTTCCAAAAAAAAAAGAATTTTTCATCTATTTCTTTTTCTTTCATTCTCTTTCACCTATTCCCGAAAAAAAGTCTAAATCAAAACGTAGAGGCAAAAATTTGGTATTAAATTTTATCTACATTTGCTACCCGCAAAAAGTATATTTTTTATATTGTACAAATTTTTAAAGTTTAAAGATTCTTTAAGTTGCAAGATTGATTAACTCGTAACAGCTAATCAAGGAATTAAGCCAGATCTACATAAATCTCGACAGTTGATAATCGGTACATAACGTTATGCTATTTACTGTTTTAATGAAATAGGCAGTCCATGATGTACGGTTTGTAGTGTATTGTATTTCATAACCACATCAATTTAATTTCCGATTCAAGTAAATAATTACGGTAATCTATTTATATGGTATCATTAACTTAATAGAAATTAAGTTAAGGAATCTACAACGGAAAGAAGTACTATATTTAAAATTCAACCTAAAATCTTCTAGAAAGAAAAAAATAATTAGTAAATTAATAAAAAAGTTAAGTAACTATAACAAAATTTAGTTAAACAATAATGAATAGAATTTCAGTCATTGATAATCAGGAAAATTTGAAAACACTACAACAACAATTACAACAAAACCAGATCTTGAAAATTTTAATCGAAAAAAATTCCAAACCGAATTAATTTTTGGATGGTTAGTATTTTATATATAGATAAAAATTTAAAAAACCTTTCTACGATTTTTGGTGTTTCGTTTACGTTAGGGTCGAGATTGCATTTTTTAGAGGGGTTTTTCACTAACATCTCTAAAAATAACGTGAATAGCTCAGTTTGAAAACTGAGCTCTTCAGTTAAACACAGAAAATATTAAAAGGAGAAAATAGAGATCATTTTCGTTGAAGGATTTTTTCATTTAAGACATTTCTTGAGAGTATTTTTATGAAAAACCAAAAGAGGTTTAAGACAAAAGCAGGGGTATTTAGTTTTTGAAAAAAGGAAACATTCCTGCTTAAACTTCTTGGTTTAGCTTTGCCTTCCCTATGTCATCTTTAATGATGTACAAAAAGGAAAGCCGAAGTTTTCTCCTTTGAAGTGATGTTTTTTTAAAATTTAATACACCAATTTTTAAAATAGTTATTCTATTCTTATAATAGTACCCGTAACAAATTACATATTATTTAGTTTGTACTTATTCTCTATGAAAACCTTTTATCTTTAATTTAATTTTTATCAAAAAATATTGTAGTAAGCAAAATAGTAAAACAATATTTTTTTTGCCTGAAATTGTCTCTTCTTTTGATCTATGATGTTTGTTGGTATTTATTTTATTTTTTGAGAATTTTTCTAACATACCACTGTAAATCGTATAAACCGTTTTTGGTAATTCTGTGTTAACGGGAGATTATTCGATTTTCGCTTTTTTCTGATGTATTTTATATATTAATTATTGTATTTAGTTTAAATACCACTTTGTCAGTAATAAGTTGAGTATAATTTTTATATTTAACGTTAATTAGAAAAGGTAGTGACCGAAGCGAGCATTAGGTTATGTTTGGTTAGGTTATGTTGATACTGTACGATGTTCAGTTACGTTACTAAACTACTCTCTCTTTTTCTGTTCAGCTCCCGAAACCATCGTAAGGTTTTACTTGAAAGGATGAATGAGGAGGATATTTATGAATGTAAATGAAGTGTAGTCTTGTACTGTCTCAGGTCGACCGTTCCTGAGATCTGTGATTTATTGAAACCCAACCGCCAAAGAAGACCGGTATTCATAATCTAGTATTCAAATCCGTATAAAACTAACCTAACTTTTTTTTATCCCCCCTACTCCCCTGGACCGGAAAACCCAAAAAACCATCTTCTTCTAACTTCCGTCTCTTTGTATCGAAGGACCTCCCTGGAGTATTCCTCCAGTTTCCTCCAGTTACTCTACGACGTCAGTATATACGGGACTATATCTTCCGGCTCCAGATTTGCAATACTAGCCCGAATACGTTGCTCAATCCATTCCTCATACTTTAATAGTGTGTGGTCAACCGAGTCCCGTTCAGTACAATACATACAGTCAGGCGTATCTCTCCTCCCAATTCCATACATCTATACTTCAAAATTACGGTGACCAGATAACATTTGCGTCAGGTAAAAACTCGTTTCACCAAACTTTCTATTATACCATATTCTTAAATCGGGAATTAATCTCCTCATCCACCCAGCGAAGTACCATCTGTCTTGCCATACTCTTAGTGTTTCATTTCTACCTTCAGCACTCTCACCGCCTTCATACTTAGGGGTACGCTCAAGAACCAAAAGGTCTATGTGAGGAGTCCCGGCTGTACACATACCGGCTCATAAGAAGCCGTCCGGTATGCTGCCACCATACCTAACAAGGCTCTTCGATGAATTCTGTCTAGTCTGACTCTGTTCCTCTGTATACCAACTGCATCCTTCCAAACAGGCGCGGCATATAACATAATGGAAGAAACCGCCGACATAATAGCTCGACGTTAAATGCCCGCTGTGCAACCTGTGAATTCATCAAACGACTTGATGTCTTAAGAGTCCTTTCAGCTCTTTCACAGCACTCCAAAACGTGTTCGCTGAACCGTAGTGACTTGTCGATTGCCCCACCAAGTATTTCACCTTAAAGCTTTCTTGTATGCGGTGATTCCCGATCACCAACCTGATGGGATCAACTATGCGTTTCCCTGTTAAAGAAACATACCGACACTTATCAAGAGCAAATTCCAGACCGTGGTCTCTCAACCATACATGGATCAAGTCAAGCGCAGCATTGCCCCTGTGTAGAATCTCCTGCTCCGTCCTGACATTAATCATTAGGACTAAATCAACCGCATAAATTGACTGCGGCAACCGAACACCCAATATGCCGTCAAAAACAATGTCCCAAAGGACGGGGCCCAACACTTAACACTATGGGACTACCCCAAACATCTGGAAACTGAAACACCCTTCCAAAGTCTCCATCTTGATCCATCTCTCATTTAAATAATCGCCGACTTGCTTAGAAAACAAACCTAGCCTAACTAAACAGAACCTGCGCTTGCTAACCTCATCTAATTAATATTAAATATACAAATTATATATAACTTAATAATAAGAAAAGTGATTTTAAACTAAATACAATAATTAACACAAAAAATTCTAACAAAAAAAAGCGAGAATGAAATCGAGTGTCCCCCTTTATTTGTTGAAAAATAAAGCATAGTAGTTAAAGAATTACTTATTTTCGCATTGTTAGCGGCATTCGAATTTTAATGTAGAGATTAGGTGACACAATTCCCTAAAAATATGTTGTTAGATGCTCCTTTAGGTTGTTAGTAGAAAGAAAAAATTAAGGTTAAATAAAACCATAAAACAAACATATGGATTGTTATTCCATAAGATGTATCGAAAAGAAAGTATAAACAAATCATGTTGAAACAAAAACAAATTTTTTTTAATTTTAATCAAAATAGATAACAATAAAATACAGAAATAAAAGATAATAGCGTTAATAAAATAATACGCATTGATTATTATGTTAAAATCGGTACAAAATAATCTGCATGACAAAATCGTATACACGAACAACATATAAATTGAAATTCTTTATCAGATTTTTATAATGAAAATGTAATATTAACAAAAAAGTAACAATGTAAAACAAAATTAAAGTGACACAAAGAGTAATTTTAAAGTGAACTAAAATGTAATTATTGTCATTATTTCATTAAATTTCAGTTATAATGGATTTGAAAGAGAGGACACAATGGTGAAACAGTCGTTACCGCGCGTTGGAGGTGGGACTTGTGAACGCTGAGAGCTTATTACTACTATTATAATGACCTATCATTACAATACATTAACTGGAAGCGTTATGGGAAGCCACTCTGTATTATAGAACCAAGTACTCTGTGCTTTTTTTCTTCTTCCACTTACTTATAACACAAACACACACCCACACATATACATGTATTCAGAATCATATATAGAGAGGTTACGTTTACAATTTTCAACACTCCTTACTAAAAAAATACAAAACGTATACAATACAATGAAGTGCTACATCAAATTACCCCATAAAAAAAAACCACTGAGACATAAAGAATATGAATACATTATCGAGACAGCATTTGCTTAATGTATTATTTTGTAATAAACAGTAAAATATAAGTTAAAAGGTGTATTTAAAAATGAATTCTATATCCGTGCGATTAAAACATCAAATTATTTAATTAAATGTCTCAATAAAGAAAAGTTAATCCTGAAACGTTTGCAGGTTTTGGAAACGAAAAAATAAAAAACGCGCTTCCCATTAGAAATAAAATAATTTTTTTTTAGTTTTCGACCGGGGACCCAAAAAGGGTCAAATTTTAGAAAATGTTATTTTAAATGTTGAACTTGTTTAAATAAAAGTTATCAAAAGGATGGAGTCTGGCGAATTGTCACAAATGAAACAGTCTACAAACAAGTCGACCCGATTTTCAGTACGATGAAAAACCGAAGGATTTCCCACTTTTCCACGTATTAACCGAATTTTCCACGAGAACCGAATTCTAAAACAACTGGTCACAAGGAAACCTGGTCACAAGGAAAAAAACGTGTGAAAAATATGTTGGAGAAATCCAAAGAAATCATCAAGAAATTGGCTTCCGGATTGAGGACACCTGTGATAAAATGAAAATTAACTACTCACTTCAAACCGATGGATTCAACGTTAAAAAATTAGAAAGGCATAACAACGATCCGACAGTGAAGAAAGTGGGTGAAAGTGGGAAGAAATGAGTGAAGAAATACTGGGAAAATCGAAAGGCCACAGTAATACAAAAATTCAAGAGGAAGAAGTGGTCCAATGTGGCCTCAAAAGTAAAAAAAAAAAAAAAAAAATTGTTGACCGAAAAGTCAACTTTGCAAAATTATTGAAATTTTTTATTTATTAATTTATTTAATCATTCCTAAAATATTATTCTAAAATACATTCAACGTTATTACAAAAAGGAAAAAATTGTTTGGGTCAAGGTTGAGTTGAACCTCATTTAAAATCCAATGACCAAGTCTGTACCTCCCTAATTCCTAAAGACAAAAGAAAGAAAGGATTAGCCTATTATTTATTTATCCTTCTTTATTTTTAATACATTTTTATTAAGAAATTCATCTTCATTGATAAATTTAAAAAAAATGTTTTACCAAGAGTTAAGGAGTTTCTAATTGAAATGTGTTTTTAAAATCCAAATTAATTTGTTTAAAATTGAATTATTTAATTTTTTCTATCTAAATTTTAGCTTAGATGTAAACTAAAACGTATTCTGAAACAATTCGATTTCATCAAAAGGGGAAAGTACTCTTTTATTTTTAATTTTCTCGTAATACTATTTTTTTACTAATCTTATTATTTATAATTTTGTTAATTGAAACATTTATTAAGAAATTGGTAAATCGTAAAAAAAATTTCTGTCGGAAGGTTTTATAAACCCCATTTAAAATTTCATTAAACGTTTTGTAAAAATCATCTTGCAAATTTCTAATTTCTAATTTTTTATCTTGTGAAATTTTTTTGATTAAAAATTTTGCCTAACGTTATCAAATATCTTGAGATGATTGCTCTGTAAATGTTTTAAGAAAAATGAAGCTAAAATCTAACTTATCTTTCAATTTGTTCGTCAAAAAATTGTTAATAAATGTTTCAAGATATCCAGTAAAAAATTTAAATAATGATCTATTTATTTTTTAGTTCTTTGTATTATATTAAGCTATTAAAAACATTTTGCTAGTCAAAATAAAAATAATTACTATATTTTTAATTTTTCGAAATCACTATTCTTGTATAAAAACAGCTATTACTTAAAAAGTGGTATACGAAGCTATTGATTCAAAAACGTTTGATTTGGGCAAGAAATGAAAAAAAAATACGATATATCTTCGATAACTAAAAAAATTTCGAATTTGTTTTTCTTCGTTATCATAATATTTTAAATTTAAGTTAAGAAATAATCAAAAGAGGGGGGGGCATTCTTCTATTTTTTTAAATAAATATTTCTACGATGAAATGAAATTGAGCAATTAATGATAATTTGAATGAGAAATGAAATAATACTGCCATACATATTACTATTATTAATTTTGAAACTTATCAGAAAATATATTTATGAGATTTGTATAAAATGTGTAATTTTTAAAATATTTTGATAAGATTAAACATTTTAACAGTATAAAAATAAGGAAAACATAAATTAAGTTTAAATATTTTCATTCATTTGATAATTGAAAAGGAAAAATTATTGGTTAGTTAAAAATTATAGTTAGTAAAACATTGGAAAGAATACTAAGATGGCACTCCTATTTTTAGGTTTAGATCTTAAGGCATTAAATAATTTTATTAGTAGAGAATATTATAACTTTATTATTTTAAATAAAGGCTATTGCTATTCAGAGAATCGTTTAAAGCTATGAAACAATTTAGTTATAAAAGATTTTATGAGACTCGTTCAAAAATGTTATCTTTTGATCTTCTCCACTTTTATGATGAAAACTGACCTCTGTCAGCGTAGGTGCCTGATTTTTATTAAAATAGTAAAACATAAATTAATAATTTCTCTCTCTCACTCCCTCTCCTCTCTCTACGTATATATTTTTAATATATATTAATTTAAAACTAATAAAAGTAAATGGAATTTATTAAAACGAGGCAAAATGATTGATTACAAACAATCAACTGGATAAAGATATATTAATAATTTTTTAATATTATATATTAATGTTTAAAAACAAATAATTATTTTATCCAGATCGGGAAATATACATTGCATATCTCACCAGGAATATGAAAATCTCATCAGAATACTACCACATATATAAACTAGTTAACCTTCACTGATATTTGCCGCATAAGATTAAGGGAAACCTAACGCAAACCTTGATCAGAGTCGTTATAAGCAAAATAAAAATCTGATCTGGACAACATATGACTTCCTCGTATGCCTATTAAATTACATATACACATTTTTTTAAAATGAAAAGTAGATAAAATTTTATTTCATTAATAACTTCTTTTCTGTATTATTGAATTATTATTTATTGTAAAAAAAAAACTTTTTACAGTCAGAGACTAATAATTATTAATAAATCAATATATTTAAATAAAAAAAGGAGATAAAGTCGGATTCGAACCGATGTGCCTTGTGCCTTGTAAGATCCAAATATTTCATTAATTAAAATTTGGATTAGCTATAACTCTAGAACCAATGAAAATAAGTAGCACTTATTATATAACGTTGAAAAGCTCTCAATGAGGGCTTATTACTGTAGTTAAGAAAAAGTCCAAAAGCCAAATTTTTTTGGATTTTGAACTTTTTTGGACACTCTTGATCCAGTCGATTGTAAGCAAAAGGGCAAGTGCACAACTAGATGTTACAACAGTACTAAATCCAAAATTTCAACATTGTACGGTTAATCGTTTTTGAGTTATGCGAGATACATATTCATACGTACAGACGTCACGCCGAAACTAGTCAAAATTGATTCAGGGATGGTCAAAATGGATATTTCCGTTGAAATACGAAAACCGAAATTTTTCATGATTAACAATACTTCCGTGTACTTCGTACAAGGAAGTAAGAGTGACTAATGAAAAAATGAAATTAAGATTTGTAATAATAATTTAAAGTAATAAATATTTTAATAATAATAAAGCAAAATATGGAAATAAAACATAAAATCATCACATAATAACGTAGGACATTAAACTTAAATATGGTTTCCTTTAACTGAAACGAGAATGTAGAAAATGTAAGATTTGTTTTTGTAAGTAGTATTATTAAAATAAATATACATCATTAAAATAAGACTGGTTTTATTAAAGAAAGTATTTTAATTTCAAATAAATTGATGGAAAAATATTTTTCAGTGAATCATTTATCTATTAAAATGATAAGGCCCATTCTTGTACCCAAAGATATGTATTTTGCAAAAAAATTTCTATCTGGTTTGATAGAGGTGGATATTGCATTTTACATGAATTAATCATTATTTTATTATTGTTATTTTTTATCAAACGTTGCATATTCGTAAATACTAAGGTATGGAAATGTTACAATTTTTATTTTATCTGTTTCTTAATTTAATGTATTCTTTTGAATTTCATTTATGAAATTAATTTAATAATCTGTTTAATTTGGTATTCTTGTTTAACGGTATATATATATTGGGTAGTTTCATTTGTTTATTAATTCTTGAGATAAGTAAAGGTTTGTTTTTCAGTAAGTGGTTAACGAATTTTCGAAAGACACAGCTAATTGTAGCGTATATTTAGGCCGGTCAATTAAAATCGTTGTTTAATAACGTGCTGGTCATTTTCTATAAAAAGATACATCCACCACTCTTGTGATGGTAGGTAGATGGATGTCTTCTCTTCTAAAGGTTTTGAATAACTCTTTGGGTCAGGATTATTTGTCTAATTTGGTATTCTTCAGAATTATATGATTTTTTCTTCTTTCTTTTAACCGTGATCGCTTTCCTCCCGATTTAGTTTTGTGGATATTTTGTCTAAATTTTTGCTGGATCCTTGCAAAGGAATACAGAAGTATTTAGGGTTATTATGTTGTTGGTACTTGTGTGACTTCATAAAGATCACCTCTGCTTGTGTACCTTTTAGGTTTTTCCATTTGTAGGTTGTGTCATAAGCCTAACCTGAAAATGTTTTTGGAACCTGAAAGTGCTTTTGAGTAAAGCCACGTTTCCTGATTCCTTCTAATAGCCAAATATAACATTTAAATTCATGTAAATCTGAAAATTGAGTTCAATAGATTTGTTTATAATAATATTTTTTCTTCTTGTTTTCAACAGAAATTTCTAAGCATCCATAAACTCTGATGACAATTTTTTTTTTTTTCAAAAAATTATTTTCTACATACCAATTAAGTGTAAAGAGATTAGAAAAAAATGGTCGTTTACACTATGTATTCAATATTAATCATTTTTATGAGTTTTTTATGTAACAAACTTTTCTGAATGTTGAACCCTTTCATTCGATTAAGAAGTATTTTTCCACATGCATTAGTAAACCGAGTTAATATTTAAAACTAGTTTTGATTTATTAAAAGTCAACATGCTTCAATTAGTACACATAATGGCAACCCACCGGGTTGGTCTAGTGGTGAACGCGTCTTCCCAAATCAGCTGATTTTGGAAGTCGAGAGTTCCAGCGTTCAAGTCCTAGTAAAGCCAGTTATTTTTACGCGATTTGAATACTAGATCGTGGATACCGGTGTTCTTTGGTGGTTGGGTTTCAATTAACCACACATCTCAGGAATGGTCGAACTGAGATTGTACAAGACTACACTTCATTTACACTCAAACATATCATTTTCATTCATCCTCTGAAGAATTATCTAAACGGTGGTTACCGGAGGCTAAACAGGAAAAGAAAGAATGTACACATAATGGCGAGTTTTCTCATGTAACCATTCAACGTTTGTTTGCGAAAATATTTTTTTATTAAAGTAATCAAAATTCCTTGTTATGGAAGGTAATATTCTAAGTTTTTAAATCATTTTCCCGAGTATTTAATAACATGCTGCGTCGTGGTTCCTTTCCGGAAGATTACAAGTGGTCCAGCTTGGTCTTGGTGAAGAAACCTGATACGGTGGAGGCGCCCACTTCGTATAGGCCCATCTGCCTTATTAATAATCTCACGGAGCTTTTCGAGAGGATGCTCGATGAGGAGATTATGGTGAACGGAGGGCTCCACGTGAGGCAATATGACTTTCGGCCAGGACGGTCAACGATCGATACAGTCGACGCGGTGATGAAGATTGGGGATGCAGCAGCGGCGGGCACTTGCAGGACACGCTGGATTCCGGTGGTGGTAATCCTCTACCTCCGAAATGCCCTTAACTCCCTCACCTGGGACTCCGTCTTCCGGGCGCTGAGGGGGTGAGGTGTGAGCGACTATCTTAGGAGGATTTTGGAAGACTATCTTAATGATAAGAAGCTGGTGTACAAACTTGGTGACGCTGATCTCTGGTTTCGATCCACGTGTGGGGTGCCAGGGCTCCGTTATGAGTCCCCGTCTATGAATATCGTGTACGACGGGGTTCTCCGGTTGCGATACCTGCGAGGTGTCATCCCTATCGTCTACGCTCATGATTTAGCCGTAGTAGTAGTGGCAAAGACCGAGGAGGAGGTGACACGTACCGCAAATCCCGCTATCGGGATGGTCGGAGAGTGGATGACCGGGGTGGGATTCCATCTGTCCTGCAATAAATCTCTGTTTGTCCCAATGCCAGGAAAGTGGTGACTGATGCCCTTCCCTATTACGATGTAGGGATCGATGGTCCAATCACGGGAGACTGCCAACCATCTTGGAGTGTGGTTGGACCATAGGCGGTCATTCACTCGTCACGTCCGAGTGGTGAGTGAGAAAGCTGGGCAGACTGTCAAGAACTTGGTTAAGTTAGTTGCCGGGAACGGCATAGCCGAACCTGGTGTTTCCCTCATCTGGCGGCTAGAGACGAAGGCACCTCCCGGAACCATGTTCATGCTTAATTGAGGGTTTGGTTCCTTAAGACAGGGTTAAATAAAAATATCTAAGAAAATATCACATCTCTATTTGATCAGCTGTTTATCTCATTATCAATGGAATAGATTTAGCTCCTTCTATTAAGCTCAAAATCATGTTATAATGACTTCATATTTATCCTCTCAAAATATATTTAATGTGACTAATCTCTAATTCTACGCGTCGTAAGTGAACTGGTATGATTTAAGTACGTTAATAGTTAATCTTTTCTTAATTAATATTAACGAACATTGAATTATTCCATCAAATGTTCTATAATAATTTAAGCAATGAATTAAAAAATAACATTATTATTCAAACATTTAGACTGTAAATTGTACCATATGTAGTAAAGTATTTTATATCATCAGTAGTACTTACACTATAAAGAGAGAGAGTGAGAGAGTTTGTAGCACATTACAATGCTTTCAAATGTGAGACGTTAGGCTCAATTAACAGTAATATTTTAAGTTTTTAGCTGTTATTAGATAAGAATAGCTGCAAAACTGTAATTAGGATTGCAGCCTATTATAAGCGATAAAAAAATCAGAAAAAATGGTATAAAATTTACAAAATTTCTTCATCCACTACAAAAATAAAAAAAACTGCAATTTATTTAAATTAGAGTGCAATAATCACCATTATTATATGAAACATTTTCAAGTGGAAGATTTTCAGATCATTTTTTTTCACAATTTATTGAACTGAATTATCTCATTTTTTTTTTTTTACTTCGCTGTTCCACTGCTTTAGGTCGTTCATTAGCGTGAATCTTACTAATATTTCCGTTACAATTAATGAAAATATTTTTTTAACGTTACATTTTTTCTTCTTAGATTACGTTATACCCTATTGCTTTTCCTTGATTTATTTCATACAATAATATTCCTTTCTCTCTTGTATTCTTATTACCTATTCAATTTAGATCGTATCTTTAAATTCATATTAGAACCTTCTTTTAAGAGAAGCTTTCAACCTTTCCTAGACGTCTTTCTTTGTTGAACTTAAACTTCTCGACTCATATAACAAAGAATTCCATATACAGCATATTCCTTAGTGTCTATCTTAGGCCGATGTACATCTTTTTACACCGATACCTGAATGTTACTTTTGTCATTTGTTCCTTGTATATCATTCTACTGCTATATGTCAATAGAAATAGTGAAGTATTTTTGTTAAAAAATTACAAAAAACAATTTAAAAAAATATTTTTGTGATCTTATCATCGTATTTTAATTAAAAAAATATTTGTTATATTCCAAAAATCATAAAAACGTAACAATAGTTTGGTTAACGCCAAACAATCAGCTAAACTCTTACTAAAGGCGGCTTCTGTCGAGTATTCTACCTGACAAAGATTTACCTGGAGTAATAGAAAACTTTTATTTATCTCTACATTAAAAAAAAAATCTGATGTGGACTCACATGACGTCCTTTACGCTTATTAAATTACATATACACATTTTTGCTGCACTCATTTAAATTTATTTCATTTGAGAGTGAGATACGATCCTCCAATTCCTTAATAAAGTAGACAGTTACACAATTGCTGAAATATTAGTTTTTATTAACATCAAATATTTATACAATTATTAATTCAACAATCTTACATGAAATATTAAGAGTAAAGAGTAAAGTTTAATATTAAGAGTAAAAGTCCCTTTATTACTCGTATTACAACATCAGTATTATTTGTATTTTCGTGACTGTTTAAATAAAAGTTAATAATAATTAAACTATTCCGTTTAGTGAATTCCTGTATACTGGTTACAAATGTTAATTTCGACTAACTGTGTAAAATATTCAGTTTCTATTATTGGATTTTTGGTGAATAATCAAAATTGAAAAGGGAACATTCATACAGTAGAAAGAAAGATAAATGAAGAAATGTATCTCAAAAAAAACGACAACAAGATTAACATGAAGGAGGAGAAAATGTTAAGAAAAAGGGAAGAATAAAAAATTAAGAGAGATGATAAAGAGGAAGAAAACGTTAAGACCAAGGAAAGAATAAAAAGATTAAGAAGGATGATGAAGAGCAAGGAAATTTAAAAACTACACAACGCTACACACATTAAGATCAAAAAAATTATATCAAACCAAAGAGCGATTAAATGATTGGCAACAAAAAACAAATAAACGAAATGATGATCAACGCCATATTAAGGAGAATATTGTCCGACAGTATCAGAAGAATAATGAAATAAAAGTTAAGAATTTTTTGCAGTTTATTAAAGATCGGGCAATGTATGTCTCAGTGTATATGTTGTTCTTGTGAGGGTCTATTTTCCAGTTACTCTTTAATGTAAATAAAATTAAACAGAAATTCCAGAATAATTAAATTAAATAGAAATGTAACTAGAAAATCCAAAAATAATACAATTCTAAATTGTAGTTTTGAACTAATATTAAATAATCAGATGTGTCACCAAATTTATTTATACACATATATAATGCCTATTAAATTACATTTAACATTTCAAAAGTATGTGAAATTTTATTCCACTAATAACTTGGTTTTTTTATCACTGAATTATTTATTGTTTATTGTAAATATATTTTTACAGTACCGGCTAATAATTATTAAATCAATATTTTTAAATTAATAAAAATAAAAGTTAAAAAAATTAAAAAACGTTAAAAAAAAGAAGATCAATTCTAATTCAAACCGATGTGCTTTCCCTTTAAGATCTAAATATTTCATTAATTAAAATTTTATCTTTAATTTCGATCACAATCAAAAAGGGAGCTGCACTATTAGATGTTACAACAGTCCTAAATCCAAAAATTTCAGTATCCTACCGCTAATAGTTTTTTGAGTTATGCATGATACATACCCACATACATAGATACGTATAGACGTTACGCGAAACTAGTCAAAATGGATTCAGGGATAGTCAAAATGGATATTTCCATTGAAATCTGAAAACCGAAATTTTTCGCGATCACAATATTTCCTTCACTTCGTACAAGGAAGTAAAAAAAGAAACGGGTGTTTTGTACAGTACAAATATTCTTATATTTAACGAAAGCGATTATCTTATTATTTATTTCTTTTATCGCTCTCCTGGGTTCTTTAAGGAGGATATGCTCTTGCTTTAAAAATAAATTCATAATTTTTTTTCCAACACGGATCACTGTAGGCCACATGGAATAGTTAATTTCTGGTCAGTTTTTAGCTCTCCAATATTCCATTTTTTGACTGTGCCGTACCTTCTTTCTTCCGACAGCTTTAGGTTAACGCATTCATTCTTCTCCTTCTGGATCCCTTTGAGTTATAAGATTCTTTTCCTAAGCACTGTCCTGCTCCTAAGCAATCTTTTAAATCCGTTTGGTTTATGTTTGCTACCCTTACGACATCTTTAGTTTGCTTTTAACGTTCGTTATGTTACCATTACGCTTGTCAAAAATTCTTTTCGTAAGCCTGAGTCCATTCTTGTCAGATGTCCGTAGAATGCCAGTTTTCGCTAACGTATTGCTTCTGTGATTCTATCTTACTCCCAATAAAGTTCCTCATTATTTCTTAATTTCCAACCATCGTTAGTTTTTCTCGATTCGTTAGGCCGCTTATAAAACAAATTACCGCATCTGTATTGTAATTTGCAAAACATTATTTTTATTAAAAAAAAACGAATTTATTTTTGCTCGAAAAATATAACAAAAATCGAATAAATCTTGTATCAGGGATAATTTTCTTCGTTAGAAAAACGATTGGTATTATATTACGATTGTATTATTATTCTATTAGCAACAGCGCTTAGTATCAAGTGGTATTATTACGTAACTAGAAAAAATGAGTTGTTAAACGATGGAAAAAAGTTTATATTTAATATGTAAACTTGTTTTTTAAGTTTACCTTTCTGATGCTATGCAATTTAAATACAATAATTTTTTTTATATTCTTATTCTTAGTCATAAAGTATTATTTTTATAAATTTAAATGGCTGAATATAAATTATAAATCACAATCCATAAAATTAAAAAAATCATAATGAAAATCATGATTTAAGCCGAATTCTTTAAAGTTAAGAAAAGAGTGAAAGCTGTCAAATCCCGATTTTGACATCAAATTTATGTCCATGTACGCACAAAACAAATATCTCTCAAATTCTTATTCTGCCGCAACCACACAAACAGATAGTCAAAAACATAGAAATGTACATTTTTATTTAAAATCCGTGGAATATCAAAGAACGTCTTTACAAGTGTTAAATTACTTTTTATTTATAATAATTTTACTTAACGTATCGGTTTTAATCGAATGTGGAAGAATTTATTATTTGGCAGTTTGCTTCAATACAATACCGAGGGCAGAAGAGATATCCATTGGCGGTTTGTAGCTAAAATTACTGGAGATGCTACTCCAGAAATTTTTTTTCTGGGGCTTTTCAAAGCCACGATTAAAATTTTCTGTAAAATAAAAGAACCGAAAAAATGAATCAAATATCCTGGAAGCAGGATAATAATCTAATTCTACACTTTATCATATTCAGGAATATGGTATATGGTTTTTAAGCTAAATGTCCTTAAAAACCGTATTTGGTTTACCCGAATAAATAAAATGTCAATACAGATAATATTTTTTAATATTATTAGATAATAACTTAATAAAATGTCCGGTTTAAAACGCTGTAATCCAACGGTGTTTAATTTAAATTTCAATGTACACAGAAACAAATACATAATTAGTTTTACTAATTATCTTCTCTTCCGCCCTTCCAGCGTGTTTTTGCACAGATTTGGAAATCAAAGAGCTTTCCGCTATTTTCTGATCACTACTGAAAAAACAACTAAAGCGCTTTCATATTCCTTCCACCGACTAAACTAGAAAAGGAAACGAACAAGGAACGTTCCATACATACGCAGAGTAAAAAAAATCTATCATCCACCAGCACGCTGGAGTCAGCACTGCGGTAGCGACAGTGCTCTTTCTCCCTCGCTGCCTCACGAGCAGCTTCCTATGTGCGCATAAGCACAACAACCAAATATTACGCCGTTGAAACTGTGAAGCGCACAGTTCTGTACAAAGATTTTGTATCTTTTTCATAAACTGGGGAATGATTACTGACATTAAGCTTAAGGATTATATATTGTAAAAGTATGAAGAAAAAAGGACTCATTATATTAAATGTTATCGATAATATCAATTGGAAATAGGGGGTGCTGCAGTTCCACAGTGCCTATACGTGAACCGCCACTGGTTATATCGCTATTAGTGAATAAAGTTCGTATTCAAAAACAATCTCCTTTGTCAGTTTTTGTTGTACAATAATAAAGAAAAAAGGAAACAAATATTAATTAATTTTTATCGGGTATTTTCACATAAAACCAATTTTCCTCGTACACACCCTCTAGCAAAAAAAGTATCGAATTTTTATTGGGAGGGGGTTTAAAAAAAATTCATTTTTTAAGATTTTTTTCTAATTCATCAAATACGGTTTTTTTTCAGATTGTAATAATAGTTTGCTATTATTTCTACACTATATCTTATAACACCTAATGTCCTTGGCTGAATTTTGGTTGTACGCATATTATAGTATTTAATGCTAAAATATGAAATACCATGCCATAGCTTGTTGATATGTGTACAATAATTTATTCCGCTTAGTGAAGACGTTAATAGAAAACCAATTTTAGTGGTATATCTAAAATGGAATGGAAGTCCTACTAGCATCTGGTAAATCTTCTTCTTCTTCTTTTATTGGCAATTCTAGGATTGATTTACAGTTGATTTCCAGTCTTTCTGATTTTCAGCAAGTTACTACATCCCTTGTCTTTCATAATCTGTTCGAACACTTGAGCCTCGGTCTTCCTCTAGCTTTCTTTCTTTTTATTACACCTTCTAATATCGTTTTAGTCAACCCGTCTCGTCTTAATAAACGGCCAACCTAGTTTGCCTGTCTTTGTTTTAAACTGATCAAGAAGCGAGGTTTATTAGTGTTAACTATCCTTAATACTTCCACGTTAAGTCACTCTTCTATCCACCGGATTTCTGCGGTAGAATCACATC
The DNA here is from genome assembly GCF_047948215.1 of Lycorma delicatula. Classification (NCBI taxonomy): domain Eukaryota; kingdom Metazoa; phylum Arthropoda; class Insecta; order Hemiptera; family Fulgoridae; genus Lycorma; species Lycorma delicatula. The sequence continues at coordinate 211,310,977 of NC_134457.1, forward strand.
TCCAAACCTTTAATTTTCCTTTCTTTTCCATTCGAAGATTGTCTGTGTCCTTTACGTTCAAAACCACATGCCATACGAAATTTTTTAACGGCTGTTTCTTAAAGTCATCATTATTTTTGTTTGAAATGAATGAATTACGTTTTTTATTATATCTATTCTTATAAGGCTCACGGTTTCATTTTTTGTTCGGCCATATGACGTTATCGTATTGCCACAAATATGAAAAGCAGTCCACATTTTCTAAATATTTTCCTCCCAACATGCGTTGTGCTTTCGTTTCGTTCCGACTTGCCACAAGCATCTTAGTCTTAGTTTTATTGATTCACATATTATTGTTAGATATCCATAATCCCTCAAAATATGGAATAATTTAAGCAAGGATGACAGCGGTGTGATGTCAATCAAAGATATGACGTTTACCCAATATAAATTTATATTCTAACAAAAATTAAAGAAGCATCTAAGAACAGGTATAAAGATTCTGAAGGAATATTCATGCTCGTTCCCGATATCGTTTGGCGTGTAAAAATACGGTATCAGACTAAACTGTAAACCGTTCATTTTTATGAATATTTTTTTCTGACAAATGTCAGATTGTTTACAGTCATTCGGCTGTGATATAATAGTACCTAAATTGTAGAACATATTTGTTTGAAATTAATAAAAACCAACATAAATATAAATAAATAATAATAAATTGCTTTGTCCCGATAAAAAAACGTATACAAACGAGTAGAAAAGATTCATGAAGGTTAAAGACAAAAATCTTGTTTTATATTCGTGTAGAATTTTGTTAGTAGATATTTTTACATGTGTTTTAAGAAAATTAATACCTAGCATGCGTGTTAAAAATAAAACATAAAAGAAAACAGAATATTTAACTATCTTGCAAATCGTAAGACAAGAAACAATATGGAGGCACAATAACAGTTACTACGGCCGGATCGAAAAAGAACGAAGATGAATGACCCCTCTTTTAATTGGACTTAATAGTTTCTGTTCGTAACCCTAAACACGACTCAAATAATAGCTTTGCCGTTTTAGTCATAAATATTTCTTCGAGGACAGATTATTTATGCTAGAATGACACTTCATCGAGTCGAACAACGTTATTCCCGTTCTAGCTTTGCCCGACTTATATTTATATGTATACATATTGTATACAATAAATTTATTTTTCCTACCTCGCAATCAAGGCGCTTGTCATGCATCTTCAATCGGGCGGAACTGGATCCACATCCACTAAACCAAAATTTATATCCACTAAATACAGGATTCGTAAAATTAAATACGCGTTTAATCTGTACAGTAATTTAATAGAATTGTTGAAATAAAATTATTATTTTTAATTTCAAACGATACTGCACGGGAATTAACGTTTAACTAGAATACTATTATGACTTTAATTATTTTAACCGTATTAAATATTTTAAAATCTTTTAATAATAATTAGATAACGGCATATCTTATGATAAATAATAAAAAAGAAACAAAACTAAATTTATCTTTTTCTTGTATGGTCGCATTATATATTCGCTAATAAATTTGAAGCTTAATAAACAATAATAAAAAATTGAGGCTTTTCCTTAATTGATTCACAAAAGCTGTGAAAAGCTTGTACGTGGGAATATGGAAATTAAATTTTTAGCTTAAGAAAAAATGTGCCATGCATGACCGGAATTCGAACCTGGAACTCCAGGAAGAAAGGCAAAGAGTACAGCATTTACTTTTTTCGTAAAAAATTTTACATTAAATTTTTTAATTCATTTTCCAAAGAATGGAGAAAAAATAACCAGCCCATTTTTTTTTTTATATAATAAATTTTAATTAATTCAACTTTACTTACTCCAGTATAAACAGCGTATGAAATTTTTTTTAAAATATTCCTTTCTGTCTCCTAATAACTAATTTTTCTCATTATTGCTACTTATCATTCATCTCGTCCTCTGAAGTAATTCTTAAAGGTGGTCCGAAAATTAAAAAAAAAATTTCTCATTATTCTCTCCAATTTTTGTGGTTTTTGATTATTAATTATTTTGCAATTTTTTCTGTCTTTAATGATTTAAGTAAAAAAAAAATATAAAAGCTGTTTTTTATGTGTAACTGAATAAAAAGGAATAATAAAATTTTTTCGCAAAGTTATAATATTATTATTTTACTTTACATTTTTTAAAAACTAAAATTGTATAACCTTAAGGCTAAACCTAGTTTGGCTTTACCATCATCAGAAATTTTAAATATAAAAGGGTTGTTTTTTAGCTTTAGCTCTGAGAAGAGCTGTTGGGTCCGGAAGCTGGTATCCAGCGAAGTCGGGGAGTTGCGGCTCGTCCATTGATGTCCCTCAGCGGCAGTTGGGTCCCCACTACAGCATGGCAGTGGTGGTCCTCAGAGTCCCACGGTGTCGGGTCGGCGTCGGTCGTCCTTCGCTGGCGCGGTCAAGACAGTTCTCCCCGAGTGATCCCACGCTGGGCCGGCTCTTGCTTATGAGCCCGGCGACCTGGACTGGAGCGGGAAGGTAGCGTCCGCGTCCAGCGGCTCCCTCGGCCAGCCGGTCAGGCCTGCTGCTCCGGCAGGAAAGTTGGCATCCGCCGGGAGGTCCCATGTTGAACCGGCCAGGGAACTTCTTCTGTCTTCTTCCATCTTCTTCTTCTTGGTTTTCCCCAGGTGGTGGTCGACGATGAATTGCGTTCACTCTTGTGGTGACTGCTCTTTTATTGGTTCCTAAGAGTGGTGGGGCTACAGCGCCGCTATGATGGGAGAACTGCGCTGTCATCTGCGCGGTTGGAGTGATGTTTGTATCCGCGCCTCCGTAAACTGTGCGTCCCTCTCACATCGTTGCTACCGTTATCGTCCGCCGATATTAAATTAAGTATAGATGCGGTAACAATATTTATATAGCCTATGACACTTCCGGTAACGTAAGGATTCCAAGCGGATTCATACATCTAAATCAGTTCAGCCGTTGAGCTGCACCGGTGGAACAAACATACGTAGATACATAATACAAACACCCTAAATACATTATACTCTTTTTTGGGCAGTCGTGTAATAAGGTCCATTTCTGTGTATATCAGTTAATTTTTGTTCTTTAGTTCAACTGTGATTTTGTATTTTTTTTTTGTCTTCAGTCATTTGACTGGTTTGATGCAGCTCTCCAAGATTCCGTATCTAGTGCTAGTCGTTTCATTTCAGTATACCTTGTACATCCTACATCCCTAACAATTTGTTTTACATATTCCAAACGTGGCCTGCCTACACAATTTTTTTCCTTCTACCTGTCGTTGCAATTTCCGATTTTGTATTACAGTAGCAAATACCTCGTTTGAATTTTGAAAATTGGAAGATTTGTCGCGAAGATATAACGACATTTCCGAATAACCGTGATCTATGAGAACGAGAGTGTATCTGATGCATGCAAACGTTAGCCTTCAACCTATTAATAAGTACCCCATTTGAATTTTGAAAATAGGTCGGTTGCTTGAACAGATTACTCCAGAATACAAGAGTAACAGTACAAGAGTACAAGAGAATAGATTACAAGAGTACTCCAATGCTTCTCCCAAAATACCAACCCAGGGGCACTGCGTTTTTTACCAGTTGACGGAAATGATTGATTTACCCTCGCACGAGTTGCTCTCATCACCTCACCACTCTAACCCCACACGCAGTTCCCAAGAGAAGCCCATTATTGTTAAAAAAAATTTTTTTAAATTTACTTAATATTATTTTATTATTTAAGTAAATTTAATTCTGTTATTTATTTAATATTATTCATTCGGTTGATTCGAATCAATCGTTCACAGTTCATTAATAATTCAATTCATTTCAGTTTGTGCTTCAACCGAAAAATTTCCACTAGTATAAATATATAGTGTATATATATATATATATATATATATATATTATACAAATTTATATAGCCTATGACGCTCCCGGTATCGTAAAGATTCCTACGTGGGTCATATATCTAAATTGGTTCAGTCGTTGAGAAGGAAAACTTACATACGTACATTCTAAACATATTACATTACTATTTTGGGCATTTGTGTAAAACGTTTTTTTCTATAATCAGAATTTTTGAGTGTATTTGAGTTCTCGTTGTTTACAAACTCTGCAATAAATCAGAAGAGTAATAACTAATATTGAAATAAATAAATTAAGCACAATAAAAAGTTTTTTTATGTTTTAATCGTCAATTAACATTAAAATAATCTTTGGAGGAAAAGTAGATTAGGAGGTGCACCAAAAGTTCTTTCCCATGACCGCAAATCATTCGATGGTTTGGTTTGGAAATTTTATTGTACATTGCCTCCAGTAACGCTATTACTAAAATGAACATTTATTTTTTTAACCATTTTTAAGGCTCGCATTAATGTTATTTGAAAAAATGAGCTATTACTGGAATACAGTTGGTAAAGATTTTGCTAAATTTTAACTACTCGTAGGCATATCTTTTCCCCGCATTTTACATGAGAGTTGAAATTCAGATAAATAGTAAAGTTGTCAAAAATAGTATCGTTTTCTTCATTCCTTTAAGACCAGTTTTTATAATAAAATTAAATTACATATATAACAGTTAAGCGACTGAAAAATAAATAAATAAACCTCCAGATTTTCACTTTCTTGTACGAAGTAAAGGAAGAATTATGATCGGAAAAAATTTCGGTTTTCAGATTTCAACGGAAATATCCATTTTGACTACCCCTGAATCCATTTTGACTAGTTTTGACGTGACGTCTATTCGTACGTACGATACGTCTATACGTTATAACTCAAAAACGATTAGCCGTAGGATGTTGAAATTTTGGATTTATCACTGTTTTTATATCCAGTTGTGCACTTCCCCTTTTGAATGCAATCAACTGGACCAAAAGTGTCCAAAAAAGCCCAAAATCAAAAAACATTTGATTTTGAACTTTTACTTAACTGCAGTACTAGCCCTTATTGAGAGTTTTTCAACTATATATCGTGAGTGGTACTTATTTTCATTGGTTCCAGAGTTATAACTAAGTAAAATATTAATTAATGAAGTATTTTGATCTTACAAGAGGAAGGCACATCGGTGAAATCCGACTTCATCTCCTTTTTTTTGTAATTTTTTTTTAAATTTAAATATACTGATTTATTAATAATTATTGACCTCTGATTGTAAAGAAAAAATTTACAGTAAATAATAATTCAATAATAATAATAATAAGTTATTAATGAAATAAAATTTTATGTACTTTTCATTTTAAAAAAATGTGTATATGTAATTTAATAGGCGTACAAGAAAGTCATGTGGTGTCCACATCAGACGTTTTAACATTGTTACGAAGCAAAATATTAAGCTTCAAATTGAATAACAATAGATCAGCTATTCTAAAAGCCGATACTAACCAGTTAGCTAATCGTCAGATTAAAATAATATTTCTTTTTACTTTCTTTACTGAATTGCATGTGTTTGTAACCAAGTAAAAAACGATACGATTTTTATCACGTTAGACTTTCCCTCGGGGACTCAGCTACCTTAACGCCGAGTTAACGAGCTAACGAGTTAACTTAGCTACCTTGGTTAACAACTCAAGAAAATTAAATTTCAAAATTGTGAAATATTCAGTTAAATATGTAAAAATGAATAAATTCTATTATTCTCCTAATATAATAATATTTATTTTTTGCTGATAAGGTGGGGGGAGACGTTTAATCATTGTTGAGAAATAGGAAAGCTCTTCTAGTATTTTTTATCTTGTATATTTATTAATGGTTTTATAAAATTAAAAAATTTAGAATTAAACTTTTTTTCTACTTAATAAAATTAGATAAATCCTCGTTAATTTTAATTCTGGTTATAAATAACGGAAAATTAACTACAGTCTCCCATAAATTTCTATTCATAAGAAATATAAACTTTCTTCTTTTTATGAAAGACATGGTGTATCAGGAAGACACTTTTACAAAACATACATCATCACATCTCAAGGAACGTGTCCCTCATTAACTCCACTGCAAGAATAACTCCAACTCAAGACTTATGTTGGAATTATTCTTGTAATGAGGTTGTTGATACGTTCCTTCAGATGATTTAATTTTGTATGTTTTCCTGATACACCATGATGTTCAAAAAAAATTGTCTGTTTTTTCTATGTATAGAAACTTACGGGATTAAGTGTTCATGAGCAGTAGAGAACACGCATTGAGATGTGTTTTCAAAACACATGTGTGTACCTGTGTAGAGAATATTATATAAATAAAAATGGTTTTCGTTAAAAAAAAAAAAATATTTTTATATGTATGGAAACTTATGGAACATTCTATATAATAATTTAAATTTTAATAATTGTGGTTGGCAGTTTATTAATTTAAAACATAATAAATATTTTAATATAGAAACAGATTATGATTTTTTTTTTTTTGGTTTTTAATGTATTGAACAATGTAGTTTTTACTATAACTAATTCAAAGATGACATTTAAACTGGTTTTAGAGATTGAATATCAAAAATATTTTAAATTTAAATTTACAAAATACATCGTTGTAAAAGTAATCGAGTTTAGTCATTGAAACAGTAAAATTTCGTATATAGATTGTAGTTCAGGCAAATTATAATCGTCATATGTCTTTTAAATTAGCGTTCTCATTGTTCTAAATATCTATGGATATTCATAGAGATCAGAATATCATTCTGAATCTTAATCCACATTACTTTTAAGCGAAATTTTCAGTTTGAGTAATAATTAAAAAACAAAAAGATCCAACTCGGGTGGAAAAAGGAGTAGAAAAGAAAAAAATTTAACAGATTGGATATTTAATTTAAAGATTCGTAACTAAATTGACTGAAGAACTCATTTTAGTTAATTGAAACTAGTTTCAGTATAAAGTCTGTTGATTTTTTATGGGCATCATTATCAGCATTTTTTTGGAAAATCCATAAACGTGCCTTTAAAGTCCGTAAAATTTAGACTCTTGCCCTTAGACGTCTTTCATGATTTAGCTTTGAAATTGTTAATAACTGAATATCTTTTCTTGTTAACAGTCTAGCAGAACGTTAAACAAATTCCATTGAACTTCGGATATATATTTTTTAAACGGTTATTAAAACAATACTTTATTTTTGTAAAACCGAAATAAACTTGGCCGAGTCTTTTTTAAAACTTAAACATCTATCTTTTTGTGAAACTTAATGCGATTGAAATTCTGTTATATAAGAAATGATAATGTGTTTAAAGCGTTTTGAAATATTATAAGTCCGTGGAATAAGACTGAGCGGAGTAATTATTAATATGAAATTACTCCTACGCAATACGGTAAACTATAACACTTGGTAATCTCCGAATTTTGATTCTAATCCTTCCAAAGAAAAAAAATTAACATCTGATACTCTTTTTAAACAACCACCGAATAATCGTTTTCTTTTTCCTACAAATTATGTACTTACCATCGGTTCAGATTAAAGAATCACAAATAAATTACATTACAAAAAAGCACGTAAAGAGTGGAATTTCGAGGAATTTCCAACGAAATTCCTCGATAAAGCTTATGTATATAAATAAAGACATATATACTACATTTACATAAAAAAAACTATATAAATAAACACACTTGCATTAATTGGTTTCCAAAGATTCAAAAGATCACAATAGTCTACTGCAAAACCAAACCAAAAAAGAATCCACTACATTAGTAAACATTAGATCAAGATAAACTAAATAATAGCTTAACAAATTCACGGAAAGAGATAGAAGGGCGCTAGGCTCTTCCCTCACTAAGGCATAAAAAGACTTTATCATGTATGATACCAAACCTGTATCACTCACATATACCAAGTCCAGCATGTATTGGTGTTTCATTAGAGGGATGTCTTCACTGTTGTCTAGAAAATTAAGTTCACATGACCATTTAATCGCTTTCTATAACTTAAATCGAAACTTTAATCAATTGCGTTTCAACTTATGGAGTAGACTAAACTGCCAGACCTTGTTAAAAGCCTCCTGCACTTTCAAGAAGGCCGCCGAGCAGATATTCTTGCAGGCATTGTGTGATGAATTAACAGCTCTGTGCAATTGCTTAACGGTACAATGTCCACCTCTCAATCCAAATTAATGATCCGGAATAACTTATTCCTGTTCCAACGTCGGACACAGCTTTCGAAGAAACAATCTCAAATAACTTCGACAGGATCAACAGGAGGCTTATTGGTTTATAGGAAAACACTTCGTGAGCAGGTTTACCCCGCTTCAGAATCATGATTACTTGAGGTAACTTCCATTCTTGTGGGTAGGAAGTACGACGTTCGAAGGATATAATAAAAGAAGTCCGTAATGTACTTTATGGCCGGGAGCATAAGTAACATATCTTAAGTTATTATGTCAAAACCTAGAGTTTTCCTTGAGCGTTTCCCCTGCTGGATTATACGTAGCACCTCGTTAGTTGAGATGGCCTAATCGAAAGGCTTATAGGTATTGGGCTATCTGGCTTTCCAAGAAGTCAACTATTTCCTTATCAGGACTCCCTTCGTCGTATGAGTGAAATGTTTGCTAAAATGTTCAGTTAACAGGTCCGCTTTCAATGGAGAGAGTGATGGTTTAGATCGTTGAAGATCCATCATAGCATTCCGTAGAATGCTTCCGTCTCTATCCCAGTGGGAAGATTTTCTATATAATCTTTGAAAGTATCATTCCTAATTATTCTCAGCAGTCTTTTTAACCTATGCGCAGCCCTGTTTCGGGTTGTTCTGTTCTTGGGTCTCCTGCAGCATTGCTACACTCCTGAGTTGCCTCTATGTATTAATAACAATCATAATTTCTCTTGGGTAGTCCGTGACTTCCCCCTCATATCTCTCCGCAGGTGTTGATCGCCGGGCTCCCTCTCCCATATCGACGACATCAGAACATTTCAATGGAACTGATTCGACAAGTTCTTCTTCAACCAAGCTTCGATATGAGCTCCAATCCGTTCTGTTGTTGTGAAGGATAGGTGACTCTTACTTTCTAATCACTATCTTACTTAAGGTGAGTAGAGCAGATGAGTAGTTCGAAGTCATATCGTTGCTATTTCAAACCGAAGTGTTTAGAGATGACAAACCCGAAGTGACATAAAAATCTAGTAATTCCAGTTTTTTTTTTTTTTTTTTTGGGGGGGGGGGTCTGTAGGCCGGTAAGTAGGTTGTAATCCTGAGACACGTTGAGATTGAATTTCTTAACGTTCTATCACGAGAGGTTGCAAGCCAACCCCCACACAGAATGCTTCGCGTTTAAGTGCCCTGTGAAAAAACCGGAAACCTAAGGTAGCGAAGAATTCTAAGAAATATTCATTCGTTATGGTATGGCTAGGAGGATTAAGTACGAAGATAATCTGATGAACACCAGCCAGTCCGTGATTTCGACCGTGAATCTGAAACGTGCTGAACGCAGGTAGTTGGTGATGCCTCAAGGAGCTTTTAACTAATATCGCAGTACCCCTATGTGCCCTGCCATCCGAATTATATGTCGTACATACCAAGAAATCACGAATCCAAAAGTAATTTTGGTCAGAAAAATCGTTATCGATAAAAACATGACGTTTTCGACAAGTAATAGAGATTCTAATTCTTCCCGTTGGCTAGCTCGACCATTGATGTCCCATTTAACGATTTTTATAAATCTAGCCAATAGCAGATTTTCATGATCACTTGGGTAAGTAAGATGATTAGACTTCCTGTTTGTTTGACTAGGAAGTCTATATAGAGGACAGCTTCTCCAACTTGTCCACATCATCACTGCAAGGGAGTACTGGAATCGGCACCCAAATTCCTAGCCCATCCTCGCCTCAGGGAAGGAAATTTGCAGTACGTGAGGAAAAACCAGACGACCGCCAGTCCGTAGGTTTGATTCGAGCATTATTTGCAGAACTACGATTCACTCTTTGCCTCTGTGTCCTTTCTAGGATTTCCCCATATACTCGGCAACTCTTGTGCTTGGCCGGGTAATCTGACTGACATAAAGGACAAATAGTTGGAGTAATTCCATCCTTTTTTGGACAGTCCGCTGTCCTATGGCCTTCTGCACACTTTACGCAGCGAAGGGTCGTAAACAATTATTTTTTGTATGCCCGTACTGCTGGCAGTGCATGCATTGTGCTAAACCTGGCGGCTTTCTTCGTGTTTCGAATGAAACATTCCAGTTAGCTACATACTTCAACTTAATTAGTTATCTCTATTGTTTTCTAAGGGCTCGAGGTTTACAAAGAGAGTCGATGTCTATTCCTTTGGTATTCTAAGACCTACATTCAATATGCTTCTACGACTATGCTCCTCTATCTCCTCTTTGATCATTTCCTCCGAGATGGAGTAGTGTAGGTTCCTGACAACAAATCGAAAGGATTTTTGGTCCTTTCTTGTGAACGTATGTCCAAATAACCCTTGCTCACCCTTCATACAGAACCAATATGAATCTTTTTGTACATCTCAATATCCTTTGAAACAATTTGGAGTTGTTTGACACCGACTAGCCGCACATTGTAATCGCCCTTTGTTACAACTATTTTCACTAGTTCATAAAGCCTCAGAATGTCAGTGATCCCATACAGCTCAATAAGAAAGGTCTGATAGTTTTCATCTGGCTCACATTGATGCTGGTATCTTTTACCAGCATCAATTTGTCTCGACGAAGATAAATTATTAGAGTCATTGTTGGGATTCTGTGGTCTACATCTTCGAGATATGGGTACAGTCTGCCATGAAACTAATTGGGAGTCCATAATTTTACCCTCGTTATTGCTACTTGTGTCCCCGGTTAAATTGGCAACAATGTTGTCTCTAATTAATTTCCTGCGAGTAAAACTTGATTAAAAAAAATATATATACATATATATCTATATAAAAGCCGATTTTTATAGTTAAGGGTTAGCGTCTCCATCTTTCATCCAGGGATCATCCAGGGTTTGAATCCAGGCATGATATATTTCATACGCTTCAAATATTCATTTTTATATTTCCATTTGCATGCATCTCTGTAAGCTTCTGAGGTAAATTAATTCATCGAGCAAATAAAAAAAAAAATAGAGTACGCGCACACGCACACACAGAGATACAATATTTTGCTAGCTTGCTTTCAAATGAAATTTGTTGTACAGTACATGAAGTTACACAACAAAACGATTCTTCTACGAGAAAAAAGATTAATGAATGAATTAATGAGGATGTGAACTGAATTTCCCATGTACTTAAGATTTAGTTACGATCTTATTAATTTTGTCGATAAAAATCTCATATTAATTTAACGAAAGTAAATAATTTCAATTTATCTCTATTTCATTTTTACACTTAATATTTCTAAGTAAATTATTATTTAGGGATAAAGTAAATAAATTTCATTATTTTATGAGGTATTAAATAAAGTGTTTGATTTCACAATCACTATATTACTTACTAAATCGTCGGTTATATTTTCCTTTCACGTCGTAAAGAAGTCAGTAGGTGACAACTTGTTACATAACCAACACCATAACTGTTATATCTGCTTATTAATTATGCGTAAAAAAACAAAGCTTATAAATATTTGTTTTAATCATTTTTTCTTTTTACAAATAAAATAAATTGTGAAAGTATCCTTACAATGTTATTTTATATAAAAATAAAATTACACATTTTATACCTTTCTAGAAGTTATTTATTTAAATTTTAATGTTAAATCTGGTCCCTAAAATTTGATTATTTATTGAATTACATTTATAATTTATTCTTAAAATTTCGTTTCTACATCAGATAACGTATTTAATTGTTTACACGATTTAAACCTTTAGAATTTTGTTAAATTCCTTTTTTAATTATTTTTTAACCATTCCAGTAAATATTATCAGAAATATGAAACTCTTTAAGTATTCAGTTGCCAGCAATGAATGTAATAATATGATTTATTAAAAATAAAAATAGGTAAATTGTAAGTTGAGAATGTAAGTTTTGGATTGTTTGAGGTAAAATTTTATACTGCGATATTTCCCCTCAAAAATAATTTTTAATAACATTAATATAACGTTTTTTTATTAAACTTTTTAGTAAAATAATGTTTAGAACTTTTTTTTTTTAATTATGTTGAATTAAATGGCTTTCCTCCTTGTACCACTTAAAGGAATAAACAAGCGGATCGCCTGTGAGAGTGGATGCCAACCACAGCCCATCCTGCCTGTTGCATAGTGCGAAACGAATGGTCTGCAGTGCTTTCATGGAAAGAGCGAGAGCATCAAAGTTTAGATTGTGGTGACAAACACTGGGCGTCAATGCTCAACCCTAAAAAACGACCTCCACTGACTTTCCTAGAGCGTTAACAGTGGCATGTTTTAGGCTAGCCACTGGACACGATTATTTCGGACACTATCTAAACAGAATAGGAGTGGCTGAGACTTAACAGTGCGTCCTATGCAACGAAGAAGAAATGACAGTCAATTATATATTTGTATGTCCGGCAACTTTACCTACGGTAACTGACAAGAGCCATGTTAATATGGCGGCTGTGTATTGGACTATGAGGAATAAAATGGCAGAAATGCCTTTTCTGGCGTACAGAAAAAACTCATAAGAAATATTCTATCAAAATTCTGGAAAATAATTTACCGTAGATTTAAATTTTTATTTGGTTAAATTCTTTCTTCACAATATCTCCTCCCCCCTTTTTTTGCTACAAGACTATACCTTTATGAGTATACAAAAAAAAGTCTAAAGAAAGGTTAGAATAAAGACGGAAAATATTTATCTGAATTTTAAATTAAAAAAATATGTATAAAATTTCTAAAAACATATTTGTTTTACCCAGCCTTCTGTCTTAATAATTATTTTGTTTAAATTTATGAGTGTAAAGACAAAAAAGAAATGTAATGTTTTAAGAACCTTTCCTGTTTATTTTAAATTAACATTTTAATCAGGGTTACATGTAATTTTTCCTGTAAATTTCTTAAAAATAGATGCTGGGCCTGTTTTAAAATTGATTTTAAATTATTACTGACGTCCGGATTTACGTAAATCAAGATTTTGATATTAATTCGAATCAAGTTTTGTATGAAACAAATGAGACATAAAAAAGGGCACAGTTTAAGAAATGTGTAAATTTTCTTGAGAAAATGTCCATCCATGTTTGAAAGTGAGAGAATGGGATCATTTTTAAAATAAAATTCTTATAAAAACGTTTTTTTTCAAATCAACAAGGTTTTTCTACTTTATGTAAAACATTTTTAAGAATTCGCACGTAGAGTTCGATCACGATGATAGTCTGATATTAAAGTCATTACTTACTTTAATTCAGTACAGATTGTGTTAAATGCTCAACACAGCATGTGTAACATTTATTGGATTCTAAAAAATCTGATGTGGATACCACCTTACTTCGATATACGCCTATTAAATTACATAAACACATTTTTTTTTAAAATGAAGAGTACATAAAATTTTATTTCTTTATTAATTTCTGATATTTTTTCATATTTATTTTTTTTATTGTTATTGAATTATTATTTATTGCAAAAGATTTTTTTTTATAATTAGAGGTTAATAATTATTTATAAATCAATATATTTAAATTAATAAAAAAGAAGATGAAGTCTGATTCGAACCGTAGTGCTTAGCCCTTTGTAAGATCCAAATATTTCGTTAATTAAAATTTTACTTGGCTGTAACTATGGAACAGATGAAAATAAGTACCACTTATGATATATCATTGAAAAGCTCTCAATGAGGGCTTATTACTGCAGTTAAGAAAAAGTCCAAAATCAAATTTTTTTTTAATTTTGTGCTTTCTTGGACACTTTTGGTTCAGTCGATTCCAATCAAAAGGGAAGGTGCACAACTAGATGTTACAACAGTCCTAAATCCAACATTTCAACATTCTACGGCTAATCGTTTTTGAGTTATACGAGATACATACTACATACGTACGTACAGACGTCACGCTGAAACTAATCAAAATGGATTCAGGGTTGGTCAAAATGAATATTTCTGTTGAAATCTGAAAACCATAATTTTTCGTGAATACAATACTTCCTTAACTTCGTACAACGAAGTAAACATAATTCCTTATTTTGATTGCTAAATAAATCATACTAGTATTAACGCGCGTTTAATCTACGTTTTCGGATGAATTTACAGATTTAAAGTAAGACGCATAATATTATAATCTTAACAGAATAATTGTTTTAAGTATTTTCAATATCGTCTAGTTTATTGAAATATATCGTGTCCAAAAATAGATCTGTTATATTTTTTTTAACTTAAATCATCTATTTTATAAGAATTAAAAATTTTTTAACGCTCTTTATATATATATATATATATATATATATATATATATATATATATATATATATATATATATATATATATATGACCTGAATTTGTTGCACAGGTAAATAAATGTTAGTTCATTCTGTCCAAGAGGTCAGGTGATAAGCAATGCATTGGTGAAGTACAATGGAAGATGTGGAGACTTACCCCTCCCAACTAAAAGAACCAGTTGGCCAGTCTTCTGTATATCTTTGTAGAGTCCAATTGCAGACACCGCTTCATTTCTCCGTAGTAATTAACAAACAATGCGACCTTAAAAAATACACAGACGAGTTACCTGCCTTTTAAAACCGGGGAGATGAAGAAATGAATATAAAAAAGTCTAGAAATAAAATACGACGATAATGGTGTGGGGAAGGAAACAAGCTGTTACGATTGTGAGTGAACGCGTTTTTTTTCTTTTTTTGGTTTTCTGTCAAACCGATCGGTTGTTGTTGCTGTGACTCCGCTGCATTTGACGACAAATTAACGGACGAGCGGTTTCAGGCGGATGCATTCGACCAATGAGTCACCGAGACCTTAGTTGTTTTTTATTCTACTGCACCGACTCATCTCACTTTGTGACCGTTGTCTCTTTACAAGTGTCCTGATCTAACAAGATGATGACCTGAAAAAAATTTTAAATTCTTATTGTATTTAATATTGAGAGTACAGTTTAACTAATCTTTTTTTTTGCTTTTTTTCATGAAATAGCGTAATAAGAATTTTATTTATTTAATTTTTACTTTATAAATATTTATCATTTTTTATCATTAACATTTTTTTTAATACTTCCCCATAAATTATTAATTTAATAAGTACATTTTTATATTGTTCTCATTTATTTGACTTCAATATCAGTAAATATAACTCATCACATAAAAAAAAGGTTTTACCATAAGAACATGCAACAGTTAGTTCATCTTATAATGAACCAGTTCTTCATATAAAAACTTTTGTACACACTACTTAGATTCTTTACACCATCATTGTATCAACCGCTCTCTGTATTAAAAAAAAAAAATAAAAAAAAAACAATCCTGTTTATTTTTGTATGATTATAAATAAATTTTATAAAGTCAATTATAGGTATATATACTTGTTTTTTGACTTTAGTCAATTGACTGGTTTTATGCAGCTCTCCGAGATTCCCTACAAGTGCTAGTTGTTTAATTTCGGTATAAGCCCTACATCCTACACCCCTAACAATTTGTTTTACATATTCCAAACGTTGCCTGCCTGTACAATTTTTTCCTTCTACCTATCTCTCCAATATTAAAGCGACTATTCCAGGATGCATTAATATGCGGCTTATAAGTCTGTCTCTTCTTTTAACTATATATTTCCAACTGTTTCTTTCTTCTTCAATTTCCCGCAACACCTCTTAATTTGTCACTTTATCCAGTCATCTGATTTTTAACATTCTCCTGTAGCACCACATTTCAAAAGCTTCTAATCTTTTCTTCTCAGGAACTCCGATCGTCCAAGTTTCACTTCCACGCTCCAAAGATATAACTTTCAGAAATATTTTCCTGACGTTTAAATTAATTTTTAATGTAAAAAATTATATTTCTGACTGAAGGCTCGATTCGCCTGTGCTATTCGGGATTTTATATCGCTCCTGCTTCGTCCATCTTTAGTAATTCTGCTTCCCAAATAACAAAATTCATCTACCTCTGTAATCTTTTCTCATTATTTCTACATTTCATTACTTTCGTTTTTTTCTTGTTTATTTTCCTGCGGTAGTTCTTGGGTAGGACATCATTCATGCCATTCATTGTTTCTTCTAAATCTTTTTTACTCTCAGGTAGAATTACTATATCATCAGCAAATCGTAGCATCTTTATCTTTTCACCTTGTACTGTTACTCCGGATCTAAATTATTCTTTAACATCATTAACTGCTAGTTCTATGAAAAGATTAAAAAGTAACAGGAATAGGGAACATACTTGTCGGACTCCATTTTTTAATGCGGTTTCTTTCTTATGTTCTTCAATTATTACTGTTGCTGTTTGTTTCCTGTAAATGTTAGCAATCGTTCTTCTATCTCTGTACTTCAACCATAATTTTTTTAAAATGCTAAACATTTTATTCCAGTCTACGTTATCGAATGCCTTGGTCTATAAATGCCAAGTGTGTTGGTTTGTTTTTCTTTAATCTTCGTTCTACTATTAATCTGAGCGCTAAAATTGCTTCCCTTGTTGCAATACTTTTCCTGAAACCAAATTGGTCTTCTGCTAACATTTGTTCCACTCTCTTCTCCATTCTTCTGTACAGAATTCTAGTTAAGATTTTTGATACATGGCTAGTTAAACTAATTGTTCTGTATTCTTCACATTTATCTGCTTCTGCTTTCTTTGGTATCATGACTATAACACTCTTTTTGAAATCTGACGGAACTTCCCCTTTTTCGTAAATATTGAACACCAGGTTGTATAATCTATCAGTCAGTTCTTTCCCACATACGTTTGCATTAATAATTCTTGAGAGGTTTCAATGAAGACTTTTCTTTGCATGTAATTTATTTATTGTAATCAAATTAACTTATGGATCCGGTTAACTGAAAATGATAGTAAATAAAATTAACTTTACTGACAAAAAAAGTTATTTAGTAATGGAATTTTAGTGTAATTCACATAAAGTATTTTCAAATAAAAATTTTAGAAAAATCTATTTGAAAAATTCGTCCTTCTGCATTCCAACGAGAATGAAGCAGTAATTCATTTTATTAACAAGAAGTATGTATTAGGAAATACTTCATGCTTGAAATAGTTCTCTTTATATAATTATTACTTCCTTCTGCGAAGTAAAGGAAATATTGTGATACCGAAAAATTTCTGAATCCATATTTCAACGGAAATATCCATTTTGATCATCCCTGAATCCATTTTGACTAGTTTCGGCGTGACGTCTGTACGTACGTACGTATGTATCTTGCATAACTCAAAAACAATTAGCCATAGGATGTTGAAATTTTGGATTAAGGACTATTGTAACATCTAGTTATGCACCTCCCCTTTTGATTGCAATCGACTGGATCAAAAATGTCCAAAAACGGCCAAAATCAAAACATTTGGATTTTGGAACCTTTCTTAACTGCAGTAGTAAACCCTTATTGAGAGTTTTTCAACGATATATCATAAGTGGAACTTATTTTCATTGATTCCAAGTTTTAGCCAAATAGAATTTTAATTAATGGAATGTTGATCTTAATATGGAAATTTTTCGAACGGGATCATTTTTCGAATTCAACGACTTTCCTTTTTCTGTAACGTTTTTTTTTTTTTTTTATTATAAAAAGTTTTACAATAAATATTAATTCAATAATAACAATAAAAAAAATATATATATGAAAAAAATTAGAAGTTATTAGTGGAATAAAAGTTTATGTACTTTTAAAAATGTGTATATGTAATTTACATAATAGGCGTGGGAGAATATCATGTGGTGTCCACATCAGATTTTTTTTTTTTTTTTAATCTTCTTATTCCTAATCAACATGCAGCATTTCGCTTTTTGCGTTAGTTTGTTTGCCTTATTTTTTATACGAGAATTTTTTTTTTTGTAAGTATATCTTATTTCAAATAAAACTAACAATTCTTAAATAAAATAAACTTAAAAAAATTCAGTTTGAATGAAACCTTGATGAAAAAACTAATACTGTTTAATTTTTCTTGAAGAATAAAAAAAACAATTAAAAAAAGGTTTGTTCTACTTAATTTTTTTTTATATTTTATTTTTATTAACTTAGTTTAAATTGCAAATTGCTTAATAAATATTAACACGTTTATATCTTTAATTAAAATTTTAATAAATATTCTACGACTTACATCACGTAGCAAAATAATTATTATTCATTATTTTGGTTATTAACCAAAATAAAAATAAAAAATCGTGTCATTTGTTATCAATTATTAATGTACTCTTTAATTAGGATAGGACTGACTTATATTTCATGTGTCTACTTACTAAGGTCAGTTAATACAGAAAGTTAAACCATACTAAACAAAGGATTATCATTTTAGTTTCACTTGGATAAATAATCTTTGCAGCTTATGAAAAATGCCAGTCCTTACAGGGAATTCTAATTCAGCGGATGAAAGGCAGGTAGGTTATTACTTCGCCACAGAGGACTGAAAAAAATAAATCGAAATTGTATATTAGATAAATGTAAATTAAACAAAGCTGTACTATGCTTAATCGAGTTGTATGTTGAGTGAAGATGTATCGAAAAGAGCTCAGCCACCTGGTTGAGTGGTTTTTTCTTCTTACAATATTATATTTTGAAAAATTCATTATTAAATTTTTTATTATGTTTCATGCTTTAATCACTTTTCTACATTAAAAAAAAAAATAATTTTTTTTATGTAATTTTTACAAAAAGTATAGTTTCTTGTTTTCCCACGTTTACACCAAGAAGCTAGGTTGTATGTTTGGCCATGTAAGATTGTATATAATCCTTCTTACGTGTTATGTTTTTTTTTTTTTTTTACATAAATATTGCAGGGTTTGACAAAAAATCTTTCAGTTAAATATACATCTTGATGAAAAATCTACTATAGGAAATCTGGTATAGATGTTTTTAAATGCACTTAACTGAAATTTCGAATGATAATTTTGTTATGTTCTATCTTTGCACAGAATAAATAATTCTATCTAAAGTACACATATACACATACATATGACAGAATAGATATTTAAACACTGTCTTCAACCTGATTCTGTACACCTAATAGTAAAAAAACTTTAATAAAATAATTTTCGAATTAAATAAATATTTTCTATTAATTTTATCTAAATGTGTGTGTTGTGTGTGTGTGTGTGTGTGTGTGTGTGTGTGTGTGTGTGTGTGTGTGTGTGTGTGTGTGTGTGTATGTGTGTGAGACAGATTTAATTGACATAAAATAAGAGTATTATTGATATTTCAATAAAATTTAAATTTTGCATTTCGGTTATGGATGAAATTTAAAAAGTGCATTATTTATTATTGTGATGTTGCTGATAATAGATGTTAACTAATCGTTTGAACATGATGTTAAACGCATAAATGTGTGGTAAATTACTACTGTCAACGCAAATATAAAGACATATAAGGAAACTAAAATGATGTACACATTCAATTATTCTATTTAAATGAATGTCAAACGAACGCTAGATTCAGTTTGTTTTACTATAAACTGGAGTAAGTTTTAATACAATGAATCGGATATAATGTTTCATTTTTTATAAATTTGTAGAAGCAGATAAAAGAGAATAATGCAGAACAATTAGCTTAAGTAGTCATGCACCAAAAAATCGTAACTAGAATTTTGTACAGAAGAATTGAGAGGAGAGTGGAAGAAGTGTTAGTAGAAGACTATTTTGGTTTCAGGAAAAGTATAGAGACAAGGGAAACAATTTATGTCATGACAGTCATGACAGGTCGTAGGAGAATATCTGACATCCTAATTCGAGTAGGGGGTAATCTTGTCCAGCAACAGACTTCAGCCAAATATTTAGGGATCTGGCTTGACAAGAGGAGGAGTTTTACGGCACACGTGAATGAAATACGTAAACGAGCTGAATGTACGGTCAAAAATCTTAGCAGATTACTCGGTAATATGACAGGATCCAGAACTGCGAAGCGTAAGATTTACGCTCACGTAGTTAATTCCATCTTACTTTACGGTATACAAGTCTGGGAAAGAGCTCTGCGTGCCGACAAGAACAGAAGAGCCCTTGAAGGAATTCAACGGCGCATGGGCTTAAGAGTGATATGCGCATATTCTTCAGTCTCCACCGAGGCAGTACTCGTAATTGCAGGAGTTCCTCCGCTTAAACAACTGGCGGAGATGCGAGTGAGTATAACATGTGGACAACCTCCTAAAGAAGCATATGAAGAGATGCTGCGTAATTGGCAACATCGTTGGGATGTAGCCAACACGGGACGATGAACACATCGTTTGATACCTTTGATCCGACCATGGATAGAAAGGAAGTTCGGGGACATAAATTACTGGATAACGCAATTTTTTACAGGGCATGGGTCGTTCAGGTCCTATTTATGTGCGAGACTAAGGGTAGATAACAACAACTGTCCTTACTGTGAGGCTTATGATTCCCCTGAACATGTAGTATTTGAATGTAACCGTTGGACTGAAAGCAGGCAATCCTGTGTAAGACGTATAGGGCCATTATCTACGGAGAATGTGGTGGATAAAATGCTACTTAACGAGGATAACTTTAATGTGATCTCGTCGTTTATAACCGCAGTTATAAAGAAGAAAGATGAGGAAGCTCGTCAAGAAGAAACCGCTCGCTGATGACGGCTTGTCGTAGGTGGAATTTCCACCTACGAAATAAAAGAGCTAACCGGTGAACTGACCTGCCGTGCCGGACATACAGCCAGCGGGCGGGGAGGCGAGCTAGAGTAAAGGACACTCCTCTGGCGCGAGTCAAACTTGATTGTAGATCCGTTCCAGAGGAGTAGGTGGGAATATAAAAAAAAATAAAATAAAAAAAAGATTAATAGTAGAAGGAAGATTAAAGAAAACCAAACCAACATACTTGGCATTTATAGAACTAGAAAAGACATTCGATAATGTAGACTGAAATAAGATGTTCAGCATTTAAAAAAAAATTAGGGTTCAACTACAGAGATAAAAGAACAGTTGCTAACATTTACAGGAACCAAACAGCAACAGTAATAATTGAAGAACATAAGAAAGAAGCAGAAATAAGAAAGGGAGTCCGACAAGGATGTTCCCTATCACCGTTACTTTTTAATCTTTACATAGAACTAGCAGTTAATGATGTTAAAGAACAATTTAGATCCGGAGTAACAGTACAAGTTGAAAAGATGAAGATGCTACGATTTGCTGATGATATAGTAATTCTATCTGAGAGTAAAAAAGATTTAGAAG
This sequence comes from Lycorma delicatula, assembly GCF_047948215.1. Classification (NCBI taxonomy): domain Eukaryota; kingdom Metazoa; phylum Arthropoda; class Insecta; order Hemiptera; family Fulgoridae; genus Lycorma; species Lycorma delicatula. The sequence continues at coordinate 211,332,145 of NC_134457.1, forward strand.
GAACAATGAACGGCATGGATGAATTTCTACGCAGAAATACAGGATGAAAATAAGCAAGAACAAAACGAAAGTAATGAAATGTAGTAGAAATGATTACGGAGGTAGAAGAATTTTGTTATTTGGGATGTAGAATTACTAAAGATGGACGAAGCAGGAGCGAAATAAAAAGCCGAATAGTACAGGTGAAACGAGCTTTCAGACAGAAATATAATTTGTTTACATCAAAAATTAGTCTAAACGTCAGGAAAACATTTTTGAAAACATATGTTTGGAGCATAGCTTTATACGGAAGTGAAACTTGGACGATCGGAGTACCCGAGAAGAATAGATTAGAAGCTTTTGAAATGTGGTACTACAGGAGAATGTTAAAAATCAGATGGGCGGATAAAGTGACAAATTAAGAGGTGTTGCGGCAAATTGAAGAAGAAAGAAACAGTTGGAAATAAATAGTTAAAAGAAGAGACAGACTTATAGGCCGCATATTAAGGCATCCTGGAATAGTCGCTTTAATATTGGAGAGACAGGTAGGTAGAAGGAAAAAATTGTGCAGGCAAGCAACGTTTGGATTATGTAAAAAAAAATTGTTAGGGATGTAAGATGTTGGGTATATACTGAACTGAAACGACTAGCACTTGATGAGAATCTTGGAGAGCTGCACCAAACCAGGCAAATGACTGAAGACAAAAAATTTAAAAAATTAAATTTGTAAAAAATATTTTTATTTCTATTTATTTGAAATTATAACCTCTAATTTTTTATTGAATTTTCGTTATTTTGTATAAAATTCCACGTAATTTCGTATTTTCTAATCCCAGCCTTTTGCTAATTATAAATATAATACAAAACGTTATACTTTTTTACTATTAAAAAAATATTTTGTGTAAGAGGAATTTAAATGTTAAAAATATAATCTTTTAAGAAAAGTATTTATTGTATGTTTGTTCATATTTTATTTGTTTTGTTTATTTAATAGATCATTATTTATGACAGGAAGTACAAATATAAATATTTAACAGTAATAAAATAATAATTCTAAAAAACTGATATTAATATTACGTATTATATAAATGGATTTAATTTAAGGTGTGCTTATGTAATTATGTAAGTGTATTATAAATTAAAAAGAAAAAAACATGTTTGAATAATTTCACTTTCTTACAGTATGTTATAAAAAAAAACAAAAAAAAAAACGGTTAGTTGAAGGTTTATGATAATAAAGAGGGTGGTGCTCGTTACATAACTGTAAAGCGTAGCATACGTATATTGAGATGGTGGCCGCCAATCTTATAGTTTTACTAGACAGTATTCTACACTTTCTTACCAACCTATAGTTCTACTATTATACCTGGCTGGTACCTTAACACTTCCTCTACACAAAGATGAAGTACCGTTCACCGCCTCAAGCCATGTATATTCTACATCCATCACCCTATCCCCCTTCTTAAATGAATGAGTGAATGTTAATTAAGGGCTGACCCCTTTTAGGGCAAAGAAAAATTTTCAACAATTATTTATGTTTATTTTTTTATTTATTTACACTTTCATATTTATGTATCGTGTATTGTAAAATTATTTTATTTAAGCGTACGTAATTTAATGAGAATAAAATAACTTTGTACCGTAACAGTTAATAAGTGTAACCGTCAACGAACAGAAATATTCTTAGATAAGTAAGCTGATTGAAAAATCACTACAAGTGGATTATTATAGCTTTAAAAATATATGAAAACATTTTCTTAACTTTCCACAAATATAAATTATTTAATTTTAACTTATGAATAAAATTTAAAAAATAAAATTCTTATACAGTTCTGCGCAAGAAAACCGAATTTTCGTTTCCTACGCCCTCACTACTTCGCAATCAGGACGACTGATTTTCAGAGTACAACGCACTACATACGTTAGATTAACGAATAGACTCTAGCATTAAGATTAAACTCACTCACTGCATAAGCGTAAATGAAAAATACACTAATGCTAAGTCAACATAACTTCAAATTAAGGTTATGTTGTCTGTTGTCGACTTTAAATTTAGCGTAATTGAAGAACGACTCAACCAATCTTCATAAAATTTTCATTACCACAACTTAAGACAAACTACTACAGCATAGCTAAATTTCAATGATATTGATCAAGTTTTTGAGATCTTCGACCCACAAAATTGTCAAACGTTTAAACGATTTTTCGAACATATGTTTAAATTTTCAAACATAACTCGAGAACTACTTAACCAATGTTCTTCAAACTCTCGCATGCACAACTTAAAATACACTATTACAGCATATCTAAATTTCAATCAAATTGATCAAGTATTTTTGGAGATTTTCGAGCTGCAAATCTTATAAATACGCCTGCGTGTATATAAATATATATATATATTCAGGGTCCGGCATATAAATCTGACGATTTTGTAGTAATTCTTATGTTGGCACCACTGTCAATGAGAAGGCGGGAGTGTTGTACATCGACAGGTCTATTCATGCTATTTCAGTAGCCAGTATGTCGTAATCGGGTGAACAACGAGCGTTTGTGATTGAAGCCTCTTTTAAAAATAATGACTGTTATTGTAACAGCGTTTATTTCGTAGACATTTCAATTTAAATCGACACGCGTTTGTTCCTAGTAGGAATACGATATTGTTGCGGGTGAAGAGTTTTAGGAACACATCGTCTGCTTTAAAAATGAAACTAACAGGCTGAAAACGGACTGTGAGAACGCCTGAAAACATTAACGCTGTAAGATTAGCTGTTACGCATCTCCACGACGTTCAGCAGCGAGACATGCTCCTGCGCTAGCCATTTCTGATCGAAGTGTACGACGAATTCTTCATGTTGACCTGAAATTCCATCCGTATAAGATTATGTTAGTGCAGCAACTTAATGCAAATGATTGGGCGTCTCGCAAAGCAGCTTGCGAGATCATCCTCGAAAATGTCCATCGGGATGCCATTATTCTTTTAAGTGACGAGACACATTTGCATCTGTCAGGATTTGTGAATAAATAAAATTACCGTTATTGGGCTTCGCATAATCCACGACAAATTCTTGAAAAACCACTTCACAGTCAATATGTTACAGTGTGGTGTGCGGTTTCAAAGTTCGGCATAATTGGCCCGTATTTTTTTGAGGAGTTAAATCGCAGTAACAGTAACATCTCATCGATACGTAAACATGTTGAATGAATTTCTGCGACCGAAACTGAATGACTTTTAAGGACTTGAAATTTGGTTTCAACAGGATGGTGCCACCGCCGATACGGCGAGAATCGCAATGGATGTTCTGCGAAAAACCTTTCCTGGACGTTTGATTTCCCGATTTGGCGAAATTCCTTGGCCAACGCGTTCACCTAATTTGGTTGTTTGTGATTTTTTTCTGTCTGGATATCTCAAACATAAAGTCTTCAGTAGTCGACCACAGTCAATTGCAGATCTCAAGGAGGCCATTCAACGTGAAATTGAAGCAGTTCCACAAGTGATGATTGAGCGAGCAATGTCAAATTTTAGAATGAGGTTAAGTGAATGTGTGAGGAATAATGGAAAACATTTTGACGACATAATATTCAAATAAAAAATAATCTATGTCAGTAATTCACTATAAATGGCAAAAATTTATCTTTAATTTGATATATTAAATTTTTTAATAGTACGAAACACAGTTTAATTATTATCCCTCAAAAATCGTCAGGTTTATTTGTCAGACCCTGTATATATATATATATATATATATATATATATATATATATAAATATATATATATAAATAAGGAAATTATAATATAAGTGGATGGTATTTTCATACTCCTTATATCTTAAAACATAGTTAAAGTTCAATTTCACCCCCCAGTCCCACAATTCTACCAAAAGTAATATACCGTACTTTATTCGAGAAGTCGGTAAAAAAAAAAAAAAAAACTTGTAATAAATTTATTTATAATTTTGTACCTTCACAGGTTTTGCAGTCTTTTATATATTCCGTCCTCATATTCTTAAACATCAGAATAACTGCGTCTTAAATCCGCACCTTATGATTAAAGCTAATGATTTTAGAAAAATCCTTAAAAAGAATAGGCAAAGAAACCCCCTATCGTAATAATAAAAAAAACCATATAAAAATACATTAAAATTTGACCTATCATGCTTGAAATTTTTAATAAAATTGCTTATATAAATCATAAACAATATTTGTCAAATGAAGGATAAAAATCATCGTTTTCTCTCATAAATAAAAGAAGAAAATTCCAAGGGAAGTTATTTTAAATATAATTATAGTCTGTTGAATTTTTATGTTGTTAAAATATATCCTTAGAATGTAAATTTAAAAACAGATTCATAAAAAAGGTAGCGGTTTTTCCTGGAAAAGGAATCAGTAGTGAATACTAAATTTCCATGGAAAACTAGAATTTCAATTTTATAAATTTATATTCCTGGTTAAAATCACTTCATTATCCAAATTTTTCTTTAAACCAGGTTTTAAACTTCATGAATAATTTCACAAAAAGAGAAAAAAAAATACAAAAAATCAATATAAATGAGCTTACATGATAATTGGTACGTATTGAGACATTGGGCATATCAATTTAGTTTCTGAAAAATTTACATCTAAATCTTTCTAAAATTAAACTTAAAAAAATTTTTATTTTTATGCGATGTTGTAGCCGAAAGAACTTCCTCAATAAAATTTACGTCTAATAAGTTGTCAGCGATTTGGCTTCTATTTTATTGATCAATTTCATTAAAAATACATCAGTCTCCTACTTCATTATAAAACAATAAATCTCTGTATTAGACCGTTGATATTTTGGGAACCCTTAATCAAATTTTGATATCGAAATTCTAGAATAAAGCCCATTCGACTTTCTTAATCATATTTTCGAGGGTAGTTATTCATCTTTCTTCAACAGAACATGATTTAGACACCAGTTTACAATATTTCTTCACGAAAAGAAAGACTGAAAGATTCGTCAAGTTTTCATTATAATCCTTATTTTTCGATCAATATTTGAGTAATCTGGATAAATTTTCGTTTAAAAACTTCCTAACAGTTAAATAAATACATCCTTGTTCTTCTTCTCTACTTTGATCCCCAGCTGATGACTGGAAGGGGCGACTGGCCGCACAACCAATACGCTTCTGTGGGTCCCGTAGGATTCCGAACTTTGCTCACAACGCTTTTCCATGCTTTACGGTACATAGCGATGATCCTGGATTGGTCGAGGTCAATTCGAGGAATCCTCAGGTCATCTGCAACTTGTTTTATCCAAGTTTTCTTTGGCGCAGATCTTTGAATCTTTCACTAAGTAGGACGTTGCCTACAGAGGAGTCTTTGCGGCAAGCGAGCAGGGTCCATCCGGCACACATGACAGAACCATCTCAGCCTCCGCGTTTGGATCTACTCTTCAACGGTTGGTTATTGCCCGTATCTAAATCTGATAACTTCATTCCGGTTACGGTCATAAAGTCAGATCCGTATCATCTGCCGAAGGCACCACATTTAGAAAACCTCTAGCCGAGTCAAGTCTGTTTGAAGGAGAGTTCAAGTTTCTAACCGATAGAAGTGAATTGGGATGGTTAATTATAATCATCTGGATAATTGCATTTAATCAATTAATTAAATAAATATATTGGTTAACTGATCATTAAGATCCGTCCAGGCGTTCTTGAATTATAAGCAAAAAATTTATAAATATACATGTAATTACAAAAAACACGATTATTCTGATTTTTACAAGCTATATTTCCGTACATTACTCATCTTTTTTTTTTTTTGTTACAGTTGATGTAGTAGAGGCTTTACAAGAGTTTTGGCAGATGAAACAAACGAGAGGTGCAGATTTAAGGAATGGTGCCCTAGTCATATATGAATCGGTACCGTCTGCCAGCGCACCTTACGTTTGTTATGTTACTCTACCAGGAGGCTCATGTTTTGGCAGTTTTCAAGTAAGTTAAATTCAATTTAAATATTTCTTATGTAATAAGCTAATAATCTAATCGGGTATGATTTAATGAATTTAAATAAAAAATGTATTAAGAATTAATTTCGCTATGAAACTAAACTAGCCCTACAGATAGCTTTGCTCCGATCCCCAAAAGTACGGTCAAATTTTTTTTGATGAATTTGTACCAAAAGAGACAAGGTAACCTTTTTTTGACGTGAAAAGTCTTTAAAATCACACCGAAACATACGGGTACCAGAACAGAAATTTGCAGCGTAACGAAGAGGTCTATATCGTTCTGCCTTCATAATTCCCTAACTATTAGTTTCAGAGACGTAGATGCGGTGTCATTTTATAACTTACCCGGTCAGCTTGCCGATACAACTTTGATTTTGCGTTACTGGCGAGCGGGTTGACGGAGAGGGCGTACAGCGCAGATCGGCCAAAACTGGCGCTCTCGCATTTTCATTCAGTATAGCCCACGACTTAGACGTGATAGCGCGGCGATTCTAGTGTTTTTGTTTAAATTTTGTCGAGATAGATCGATTTAAGTAATAAGTGTGTTTTAAACAATATTTATACGTAAAAAATTAAAGTAAACATGTAAGAAAATATAAAAATTCAGAAAGCCAACCGAAATTATAAATTACGCATATCGTTGGAAAGGGGAGGTTGTGGGCCACGCACAAGTAACCGAATATGCCCGCTGCCGAGCGAGCGAGACTTTTTCGGGAGCGTCGGAACGGCGCGCTCAGTGAACGTCGCCGACGGCGTGAGCACCTCTACCGCTGCTTATTATGCCTTATGTCTCGTACTTCTCATATCACAGACCGATGTAGAAGAAAACTGTCGTCAAATATTTTTTTTTCACCCTACCCCCTGGCCGGATCCATAACAAAGCAAAGCATAGCCGCCCAGGAGGTTGTCTACTCAAACGAGCCTCCGCGTCAGCCAACCATAAGTCTAGTCTGACTGTCAGCTCGTCGGTTAGATCTTGTTATTGCCTGCCTCTAACCCCTAGGGCGGGGTATCCAAGCCCGACTATGTCGTTCTGTACTCCACATCAGAAGCCGGGGCTCGGTCTTGACGCCAATGCCTCTAGTGAGTGCCATGTACAGGGTACATGGCACTCGCACCGGATCTCGGTATTTCTCGCGAAGGATGAGAGAACCTCAGTGCCTGATCACTGCCGTTCATCCGTGCAAGCACAGACGAACGGTAGCTCCGCAGGGGGCTGTTCCTCAGCCCCTCGCCGTCTCATTCTCCCTGGCTTTGTGCTGGCGTATCCGTGTCACAAAGTCATTTGCCGCACGAAACCTCTGCCCGCGATGACATACAGTCTATGATTGTGTTAACTGTAAGGGGCCTAGTCACCAACTCACAGCAGCGACGTTCAGTAGCTCACGTCCAGCAGTCGAACACGACGTGTTCCGGTGTATCGAATTCTTCGCAAGAAAGACAGTGTCGTAAAATATTATTCGAAATACATATCACGTACCATTTAGTGTGTTTTATGTTAAAATTAAATTTAATACGCAGTCAATGTCTCGTTTTTATTTTAATCCGATACACTAAAAGCAACTCGTTGACATACAGTCCGACCAATTTATCTGTAGAATTGGCCAAATGAAGGAACCAAAATTTTCCATGGAGCCTTTCAGTTTTGTTCAGAAAATACGACGGTGGCTCTCCCATTTAACTCTACAGATAAGTCGGTCCTGTAGCTCGGAGGAACTTCATCCAAGGTCTGTAACATTTCACGTTAAATCAACGACCATGCGCCCCGACACAGCCCCACCCGATTTTTTTTATTAATTTTCATGAAAATCAAAAAAACTGTTTACACATGAAGTACCTGTAATGAGCAGTAGAAAGACTGATTTGCTGATCATTAGACTGAAAAATATTCATTCTTGAATGGCAGTAAATGTTCATTAGTTGTTGTCTCAATGACTTCCCACAGCCGTGTTCCGATCGATATGAGAATAATATTTAAACCGCAATGAAAATATGATAATATTTTTAATACGAAATATGTATTATGTATATTTTTTACGACATAAAATCGCAAAAAATTTTTATGGCGTGTTGAAAAAATCAAAATGATTGATTATAGAGGCCGTTTTCTCAAAAAAATTGTTCGCAACTTTGCACGAAGTGCGATATCAACTGAAAAGAAATTTTCAAATATATTTTTCTTCATTTGCCTGCAAGTTTCTGTAATAATCATGCTGAATAATTATTTAAACAAAATTAATCTATTAATCTGACAACCAATATAAAGGTGTAATTTAAAATTACATATCAGAAATTCTGAACCAAAATCAAAAAATTGCTTGAAGGTTAATAAGAAAACATTAAAAGTAAAATCTAGTGTTATAAACAAGCAAAAAATAATAAATATACTCTGATGCTAGTGGTTATTGATTTAAAAAAAAATTTTAACGGTTTTTTTAAATTTGTTAGTAGAATGTAACTACTTTTTATAATCGCCAGAATGACTACAGCTGTAACTTCATATTAAAGAAATATTAAAGTCCCTCAAATTTAATTCAGTCTTCCTTATGCCCCCTCTACAGTAACTTCTATGGATGTGTTGATATAAACTAAAAAAAATTTTGTATTGTAGATCTGTATACAACTATGCCATTATTAAAATACGACTAACCGGAAAAATTTTAATTAATCAAAAAGTTTATTACAAAATATTTTGAAGATAAAAATTATTTTGGTAATAACGTTCTTAAACCTACCTGGTTGGTGTAGTGGTGAACGCGTCTTCCCAAATCAGCTGATTTGGAAGTCAAGTCTTCCAGCGTTCAAGTCCTAGTAAAAGCAGTTACTTTTATACGGATTTGAGTACTAGATCGTGGATACCGATGTTCTTTGGTAGTTCTCTTTTTTCCTGTTTAGCTTCCGGTAATTACCGTTTAGATAATACTTCAGAGGATGAATGAGGATGATATGTATGAGTGTAAATGAAGTGTAGAAAGAACACAGGTATCCACGATCTAGTATTCAAATCCGTGTATAAATAATTGTCTTTACTAGGACTTGAACGCTGGAACTTTCGACTTCCAAATCAGCTGATTGTGGGTTGTTCTTTGGTGGTTGGATTTCAATTAACCAACCATACGTCTCAGAAATGGTCGACCTGAGACAGTACAAGACTACACTTCATTTACACTCATACATATCATCCTCATTCATCCTCTGAAGTAGTACTTGAACGGTAATTCCCGGAGGCTAAAATGGAAAAAAAGAAAGGTAATAACGTTCTATTGAAATGACATGCAAGCAAAAAGTAATGACAACCAATGATATTAAGAAGGAGCCAGAATTTCCTGAATGTCTGTTAAAACGTACGCCTCATAAAAATTATTCTGTCAACGCTTTATATTTTTATTACAGCTACTGAAACATTTAGTTCAAATTTTACAGTAAAACAGAACAGAACTGATTTCAATTTTTCAAATGTATTTTGAAAATTAATTTTAAAGATAGCTGAAAAAAATTTCGAGTAAAATAATTTTAAGTATATAAATATTATTTGAGGAACACGTTATATAATTAGCAATGATAACAATGTTAACTGATCTTTGAACATTTCTGCAGTAAAATTACGTTTGCGAACAAAATGTATCTCTCAGAATTTAGTGGCATTTAATAGATGAATGTTTAATAAAATAAAAAACTGTTGATATTTTTGATAGCAACAAACGTTAAATTAAAATGTATTTGTATTTATAGGATCCGTTTTTTTTAAACCTCTGGTACTATCTTTAGGTATTGCTTCAGAGGATAAGATAAATGACAATTTTTGTAGCGTGTGAAATGCTATGTCTGACCGCGATTCGAACCCGGAACCTCCGGATGAAAGGCCGAGACGCTACCACTCGCGCCTCGAAGGCCGGCGCTGACAAGTTTAAGATCAAGTTTAAACGAACGGGTCTTCCGTTATTTTTGAAAAATATTCTTATCGATTCAATACGTTTTTATTAGAATTGTCTAAATGTTGAGATCATTTCAAAAGTATAAATATTTATTAAAGAAAATAACGAAATTTTTTCAAGAATATCATTCTACTAATAATTTAGGGAATACAAAATTTTCTAATTAATATAACTAACTACTCGATGTAATATCAGTACAATAATTTTTATCTACGCCGATTCTATTCCGTACACAATTTCTCTACCGAATTCTGGTTGATTGCTCACCACAGAATCCGTAAACCAATGCTTCTTATTATATCGATTGTTCATTACTGACGTCCGATAAGATTGGACTGTTGAAAGAATCTTGTCTGATATCATATCCATGCGTGCTGCTGCCTACCGTGCGTGTTTCTGCCGAGATAATTGAGGCTTCATTTCCACGGCTGGTCCGCGCAGTTGCGGTAATATTCTGACGGCGAGTGCCCGGGGGCGCGCCAGCGCGGGAACTATTCTTCCACTTCTTTCCCAACTTCTTTTGTTCTCTTTTTCCATTCTACGTTTATTAACATATTTGTTTTCTTTCCATTGCACACGGCAGCTCGAGGTGTTACACACTAATGATCTCGCTTAACAAACACTGAATTTTAAAACGGATAAATAAAAAATATTTTACCGTGAATGTTTTTCTGCGTGGTTTTCTAACTGTCTGCTGCATTCAGGAAATTAATTTTACTACCCTTATATAGCTTGCTGCTATATTGTGTAAGAATATTATTCTAAGATAATTCTTGGTTACAGCATAGACTCCAGTAATGATTTATGAACAATTTGAACTGTCATATGAGAAATGTGGGAGAACATATGTGCATTTTCTTTAATAAAAAATTATCTTGTATTTATTATATCATAATTATTGTGAAATTAATATCGCACCCTTGAAAAATATTTGATAATTTAATAAATCAAAATAATTTTAATCATTAAAAAATTCATTTTATTTATGGTTGCAATCCTTTTACTGACCAATTAAAAATAAAAGTAAAAATAAATTGTTCAAAACAAAAACTCTACAGTATTGTAAATCTTTTAATTAACTGACTTCCAAAAAGGAGGAGGTTCTCGATTTGACCGTATGTATTTTTTTTTGGTCAATTTTTACTCCCTTGTACAAAGTAAAGAAAGTATTCTAATCGCGAAAAATTTCGGTTTTCAGATTTCAACGTAAATGATCATTCCCGAATCGATTTTGGCTAGTTTCGGCGTGAGGTATGTACGTACATACGTACGTATGTATCTCGCATAACTCAAAAACGATTAGCCATAGAATGTTGAAATTTTGGATTTAGGGCTGTTGTAACATCTAGGTGTGCCCTCCCCTTTTTATTGCAATCGACTGTACCAAAAGTGTCCAAAAATGTCCAAAATCCAAATTGTTTTGGATTTATGACTTTTTCTTAATTGCAGTAATAATCCCTCATTGAGAGCTTTTCAAGTTATATAAGAAATGGCACTTATTTTCATTGGTTCCAAAGTTATAACCAAATCAAATTTTAATTGATGAAATATTTGGATCTTTCAAGGGGAAGGCACATCGGTTCAAATCAGACTTTATCTCCTTTTTCTAATTTTTTTTAATTTAAATATATTGATTTATTAATAATTATTAACCTCTGATTGTAGAAAAATTATTACAATAAATTATAGTTAAATAATAACAATAAAATAAAAATCCCTTTCAGCACGCCGGAAGGTGGAGGTAGATTTCACCAGTGCTAAGTAGAGGATAAAAAGATTTCCACCTTAAAATGAAGAAAAACTTCAAATTTACTCAATTTGCCAATGGTTGCATGTGAAAAAAGTTTCACATGTTTAGCCTACGACAAGCCTTCATCTTCTTATGATTCCAGAAATATTTTTGTTATTCCTTGCTGTAAAAAAATATGAAAAAATATCAGAAGTTATTAATGAAATAAAATTTTATGTACTTTTCATTTTAAAAATATGTGTATATGTAATTTAATAGGCGTACAAGGAAGTAATGTGGTGTCCACATCACATTTTTAACCTCCAATCGTCCAACTAAGTTTCTTTAGTTCTTCTAGTAATTCTGTTTTAAGTTTTCCCAGACTCTTTCTAAAATGGAAAGTTTTGTACATAGAAGATTTAAAAAAAGTTTTTTTCTTTTTATTTGTAACCACTATTGGATTATTGAAGCATAATAAATCTCATATTTACAGTATTTTAATATTAAAATTATTTAAACAATTCAACATTTCAGAGAGCCTTAACTGTTTGTTTCTTTGCATTCCTGTTCGTGTTAGGTAGATTTCACAAGAAAGCTACCTATTGTAATGAGTACCATGATTCGACTTCGGGAAAATTTCGCTATATCTTCGCGTTTCACATCCCGCAGATTTCAAAACCAACGTCAGTTCAAAAGTTTATATATATATATATATATATATATATATATGTAGTATATATTTCACTTTTATGTGAACTCAATATCTGCCGTAATTATGTACCAATCGCTTTCAAATTGATACATAAAATATAACGACCCAAAATCTCGGTTCAGTTCGTTAGTGGGAAAAATTGAACCATGGGGGTGGAAATGGTAGCTTTTTCGAAAAAATAAAATTTCACTATAACTTTCTTTTTAACTAAAATATCGAATTCGTTTAAAAATCCTACTATTTTTTGGATAAGGGCCTAACACTTATCTAAGTAAAGTATTTTGATATCACCAACCATTAGCCCATGGAGTGAAAAAAATGGGGTTTCGAAGACAAAACAAATCATACCTCCCTTAATAGGCACAGTATCAAATCGATTTAGTGTCCTTAATCCGCTAAGCATTACCTAAAACTTTTGTCTGAAACAATTTTTGATATGACCAACCCTTATGGCAAGGGAATACGAAAATATTGCTGGAATTTGTAAGAAGATGGGGCTTGTCGTATGCTAATTGGAAAACCTTTTTCACATGCAATCATTGTCGTATTGAATAAATTTGAAGTTTTACTTAACTTTAAGGTGGAAATCTTTTTTATCCCCTACTTAGCACCGGTGAAATCTAACTCCGCCTTCCGGCGTACCGAAAAGGATTTTTTTTTTATCAAAACGTACGTTTATCTCGTTTTCGTCTGTTATGTACTGCTTTCTTTATATAACTTTTTAGTAGACCTATCTATATTTTTAATAAATAAAAAATTTAAATGAGGTTAGAATTTGGAAAGAATTATTCTGATTAAAGAAAAAGCTGTAAACTGTAAAAACCAGGAACACATTTTCAATGTTTTTTAATTAGTCCTTTTTAATTTTGCGTCTTTAAAATGTCAAACTGTAATAATAATTATATTTTACATCTTATTCTGTTTTATTTGTTTTTTCTTGCACAAAATGCTAGTCTGTCTATTTCAGAAGTACAATTAAAAATTAGAAATTTAAAAATACTTCTATGCTAAATTTGATTGATTTTAAATTATAAGATGTAATAACTTGTTACGTCAATAATATTTAATGTGAATGAAAGTTTTTTTTTAATTCTTTTTATATGATTTATATACTTTGTAAATAAAATTTAACTAATTGGATGTTGTTACATAACATTTCAGTGAGCGGGTGTTTTACATTTGAATTAATCCCTACTTAAGTAATGATTTCACTTTTATTTGTACGTTCGCTTTTAAATTGGCCATTTATTTGATCAAACTGTCATTTAAGTACTTTTTTCGTATTGAACTTCGTTTGTTTTTATGTTTATAAAACTTCCTTTTATTAATTATAAATACTTTATTAATGTTTTCATTAAAATATCTTTTTTAATGTCATACAGATTAAACAACGGAAATAGAAACATATTAAAGACCGGTTAATTTATTCTGTTTTTAATGAATAATATTAAATTATAATCGTCTGATAAATACGATTTTTATTTTGTTATAAAATATAATAAAATAATGATCCTGTATCTAATTTTTTATTACTTATTATGTCTATATTTTATAAAATATAAACTTTAATTAGAAGTAAAACGTTAAAGCAACATTTTTTTTACTTCTTTCTTCGTAAAACAACATTAGATTTAAACTCTTTTTTTTTACATTATTTAATCAAAGTTTTTACCTTGCAATTATAATCAGGATAAATATTATAACAAAAATCTTACAAGAAAGTTATAATACTCTCCTGGCGTTGATTATTTATTCTTAGTGGAAAAATAATGATGCATAAAAAAGTTACCTAATCTTTCTTTTTGAGGTGGGGATAATTTATGATTAAGTTTTATTGCGAAATTATCATTATATGTTTAAATAAAAACAAAAAAAGTTTAAACAATTCTAAAAATCGGTATATTTTTATTATTTCCGCTCCCCCATCTTAAAAATAAACTTCCAACATTTTTCTTTTATTTCTCCACGTTTACTAAGTTAAATGGAAGTTAAAAATTAAATAATCCAACCGAAAATTATAAATTCCACTGAAAAATGTACATTAAAAGTTACATAAGACTTCTTTTTTTTAGGGGAGGGGTGAATTACGAGGACTATCTGAAAAGTTTTGAGCCTCAACATGAAGATGGCAGCACTCGTCAACAAAAGTTAGGGAATGTATTCGCTCATGCGTTGAAAAGTACTCAATAAAATTTCATCCACTTTGGACGCTCAGTTGTTTGATAATCGTTTGAGCAAATCATTGTGAGTGTTTTTTTGTGAAAATGGAAAAAAATCGAATATCGTACCGTGATTAAATACATGCATTTTAAAGAAAATATGCCTAAACAAATTAAAACCGGGTTGGACGCTGTTTACGGGGACTCTGTCCTATCATTTGCCACCGTGAAAAGATGGGCCGCTGAATTTAAAAATAGTCGTATCAACTTGGTTGTTGATGAGCGTTTGGGACGGCCAACTGCAACCACCACCGATATCATTGAAAAAGTTCACCAAATGGTACTGGACGATCGACGAATTAAAGTTAGAGAGATAGCAGAGGCTATGGACATATCGAAAGAACATCTTTGTCGTATATTAACTGAAGAATTGGATATGCGTAAGTTATTTGCACGCCGGGTGCCGCGTTTGCTCACTCTGGACCAAAAACGTATTCGAATGAACATTTCCAAGGCCCTGCTGGAGCAGTTTATGCAAAACGAGTCAGATTTTTTGCGTCGATTCATAACTCTAGATGAAAATTGGATCCACCACTGCACTCCTCAGACAAAACAGTGGACTGCAAAGGGTGAACCTGCTCCGAAAAAGGTGAAGACGGTTCCAATGGCCGGGAAGGTGATGCCGATTGTTTTTTCGAATAGTAACGGAATTTTATTTATCGATTATTTTCAAAAAGGTAAAACAAAAGGGACAGTATTATGTATCACTACTTGACAAGCTGAAGGCAGAAATTGCAAAAATCGACCACACTTGAAGAAGAAGGTCCATCAGGACAATGCGCCTGCTCGCACTGCGACGGTCACCGTGGCTAAAATTCACGAATTACACTTTAAATTGGTTGACCACTCACCGTATTCACCAGATCTAACCCAAAGCGACTTTTTCTTGTTTCCTAACCTTAAAGTTTTTCTTGGAGAAAACATATTTTCATCGGAGGAGGAGGTTATCGTATACGTAAATGCCTATTTTGCAAAGAAAGACGGTTAGAGCATCCCTGGATAAAGTGTATCGACTTGAAAGGAGACTTTGTTGAAAAAGAAAACATGTTTGACAGAAAAATTACGTCTTTCTATCTTAGGCTCAAAACTTTTCAGACCACTCTCGTATGGTGAAATTTTATCGTAATATTATTATTATAAAAAATTTAAATAAACCAAAAAAAATATCCAAAAATCAATATTTTAAAATTTGATGGTATCCCCAACTCCAATATTCCCTCTAAAATATTCTTTCTTTCTTTGGGTTACTTGCACTACTACTGTGCTTAGGAAGAGATAAAAAAAATCGATAAAAAATATGTTATGAATTAAAAGATAATTATTTTTGGATTTTTGGGGAAGAGGGAAATTTTGGAGCAAATCTTTTTTAACGGTAAGACAGGCATTTACGCATGTACTTAAGAGCTTAATACACTCTAAAGTGGGGTTATGTTTACGATATTTTGAGAAAATTGACCCCAAAAATCTACCCCAACTCCTGGAGATATAAATCCCAAAATCTTTCAACAAATTACCCCAATGCACGAATCTCCGTTAGAAATTTCATAAAACTAGTTTTATGCAGTTAAAAATTTTTAAGCTTCTTACACACAAACACACATACGTATATACATGTACGTATGACCATTACCGCCTACACATTTTTAGTTTTTTTTTGGGTGTGTTCCTGGGACATGAAATCGAGAAATGCAAAAAACCCATAACCCATTTTTTGACTGATTACCATATTTTTCTCCATGCAGTATAGCTCTACAGCTATGATATAAGGAAAGGAACAGGATAGTGTATTAATCTTTTTTTAAGTTTTTCGCTGTTTCGGTAAAGAAAGCAAGAAAAGGGGTAAATTCCGTTTGAATGAATGAATGAATGTTTTGAGTGTGTGTGTGTGTGTGTGTGTGTGTGTGTGTGTGTGTGTGTGTGTGTGTATTTTGGGGGAGCAGCTATTTGTGAATTAACCCAAATAGTCACGATTGGCTAGGCCAAAAATATTTAAATTTGGCATGGCGACTTCCGTATATAGAACATTGATATTAACGAGTGGTCACCTAAAAAAGTCTAAAAAGCGTTGGAAAATAAAGAAAGATCAGATGTTATAAACCGGTAACTGCATTGGAAACTTTTACGTTAGCATAAAACTAAGAAAGTCTTATTCTAAAACATATTCCAGCACCTCAATAAATCCTTTTCTGTTCTGAATATATTCTCTTATAAGAAAGAAAATAACAGCGACAATAAGAAAAAAACTTTTAAATATAATTTTAAATCGTTTGGAAACGAATTGGGGGGTTACCCTAACTATAGGGTGACAACAAGCTGTCATCCCATAACTGACGGATGAAAATGATTTTTTTTAATATTTGGTTTACAGTTAAACCATGTTATGTATATATTAAAATGTATCAGGAATGCCTTGCCGGCTTAACCTGACAAGCACCTCAGCTATAGATTGGATCTTTTATAGAATTACCGTTTGGAAACAACATCCTCAAATTAGGTCATGAGCTGCCCGACGACTGCACTGCCGAGGATTTGGGTAACCATGCAGCCGTGAGGTGTAGCGGCACCTCAACGATGGTAGTAAGTGAAAGTAAATGTCACGCAGGACTCTGCGATGGAGCCGAGTGGGAGTAGGAGGTCTGTTCGCCTCTTCCTGGTAGACCAGAGCGGAGTCCATAATGAAACAAAGTCAGGGATATGAATTGAAGTTGAGTTCACTAAAGGAACTAGGAATAAATTTAGTCGTTGCGAACCCCATTTTTGGTGAATCATATTATTATTCAATTCTCTAGAATTTATGAGACATTTACACACGAAATGGCTCTATAAAATGTAGAACCAGGAACGAAGTTCGTGCTTCCGCGAACTCGGTTAGCTAGTTTAGAACGTAACGTTTTAGAACATTCAAGATATCCGGACGAGGCCTACAGCGAAGGCAAAAGCTGAGTTTAAGAATCACCGATGTAAATGTCTACCGAGGCATTTACATCAGTGGCATCCCAACGAGGTCTGGATTATTATTATTATGAGATTTAAAAAGTTAAAGGGCGAAAGATGACTCCCGTTAAAGCTCATCATGGCCCGGGGGGGGGGGGTCAGGGGACCGGAAGAGTCACAATGCGTGTGTCTTCCCCTACAGGGTTGGGATGCTCTTATAAAACCGACACCTTGTTTTTACACAAGCCCTTGATACGTTACTAACCGATATTTGCTATAATCAAAATCCACAGAGCGTAACTGAAAGATCCACAAACTATCTACAGAATAAGTATTAATGATAAGAAGAAAAAACGATGGATAAAGACAAAGGAACGGTACTTCCGTAGAAAGAAATATAAAATGCAGAATGAGAAAGAAATGATATATGATCATCAGAAAGAAATATTATATGATCAAGGTAGCAAACATCCAGTCGCCCGCTTTCTCTCGGGAGATTATAACAACTTTACCTATGATGGGAAAAATGTATTATCGACCGATTATTTTGCTTCGAATAGTTACCCTTACAACATAATACTTTTCCTTGCATATTGGAGAGCAATCTACTGCGGCAAGGCTTCGGCTTTTTCTAAGGAAAAATTCTTGTCCATTTTCTGAATTGGATGACATATGGAAATATCCTATGAAAATCCATCAACTAATCCCCTCCCCAACAGAAGGTATAGTCTATGTCTGAACGGATTCTTAAGAAGTAATACTAGTAAGTTATATTGAAGAAAGCTTTTAATTATTTACTCTAAACAAAACAAGAATACTATCCTTTGATAACAGTTTTTCCCATAGAGTAACAAATAATTCAAAGAATTAAAAATTATTTTACTTCCTAACTTTAACTCGGTGCTTAATCTATTTTCAAGACATTTATATGTCTTTCATGTTTGAGGATTACTTGCGTAAAGTTAATTGGTTTAATCTCAAACTTGTCTAATAAACAAAGATTCAGTTTAAGTAACCTACCCCCATATCTAAACAGCCATTCAGGATTTTCTTCCTTAAGACAATAATATCCATAATGAAGATAACAGTTTGTGTAAATAAATAAAATAAAATAAAATAAACTATTTATCTTATCTTATAGAACGTATCAACTGTAGTTCATTTATACATTATTTCGTCAGGGATTCGTTAAGCGTATTTAAATAATGAACCTATAGGAACCAAAGTTTGTAACGTATTTTGGGTAAGCAATTTTTAACTTTTACCAACAAAGTTCATGTTTTTTTCAGAATTATATTTTTTTCATCCAGTATACTTTCTATTTAATAGGTTTTATATATTTAAAAATATATATTTCTGTTATGAATTAAAGGTTTTAATTTTCCCGCCTGCTAGTATAGGAACTGTAGCTATAGATGGGAAAGTATAATAATCGGTGCAATTTGGGCATATGTGGTTTTCATCGGACCTTTACGTTTTGACATCTAAAGTACCCAAAAAACCGAATGGAATTTTTTCGGATGTTCGTACGCGTATGTACGTGTATGTATTTGGTGTTGGGTGTCGCATTCTAAATCACCTTATATCTCCATAACTATCGGACCGATTTTGTCCAAACTTGGATAAATTATTTCTATATATGGGGCTTGATGTCATTACATTTTCAACTTAAAAGTCAAGGGATTGAGACTGTAGAACAAGTTCACCCTCATTATCTTAAGATTTCTTAGGTCATATTTTTCTTAGGCACATTTGTTAACAATTAAAAAATAATAATATTTCCAAAAAGAATTTTTGCAAAATCACACCCTAACCCTAAAATGTGCTCTAAATAAATTAGTGGCTAAGTGGGTATAGTGTCATAAGTACCTCCTTTCACCACAAGGAGCGCTAGTGTAGCACTGATGTACAGCTGTAGTCGTATGCTATGTTGTAACGTCGCAGGTGACCGGTAGAATTAAATAAATGAACGATATTTAAATCGTAAAAAAAGTATTTAAAGTGACTGCTAGTACCGCCATACCCGCGCGAATGAAATACAGTATGCGCGCGCGCTTTAGTTAAAATCATTGAATTAAATAAACAAAAATAATATATTTAAATAAAATGATAAATATTTAAAATTAAGTTGAGTGTGTAAGCCGTACATCAGAAAAAAGCCGCGTGACGGGAAAGTCCTACAACAGTGTTGTCAGCTTTTTTTTCTATTTTCGTCCGTTTATCTTAACATATCGTCTCGTATGTAGTAATAAATACTTTTACCACAAGAATTTTTAAAATGTAGTTGCTATTGAAGATTAGAATCATATATACACACACACACACACATATATATATATATATATACATCATTCATATATTTATAAGATTCTATGTATCTAAAAGAATATATAGAATCATATATCTTAAGAAAGGAAATAAAATTTGATTAATCTTTTAATACGTTCTGAAACATATGTATCCAAGAGAGAGAATCAAATAAAAAAAATAACTGTGAATATAATAATATAATATCAAAGTCCTCTTAAAAATTACTACTCCGCAATCACTAAAGAATGATTATATACAGTAAGCAATTGTGCCTTTATAGTGTAGTTGGGATTTGAAGGATTATTTTAAAGAATTTATTTCTTTGCTTAATTTCCCTATTTCTTTTGAACGATCAGATAGAATGTATAAATGATACCTCGTTTCAATTGTTTACTGTGGTAAGAAAATAAAAATTTAATATGGTACTTGGTGACAGAGATTTCTTTATAGAACGCATAATCACAAAAGTAATAAAGAAAACTACATAAAATAAATATAGACATGTTTTTTTTTTCAAAAAAAATTGTAACTTTCGAATATTTTTGTTTTCTTTTGTAAACCAAAATTCTGATACATTTCGTTTTAGGCTAGAATTATTATACAGAAACTATTTTAGAATTATTAAAATAATTAAAAGTCATTGTTTAAGATGTATCTCGCTTATTTCACGAACAATGGCATCTATGTAATAAAATCAGATGCTAGTTTTATTTATTATAGATGTTTAGCATCCTCAATTAAGTGGAGTAAACATATTATTTACTGGATTAGTGATTTTCTAATAGCATTAGGTAAAAGTTAACAAAAGCCATTCAATTGAAAGATTCAATCTATACTACTAACTTTATACCCATCCACAACTATGCTCGTTCACCTTCATGAAAACTATGATATTTCTCTGGACCCTCTCCTCCATAAATTTCGCCTGACACTGTAGATAACCTTCTAAAAGAAAAATTAAAAACCTAATTTTAATATTTATAAATTAATGCTACACAAAAAATATTAGGAATATATTTTTTTTCCTAAAGAAGTCTTATTAGAAGAAGAATTATTTTGTACACATAAGGAATATGAAATGTATTTATTAAATGCAGAATTTTATGACTTAAGTTTAGTTATATTCAAGCAGTATAACAAAGAAAGGTTTCAGGAAAAGTATCGGGACAAGGGAAGCAATTTTAGACCTCAGATTAATAGTAGAAGGAAAATTAAAGAAAAAGAAACCAACATACTTGGCATTTATAGACCTGGAAAAGGCGTTCGATAACGTAGACTGGAATGAAACGTTCAGCATTTTAAAAATTTAGGGTTCAAGTACAGAGATAAAAGAACAATTGCTAACATTTACAGGAACCAAACGGCAACAGTAATAATTGAAGAATATAAGAAATAAGCCGTAATAAAAAAGGGAGTCGACAAGGATGTTCCCTATCACCGTTACTTTTTAATCTTTTCATTGAATTAGCAGTTAATGTTGTTAAAGAACAATTTAGATCCGGAGTAACAGTACAAGGTGAAAAGATGAAGATGTTACGATTTGCTGATGATATAGTAATTCAACCTGAGAGTAAAAAAGATGTAGAAGGAACAATGAACGGCATGGATGAAGTCCTACGCACGAACTACCGCATGAAAATAAATAAAAAAGGAAAGTAATGAAATGTAGTAGAAATAACGTAGATGGACCTCTGAATGTAAAAATAGGAAGAGAAAAGATTACGGAGGTAGAAGAATTTTATTATTTAGGAAGTAGAATTACTAAAGATGGACGAAGCAGGAGCGATATAAAATGTCGAATAGCACAGGCGAAACGAGACTTCAGTCAGAAACACAATTTGTTTACACCAAAAATTAATCTAACGTCAGGAAAAGATTTTTGAAAGTATATGTCTGGAGCGTAGCTTTATTTGGAAGTGAAACTTGGACGATCGGAGTACCCGACAAGAAAAGATTAGGAGCTTTGAAATGTGGTGCTACAGGAGAATGTTAAAAATCAGATGGGTGGATAAAGTGACAAATTAAGAGGTGTTGTGGCAAATCGATGAAGTAAGAAACATTCAGAAAAATATAGTTAAAAAAAGAGACAAACTTATAGGCCACATACTAAGGCATCCTGGAATAGTCGCTTTAATACTGGAGGGACATGTAGAAGGAAAAAATTGTGCAGGCAGGCAACGTTTGGAATATGTAAAACAAATTGTTAGGGATGTAGGATGTACGGGGTATACTGAAATGAAACGACTAGCACTAGATAGTAAATCTTGGAGAGCTGCATCAAACCGGTGAAATCCCTGAAGACAAAAAACAACAAATATAGTTTCATTTTTACGTACCAACCTTAGTGTGTCTTATAAATGATTTGTAATAGATAAAATTCGAAAATTCAGTATTTACGGTATGAAATACTTTATCTCAATAATTCTTATTTTTTTATTAATTCACGATCGTTTATTTAAGCTTCAGCTTCTTTTTTTTTAAAGAAAAGATAAACAGAAATTGTATTAAAACTGGCAGTAATTTTTGTTGGGCAATTCGCATTTTCAAAAGGATATATTTATCCTAACGGATCCTTTTTTGAAAAGAATTTGCATCTAGATGAAAAAAAAATGTATAATAATAACTTTATAATTTTATTAAAATTATAACTTATAATACAATAGTTTCTTTTGAAAAATATATTGTTTTTAATTTTTCTATAATATAAGAAATATAAAATTTTTAATTCCCGCTGGTAGTATTATGCTTTGGAAACGTTTAAAGATTTTAATGAACGGTTGAAAATAACAACCACAGCAATAAAAATATTACGAAATATTGTTGTAATATTTTTAAGTTATACGGTAAATGTAATAACGACAGCTTATTATAAAAGGAATTGTATTCTTGAATGAAATAAAGATATTTTAAACATCTTATATTCTGTGTTTTCGTCCACTGAAAATATATCTCGATATATATTATTTATATTATATTCTTTTTCTATTGCATTCTGTAAATTGTAAAATATTCTGTTAATTCATGTAAAATTAATACGCAAGCAAAATATATAATGTCCAATAGGTGATATCACGTGAAACTAATATTTTTAATATTAGTTAAACTGATATCAAGTGATATCTTTTATAGGAATCACGTGATACAATTTCTGACATTCTCTCTCCCATCACACTGCTTTATCAAGCAGTAGTATTACTTTGACCCACCTTCAAAACATTACGCAATTTGTGATGGTCTCAAACAAGCGGTCAGGGTGAAATACATTTTTACGGTTTTGTAATAATATATTAATTTTGTCATTCACGAGTTTTTATACACGGCTATGTTCAGTTTAATTTATTATATCGTAAACCATGTTTCATTCAAAAATATATTGTATTAAATCAAACGTACTACCTATCGATCCTTTCATTGATAGATTATTATTCCTAAATTAGTATTATTTTAGTTATCAGGTATATCTGATTTTTATTTATAATTTTTCATTTTTAGGCATTTATTGTGATAAAAATTAACTCGAAATTATTTTGAAAATTTCCATTTTGTGTTTTTTTGTAATTATGTTGAATCAACGGATCACAAATTTGAACAGAAACTTATTTTATTTTTTCCTAAATGGAATTTTCGGTTACATCTTATGTTAAATTTTCGTTTGAGGCTTATTCCATAATTTTAACTTGTTTGTTTCATAAAAAAAAAAACTTTCAAAGAATAGGTCCAAGTGGGTGATATTTCCAATAACCATTGTCTAAAACATTTAGTTGTATTTCATTCTAAAAGATAATTTTTAAGTTCAACTATTACACACGGAAAGGAACGACTTAAATTCATTAAAAAAAAAACCAAATGCAGAAAGAATATAGGTTGAGATATAAGGAACGTTTTCGATACTCAGAAGATACTTTTCGTTTTCGAATTATATTCGTATTATTAAAATCGTCTAGACGATTTTAAACCAAATAAATAAAATTTCTTTAGTCGTCAGTAAAGTTATTTCTTAAAAATAAGTATTTTTCGCTTATCCTTATTGGTAAGACTGTTCTCCGAAAATACAAAACCGAAAATGGTGAAAAAGGAAAATGGTGAAAGAACGATTTATTTTTAACAAAAAACACTTATCGAGAGAAAAGCTCAAACATCCATTAAGGCGACGACGTCCATTTCGCCACAATCCCTCGAGAAATCGGGTTATTTTTACCCAGACGAAAGCGGCATGTTTTAATGTTAAATACATACACTAACAAAAAGGTTTTCCCACCAAGATTTAAAGATCCTACCAGAATATGTACGGTGTTTTTAAAGGATCATTCTCTCTTCATCCTCCAACTATGTGGTAGTGAAAAAGATCTAATGCATCTGATTACATGTATGTCAATTATAGCCAAATATTAGTAAGTGAAAATCTGTGAAGTCCGATGAGAAATTCCAGTTTCTTTAAATTCATTAGTATTTTGATTTAATGAATTTCTCGAGTCTTGTATACTTTTTTATATATTATATTGTTTCAAAATTTCCGTAATATATTTTTTAAATGTATAAGATCTTTTTGTATTAAGTTGATTCATTACTTAAAGAATTAAAAAAGGAAACGATCTTTAATCTTGAAAGAAATGCCGTGCAGTATTTTCTTTTTTCATTATAATAAACGGGATTATATCGTTATACAAAAATGTGTGAGGTAAGATAATTATTTTTTTTATTAAATTTTACTTAAGGACCAGTATAACATGTTTTTTTTTTTTAATACGGAAACAATAGATTAGAATAATAATTATAAGACTACGTGAAAATAAATTCTTTTAATTTTGTTGCGAAGAGAATAACTTCAGCTTGTTTCATAATTGTTGCCAAAATATATAATTAAATTATTTACAGCTTTTATTTAAAATGAGTCTTTTTTATATATGACTTTGTATTCTACAATCCCGTCACTTGCATAGAGAAATTAACTCTTTACCCTAATGATAAAATTGAAAATAATTATTATTATCCTTACATATTTATATATTTTCTTTTATAATTTACATTACCTCTTATAAAAAAATATAATAAAAATAATAATAGCTCTAGAACGATTTTGTTAAACCAGTTAAAATACATAATATTTCAGTTATTAAATCAAGTAATTTTATTTTAATGTTCAAAAAACCTAATAAAAATCATCTTAAACGAAAATACTTTGGGCTATTTAAAAAAATACTGAAACTACTAAAAACTTTTTCCTTTCCGCAGTGCTACAAATTGAAAATTATTTCCACCTTTATCGTTTAATTTTCAAAAAAGAAAATAAAATTAAATTAAAACAATAAAAAAATAGATATTTGAAAAATTAAGAGAATTATCAATATTTTTAAAGTGAGAGTTCATTACTTTTTAGTTTTTGATATCTTTTTAAATTCCTTTAAAAAAAGGCTTATTAGAAACAAATAATATCAGAATTATTAGAAAAAAAGAAAAGTTTTAGAAAATAAGTAATATCACACGAGTAGAATTGAAAGTTTTAAGAGTTGGGTTTATGCTCCAAAATCCTTCGGTAAGGATAGAAGGTTATTCTCATCCGTACGAATTATTTAGAGAACAAAATGAAAATCATCTGTTAACTTGAAACAGTAAAAAACTATAGAAGTGTTCAATATTCCTGTTTTTAAAGATGAGTTCAGTATTTGCTAATAATACTTTGTACGGCAAAATATAAATAACTTTACACCCTAAAGTTAGCCCATATTTAAAAGGTAATAATAATAAATTTTTAGAAGAACAAATTAATATAAAAAATATATTAAAAAAAAAAAAAAAGTAGTGTAATGTAGAAGTTGGGAGCTCCTAAATTTCGGACCATTGCCATTAGAGTCGTGAAGGCTTTATGCCAATATAACCGAGTCCCTCAAATAATAGGTATTATAAGGTGAACATTTTGAACAACATTATTAAGCTCGTCTCCAATTTGGCGTAAGCGATCACAAACAGAAACATTTTACTGAGCATTATGTAGCTCTACAGTTGAGACGGCATAAAACAGATTTTCTATATACCTTTTAATCCTTTTTGTAGTATTTGTATACAGCATAAGTTTTTTCAGATTTTTTAAATTTATTTAAACATACATATATATATATATATATTTACGTAGTCTATGACACTCCCGGTAACGTAAGGATTCTAACGCGGGGTGATACATCTAAATTAGTTCAGCCGTTGAGCTGTCAACAGTGGAAAATCATACATACATCCTAAATACATCACATTACTTTTTGGGCAGTCTGTAAAAAATAAATATTTTTTTATTCTTTTAGGACTACAGATATTTTTATGAATATTAGTATTAGAGTTATAATTTCTTTAACGTAAAATAACTCGCACAAAGAAAATGTTTATGACGATCTCGAGAAACAAACACCCCTTAAATATTTTTTCCATTCCTTAATTAAATGTTTTAGTAGAATCGTTTTCCGTAATACTCAACTTACCAAATCCTATATTTCGGATCCATCCTTTCCTGAAATATAAGACAAAAGGGGACCCTCTTATTGTAGGATATTAGGGTTATTCCCCATCGGGGAAATAAAGTTTAAAATATTTATTGTACCTATTTTTTTTTTGGAATTTGTATTACGTATTATTCAGAAAGTGTCCTTTTAGTTAATAGATAAATAAGATTTGCTACTCCAGGATTGCCAACTAGTTCAGCTTGTATAATTGGTAACGGGAGAACTACCGATGAGTGAATTAATAACACCATTTCATTTTAAATATTTAGATCCCTTTGTACCCCATTACATGCCTTTAAGTGGTGGAGAGTGAAAGAAAAAATTGCGTATTCTTTTCAATTTTCTATTAAATTTAACTCCTATCATTGTTTTTACTTCCTTGTACGAAGTAAAAGAACTTTTCTTTTCTTCCTGTTTAGCCTCCGGGATCTCCCATTCAGATATTACTTCAGAGGATGAATGAAGATGATATGTATGAGTGTATATGAAGTGTAATCTTGTACAATCTCAGTTCGACCACTCCCGAGATGTGTGGTTAATTGAAATCCAACCACCAACGAACACCGATATCTACGATCTAGATTCAAATCCATGTAAAAACAACTGGGTTTACTAGGACTTGAACGCTGAAATACTCGACTTCCAAATCAGCTGATTTGGGAAGACGCGTACACCACTAGACCAACCCGGTGGGTTTGAAATAAAAGAATTATTGTTATCGCTTAAAATTTTCGATTTTGGAAATGAAAATATCCATTTTGATCATTCCTGAATCCATTTTCACTAGTTTCACCGTGACGTCTGTACGTACGTATGTGTCTCGCATAACTCATAAACAATTACACGTAGGATGTTGAAATTTTGGATTTAGAACTGTTGTAACATCTAGTTGAGCACCTTCCCTTTTGATTGCAATCGATTGGACCAAAAGTGTTCAAAAAATCCCAAATTCCCAAAACGTTGGATTTTTTTCTTTTTCTTAACTGTAGTAATAAGCCCTCATTCAGACCTTTTCAAGATATATCATAAATGGTACTTATTATTTTCATTGGTTCCAGAGTTATAGACAAATAACATTTTAATTAATGAAAATATTTGGATCTTACAAGGGGAAGGCACATCGGTTCGGATAAGACTTCATCTCCTTTTTTTTTCTTTAATTTAAATATACTGATCAATTAATAATTATTAAGCTCTGACTGCAAAAAAAGTTTTATGATAAATAATAATTCAATAATAACAATAAAAAAAAAAAATATGAAAAAATATCTGAAGTTATTAATGAAATGAAATTTTATGTACTTTTCATTAAAAAAACAAAATGTGTACGTAACTTAATAGGCGTACAAGGAAGTCATGTAGTGTACACATCAGATTTTTTATTTTATTTTATTTTTTTTAATTATTATAACGGTTTGTGCGTACTTTTCCTAAAGACGATCCCTTGGAATAACTACGTAAAATTTCAGTTTTTTTGATATCCACGAATGAGAGAACTGCGTTGAATGAGACAACACGTCTCCTTTGTAAATATTTTATTATAATGAATTATGCAGAATGTTTTCTGTGATTTTGATTTTAGTATTTTTAATGTTAGGAATCTTAAATATTGAAAAATAAAAGAAAAACGGGGGGATGTAAATTTTTGACCTAAACCAATATTTTATTTTTATTATATGACGGGGGAAGCAATAATATTAATAATAATGATAATGATAAACGGTAGCCTATAATTGTATCAAATATTAAACTCGTGTAATAAAAAGTATGAAATAAAAAAAAATAACAATCTTAAAAGAAAAAAATGTTAAAAAAAACAGTATTATTAACGTAGGTTAAAATAATACCAGTATCATTCGTTATAAATGTGATTATGTAAAAATAATCAATAGGTGTGAGAATACATTAAACTATATTTATTACACAATGATACACGAATTACTTGTAAACCTATTTCTTTGCGAGTAATCTTTATTAAACGTCGAACCCACGCAATATAGAACCGTTACTCGGCTATATCACCGGTTTTGTTCTTTTTTTCTTTATTCGCTCTTTTAAGGTTATGATGTCATGTTATGACTCAGTGCAGACGTATCTCAATATCTTAGACTATGCTATTAGACTGTTATTGACGGTGAGATTACATTTAAAACACCCTGTTCGACCGTAACATTTATTTAACATTTCATGTTTTAATCTTTGTCATTTATATACGTTGAATTATTTTTAAAGTTAATCTGCAAATATATTTTTTTCTTCGTATCTACTTTGTAAAATAATATTCTTGAACACATATTCTCTTCTATTTATTACAAATTAAAGTATACGTTACATTGTCTCTGTAGGTACTATTGTATCTTCTTTATGTTGTAGGTTCATGTCTTCGCATTCCATTATACGCATAAAAATGTTCCCTTTAAGTTTTTTTATAATTTTTTTTTTATTCATACGATTAAATTTTCATCATGATCGCATCTGTCTCTAAATATTTCTTCTTTTTTTTTACAAATATATTCAAACATTTTTACTCGACAAAAATATTTATCGTGATGTATAAAAATTAAAACTATAATATATATTTAGATCAAAATATTTATAAAGAATCTTATATCAATTCCTATTATTTTAACACTTTTATTTAAAGTTAAATGAGGTATAAAAACGTTTTAATCTTTATCATAGTTCCTTATTATCTATGAAAAAGGTTTTAGAGATGAACTAATGAAGAGTATGTAAATAAAGAGTATCTCTTTATTTTAAAATCATTGCCGTAGCTGTCACCTTGTTCAAAACCCCTCCTAATTTTAGCCCCCTCGTTTTGGCCGTATATATATATATATATATATACACGTACAAGCATCTCCATTGCACTTACGCCAACGCTATATAGCTACTTGCATTTCTCGTCGCGGTCAAAGGATATTTAGCACCAGGTCACAGAGCTCGTTTAGCTCTTCTTCCTGTGTAGCTAGTGGGTTGGACCACGCTGTGTTCATTAAACGACACATGCTTGTGAAATTAAGAATGATAGCTAAAAATTAAAATCTGTTCAATTTATAAAAACTATCAGTGTATTGTAATTTCTTCACAGAAACAGTTTGGTCGGTACAGAACCCAAAACTATGAATGATCTAAGAATGTGGATTTCACAACAGTCGGCCTCCATCTTAAAAATATTAGTTATAATTGTTACTCTGTAATTTTTCC
The DNA here is from genome assembly GCF_047948215.1 of Lycorma delicatula. Classification (NCBI taxonomy): domain Eukaryota; kingdom Metazoa; phylum Arthropoda; class Insecta; order Hemiptera; family Fulgoridae; genus Lycorma; species Lycorma delicatula. The sequence continues at coordinate 211,361,627 of NC_134457.1, forward strand.
TTGTTCTTAGCGTTACCCGAAAAACACCAGGAGATGAGTAATTCGTTTATTTTTTTATTTATTTTTAATTACTTTTATTTTATGTTTTTTTTAGTCAAATACCCAGTGACAGGTTCCCCATAAAAATGAAAGACCGATAAAAAAAGATTTTTTTTTTATTTATCGCCCATCATTTTAGTACATCTGCCTCGTTACGACTTATCCCAATTTATGAGAGTGACGAGCGATAAATACATAATTAAGAGCAAGCTCGTTTTTCAGTCGCGTCGCATATATAGTAACACTAGCTTTGTTGGTTGAGCCACCGTGCCTACACCGTCGCACCCCCTAAAAAATCAAAATTCAATAAATCCCGGAAATGGATTTTAGATATTTATCTGAAAAATATTTACAAGCCCCAATCTAATGAATATCTCGTGAATGTCTGAATGTCGTGAATATCTCGTAATGAAAGTTATTAAAATAAACGATATTAAAAATACATAGTATGTATGAATAAATAATTTTAAATATTACTTAAATCGCTGGAAATTCTTTTGAAAAATATTTTGAAATTGTTAAAAGCATGATAGAATATTTATTTTACATCTACAAAATGTTAATTAACTGGAATAAACAAACAGAATAAGCTATGCTTGATGAAATAAAATTTAAAAGAGAAAATACGAATCGTTCCAAAAAATAAATTGAAATTATTAGCATATGTCGATTGTTAATAATCATAATTTCAGGTGGAAACAGGGAATTAGTTAAAGTAAATAAAAATACAAAAACAAAACTAACATTTTTTAAATAAATGATAAAAGAAATTTTAGAAATAAAATAAAATAAATAATACAAACAAGATAGTAAAGAAAAAAAACTGAATGTTTGTTTATAAAATAAGATTAAAATAAATTTTTACTGAAATTTAAAAAGTTTTAAACTGTCATAGATAAAAGTGAAATGTTAGCTTGAATGTAGTTAAAAACCCCTTAATCTTTCGATTCGAACTGACTACTACGTCCAATTCTACGCAAAGATAACTTGAAAGGTTATCTCAAGGATGATATATAATAAAAATCGTTATATGGTCATAAAAATACCTTTTGTATTTGGTATGGATCGTATAGGATGAGTGGATAAACCAATGAAAAAAAAAATTAATTGTACAATTAAATACTTCCTAAATCCATTTTCATTCCTCATTACCCTCTATAAATATCATGTAGTTTTTTTTCAATTTATTTAAATATAAATATAATTTACTTATTCACACCTTCGATAAATGTGATGAAAAAATTTGGTAAAAGTTGACAATAATGTGGGATTTTATCATATTCGTTTTTTTTACTGATTTTTCGAAGAAAAGTACGGTATTACTTTTGGTCGCACGGTGGGATTGGGGGTGAAATTAAATCTTCTGTAGGTTGTGAGGTATGAGACGAAAATACCATTCATTTAAACTGTAATCACCTTGTGTATATATATATATATATATATATATATATATATATATATATATATAGGTCTGTGTATAAAATTTTCGCTCGAAAACTATTAGATCAGTTTCAATGAAATTTAGATATGCTGTAGTAATATATCTGAAATATTATATGAGAAAATTTGATAAAGTTGGTTGAGTTGTTCTTCAGTTACACTCCGTTCAATGTCGAGACAGCAAACAACATAACCTCAAATTGACGTTATGCAAAACTTTGAGGTTATGTTGACATTATAACCTCAAGGTACGAGGCATGTTTTTAAAGTAAGTACCGTTTTGAAATTAAAAAAAAAAAACAAGTAGACTATTCTTAAGAATTTTAATTCTACGTTAAAGCCTGTACTTTAATCTACTTTTCTATAAAATTGCTACCAATATTAAGGCACTTGTCGTATCGTGCAACTAGCTTTTGAACACAATGTTATAGAAGTCTGCCGCCTTACTTAATAACCACTCTGCATCACAGCCACAATTTTCGATAATTTAAGCGTTCGGTCACAATTTCATAGACAACACTTCTTGAAACTTCAGGAAAATCTTCAGATGGCGAAGATATCGTAAAGCGTCGTTTTCTCTCTCACTTTTTCGTCAAATTTCTGCACCAAATCTTCATGACAGAAGGTCGTCCATTCCGTTCCTGATCATGAATATTCTGGCGGTCATCTTTAAAAGCTTTAACCCATTTTTGTACTGTTCCATCGCTCATAATTTTTTCTCCATACACTTTGCTGATCTGATGATGAATTTCACCCGCTTTCACGCCTTTAGCACTTTTAGAAAACGAATCACATCATGTATTTCACAGTCGGCGGGAGTCTCGATCAGCGGAGGCATTTTAAATATTCTCAAGCAAACGTAAACACAGTAAAATATTTCCGTAATGGCTTCTGTGGCTTGCCAACAGATGTGGGTACACAGTGCGCATGAGTGGAATGCCGACCGCAGCGTATCAGCTGTGGAATTTCAAAATGGTACTTAATTTAAAACATGCCTCGTACATAAAATAATCTCATTTTAAGACAACGTAATCTCAATCTCAGGTAGTAGGGTAGTTGAAAAGAGAGTGTAAATGTTGTTTTTACTTATTTCATAAAATTACGGTTATATAATAATTTAATTTTCTTATAAACTGAGAATAAAATTTAATATTAAATAAAAATAAAAAAATTATACCTCTTAATTTTCTCAATTTATGTTTTCTGTATTTCTTATGCAAAATATTAAATAAAGTAATATAACGGTCTTCTTGGGTAAAACTGCTCAATTTTTTATTTTTTAGTAATTGAGTAAACATTTAAAAGATTTATAATTATAAGTAAATTAAGGAGGTTATGAATTAGCGAGCTACCTTTTATGTAATGAGTTTAACCGTCTTTAAATGGAATAGTTCAGAATCATTACAGATTAATTCATAGAGAATGCAATTCTTAAGTTGATTAAAACGTTTGTTTTTAGGGTATCATTAATGAAAATTTTATATATATATATAAAGAATGTTTATGTTCCGTTTGTTTTTTACATAGATCAAGTTTATTCCGATCGTAAAGATATTTTTCACACTAACTTCCAAACAAGAGGAAAATTATTTACGTTTCATTTTGAAAAAACTACCTCCCTCCCCTTTTCACTAGCTCAGTGTAGTCTCTAACCAACCTCAAATTTTGCGATTAAGATCACAAAAATATAGCAAGAAACTAAAACTGTTACTATGGAGATCTATAATTATTGAAAAAATTATTTTCGAATAATAGTTCAATTAGAAGTGGAAGTCTAATAATTATGTTGAAAAAAAAGGCGTTGGAAAATTAATAATTTTGGAATGGTAATAGAGCCACGACCATCACGAGGAATACCCCAGAAGAAGGTTTATTATCCCTCGCACTCCGCTGATACCCAGTGACACAAATATTGTATGGCTTTTGAGTTCAAACAATTGCAGTTTTCCATCCGGCTTGCGTTCGCTATAAGGATCGACAGGGCAGAGGAGCAATCAATTTATTTGGCAGGCATTAGCTTGGAAAGTCCATGTTTTTCGCACGGCCAATTATGTAGCTTGCTCAAAAATCGGTACGCCAAGTAGTATTTATTTGCCTGTCCTCTGGACGGACAAGCGAAAAACGTAGTTTACCGTCAAGCTTTTCAGTAAAAGCTTTGAGTAAATAAAACTGTAGTCGGTATGCCATCTACTCACCCACCCTTCATCACTTATATACACACAAGAAATAAAAATACGTAAATGAAGCCTACTTACTGTAGTATGTTATAAACATTCAATATTATTAAGTTTTTTATCAAAATTTTCATAAGTGGTTTTTACCTAAAATGATTTTTTGTTAATATAAATGAAATCCTTCGTTAATACTTCCTTGTACTACAAGGAATTATTGAAATCGCGAAAAATTGTGGTTTTCAGATATCATGGGATATAATCATTTTCACCAACCCTGAATACACTTTGTTTAGTCTCGGCGTGACGTCTGTACGCACGTACATACGTATGTATATGCGTACGTATGTATCTCGCATAACTCAAAAACGATTAGCCGTTGAATTTGAAATTTTGGATTTAGGACTGTTGTAATATCTAGTTGTGCACCTCCCCTTTTGAGTGCAATCGACTGGATCAAAAGTGTCCAAAAAATCCCAAATTCCAAACAGAAATTGGATTTTGGATATTTTCTTAACAGCAATAATAAGTCCTCATTGAAAGCTTTTCAACGATATATGATAAGCTGTATTTATTTTCATCGGTTCCAGAGTTATACCCAAATAAAAGTTGAATAATTAAATATTTGGATCTTAGGGGAAGGCACATCGGTTCGAATCAGACTTCATCTCCTTTTTTTATTAACTTTTTTTTATTTTAAGTATATTTATTTATTAACAATTATTAACCTTTCTGTGTAAAAAATTTTTTACATTGATTAATAATAATTCAATAATAACAAAAATAAATAAATAAATAAATAAATAAATATGAAAGAAAATCAGAAGTTATTAATGAAATAAAATTTTAAGTACTTTTCATTTAAAAAAAAAATGTGTATATGTAATTTAATAGACGTAAAGGAAGACATGTGGTGTCCATATCAGATTTTTTATAATAATGATAAAAGAGTTTCAGAAAAGTTCTAAAAGGTAAAAAGTAATTATTTTTGAAAAATATAAACTTTCTCTTAATTATTTAAAAATGTTAAAAAAAAGGCTGAAAACTTTAAATTTACTTAATAACGAAAATTATTCAGTATAAAATAACTATTAAGATATTCTTATTTGTTTCTTTTTGTAATTTGATGCATAGTTCAAATCCTAGAAATTCGAAGAAAATTAAAACAGATTATTTTTTTTACTTTTAAGTAAATTATTCCAATTCAATTTTATTTTTTTATTATTAATTTGTGCATCTCATCCAGTTTTAATAAATATATATTATTATAATTATATTTTAAATATTAAAAATATTTCCTTTTGATACATTACAGTAATCTATTTTTTGTTGATTTTTACAATTTTTTTAGAGAATTTTATTAAAATTTTTATGGTAATAGAATTAAATAAAAATAATTCACTGAAAAGGTAATTTTTTATTTGTCTCTGTATAATAGCAGAACGGATTTCCTGAATCCATCGATAAAGATATAAAACTATTTGTCTCGATTTTTATCGGAGTGACTGGGTAACGGTGTTTTATAATAACCAACATAGGGAACGGTATACACCATTAACAATAACTACAAAGTTATTTGAAACTCACTAAAAAAGGTTTTAAATTGAAGAATTTGAAAAGAGGATTCAGTCAAAATTGTACAACAAAGGAAACAAAATGTTATAAATTATAATAAAAATTATATTTTCATGCGTAAGTTTCGTCTATTTGTACTACATTATTTACTGTAAGTCCAATTCTAAAATATCTCCGGTCACGGGGGATTCGGGGAATACCTGTTTCGTTTTAGCAGAAGGAAGTTCCCAAATCGCATTTATTGCGGAGATAAATTTTCCGCAACACACCTTCTACGATTGCCCACGATGGAAGGAAGAGAAAGAGAGATTGCATGTAACTCCCTTATTCCCAGAGAACACCGTGAAGTTCATGCTGGTGAACATGGAGAATCGGAAGAAGATTGAGAGTGTAGCTATTACAATCCAAAAAGAAAATAAGAGGAGTTTCTAGAATAAGGACACTATGAGTCTCAAAAGACGCGGGGTGGAGGGTTGGCCCCCTGCTGAGTTGCCGTTCGTCCGTGCTTGCATGGATGGGCGGCAGTGAGGAGGCACGTACTCTCTCATTTTCCGGGGTCACAAAAAAAAAAGTAAAGACCGAGTCCCGGCCGTGTGGTGGAAGCCCGGGAACAACATAGCTGGGCCTGAATCCCCCTGCCCCAACGGTTTGAGGCAGGCACGAAGAGATGTAAAAAAACCGGAGCCGGTGGACTGACCTGACATGCCGGACATACAGCCGATAGGTGGGGAGGCCCAGTTAGAGTCGCAAGGACACTCCCCTGGATCAAGTATTACTTGATTGCAGAGCCGCCCAGGAGAGCAAGAAAAAAGTCTAAAATAAAATTAAAAAATTACTACTATATCAATATTATTTTATAATTGTAAAGGTTGTATGTTCATTTCAGGAAATAAAATCCTGCTATCAGAAATCACAGGACTTGCTTCTTCCATTTATTTTTACAATTATAATCAGATTAAAGCGTCGAGTCGACTATAATCTATATTGAAAATTTTCGAGGTTTTCCTTCACATTTTTAAATTGAAAAAAAAGATTTTAATACGTTTTTTTTTTTTAATATTGTGTACATGTATATTTAAACTTAATATCATTACGAATCACTGACCGGATTTGAATGAAATTTTCTTTCTTTTAAATCTAGAATTGAATAGTAATTTCAATCTATAATTTATGGTAACAGAATGACGTAACAAGTTTATAAAATTTCAAAAATGTTCCTGGAGCAGCTTCCTCTCTTAGAAAAAACCTTTTTTTATATTGTTTTTTTTCTGATTTTTTTTTCATTCTTTTCAAAAACATTAATCGAAGCAAAAGCATTAATTAAAGCGTAAACTATTTGCCATATTTTTTATCTGTATGATTTTGTAAGTCTCTTGCCTGGTATAAGTCCCTTTTTACTTAAAAATAATTTTCTGTCATTCTCTCTAAAGTAATCATCCTGTTTGAAATTTTCTTTATATTTTCATTTTATTTAACAGGTATAAAGTGCCGGTCAAAAACTTAGCGCCAAACTTTTTATATTTCTCTAATTATTGATGTTCAATAAGTAAAAAAATATTAAATAACAAGATTTAAAAAGTTTATATTTATACATGTGTGTACGTCTGTCTAATAGTCTCTTATTGATTTTTACTTCCTTGTACGAGGTAAAGGAAGTATTGTAATCGCGAAAAATTTTGGTTTTCACATTTCAACGGAAATATCCATTTTGACCATTCCTGAATCCATTTTGACTAGTTTCGGCGTGACGTCTCTTCGTACGTATGTACTTCGCATAACACAAAAACGATTAGCCGTAGGATGTTGAAATTTTTGATTTAGGACTGTTGTTACATCTAGTTGTGCACCTCCCCTTTATATTGCAATCGACTTTACCAAAAACGTCAAAAAAAGCCCAAAATCCAAAAACTTTGAATTTTTACTTTTTCTTAACTGCAGTAATAAACTCTCATTGAGAGCCTTTCGACGCTATATCATATGTGCTAATTATTTCCATTGGTTCCAGAGTTGTAACCAAATAAAATTTTAATTAATGAAATATTTGGGTCTTACGGAATGGCACAGCGGTTCAAATCAGACTTCACCTCCTTTTTTCAACCTTTTTTTTAATTTAAATATATTTATTTATTAATAATTATTAACCTCTCATTGTAAAAAAGATGTTTCCGATGAATAATAATTCAATAATAACAAAAAAAAGAAATATTAAAAACCATCAGAAGTTATTAATGAAATAAAATTTTATGTATTTGTCTTTTTTTTTAAAAATGTGTATATGTTATTTAACAGGCGTACAAGGAAGTCATGTGGTCACATCAGTTTTTTTATCTCAGGAACAGTTAAACTTTAGAATTATAAAAATTTATAAAATAGTTTCAGCATTATGATGGCTGTTAGAAAAACATTTTTAAAAAATCTGAAGGGTTGCATATTATGAAGAGGGATTAAATTATATTATGAACATTTTATTCTTTATTCGTTTGCACATTATCCATAAAAATAATATTACGGAAATATAAGTGAATATTTTTTCACTTTCTGAATAAAATCGAAAGCACGATTCAATTTTTTTAACTTAAACTTTTTACTTTTTTATCCTGTCAACATGATTTCTTTCATATTGTATTTGAGGCATTTTTAGAATGACAATAATTTTAAAAAAATGTTAGAAGTTAGGAAACCGTTTCCTACAGGAAATCTTTTACCATTACTAAAAGCAGGTATTCCATAATCTTTTGAAAATGTTTTTACTGTTCCTTTTAAATTATTAAAGAAATTAATTAACTATTTCTAAATAAGGAGCGTAATTAAAATTGAAATAGTTTTCAAGCTTTAAACCTTTTAAAGGTAAAAGTAACAATCTCTATATCTTAAAAAAAAAATTTCTAAATTACAGTTTATATCTTTTTTCTTTCTAAATTTCTTTTCTTTTTTTTTTGTTCAACAATCAGTATATTTACAATAGGCTCCTTAAGTGAAACCATAAGTAAGTCGTTTAATAAGAAGCACGCTATAAGGGGTTCTTAAGGAACTTCCATAATAAGTAATTCATAATAATAGTTGACAGTAAGCAGTAATTTTAAAGTCCATTAGAAAAAATATTTCTGCAAACACTTCTCGTAGTCCATAAAAACAAAATATTAATGAATAAAAGAAAAAACAATAAACAAATAAGTAGTCAAACCAAAGAAAAATAACGAAATAAAGTAAACAAGAATAATATCACTAGATTTGGCGTTGTCGTTTATCAAACTGTCATTCAGTATCCCGTAAGTCAATCACATGGAGACGTTTCAACCTTCGGACATCCCTGCTTTTATCAAGCAGATTAATTACTAAGTAGTTGACGTGATTTTAAAGTTGTTGTTGATACTTAATATTGCGCTGTCTCAACCTAAGAACCATCGGAAGCTCTAGATATTCATGAATTTCGTGTGAACCATGGTGTCTCTGCAAATGCTCTCGTTACTTTATTTTGGATCCGTTGTATTATATCTAAGTTACTATTACTTGCTGTCCCCCACAACTCCATGACATATGTCCAGATTGGTCGTAGAATAACCTTGTAAATCAGTACTTTATTTGACAAGATGAGGCGTGAGTTTCTTCGTAGCAGTCAATGTAGTTCCCTATACTTCGCGTTTAGTTGTTTTCTTTTCACCCTCACGTGACACTTCCAGGTCAATCGCCGATCTAGGTGAAGTCCTAGGTACTGCACATTCTGTGTTTGAAATCAAGACACCAGCCTTGTACACACTGGGACAGTCACCCTTTTGCATGACGAATGTGACATGCTTTGATTTATCCATTTTTTCTGCCGTGCCCAGATAAGGTCTAATATCATTTGCAGTTCCCGCGAGGCTTAGCCAGTGTATTCGTTAACGGTAAGGACAGCAGTATCATCGGTAAATGTGGCGACGATGCAATCTTCCAGGCTGGAAGTCCGCTGTGAATATGGAATATAACACAGGATCTAGTACAGAGCCCTGAGGGACACCCGCCTAATGTCAAAGAATTCTTATCTGAGAGACAAATGATAATTCTAAATGTTAATTGTTTTTAACTTTAACACGGTACTAGAATTTAATTTAGCACAAAATTCGATGAATGATTATTTTTATAATCTTTTTTAATAAAGGTAGGTAGATAATTTTTCATTTTATTAGCGAATAATTATCAAAGAAATAACTTCCATCGTAGTTAATAGTAGAAGAGTTGAAGTTTAAGTTTTAACGACAATTCCCCTAAAGTTCAGCAACCGTTTAACCAGATTTTTTTTTTTTAGTTTATTCTTTTTATAATATCTAATGAAAAAACAAATTAATTTTTTTGTTTGTTTGGTATATAAAAACATGATTATACAAATAAATTTAAATAAAAATAATGTGATAAAATTGTGCTGTAGTGATGCGATACGAAAAAAATATGATAAATATTAATGTTGTAACACGTACGATAGAAAAAAGATTAAATAATAATTCAACGATTTAGAATTCATTACCGAGTATTATTATTATTATTCGAGTAATATAATACTATACAAATATCTATAAATTAAATATTTCATAATGATCAACTGACAATTTTAATTTTACATTCAATAAATTGAAAAGACTCGTATTAGAAATTGCATATTACACACCTACGGGATGCATGAAGTACAATAGACTTAAAATACCTTTAGAAACGTAACTTGACTCGTATAAATTCCTTACCTTGTATAAGGAAACTTAACTCATGAATGACATGTTAGCTACAAGCAAGTTTGTACTCCTTATAATAAAATTCTTATTAATGTGTGCTCATTGTCCATTATAGTCCGTTAATTGTTATGTTTTATGACTAAATAAAATTAATTTTATTACTATAATTGGTACTAGTATATTATAAAATAACGTATATTTTTTCGCTAATTCGTGACTGAAATATTATCGTATAATATAATTATCATTTAACGATTGAAAATGTTTCTATTTAAACTAGATTTTCTTTCTTATCAAATAAAATATTTTTTTATTATATTAATATGAAGAAACATCACGTTAAACGATGATCCTGAATACAGGTTTTCTTTTCTAATCGTAGTATTATCTGTAAGAGGTAAGAGCAAGTCATATTTTTTATGCTAATTTTTTTATTGGTTTGTATCAGCGTTTTTATAACTTTATACCATTAAGTATAAAATCTTCTTAAAAATAAATTATCTGTTGTATATAACAATTTTCACCTGTATAAAATCTGATAATAGATTTATTTTTACTTAAATAGCACAATACTTCGGTTACGAGAAAAAGCCTGTTGTTATGCTATCATTGACAATTTTAATAAATTATCGTCCTATAATTTTCCATTTATAGAAACAATATTACTTTGTTAATGGGTTTTTAAATAATAAATCCTCCTGAATTCTTTTTTCTGTAACTCGTTTTAACTCGTACAAATAATATTTGAGTATATGCTTAAATAATTTTCATTAACGCTTTTCGAATTGATTTATACTATATATTTAGTTATTCTATTAATGTTGTATGTAAACTGTTAGATTTTTTAGTATCTAGTGAATTTATTATTTTCAGTTACTACATTTACTTTAATTATTATAAAATGGTAACTGAATTTTTAATCTTAATTTTGCGACGCTACCTGATATTTTTCTAGTATTTCCTTAGATTCATTCACTAAAATTCTAGGGTAGTTTTTTTTTTCTATCTATGGCGTAGTCAAAGATAGAAAAATAACCTACCATTACTGGAGTTACGTATTTAGTATATTTAATCATCAGAATAAAACTGATAATAATAACCGACTAATATAATAAAACTGACAGAATAATATAACTGATATAATCAGAATAAACTAATATACACCTATAAAAATATAACAATTAGTTTAAAACTTAAAAATTTTTTTTCCATAATTTATTTATAGTCACATCAACGATAGCAGTCATTAGTAAATATAATAATATATATATATATATATATATATATATATATATATATATATATATATATATATATATATATATATATATATATATATATATAGTAAATATAACTACATGATCGTAAATAATTAAACACCAAACACAATAAAGACAAACCAAAACGAGAATAATAAATATTGGAATATCACTACTGATCTATTTTCCCCATCCTAGGAGCCGGGACTCGGTCTTTATGCCTTATTTGCCTCAAATGAGAACACCCGAAAGAGCATTCTCGCTGGGACTACGGTTTTTTCTACAAGAAGACGAGAGAGTCCCCGTACCTCATTAATGTCATCCATCTGTGCATGCCCAAACCAATAACAGCTAAGCAGGGAGCTGTCCCTCATCTCCTCCTTACCACAGCAGCCCTATCCTTCTAATGAAGGATTCCAAACGATGTAGTCGGATGAAAATAAAATTAATCAATAATAAAATAAAACATAAAAAATTAATGAATTATAAAAATTATGATTGTAATGAATAAATCAATAGTATGTGTAGCTGTGTTCTTAACCATGCTATTAAAACTCCTTTCTATTATTGCTTTTGGTAATATAATATCTGAAAATTATTATGTAATGTTAATGTTCCTTAAAATCAATAATGTTAGAATTTCTTATTAATAACAGTTGTTCCTAAATCCTACTTATTATTTTCATTGAAAAAGCTCATAAATATTGTTTTAATAAAAAATTTTAAAATATTTTTAATATTTCTATTCATATAAAACCCTAAAGTGTGGCTGCAGTTTGAATTCGAAATTTGTATTTCCAAAAACGATAATAAAAATCGACCCATGATTAACAAAAAAAGATTAAATCAACACACCTATATATATAGACCACTGTAAATCTTTCTCCAAAACCAACATACCGTTATTTATTCTAACAGCTCCTTGTACGTACACTGCGTGCTACAACCCCGAATGGCACGTTAAGCGGCCTGACACGAGACGCAAGTCATTCACATAAAAAACATAGCAATTCCTTTAACTGTAGTAAAAGTGAGGAGTAAATTAGGTTTTTTTTACCTTCGTCACCGAGATAAATGTGCTACTACATAACAGTGCCATATCCTATAAAATGCAATTTGACAGTCTATCCTGTAAAATAATACCTTACTCTTTTACTGCAATATTTAACAACTTTATTTTTGAACGATAAAACTTACTGTTTTAACTGAGATTTACGTACGTTGGGTGTTATGTTCTTGCGGTTGAATCCGACCGGATATGAGACATAAATCACTTTCATTAATGAATCAGCCACTATAAAATATAAAGAATCCCATGCATTTCAGGTTAAGAATAAGAAGTGCAGTGGTTTCCCATTGCCTTCTGTTCTAAGCTGAATATACTGTAGCGCATAGGAATAACAAGCACATCCAAATGCAATGCAGATGATATCTCTACTTTTATAACTGACACTCACTTTGTTCACCGCAGAAATTTTATATAGTGAATATCACAAATATTATAGAAAGTAATTCTTATAAGTATCACTAAAAAGCTATAATAAAGTTGATATCACTAAGTAACAAATAAATCTAATCATCTTTGTGAAAAAGAATGTTTTATATAAATTCAGTCTGGGGTAATTATTTTTTTTTTAAATTGTTGTTTTTTAATTATTATTATTATTTTAATTGATAAAAAAAACCGGTGCTGGAATATATAATGTTTATATATATGTATATATAGAGGCTGTCATTCATTGATCAATTAATTGTAACAAACATCTAGAATGTTTTAGGAAAATTTTCAGCATCGTGATGAAATTGTTAGTGGTTACTAAGGTTAGTGTTTGTACCAATTAACAAATCACTAAGTCCGAATACTTAGAAATTACGTAGAATCCAAGATTCAATAAAAAATATATATTTTACCTTACAGTAGAAACCGTAAGAAATCAGCTGAAAATTTGTTAATAGTATATTTGATTTACAATTTTAAAATTACAGTTGTAAAGTTAATATGTTGAGAAAATTTTCATTATCAGCGTAATTAAAAACGAAAAGAATTGCAACAGGTCGCCGGGTTACTGAGCCTAAATTTCAATCGGTTAAAGATAGAATGTTTACAACTTAGAATAAACACTAAATCTTCTTGAAACCATCATCTATTTGAATTACTTATATGAAATGAAAAATTACTACTAATTTTAATATTAAATTTGTTTCAATAGGAGAAACAATAAAGTAAATCAAATTTGGAATTTTTTAACTCATTTATTACATTCATATTATAATATTTGCCTAAGAAACCATCGCGTCACGATGATAGGTTAATTAAGTGATAATTGAATTAACTTTTACGGCATTTATGTTGCAAAAAGTGTAATTCTATATCTGTTTTTTAAAAGATCATGTTAATGATATTGAGTGACAAGATTAAATGTTCAATCACAAGAGCAAACACTAAAATTTAAAACAAATAAATTCTGATAATCTAATTTATAAATGCTAAAAATTACGGCGGTTCTGTCCGTTTGCAACGGAATCACGTGAAAACCAACCGACCTATCGCTTTAACATTTTCAGTATATATTTCCGTTATCCCAGTGAAGTCGTAAATCGAGACTCTATTCCCGTTGGGGAATAGGATCGGATAGGATAGGAATCGGATGAAGTTGTGACTTTTTCTATTGAATGAAGACCTAATACGGTTCTTCGTTTCGTTTTTCGACGTAAAAATAATAGATTATGCTTTTTTAACATATCCGATTTTTAGTTGTGTACTTTGACCCCTTCTTGAGACATAGGGTATTCTAGGATAATGAAAGGGGAATCAAGAGAGATATATGTTCGTCTACAACAGGAACTTTTATGTCAAGAACGAGAGAATCATTGGAGGAAAGAGACCTATTCAGGGTTTAATTGTTATTTATCAGTATTATTCCCACAACCATGAGGATAACGAAAACAGAGGGGTCCAAGAGGCAGAGCCCGCTGGCTAAACGGGAAGAACTAACGAAGCGAGCCCTGACCAGTTAGTCATTTATATTTTTATGCTACGCTTGATCATTTATAGGAACTGCGTACATAATAAATGATATATAAATGTTTAATAGGTTATCGATTGTAAAAAAGTAATATTAATAATAAATAAAATAACATATATTATTAAGAATAATTATGTGGTTGTGGAAAACAGGGATGTGCTAAGAGGGTGTTCTTTTATTTTATACGTAAATACTATTTATTATCTTTGGGTATCATCATATCTGCCATTAGGAAGGTCCCTCTTACCTCTCCCGTTACCATCTTCCTCTATTCTCTATTTTAAATCTTGTTATTTCATATTTCCTTTTAGATTATGTATAATCATAACGATTTTTCCGGTCTCTCTTTTGTGCACTTTCAACTGTACCTTTTAGCACTGTTTTCATCAACCCTTCTCCTTTGATGATATTTTTCAACCGTTCAACTTTCTATTATGAATTGTTCTGATTAAGCTTCTTCTTTCTTTCCCTCTCATTACTTCTTCATTTTTCATAATAGTCTATCCGTTTGATATTTTTCATTTTTCTCCATATTCGCATTTCAAATGCCTCTGTTTTTTTTATTATCGCATTTCATTTCCACACTGAAATACAGTACTGTAGTACACTTCTTTTTCTCAAAAAGAACGCAGTAATTTACAACAAATTTTAAGTTTTAAGAGAATCAAAGTAAATGATTTAAAATTAAAAAATTACATCCCATAAACATAATTTCAACTTATTATCACCAGTGACGTTAAGAAAATTAAGGGTTTTTGTTTTTCTTGCAATGTAAACGTTAACTGCTCTAAGAATAAAAGTACTTTTTCTGTATGAAAATTATATAAATACAAATTTTATATTTCTATTATTGGATTTTTATTTTAAAATTATGATTGTATAAACCTTAATTAAAAAAATAAAATTAACCAATAGTTTTCCTTTCCCGTTTTTAATATAAATACAAAAGATTATATTCAAAAAAATATATATTGTATATAAAACAAGATTTTCGATCTTTGAATAGAGCTAAAGTTTCAACACATTTTAAGAGATTTGTCATCGCAATCAGATCACTTAATTAGAAATTTTTTCTGCATCTCTTTTTCCTTTATATAATCATAAAAATTTACCATGTTCTAACAGAATTTTGATTAAATATAATTGAACAAAACAATTTATCAGAATAGTGCGTACTGGAAAATCATTATTTATATGAAAAATTAATAAAATATATCATAAAATAGTTACAACTGAAAATCTAGCAAGATATGAAAACTACGTAAAACCACACACATTTGCATTCGGTCTTTCGAAAATGTTAATTATATTAATCTATTTCTGGAAAAGATAAATAGATTATTTTGTATTACAAAATAAAGGTGAGGAAAAAACTATTTATTACCCGTAAACCATCAAATCCCGATTGTTTAAATTATTATGTGCTCAGTACCATTAAAACGAAGAACTCTGAACCTGTTTATCAAACTTCAACGTGTTTTTAATATCGCAATATCATTATTTAAAAACATTTATTAATTTAATTTATATGATGTGATATTTTCATTTAATCTTTACAATAAATGCGTATTATTTATCTAAAAAATTTAATTTACTTTAGAATGTCAATTTTAATTCTTCTTTATTCGATTAAATCATACTTTTAATTTTTACATAGTATGGTATTTTATTTTATGGCATAATATTCTTACAAAAAGCGTATAATATGTAGGCTAGATATATTAGGATATATTTTAGAGTTCTGAGAGGAATACTTTAATATCTCTTTTACGTAAATAGAGGTAGTTCAAGACACATAAAAATCTAATCACGTATTAAGTCCCATCCTTCAACAAATAGTGAGGTAAAAAGAAATTAAAAAATTAAATTACAGGGTGCCCGGGTTAAAAGGACCCAAAAGTAACAGCTTATATTGAGAGACCAGTTAATATAATTTAATAATTTTTTTTTTTATGAACATAAGAAACTCGCCAATTTTCAATTTAGGTTGGTCAAGTTCAGTAAGTGTACGTTTTGTCGCTCGGCAGACGTCCAGACGGTAATTTAACTGTTGCCAAAGGTTTAGAAGCATATGCGGCATTATTAGACCAACAGTTTCAACAATTCTCTTTTTTTAAATCATCCAAATTTCGAATCTTTCTTTTGTACACGACTTTCAATAAATCCCCAAGCAAAGGAGTGATATCTGAAATCAAGGTGGCCATGCAATTTGATCTCCTTATCCGATACAGAATCTGGGGAAAGGTCTGTTGAAGAACATGTTTCTAACATCTCGATGAAAGTGTAATAGTGCACCATCTTGCTGAAAATTGAAACCTGCAGGAATCTGAGAAACAGTAAAGTTTTCAAGCATTTCGAAATATGTGTCTCCTATCACAGTGGGTTCCATGAAAAATGACGACGATGCCATTTTTTTACAGTTGTAACCATACATTGACTTTCAACATGTCCCTTTCATTTTCGATTACAGTATGGGAGCTTTCAGTACCCCAAATCCGTCAATCGAATTTGTTAACTATCCCGAACGTATGCTAGGTTGCCTCATCACTGAATAAAGTGTCAAGATAATTAGGATCGTTTTCGACACGGTGCATTATCTCTACAGCAAACTGATATCGTAGGCGGCTATCATTTGATTTAATGTGACTAATACGCTCGCAAACGGAGCCGAACAGTGGAACGAGGAATTTGCAGTTCGTAACTAGGTCCCGTTAAAGCTCACCAGGACTATGAACGGGAAGGAGTGGTTTGGCGACCGGGAGTTCGTAAGTAGCCCGCCTAATTGACTTTCCAGGACTGGCAGCGAATGCATCGCGTACATGATCCGCAGTCTCGTAAATAACTGAAACTTTTGATTGATATGTAGTTTGTGAACCCAACCTTCCATTCTCTTTTAGCCGTATCCCACTGACAAATAGATTTAGATGTAGGAGGATCGATAATCCGTACAGTTCAAACCCGCGTAACCGATTGAAACTTCGATAACCAAAGCACGCACTGAGACTTCTGTTGTTGGGTCCACATCTTGACGGACTACTACTGACTACAACTGCAGTGTAAGTCGGTTTGCCTAGATGTGCGTGTTCTGCTGACCTTCAGAGTACACATAACAAATATTAAAGATATCCTGTCGATTGAACCTACGTTTAAGAGATTATGCCGATTAGTTTTCTTAATATAGGCCATTACTTTTGTATACCTTTATCGCGACAATATGTATATTAAATGAAAATTTCAGGTAGAAAAAAAATCGAAAATGTACGAGATCTTTTTTTATAAAAAATATAACATTCAACTTTCTTAGGGTCACTCAACTACCACTCAATATATATAAAAAAATTTAACATAAATTGTTCTCCAAAAAATGTAAATGGGACGTGCGTATCACCAATTAATTATAGGTGAGAAAAATCAATTTTTTTGTGTGTAAGTCAATGACATACAAATTTTTCGGCTAACATTTTGATGCCCATATCGAAAATTCTTTAGTTGAGTAAATGAAAATTGTATTTAGAAAAAATTTCCATTATATATCTTTGAAAATTAATTAAACAAATTTGAGCCGTCTTTCGAGAAAATTATTCTGCGCTTTTTTGCATTATAATATATATATATATATATATATATATATAGATAGGTAGATAGATAGATAGATTCCACCTCAATAAGTCTACGTTTAAAAATAAATTTGATGTGGACCTCATCTGACTTCCTTGTAAGCTTGTTAAATTGCATATACACATGTTTTTAAAATGAAAAGTACATAAAATTTTATTTCATTAATAAATTCTGCTAACTATTCGTGTTTTTATTTTTAATGTTATTATTTATTGTAAACATTTTTTTTTTCAATCTGAGGTTAATAATTATTAATAAATCAATGTATTTAAATTAAAAAAAAAAATTAAAATAAAAGGAGAAGTTTGATTCGGGTGTGCCTTCCCCTTGTAAGATCCAAATATTTCATTAATTAAATTTTTATTTAGTTATAACTCTGGAACCAATGAAATTAAGTACCACTTATGATATATTGTTGAAAAGCTCTCAATGAGGGCTTATTACTGCAGTTTCAATGAGGGCTTATTACTGCAAGAAAAAGTCCAAAATCCAAATGTTTTGGGATTTTAGGCTTTTTTGGACACTTTTGATTCAGTCGGATGCAATCAAACTGGGAAGTACACGACTAGATGCTACAACAGTCCTAAATCCAAAATTTCAACATTGTAGGCTAATCGTTTTTGAGTTATGCGAGATACATACGTACGTACAGATGTCACGTCGAAATTAGTCAAAATGAATTCAGGGATGGTCACAATGGATATTTCTGTTGAAATGACCCACCGGGTTGGTCTAGTGGTGAACGCATCTTCCCACATCAGCTGATTTGGAAGTCAAGAGTTCCAGCGTTCAAGTCCTAGTAAAATCAGTTATTTTTACACGGATTTGAAAATTAGATCGTGGATACCGGTGTTCTTTGGTGGTTGGGTTTCAATTAACCACACATCTCAGTAATGGTCGAACCGAGACTGTACAAGACTACACTTCATTTATACTCATACATATCATCCTCTGAGGTATTATCTGAACGGAAATTACCGGAGGCTGAACAGGAAAAAAAAGGATATTTCTGTTGAAATCTGAAAACCGAAATTTTTCGCGATCACAATACTTCTTTTATTTCGTTCAAGGAAGTAAGAAAAATTATATTACTTTATAACACGTTAAAATATCGTTGTTATTATTTTTCTTAATTTTTATATTCTACTATTTCAATATAAATAATATAAAAATTGGAGAATTATAAAAGTAATTTTATTTTTGAGGGCACTTTCCCGTAATATAGACCCGAATTTGGCATTAATTATAATTGCTATAAAATAATTATCCCAATTGTAATTTGTTAAAAGGAAGATTATGAGTATTTTTCAGAATATATCGACGTTTCAGGAATGTAACTTTACTATTTCTCTTATGATGCATGTTTTTAATTTTTTTTTTTTTTTTTATTAACTTAATCTATTTATTTTTAATTTCCCGTAATTTTTCATTTTATTTTAATTCCACAGAGTAATTCTTAAAATGTAATATATTATTATATATCATACTGATATTATTATATATCATCTAATACAATATTTCTAGAACCGAAATAAAATAACTAGTGAAGAATAAAATAAAACATTGCGAACTGTTCACCAATGTCCAATAAAGAATCGGCGGTAATCATCAGCTAGTGAAATAATCTGAAATTACTGCTATTACCATAAATAAATGTTACCTGCAAAATACTTTCCATTTAAAAGAGCTGGCTCAATTATTGGAATACTTCCTCGACTTTTAATAAAAAAAATTGATAAAGTTAGAGCCGAAGAACAGAAAACTGAATATATATTTTTTTGGATGCGGAGAATAAATTTAAAAAATATTTTTCTAAAAATATTCATATATAGGTTAAGCTTTACAGATTTGATTAAGTAAACTTTTCTCTAAATCTAACATCAGTTTATTTAAGGAAAGACTCTTACGGCGTTGTTGGAAAAAGCTACCCTCAAGGAACGGTCGGCCACCTACCATTAGCTCCATGCGGTCATATATGGTAGACAGGTAATGACTGGCATTCAACGACCTAGGCGTGACAACGAATTGTTGTCTTTTATTTAATAAATTTTTGAACTAAATAAATTCTTATTTATGACTAATCATATATTTTAGTATAAGACGAGGTGCACCTACCCGTTCAGAAAATATATGACAAGTGAACGGCTGACCACAAAGCAACCGGTGAAATAGACGGAGCTTATACCGTTCACGCAATCAGGTTAGCTCTAAGAGCTATTTAGGATCCTTGTCGCATAAACAGTTACGAGACACAGTAGCCCTTCGCGACACGGACATTCGGTCTCACACTTTAGGGCGACCGAATGGGATTATGGCAGGAGAAATACTAATAAAGCAAATCGAACATCCTCTTCAATAGAGGCTAAAATAATAAAAAGAAAATTAAAAAAAAAAACATTCTGTATGTTCGGTCCGGGGTCTATAATGAAAAAAATATTTTAGACATTTCTTGATAGCTCTATACATAAGTATAAACCTTCAAAAAAGTTTTGAAAAGTAATTAATCCGAAGGGAGATAGAACAAAAAACTTATATTTCAATTTTAAGAGATGGGGGCTGATTTTTTGTAAAAACTTTTTGAATTATTTATATACGCATTATGCGTTACAAATTTTCTTAAACAAAGTTTTCTTTAAAATGCCTCTGAAGAAAATCGAAATTGGTTTTTCGCGATATCTCCCCCCCCCCACCGTCTAAATGAATTTTGAAAAAAATGAATACAATCAGTGCCCCATTATTTTAATCAAATTTGAAGAAAATCGGTTCGGTCAATCCTGAGATATAAGACTAAATGCAGTGGGGGACAGTGACACGTATATGCATACATAAATATATTTTTTTTTGTCTGGATGAATTATTTGCACCCTAAAACGTAGACCTACAAAAAATGCGATAACCCATTTTTGATATGATCACCATCTCCCTTTAATATTCTAGCTAAAGTCACCGGGAAAGTAAGAAGAGAACGAATCAAATTAAAAATACAAATGAAACATAAGTTAGAATAAATTAAAACAGAGAGGAAATTAATAAATTTAAACGCATTAAATTTAAGTTAAATTAATACACAAAATAATTTAAGTTGAATTTTGAAAAAAAGAAAATACATAATTAAATATAGTAGTGTAATAAATAAATATTCAAATAATTACATTTTAGAAATGCGAGTGGAATCTGAAAATCAGCCAAGATTTTAAAAACAGCATTTTATGAATATATAAAAGTTAATGATTATGAAAGAAATTAATATGGTTTAACTGTTGTGATTTGTTTTTCGAAATCCTGCTGTGAAACCATTTTACCCAAAAAATTATATAATAAATGTTTTAGCTACAAAATCCCGGATTGCTTAGTCCTTACTCTTTAATAAATAAATGTATTCAATAAATCGTTTATTGTTTTTTTTATTTTTTCAAAATATTTATAGCGTATAATTTACCACTAAAATTTTATTTCATTATTTCTTTTGAAAGAATCCATAAATAATTTATCATTTATTCATTTAACGTTCCAAATCCCCGTTACATCACCGTGGAAACACGCATCGACAGATCATGTGCATCACCGATGATCATACGATGGCGACAAACATGCCTGATCATAATATATAACATTAGGCGTACCATCTACCTACTTTGAAAATATTAGTACGCATTAGTAATGCTTAAAGTAACTTAAGTTCAGATTCAACTCCCGACAGGGGTGTGGCATTTTACATTGAGTAATGTTTAAGAAAATGTGTTGATCGAATCATGAACATATTTTTGTATTAATTTTTTTTCGACTAACATGGAACAAGATCGCTGGCATCAAATCCGCTCCGTTTTTTTTCATGGTGACAGCCGATGCAACGCTGTTAAATTACTACGCTATTCCCTCCCGGCTCCCGGCATATTATATTAACTATTTAGTAATATATTTTTATGAGTTCAAATTATACTCTTTTAACAAAATTATTTTTTACTGCCTTCTTGTCCGGTTGAATCTTCTTCCTAAAGAAACATTGTTGCAAATTGTAAATTATTTTAAAAACAGGAGCTCTAATAATTTTAAGAGAAATTATA
The DNA here is from genome assembly GCF_047948215.1 of Lycorma delicatula. Taxonomy (NCBI): domain Eukaryota; kingdom Metazoa; phylum Arthropoda; class Insecta; order Hemiptera; family Fulgoridae; genus Lycorma; species Lycorma delicatula. The sequence goes on from NC_134457.1 coordinate 211,383,522, forward strand.
TTCTAATTTATATGTTAATTTTAGTAACTTGCACTCATTATAAATGCTGCCTGTTTTAATTTCCTCCTTTAAACATTTTATCTAAAATATATTTTAAAATAATTCACCATTTTCTTTTGTAAGAATTTTAATATTTATTTACAATATATAGGCTATAGATATAAAACCATTTTACGTTGTAAATACGTAGCTTTATTTGCATATATAATTAGTCATTATTCTTGATTACAAGTTTAGGTGTTAGTAGCATACGTAAGGTATTTATAAGAAAAAAAAAATTCATGTAAACGTGTCTTTTTTATCCTTTATCTTTACTACAGTTGAATTTAAAACTATTTTAAAAATTAAAAAATGTTAATTCGTTTCAGTTTTTTTTTTTATATAATTGTTTGTATCGAGGGGTAGCGTAGAGGTTAAACTATTTCCTTTACGTATGAAAGTTGAGAAATCGAAGTCCGGTTATACTGCTTGAATTTTAACTCCGACTATCGACTCCAAGCTACCATCTGTTTTGTTAAGTTCTAATTACATTCTGATATAAACCTACTACGTAACATATGTATATATTCGATATTTATTTATACAATAACAACAGGCTGATGCCCAATAATACGTTAATGATAATGAATTTTGTTGCGCGTGAAAAATATATCTGAATTTAAACTCGAAACATACGGTTGAAAGGTAAAGACGTTACCACTACGCCATGATACTATTTTCTCTTCTCATTCTTATTCCTCACTTTTTCATTTTCAGTTATTCATCTTTCTTGTAATCACTGTGTATATTTTTCTACTGTTTTTACTATCTAAACATATTTCTATTATTGATGAAATAAATCAGGTTGTTTTTAAAAGCTTTTATTTAACTCGCTTTAGAAATAATCAAATCTTACAACTGCTATATCTTTTGATCTATAGTATGAAAATCAATGAAATTTGGTACACGTATGTAACTTCAATGACAATACAGCACTACGGTGTCGGAATTTGATATGACCCGCCCCCACGTACTACCCTCTACGCTAAATTAATGCATTTAGTTGAAAATATTCATTTCTCATGAACTATCGTATGAAAATGACTGAAATTTGGTACACGTATCTAACTTCGATGTGTAAAAATAAATATTTTTACTTTTTTTAGTCTTAAAAAAAATACAAAAAAAATACAAAAAAATTACAAAAATATATTTGATTACATATAAAAAATTATTTTTTAAAAAAGCTTTCATTTAACTAATATTAATATTAACATTAATAAAAAAAGGAAACAAATTAGAAAAACCCTCTAAAAAGTAAAAATAAGAATTAAATCAAATTGAGAATTTTAAACAAAAAAAATGTAATATATTAACAATATATAAAAATGCACTGAAAAGTAAAAAATGAATTATATAAATATCTTATAAATAACCAATAAATACAAAATAAATAAATGTAATAATTATTAAATTTTAAAATTAAAAGTAATGAGAATATTTAGTTACATAAAAGCATGGCGCAGTATTTATAACAATCTTTTCGAATAAGTATTTATAGACATTTGCTGTATTTTAAAATATATTTTTTGTTTAATGAGGTTGTTTTGTATATGTAATGATATGTTTAGTATATGTTGTTAATATATTAAATTTTTTTTGTTTAAAATTCTCAATTTGATTTAATTCTTATTTTTAAATTTTAGAGGGTTTTTGTAATTTGTTTCCTTTTTTATTAATGTTAATATTAATATTAGTTAAATAAATGCTTTTTTAAAAAATAATTTTTTATATGTAATCAAATATATTTTTGTAATTTTTTTTTTGGTTTTTGTATTTTTTTTTAATATACGGACCCCACTACGTTCTCATGTCTGTTCACGAAATTCAACGTTAAATTTTTTCTCTCTCCTGCTAGTCTTAAGACATCTGTATTTTGAAATTTCATTAACGCAGCTAATTTTCAATAATCTTCTCTTGTAATATATTTCTTTTTTTCTTTTTCAGAGTATTCTTGATTGATTTTGAAACATTTTTTTTACAGATAAATATCTTCCAAAATTTTGTTTATACTATCAAATTTATGATTGATACTAGAAATATTATTTTAGATCTATATTGATGGTAACAGATTTCTTCCTGGGTAGCAGGAAATTTTTCAGAGTATCAATTATATATTTGATACACTCTTTCTTTGACATTTTTCTTTCTTTCTTCATCAGTCCTTTGTAATTTTACCGCACAAATAAAACAAAAATTGTAACTGTTGTGATATTGCGTTCCTAACTTAATATTTTATCCAAAAATAATTGCAATGAAATTGTAAAACCTACGGTAAAAGTCTGGCAGCTATCATTTTTTCCGCTACAAAAACAAAAAATTTCTGTAATATAAATAAAGCTGTTTTTAAAAAGCTATAGTGATATCAAAAAGATAAGACACTACATTTCTATTATCAAAATTTCATTGTAATTTTTTTGGATATCAATGCGTTTTGTTAGATTATTCCTTTATTTTTTTTACGAATTACTGATTGTTATCTTATGGATTTATTATTAAAATTTATTGCCTTATAACAAACAAATTGAATTTCACGGCCAATTTTTTTTGCTGATAGTCATTTCATACCATATTTTCCTTTTTTTAATAAAACTAGTATACATTTACGAATCGAAGATCCGTGATGTAATACTGTACTTATTACTTTGTAAGTGTAACTTTCGATTTTTATCGTTAAATTCGATTTTACCAATCGAATTTATTTCTGTTTTTTTATTCCTTTTTTAATAAAACTAGTATAATCTCTTGTAAACTAACACTTTTATTTTTTTTAAAGAAGTGATGGGAATTAAAATAATTGTTTCATCTTCTGTACTTTCATTTACTACTAAAACAAGCTGTAGTATATACTCTTTTGAAATGTATTATTTCAAGTACATTATCAACTTTTTGTACGCTACCTACTACTATCAAGTACTCCTATCTAGCGGCGCGATTGGTAAAGGTACATTAAAAAAATTAATAAAATGACATATTCGAGTTCCGCGGTTCATCAAATGGGGAAAAAAAGTTTAACAAAATTCGAGGTATTTTTTGAAAGTATTCTTTGCTACAAACTAATTGAACTGATATATAATATTTTCACGCTTATTTTTTTCCCCCATTTTCATTTCACTGTTAGGTCAGGTCATGTTTAGAACTGTAAACGTAGTTCAATGACTTCCGAACTACATTCTATGTAGTTCTAACGAACTCATTTTGTCCCATTTATTTTCAAATGCACGTTTTATCCAAGCAACAAATAAAAGCAGTTCAGTATGTTTGCAGATTTATTTTCGGTTTCTGTAGCTACTCAGCTCTCAAATTTATCTTTAAATTTTTTAATCACCTTTTCTATAAACAAACTTAATATTAAGTGTTATGCTCATTAGCCCTTGGCTGATCTTTTTATAGCCACCGAAGAGGAAGGAATTCCATTGACAGATCTATAGACCGAGCCACCACCACCAAATACGAAGTACACTTAGAAAATGTAAATCTAAAAATCCCAAAATTCTTAGCAAAAATACATTGGAAGTTCAAATTAAAATGTCAGACCGTTGTGATGTAGGAATAAAGGATAGGGAAAAACAATGATTAAAAAGAAAGAGATGTTCTCACTAAAAGAAGGACAGTATGAAATATTGTAAGCAACTCTCCTAAAAAAAAGATATTTTCAGTTCTACCCTTATGTAAATAGTTTTGTGTGTGTGTGTGTGTGTATATATATATATATATATATATATGTCCAAACATAATTTTTAAAGGGGTTAATTTTGAAGATTCTTTATTTATTTTATAGAAAAAATTCCTCTGATGATCCTATTGTGTTTTCAAACAATATAGAGTAAGTTTCTTCAACAGAAACGTAGATTTTTTTGAAAACATTTTTTTCTTTTTGACATTGTTGAATTGTTATAGCATTATTTGTTTAGAGTATTGTTATACCAATACTTAAATATTTTTGAAATAAAATTAATATGAAAACATAAGATATATACGAGAACTTATGAAAACATAAGATATATAAGATATATACGCGCGCGCACACACACACACACACACAGAGTGAATCAGGAGAAATAGGAAATAATTTAGCAACTGATTATATAGTTTGAAATAAGAGAAAAGTTCATACTAACAACATAATCGCTTTGTTAGCGATTTACAGCTAGCGAAAAATTCGCCCAGATTTCAGTTTCCTCGGTGAAATGATATTATAATAAAATTTTTAAGGTGTTATATAAGGGGTAAAATTGATGGTTTCTTTTGTTTTTTGACCTGAAAATTCGACTAAAGGAGTTACCAGAACTGTAACTCCTGCAGTTTTTTCATTACATGCAACGTAAAACGGAAACGTTTGGTGATGAAAATCAGGGTTTTTAGGTTTGAAGTACAATAACATTAGTAAATGACTAATGGGTAAATTTTTTTATCAGAACTTGTAGAGAATTAAATTCTGAGAAAATTGTGTAAATAAAATTTATAAAAGAAATTTATTTTACGTAGTTCCAAACTTTTCCAAACAACAGTTCCAGCAATTACTATCTTTTATTATTATAAAAAAAAAAAACACTTAATAGGAAAATGTAAATATTATAAATAACTGTTTTTGGTTTAATAGATTTAGACTTTTGAAAAATGAAAATACTTGTAATTTACTTTAAAAAAATACTCGCTCTGGTTTATACTTTTTATTTTTTTTCTGTTTAGCCTCCGAAACCACCGTAAGGTATTACTTCAGAGGATGAATGAGGATAATATGTATGAATATAAATAAAGTGTAGTCTTGTATAGTGTCAGATCGACCATTCCTTAGATGTATGGTTAATTGAATTCCAACCATTAAAAGAACACCTGTATCCACGATCTAATTATTCAAATCCTTAAAAAAAGTAGTATTCAAATCCTACCTTTAGTACCTTTAGTAGGATTTGTACCTTAGAACTCTCGACTTCGAAATCAGCTGATTTTTGATGATGAGTTTAACCACTAGACTAACCCGGTGGGTAACTGTGGTTTATACTGTAATAATTTATAATAACTGTTCTAAAATTCCATCAATGCACTTCGTTTTACTTGCAGGAAACTCGTTTCTTTTCATTTTCTGTCGTTAACGTAATGATGATATTTTCCCATTCCTTGATGAGGGCAGTAGCATTGAGAATGGAGCGTTCAATTTATCACATGTGTCTACTAATTACTGCTTGTATATCTCGCAATTCATCCATCTCCATAAACAGTAATCTAAGGAATTAACAGTCCGGTGATCTAGGTACCTAATTTATCGGCCCCTTTCATCCAATCCATTTACGAGTAAATTTTTCATCTAAGAATTGTTTTATTTCATTCGTAAACTGGTACTCCATCAAGTTGATAATACTTTTCAATCCGTTATGCCAGTGAGAAATTTTCATACGCTAAAAGAAATTCATTGTTTAAAAATGCCAGATAATTTCTCCCACATTGTTCTAGTATGAAGGAACCTATTAATTTGTTGTAAATCATGTCACACCAAACGTTCACCGAAATTCGTTGCTGGAAATTCATTTAAATGCAGAATTTAAAAATAGTTTCGTTTGAAAATATTATGAACGAAATTAAGTGGTAATTATTGTTAACCTGTTGACAAGACTGCAGTTGTCTGGCACGGTCACCAAAGCTGGAAGTGTTGAACTTTCTGAACACGATAAGAATGCAGTTCATGAGTATATAATGAATGTACTCCATACTCTACTTTGTGGAATGTATGTTGTTAAATGTTTCTTCAGCTGTACCACCTGAAGAATGTTTACTCTTTCATCACTATGTATCACTTGACGTTCAGTTGAAACATGAGCGCTAGGAAATGTACCATTCTCATGAATGGTTGTTAAAAATTCTACAAAATACTTTTCGGTTTGGAACTATTAGTCCAAGATAACTACGTCGGTATTCCTCCACCTCGGCTGGATCACTTCCATCGTAAAAACCGCACACAAAAATCATATCAGCATATTCTACATGAGTGAAGAGGCACGACATTTGTTTTTTGAAAACAAAGAATTCAAAACCGAATTTCACTTTTTTAAATTCAGATTCAATTGAAAAAATGTAGATACAGTTTATAGAGTACAACAAACACTAAATAACTTGATTCTCAAAAATGATTAAACCAAATCGAAATTATGTCAAAAACAATTAAACCGTCTAACGTTTATTATTAACAACACGTTACCGCAATTTTATGATAATGTGTAGTATTCAAATTAATTAAATTTCGAAACTTATAGTTAGTGTTACTAACATAAATTTTCAAAGGTTTAATTTATTGTACAGCTGTTTTTAATTTTTATAAATTCATAACATTTTTCTGTTAAGTTTTGTTTTAATTATAATATTTTTTTTTGAATTAATAACATAAATTCTATACAGGTTTTGATAATAAAATTTACCCATTAGTCATTTAACATAGTTATTGTACTTCAAACCTAAAAAGATGTGTTTTTCGTCACCGAACGTTTCTGTTTTATGTTAAATTTTATGAAAACTACAAGATATACAGTTGTAGGACCTGTTTTATTATATTTTTTAGGTCAAAAAACATAAGAAACCAACATGTTTACCCCTTATATAACGCCTTAAAAATTTTAGTATGACATTTTACCGGGGAAACTAAAATCCGGGTGAAAGTTTTCGTTAGCCGTAATGTGACAGCAAATCGTTTACGAACATATGTTTGTTCGTAATTTTAGCAATAAATTGCTAAAATTATCAATTTTAATTTAAAACCACGATAATAAAAAACACAAGATGGCCGACATATCCGTCTAGGCTTACCTTTTGCAATAAGTCTGTTGTTTGTAATCGGATTTTTACGAGTAAGGTGTTGTTTTGTTCACATAAAAATGATTTTTAATTTTTATAATAAAACACGATTTGATAAATCTAATGTTTTCTAAGATATTTAAGATTGAAAAACTTAAACGACCACTATTCTGAAATGTGTCAACGAAAAGTATTGTTTTTTTCCTATTAAAAAATGTTAGTTTAAAATGAAGTACAAATTTTATTGCCTTATCATCAACCGATGTTTAAGAATAATTTTTTTCTTTAAAAAAAACGAAATGGCGGACAGACAGAAAAATATGCGTTTTTGGACCTCTTCAGTATGTTAAGTAGAATCACTTCCTATAGTTTGGCCTCACCTTTTAAGGACACCCTGCATATATATATAAACATACAGAAAATTTCTAAATTAGTTATACAAAAGTAAGCATTTATAATGAAAAAAGTAAATAATTTACAGAAATGTTTGATTCATCACTGAATACAGTATTTGTATATGTATATATATATATATATATATATATATATATATATACATGATTCATATTTATATATATATATATGAATCCCAGTTTATATACAATTTATTTGAGATCGGTGCTTGCAAATATTTATTCAGTTGTTAATAATTATTTTATTTACTCGTATAGGTATATTTTAAAACTAATTTACAATTTAAACAAACAATTTTAGAGAGAAATTCAAAACTAGAATTTACGATAACATTATAATTAACTATAAGATAATATTACAAACTTTCATTTCATATAATTATAATTTTCGAAAATTATCATAGTATAAGATCAAACAAAAATCCTACTACATAAACAAAGAATTAGAAATAAAATTTTATATTTTTGTCTTCAGTCATTTGACTGGTTTGATGCAGCTCTCCAAGATTCACTATCTAGTGCTAGTCGTTTGATTTCGGTATACCCCCTACAACCTACATCCCTAACAATTTGTTTTACATATTCCAAACATTGCCTGTCTACACAATTTTTTCCTTCTACATGACCCTCTAATATTAAAGCGACTATTCCAGGATGCCGTAATATGTGGCCTATAAGTCTGTCTCTTCTTTTAACTATATTTTTCCAAATGCTTCTTTCTTCATCTATTTGCCGCAATACCTCTTCATTTGCCACTTTATCCACCCATCTGATTTTTAACATTCTCCTGTAGCACCACATTTCAATAGCTTCTAATCTGTACTTCTCAGGTACTCCGATCGTCCAAGTTTCACTTCCATATAACGCGCCGCTCCAAACACATACTTTCAAAAATCTGTTCCTGACGTTTAAATTAATTTTTGATGTAAACAAATTATATTTGCGACTGAAAGCTCGTTTCGCCTGTGCTATTCGGCATTTTATGTCACTTTTGCTTCGTCCATCTTTAGTAATTCTACTTCCCAAGTAACAAAATTCTTCTAACTCCATAATCTTTTCTCTTCCTATTTTCACATTCAGTGGCCCATCTTCATTATTTCTACTACATTTCATTACTTTCGTTTAGATCTTGTTTAGTTCCATGCGGTATTTCTTGCGTAGGACTTCATCCATGCCGTTCATTGTTTCTTCTAAATAATTTTTATTCTATTAATTTTCTTTTTTTTTCTATTAATTTTCTCAGCTAGAATTACTATATCGTCAGCAAATCGTAGCATTTTATCTTTTCACCTTGTACTGATACTCCGTATCTAAATTGTTCTTTAACATCATTAACTACTAGTTTTATGTAAAGATTAAAAAGTAATGGTGACAGGGAACATCCTTGTCGGACTCCCTTTCTTATTACGGCTTCTTTCTTTTTTCAGTATTTTTCAATAAAACTAGCTAAAGTATAGAAATATTATCCAATAAAATTGGAATTTAAAGAATAATTAAAAAAAAAGTGTTTTAGATTTTAACAGGTTTTAATAAAAGTCGTTTTTATTATTTCAGTTTTATTGAACATTTAAACGCGATTCTTTTTTAAACCAGAACTGATGGTTCTCTTGTCGAAAACGAAATGCTTACATTTCTCTTGTAAGTTATTGCACTCATGTTAAGATGAGCCAAACATTACACGGTGACTGATATTAATGGAATACTTCTAAATAAGCTTGAGGCATTATTTATACAGACAACATGAATTACCATCTTGTTTGATAAGTTACTAAATGAGTAACAGTAGAAGGAAAAACAGGCTGTAAAATGCAAGTCACAGTAATGTCTTTTTATTGGATGACCTACCCACTACAAGAGTCTTGTGCCAGCTGCCAGCACCTTTTATTCAACACTGTAGAAAAAAAAACAAGCTATGGCATTGGTTATCAAATGCAGATAATTCTAGTCGTATGTTATTTATTTGACTTCGTATTTTGCTATCGACTTCATAAGTTAGTTATTCGCATATAACGAGTACACAACCTACACATATTGTGTCTATTTAAACATTTTTAATAAGATTACTGTACATAAATTTTGTTGTTCTTTACAACTACACCACTCTTGAAACATGTACTAGGCTTATTATTAATCTGGGATTGTAGAGCCTGCAACATTGTGTATAATATATCACCTCACAAACAAGGAACTCAATTACCTTATTTCTCGATTAAATAAACCTACACCAAATATCTCCGAGATTTCTATAATACAGTACAATTAAGTCACTACGACATTAACACAAGTAGTGATTTGTGAATATGTCAGTAAAATATTAAGTTGGCAAATGTATGTGTCGAGAAGATTATTTTTACTTCACAGTTCTCCTGCAATTTTAAAATAAATATTTTAATCTAATCGATATATAAATAATAATAACAGCATACAATAACATCAGAAAGGATGGTAGTTGAGCTACTCCACAGATAAGACAAGGAACTGGCCTATTATTTGCCTGGTCGGATCATAAAACCCGTAATAAAAACTTGATCATAACAGCGACACAAAATACAATTAATTTTTGAAAAAAAGGAAAAGCTATAGCCAATACTAAAATATGTAGTAACTGGAACACGTAAAGTTTCTAAATAAATAAAATAACTATAGAACCCCAAAATTACTAAGCAGTAATTCGTAATTAAAAAAATAATAAGTAAATAAAAGTAATTATTTAATAATCATTAATACTAATAATATTTGGAAGGTTTTAAAGAATATTATTTGAAATAATCGAAAATATGAGTTTCCTTTTTACAAGGTTTTCCTTGTACTTTACAAGGAAGTATTGTAATCGCGAAAAATTACGGTTTTCAGATTTCAACGGATATATCCATTTTGACCATCCCTGAATCCATTTTGACTCGGCGTGACGTCTGTACGTATGTATTTCGCATAACTGAAAAACGATTATTCGTAGAATGCTGAAATTTTGGATTTACTACTGTTGTAACGTATAGTTATGCACCTCCCCTTTTGATTGCAATCGACTGGACCAAAAGTGTCATGTCAAAAAAGTCCAAAATCGAAATGTTTTGGATTGTGGACTTTTTCTTAACTGCAGTAATAAGCCCTCATTGAGAGCTTTTCAACGATATACCATAAGTTGTATTTATTTCCATTGGTTCCAGAGTTATAACCAAATAAAATTTTAATTAATGAAATATTTAGTTCTTACAAGGGGAAGGGCACATCAGCTCGAATCCGACTTCATTTCCTTTTTTTTAACATTTTTTTTTTATTGATTTATTAATAATTTTAAACCTCTGATTATAAAAAAAAGAAAAATTACAATAAATAATAATTCAATAATAACAATAAAAATAAAAAATATGAAAAAAATTAGAAGTTATTAGTGGAATATAATTTTAAGTACTTTTAAAAATGTGAATATGTAATTTAATATGCGTTCAACGAATTCATATGATGTACACATCAAATTTTTATTTATTAGTATTATTTAAAAACATATCAACAGATTAGTTCTGTAAAAGAAGTTTAATTTTATTTTAAATAAATTGACAGGAAGTTTTTTTAAATGGATCGGTAATTTATTAAATGCAGCAACGGAAGCATAATAAAGCCCTTTCTCGAAAGCCGAACTATTGTTCGGCTGTAACTACTGTCCTGAGTTACATGAAAATGGTCCTCTTGTCTACTTTGATGGATTGGAAAGTATTTTACTTCTATTTATATATATTTTTTTTAAATAATTAGGTATTTTTTTTCTTTAACGAAGGTAGGAGCAGATGTTCTAATACATTTCATTAATATGTCAAACTAATACTTAGAACTATACTAAATGTCTATAAGTTATACTATAATAAATAAGTTTGAAGCTGTTCAACTCGCTTCAAAATAACGAAAAAAGAATCGAGAATGGTCTTTTATAACTGAGCAACAACTTTATTAATACATTTTATTACTGAAATTTATATTAAAAAATTAAAGTCTGTTTAAAAGAAATTTCCTTTTTTTTAATACTTTTAAACGTAATGCTAGAGAAAATCGCGCACAAATATTGCCTACAAAAAACCCTTTATTTTATTTTGAATATCCTACTGGAGAATTTTCAATCAACAGTTTTCCAGTTATCGTATATTTTCAAACCAATAAATCCTTTAAAAATTAATAAGAAAAAAATTGTACCTTCGTTTTGTTTTGTTACGCAATGCGTTCGGAAAGTCGCTGTGCAGTACGCTTTAAAGTTATGTAGTACATTCTGTTCTTTCAGCGTTAGGGTTGTCATGAAGGTTCGTTGGGTGTTACTCAGCAATAAACCAAGACATCAGTTGCTGAGTTATGATTGAACGTGCTTCCTCTCGTTTCGTATTTTTGCGTATTTTTCCGAAAGATTTCGGGCAACAGGTTCTGTTGAAGACGCTGACCGAAATGGAAGACCACCTAAACTAAACGACAAATGCAGCTTGATATTTCGGACGCTACGACCGAATCCATCAAATTCGATTTTGGGGTTTGCGACCTGAAAAATCGCCCGATTTGACTCCACCAGAATACTTTTTATCGGGGTAGCGAAACAACCAGTGTATCGCAATAGACCACGCACGATTGACCAATTAAAAACCGCAATAACGGTATACTTAAGAGACATTTCCGTGTATCAGCTGGTTAAAATGTTTGAACAGATTGAAACGTGTGCAGTATTGTACTACTGATCTTGGTAGAGGTCATTTTCAATACTTTTTATAAACTATTCCAATTATTAAAATGTAAATGAATTTTTAAATTGTTCCCAAAATTCTTTCTTGTTTAAAGAGCTTTAAATATTGTCATTTTAATTACACTTTTTGATATGTTAGTTGTATTTCAATACAAGCTTGAATGTAATTTTTATAAATTCATTCTGATTTAACCGTTTTCGAATTTTTCTGTTAAAATTCTCATATGAAAATCTGTAAATAAATAAATTTATGTCCCTGATTGATAAACTTGTCAGATTAATTACTGTGAAAAGAAGTATTTATCATAAACGTTCGATTTTTCTGACACCAACAAAAAGTATAGTGAAATAAAATTAATTTTAAACGCAAATTCTATGTATTAATTTTGTGAAATCAATTTATCTCTTAAACTAAAGGTTAGAAAATATATTTTTTTAATAATTATTATTATTTTTTTATAGCAGTTACTTATAAATTAAGCCACGAATAATATAAAAAAATATTACGTTAACAGAACAGAAAAATTATTATGTTGCATATAATTTATGTTAATAGAAAACTACAAAATTAAAATATTATTAAAAAAACGAATAAAATGTTGAAAGAAAAAACTTGTTTTATAAGATTTTCGTATTAGTTACTGCTACTCAGTAAATATCTATGAGTGAATATTTGCAGTTCTTTTTATATGTATAAGCGATCTTAAAGATAAAGTTAGAGGGACAAATTGTCTTTGTCTTTCTTACCCCCTACTGATCTGTTGTAAGATTGAAAAAATAATAATTCATAATGACTATATAAATCACGATGTATTACGTCATCGTGGATCTTTCATTTTGTGACGCTATACTTTATTTAAATCGACTCATATACGTTTTGTGTTTAAATTACAATATGGAATTTTCAAGTTAAGCAATTAAATCAGAAATCATTAAAGTTCCGTTAAATTACTTTGATCTTTTACCGAATCTATCGTTTAATTCTTTTTATTCTAATGTAATTACTTTAGCAATTCTTCATGCTTTTATTTATTTATTTTTTTTAAATTTTTAATTACCAGTTAAAACAAATTAAAGACATTTCTATCAAAAGCACTTATCTTTGTTTAAATGTAATACATGGAACGTATTATAGATTAGTGACAATAAAATTAATGAAAATATGCGTTATGATTTTTCATATATACCATAGAAGTAACCATTATTTTCTATTCAGCAATGTTAAATTTTTGTTAACGTTCTATATTTATATGAATTATGTTACAGAATTGCCAAACAAAGGCAGAAGCTCGAAGAAGTGCTGCGAAAATAGCTTTGATGAATTCTGTATTTAATGAACATCCTTCAAGAAGAATATCTGACAATTTTATTGAAAAGGCTGTGGCAGAAGCGAGAGCTTCATTTAAGGTCTGATATTTAAATATTATTTAATATTTTCATTATTACTTCATGAAATTAAAATTAATTATATTTTTAATTACAATTAAATTAGAGATTTAGGTGCAAATGGACCGCTAGTAGTGAGCAATTCATAAATACAGGATTACTCACCTGCCGATAATTTTAAAATAAGTCTTTCGATATTGCATCTTCATTCCAAATAAAGTATAATATTTCGATATCCTGACGAAACGGTAGCTTTTCTGTCACCCAAGTATCACTGGTTTGAATTCTGATGGGGGATGCCATTTTTACATCATATTTTTGCAGCTATCCTCTCTGATAGGGTTGCTGTTAAGAAGGGTATGCAGCTGTAAAAATGTGCCTTATCCACTCGGCTAAAATCAAAGGAAAAAGAGGAAATAAGAAAAAGCTAACATATTATAATATATATGACAATCTGGAATATATGTGTTTTTTTTTTGTTTTTTTTGAAGAGGTGGAGGGACCCCAATTACAGGCACCTAAGCAGTTCGGGCTCGCTAACAGGTTCCGCCAGTTATAACAAGGGGCGTATGTATACCTGCGCACTACTGACTAAACCTCCACCCCTGGCTTCCTCCTTCCTGGGACTGCTTATAAAAACATTTCATCAGAAGAAGGGGGAATCGCCCACACACACAGTCATAACAATCCAACAATGTCACACACCACACGAACAACACTAGTGGAAGCAACACATACAGCACGTCAAATACATACTCCAACAACAACAACACACAAGAACCTGCAGAAAATTGGACAAGCTACTAACATCCGCAACACCCACGCGTTACACACCCACACAGTCGTCAAGACAGAAATCTTAGTCCCACACACCATTTACCAGTAGCCACCATCAGACGCACGAGCAGTGTCCCCGGCCTCATCGCACTCAGGCGAACCCCACACGTACGGTGATCCTCTAGGCACTCAGCCGAGGACCTATCCGTCCCCGCGCCCTCCGGTGCCATTCCTCTCTGCGAAACTTCTCATGTAATTGGAGCTTCCTCATGACCGTCCTGACGAATCTTTCCAGTCTTCCACTGTGCCTCAGCTTGTAGTAGGACTCGTAGGATATCTTCAGAGCGAAACATGTGCTCACGTCTCAGGTTGCTGAGCATCTCTCTACGCTCTACGGCGAATCGCGGACACAAAAAGAAAACATATTGAGGGGTCTCTTCCACCTCGCACTCCGAACAATTTTCAGATTGATCGAGCCCGAATCTACACAAATAAGATCTGAATCTCCCATGACCCGCCAGGAATTGCGTTAACTCAAAACTCAGCGTGCCACGGATCCTCCGACATCACCCCCTGATGTCCCCAATAAGTCGGTGGGTCCACCTACCCTTCGTGGCCCGATCCCACCGCTCCTGCTATGTTTGTACGATCTCTTCTTCTAGTTTTTCAGCAGAACGCTTCCTTTCCTCTAATAGGAGTGTTCTCAGTTTCCTAGTTCTGCTACGCCGCATTATCAAATCTACAGGCCGGAATCCAGCAATCACCTCAACCACCTCCCTGGACACCGTCATATAGGCGGCCGCTACTCTGATGCAACACCTCCTAAGGATAGATTCCAATTTACCCCTGTACTTGGCAAATCTAACAACGCCCGCCCACAACTCGGCGCCTTATAGCAGGGCTGAATAGATCACACCAGTAAGCAATTGCCTCCTATGTTGGGAGGGCCCTCTTGTATTCGGGAGTAGGTTAGCAATAAGCTCCTCGTTTTCTCTGCCTTCTCACAAGCCCGGAGAGTACTTCAGTACTAAATCTTAGTCTGGAGTCAACCCAGATTCCCAAGTATTTTATGGCCACCTGAGACACAATTTCTATGCTATCAAGTATCAGACGTAAAGTTGGCCTCCTTCTGGCGGCAGAGATCACCACCATCTCCTCTTTTCAGGAGCCAACTCCAGTCCTTCCCCCAGCCATCCACTCGCTAATCCTTGTATACGACTAAGTTATTTTGCCTATAGCCTCATACCTTGTTTCCGCCTCCACTAGCAACGCTATATCATCTGCGTAGCAGTATATGTTTACGTGTAGCGATATAATTCAGAACGAGAAGAACTAAGTTTTCAAGAATATAAGAAGGTGTACTGAACTAAATATGTATCTGTAATTTAATCACAATTCTGTGTAACTAATTTTGAGTACATGCCGATTTGGAATAAAAACATTCGAAAATTCCAAGCACAAGCTTCAAGCTTATGCGGCGAAATCAAGCAAAAAAAATAGTAAGATTAAAAATAATAGTTGTTATACTTCAATAGTTATTTTTAATTTAAATATTTCTGTAAAACCAATTATGAATTCATCATTTTTATTCAAAATAATTAAGTCGTTTACTCTTACTAATCTAAATAAAAAATAATGTTCAAATGAAATTTAGGTTAATTTGTTTATCATGAAAAACATAATTAAATTGGATCTTTTTTGTTATTTTTTTGACAAGTACATGATGCAGAAAAGGACAAACATTTTTTTATCGACTAATAATCACGAAGAATAAACTTACCCTACGATTGGCTTGGCGCTCTACATTTTTGACAATGAATCTTAATAACATGCTTATTCAGTCCAGGAAAGGATAGCTGTAGCAGGACTACATTCGTTCTGGATTGTTTGAAAAATCACGTCAAGTATTCGTAGAAAAATTTCCGAATGCCCAGCGAAGAGTAGCGTACACGATTTAGTTAAAAAATGGCGTACAACAGGTTCGGTTTCAAATGCAAAATGAAATAGGCAGGCAACCCTCCGTTAGGACTCCACAGGCCATTGCCGATATTGAAAGTTGAATTACTTCCAATCCAAAAAAAACCATTAAGCAAGTTATCCCAAAAATCTGATGTTAAATACACATCTTGTCGTAAAATTCTTCATGAATTAAAATTGAAACCATAGCGCATTACAACTGTTCAACAATTGAAGGAGACAGACAAACCGAAAAGACTTTTTATTGCAACTGGCTTCTCGGAAACATTGTTGGTGGACAGATCAGTCGAGCATAAAAGTGCATCGATGTCCAGGATGGTCATTTTGAACATCTTTTGTAAAAATAAGGTAAATAAATGCAATATTTAAATTACGTTTTCCTTAATTTATCCGTATTATTCATAAAATTCTATTATTATCTACCGATTCTGCAGCGGTTTCGTTATGGGTTCGGTTTTATGTTGCTCATCCTGTATTTCATTTACGAGTATATTAAAAAGCTTTTTTCTATGTTATAAATACATCATTCTTTATTTTTTGCATTTATATTGATATATATATATTTTTTTTTTTTTTGTAATTATTTCTTTATATTTACGGACGATATTTACAGTTGTAGGGGGTATACTGAAATGCAACAACTAGCACTAAATAGGGAATCTTGAAGAGCTGCATCAAACCAGTCAAATGACTGAAGACAAAAAAAACGGACGATTGTCGTCTAACTGTTGAAATGACCATCTACTCTTAGTTCCAGACGACGTTCTAATACAATCATTCCCTTAATTGAGCGTTTTCTTTCTCCCCCCCCCCCCTAATAAGCACATAGACTTTATATTTAATAAATCATAACGAATTTTTTTTAGAAATATTTTATTTGTTTCTAATATTTACTAGTTCTGATTGCGAGCTACGTTTTTGATGGTACTTTAATTGGTCTGAAGAAACACTAAGTAGCCCTGCCAAGTTTGAAATGCTCTTTTTTGCAAAAAGATTTAAAAAACTTAACTCGTATAATTAATTTTGTTTACTTAAACATTACTTAAAAACAAAATGAATTTTGTTTTTAAGTAATTTTTTTTTTTTGTAAATGTTGGTATTTTAAAAGTTCACCGCATGTAATGAACCAAATTATAAATTTTGTAGAATATTGTGATTTTAGAACATTTTGTAAAATTGTTTTTTTTTTTTTTTGTAACAACAATATATATCTTTACCATCTTTTGGAATTCTCAAATATGTTTATAAAAAAGAAATTAAAGTAAACATGTTTTTCTCAGAGTTTTTGCCTAAATAACATTAAAAAAAAATGTTGATGGATTAATTTTTACTCTGAGAAAAACATGTTTACTTTAATTTCTTTTTTATAATCATATTTGAGAATTCCAAAAGATGGTAAAGATATATATTGTTGTTATTAAAAAAAAAATCCATCAACATTTTTTTTTAATGTTATTTAGGCAAAAACACCATTATTTTTAATGTATATAGCCTGTTTATTACAGGAAGTGTATGATGTGTTATCCCACTATTTATATATATATATATATATATATATACACACACACACACACTTTAAAAAATAATAGGCCCGATATAAAAAAGTACTCTACTTTTTTTTTCTAAACATAATACAGCTGGTTACGATAAAACGTGTCGAACATATCTCTGGGAAAAATTCTTTCTTTATTATCGCTCTTCCGTTCTTTGTTTAAAAGTTGTATTGTAAACGCAGGATGTCGCCGTCCATTTTTATTATGCAACATAATTATTACTAAACAAAGAAATTAATAGTAATATTGTCCATTAACAGAATACGTGTAGGCCTTTTAGTTTTATTATATTGGTAATAAGATTGTTTCTACTTACATAATTATTATTAATAATAATAATAACAAAAACGCATTTTATTATGTTACTTTAATACGTATAATTAAGGTGTAGTAATTAATTTAGAAAACAAATAGATTAGTATTATTAAAACATGAGCTAGAATAAAAAATTACCTAAGAGGTATAATTTATTTATGCTTAAATAAGCAGTGATTAAGAAGCACGATTTTGCCTAATGAACTTCTAAGTCCTAGTGTAAGTAACAAATACGAGTAAGTAGATCCATCCATAATAGATCAGCTTCAACCAAATTATAAATATTAAGAAAAAAATTGATCTATAAATGTCCACATCATTTAAACAGACTCTATGCGCATCTATCCAAAACCCTGGGAAAATACGACGAAGGAAAGGTATAAGGGAAATGAATAAATAATGAGAAAAGGACGATCAACTCGAAAAAAGAACCCGCGAAACGAAACAAAAAAAAAACATTCATACTGATTCAATCCATTTGCAATGAAAGTATATTTATCCAGCTAGGAGCAACATAACACTTATCAATGATGCTTTACCAGCTTAAGTACAAGTCTCAATAAATTAATTTTTCTTAAGATTCTATCGTGAAAAGTTATTTAAGCTTTGGCGTTCTAAAAAAATCCAGAAAAATCACAATGATTTAGTGGTTTTAACTGTAAATACTAATTAAAAACAAGAAATAATTTATTTCTTCTCTTCAAAGAAGTATATATATATATATTTTTTTTTTTGTTTTGTGGGATTACAGACCACTGGAATGAGATGGGCAAAAAATGTTTAAAGTCGTTTGAAGGCCTATCGATATCGAAAATATAAACGCAAAAATTTCTATTAATTCCTTTTCTGAAGCAACATAGAAAAAAATGTTTAAAATATATAGTCATTTCTGGAGAAGAGTTGAATATTAAATGAAAATTTTTGGTAATTTGTGACCTCGATAAAAAAAACTTGACCTTTTGTTAGAAAACCTTTTTGCTTAAGTGCCTTAGTGAAGAGTTGAAATTTTATTTTGACCAAAACATCCTCACTCACTTTCAAAAATTTTGTAAAAATATTTAATACATTCTTTTCCCCCGAAGTTAGTATCTGCCTACCAAATTTAAAGATAGTAGGTCAACGGTGTCAAGCGTTATAAGACCAAATACAGGCCAACATACATATGTAAAAACTTCCGTCTGACAAAATAAAAAGGTTTTGGACTTTGTTGGAATAAAATTTTTTTTCGCAGATTATTTAAAATTTATTTAAATTTATCTTTTTTTTTGTTAAAAAAGGTTTTTAATACTCCTTATGGACAAAACAAAAAAAAAAATTTTTTTTTTTTTTGACGGATTTATATTTTCCCGTTTTTACTATAGCAGCATATATCACTACAGCCGTGAAATTAAAAAAAATAAGAATAGTTTTAAATGTTATAATCCAAGAAGAATCCGTGTGTGAATGTAATGAAATTGTATTTATAAATGTAATTTGTATGTGAACTTAGTACTAAAGAGTAAATATTATTACTTCCTTGTACGAAGTAAAGTATTGTGATCGCAAAAAATTTCGGTCTCCAAATTTCAACTGAAATATTCATTTTGACCATCGCTGAATCCATTTCGACCAGTTTCGGCGTGACATCTGTACGTACGTATGTATGTATAAGTATGTATGTTATGTACGCATAACTCAATAACGATTAGTCGTAGGATGTTGAAATTTTGGATTTAGGACTGTGTTGTAACATCTAGTTGTGCAACTCCTCTTTTGATTGCAATCAACTGAAAAAAAGTGTCCAAATAAGCCCAAAATCTAAAAAATTGTGGATTTTTAGACTTTTTCTTAACTGCAGTAATAAGCCCTCATTGGGAGCTTTTCAACGATATATCATAACTGGTATTTATTTTCATTGGTTCCACAGTTATAGCCAAATAAAATTTTAATTAATGTAATATTTGGATCTTAGGGGAAGGCACGTTGGTTCGAATCAGACTTCATCTCCTGTTTTTAATTTTTTTTTATAATTCAAATATATTGGTTTATTAACAATTATAACCTCTCATTGTAAAAGTGTTTTACAATGAATAACAATTCAATACAATAACAAAAAAATTAAAATATATCAAAAGTTTTTAATGAAATAAAATTTTATGTACTTTTCATTAAAAAAAAAAAAAAAAAATATGTAAATGTAATTTAATAGGCGTACAAAGGAAGTCATGTGTTGTGTACATCAGATTTTTTACACCAAATTTGATGCTGATATCATTTAGCCAGATATACTTTGTATTTTACACGGATTTGAATACTAGATCGTGGATACCGGTGTTCTTTGGTGGTTGGGTTTCAATTAACCACACATCTCAGGAACGGTCGAACTGAGAATGTACAAGACTACAACACTTCATTTACACTCATACATATCATCCTCATTCATCCTCTGAAGAATTATCTAAACGGTAGTTACCGGAGGCTAAACAGGAAAAAGAAAGAAAGATATACTTTGTAAAAAAGAATAGATCAACCTATAAAATTCTACCAAATTTAATTGAAGAAGGTGGAAAAATGTAATGAAAATAAAAAAATATTCTACACGTTCTTCGCTAAGGAAAAAAGTATTGCAAATAAAATTGCAAAGATTTTACAGTATTTAAACCACTATAAAAAAGGAGGAATTTTCTGTTAAACCGGTGTAGTTTAATTATTTTTTATTAATTTAATTTTTTTATTGCGGTTTTTTTTTTAAAAAAGATCGTACGTTTTATACTTTTATTTTGAGTATTATATTATTATTTTTATAATATACAGTACTTTTACAAATATAATTTTAACAAGAAAATATATTAAACCGGTAATTTTCTAGTGTACTCTTCACCCAGTGTATCAATTTTGAAGATTTTTTTTATTCTGCAGAGGATGTTTCCAGATAACTTAAATGAAAGAGAACTTTTACAAAAAATTCTTTGTCAAGGGTCATGTGTAAAAACGTCTCATTTTCATATCTGTCATCGTGGCTTCGTAATAGATAGTTGTACCGTAACGATACTTAGCCTAATCTCATTCTGATGTTCCGAGTATTTTCAAGCGAAATTTCAAAAGTACTATTTGAAAATTTTGAATTAGTACGCTCAAAATGAAAAAAAAAAAATAGAATTGAAAGTTATACTAAAAAAAAATTATAAAACTATATTTTCTGTTTATTTTATGCGCATATGATCCACGTAAAATAAAGGCTCCGAAAGCCTTTAGCTCAGAGTGAGCTAAAGTGTGGTTTTATCTGCATCCCATTTCGTATTTTTGTGAAGACGCTTATCAAGAATATTTTCTTTTCTAGCGAATGGGTTTTTTCAAATAGACAGCGTTATTTTTTTAAACCGATTTACGTAATTTTTTTGAGTTCATCAGCCTTTATCCTCCTTCTGGAGCCGTACCCGAAACCAAGCATGAACACAACTCCAGCAAGTGCCATCGCCTCAAACTGCCTAGTTGAGAACTGACGTTCCCCCCAGACAGGTGGGACTCGGTTTTTAATTAGTGTCCATGCCTCTAATGATGGGACTTCGTAGGGATTCCCCGACCGAGACTCCGATCTTAATGCCAAGCCTCAAATGAGGAACCCCAAAGGGATCCCACACCGGGACAACGGTCTTACTGTGCCTCCCTCATCGAAGTTTCAGTCGGAAGACTAAGGGAGTCCCTGTCCAATCACCGGCAGCAGGACACCTAAGCGGCCATCCCCTCCTGAACAGGGCTGTCCCAACCCGGGTCTTCCCCAAAACACAGGAAAAGCACCTCATTATTTGGTCGTAGTCCTGCAGCCCCCTGAGAATTACAAAGGGTACATTTAGTCTCCGTTGGGCAAACCTCATGTAGATTCCCCGCAATCCCACAGTTGAAGCAATGTCCTCGCCTATCGGGTGAGTCTCAGTACCTAGCTCGATGCCCAATCCCGCAACATCTATAGCAACGCTACTCGGCTGACCTCCTTGAAACCCGGCAAGACACCCACCCAATTCGGATATGGCCGTCCTTCATCAATTTATCCGCGAGGTGAGACGGAACCGCCACCGTAGCCTTTTTTATATCCCCAAGTGAGGGTCGCCGGAAGAGGACATCTCATCGTCACTGACGATGAGATGTCCTCATCTCACAGCCGTCTTGTGGATATCACGTACTAAATCCACCTCAGAGGTAAGGGGGTCTACGTCCTTTATGAACAGGTGAACACGTCGAACGCCCCTACCGGCCCTCCATTATCGTGTCCTCCATCTTGTCCAAAATTTGCCGGCATAGCTGCTCAGTAACATCTCCAGCGTCCGTAACTCTGATGTGAAGGTCCTCTCCCTGACCTCGACGAACCGAGAGTATACCTGCTTTGCCGGCGATACGGAATCCTTTACAGTGCGAAGAGGATCCGCATATGTGCGGCCTGCCGCATTTACCACCACCTTATTTTTTATACCTACTTACATTTAACGGGTAAATAAAAATATAATTAAAATAATCGATAATAATAACGATAAAGATTTTAGAATGCTCAATGAAAATCGAAAAAGTACCACTTTTCAGTTATTATAATATCGATAATTTAGAGCAGGTATCATTTTAAAAATTATTAATTTGTTGGTATGTTCGTTTTTAATTTGCCCCGATTTCATAATCCCAAAATTACATGAAAACTTAAATAATTCTTTTTTATTAATTTAAAACTTTAATACGGTTTTTTTTTAAAAAAAGGTTGTACGTTTTATACTTTTATTTTAAGTATTATATTATTAATTTTATAATATACTTTTACAAATATAATTTTAGCAATAAAATATATTAAAAAATAAAATAATATATAAGTATATAAAATATTCGCCTGGATAGAAGACAGCATCTAAAGAAACAGATTAATGGTTAAATACAGATTATTCTGCTTACATTAAAACACTTGTAAAAAACTCCTGCATATGTAGCTAAAAGAAAGAAAAAAAATCGGACCAGCAGTTATATATTTAAATTATAATACTCTTAAAAGAAATGCGTACCTAAAAAATATTACATACATCGGAGTATATTCATTGGACGTTTCATACGTCCTGATAATAACGGTGTTTAAAAAAGCACAGCACTGTATTATTGCATGTTTGTGTGTGCATTCAGTTGCGCGTGTATGTATGTGTACGTTAAATATATACACGTACACAAAAAAAATTGATTAATTCCTTTATAAATTATAGTTGTGATATATGGTAATTTTATTTTATTATGTGTTATTTTGAAATGATTTATTAAGTACTGATGAACAAAAAGTAAATCTTTTTCATCGCAACCAAGATCACGATGATATTATATCTCTGCTTGAATGTTTCTACCGTCTACAGACCACCCAAAGATGTTCCACCACATTTCTTCTTACGTTAGTTCTGATTCCTGTATGATAAGTAACTAGAAACTAATCATCTATGTCGATACCACCCACAAATCTATTGATTTTTTTCGTTTCGTATTACTACTGTTTTTTTTAATAAGGATTTTGGATTACTTTTTTAATTATTACAGAAATCATTATTTTTGGAAGCATTTAGAAATTAAAAAAAAAAAATAAATGAAATCTTACGATAATTAAGGGAATACATAGGATTTAGTTAATAAAATTTAAAAGATTTTTCGGGTTTTTTTTTTTTTTTAGTTTTTATCTGCTTGTTTGCCTATTTTATATTTGTGCTACGAATATAATGATCTGGTACAGTGGCGTCACCGCTATAGGAAAAATTATTTCAGCTACCCCATTGAAATGCGGTGGTACTGAAATTTTTAGAACGTTAATTAAGGGGCGTAATTAGTGATATTTTATGGTTTTTGATCTGAAAGATCGTATAAAATAGGTACCAGATCTGTATCTGCATTAGTGTTTGAGAAATCTAGGATGAAAACCAATAAATTGGGATAAAACCCCTTTTTTATTTTTGACGTACAATAACTTTGTTAAATGGGTAAAAAATCATAAAACCTTTAAACTTGTAGCTAATTTAATTCTGAACAAAGCGGTATAAGATAAGTTGAATAAAACAAATAAAAAATTTTACTGAATTTTTTTAAAATTTTATATAATTTGAATATTATTTAGGAACAGTACACTAGACCAAAGTACATTATTCGTACCATTTTATAATAAATGTAAAAAAATGAGCCTACCATTTTCAACACAATTCTTGACAAGCTTCTGTACTGCTTTTGTTACTCTTTTTAGTTCTTCAGGGCTGTTCTTATGTTACTCAGCCGCATCCATAATGCGGACAATTAATTCCTTACGAGAATATATTTTTGTTTTGTATACAATATCTTTCATCTATCCCCAGATGCAAAAATCTAAAGGTTAACATTTGGCGATCTTGGTGGACAGGAATGTTGACCTCCACCACCGATCTATTTCTCAAGAAAACGATGATTTAATTGAATGGAAACGGCACAAGAGATCTAGAGAGGCGTGCCATGGTGATGGAAGTAGTATACTTTGCGTTTCAGCGCTAAAGGAATATCTTTAAGCAGCTGCGGCAATTCTTCTTGAAGATAGTGCAAGTAGACCTTAGCATTTAAGCGGCCATATAATATGAACACTCCTAATAGCTAATAATGAAAAGACCGCACCGTGAATTTACATTGGTGTTGAAAATTGGCTTCCACCGTTTCTTGAGGATTTACTTCTGCCCACGTAAGCTCATTACGTAAATCGTTGACGTTATCTCGAGTGAAATTTGCCTCGTCGGTAAACGAACCTTACTTACTTATTAGTCGATTTATATTCCACCGGTTTCAAAACTCCAAGCGAAGCGGACCGTCTCCTGGGTGTAGATGTTGAACCGGCTGTTTATGATAAGGATAAAATTTGTTTTGTTTAAGTGATCTCCAAACCATCAAATGCAAAACTCCGATCCGCTTAGAGAGACGTCGTGTACTGATGCATGGACTGCCCTAAACTGTATCGATAATAATTTTATCAATACCAACGTCGTATTGGACAGATCGTTCGCAGTTGGTACGAATACTAGGTAGCGAACTTGTTTCCCGAAGATTGAGAAAAGTCACACTAATTGATTTGGAATCTGAAATCCTGCAATTCGGAAAGCATATTTCATGTTAATTACTATTACACACACCCAAAACGAATATCTTATCAGCGTATTTCTCTGTTGTAAATATGTACGGCATTTCTTCAATGGCCAACCGATCACATTCAAACAAAAATTCACAGAAAAACTTTGCTAATGGCAACAGAATTCACAGCACCCGATGTATATAATGTACCTTACAAAGTGATTTAAACACTGATACAGCATTACGCATTGTTGATCAGCTGTTATTATATTGCCAACTTTTAAATAATAATTTATTGTATTTCTATCATTATAAAAGTAATTTTTATTTATTTATATATTTTTTACTTTTGTTGTGTAATTTCCATTGTTTTTTTTTTTTTAATTTTTTAATAGTAAATTTTGTTATTACAAATTTTTCACATCACCAAAGAAGAATTTGGTTTTTGTTTACATTAGATGAATACTTTTCTAACAAATGAAGTAAAGTCCTGCTTCTAAATAAAATTCAAATTTGTCTAACTTTTCATTGTTTTATTCAACTTATGATATACAATTTTGTTTAGAATTAAATTCTCTACAAGTTTTGTTTAAGTTTTATGTTTTTTTTAACCGTTTAACAAAGTTATTGTACGTCAAAACATAAAAACAGGATTTTTTACCCCAATTTATTAGTTTTCACCCTTAATTTCTCAAAAACGTCTACAGATTCTGGGACAAATTTATTCGATTGAGGTAAAAAAACATAAGAAATCACTAATTCTCTTTCTTAAATAACGTAAATTGCAAACGAAGCATTTTAGAACATATAGTTTATCTGAACTTTTTCCATTATTTACAAGAGTAGAATAGGTTATGAAAGTCGTAGGAGAACTTCGAGATACACTTTGTATATCCAAGTGGTTTTTTTTTTTTTACATATATATATATATATATTATTAAACGTTTAAAACCTGGCCAGACACTGTCATATAACCGCCAAAAGTGTCAATTTTGAGGGACTAAATGTACTATTTAGCTTGGTAGAAAATAACGTACGATAGAAGATATAACCTGTTAAATCTTCTGTTATAATAGGATGGGTTTTCCTGTAAAACATAAAACAATTTTTTTTAAATATGAATTAGAAATTAAAAAAAATATTAAAAAATAATAAAAGATTTTTAAAGATAAATAAATATTTGTTTTTAATAAAAGATATTAAAATATATGAATAGATTTTTTTATTTTATTTATATGACATTAGCATCTAAGGTCACCAAATATGGACGATAGAAAAGACAGCAAGATAAAGAATAGACATTTTAAAAAATTAGGTAATTTGATAAAATTTAAATGTACAGGTTTGTTTAAAATATGGAAAATATACAGAATCTAAGGCAAATAAGAACATTAATAAGATAGTGAGTGCGTCATGTTAAATCAATCTGGGTTAGTTAATTTAGTAACAGACTAAGTATAGAGTTAAAACTGAAAGGTTTATGAGAGAGAGAGAGAGAGCGAGAGAGAGAGAGAGAGAGAGTGAGAGAGAAATTAGATAAACTAATTAGTTAAAAATGTAAGGTATAAAAAATAATCGAACATTAAAATTAGACAAAAATAGAAAGTAAGTGAGAAGTAAATCAAACCGTTCCAGTGAAGGATTACAAACAAATAAGTAGTAGTAAATGTATTACATCTCATCAGTTTTACAATAAAATCAAGCTAAAAGAATCCTTAAAATCCAAACAGTTCATGTAATCCAAAAAAAACTGAATTATTTGATTGACATACGGACAAATTTTATTAATATTACACTAATAGGAAAGTAGGTATTTGCAAATTAAAAATTGTAATTATGATGATTTATTATTTACCAAAATAATTCCTTTAAAATATTGAAGGAAAATATTAAACAGAAATATTGTTATGATGCAGTAACTAGTTTAAAATTATTGACGAATCTAAATTTTATCTCTTTTTATTCCAACTGAACCCTAACCGTTGCATTCTTTCTTGTGGTTTACATGATAATTAAAAGAAAAGCTACATTAAAGATTTTCCCATTATCAGTGTACAGCGTAGATAACGATACAACCTAGAAACAGAAAAAAATATTGTTTAAAACTTACTTGATAGCAATTCTTCTTTATTACTATTCTAAATCTTTCTACGTAGAATACATTAAAGATAACGATTGTGCACCATAAGACGCCATGAATATAAATCCCCCATAAATGTAGCATTGCTAGATGAGGAATTAGCTTCCGGGTATGCATCAAACACATTTATGACGAAAAAGCAAGTGAAAAGGTTAAAAAAAAAAGTTAGCGAAAGTACGAAAAAGTTAGTTATAATTCAAATTTGTTTCACTTGCCCTTTGATGCATCCACCGCCACCGTCGCCAGCCATACGTATATTTTATTCATTGTACAGCTGTGCTTTTCACGTTGCAAAATTTTTGCATGGATCCGCTTCTTACATAAATTTTGCGAATTGTTGTTACATGTTTTACGAACCTTAATTTGAGTCGATGAATTTTTAGTTTAATTTGAGTCGATGAACGATAAACACATTCATTAAAGTCACATCAACTCTTAACTCACCCGGTTTAAAAGGATGCTTAGAATTTTATAAAAATGTTAGTCTATACGGTTTATATTTATAGTTGTTTCCCAAACCCTGTTTTTAATAGCTATCATAAAAACTCGTTCTGATTTTTTGAAATATCACTAACGAATGGTATTGTATTTCATAATATATGGAGGGATTATAAATATTCAATAACAATAACGAATTTGCGTTGTATTAAGATACTCATGAGCCGAAAAGGTCGGTTGAATTGCTGCAGACAAAATTAATTAATTTGAGCTTTTGAACTAGACTTTTTTAATAAAACAACCATCAGTTTCATATTATGGAGTAGAGAAATACTTTTATTAACACTATTGAAAATATTATCCACGCGATTAGCAAATATTAAATCACCATGAGAAGCACAATGCAACGAATTTATGCGTATTTATTTAAAAATATTTTCAAATGTTATCTTTCGATTTAAATACAGTCATTTTTGACGAGAAAAGTCTTTAAAAATCACACTGAAACATACGGGTACACGAACAGAAATTTGTAGCCTAACGAAAAGGTCTATATCGTCCTCCCTTAATAATTCCCTAACTATTTTTCTTAGGATATTAATGCGGTGTCATTTTATAACTTACATGATCAGCTCGCCGATACAACTTTGAGTATGCGTCACTGGCGAGCGGGTTGGCTGGGAGGGAGCACAGGACAGATTGATCAAAACTGGCGCTCTCGCTCATTTCCATTCAGTGTAGCCCACAACTTAGACCTGGTAACACGGTAATTCATGTGTTCGTGTTTACAGTTTTTCGAAATAAATTGATTTAAGTAATAATAAGTGTAATTTGGACAATATTTACGTGTAAAAAATTAAAGTAAACGTGTAAAAAAGTATAAAAATTCAAAAGTATAAAAGTATGTCAACCTCAGCCCGCGCAGAAGCCAGCCGGAAAAATAAATTACGCATATCGTCGGAAAGGGAAGATTATGAGCCACGCACAGATACCCCAATGTTCAGTACCTAGCGAGCGATACTGTTTCGGGAGCGTCGCAAGTTGGTACGGCGCGCTCAGTGAACAACGCCGACGGCGCGAGCACCTCTACCGCTGTTTATTATACCTTACGATTCTTACTTCTCATATCACAGACCGATTTTGAACAAAATTGCCGTTGAATATTTGTCGAAATAAATATCAGGTACCATTTAGTTTCTGTTTTATGTTAAAATTAAATTTAGTACGCAGTCAGTGTCTCGTTTTTATTTCAATCCGTTACACTGAAAGTGACTCGCTGACATACGGACCGATCAATTTATCTGTGGTATTGGCCAAATAAAGGAATTGTAATTTTTTATTGGAGACTTTCAATTTTGTTAAAAAAAAATACGATGGTGGCTCTCCCAGTTAACTCTACAGATTAGTTGGTCGGTCTGCACCTCAGTGGAACTTCTCCAAGGTCTGTACGTATCACGTTTAACCAATGGCCGTACGCCCCGACACAGCCCCACCCCATTTTTTCTTCTGCGAAAA
This sequence comes from Lycorma delicatula, assembly GCF_047948215.1. NCBI lineage: Eukaryota > Metazoa > Arthropoda > Insecta > Hemiptera > Fulgoridae > Lycorma > Lycorma delicatula. The sequence goes on from NC_134457.1 coordinate 211,412,646, forward strand.
GGTTAATAACGGATGGGTTCAGATTTAAGGAAGAGCACTGAAATTAAAGAGGAAAAAATCTCAAGGAGATTTTTTGTGTCATCCCGAGTCCTATATCTTGGAATAGAACCTAAATTTTGTACTGGTGTTCTTATCAGAAAATAAAATTTCAACTGTCTTTTAATTTAAGGTATACTTTTAATCAGGTGTAGAGATCTCCTCAAACACTATAATCTAGTTTTTTTTTTTTTTTTTAAATTGGAAACCGGAGATGGGAGATGGGTCAGTAAAACATTTTGCTAGAACATCCTGAAGATTTATATTGACAAATACAAATAGACTGATGTTTTTATTTATCAAGAAATTTAAAAAATCTATTTTGCCAAAATATTTCAAATATTTAGAAACATATCGTAATTTGCCTTATTCATTTTACTTATTTTTTTAATTAAATGCAAAAAAAATATTTTTTAATTTAGATGCAGTAGTGACTTTTTCTGTAGAGAAGAATCATAACGACAGTTTTAAATCAACTGGCAAATACTGAGAGTTTTGTTGATTAAATTTGTAATTTGCTGTAATTGAACCTACGACTTCCGTTTTTAAAATAGGAGAAAGAATTTAAACAATGCAAACTGAAATTTTTACTTTTTATTTTCAAATATATAAAATAAATTAAGAGTTAACTCTAAGAAAAAAAGTAAACAGTAATTACCGAATAAGCAGTACTGACAATAAAAGCACAAAAGCCAAAAAGTCTCTCTCTCTGTCTGTGTGTATATATATATATATATACATGTGTGATATATATATATATATATATATATATGTCTGTGTGTGTGTGTGTCTGTGTCAAAAAATACTTTAAAAAAAAGTTGAGCTGAAAATATAATATGGAAGACTTTTAACGCGAATATTTTATAATAGATACGAAGAGAAAAGTCAAACGAGAATATTTGCGTGGAAAGCCGCTGAAAACCAGTCTTCGGGTTGACAACTTAAGAAGAATTTACAAAAGAACAAGATTGTAATAACTAGTATGTTACAGACTAAAACATGTAAAGCAGTCAGTGACAAAGCGGTTTGTAAATTTCATATGAATGACGTCTTGTAGAAGTAAGCGGTTATATTCTTCAGTAATCGTGTATATGTGTTTGTATGCATATATATTTATATGTACGCGGGGTTACAGTGTGCAGCTCGTCGGTGAGGCAGAATGCGAATGAGAAGGCAGTTGCAAAAGGCCCAGCGGGTGTTGAGTTTAACCGTATCTCTGCATATAGCCTCTGACACGTTGCCCTACATCATGTTTCTCATTTTATTCTTGTGAACTCTTCTAGTGACGCGGTCTTCAAACGAGAACCGCTCAATTTATGTAACATGTTTGACAATTTTATTGCGTCTTGAATCCTATCTACCCTTCCTCGTTTACACAATAACAAATAAGATATGTTAAATACTAAACTCGCAAAATTACAGGGCGTAATATATATCGTCGTAAAAACCCGTTGTTTTCTTAACTCGATCCGGATAAAGTTTTCAAAATTTTTTAAAACGATTTTTTAACATTTTTACGGTTCAGAAGGAGTTTACTTTTAAATACAAATTACTTGATGACATTTTAAATTGCTCTTTTAAAAACAGTATCTGCGGAGGTGGAACAGGTTCAACCAACACCTAACATGACATGCCGTTTAGTATAGGATTATGCTGACAACAAAAAATATATTTACAAGTAACAATATGCTGTACGTATTATGTTATACTATTAATTAATCGGCTTTCCTTACTTCTAAAATTACGATATTTCATGTAATATTAATGAAATGAACATTTTTTATTTAATAAATAAAAATAATTTATTTATAACATTTAGTTATTTTTATTTAGAAACTGCATATCGTTAAATGTTTGACCCCGGTAAGTTTGTTAACCTTAAAAAAAATTTCGTTTTTTAACCCCTTAATACAGAAAAAATCGTATGGAACGCTCTATCTTTTACTAAATTATTCAAATTCACTGGAAATATAAAAAAATGTAAATTAGTAGCCTCCTGTATATTAAAACATCCAGTTATGTTATAATCTGGGTTATTTCTTTATGTAATTTTTCTTTTATAAGTTGTTTTTCTTGGAGTTATTAATTAATTCTTGAAAACATTTTTTCTTTTTTTATCAGTAGCGTAATTTTTACTTATACAGTGACAATTAATATTTTAGATTTACTTATATATTTTTATTATTTTTTTTTTAAATCTATGTTCTTAAATTTTAATATGATAAATTAAATTCTTCCCGCTTTCTTTTCACTTTAGAAGCTAAAATATATATTTTTTTATTTTTATTTTTTCAATATTTATCTTTAGATTGTCGTGTAATTGATTTAAATTTGCGTATAAATTTTCTTTTTAGATATACAAAATAATTATCGGCCTTGTTTTTTTCATTTGATTGCTATATTTGTTTTTGTACATAGAAAACAAATACAAGGTACTTGAGTTGAAAGTTTGCCCCTCGCCGTCTGCGGTGTCTAGTGTACTAATCATTGTATTGTACTAGTCTGTTGTATTTGCATTTTATTTACAAATGTGTCATGTTATTACTAATCGGATGATGTCATCTGGTTAGTTAGTACAACAAACCCCGCTCGCCTGTCCCGCCAAAGCCAGCCGACAGTTCGGTTGACAAACCTTCAGCTCACGTAGTGTGTATTATTACTATTATTATTATTATTAATTTTATTGAAATGAATTGACATCAATGATAATTTATGACAAATGTGAAAAAATACCACTATAGCTTATAAATAAATGACTACTGAAAAATCCCTTATTGCTCTCTCATAATCTTTCTCTCTGGTAACATATATGTATGCGCGCTCGACTCTTTTTTTTAAGTCTCCCTAATTTTTATAAATCTCATTTTTTTAATTTTTTTTACTTTTAAGGCCGCAAAGGACCACTTTAGCCAGAATAATTCAAGTCTTTTTTGCCGATCTTTTGGCCTTTAAGTTCTTAGATTTTACTTTCTCGCAATACTTAGTCATTCTTAATGATCTTGCTTTACGATCCTCTTTTGAATAAACCCTTTTTGTATAATTAAAAGTTCTTACTTTAAAGTTGGTATTCAGATCTTTAATAAAAAATTTTAATTTTTCGGATTTATTAAGTAAATCTTCGTAAGTCAAATTTAATTCTCATTTAAAATCTCATTTTATAAAATAAAAATAAACGAATAAAAATCTGTTTAAAAAAATAAATAAATAAAAACCATGACTGTTTCGACTATTAACCAGTCATCATCAGTATATATTAAGATTAATAAAAAATTCCTCATAAATAAATAAATGAACTGAATAAGCATTAAAAAAAATTATTTGTATTCTATGAAAAACTTAGAAGTTGACAGTACAAATCGAAAAAAGCTACTAAGTTGTATTTTTTTTTTACTGTTTTTATCCTTACTAAGTTGAAGGCACTAGTTATAATACCTTGAGTCTCAACAGAAAGGGTTGCATTATCAATTTCTATGTATATTATTTGTCACTGTGTATTTGAAGAATGTGTCGCACATTAAACACCTGAGATATATTGGTTGTTAATAATCAGTATTATTTTTTTTTTTTAACCTCCGAGACCACAATTAGATATTTTTAGAGTTTATTGTTTAAGAGTAATGATTTTCACTATACAAACTCTGTAAGGAATTGTGTGAAAGCGTCAAATGTGCGCAGAATATCACCTGAATTTTGGTTGGCTTGGTATTCGGCGCAACAAAAAGAAAACGGGAAACTATTTTACTTCTTATTTCCTAAAACGTCTCAAGGATTGCCTTAATTTTAGTGAGTCATTTTTCGACAGAAATTTTATCTTACATCAGATTTCCCAAATTGTTCCTTACTTGACACATAAAACACTTTTTAAATCCGTATTTCAAGATGTTTTATTTGATAAATTCTCATAATGCTTTTGGTTTTAAATATCGGTGAAAAGTTTGTCTACTGTCTGTCCTTTTACATTCTTTGAATCGTTATCTACTCAACGTGATAATCGGAAAGTCTAAAAACCTATTTCATGAAAATAACGTTCTGAAGTTAAACAATAAGCAAAACGAACTTCCGAGTCACGTTTTTCTTCTTCCGGTAGTATCGGGTAAAAATAAAATTAGCTAATAAAAAAATACATCCAGGGAATAACTGTCCAAATTTCATAATCAGCGACAATTTTTGTTATTTTGTTCATTTTAAAACTTTACAAAACACGTTAATGACTACAGGTAGACTCGGCATGCAGCAAATATTTTCAAAAAAACGTTTGAATTTGAGCCCCACAGGTGTGCCATTCCCCGCAAGTTTGAATTTAGCGAACGTGTTATTTTTAGAACGTCCCAATTTCAAGACATCCCTGAAATTTAAAAGATTTAGAATGATGTTATTGTATAGCGTACTCACTTAAGTGAAGCAGGCAATGGAAACCTATTCACTCTTCGGTTTCCCTAGTAAGTTTGGTATGGGATTGTTTTTATTCATGGAAACGACCACGAATTTTTGTAAACACTTACTTCTCATAGTACTCGCCTACAACCGTTAGCTTATGGAAAGCAATATATACTTTGTTTTTCAAACTTTTTTAAACTCCTCTTCGCCGTTAGGCAATGCGCGGTCGTCTCAAGGAGACGTGACAATCGTGTCTGTCCCTTGTCTTGCCTCTTCCTGGGGCGAAGTCACATATACTGACATAGTAAATTAATATACCCTTATTTCAACTAAAATATGAATCTTAATCTCTAAAAAATGTTGGTTCAGTTCGTAGTCAAAATAATCTAAACCTTAAATTACTTTTTTTAATAGAAAAAATTTATTTTACAGTTAAGTTCACGTCAAACCGATAAACAAATAGAAAGTAAAAGAAACATTTTTAATTCTATTTATTAAGTGTTTTGGGAACAAGGCAAAGATTATAACAACTTTTAATATATGTGAAGAAATTGAAGTTCTTCCTGAATATAGATTATTTAAATCATCGATAATTATTTAAGTATCAGCCCGTTTTATCGATAATTAAATAATTGTTAGTAAATAGTAAAACAGTCGATCAAATTAACTCAATAAACATTAGTACTGTTTTATTATTTCAAAGAAATCTGTAAACATTTCAAGGATGTTGTTGAATAAGATATCTACCCATTAAAGTTGTTCGAAGAAATGTTTTTTGCAAATATAAGAAATAAATAAAACACCCAAAATAAAATTCACTGACAACAATTTTTTTCAGTAAATACATCGCATGATTTCGGAATTCAATTTTATTTCAAATTAAATTAAACAGATCTTTCCATTTTTTGGCTTTACTCTTTTTTAACCTTTAATATATTTTTATTCTTTTTTTCAGTAAAGAAACAATTAATATTTTCATTATCATGATAGAATTCCCTTACTGTTTACAATGTTATACGGTGAATTAATATAAACCAAACGTGCTCGGAATTATGATACTCTAGTAAATTAATGGTAAAATATTCATGTTGATTTTAATTTTTCTTGTCTTTTGTTAAACATTTCTTTATATTCATTTTGATAATGTCCATGTTTTAAAATTATCACTTTAGCATTTAATAATAATTATTTAACTAAAAGAACACTTAATTATTCTTCTTTATACGGCCAGAAAGTTGGGAAAATGAAAAACTAACAAAAATACAGATTTAGAAATGAGACATATAAATAAAAGTTTAATAACTAAAAGTGATCAGTTGAAATAAAATATCAAAATAATTTTTGATATTGAAATTTATATTTTTTTTAATAAAAGATTTTTCTACTAATAATTTTTAAAAAAATACTGGTGTCGTTGAGATCATATAATCTCTTTGCCGATGATATTGAAGCTAAATAATTCGCTTCATAATAATGATAAAAAATTGTGTGTGATCTTATTTTATTTTCCAGTTACGATTTACTTTTTTTTATTGCTGAAAATTGTTTTAAAGAAAGATTAAAATATTTTCTAATCTTACTGGGATTTACACATAATGAATATGAACAGCGTAAAAACGTTTTAAAAATTTGTCCAACTGATTACTTAATTACTAAATAAAGTTTTATGATTGTCTTTTGATCACCAGATTTGGATGGACCTTCAAACTTCGTTTTATCAGCCATTTTTCATGTTATTGCTATTTCACCCAGAAATTTTTACATTTTTAGACTTACAGTACACGAGTTCTCTTCAGTCATTAACGATGAAATACATCCAGCGAAGGCGCCGGGGTATGATTTGGTCACCGGTCGGGTTTTCCAGGCACTACCTCGACATGCGATACGTTTGGTTATTTTGATTTTCAATTCTATTATCCGAATTGGTCATTTTCCTGATCCGTGGAAAATTTCACTGTTAATTGTTATAGCAAAACCCGATAAAGATCCCCCCAAATGTAACATCTTATAGGCCTATCAGCCTGCTTCCTGTGCTCTCTAAGGTATTTGAAAAGCACTTTTTGAAAAGACTGAAGCGGTTCGTGGACGATTCGGCTCACCAGTTTTGGTTTAGGAAGCAACATGCTCCTCTGGAACAGGCAAACAGGTTTGTTAACATTATCAATCATGCTCTAGACGAGAAACAGTACTCTTCAGCGGTTTTCCTCGATGTCAGTTATGCTTTTGACAAGGTTTGGCATGTAGGGTTTCTCTATAAATTGAAAAAGGTTTTACCGCATGCTTTCTATGTGGTACTAAAATCATACCTAGAATACAGGTACTTTCAAGTTAAACATGTAGAGGTTTTGATGGATTTTTTCTTTATACAATCAGGGGTACCTCAAGGAAGCGTTCTCGGACCCGTCTTGTATGTTCTGTTTACGGCTGACTTGCCAATTACGGCAGATACCACAGCTGCAACGTTTGCTGAATACTGAAATTCTTGCTGTCCACGAAAATCCGACTACTGCGCCTCGTTTTATTCAAGATTATATCACTCTCCTCGAATCGTGGCTTACATATTGAAAAATAAAAATAAACGAAACAAAATCAAATCATCCTTACGTCCTTCGTAAGGAACACTGTCCTCCTGTTTCTATCTTCAATGTTCCGATTCCAAGATCTCAAGACTGTAAATATTTGGGTTTTCATCTTGATCGACGACTTACTTCATCGAAACACATCACTTCTAAGCGGAAACAGTTGGATCTCAAGTTTAAACACATGTACTGGCTGATAGGACATAGATCTCCGTTTCGAGCAGAAAGTAAAATATTGATTTATAAATCCGTTTTGAAGCCTGTTTCGACTTACGGACTTGAATTGTGGGGTACAGCGTGCAACTCCAGTATTGACGTACATAAACGCTACCAAACAAAAACACTGCGGAAAATGCTCAACATACCCTGGTACTTAAATAATAGCCTTATATATAATGATCTTAAGTTGTGAACCATTCTGCAGAAAGTCTCTCTGGTCAGCCTACGGTATCAAAATCGTTTGGATCGGCACCCGAATTATTTGGCGATCAATTTATTAGATAACACGATCTGTGATTTTTCAAGATTGCTGAGGAAAAATATTCTTGGTTTGCCTTATCGTTTGTTTCAATTGGGTGATTTTATGGTCTGGCCGTACGGATTGCTCTTCTATTTCATTATTAATTCGCAAGCCGCTGCATCTGTGGCAACTGAATGTTAGTTTAAATACATCTTATTTACTTATTTTTTCAACTATCTTGCTGAACAGATTGTAAAGTTGCTGTTTCGTTATAAAAAAAAAAACGTTTTTAAGCTAAAAAGTAGTGTTCAATTTGATAATATGAACAAGAAAAACTCTGTAATTAAACGTAAACATTATTACAATGGAGATAGATTAGTATTTTAAAAACCTTTTAAAGTTATTGCTACATTAACTGTTTTGGAGAGGATAAAATACTGTAATAATCGTGTGAAATTTAGATAACAATGTGGATCGTATTCATTACAAAATGTGCTGGTCAATCATTTTCTTCTAAGTTATTGAGAATTGTCGGCAGCTGGTTGGATAATATTTAATCAAATTTTTTTTATTTCTAATTAACACTTCATTTTTAACATAATAATAAGTTTCTTACATACTTTTTTTAGCATACTTTTTTTGCTACATGAACAATCAATAAATTGTATTGTATAAATACATTGTAACTAGAGGACTGAACTAGTTTTATCTTTTTTTTTAATAACTATTTTTTTTACTAATATAACCATATCTTTAAAAAAATTATTGATAACTAGAAAATTTCAGGCCGAATTGGTTCAAGTTTAGCAAGGACTGTAAGAAAAAAAATTATTATTACTGAAATAGTGTTTTTTTCGCATTCCATGCTTGCGCTAATTTGAATTATGTATTGACATAACTCCATAGAAGTATCCTTACAAATAAGGATACTTTTATGGAGTTTACGTTCACGTTTTTTCTTTTAGGAAAAATTTTTGTGTGACATGAAATTGCATATTATCAAAAAGTGACCTTGGAAGTATAAAGTAAGATGACTATATTTTTACTTTTCTTTTAAAGATTAATCATTATTAAACTTCAAACTCATGGTTAAGATAGAGTGCGCCAAGTATAGTATAATTTTGTTATTTGGGAAATAGAATTACTAAAGATGGACGAAGCAGGAGCGATATAAAATGCCGAATAGCACAAGCTAAACGAGCCTTCAGTAAGAAATATAATTTGTTTACATCAAAAATTAATTTAAATGTCAGGAAAAGATTTTTGAAACTGTATGTTTGGAGTGTCGCTTTATATGGAAGTGAAACTTGGACAATCGGAGTATCTGAGAAGAAAAGATTAGAAGCTTTTGAAATGTGGTGCTATAGGAGAATGTTAAAAATCAGATAGGTGGATAAAGTGACAAATGAAGAGGTATTGCGGCAAATAGATGAAGAAAGAAGCATTTGGAAAAATATAGTTAAAAGAAGAGACAGACTTATAGGCCACATACTAAGGCATCGTGGAATAGTCGCTTTAATATTGGAAGGACAGGTAGAAGGAAAAAATTATGTTGGCAGGCCACGTTTGGAATATGTAAAACAAATTGTTAGGGATGTAGGATGTAAAGGGTATACTGAAATGAAACGACTAGCACTAGATAGGGAATCTTGGAGAGCTGCATCAAACCAGTCAAATGACTGAAGACAAAAAAACAAAAGTATAGTATTTGAGGGGGGTATGCGGGAGGTGCATACCCGGACCTAGACTAGGTAATAGGGAAGGGAAGGGTAGCCCTCTTGAGGAGAGTCACCATGGCAACCGGGAGGGATATCGTGATGTCTTAATGATCTAAGAGGGACCCCGTCGGGAGATCAGCTTCAAGCTGCACTAAGGGGGGGGGGCTAGTCTTCAGCCACATCACTTGGCATCAAAGTAACGTCTTCTAGGCGGTTACCGGTTGCTCTCAAGTGGTTAAATAAAAAAAATTAAAAAATAAGAAAATAAAAAAGTATAGTATTTCACGAACTGTTACGCAGTTTGGTGGACTTCGACACTGTGACGGGTTTTGTGTCGGGAATACTGTAAATGAAATATCGGAAAGCAAGGGGATGAGGGACAGCTCAGCTCCATACGGAGCTGCCGTTCGCCCATGCTTGCACGGCTGGGCGGTGGTGATGAAATGCGGGGACTCTCGAGTCCCTGAACTAAACGATTGAGTCCTGGCGGGGCCGTTCCTTCTGGGTTGTCCCCGTTAAGAGGCGAAGCAAAAAGGACCGAGTCCCGGTTGCTGGGGGATGGAGGCCGGGGACGGCATTGCCGGGTCTGGCGCTTCCCTCATCTGTCGACTAGAGGCAAAAGCACCTTCCGGAACCGTGTTCATGCTTAATTGGGGGTCTGGTTCCGGGTAGCAGGGTTAGAAAAAAAAAGTATAGTATTTTAAAAATACTTAGATTATGAGATTTTCATATTTATTATTTAAAATGTGCCTTTATCAATTAAAAAAACCGCATTTATGACCACCATATTCGGGTTGTTATCAGTCGGTTACGATCTGCCTTAGAAGCATTAAAGTTTCTGGTACTATAATTATTTTGATAATAGATTTGTCATTAATACATATCGTTTTTTTTTCCTGAACGCACAACTAAGTATCGTTGTCAGCGCCTTGACAAGATATCTATATTTTAAATAAATAAATATTCAAAATTAACATCGATGCAAGCAGCTGAAACATACTACAAAAAATTCAAATAATTGAATGTAAACGGACAGCCGTAAGAAATCGTAAAACATAAGAAAACAGCATTTCATTATTCCCTAGCATATTTCGCATGTTAGCCCCTAATTTAAACTTGCAACGAAATGCCGCATAACAGACATAATCCGACAGGATTTGGTGTACAGCTAGCTGGCAGTAGCAATGAGCACAAACGGGTGCATCGTCTGTTCATGAGGTGTCCATGAGTAAGTTTAGAGTGTCCTATTCGCAACCTGCCATAATAATCTTCTTTCGGCGATTATTCCTGCTTGAGGAGCTCCACGGTGATACAGCGTTCTTAATTGGACGAAGTTTATTGTTGGTGGTAGCATTTTATTCACTTTGCCATTCATCATGAACCACCCTCTTGAGAAAACAGACAAGATCGTTCCGAAACAGGATAAGGAACCTGATAAGGAAAACGATCAATGTCCTGCAAACCCTTATCTACCGTAAATTATTAGATCTGTCTGGGCTTTACGTTAGAAATTATATAATGTAAAAATTCGAAACGCACACTTAAACATAATTCAATATCGTATTCAAGAATTACTACTTACTGAAGATTATATCACTGTAATAATAGTAAGGTAATCTCGAAGATGCCTTGAAACTTCCAATTAATTACTTTCACGAATTAATCGGAATTCTTAGATAGATGTATTCCTTGTTTGAAAATTTGTATTATGTATTTCAAGCAGTATTAAATCCTAATTTTTTTCAGGTCAGGATTTATCGTTACGTAAAATCTAACAACAAAATAATAACCGGAAATAGAACTGAGAAATAGACGCTTAAAATTTAGCAATTCATCAAGCTATTGATCTGTCGATTTTTTTCATGATAAACGAATTGTTAATTTTTTTTCAGTAAATAAAATATATTTTGATTATAGACTCATAGCCGTATTTACATATTAAAATAATACTCGTATTTCACTACAGTCTGATTGAACAAATTATTGTTGAGTTGTATATTTCTATATGCCGCTTAATTGTACAGACAAGTCAAGGTTTTTCATTGCATAAACCTACTTCAGTTATGTCAAAGAAACATTTCGTCAACGCAAAATCTTTGATCAATAACGTACTGCTTTCTAGTTAAATATATTATTACTGAGTAATTATGGTCAAGGCATTCCCATTACCTGGAGATCTTGAACCAGTTCCGGTATCATTCGCTGCGTTTCGTCGTTCCTCTGGAGATAGATAATCCCTTTTTCATTCTCTACTTCTTTTCTTAACCCTTAATCCTTTGCTCCTCGGTAGTGCTCTGGAAAATTAGGCACTATCTTCATTGGATTCGTCTTAAAGTTTCACCGACTAAATCCCTGCGTCCCTAAGGACATAAACAATATTTCTGAGGTTTGATGGAAGTGACTTTACCTATGTAGAGTTAGCCATTTAGAAATTGTTCCCTTATATTCACTGATAATACAAAGAGTTCAACCGTGGGACTAAGTAAAGCCGAGTTTTTTATCCCAATAATACATGCACAATGCATGCATGAAATATTGTTTACATAATGTATCCGTATTAATATATTCATGAAGTTACAAATGCTCATTGAACTTTTGTCAGTAAATTATTATTTATATTATATAGTCATATAATTTTGTATTATATGGGTGTTGAATGCCTTTTCATATTCCCCGGATCGAACTCTTTCGATGAAGTCTGAATTAAAGGAATATCATTTTTGGTTAATATCCTAATAAAATGTATAATTTACCATCTGTTGTCAATCCATTTATTGTGATTTGAGTAACATGGAAAGGAGTAAAAAATGAACTTCTTTAATAACTGCCAAAGGCGATCACAAAATGACTTGATTTACAGAAAATGTGAAATGGTGAAGTAAATTCACCATTGAATGTAGTAAATTTTGTAACTAGATTAATTTAATTATTATTATTAAATAGTTTAGTTAAATAGACTTTAACAAATTTATTTATTTTTATCAGTAAATCAGAATTAAATACTTTTCAATCCTTCCCAAAGAAGTGAGTTAGTAGTAATATCTGATAAATGGTCTTGCCACCAATATATTTTTGGTAAATGACGTTGGTAAAATCACATCCGGTTGTTACTACCCAAAAAATATTAAATTCTAGTTCAGACCCAAACACAGTTTGCGCTTGGTTATGAATAAATTACAGAACCGTTAATCTAATTTTCTGTTTTTTTTTCCAGGGAGATCCAGTGGAAGCTGATAATCCAAACACAGGTATTGGAGCATTTCGGTTCATGCTAGAGACAAATAAAGGTCGAACGATGCTGGAATTTCAAGAATTGATGACGGTATTCCAGTTGTTACACTGGAACGGGAGTTTAAAGGCGATGAGAGAACGTCAGTGTTCGCGGCAGGAAGTAGTCGCACATTATTCAAACAGAGCACTAGATGATGACATGCGAGAGCAAATGGCTCAAGACTGGATAGCGAGAGAACAGGAAAATGCAGGTGCTCTTGGAAGAGAACTCGGTCAAGCGAAACGTGAATTGGAGACTGCAAGGCTTGCCGGTCGTGAACTTCGTTTTCCTAAAGAAAAAAAAGACATCCTTATGATGGCCCATAACAAGGTCAATGGCGGATCCCTTTCCAGTTAAGACTGATTTTGCCGTACTTAACATATATAAAATATAGATCGTTGGCTTCTTTTTTTTCTTCTTCTTACCCTTATTATTCTTTTAATAAAAAATATTATAAATATATCCGCTTTACAGCTTTTGCCGTTTCTTAGAGTAAGAGACTGAGAGAATAAGACTTTATAAACCAAATCAAACATTTTCTTAACTTTTTTACCTATCTGGGTTTTTTTTATCGACTTGAAAAGGATATGTAATAAATTTTAGAACGGAGACAATATTACTTACAGAAAATTATTAATTATATATATATTTTATATCGATAAGTTTCATGATCCCTTCTCTTAACTTAACTAAAATAAAAATTTTTCTAATAAAACTTATAAACCATTTCAGTACTTAATATAAAATAACAAATCTATTAAAATCTTACCACAAAATTGAATTATTAAGATTATATTTACCATTTAATTATTAATTATGTTTAAGTCTAATATTTAATTATTCAGCTTTTATTAAATCTTTTAATAATTTAAAATAAGAATCTCTTCTTACGACATCAAAAATATACGTTACGTAAATTATTTATACTAGATAATTTTTAAAAACGTTGTTTTTTAATTTCTAATTAACATAATAATGTTTACAAATTATTAATTTTCAAAGAATTTAAACATTTTTCTTCTTAAAAAAAAAAACACTGTTAACTTACAGTTTGTAAACATATATAAATTCTACTAAATTATTGTACGTAACCTATGTAAATATATTTTTTCCTTCAAAAAGTATACAGTATTGTTTTTTGTTGTTTTTTTTTTTTTTTTTTTTAAATTATATACAAGATTTAAACAGTAAAAAGGAGTAGATTTTCCTGTTTCATTATGCAACTAATGGCTATTTGTATATAATTTTTGAAGTTTTGAGAAACAAAGTTTACAATTATCATATTTAACAATGTTTCCCTCAGACATCAAAACTAAATTCTAATAAAGATGGCAAAACCTCTCTTAAATTAAAAGAATAAAAATAAATTATTTTTACTACACCAATCTTTTTTTCTGAAATGTATTGTCATTAACAGACGTTTATCTACCAAATAAAAAAAATAAAAAAAAAAAATTGCCTTTTTACCTTTATTTTTTCACGTAAAATTATAGGTTATTTGAAAAAATAGATTTATTAAGAGTTTTTATTTTGCACAAACTTTTAGGATTAAAAAAAATTTATCAGCATGTGATTTTTCTTTTAATAAGATTTTATCTTTTCTCATAGAAATTAAAAACCTATCGCATAACATGGTATTTTTCATTGAAAGAAAAGGAATTTTTTCAAAACTTTAATAGAAAAATTAAACTCCATTTAACTTAATTAAACAAATATTATGTATGTTGCCCGTCAAATATTTGCAGTTTGTCACTTTCTATGCCGGTTTTTACCGAAATATTTTCAATTAATTTACCGTCAGCTATAAAATGCTTGATTTTTTACAAATTTTGGAATGGATGTTGTTTTACTTTCATAAAATTTCTTAAAATAATACTTTATCAAACCGCTTTGATGTACGTATAATATTTAATTTTCATTAAGTAAATATTTAGAGATAGATGATTTCTATTAGTTTTAGAATAGACTGTTGTTTTTTAACTACTAATTACTGATCCTAATTTAATTAAATCTTTATTGATGGAGAGTTTACTTATCGATAAGGTACAAGAATTTAAAAAATACGTCCATAAGTGATAGTCCCTTTAAGACAAAATCGATTATTTTTCACATTTTCAACTATTTTGCATTCCATCATAATTTAGGGTCCCAAAAAAAATCTATGCGCAGTTTGAATGATTATAACTTCATTTTATATTCACATATAATTAATATTTAAATTGCAAAAGAATCTACATAAAATGTATAACTTATTCTTCTATCACAGATGTTCAAAATTATTACCGTTCTGTTCAATACACTGCTGATAACGGTGGGCTATTGATTTACAAACTTCAACAAACATTTCAGTTGGTGTTGTGGCGCATTCTTGCTCAATTGCAGCTTTTAATTCTACCAATGCAATCGGTTTTCTGCCGTAGACTTTATCGTTAAGGTATCCCCCACAAGAAAAGGTCCAGTGACTTCAGATCTGTGGAACGGGTAGGGTATTCTATGGAACCTCTTCGTCCAAGCCATATGGTTGGAAGATTCTCATCAAGAAATATGCTCTTACATCACGATGATAGTGAGGAGGTGCTCCATCCTGTTGGAAATAAAATTCGCCATCTTCACTAAAGTCCTCCCGAATGGGTGGTAAAACAGATTCTTGCAGTAAATTCAAGTAATTGGCACCGGTCACTTTACTGTCAAAAAAAGAATTGTCCAATTAGTCTTTTGCTTGTAATTCTTCACCAAAATGAAACTTCTGATAAATTTACATGATGTTCCAGCGTAACATATAGATTTACAATTGCCCAGTAAATGCAATTATGTCGGTTAATTGTGCTATTAATTTGAATGTACCTTATCGTCCCAAACAATCATCCCCAAAAACTGTACATCCTGTTCACATTTTTTCACGTACCATTCGGCAAATTATTTTCTTCGGTCCTAATCATCTTCATCGATAGCATGTACCATTGTTGCAATGTAACAACGGTTGCAATATAACGTTTCCATTTACAACGTCTTAAAATACGATGGACACTTGATTTACCGATGCCGATCTCACGACTTGATTGTCTTACAGATTTTTTTATTGTTTCGCAATAACTCTTTCTTGGCTGATAAATCTCGTTGATGTTCTTGGTCTTCCGGAACATTGTCTATGAATATTCTGAACGGTTCCGTTCGTTTCAGTCTTATCTTTTATCCGATTAATTTTAAGTCGCATAGATAGATCTTCCTTTGTACTTCTACTACATTTTCATACTTCCAATAGCATTTTAAAATAAATTTTTTTATTTAAAAAATTAATTTTGGTTCACTCATGTCCATTTAATTACACCCTGAAAAGAAAGAAAAATGATAACGTTATATGACCCGTTAAAACAGTGAATGCACTTTTTTGGGAGACCCTAAATTTCTTAGAAAATTTAGGGGTTTACCAAAAAATATGAGTTTACCAATTATTTCCAAAATTTTGAAAATTTGGGATTACCAATTAAATCTCAATATTTTTGGACAATTTTGTATAATTTTTTTTTTTTTGCTGGTTCCATCTCTTTTTTTCCGTAAATATGCTTTCTGATATTTACTAGAATTTTACAAAATTCTTTCTAAAAAATTTTGACAAAATAAATTTTTAAAAATCATTTCAAACAATATTTATAACAAAATATTAATTTTGACCATTACTTTTGATCGTAAACAGCATTCCCTAGTCACAACCAAGTTTTTAGATATAAAGTATAATGTAATCATTATATTATTCATGCTTTTATTTTATCTTAGAAAAATTTTACCTTTTTTCTATACTAAAAAGTCTTCACTTTGAACCAACAAATACCCATATAAAATCACGGCACTTAATCGCTGAAAAAAATAGGATAATTGCTTTGCCATTATTACGAATGAAATAATTTTAATGATTTATTTATTTATTTTTTAACCTATCATGTTATTTTAGAAATATAATTCGTTGTATAAAATATAAAAAGTAGGTTTTATTCTAAATTTAAACCGCTTCCTACGAAAATAACTTTTTAAATTAAACTTAAAATTAAATTAACCTTTTAATTTAAATTTTTCCTACGAAAATAACGCTGTAATCACGTCCGTAATTAATTATAACAGTAGCGAATTATCAATAAAGAGAATCTTTACATCAGATTTACACATATAGTAGCATTAAAATTTTCAATTAAAATCACTTTTTATATAAAAGTAAAATTAATTATAGTAAAAAGGAATAGGGTTAATTTTTTTTTTATTCTGCTTCTTAAAAAATGTAATTACAATTATATTCTTTACTACGTGTTTTAACTAATCAATAATTTTATTCAACTTGTTAAAAAAAATTTGATCAAAACTTTAATTTTTATAAAATCCTTTTATTCAACTTTGTTTTTCAAGAAATATTTATTACTGTGCGTACTAGTTAATTTTTATAATAGTAATATTCAGTCTAACTTTAATTGTTTTGTATTATTATTATTATATTATTAAAAGCCTTATTAATTGAAATAACCTGAAAAAAATAACTAACAAAAATTTTTATAGAAATTTTGTAAATGAATTTAAGATTGAATAATTTTTAAATTAAAAGAACTTAATTTGCTGTAATATATATTTGTCTTATTCAGAGTTAATAGCAATTTGGAGGTGGACTAGCTCGCATTTGTCGCTGAATCGACATTGAGCGTGTTCGTAGCAACAAGCCATCAGAGTTAGTAAAAAATGTTGCCACCATATTTTTCGTCAACTACTATCACTCCAAGCGCGAACTTTCCGTTTACTCATCTTTTAAAATTAAGAGTAATTATTTAATGTGCTACACTGATTTTTATATTTTTGGTAAGAGTTTGTCTATATATTTCCTTAATAATTAACCTATATATACAATAAATAATATAAATAGTAGGCTTAGTAATTGTAGTAGTAGTATAATAGTAGCTGCTTCAAATGTGTTTTTACATCTATATTTTCCAGATGTTTATTATTTATTTTTATTTCATTATTTTTTCTATTTTTTTGTAAGCCAACTGATTTAATTTGAACTTTATTGTGTTAATCGTACTGAAAATAATCAGTTAATCAGCATTAGAATAGTGCTGAATTGTCGTGATTGTGATTTTATTTTAAAAATTAATTTTATAAATAAATAATGTTTTAGTTGTACTCCGTCAAACGGAATTGTAAGAATTGGGACAATGAATGTCTATTAATAAAATAATGATATGTATATATTAGGGTAAGTACGTCATATATGAGAACGAACGAGATTACCGAATGTTAATAAGAAAAAAGCGAGAGAGCGATAGTGTGAAAGTTAGTGGAACGGTAAGAAAAAAAAAATTAAGCTTAATTCTATCTGTTATGGAACACTAAAAACAGATGAGAGACCTAGGTCTCAGCCAAAAAATAATTAATTTATTAAGAATGTGTTGTTTTAATTAATTTATACGTGCTTTTTTTTATATATTTTTTTTTTATATTTTGTAAATAATAATTAATTAAGTCATGCATTTCTTTAAAATTAATTGATTAATTTGATTTAAAATAATTGTTTAAATAAGGCTTATATTCTGAATGTATATGCTTCATTAAAAAAAATATATATATAGGGTAAAAATATAGTTCAACAAGAACAAAATTGTTTTTGATCTATGAAAGAGCAATGTGGAAAGGAGTAACAAAGAGTAGATATCTAGTAAATTACCATATGTAGCGATACGTCGACTATACACTTATTGCCGGTTGACGTATCGCCAACGGTTAGACGCCACATTTCCATATATAAGAGTAACAGTTTGAGGTTAAATTAGAACGAACACATTTTATCATTATGAGTCTATTGATATTGTACTCCGGCCATATTTTTGTGTTAAATTCTCTTAAATAACAATACACCTCTGGACCCAGACAGGTACAGCAAATAATAATAAACGAAGGAGTGACGTATGGTTCCCGATTTATAACAAAGACGTACAAGAAAACCGGAATACGATAAAATCAAAACTTATATACTGTGAATCAACCGATAAGATCCATTGCGTATCAAACTTCTTTCTCAATAAGTTCTGTGCATCTCAAGAACAATTTTGTTTTTGTCGGACTGTAACTCTTGTACCGCGTTAATTTTTTTTTTCATTATTGTATTAAAGACAATCTATTACATCAGATAAGAAGCTGTTTTTTTTTTTTCAACAAGGAATATATTTTTAAACTATACTTTATGCAATTTTTGTTTTAAATACGATAATTTTATTAATTTAACTTAAATGACCTTTAAATTTATTTTATTTTTGTAAAAAGTATTTTAGTATAAGTATAGATTTTTTCTGATTATTAACAAAAAGAAATAAGAGTTGTATAATCAAACACCAGTTATTATCCTCAGTCTATGTGCCAATATATTTCTTTTATAAAAATGTATATTTTTATTAGTACTTACAATTTATCATTTTAAATCATCGTTAGTTGTCATGTGTTTAGACAAACCTTCATTTCAGCAAGTTTTTTTTAATACTGTTCATATTTCTTTCCATTATCTTCATTGTTTTTTCCTTCCAGATATTATCTCTGTACCTTTTCCTGTTTCAGCCAACATTCGACCCACGTTTAACACTTTTCTTATGGATACTTTCTTTCTTTCCTGTTATTACTTTTTAAATCTCTTACTGACCTTTATCATGAATTCTTCTTTTCATTTTTTTGGAGTTTCTTTGTAAAAAAACCCCTCTCTTTTAATTCTTTCTTGATTATTTCCCGTTTTGTAAATTCGGAATTTCTATTTCCAGTTTGTTTCAAGTCTTTTTAAATTTACTGCAATATAAACTTCTGGTTTTTTCTTTGAAGATAAAAGAAGAGGATTTGCTTGAGATTTTTATTATTACTCATTCATAAAATAAAGCCTATGAAAGCGGTCTTCTTTCATGCATTACTTCTGTTATTTCATTAAATTTGTGATTTAGCAGTTTGTGGTGGCAGTTTATATATATATTAAATGTGTCACATCATTTACAGAACCAAATATTTTGCTTAAAAATATTTTTTCTTTCTTTTTAATTTCTTTTAAAAAGCCCGTGTTGATCAGCGTCAAATATTCAGCAGAATTTTATTTATGCTTCTGGATGAATCATCGTATTCAAATGCCTTACATTTATAGACAAATTTTTTTTTACGTGTTTTGGGATAAGACGATTGATAGTTCCATTTTGTTTCGCTAACTACTTTTTTTCTTCTTTACCATTCCATTTTATAGTTTTTTTTTCCATTTTTTTTTTTTTTTTTTTTTTTTTTTTGCCCTACAACCCCGAGCCGGACATCCAATTAAGTATACTCGACTCGGGGACGTGTCCTTTCCGAATCTTTTAATTGCCTGCCTCTAATCTCAAACGTAAGAACCAGGCCCGGCTATGCCGTTCCCAGCCCCCCCCCCCCCGCCGGAGACCGGGCCTCGGTCTTTCCTTTTGCCAGCCTCAAACCGACGGCGCAGGAGCCGAAGCCGCCAAAGCGTATCCAGGAACCCACACCGCCGGCCGGGTCTCGGTCTTTTCATTCATTCGCACCTAATGGACCCCAGGAGTCCCCGCTCCATCACGGGAACCTACACACCAGGGCATGTGAGCCCTCAGGAACGGGGCTGTCCGCCCAGCCCTACTATAAACTACACCCCAGTATCTCAGTCGTCTTGCCTCATCTTCTTTTATTCTGATAACTGTTCTTGCAAATATTGCTAATTATTCCAGTTTCCGGACATAGCCAAGAGCCACTCCGAGAGCTGCTCCGGTCGGATATGCACCAGTCCTGCATTTATACGTTGTTCCTCCCATCGTCTGCACTCAAAAATAGTGTGTTCGGTATCGTCAACCGCATCGCAGTAACAACAGATTGGTGACTCTCTCCTGCCAAATCTATGCAGGTATTGTTCAAATGCACCATGTCCCGACATGAGTTGCGTTGTGTGGTAATCTAATTCACCATGAGAGCGATCTAGCCAAGCATCTAGGTCCGGGATAATTCTTCATGTCTATGCGGCCACTGCTGAACCTGCCCATGCCACCTTCCATTGTTCTCGTATAATAGAACTGGCCTCATCTTTGGCTACACCGGACGCCCTTAGTTTTCGTCCTTTAATCTGCAATTCTATCGGGGGCACCGAAGAAAGCATGCACAGTGCATCATACGATAATGTTCGGTACCTCGAAACTACCCCCAGAAGCGAGTTTTCTTCTAGTTTTCTTCTGTTGCGCTGGATATTAACCGCATCGGCCCATACCGGGGCGGCGTACAACAGAGACGAGGTTATCACCGAGGTGAAGTCGCCTCTTCGACGCACGTGAAATTCCTTGTCCCGCAAAGAGACCTCGTATGGCACGGATTGTTGTTTCCACTCTGTCGCAGATCATGGCCACATGCCTGGAGTATTTGAGGTGTTTATCCAGTAACACCCGTAGATATTTAGCCCTTTCCACCTCGACAATTGCTTCTCCTCTCAGGCGCAGATTTAATCCTGTGAAGTATCCTCCTACCAGTGAAGAGGATACTCTTGCATTTGGAAGGAGAGACCTCCAAACTGTTGTTGATGAGCCATTCATTCACTATGTTTAAGGTAATATTCCCATTGTCCTCCACTTCATCTAAGGTACTGGCCTCCACTAGCAGCGAGATGTCGTCCGCGTAACCTACGACATTCACCCCCGGCGGAAATTGAAGTCGGAAAATTTCATCATAGAAGATATTCCAAAGTAGGGGTCTGAGTACAGACCCCTACAGGACTCCACCGAAGATTTGATGACTTACCACACCATCCACCTTATTGATTTCAGTTCGTCTCTCGGATAGATAGCTGGCTACTTGCGTCACTATGTACTCGCTTATATTTTTTCTTTGAAGTGCCTTCAATATACCTGGCCAAGGAACCGAACCGAAAGCGTTCCTTATATCTAGGAGTATCATTAGCCGGGATATCATTAGCGGGATACGCCTGGTTCTCCAAGTCCCAGCCCTCACCGTAGCAGCCCATGAAACTACTTTGTTGATAGCGTTAATAGTTGACCGCCCCCGCCTAAAGCCAAACTGATTCTCATGGAGGAGGTTGTTGTTTTCCAGTTTCTCAATTAGTCTAGTAGCGATGAGTCTCTCCACGACTTTTCCCATATTATTAATGAGACTTATAGGGCGATATCCTAGAACCCCTGGAACTGACTGTTGTTTGGGCAAGAAAACAGTTCTTGACGCTATCCAGCAAGCAGGAAAAAAGCAATGCTGGACCCCATAACTCGCAATATCTGTCATCTCCCACGGGATGACGGACATCAGACCCTTTATTACTGCAGCTGGCACACCATCGGGTCCTGGACTCTTTTAAATTTTTTAGTCTTTTAACTTTCCATTTTATAGTTTATCCGACTTATCTTAACTATTTTATTTATTATTTTTTTTTTTATACCTTGTTTTTAAAAATGCTGGACGATATTATATATTTGTCATACGCATTGTGTTTTGTCAAAGTATATTTATAGGCCTGTTTTTTTACAATATATTTATTTGTTATGTTGCTATTTTGGAATCGTCCGAAAAGATCAGTCCGAAGGCAAAACAACCGATAACTATACGGGGTTTTCCTATGCCAATTTGTACCTTTGCACAAGTTCAATTTTTATTGAATCTTTCTTCTAGCAAAAGACCGATTGAAAATTAAATTAATTCTCTTTCAAATTTTATGAAACCATATAAACAAAAATCTCTATTTTTGATTATGATGAAAAGTAGTAGTTTTGGCTTTTTAATGATTTAGATTTAAAAAATATAACAAGAAGTAAAAAAAAGTTACACAAAAATGTTAAACATAAGAATTGGCTTATGACAATGTTGATTATTTTGTCATTAGAATCTTTTTTTTTTATAAGTTTAAATTTTTATTATATTAGTCTACAATTTTAGTACTTTAAAGTAATTAACAGTTATAATAATATTTAAGATTTTTTTATAAATTATATTTAAGGTTTTTAAGGTTATACAATTGGTAGACATAAAATCAAAACATGTGCCTATTGTATTGATAACACGGTGTTTCTACAGAACCTAAAAAATCATTACACAATTTTTTTTTAATTTGTAAGCATCGAAAAAATAAGTATGATTTTTTGTCAATTTAAAAAAAAAACTATTATAGAATTTATTTTTTTTGTCCAATTACTTGAAATACTACCAAAAATATTCATCAAAAATCTAATGTTTTGTCTTATTAACTTTTAAATTACAAAAATAGTAATCTAAAAAAATGTAATCTTGAAACAGTTTACATTATTTCAAGAAATCTTTAATCTTATTCATTACATTTTATGTCATTTGTCTTTACACCCGCATTTCAAATTCCGCGCTGAAATCCTCTTTCACTTGTAACGTTTTGTTTGTCTTCATAAAAGCAGAATATTTTAACGTATCATTTTATTCGAAATTTATTTCATTTAATTAAATTCAACATTCTATATTTTTTTACATTAAATTTTTCTTTTGCTATATTCAGTAAAGTTCAGCTATTTTCTCTTTTAATGATTCAATAATTTATTCAATCAATATCTCGTCATCGCTTTTCATTCTTTCTTTACTTTTTTGTTTAAAATTTAATAGATTTTTATTTTTATAATAATTTTTTATAAGCATTTATTTTTTGCCAAAAATTTATACATCACCGAACATGATAAAATTTATACTTCTGAATTTGAATTTATGTATTATATATTTAATTAATGATAAATATATAATTTTTAAGATATTAGATTTATTTTAAACTTTCTTGAAAAACTTATTCTTAAATCTACTTAGTAATAAATTTCATGGTAATTTTATATCATGTGTAAAGACGATCAAAAAAATTAATCTATTTAAGTGTAATGTACTAAAGAAATCACCCATAACCTAAAATAAAATATTTTAAAAATAATTTTCAATTACCTCTGAATTAGGTTCATTAATAAAAAATTAATAATAGATAGTAGTGAATGTATTGGGTGCATAAAAATGTATTAGTTATAAATATCTTTAAATCAAAAATTTTTACAACCATCTAATTGTAATATTACTAAAACTGGAATGGTATTGACAGTTGTAATGTAGCAGAACGTTGTCAGGAAGAATTCTGAATTAGTAAGGCTACATATTTTAAAATCTTATCAGTTTAATTTTAAAATCGAAAATAATTATGATAATTCATCATCATGTTATCTCACACTTATTAAAAATCTGAATCGGGAACTAACATTAATATTTTTCTAGACCGATAAGATTTTAATAAAATATTATTAACTACAACAAAACTAATAAAATGTAAGGAAAAGTAAATGTAAGCGACATGTTCTACATTTAGTCTTTTACAATATCACAGTTATTTTGGCAAAATAGCTTTTGTTACTTTGGATACTGTTTACACATCAAAAGTTGTTACCGATTTTCAGCAATTTGCAACAATTACACGATTACCCGACTACCATTCTAATTTTAATTCACCTCAAACAATATCTATAGTTCTATTATTTTAGGTTTTTTTAGAATTTTATTCTGTGTACAGTATTAATTTTTTGATCTATTTATTATTATAATCAATTTACAATTTTTGTATTAAGAAATAATTCAGTGTTTAGTTTTATTTTAGATGATATTCAATTATCAGGCTAAGTTTTTTTTAATAATTTTCATTACACATACTCTCTCCCATTGGATTTGGTTTTTTTTTGGAATAGAACTGATATTCACAATAATGTGCCATATATATATATTTTTTTTTTCTTTTTAATTAATTTGTATTCTTATAAAATATGATTACCACTAAATTATACCATCTTTCAGTTAAGTAAATTTTTTTAAATTAGATTTTTGTATTTTTTATCAGTAAGTATGTTTTTATTGTTTTAGAATGTGTACAATTTTGTTTTTTATATATTTATTTTTTTTAAGTGAGTGAAAAAATTATCATGTCATTCCTAAATTTTTAAAATTATGTCCAATTTTATTTGAAGTTAATTGTAAACCAAACTTGAAAAATTACGTGTTATTAGTTTAAAAAGATATGTAGTAAAGTGACATGTATTTTTGGTAACATTTTAAGCTTTTTATTTTTTTTATACTGTTATAATGAAGGTTTTTGATGATGAATACGCGTATTTTATGATAATGTTATATTACATCAAGAAACTGTGGTAAAAAGTGTTTCATGGTTCTTGAGAAAAAGGAACATTTAAGAAAATAAATAGATAAACAAATTTTTGAATATAAACACTTGTTTTTTTTTTTTCAAATATTTGCCTTACTAACAGTAGCCGGTTTTGTAAGAAATACAAAAGGGATCTTTATCAAGTTTTGTTTTTATTTATTTTCTTTGTGTTTTTTATTTATTTTTTATTTTTTACTGTATTTCTGCCTTAAGGTGGGTATTCATTCCCTGCGGCTGCCGCGCGTACAAGTTGGAGTGAAGCATAACAGTGCACACGTTTGTGAGAACGCGGATACCGCGCGCGACAAACGATCCAGTTGATCGTAAGCCATTCTACAACAATAACAATAAACATTTCATATGCACCGACTGAATTTATATTAATTCATTATATAATTAAGACAAAACTAAACGAAAGTATCGATTCTCGCTCAAACAATCGTACCGGATTAGAATTCAGTGTAGTAATAGGCTGTTAAAGATATGATATTTGAGACGAAAGACGACTTTGATACTTTACGCGTATCGCATTGATTGAAATCTTTGATTGAAAGAAAATCGACACAAATTTTAGGGAAGTGATTTCGGTTTTGAAAAGGTTACCTATATAACATTATGATTCTTGGCCGCTGACGTCAGTTACACAAGCTTCTAATATATTTTCCATTACCCTAGTAATGGAAATTTATGTAATTACTAAAATTATCTAATTATCTTACCTAATTAAGTAATCCCATGTTAAAAAACAACTCTTTCAACCTGTAAAGTTGAATTAACATTTTACATTTATCGTTATCCAGTTCCTTCCGAGCATCGAATAAGAGAAACGCAATAAAATCGTCCACATTAACTCGATTGTTCGAACTGAATTATCTTTGATACCGGCTTAAAAATCGAAATATGTGGTTTGCCGCGCGAGGCAATCACTTCTGCATTATCCGTAGAAAAATTTCGAAATTGACTCGCGGTGGCGAGGAGATATCTACCTTCAGTTTTTTCTGTTCAAAAGAGAAATCAAAAGATTTAATTTATTATGCTAAGTTTCCTGAAAAACAAATTTAATTTTTCGTTTAAATATTTTTCTACTTATTTCCACAATTGCTGGTAACGTTTGTCTCAAAAACGCCTCAATTAATATATTGGCGTTTAATACAATACTCGGTAATAGGTGTTAGTATTATTAGAGATGTTTAAGTGATATTAAAACATAATTACGGCTCAAAATATATCGCAAAAATAAATTTATTAACTAAAATTTTACTGTATAATATTTATATGCGAGATAAAATTAATTTCGTCGAGCTATATTTATAAAAACAAACAAAATAATTTTTTTTCTTCCACTATTACATTTCTAACTGCCCTTAAAAAAAAAATTAATGTTAGTGAAAATAATAAATATAGGAAAAAACTTAATACATTTGTTTTGTTTTATTTAAACAAAACAAATTTCGCTTTATAGTTTAGTATACTTTTTACGTCATTATAAATTCTTTCAGTTTTTATAGCGGTGTGTAATATAATACGGTCGTTATACACTCAGTATTATACTGTAATATCACGTTACATTCGTATCAAGTAAATTATATATTTCATTATGTATTTTTTTTATTTATTTAAAAATAATTCAATCACATAAATGAAATTGATCTCTACATCTCTACCATATGAATATGTCATTGATATATATATATATTTTTTAGAGGAAAAATAAAAATATTATCATAATATTTTATGATATTACATGATTTGATTTTTTTATTATTATACTTATTTTATACTTTTATTATTAAGTTAATGGCTATTAATATAATATAATCTTTCAGAATATATTTCAAAACCTGCTTTCTGCTTTTAAAAAAAATCTGATAACCATTCTTTATACGAGAAATAGCTTTTTTCATACGCATATTTTTTATATTATAAGAAATTTTAAAAATATTTTGAAATAATATAACCAGTTAGAAAAAAACGCTATGTTTTTAAAGACTTAAAAATGAATATTAAGCTATTATCACCACCAGTTTATTTTTTGACACTACATTTTCTATTTATTTATAATACATTTTTTTTTGATTTTACATAATCGAAATCTTTTACAAAAAAAACCAAACAAATGAGTTTACTTTTTTACTAATTCTATTTATTTTTTTTAATTCATATTTTAAAATGTTGTATTAATACCTGCTAAAAGTACTACTGTATTACATAGTAATACTTATCTTAAATCTACTAAAAGTAATACTGATTATTTTTTATTATTTTATAAAAAAAGAAGGAAAAAATACCTTTAGGGGGAAAACTTCCCACTTAGAGTTGCTCTTAAATACCCAGTTATAATAATAACAGTTATACATTAACAGTAAAATGACAGTTGCATTAATTTTACCCTAATCACTTGAAAAATTATTAAAGAAAATTTAATGTTAACTAACATTTTATCTAAAAATATTATAAATAATAGGTGCAATATTTTGCTGTATACATAGTTTTATTTCATTTTTTTTTTTTTATTTGAGTATTATCAACCAAAAAATATTATCTTTAAAAGTAAACGTATAAACTATTTCAATAAATTACAGTTCATTTATTATCAATGGATTTGTTATGAACCTGTCTTAAAATATGAAAATGTAATGAAGGTGATGATGTAAATTACAATTGTACAATAAAGTACTTTTTAAGGTAGTCAATAATTAATTTGCTCTTAATATTATAATTTTTAAATTAAAAAATAATAAGACAGCTAAGATAAACAAACAAAAACCTTCTTCCCTCACCAATTGATAGAAGTTTCATTTAAAGTTTTAAGGTGTATTAAATATATTCTTTTTTTTTTGTATTACGTCTTAATTATTTACTTACTGTTATTTTATAATATTTACTGGGTTTCAACTGTTGTAATTTCGGTTTTGTTTTATCACGATATCAATCATAAAAGTTTGAAATCATCATCATACCATCGCAGCTTCACAACTTCGTGCAAAGAAAAACAATTAGTAGTAGAAAAAAGTTGAGCCTACGGCCCGCGGCGAAAATGTTACATGTTTTATGTTTTATTACACAATATTTTGTTAAATGTTTTTGCCAATTGCAACTAAATAACATTTATTAATTTATTTTACTAAAAATAACAAAAACTTTTACAATGAAAAGTTTCAAAATCCTTAAAATTTATAGCTGTTTTTTGAGTTGTGATTTTTTTAATTCAGCTCTAACCAAAATGTTTTCCTTTTTTATCCCCAAAACACAAATATAATTTTACATAAATCGTTCGCATAAAGAAGTATAAATCGTTCGTGCGCTGCGCGCAGCTGCCCGGCGCATCACGTGGTTCGCTCTGCGCCAATAGCAGCTAAAATAAAAATGTGAGAGCACATAGTTCAAATAAAGAAACCCACACACCATCCTTTTTTATGGAAAAGAAAGATTCCCCTGTCATTTGTGACATCAGAAGTATATATTTTATATTTGCGGTGAATTGCATTTCGCAGTAAATATGAAAATGTATATATCTTATGCAACTATTTTGTTTCCCGTTTTGGAATTTTGTAAATATTTATGGAAACATTGTGCAACATTATATACTCTATAATTAAACGCTATCTATATTTAATCTATACTGAGACAATAATGTATTTTAATAAAGTTCTCTCAACTTATCAGTTAAACACAATTTTTTTGCAAATAAAATCATAAAATAGATTGAAAAAATATTAAACGTAGTTCATTATTACATAATATGATACGTAACAAAGTGTTTTATTCTATTCTTCTTACGAAAAAAGTCTGTAAATATAAATATTAGTTACGATAAATTTCTTGCAATTTATTATTTTTTATTTTTTTTTTGTAAAATCGTTATCTTTGCGATTTTATTTACGGACTAATTCTGTCTTATGCTGTATTATATTAGTAATAAATAATGAAATAAGTTGTAATAAAGTAAAACATCGATGTAATCTCCAACTTTTTGTTTTGTTTTTAATTTCTTTGCAATTATGTAATATTCTTAATTATTATTTTCTTTTTATTCTGTTATTATTTTTTTCTACAATCCATTTTACGTGCCATTGTAATTATTTGTGCCAATCCATTAATGTAAGTCCTTTGTAGTATTTCATACATAACGTAAGGACAACTTCCTTAGAACGGGAAAAAAAATACAGCTAAAATATTGTATTGTAAATACAATAAAATATTGTAATAATTAAAAATTTACGATTAAGTTTTTACACCCTTAACATATATATATATATATATATATATTTGCGTGAATCCCACATGCTTAAACGTGTTCACGTTATAAACCTACTGATACATGTATAAATATATAAACAATACCGTAATTACGAACATTTACGTTATATTAGGAATATATATACAATGTGTGTGTTCAGAGAATTAGAAAATTAAACGCCTTTTTGTTATTGTGTTTCAATTAATTAATAGTAGATTAACTGAATTTAATTGATGTAATATAGTTTAAGTGTCATTAATTTTTGAAAAATAATTATTATTTTGTAATAAAAAAATAATTTCTGTGATATAAAAAATTTTAAATGCGTATATAAAATTTATTTTTTCAAAATATCTTTTGTAATATTATTTTAATTTTATAAAAATGTATAAATAATTATTCTTTTCTTAATTTTAATTGATTAAAAATAAACTCATTAACGCATTTAAAAAATTATGAATTGATTATAATTATAATTAAATTAAAATAATAATTATTATAATAATACATTAATTGTATGTATGAATTTAAATTTCTGATTATGTAAATATAGGCTTATAAGTGTTTTTTTAAGATGATAAGTATTATTATATAATATATAAAATAATATTATTATTTCTATAATATTTATATATACGTATATATAAAATAAATAGCATTACGTTTATGTATAGGCTTATTTAGCAGTAATCCCAATTGATGTCATATTATTTAAATAACAATAAATTAAAAGAAAAACAGTTTTGTAAATTTGTAAAAAAAAAAATAATTATTAATTAGAATTTCAATTTGTAAAATTGATAATGAAAATATAAATAATGCAAAGTAACTTTGCATTATTTTATGGAAATTGTTATCTTATAAAATTCTATCATTGTTTTCTATATAAAAAAAGTATATTATGTTTGTATAATATAAGTTGTGATTATATACGTAAAATTTGTTGATAATTTTTATTTATTTTTTTCTTGTAATTTAAGTTTTTTTAATTTTTAATTTATTACTTTATTGAGCGTTTGTATTGATAAATATAATATTTGTATATTTTATTAAACAGAAATAATTCTGTAAAATTATCCAAATGTTTCTTTTTTATATGTTTTTTTTATATGTATAATAATACTTTCTTTTTGAAATATATATATATATATACAATAATATATTTTAAATTCAATAATAATTTATTACCGAAATATTTCATATAATTTAACTATTATTAATGAATAATTACACAAATGAGATCAATTATGTAATTAGTTATAATAATTTCAAATATTTGTTAAATTAATTATAATCTAATTTGATTAAAAGAAAAAAGTAAAACAAAAAAAAAATAACTAAATTGAATTATTTTTTACTTTCTGGCGCACGAGTGTAATTGATTTTTTCATGTATTTATTATTTATTTCATTATTTTTTTAACGAATTTCTTATTAATTTTGTTTCAATAGTTTGTATTTTACTCATTTAATAGTGATTTCACCAATGAGTGTTCTATTATTATAAAGAAAAGCATATGAGATCATTTGATGTTTTTGTATCTTATTTATTAGGAGCTAAGAGTACATTGAACGTAAAGTAACATTTAACGGTTTAAACCTACACATCTACATTTCTCTGAAAACGTTTATTTCACATCCTGTGTTTTTTTTAGTTATATTTATTTATTTTTTTTTTTTATAAATTCTCTATTTACATTATTATCAATCTCGGTGGCTCTTAGTAGCATTGTTTGATGGTAAACTAAAAGTTTTTGGTTCGAATCCTTAGCGTAGTTCCGAATTTTCACAAATAAATAGATCTTTCAAAGCCCTTTGTTATTAATAAAAGTCGTACAACTTGATAAAAAATACATTATTTACCCTCTACTAAAGAAAAAACAAATATGTCCTTCAGACGCAACCAGTAATCAAACTGTGTTTATAGGAGCCATTAATTTTTATCTAACGTTTTTCTTTAAAAAAAATTACAATTGTTGTTTGCACATGCTTATCTAAGTTCGGTTCTCATAAGGTAACTTTTTAAAATTTTTTTATTATTATTAAGTTGCCACAGACCTAGCGGCTTGTGACTTAATAATGAAATAGAATAGCATTCCGTACGGCCAGACCATAAAGTCACCTAATTGAAACTGTAAGACAAACCAAGAATATTGTTCCTCAGCAATTTTGAAAAATCACTGATCGTGTTGTTTAATAAGGTAAATAACAGAAAAAGTTTTACCAACAGAAGTTGGTAAAACTTTTAACTTAATTTTTTCGTCAAATAAAATCTTTATTTAGATTTATCAATATCTGTAGCTATTCTATTGTTTATTTAAACAAAAAAAAAAAAAAAAAATGGAGAATTAGCCTATTCATTTATTTACTTTTATTAGTAATTGAAAATTTTCTTAACGGCCCTCTTACTTATTCGCTGAGTAAACATATAAGTTAAATATTAGATGGTTCATGTTTCAAATAGACGACCAGTTTCAGGGGTACGAAAAATACTTTTTGTTATATTTTTACTCTAACCAAACAAAAGTATTTTTATTTTATTTAAAAAAATATTAATGATAGTAGAATTGAACATTTTACCGATAAATGAAAAATATATATATTTCTAATGTGTTTGTTGTTAAACCGGTTTCACTAGACAAAAGTTTAAAAATACACATATACTCCTGTTAACATAAATTTGGGTTGGAAATTTTTTATATTTACTCCAGAGTAAATATATTTTTTGTGTTTTTTAATACAGTAGATTATTATTCATCTTCTGAAGATGTGTAACAGGAGGTGAAAGCGCTATGAATACTTTAATATTATTTTATTTGTGTTTGTATAAAATGTAATATTATTTCGAATGTATAATGTTTCTTCTAAGTATATTATTATTACTGAAATATTCAAGTTTTTTTGTTTTATTACTCTTAACTCTTGATAAATTAATTATAGAATGATTTTAAATTAATTGATTTAATGAATAAAATAAGTCAGAAATTTTAATATTTTTGCAGTTTACTAATTAATCTTCACCATGTTTTAAATATAATTACAAAAATATTATTAAATGGTTGCAAGTACTGTACTTATTATATACACCGTAACTTATATAATACTGTAATATATATAAGCCTATTACTTAATGTAATAGAATTTATTTAGAAAGCCATCGGTATATTTTTATAGAATTTAGCATCATCAGATTTAGATAAAAAAACAACTTGCAACATGATATAAAAAAATAATTAATATATAATAAGCTTCAACGTCAATTATAAGAAAATTCTATAAAAAAGGAACCATAAATAAATGGCTTTCTAAAATACGCTAACATTTTTAGAAATAATTTTTTTTTTAAATTCATATTTGATTAACGTTATTTAATTCGTTTCTAATTTTATATGTTAATTATTTTAATATCAATAAATAGTATTTTAAAATCGGTATTTTTATTTACTTATTTTAAAATAGTATTACTTAGCTATAACTTTATTAGCTTATTACTGTTTATTTCTTTTTTTTTATACATATACGTAAAATATTAATATATTAACAATAATAAAAGCTTAACTACATTAAATGCAGAAGGTTCAGTATTAGCGCTTGTAAAAATAAAATTATAATAAATATAATAATGTTTAATAATAATTATTAATTTAGCTGTATTAATGATCTCATTGTGATTTTATCGACTCATTTTTTTTTAATCATAATTGAAGTAATCAATGTATTTTATTTAATACAAGGGATGCAAATTTTGTATATAGCTTTGTTTATAATAAAGATTTATATTATATGTATGTAGCTAATTATATTTATTTTTAACCTTTTACAGTATTAAAGGATCTCGTGCTAAGAAGTGTGAGTGATATTAGCCTGTCTTTTTCTTTTGACGTGAAACGTCTTTAAAATTACACCAAAATATACGAGTACCAGATCAGAAATTTGTACGTAACGAAAAGGTCTATATCGTCCTGCCTTAATAACTCCCTAATAAGTCTCAGAGACGTAAAAGCGGTGTCATTTTTTAATTTACATGGTCAGCTCGCCGATACGACTTTTGAGTTTGCGTTACTATTGACCGGGTTGGTGGGGAGGGGCATAGCGCTGATCGGCCAAACCTAGCGCTCTCACTCATTTCCATTCAGTGTAGCTCACGACATAGACGTGATAGCACGGTGATACGTGTGTTTATGTTTTGAATTTTTCGAGATAGATCGAGTGTATTTTGGACAATATTTACGTGCAAAAAATTAAAGTAACCATGTAAAAAAGTATACAAATTCAATATGTCAGCCTCAGCCCGCGTAAAAGCCACCCGGAAATATAAATTACCCATATCGTTGCAAAGGGGAAGTTATGAGCCACGCACAAGTACCCGAATGTGCCTGGTACCGAGCGAACGAGACTGTTTCGGGAGCGTTGCAAAGCTGATACGGCGCACTCAGTGAACCCCGACGACGCGAGAACCTCTACCGCTGCTTATTATGCCTTACGTCTCTTACTTCTCATATCACAGACCGATGTTGAACAAAATTGTCGTTGAATATTAGTCGAAATAAATACCATATATCACTTAGTGTCTGTTTTGTGTTAAAATTAAATTTAGTACGCAGTCAATGTCTCGTTTTTTTTAAATCTGATACACTCTCTCTTTCTTTTGCTGTTTAGCCTCCGGTAACTACCATTTAGATAATTTTTCAGAGGATGAATGAGGATGATATGTATGAGTGTAAATGAAGTGTGCAGTATTGTTCGACCATTCCTGAGATGTGTGGTTAATTGAAACCCAACCACCAAAGAACACCGGTATCCACGATCTAGTATTCAAATCCGTGTAAAAATGACTGGCTTTACTAGGACTTGAACGCTGTAACTCTCGACTTTCCAAATCAGCTGATTTGGGAAGACGCGTTAACCACTAGACCAACCCGATGGGTTAATCTGATACACTAAAAGCGACTCGTTGACATTCAGACCGACCAGTTTATTTGTAGAGTTAGCCAAATGAAGAAACTAAAATTTTTCATTGGTGACTCAGTTTTGTTAAACAAACATACGATGATGGCTTTCCCATCTAACTCTACTGATAAGTTAGTCGGTCTGTAGCTCGGAGGAACTTCATCCAAGGTCTGTAACGTTTCACGTTAAACCAACGGCCGTGCCCCCCGCACAGCCACACCCGATTTTTTCTCTATCTCTCTCTCAAACTGACTACGCCTTTTTTTTTGAATACGTTAACTCATAGAGTTTATCCATGCACTTTTTCTGACGGATGTGATTAGGTAGATTAGTGAAGTATTCTAGCAATCCATACTACTCCAGTACACATCAGCTTCCACTAATAGCATTTTACCTACTTCTAATCCAGCTACAATAGTAGTTGTACTTTTTAATACTGTAGGCCTTGAATATGCACCGTAAATTATTTTCTATAATTAAAATTATCCTTGACTATCCGTTTTACCGTACGATTTCAAAATCATCTTGGCTTTATAATGTACATTTTATTAATAAGTGAATTATTTACTTTTAAATAAGAACGATTTGAATATTAAAATACGAGTATATTCGTATTTTGTTAAAAGATATCCTTGTTTTTCTTTTAATCTGTACCGCATGGTAGCATTACAGCAAAACATTTCTTCACGCATGGATGGCTTTACCTCTTGAAGTTCTTTCTTTTCAATAAAATCCTCTCTTTACTCCTCTGACCGTCTCTCGAATATCCCAATTTTTTTTTATGGGATGGCTTTGGTTGTTTGGTTTTCGTAGTTTTCTCCCATTTCATCAGGAAGTTGTTTTCCGTTCTACTCTTCTCTCTTACCCAACACAGACTCAGAATCACGCATTGTCATCTTTACACTATCAACCTCTTCATTATAGATATATTTTCCTTTATGTTCTGCCTCCTTTTATGTTCCTTTCTAACTCCTTTAATATATCCCCAGTAAATGTCTCACCTGAGGTCCATCCTTTAACCGATCCGACAATATTCTCAACAGTTCAATCTGCAGTCAACAGTTCCATACCACGATGTTGGTATTTCCAACTGCGGATGGAATTCCGTCAACCTTCTCCAGTTATTCTTAAACCAAAGGCAACTTAAAGATACATGGATGGCGTCTTTTGGAGGGTAAACCACCATAATTAGTTTCAATTACAAGAAGAAGTAGTAAATTTGAACATAGGTCCTTAGTTTTACATCTACGACATGCTACGCGCGGGAAAGATAAGGCAAGATCTGGGAACAAAAATTCACTATTTACCCAGTAAAACCGAATCTTTATTTTCTAAATCTGTGTTAAATGCGTAACATTATCTGCAGTACAAGTCCATTTGAACATACGATCTTGGTTCTCGCGCAAAATTCTCAGTATCATGTGTGCAAAAGAAAAGCTACGAGAAGCAATATAATAACTAACTGGCTAACCAGACAGTGAAAATTACCTTGCTGAATAAAATTACATTGCCTTTAGCACAAAGTTCATATAAACATGTCCTGGGTTGTCACATGAATGTTAATTAGCTTACGAGCTGAACTGGAAAATGAAACATATTTCGCTCTCATAAAAAGGTCATAACATATTTATTTGTCCAATCAGCGATAAATGTTTTTTGATGTTTATTTAGCAATAAGTGTACTGCCATTCGACTGCATCAACGCTAATGAATCGTTTGATTTACTAGCATAGTAAATACATTTGTATCAATTTGTCTTACAAAGGGTCTGTTTAAAAGCAAATTATATAATAATATCGACGGCTAAGAAATTATCCTGTCTCTGTTATTGTACAGCTTTTAAAATTTTTTAAAAATTTTATTTTATAAAAATATTAGCTAGAACACTATAATGGGTGCGTTTTGTTCTATGATGTATATTTTTCAATTATTCGGAGGTTTTGTTTTTTAAACAAAAAATCATTTTCCATAATAAAATTTCATGTTAATTGCCTTTCAATTAACATTAAAAAGCCAACATCCATTATTAAAGAACATTTTTGTTTTATTTTGTATTCAAGTTTCAAAATAAGCTACTTTTTTCTTTAAAATACTATATTTTTAAATTTCATTAGGCAAGAAGAAAACAATAAAACCCATTTGTAGAGAAAATCGTACAAAAACTTTACCGTAAGAGTTACAAATAGCATTGTAATTGGTCTAATTTCAAATCAACGAAACAGTATCTACTTGTGTTGGTTACTTACGTTTTAATACGTACAAATTTAGTGTATTTAAATTCATTTATGAAAAGTTTTGATACTTTATATTAATGTGTAAGTGAATAAACAAAGATCAGAAACAACTTTCTAAATATTGAACAGTAAATTAGATGAGTCACAACATTTAAATATTTATTATGTATGAATATTTTTCAGATTCCATTTTGCAACCGATTTAGCAATTAACAAAACTTAATATATACTCATCCTATTTCAGTTATACAAAAAAAAAATTAAAATAATATTCATTAAATGTCTCACACGACATTCCGACAATCTATGTGCTACGATTAGAAATTCCAGAGAGTAAACGCTGGAAATTGCAAGTTCCTGACCTCCTGTAGCCATCAACTTCCGTTTCGGATAAACGACACAACTGATTGAATGAATGAGCGATTTATTTCCATTTTAATACTTAAAATAAATATTACATATAGATCTATATGAAAAAATGATACCTGCAAAGAACTATTCTGTGCGCAGGTATTAGTTACTGTACATTTTTCATGTTTCTCATAGGAGGAGAAACAAGTTCTGCTAGCCACCGTCCGCCCGCAACAGACGGTAGTGTCGGGCTCTCACCGACTAAAAAACCTTCCCCTTCTTCCCACAGGAACTGGATCTGGCCGCGAGGCATGAACACGGTTCCTATGTGACGGATGAGGGATACACGTACTGCCGGCTTCTGAGCAGCCGAATCTGACGTTCACCGGGAGTCATCGACCGGCGATGACGCGAGTGGGCCCCCGCTGACCACTCCCGGTGACTGGCCGTCACCCACTACCCATCCGCCAGTTTACCCTTGATGATGTCCGTGATCATGCACTCTACCACAGCCCAGCTCCTCCTGGACCTGAGCATGCAACCCTTAACGTTATCAGGATCTAGATGTCCCAGAATCTGATAAAATTCCGCCCGCGGATGCTCCCAGTGGTGGAAGTGGAAGACGGTATGTTCAACGGAGTCAACCTGTGTCCATAGTATACACACAGGTCTGTCTCCGTCCGTCTGAACCTCTTCAGGTAGGTGCGGAAACAACCATGTCCCGTAAGGAATTGGGTTAGCTGTTGGTAAGGAATTGGGAATTGGTATCCCACCTCACCATAAGTTTTCTCCACCCAAGGTTTCGTAGGGAGCATCTGCCGTGTCCAAGCGCCGTTCCTAGATTCCTCTCGTCTGACCTGCCACCTGTTCATCTGCAGTTCTTGTGCCTGCTTCTTCTCCATTACCCCATCTCTCTCTTCCCGCTGTCGAGCAAGAAGGTCAATCGGTGGGATGGCCGATATCACCAACACAGCACTATAATTAAATAGTATTGTGTAATATTAAACAAATTTCAATGAATCTGCCAAAATTCTGTGTAAATTACATATAGTTAATGATTATTTTTACCAGATTATAAGCAAAATAATGGATAATTTAAAAAAGGTATATTAGTAATGTCGGTATATGATCCATTTTACCATATCTTTGATCAATGTTTTATCAGCATGATAGATAAAGCATTGTGGAATGAAATTAATAAACCTACCTAACGTATACAAAATTTGTCTTCTGCGAGATTTAAATTTGTTTTGAATAATTCAGAAACACTATTCAGTGGTGGCAGTTTACTTTTTTTTTTCACAAAGGTGATGAAAAATAATGTCTTATTTTTATTAATATATAATGATACAATTTTAATGTAGAGTTGTCTAATTGTTGTAACATTAAATTCCTTGAAAAGATCCGTAGTTGGGTAAAGTATAGGTTAGCCTAAAACCGCCTTTACCGGACTTTTTTGAATTACATTAATTCTATTCAAATCTGTATTTACGGCTATTGAAATCTCCCCAGGCAGGAAACTTCATTAGTCTATATGACTTCAGGTTTTGTTGATTCATAAATCAAAAAAATGTACACACACTTTCATACGCTTTCAAGAGCGTATATTTTCAATAAAAGTGAAAATATTAAACAAAACTTCAATTTAATTTTACTTTTATAAATAGAAACTAGCAAACCATTAACAAAATTCAACAGCTAATTCGTTATTTATCACTTTATAAAGTACCTTTCTCACGCTTCT
This sequence comes from Lycorma delicatula, assembly GCF_047948215.1. Classification (NCBI taxonomy): domain Eukaryota; kingdom Metazoa; phylum Arthropoda; class Insecta; order Hemiptera; family Fulgoridae; genus Lycorma; species Lycorma delicatula. The sequence goes on from NC_134457.1 coordinate 211,450,804, forward strand.
AACTACAAAAAAACTAAGTCCAAACAGTGGAAAGACATACATGGGAGAATTTATCATGCAGTAAAATATTCTATTAATCCGTCAATTTCAGTGGTGGAGTGATATCGTCTCGGCCTTTCATCCGAAGTCACGGGTTCTAATCCTAGTCAGACATGGCATTTTTCATACGCTAAAAATTTCCATGTTCACATTCCCACCTATAAGCTTCTCGGTAAGCTTCGGTAGTGATTTAATCCATAAATTAAACGAAAAATTATAATCATACTAGAAAAAAAAATTGAAATTTATTTTTCATTGGTGTATTATGACCGCAGGAAAAATATCTACTTTTATTTAGTTTTTTCGGAGAATTAAATTAGATAACGGCCATGATAATTCCGTATTGTGGTTGATTAAAACTTGTTCTCTGAATAGTTTATATATATATATATATATTATGACTGATAAAAGCTCGGTTTGGTGATCGGTAGAGGTGTGGTATTAATAGCGTTTAGCGCCACAATTTGTTGGCAAAAAAGTTACGTAATTAAGTAAGTTATTAGTAATTAGTCGAAATTTGATGGATTCCTATCGGTCAGAATTATTCACACTTGTGATCAATTACAAAATGAGGAATTGTTAATAGTCGGGATATTTCTTTTTTTTTTAATTTTTTTCTGTTCACGGAGATGATGCACTAGGTCGTACACAATGCTGCGAATGGTTTTCACGATTTAAAAATGGTGGTCAGGCAAATTGAAGATGACATTCGACCAAGAAGGCCTTCGATTTCAACCGATGACACAAACGTTCAGAAAATCAACGATCTGGCGTGTGCAAATCGCCGATTGACTGTCAGAGAACTTGCAGAAAGGGTTAGCATCTCGATTGGATCATGCCGGACTGAAAAATTGAACATTCATTGAGTTGCAGCAAAGTTTGTTCCTCGTTTGACGATCAAACAGCAGAAAGAACATCGAGTGAATAGTTGCTGGCAACTCTTTGAATAAGCCGATGACGATGAAATTCATACAAAGGATCGTAACGGGAGACGAAAGCTGGGATTACGGCTACGACATTGAGACAAAAGTTCAATCACCAAAAAATCGCAAAAAAACAAAAAAACTAAACGAGACATCAAAAATCCAAGAACATGTGGTTAATGAGGAGGTTATGCGGAACACAATACTGCCAACCGTACGTCACTAAATATCTCCGTTGGCACATAATTAAAAAAGTTCGGTTATTTTTTAAACAGACCTCGTATACTAAACGTTTCATTAATGATTATGAGTATGCGAGAGGACCTCTCTCTCACAAGCAACCTCACACACGTACGAGCGCATGCATACACACAACTGAAGCATAAAAGACCCTTAGTTATGTTCTACAAAAGTAACCAGTTTTTTAAAATGTAAGCTAAACATTTTCCATATTTTCAATTTTCTACAAAAAAAAACTATACTGCAAAAAACAATCCAGTACTCTTTTTTACTTTTAAAAATGAATTAATTTAATTTTTAAAATTAAATACATAAATCTGTTACGGGTACCGAAATAATTAAGATAAAATTCTTATTAAGTACTATAGTAGGTCCGTCGGCGTATCAGTTGTAATAAAGATATTAATTAATACTGCTATTCCCTCAAATTGGTGTTCAACATTTTTTAAAAACGTCTCTAACTTTCTCTTATCTAGTAGGAAAATAACATAGAAAATGAAAGAATTTTTATTTAGAATTTTCGTGTATGGATTTGAATATGCAAAGTTACTCTAACGTGTTACTTTAAGTTACTCTAAGAACACAAGTACATATTCTCAACAGTATGAGTTATTTACACTTTGTTAGTGACAAACAGAAGTTGTAGTACTCGGTATCGTTGGTTTTAAATCAAATCCTAACCAATTTTATTAATGTTCATTTTTGCTGGTTTTTAACGGTATAAAATTAACAGTTTATATATCTGTACTATTTCCATAATCATGCTGCTATATATATCTTTTAAACGCTACAAAATGCATTATCAGCTTTATTAAAAACTAAATATTATTGAACGTCAGCTTGTTGATACTGTTTATTAATAAATAAAAAATTAATCAATACTCTATTGATATCGTATTCATTGTTTCTCTGTAGCCTTTTGGGAATAATTTTAAATATTATTTAGAAATAAAAATACAGTTTTAAAAATTTAATACAAAATTAAACTATAATTATTTTTTGATAGAATACGTCAAGTTAAGTATGACTCGATCTCATTTTTTGCTTTAATGCTCACAAAATAACCCAGTAGTATGGATAAATTAATAGCGAAACGGATTTATTAAATTTCTGTAAGAACATAGATTCCAGAATCATTTAGAACGGTCCAGCTGATTTAAATGATGAGAATGATAATCTAAATGACATATCAGTTCTTATATTTTACCCAAACATCTATCCTAGAATAGAATTACTAAACATATATATATATATATATATATATATATATATATATCTGTTTATTTAGATTTGCATGTAACTTACTCTCAACACAGAAAAAGTATTACAGGTTATTTTAACACGTAGGTTATTTTGTAATAATTGATTATTTATTTGATAAAATTTTCTTTTAGAAACAATAAATCACATCGATAATGTGGTTTTCGTAAGAAATAAATAAACACAGTTAAGTTAAACTATCATATCCGGATTGGTAATAAACAGAAACATTTTAACGGTAACGTAAAACAATCTATTTTTATGTCTGACTCAAAGCATCCCAGTTAACTTTTTATTTTCCACCGTATTTTTTACGATTACCAAATTTTGATGTTCATCAATGAGGTAACATTAGGAAGAAATAAATAAATGATTTCTTAAAATTTATTACACGGGCGCAAATATATATATATATATCGGAAAAAGTAAATAATCCTTACGATAAAACATAATTTTACGTCTGCGTTTGTCTGTATGAGTAATAATAAAAAATAATAATATTTTTATTGCGTAAAAAACAATACAAAATTGCATCACAATTGTCAGCAATCAATAACTAGAAAATCTGGTTAAAAATCTACATAAATGATTAAAATTTTGAAGTCCTTTCTATCCATTCAGTCTTCCCATTCAAATATACAAAACGTGTCATTCACGCACAATTCACATATTTTGACATCAAGCTCTGTCCTTATAAAATTTTGATTAATTATCCCAGTGGCCATTCATGAACTCGTCTACAGAGTAGAACGCTTTAGACACCAAAAGGCGTCTTAGTCGAGATTTAAACCGACTCAGAATGGAAAATTTCTCTGAAATTCTCTGGGAGCCTATTAATTAATTGGACACCAACTTGCAAAGGTAAATGTTTGAAAGCCACTGTTCTATGCTGTTAGGCACGCAAGTTGTTCCTTCCTCTGGTATCGTAAAGATGTACATCTCCGTTCCGCACTAAATTGCATTTCAAACGGCAATACACCAAAGAATTCAAAATATAAAGACTGGGCAAAGTCATAAATCCCAGCTCCGAAAAGCGTCCCTGCACAACTCTGAATTTTAATTTCATAATCATTCTAACAGATTTCTTCTGCAACCGAAACACCCTACTCAGCAAGCCCCGACCACAATATCCCCAAATTCGAATCCCGTAGGACAAGTTTGGAAATATTAGCCCGTAGCAGGCCATTTTCAACAGATCTAAAGAGCAGACACTTGGAGTTTACGCAGGGCAAAGATTCCCGATGAAACCTTAGCGCAAACATGATCTATGTGTTTATCCCAGGTCAGCCCTCGATCAAGGTGCATACCTAAGAATCTGGCAGATTCAGATTCCTCCAAGAGTTCATCATCAACTATCACGGAAGGTTTCCTGTCGTGCTCATCCTCTTGGAGACAAAATTTAATAGCGTTCGACTTGATTTATTGGTCCTTAAAATTATTTCTGTAAAGTGTTGAATTAATTGATTTAGTTCAACGAAGGTTTTGACCTCTAAATGATTTAAAGATTTGTCTCTAAAGCAGAATCGTGTCATCAAGATACTGAATCGCATTTCCATGCTGGACAAAGGATTTCAGGTTTATAACGTAAATTAAGAACATAACTGGCCCTAGGATTGATCTCTGGGGGACCCTATGGTTCAATCTTACTCTGTTAGATGTGGCACCCGAGATTTGGACACACTGTTTACGGCCTTGGAGGTAAGACGCCACCCATTTATGGGGCAGACTCCGCACACCACATGCTCCTAACTGGTGCAGCTGTGTCTCATAAGCACAGTCAAACGCCCTGGAAAGGTCAAGGAATATGCCGAGCACATGTTCTCGCCCATTCAACCCCCCCCCCCCCCCCACTTCAGCTGACAACGCCATCAAAAAAAGTAGAGTATAAGGGCTACTTGATACTTTATTAAAGATAGAGCTAGAACGTTGTTAAGATATTCTAAGTTCGTCCATAACAACCAACTTATGCCATTATGCGGGAGAGAATACAGATATTCTAACGGATTTCTATCCCAATATTGAGCATGCACAAGAGTAGACCAAGTTGATCGTCTCGTTCGGTTTCAGCTTGTACAGGTGTTTCAATAGTATGTATTATTGTTGTTTTAATGATAAAAGCCAATCAAATACGATGTTTCCAAGTGTTTGAATAGCTTAAATTGTGGATTACAAGTATTTATTTCAATAATTATTGACGATATCATATCGACAAGTGAATGAGGATAAGTAAAAATATTACGGCTGCAAGGTTAGTATTTTGAAACTTGTTTTCTTTTTATACATGCTATGTAATTTGTTAGTATGGTACTATGTACCAGTAGAGTTCCGTAGTAAATATGAAATTTATTCTTTAATAACTATATTCCCATGTTATGTTTACGTTATTTATTTGCTTTTGTAGTTATCTTTAATTACATGTTTTCTTAATTATATTGTTATTTTGGCCTTTTTTATATTTACGTATTCACACACAGTTTTTCTTTACCTACTTTTCGATGAAAAGTACGGTAATATTTTCGGTGGGATTAGGGTGTAAAATTATTTTTTCTTTATGTTTAGAGGCATGATAGTATGAAAATACTGTTCACTAATAATTTAATTTCCTTATTTATATATAAGCCTGTCTATAAAATTTTCGGCTCGAAAATCTCCAAAATTATTAGATCCATTTCACTGAAATAATTTAGATACGCTCTAATAGTGTATCTGAAGTTGTGCAAGTAAAAATTTGATCAAGCTTGGTCGACTCGTTCCTTAGTTACGCTCAATTTAAGGTCGACAACAGACAACATAACCTCAATTTGAGGTTATGGTGGCTGTGTGGTGGTGTATTTTTCATACGCGCATATGTGGTGAGTCGCAATGGTGAACGAGTTTAAACTTGATATTTGTGTATATATAGGATTTACTCTTTAATCGAACGTATGAAGTCCGTTGTATTCTGAAAATCAGTGCGTTTCTGACTGCGAAATAGTGAGGAGCGTCGGAAACGAAAAGTCTGTCTTCTTACGCAGAACTGCGTAAGAAGACGCATTGGGTAGACGCAACTGGGTAGCCAGGGGTGGAGGTTTAGTCGGTAGTGCGCAGGAACACATACGCACTTAATATCATGCGGAACCTGTTAGCGAGCCCGACACTGCTCAGGCGCCCGTAAATGGGGTTCCTCCACCTCTTTAAAAAAAAAAAAAAAAAAAAAAAACTGAAAGGGAAAGGGTACACTTTAAGGACTTCGAAAAGGACGGTAAGGTTCAGCAATATTGTTTCCAAATTTTACAAAGACTTCGAAAAAACTATGAAGTTCTTAATTCAACCAATTTTTATTTTCTTTTTGCGTCTTAGTAGGAGAATGTTAAAATTTATTGATAATTTCTCAGATTTTTGAATTTATTTATAAGTAACTAACAAATAAATTTATCATACATGAACAGCACGTAAATCGATTTTTAAATGAAAATATAGATTTTACTTTTTTTTCAATAACTTTGATAATCTGTGTTTCATAATAACTAATAAAACATAATCTAATCTTATAGTAAGATGGGCTCTCTAGTATAATCTAAACAGAAATCGGTGCTGCTGCTCTCATCCGGACGAACACATCGATACCATATACTTCAGTAGTCAAAATTAATTATTTTTCTTTATAAAAATGTTGGTTATCCTTTAAACAATAATTATAACTTTTGCAGTTACGTAATGACTACACGGCCAGTAGCAGAGATTAGTTGCATATTTTTCGAATTTTTCTTAATCGTAATAAATTCTTTTTTAGATGTAAACCAAATCTTGATAGCCTACCATTTATTCATTTCATATTTTTTCGTTTTTTTTGTTTTTTTTTTTTTACTTCAATAAAAAATACTGTTTCATAAACCCATTAAATATTAGAAATTTGGTTTTTGTAAACGTTTTACACCTCTAACTTGAAATAATTCTTTATCTTGTAATTTTTTCATTATTTTGCTTTCAATGAGGGATTATCGGAATCGGAACAATTTTATATTCTTATCAGAGGATCAACGGATAATACATTCCAACCTTTTAAAATAAAATTCTATTTATAGTTTTCTGTTATAATCAACAGACTTAGAATTTTTTCCTCTAAATATCTAAATTAATAGTTATTAGGCACAAAATGCTAAAACCTTACCGGGTATTAGGAATAATCAAAACTCTACTTCTAAGAAAGTAAAAGTTTAGCAATAGTTTTTTCTAAATTTTACTGTTTTAGTCTTTTGACCCGTAATTGTTATATTATTTTTTACTGAATAAGTTGATGAAAAAAGATTGTTTTCATATTTACTTTTCCAACTCTAAAATGTGGAATATATTCTATGAATATTTCCAAGGTGTTACTATTTGGCGAAAACATTAGCAAGGAAATTTTTAAGATTATTTGTAGTGGAATAAGAATTTTTTTTTTTAAACTACCTTACCTCTTGCCTCTTACCTCTTAAATCCACCCCGAAAAAAAATAGGACAGATGACCTATTAAGATTCAGAATTCACATCTAGGAGCTGATGCAGATTGGTGAAAAGCTTCCTGGTACCATTTTAAAAACTACGAAAACTAAAAAGTAAACTGTCGACTTCCGAGTAGAACAGTAGCGTCTCAGCTTTTCGGAAGTTCCCGGGTTTGAATGCCGGTCACGTAAGAAATTTTTCATATGCTACAAAGTGTCCACTCTATATTTCTACGTTTAATTTATATTTATAATCTTTTATTTAACTTGCTTTAGTTATAACCAAATCTTGCAACTGCTATATCTTTTGATCTATCGTATGAAAATCAATGAAATTTGGTACACGTATGTAACTTCGATGACAATACAATTCTACAGTGTCGGCATTTTGATATGACCCACCCCTACCACCACGCGCTACCCCTGCGATAAATTCATGCATTTAGTTGAAAATTTTCATTTCGTCGTTAGTCCTCTAAATATTACCTAAAACATTTGTTTGAAACAATTTTTTATATAACTTATCCTTACGGCAAGGTATGACCAAAAATATTGCTGGAATTGTAAGATGATGGGGCTTGTATGCTAAACATGTGAAATTTTTTTCACATTGTTGTATTAAGTAAATTTGAAGTTTTTCTTAACTTTAAAGTGGAACTCTTTTTTATCCCCTGCTTAGCATCGATGAAATCTACCTCCGCCTTCCTGCGTGTCGAAATGGATTTTTTTAACTTAGAGGGAATTAACTAAATAAAAATAATAAATAAAAAACTTACGTAAAATAAATTTTACAAACTTCCCTAATGGTTTTGTTATACCTTAAAATTAAAAAAAAAAAAAAAAAAAAATTAAAATAATCCTCAGGATTTTATACTTTTGGCATTATTTTAATGTAAAAATACATAAAACGAGTTGGAATCCGAAGGACATAGTTTTCCTCTTTCATCCGTGAGTATAACTTTTTTTTTAAACGTTCAACAAATCATTCTAGGTTGTTTTTAATAATATTCTAATTAGTCAAGGAAATTAATAAATAAAAAAGAAAACAATAAAAGACCAAAGGATAACAATTTTCAAACTTGACCCAAGGATAAGAATTAAATTTTAATTTCTACGGAGATCTCTTTGACAGAGATTTTAGTTAATCTCAGGTAAAAAACAAAAATTAAGTTTTCCGAAGTAATTTTTTATTCAAGTAACCCAATAAAATATCACAAGGTATTTTTACCTACGTTTAATATTATGTGAGAAGAAATTATTTTATCATCGGATTGAATGCAGACAAATTTTTTAAACTTTTTGCTAGTTTAACAGATAAATCTGTAATTATCTTTTGAAATTTTATTACTTTGGATAAAAATGTTATGATAATTTAAAAGAAAATAGGTAAACGGTGAAAATAATTTTTTACTTTATACCTTGAGAGGTATAAAGTTAAAAATATTGGAAAAATTCATAATCGTTAATAAAGTTTTTGAAATTTAGTTTCTGATAATTTCTTTTTTACAACTAAAAACTATTCTGTTACAAATAAATGCTATTATGATATGAAATTTAGATATATATGATATATTTGACTCATTTAATTATACTGAACTTTTGTAATTTAATTATAAAGTAAACTATGATAAATTTTAAAATGGATAGACTAATAAATTAATATCTCAATTTCTAAGTACTATTTTTCTTCTATTCAAATATTTATTAATTAACTGAAGTACTTATTGATCGATTTATTTTTAAATTAGAATTTCTTCAAATTTATATACATATTAAAAAATTGACGATATATTTTTTTTGATATGCTTATCAGTCACGCGCTAATGCGATATAAACTTCTTTCCAGTTTTAGAATTTCTTTTATAAAAGAATAAATAAATAAAATGTAAAGTTCATTTTCATCTTACATTCTTTGTCGGCCAACATTTGTTTTTTCAATCTGTTAAATTCTTTACTGATAATAGTAATTTAATCTTTAAAAATGGATTGTAATGGTAATTCTATTATTACTATTATTTTAAATATCAGGTTATTTAATCTTTCTTTTTCTTCTTCATTATCTTTTACATAATTAGAGTCGTCCAGTTTTATTGATTATGTTTAGAAAAATATCAAAAGTCGTACTAATTTCTATTTTCTGAAAATCTAAAAATCATCACTCTTTTAAACGTGGAATCCAAAGTTTCTTTTATATTAACTTTATTCTGAAACAAAAACCGGTAAAAATTAATTAATTCTTTTTTTTTTAATTGGTGTTATCATTAGCCTGAAAAAATCTGATTTACCGATAATAAAAACGACGTTTATTACGACATATTTTCGTTATACTTCTGTTACAGAAATAACAGAAGTTATTAAATAACATAAGTTAACTCATGAGTTAAATAAATATTAAGTTACGTGCATCATATAAGTGCAAATCCAAATTATTTTGATAACATATTATCAGAAAATTTTTACACTAGTATCAAAATATAATTTAAAAATAAAATCTGGAAAAATGTTACTAAATATTTTCTAGTATTTGCATAGTGCTTAAAACTTAAGCCTTCACAAGCTGAAAATTATTACGGACACACCCTTACACTTTTCGTACATATATTTAATTAATCATTATCTTAGAAGAAAAAAAATTAAGAATAATTTTTTAATCCTGAAAAAATTAGTAAAAAATTCCAAACAATCATGTACCGAGGAAATCTGCGTTTAGATATTATAAAGCATATTATAACGTTGTAATTACATTTTAGGTTATTTTAACAAAAATTGAAAAAAAATATTTTTAATAAATTTAAATCTCTAATCTTATCAATGTGATAAAATATGGTTATTTAATTATTATATAATTTAATTAACAATTTAATTCGTATTACATTATTTATAATTATATTTAATATAATTATAATAATTTAATTATTTTAATTAATTATTTATAGCCTAAAAACACTTCATTTATATACATAAATATATTTATATTTATATTTATATATATATATATATATATATCCCGTGTAAGATTGTCAGATCCTCTATCGGGCGCCTCCTCAGCTGGCGGATAGGGGAAAGCCTCCCAGATACTGGTGGTACTGGGTAAATGAATATCCAGGGCGGACTAAATAGTAACTAAATTCACTAGTGTCTGTTCTGGTATCCAGCGGCTGGCGGTCAGCATCTGTTCACCTAGTTGGTGCGGCTGTTAGATATCCGTCTTGATCTCGACAAACAAGTCTTTAAGCCACGAGATCTCAACTAGAGTTCACCACAAACAAAGTTCAACTTGAACAACCATGGCAGAACAACAGGAATGAAATCCGCTACCCCAGAGCCCAGTCAGTAGACTGCACTCCCGTTCTGGTCATTGGATTCTGGGAGACCATGTGGAGATTCTGGATGCCATGTGAAGAAGGATTGCAGCTTCTCAAAAACTCTTCAACCTAAACGAAAGTTCTTCATTGGTACTCTATGAAGAACTTCTTGGTCTTTTAGGAAAATTGAAACGACTAAAATTGAAACCACTACTCTTGACAGATTCAGTATTTTAAAATTCTAGCAGTACAGGAGACACGGTTTACAGATGAATGCCACTTTGACTTAAAAATCTACAAGATTTATAAGGGAAACCCCGCAGTACAGTTAAACACAGGACCCAAACAGTTTGGTACAGATTTTGTGGTTCAAAAGTCAGTCACAGATACTGTTATTGACTTTATATCACCATCGGAAATAATCTCGATGCTATCAGTAAAAACAGGAAACAATGCGTACACACCGATTAATGTACATGCATCAACAAACGACTGTAACAGAAAAAACTCGCAGGTGATAAAAGATTTCTGGGAACTTTTAGAAAAAACCAGGAACAAGATTCTCAAACATTACACCAACTTTCTACTAGGTGACTTTAACGGGATATTAGGAAAAAAAAGAAATACAGGAATCACAGAACCATACACTCCCCACAACAGAACCAATAGAAATGGGGAACGCCTCATAAACTTCTGTTCTAACTTCAATATCAAAGTTATGCCAACGCAATTCCCGAAACCCACACATAAATTAAAAACTTGGAAATATCCCAATAAAACGCTCGGAAATTCCAGGTTGACCACATTGCCATCTCCAGGAAAAACTCAAAGAAGTTATCAATGTAAAAACATGGAAAGGATCCTTTAAGTCTGACAACAACCTATTCCAAATCAAAGTTAATTTTCAGCCAAATAGAAAACGGATAAGAATAACTAAGATTTTCCGTACTCCCCGAATACCTAACGAGGAGATCATTGATGAACTTCATAGGGTGGATACTACAAATTGGTCAGAACTCGCGAAGAAACTGAAAGAAACCATAAAATTAGTCCAACCTTTAAGAAAGAAAAAACACAGGTGGTGGAAAATCACATGTGATCAAGCTTTCGAGGATAGGAATAGACCCTGAAATAATTTAATCAATCAAAAACAACTTGAAAATGGCAAGAATTCGAAGTTATAAGGAAAAAAGTACTTCAAAATTATTCGGCGAGAAAATCGGAATTACGACTATAATCGGCTGAAAGAAATAGAACAGGACTTTACCAAGAACAACATCCGTAATTTCTACAAGGCGTTCAGAGAAAATATTGCCGGCTACGAGCCTCATAGATTGTGTTTCCAACGACCCGACGGGTTCCTGGAAACTAACACGAAAAAGAACTGAAATTCTAGCCAAATATTTCAATACACTCCTCAACTACGAAGCACCCTCGGAATAACTAAGTTTTGTAAAGCCTACGCCAAATTCTGACTCACTTCCTCCCATACACAAATTGTGAACATAATTAAATCGTTGAAAAATAAGAAGTCCCCTGGCGAGGATGGAATTATCCATCCTCGCTGAATTCTGGAAATTTGACCACAAAAACAAAATGTCCATAATTCAGAGAATAATATTGGAAGTCTATAGAACAGAGAAAATTCTGAAAGGATGGAAGAGTCCCTTGGTAAACCCACTCCATAAAAAGGAGGCAGGACAGATCCGAACAATTACTGAGGGATCTAACTTCTCCCAATCACCTGTAAGATCCTCTCTAGAGCCTTTCTAAACCGACTCGAACCCCAAGCGGATCCGCAGATTGGCGAGTATCAGGGAGGATTCAGTAAAGGAAGGTCCTGTATCGAACAAATCTGGAATCTCAAAACCATACTACAACCAACGGGACTGAATACAATATCCAACACAAAAAGAATACTCAAACTGCAAAAGGCGTACAGGCTTACATGGAATCATTATAACAAAAGGCCGGTGTCTCGCAATGCGAAATTATGACGTTACAACATAGTTGTCTTGCCGGAGGCCTTGTGTGCAGCAGAAACTACAGTAATCACAGGAATAACCAAAATTCATGAAATCGAGATGCAAGAACGGAAAATCCTCGGAAAAATCCACGGTGCGGTCCTCAGAGACGGAACCTGGATCAAGCGACCCACAAAGGAATTATATGAAAACACCGACTCCACCATCTGCAAGTTTAGGAAAAGGCGACTACAATTATACGGACACTTATGTAGGACGGGTGAAGATAGACTCGCAAAGAAAATTTCAACATCGCCAAGGCCAGTTAGTTAAAGTCCATTTGTATGAAAGAAACACAAGACGGCTTGGAACAACTGAAGATCTCAGAAGAAAAAAATCATGGACAGAAGGAAGCTAAGGGAAGAAATTAGAAATAAAAAAATTGAACAAGAGCGAAAAAGAGAAAAGAAAGGAAGAAGACGGAGGAGAGGAAGGAGAAATATAGTGAACGGATGAAGAGTTGTGGGGAGAAAAGAAATGAGAAAAAGGAAGTAAAGCCATGATCTAAATCTACCAGAACAGTAACACTGATTTGTTGAAGACGTTTAGAAATTAAATAACTGAAAAGTTGTTAAATTTTACTGTTTAATGCATTATTTTTAGAATCAACTTTATTATTTAAAAAAAAATTATTTTGTTACATCTTTATTTGTTTTTGTTATTTAAAAATTAGATTGACCTTTAAGAAGCTTTATTCCCATAAAAAAGTACCTCTTGGAAGAAACGCAAAGACAAAAAACCAGCGTGTTGATAAAATAAAGATACGAAGTTAAAAAAATACATAAAGAAACAAAGCGACATAAGAGGTTCTAGAATCCAGGAATATGAATTATATTTTACTCTAAGTTTTCCAATTAATTTTTAAAAAGAAACTTCTTTATTAGAATGATGTACAGTCATATATTACTAAATAATGATAGTGAAAAGAAGTTGACAAATCGACTATGTGGAATTTAAAGTTTATTGTTGAAAAGATTTCTATTAAAGTTATGAAGGCAAAACTTACAACAGGACCACTATACGAACTTTCTCTGTAAATTACAAAAAGGTTCAGATCGATCCATTAAGTGAGTAATAAAGTATGAACATAAACAAAAAAAATGTAGATTGGTTGGATTATAAAAACCTCTTTTTACTGAAGTCGGATAATATAGTATTTCTGCTTTCCAGAGTACCTAAAATCACGCTTTGTAGCAGTTTACGACGGTTATATCCGTTTTTTTATCTTATCTTTATCAAAATTCAGATTTTTCATCTTTTAAATATTTTGTAAATTACTTTTTGTCACGCAAGGAAGCATTTTTTGTAGATTTATTCGTATTTTAAATAAATAATTTCTTTTATAAAAACCAGCTGCAAAAACCGCACTGAAATGTAGTTTTTTTTTAGATTTTTATATTTTAAAGTGCGAGTCAAAAATTAAGGTTTATTTATAGACTATTTATTTTGAATTTTTTTTTAGATCTCTTTTAAAATGTCGAAATTGTAAACACGCACGTAATATTTATAAAATCTTTTTTCAAAGAAAATAAACTTTTTTCATTAAACGCTATCCCATCATTTGATAATTTTTCAAAAACTTAACACACTCATTCCTCTTACAACCAATTCCATACCAATATCTTTTTCTACCATATCAATTTTTATGTGAAAACGATTCCTTAGGTGTAAAACCAAATTCAATCCAAAATATACACACGTAAATGTACACCTACACTTTTTTTTCCTCTAGTCCTCCAGGTCGGACCAAACTGGTATAACTCCACCTGAAGAGTGTCTGGTTACCCTAATGAGCCTTTCCACCTACCGGCTGTATATCCGGTATGGTAGCTAGGCTCATCGGTCAGCTCTTTTGAGGAATCTTTTTTGTGCCTTTTTGTCGACGTATCCGGACAATTCTGCCAAACACGGCGCCAGGTCTTTTCTCTTAGTGTTCAGCCTACTATCCCCTGTAGTCCCCAGAGGTCCATTGGTACTATCACACCTAGGCATGCCAGCCCTCGCCTCTGAGGTTGTCCTCCCTATCCTTCGCTTATAGCCCAGGTGCCGTCCGTCTTAAATTCACTAAAATAATAATAGACAAAACTTGAAAAATTAGATCCGAGATTAAAAAATAACCCTTTTAAAAACAAGCCCGATTAGAATGATCCAGCAGCAAGGGACTCTGTCCAGGTTCTGCGATAAAGTAGGGAGTAATAGACTCCTGCCAACTTTGCATTCCATTCCATTCCATTCCATTCCCAGGTGCCGCTCCTGTTGATCCTTACTTTTTAGCACTTCCTTAACGTACGCATCTACTCTCCTCCATTGATCTTCACTGTTTAACATGACATCAATCTGGTCGTCTGGTGTACACTGAGCAATTCCAGCCCTATTCCGCAGTAAGTTCCATCATCGACTTCTGAAGACTGTGTGTTCCACAGAGTCTGCCTCCTTACAAAACATACATGTCGATGACTCTCGTTTACCAATTTTATGTAGGTAATAGTTCACATCCCAAAATTTCCTTCCGTTCCATGCCTTCCGTTCTAAATCATGTATGTTCCTTTTGGTCAACTCTGCCACCCCTCTTGCTCACCACCTGTTCTTCCATTCGGTGATCAATCTTGCTTACTCCCGCCTTGTGCTGTCTACCTTTTCATTCACTTGCAACTTGATTGGCGGGACCGAAGCAAGAACGCAAATTGCTTTGTATGAAACCGTCCGGTAGGCAGAAATTACTCCTATGAGGGCTCTTCTGTGCACACTATTCACACGTGATAAGTTCCTTTTGACTCGTAAGGCTTTCCCCTACACTGATGCTGCGTATAAAATAGAGGGGGTCACTGTTGATACTACTAGCTTTCTCTTAGATGTCCTTGGAGCGCTTTTTGATGTTAGTATTGCGTTAACTGCTTTAACCGTTCTTTCTGCCTTGTTACAGCTATTATTGATGTAGTCAGTAAATTTTCCACTTTTATCTAAAAACACTCCTAAATATTTTAAGGAGTTAGTTTCATAAATATTTACACTTATTTAACTGATTTTTGACTCGGAGGATGTACAAACCTAGAGAAGCATAAAGAATATCGTTTTTCGGTTTAGAATTTTTTAAATCTGCACCAAATTAAGCCTTAGTAGGTTATTAGAATTGATTTTTAATTTTTTTAATTTAATGTCAGGACACACATCTCGGCTTTCACTAGAAACTAAATTATTGATTTATAAATCAGTTTTGAAGCCAGTTTGGACTTACGGGCTTGAATTGTGTGGTACGGCTTATAATTCCAGTATTGACATACTTGAACGCTACCAGACAAAAACTCCAATAACTAACTTCTGTACCAGGGTAATTTTTTTAAGAAAAGCGAATTAAAAAAAAAAAAACACAATTTATCTTATTAGCCGGTAAGCCTGAAGGGGTATTCAAAAAATATCAACTATTAAGTAATAATTCTGGCTTTGAAACGGTTACATCGAAGGATTAATAATTTAAATAATGTTAATATTTTTGATTTTCTTTGAAGTTACATTTAATTGTGTTCTAAATATTAAAAATTCTATTCTGTTAATAACTTCTCAACTACTCTTGTTAATATATGGTACTATTTTCTTGTGTTTCTGTTTGGAAATGTAAGTTTAATATTTAAATATGTGGAACAAATTATGTATTAATATGCGCATTTGTTAAAAAAGTTCGATCAAACATTTCCTTTTGTATTAATAGCTTATATTCAACAACGTTAATATAAAAATTTCTGTTTGTTTTTAGTTTTATTTTATTTCCAGTAAACTCAGTGATAGATTAATTCGTACTTAATAGCAAAAAACTTCCGGAATCACCTATAACTAAACGTATTTCAGTAATAATTGATAGTGAAAAATAATATTACATAATGAAAAGATGAAAAGCTTCTCAATACATTAATACAGTTATATTTTAAAGTAACACTGACTATCCTTAAAATATCTGCCGTTCATGTATTAGAAAAGATTCACTGTAGTATCGTAAGCTTATTCATACGGTTTGCAGTTACAGTTTATTTTTTTTATCCGACAACAATTAAATACCGTGATCAATCACATATAGTTAATGTGTGATCTTTTACCGTGTAATATGGAATTTATCAGTATTTAGCGTACATCACATAAACTTCAAAGGGTTGCTGTGTGGTATTAATTAATTTAGCACATTCGTTTATCCATATTTCAATTATGTGAAGTTTCACGAACGTCACGAAGTTTAAAGCATCAACACGAACTGTTAAAGCCGGCTCATAACGTTGTACTTTGACAATTATATATGTACGTTACATATTAACGTCCAGTAATATATATACATATTTTATATATTATACGTAAAATTATTTTTAATAAATTATAACTGTTCAATAAGTTATGTTTATAGCTTTACCGTAAAACTAACTGAAGAAATATTTTGCCTAGAATATTATTAAATCAAATAAAAATATCAAAATTAAAAAAAAAAAAAACATAACTTGACTTCGAATAAAGGATACTTTAGAGTACATTTTTGATAAGTAACAAATCGACGTCATATTTCATTTCCATTGGTTTGTATATATATATATATATATATATATATATAGCTTATAGCCTTACTCTTTATAAAATGGACCGATTTCAATGAATCATTCTTTATTTTATAGAGGAAGTTTCTTTAATATTTCCGTTTCGTTAACATCTATCGGATAACTTTAGTAGAAAATTTCTTTAACTAAAAATTAATTTACATAAACGATTTAAAGATATTTTTTTTTATTTTCATGATCGCTACAATTGGTTACATGGTACTTGGATACCAAGTGCAGTATCCAACAGTTTTTTTACGATCGGTTTTAGGCTTATAAAACAATAATATATACATTTCCACATTCCGGAGAGCAGTTCGGTCGGTAGCAATGTATGTCGTCTCTCTGCATTCCTTTATTCATTTTTATCAAGACATTTCCTATTTTTTGCGTACCTTACGAACGGCTTTTTTGCATACGGGCAGCGTTTTGTTTTTTTAGATCCATCCATATTTTAGATAAAATTAAATTAAAAGTTAAACAAAACACAATGAAACTACAGATAAAAAATGCAATAGTTTTTCCGTTTATAATTTTTTAAATCTTCACCAAATTTAGACTTAGTAAATTGTTGGAATTGATTTTTAATTTTTTAATTTAATATTAGGACTCAGATCTCGGCTTTCAGTGGAAACTAAATTATAGATTTATAAATCAGTTTTGAAGCCAGTTTGGACTTACGGGCTTGAATTGTGGGGTACGGCTTATAACTCCAGTATTGACATACTTGAACGCTACCAGACAAAAACACTACGAAAATGCTACACATACCCAGGTACATAAGGAATAGCCTTACGTATAATGATTTTAAGTTTGGAACCGTTTGGCAGGAAATCTGCTTACATTATAAAAATCGTTTGGATCGGCACCCGAATTATTTGGCGGTCAATTTATTAGATAACACGATTAGGGATTTACAAGATTGCTGAAAACAATATTCTTGGTTTGCCTTAACGTTTCAATTAGATTTTATGGTCTGGCTGTACCGAGTGCTCTTCTATTTCGTTTCTTTCGTTTCGTTGTTATCGTTAAGTCACCAGAAGCTGCGTCTGTGACTACTTTATGTTAGTTCAAATATAGATCTTATTTACTTACTGTTCAATTATCTTGCTGAACAGATTGTAAAGTTGCTGTGTCGTTATAATAAAAAAAAAAATTAAAAAGTTAAAACATGAAGAATAATTTCAATTTAATAGTTTTCAATTTTATTGAGATTTAAAAAAAAATAAATAAAATCGGTTTTATTAATTTTTTTAAATTTATTTTATTTCAAATCGAAATTACTGAAAGATTAAATAAAAATATTTATTCTGAAATAAAAGGAAAAAATAAGCTATATTATCTGCGATTTTTCCTGTTCTAATTATATATTATTATTTTTTACGAATTCAAAAAATATTTTATCAAAACTGGAATAATAAACTATTCTGTAATTCTGAAATTTTTCCTTGTAAAGGAGAACTCCAAGTAGATTTTCATAATATCATAACATACCGTCAAATTTTTGATTATTTCTAAATTAAAAGTCGTTTTAATTTAGAAAAATTGAACGCGGTTTAATTATTCATATCAAAATTGTTCTAATAAGTCCACTTGATATTTGTTCACTTTTATTCTTCTTACTGTCACTGCGCTACACCAGTTGAATTTATTGGTGAACAGTTTTTAGGAAATTATTTTTTCTTTCATAATTAGCATTTAATTTTGAGTTGTCTGTAACTACAAGAAGATAATAATGTGCTTAATTTTACGTATCTTACCTTATTAAGTTACCTTAGTACATGTACCTTAGTACATTCTTTGCTACCATTCTTTGATGAACTTTAGGTCTAGAAACGACCGACTTATTTTGATGTTCAATTTTCTTGATGTATCTCACAACTAGATAACGTAGTTGACGGGGTGCGCCTACCCATTTTGGTGATATATGACAAGTGGACGGCGGGACACGCAACCCAGTGGTGTATGGTACCACGCTTATTCCGCTCACGCTTTTAGGTTAGCTCTAGGAGCCAGTTAGGACACTGGTCGTTAAACTGTTTCGAGGCTCAGTACCCGTTTGTGGCACAGACATTCAGTCTTATGCTTTAGGGCAACCGAATAGGGTGGAGGTGGGAGGAATGCCAAGCAAACCAGTAACGTACGTGATAATCTATATTCTTCTTTTCTTTTAAGATTAAATTAGAATCTCCGCTCGCAAAACAAATAGAATTTTTTTTTTTTTTTTGAGTTGTTTGCGCTTATTTACTTACTCCTTAGTACTACAGCCCGTGTAGAGCCTTGATCTGTGGAGGACCAAGGTTTTTTCTGTCAGGATTTCCTTCCTTTAGACTAAAGATTCTAGTTTTAAGGCGCTGGAAACTCGCCCTCACTCATCCCCTACAGGGTTAGGGTTTGCTGGTTACGTAGCGATTAAATCTCAATTCGAGTATTTCTTAGTATTTAATGATTGTTAAAGAATATGCCTACTAGATATCAGTGTGCTTACTCAGATTTTAAAACTATCCTCCTTTTTCAACACGGGATTGAGACGGCTTTGGAGGAGTTGTTGTTTGCGCTTATTATGCTAATTAAACAAAAATACTAATTCTTTTTTTTTCAAAGGTAAGGTACGTGTATGCTATCTGAGAAACTGCTCCTTCTGTGAGGTACAATGCCGATCGTTCTAATAAAATTTAAAAATGATTTCAAACAGCGGGTTTCGCTAAACGGAAACTACTTGAATTTTATATTAACAAAATTAAAAAAAAAAGGTTTTTTGCTCAGATAAATTTATATAAGTTAAATTCTTTTTTTTAAAATTAAATATATTACAAGGAATTTTTTTTTTGTAACATTTTTGTTTGTCTTTTCGGAACTCTTTAATCTAAGAATCATTGAAGAGAGAAATCGTCACCGCTGGAAATTTTATTTATCATAATAAAGAATAATATGTATATAATTTTAAAAATATTCTTGTGGACAGTCGAATCTCTTAACCAAAAATAAATATTCTAATATTTTTTTGATCATTTTTCATTTTTTCAATTTTTTTTTATATAACAAAAATTAACCCATACAATTTCAGTCTAAAAACCTTTTAAAGATTTCGGATCCGAACCCAAGTTCTCTTCTAAAAAGAAAAAAACAATTATTTTCCCATTTTCTTGTTTATTGTTTCACTTTTGTTAGATTTTAAATGGAATAAACAGGTCCTTAGAGTACAAAAATATAAAGGACACAGTATCTCAAAGATGTCAATTCATCCTTCATACGGTACCAAAGATCATTAGAAAAAATCTATAGAAGAAAGGATTAAAAACAGGAGAAAATGGTTGTCCGAGCGAAGCAAGTTCTTAAATAAGGAAAGAATGTTTTACATAAGATTTTACTTTAGAAAAGTCGGCCACTAATTGGTGTCGTACAGCTTTATCCATTATAGTTTAAAAAATAATACATAACGAATGATCAAATCAAAATGTTTAATATATTTTCAGTTTATAAAATTAGATATTCTATAAAAAAAAATAAATTAATACGAAAATAATATAGAGGCAGCGGCTGTACCTCCTTAATAGTTAGTCAGTGATTGATTTCTAGGTGTTCCTAGAAAGGGAGTCACCTTGACGTGAAGAGGCCGCGGACACTCCGCTCCCGTATCTGATGGCGTTCGCAGGTAGTAACTATAAGGGGTATGTATGTATATGTCCGTAGTTAGTTTATGATGAAAGTTTACTGTACTTTTACGTCTTTGACAGGTCGTTATACGCATGGCATATTCCCCGATGTTAGAGAGTTGCGAGCAGTTAGCTGGGTATCCCCCAATCGGCATACCACTCAGTTCCTTTCAGGACATGGTGCGTTTAGGGACTAATTGGCTAAGTTTAGGTTGGTTGATTCCGGCTTCTGTCCGGACTGTAGGGTCGATGACACTGTGGACCATGTCCTCTACATATGTCCCCAGTACGAAGCTGAACGTACCAGAGTTACTAGGGAACTCGAGAGAGTAAACTCTGTTTTTGATCTACGAGTCAACTGGAGAGGACTCGTAGAGAGTGGAAAATAGTTGCTGGCTTCCTTCGCTTCCTCGCCCTGAGCAGGACCGCCGAAGGAATTTAGTAGGTGATAGGAACCTGGGTGGCTAGGGACCGCCTGGGCAGTTGACTGGCCGAAGGTAGGCGCTTAGGCAGCGTGCCTCGGTTAGATGTATTGGTGGTATGCATTGAATCAGGCTGTCGGCGGAGTTGCGGCCGTTGTCGGCGGGCGGGATTATTCTTGCCCGGCGGGTGCGGTCGCGCTCCGACGAGGGCATTTTGTGCTAAAGTCACTGTCGGCGGGGCTTGTCTGGGTGCTGCTTAGGTGGTACGTAGGGGAGTCTCGGCGGCAATTGCGAAAGATGGTGAATGTCACGCGGGACTCCGCGATGGCCCTGTACGGGAGTAGGCGTTTATTCTCCTCTCCCGGGCAGACCGGAACGGAGTCAGATAGAAACTCATTAGAGTATTAAGCGGAGTTCTTAAGGGAACTAGGTCTAAATTTCGATGTTAAACTTTAGTGGGAAGTTTATTGTTGAGGTTGTTAGTGCGGAACTGAGACATTCAGAAAGTGGCTCTTTATAGTAGGATCTAGGCGCGGGGTCTTCTTTCCGCGGTTAGGTTTCTAGCTTAGTTCTTGAGGGTGACGTGGTAGCTGCAGGTGTCCGTTGTCTTCATTCTGAAGGCATAAACATGTAAATCTATCTCGGGGTGAATTTTTACCGATGTAGATGTCCCTTAGGGCATCTGCATCGGTGGCATCTCTGCGGGGCCTAAACTGTAAGCTGTGGTGCGCATCAGTTTGAGGGCGAGAGGAAGTCCTCCGTTAAAGCCACTGCTGGCTAGGAACGGAGGGGGTGGTGTGACCGGACACGCTACGAGGTGGGTTCTTCTCCCCTCGGGGGGGAATCGAGATGTACTTTTACGTATATATTTGAGTATTTTGCTTTTGATGTATATTATGATCTTGGGCTAATTCCCTTCTTCTTGGGGCCTTATTGTAGTATGTAGTATTTTGTATCTTTTGCATTCTCTGAGGTTTTGCTGTTCGGCTGCAGATTGTCTTTTTTGTACTGTGCATTTTTAGTGTTGTGTTGTTACACTGATCGTGTAATATTAATGAATGCCTCTTTTCAGGCTTTTCTTTTTCTTTATGTTCTTGCTGGTTTTTTTTTATGTTCACATTGTTGTGAGACTTATATTATATATAATATATATTATATATTATGTGACATTTTTCTTTGTAAGTAGTTTCATAATCTGTTTTCTCTATGGTGATGTATCTTGTTTGCTGTTGTTTTGCTGTAACTGATGTGCTTTTGCTGATATTCCTATTATGATGCGATTGCACTATGACGTATGAGTGTGTGAGTGGGCGTGTAACCCCCCCCCTTCCAGAAGGAATGCTTCGTCAGCGGTTCCAGGAGGGTGGTAGCCAGGGGTGGAGGTTTAATCGGTAGTGCGCAGGTTTACATAAGCATATTAATAACATCTTGCGGCATCTGTTAGCGAGCCCGACACTGCTTAGGCGTCCGTAAATGGGATTCCCCACCTCTTAAAAAAAAAGATGTCCCTAGAAACCAATTCTTTCCGCATTGCTTATAGAGTAGAATTATGTGTGGCATTAATCGGCACAATTTAATCTCAAAGGGTCGTAAAACGAAATAAACAGCTCCATCAAAACAAGCACCTCCGTTTTCTGCAGGCAATGTACACTTTCTTGATCGCAGAACCTTTGGAAATCGAGGTAACTTTACCCAAATTGGTTCAGTACAACACTTATTAATTTTGTGTAGGTCAGCTTAAATATATTCTGTAACAAACAGCGTTTTACTATAGATATTAAACAATAACCATGAGTTAGCCTTCCTTCAATAAAAACCTCGACATCCACAGAATTTTCAGGTGTATGGAAGTATCTAAAGATTTATTTATTGTTTTTTCTTAAGCTCGTCCGTTTATACTCGAATATTTGATTTACTGTAGTGTGTATCGATTTTTCATACTAGTTGCCGTGTAGCAGTTGGAAGTTTTATTGTTCTGATTAAGAAGTAAAATATGATATCTGTTTGTTTATTGCAACAAATGTGTCTTGTCCGGATGCCGATGATAAAGCCGAATCGTTTTTGGCCAGAAAAAAAACAAAAAAATAAAAATTATGTAAGCTAATACCGTTCAGATAGATCCTTCCGAAAGAATCTTAGGGGGAATTTCTCTCGTTTATTAATTAAGGATAACATTTAGACTAAATAACCTTAACCTTTTCAATTAAATCTTCTGATTCGTAAAAGAATTTGTAATATTTTTAAAACTATGTTAAATTTTTATTATACGTCATTTAGTTCTTAGGTGTAATTTTTTTATAGTTTATTTAATTTCCAAATTATTTTATTTTTATGATTTTTTTTCTATAACCTCAATGTAGTGTTTTTTCCAATATAAATTAGTCAACTTTGTATCTTTAGTTTTATATTTTGACATTAATAACCTTTAAAATATTTCCGTAATAAACAAGAAAAAATCACATGAGATTTTTGTGAATGAATTTATATAGACTACCCATAATCTAAGAAATAATATTCCAAAAAAATTCTCTTTATTAAAAAAAAACAAAAAAATAATTTTTTTCTAAAGTCGGTAAACTTTAAATAGAATGATAAATTATTGACATTACAATGTTCTTATTTTAAAATTATATTATTTATTTTTTATTTTTTTTAAAAAACAGCATGTAATATTAAAGTTAAAATAATATTATAGGGGGAAAAAACAGAAATAATAATGATAAATAAATAAAAACCTTGAAACTAAAAGGCAGCGTTAAAGATCTAATGTAAAAAAAAAAAAAGGTAGACTGATAAAAAGAAAGGATAGAGAGTTAGTGAAGGACCGTAGAGATGGAGTCGTTGATTAAACTCTTCATCTGCTTGTTATTCAAAGCTATGAAATAAACGAAGTTAAACAAACTTTTCCGAAAGGTCAATGGGGAATAATTGACTTATCAATCTCTTTGATCTAAGATAAATCGTCAAGACACTTATATTCCTCTTAACATTCACAACAAATTCTCGCTTTGTTGATTTGACAAAAAATAAATATACTATACTCATATATTGTCTAAATTACAACTGTGTAGAGGTTTCGCATAATATTTCTTTTTATAAAAAAAAATAAAAAATGTATTTGACTAGGTAGTCGAATTAGTTATATTTTCTTCTCGGCTTCCAATATTTTTTCAACTTATAACATGCAAATTTAAACGAAAACGTATAAAAATCTAATAAATAAATATATTACCAAAGATAACAAAAAAAAACTTTTTAATTTATTATAAACCGAAGTGCTGTTAGTAAATATTATAATTTTCTTTATAACTATTATAATTCTTTATAACCAGCAACTATTTCACAAATTCTTAAGTTCATTTTGTTTTGTTTACGATTTTTTTAAATTTATTAAGTAATGTGACTGATTAGTATTATATTTCATATCTCTTCAGGTAAATATAACAGCTTTATTGAACCGAGGGCATATAAGGAGCTGCGTCACTTGTTCATTTACCCGTAGTTTGACATATTACTTGATCTTTACATCAGGATTTGTTGTTGATTACATTTAATAAGAAATAGATTTATAGTCATTTAATAGAACTTGTTAAAAGCGTATTGGTTTACAATAGATCAACGATTTAGAATTGCGCTCACTATCTTAAAATGTAGGCATTTCTTCTTGGCAAAGTTAAATAGTAGATTCTTGAAATATTCTATATTATTACTAAATGACAGATCTAATTTGTAAACTGGCTATTTGCAGGAGTAAACTTGTTTCTTTATTTTTCCTGTTTAGCCTCCGGGAATTACCGTTCAGAGGATGAATGAGGATGATATGTATTAGTATAAAAGAAGTGTAGTCTTGCACAGTCTCAGGTCGACCATTCCTGTGATGTGTGATTAATTGAAACCCAACCACCAAAGAACACCGGTAACCATGATCTGCAGGGTGATTTTTAGTCCTGTTACCCAATTATTAATATCTGGTAAATTTTTTTCTAAGAAAGGGAAATTTTGTCTTATAACACGAAGTTGGTAGCGCTAACCAGTATAGATACGGCAGTGTCAGCTGATTCTCCTTGAGCTGTGTAAACCTTTGTGCCGTTTCCGGTCGTGTTACGAACAGAATGTCTTTGACCATAGAACAACGAGTTTTCATTCTTGAACAATATTTTGCTACGAAATCGTACGCGAGTGTAAAAGAATCATTTCAAATTAAATTTGTTGGTGTTACTCCGCCAGAAAAACCGTGAATTTCTAGGCTAGCAAACCGATTTCAAGAGACAGGTAGTGTTTGCGACAGAAAACGTAGTGGTCGACCGACTCGGTTGACAGATGACGTTTTAGAGAATGTGAAAAAAAGGTTGCTCAATTCTCCACGGAAAAGTTTACGAAAACTTTCCACGCAAGTCGGTTTGTCATATTCCAGTGTTCAGAAAACTGCTAAAAAATTGAAATTGTATCCGTATCGCGTACGATTAGTCCAAGAGCTTCAGCCTCCAGATTTAAACAAGCGATTGCAATATTGCCGTCGGTTTAGGTCTCTCGTAAACGATAACGGAAACGAATTTTTAAACACGGTGTTCTTTAGTGATGAAGCTTGGATTCATCTCGATGGTTATGTGAACAGTAAAAACTGTCGAATATGGGCGGTTGAAAATCCTAACGCTTTACAAGACAAATCCTTGCATCTTGAAAAAATTGTTGTGTGGTGTGCGATATCTCGACATCGTATAGTCGGACCCGTTCTTCGAACGGTCGTCTGTTCTTCGAACAGACAGTAAATGGTGAAGTATACAGCAATATTGTGCTCCAATTTGTGTCCCTCCTGGAACCTCAAGAACGGTATTGCTGGTTTCAGCAAGACGGCGCTACATGCCACACGTCTCAAGAAACCATGGATTTTCTGCAAGAGTTCTTTGATGATCGAATAATAAGCAAGGACTTATGGCCTCCAAGGTCCCCAGACCTTACATCTCCTGACTACTTTTTGTGGGGCTATATTAGGTCCGAGGCCTTCAAAAACAATCCTCACACTATTGATGAACTTAAAGTTAATATTACAGACGCAAGGGGTGGGCATTTTTAGTATATTCTTTAACAATTATGTAAGTAATAGCTTTTTTTAAATCTCTTTTGTAAGTAACAAATACATTTTTTTATTCCTCCTAAATTTCCCATTCTTAAATTACATTTAAAATTGGGTAACAGGACTAAAAAATCACTCTGTAGTATTCAAATCCGTGTAAAAATTATTAATTAATTAATCCATTTGCTGTTATCACAACGGGAATGACTTCTATTGAGCTGAGTCTGTAAATTTCTTTATATTCTATTACCAGAGGGTTGTATTTGGTTATTTTAT
The DNA here is from genome assembly GCF_047948215.1 of Lycorma delicatula. Lineage (NCBI taxonomy): Eukaryota > Metazoa > Arthropoda > Insecta > Hemiptera > Fulgoridae > Lycorma > Lycorma delicatula. Next base: position 211,477,057 of record NC_134457.1, read on the forward strand.
CTGTCTCAACCTTATTATTATTGTGATTTGATGGGTGAGTGACATCAATGAGAAGAGCAGTTTTTCTCTAATGTTGTGTAGAACCATGTCTGGCCTATTTGCAGCATCAAATTTGTCAGTATGTACGGGGAGATCATAATACAGTCTAGTCTAGTATTCAAATCCATATAAAAGTAACTAACTGCCTTTACTAGGACTTGAACGTTGGAACTCTCGACTTCCAAATCAGCTGATTTTGGAAGAAAGAGAGTAAACTTGTTTATATGAATCTAACGTCACTAATACAGTATTTTCTCTTGATGAATAGAATATAAGATATTTTTCATACATTATCACTATTGTTTTTACTTACTTTTTAACGCGTTACTTATTTTTATTTTCAAAAGAAAAAAGATGTACCTCGTATTCATTACATAAAATTTGATTTATTGTAAACAATTGAGGATAAAGTGTCTTCAATTTTTAATGCAAAAGCAAAACAAGTTTTTTTTTTTTTATCTTGTAAATGCTTTTGCTGTTTTTGAGGTAAAATCATAATCCCGTCAATTTAGAATTTTGTTTATACAATAAACTACAAGTAATTTTCAAATATCTCTTTTGGAATTAAATTTATACCGTTAGAGAGTTCTTTAGAGACCTAAATAAATGGTTTCTACACGTCTAGCCGTCAAGTCTGAAGGTGCAAGATCAGGACTATATGGCGCACCAAAACTTCCTGGCCAAGTTCTCTCAATTTTCGACAGGTCACCGACAAATGTATTGGGGTTGGCATTGTCATAGTGGAAGATGGCACTTTTCTGTTGATCTATTCTGATCGCTTTATCTGGATTACTTGGACTAATCTTTCCAGCCTACGATAGTTGTTAAAATCAATCGTTTGACCGGCCATCAACTGCTCATAGTGAAAAATTCCCAATCCTACCGTACAGGATTAGTATTCTTCTCATCAATCTTGGCTTTGCCACTGTTTACGCAATTTCACCTTGCTTAGAATAGCACCTTTTCCGTGTTTTATTATCGTACGTGAATCATTCTTCATCATTCGTAATGAGCCGTTTTAAAAACGGTTCAGTTTTGTTCCGTTTTAGCAACGATTAACAAAATCCGGCCTCCGTGGCACGAGTAGTAGCGTCTCGGCCTTTCATCCGGAGGTCCCGGGTTCAAATCCCGGTCAGGCATGGCATTTTCACACACGCTACAAATCATTCATCTCATCCTCTGAAGCAATATCTAACGGTGGACCTTAAGTTAAAAAAACAAAAAAAAAACGCGATTAGCAAATGGAAATTCGATCCATTAAATTTTTCATTGTAAAATCATGTGTTAACATCGAATTTTTTTACATCCTCTTTTTACATCGTCTTTAAATGGTTTAAAACTGTTTTGAGGTCAATATTTATTTTGGTACTTATATCAAAACTGTTAATATACCAATCTTACTCGATTTTTTCTATGACTTCATCGACTTTTTTAGTCATTGACCGACCATAGCGAAGTGGATAGTTGACATCAACATTTTCAGATTGAAAACGTTTGAATTAGCATTGTGCTATACGTATTGATACTCCGTGTCCATAAATTGTAAATTGATCCATACTAAATTGTTTTAACAGCCTGAGTCGCATTCTTACCTTTCTGGTAATAAACTTTCAAAATGTATCTAATTTCTTCTTTATTTTCACTCATCTTCAAGATCCAATAACTTTTAAATAATCAGTTAATATAATCATAACCTTCCTAAAAATACTCAAAGATATTCCGTTTCAAAAGCATGCAAATGTTGCCAGATTAAAGAAACTTTTTCTCCGATTCAAATATAAAAAAAGTATTTGTTTTAAAATCGATCTGTTACTCAGTATTTTATTGTTGATGATTTCGAACGACGTTTAAAATCTTACTCAATTTAACCAAATAAAATACGTAACATATAAGTGTTTGTATTTAAATGAAATATTATTTCCATAACTTTTGTAGTATAATGTATAATGTATATAATGTATATAATGTACAATTTCTGTTCAAAAACTTTCGGAACTTTTTAACGCACCAATCAGTACAAAATAACGATACGTAATAAATTTAAAAAGTATACTTCAATACAGATTTTTAGAGTTTTAATTTTTTTCATTTGTAAAATATCAGTTTGTTCTTCTAAAACAACATATGAATAATAATGGGCGCAAATTTTAAAAAATATAAATGTATTTAAGTATTATTTAATTCTGTAAACACACTATCGCCATGCTTAGTGTCATTTCGAAAATAACTAATAATTTTTTACTTTTTTTTGCTCAATAATAATTACAATTACAATCGGCTCTCCTACAGAGCCATAAGTAAGTTTCTTGACAAAAGCACGTGACAAGAAGGTCCTTAAGGAACCCCAAAATAAATAATACAATAAACAGTTGTAAGCAAACTTAGAGTCAAATATGAAATTTTAAGCTCAGTCATAAATCACAAACCAATAATTTCAACACCATATAGTCCACAAAACAAACATTAATAACAAATAAAAAAGAAAAAGAAAGAGAAGTAACAAGAAATTAGATACGACACCACTAAACTTGACGATGTTAGATTCCAAACTAGATCAGACCCTAAGTCGAGTACAAATTTTACTTAAATGTAAAATACTTAATATACATTTAATACTTATCATGAAGGTCAACGGCAATGTAGAGTTTTAAGATAATCAGGTTTTTCTTATCTATTTATTTTACTTCACAAATCGATTTTTAAATTCACCTTTTCAAATAAAAAGCATGCATCTGTGTTCCGTATTCTGTAGAGGATTTTCATAAAAGTTTATAATTTTGTTAGATTGTTCACCCATAATCTAACATGGGTTCATTTTTTAAAGAAAATAAAGAACTTAGGAGTATATAATAGTAACAATAACATGCTCTAATATATCTATCTAATATAACATTATCTAATATATCCCGGGTTTGAGGTCCCGGGTTCGAATCCCGATCAGGCATGGCATTTTCACACACCCTACAAATTCATCTTCATCCTCTTAAGAATGCCTAACGGTTGATTAAAAAAAAAAATATATATATATATATATATATATATATCTTGATCGCCGTGGTGGAGTGGTAGAGTTTCTGACTTTCGTTCGAAATATTACAGTTTAAAATCTTGGTCTAATTTATTATTAATCCACCGGATAAAAATCCCCATAGTACTTTTCATTTTGTAAAATAAGTATCAGAAGAGCATACTGCTATAAAATTCTCACCTAACCTATATAACCAGGACGTACCAAAACGAAAAAACGTGTAAGTTGTTCTTTTGCTCTTTGCTAACCGGCTTCCAACGGGTTTTAATAAAACGAATTTTATTTTATTGAAGAAGGAAGAATTGTTTGTGTGATTACTGGATTTTAAACTTAATTTTTTAAAAATAAATTCTTAAAAAAAGTCTAGTCTGATTAAATTCGGTTGAATTTTGTGAGTGGTAATTGGTTTCCGAGAAGTGGCAATTGGTCGGCTTATTTTTTCTTCGCATTATTGGAAGTCTGCAACGAGCCGCCATGCATCACCCAGTGACGTTCCCTTCTCTTCTAACCGACCTGCTGTACACTCTACCCTATTATAATCACGCCCAAGGTAATATCAGTGTCATCGGCTTACGTTAGTAATCATCGGTATAGCATTTTTTATGAGACTGTATCCATCACCGACTGCGATCATCTTTCTTATCTCTCACATATTCCGTGCCTCCCTCGATGACATTCTTACGTGAAACATTGTTGTATAATAGACGGATTCAATTACCTTGTAAACTGAACGTTAGATTATTTGTCTGTTGCGGTAGAAATATGAAAATATGATATTATATGCTTCTTTTTGCGATTAGCTAGTGTAGTAGTTCTCAGATGATATGAGTGCTATACGTGATCTCAAGGAAATTTATCTCATTCCTCATTTCATAAAATTACGTGACGTATTCTAATTTCAAACCTATGTGTATATTACTAACACATAAGAATAAATCTAATTATGTAATGCATTCTTTAATAACAAAAATTTTATGTATTTTTATGGGGATTGAAACGTTTATTCAAAATTTCTTTCTTTTTTTTCTCTTTGCTAGTTTTATTTTTACATAGTACACCAAAAAAAGAGCTGTATTAAACAATAATTAAAATACGATTAAGGCCCGTTAAGAAAATAAAAATCAATGTTAAAAAAGCATCCTCAGTTAATATAAAATAATTAATTTATAAATAAAACAAAAAAAAAAAAATATATGCAATACTGAATATCCAAAAAATAAAACATTTATGAACCTCTAAAAAAAATGTTTTTTATTTATAAAGGTCAATAAAAAACCGAAAATTAAATTATGATTTTATATTCACAACGTGGCGTGGATTGCCTAACTTGAAAGAATAGAGTTAACTTTCAACTTGAATTGTCCACAATCACATGAATTTTAATTTTTCAATTGTGTGTGAATAAATATGTATATACTATTAATTTATTATTATTATTACTATTATTGTTTATCTTTTTGGACTTTATGTTATCGCCACATGAGCTTGAAGCTTGTGCGTGGGATATGAAAATGGAATTTTTTTCCGTATGAAAAATGCCATGCCTGAACGGGGGATTCGAACCCGGGATCAACGGATGAAACGCTGAGACACTATTGCACCACACACACACATATATATATCTCCACCGATCTTCGATATAGGCATATATATATATATATATATAGGTCCGTGCTTCGTAAATATTAGTTTATAATTATTTTTCGTATTCAAAAAGGGTTTTATTTGTACTGAAGGTAACAGTAACAATTGAAAGGTGTAAATAAAAATACTTTTCACTATTCAATGTTTCTTTCTGCTACTTTAATAGATTACCTAAAGTAAAAGTACGTACATTGCTTATAACAACAGAGACGTCCGACGGTTGAAACGAGCCCATATACTCGACTTACGGTCTGCGTCACGGTTTGGAATCTAACACCGTCAATTTTAGTGGTGGCGTATCTAATTTATTGTTACTCCTTTTTATTTTTATTTTTTATTTGATATTAATATTTGTTTTATGGACTATATGGCACTGAAATTAATGGTTTGTGATTTATGACCGAGCTTGAAATTTCATATTTGACTTTACGTTTGCTTGCAACTGTTTATTGTGTATTATTTATTTTGGGGGTTCCTTAAGGACCTCCTTATCACGTGCTTTTGTCAGGAAACTTACTTATGGCTCCGCAGGAGAGCCGATTGTAATTGTAATTGTTATTGAGCAAAAAAAAAAATTTACTCAATACGGCAATGGTTGCGTATGAAAAATTTCAAATGTTTAGCAGAGAACAGGCCTCATCTTCTTATAATTCCAGCAATATTTTGGTCATCCCTTGCCGTAAGGGTTGGTCATATCAAAAATTGTTGCAGTCAAAAGTTTTAGATAATGTTTAGAGGACTAAAGACCGATTTAAACCTACACGATACTGTGGTAACACACAGTATACGGAGGTAATCGAAAAAATCCCATTTTTTTGCCTTCAAAACCCCATTTTTTCCACCCCCTGGTTAGTAATATCAAAAAGCTTTACTAGGTTTTAGGCCCTTATCCCAAGAATAGTAGGAACTTTAAACAAATTCTATATTTTACTTAAAGTTATAGTGATTTTTTTTTAAAGTCCACCCATTTCCACCCATATGGTCCGATTTTGCCCATTAACGAACTCGACCGAGATTTCTCGGGTCATTATTATATTTTATGTATTAATTTCAAAGTGATTGGCGAAAAATTACGGCACTTATGGTGTCCACAATAAAGTGTAATATATATATATATATATATATATATATACATATAAACTTTTCAACTGACGGTGATTTTGGGGTCTGGGGGATATGAAACGTGAAGATATGTCGAAATTTTCCGGAAGTCGAATCATGGTACCCATTACAATAGTTAGCATTCATATGAAATCTACCTAATATTGTTTATATCATTATGTTTTACTTCCGTGTTTATTGTGGTAGCCTATTCAACAGAAGTAATGCTACAGAAAAAATTACCTATCCGAAATTTCGTATTTATTAAACGTTTTGAAGTCATTGTACTTACAAATAATGAAATTTTAATTAAAAGGTTCTATAGAAACCTGTGTAAATAATTATTTTTAGTTCGGTTTTATATTTCTTGCACAGTTAAATATAAATAAATATTTGTATTTTTTCCGCAGTTAACAAAAAGCTTTAGTGGATTAAGACATTTAATTTATTGTTGTTTTTTCTTTTTAATATTTGATAATTCAAACTGAAAGAATAAAATTGTAAAATGACCATACCCTAACCGATTACAGTTTCCAGCAGCACATGACGTATTAAATTAACGGTTATATAATTTTAATAATCACAGAAATTTTATCTAAATTTAATGATCGTATGGGAATTGATTTTATTTAACTGGAACACGAATAAGGCCTTTGATCATTCAACCTGATATTTGTTATTATTTTTTTACTGCTTACAATAAAATTACGCTGCATACGTTTCTTCGCTTTATTTGTACGTATGTTTCGTACTAAAATTTAAAATAGTCAACAATTCAAGTTCATTAACTGAAACTTTGAATTAGAAAGCAATCATAAATAAAGAGGATTGTTTTTGCAGTGTAAACCATAGCGAGATCGGTTGGTAACCAGTAGGAAATAATAGCTTCAGTCTTCTATAATACCAGTATTCGATTCCTCTTTCATTCAGTAATAGCCTGCAGGATCTCAACAATCATAGAATTGCGTGCAGTTCGTAACCGAAAAGAATGAGAAAAAAAAAATTAATTCTTGTGTTTCATCACGACTTCCGTACCATCCTAAAAACATAACTTAATTGAAGAGAATTTTATTATCATAATTCAGTTACCAATGATATTTCTCCTATAAGAAATCCCGCTAAATAATTGTTTCATAAATTCATGACGTATTGCTTTATAAAGGAAACTAATATAATAATTCCATTTAATTCTAGATAACCTTTTTACCGAAGATTAATTTTATTTTGTTTCTTTTTTTAAATCGACTTCTTATTTTTTAATCAAATATTTTATTATAGCTTCTTCTGTGAAGAACAATTATTTAGAAAATTATATAAATTTTATATTAACAAAACTGAAAAATATAGCAATAACATTCTATGTGGTTTATTATAGCTATAAAGTGGTTGTTGGTCTCATAATCTGTTTCATACATTGTTTTATAGATAGGATGTTGTTTTGTTTAATTAAAAGTTTATTGAAATTCTTTAAGCTGTAGTAAAACATCATCGTGTTGTATATATAATTATATACAATTTTAATCAATACAAAATAACTCTGAAGACGTGTAAACAAAAATATGAAACTATTAAGAGTTTTCCTCTATTAAGAGTTTTGATTTAACCTTTTTTTATCTAAGATTAATAATAAAAAGAAGTAAAATTGAGTAATCATTATAAAATAAAATCGACTTAAAAAACACATAAAAATAATAATAATGAAGCTCCGGAAAAAATCCAAACCCACGTCCGTGCAGGTACATCTACGCACACGTCCGGGCAGGCAACGACATGATACTTCGGTACTTTCACTTACGTCAGTCAGCCAACGGGGCAATAACCCACCGGGTTGGTCTAGTGGTTAACGCGTCTTCCCAAATCAGCTGATTTGGAAGTCAAGAGTTACAGCGTTCAAGTCCTAGTAAACCCAGTTATTTTTACATGGATTTAAATACTAGATCGTGGGTACCGGTGTTCTTTGGTGGTTGGGTTTCAATTAACCACACATCTCAGGAATGGTCGAACTGAGAATGTAAAAGACTACACTTCATTTACACTCATACATATCATCCTCATTCATCCTCTGAAGAATTATCTAAACGGTAGTTACCGGAGGCTAAACAGGAAAAAGAAAGCCAACGGAGCAATAGTTTTGCTCTGGAGCTTCCTGTTGAGTACGGGATTGGCGGTACCGAGCTGTCTGAGCTGGCCATAGTTGTGCTTCTCGGCGCCGCTGCCTGCAGCGAGGAAAAGGTATTACCGCGGTCTGTTTTTGCCGACGGCTGATGGAGTGATGGGGGGTAGTGCATATCCCTCCTCCCGGTGGGGGAAACCGAGTTTAGAGTGTGTTGATTTTGGCAGGGATTGTTCCATGGCCGAGGATATGAGATACCATACTGCTAAGTGCGAGCTATGGGTTGTCGGTATAGCGGATCAGACAGCACATGGCTCCCCAGCCCGAGTTAAATTTCTAATAAGTGATTGACTGGGAGAATCCAGGCAGCAACAATGATTCGGGTCATGCCCAACCGCCTCTCTGCCGGAAATATTGACTGGCGTCTTTTTTTTTCTTTTTTCTTGTCTTCAGTCATTTGACTGGTTCGATGCAGCTCTACAACATTCCCTATCTAGTGCCAGTCGTTTCATTTCGGTATACCCTCCTACATCCCTAACAATTTGTTTTACGTATTCCAAACGTTGCCTAGCTGCACAATTTTTCCCTTCTACCTATCCCTCCAATATTAAAGCGACTATTCCAGGATGTCTTATGTGGCCTATAAGTGTTCTTTTAACTATATTTTTCAAAATGCTTCTTTCTTCATCAATTTGCCGCAACACCACTTTATTTGTCATTTTATCCACCCATCTGACTTTTAACATTCTCCTGTAGCACCACGTTGCAAAAGCTTCTAATCTTTTCTTCTCAGGTACTCCGATCGTTCAAGTTTCAATTCCACGTAAAGCTACGCTCCGAACATATACTTTCAAAAATCTTTTCCTGACGTTTAAATTAATTTTTTGATGGAACAAATTATATCTCTGATTGAAGGTTCGTTTCGCCTATTCTATTCGGCATTTTATATCGCTCCTGATTCGTCCATTTTTAGTAATTCTGCTTCCCAAATAACAAAATTCTTCTACCTCCGTAATCTTTTCTCTTTCTATTTTTTTATATTCAGTGGTTCAAGCACTGAACGCCTTCGCTTTAGGTTTCTTTTAGATATCACTCTTATTTTTCTACAATACCACCCTCTGAACTAGCTAACCTAGTCCGCGGAAGCGCGAACACCACGCCTAGTCCAATTATAATACCAACCTCTTGTGACTGTAAATCCCTCATCCATCGATTAAGTAACGAGTAAATACAATGCTAATCTCACACCGTTCAAAATGTGTTATTCGTTTCAACGAAATTCAGACCTACATCACCATCACCCACTATAAACATCATACTTGAAGACTATCCTCAGGAGGACAATGCACACCTCACGGCTGCATAGACTACCATGCCCTCGGTAGCGCAGTCACCCACCGCTGACAGCGGCTCGGCCACTCGACTTCGACAATCTCTGCTATTGAATTAACAGAGGCTATTGAATTAACGCGTAGCCCCAGCCAATCAAATGTCTCGGCCAAAACCCTAGCCACCCGGGATCCTACTCCGTTTAAACACCTCAGCCGATCTACGTAATGCAAGGAAACGGAGGAAACCAGCCACTATCGATTATTCCCCACAGACCTTCCAATTAACTCTGAGATCCAGAAAGGAGTTCACTCCCAACTACCCAATATTAGTATCGTCTGTTCGAGGCAGGATTAAAATATTGAGAGATGAACAATTTAAAATGTTTATATAATTACAATTTATTTGTTTAAAAACATAAGTAAAACAAGAAAAATCAATAATAATAATAATAACAATAGTAATAATAACAAATATTTAGGAGTCGATGTCCTTATTACCTAATAAAATAAATACATAAATCGAACAAATAAAAATAGTAATCTCAACCACAAAAATAATCCGAATAATAATGACAACAACAAACAATAATAATAATAAACAGTGATTACATACAAAACAGAATGTAAAGTAATCGTCAGGATTTATTCACAGGTAGTAAGATATAATTCTGTTCTATTGACAAAAGACATTAGCATAACCGCTTATCTTAACATTTTTAACCACTAGTCTTATATTAACAAAAATAATACAATAATAATAAGAAAGTAAAACGTTCTTTCACGGCAAATACCTTTCGTATTTACAAATGAAACTACCCAAACAATTTACGAATGAAATCTGGTACATTATCGCTTTCACTTATAGTCTAACAGTAACTCACCGAACCATTTCTTGTTTTCGTGTACTGGAATTACTTGTGGCATCACCTTAGTTGCATCGAATCTGCACTCGAAATTCGCTCCTTCACTGACATACTCCCAGAATGCTCTCGCTCACTGACACCATAACTTCTCGCTTGGACTGATATCTCGCAGAACTTACATACCACAGACTCTCATCTTTTAGACTGACATCATAACGTCTAGCTTAGACTGATATCGCTGGTCTTCCCAGGAGTATTTATACTCCTATCCTTTTTACCTGCCGGACCGAAACCAACTCAAAGCGTGTGAATGATCGTCCGCCCTCACATATTCCTACCAGGTCCGGTAACTCTTCTCACGGAACAAAATTTGTTTAGGTGTGTAGGCCACAACAGTAATCGTGGTTCTCTCTGAACCATCCTTTTCCTTACAATATAAGCAATGTAGGTCAGTTATATTCAAACCCCAACTTATAACCAGACACGTTACTAAATTCATCGTACATGGCAGGAAGAACTGAAAAGGATCCAGAAACGGATTTTCAATCTGGGTCGGCAGTAGTAGAAATAGTAAATTCATTACTTCCTGATAATTATATAACGTCCAGCCCTCTTTTCTATTTAGGCACGCCCTGTAACAATAGAGTTAAATAATTCTACAACAATATTAAGAAACAGCAATTAAACTATGTCCACGCAAATAATATCCTTTGTTTCATAACTTGAAATATCACGTCAAAATTGAATGTTACTTTTCTATTAAATATTGTTTCTAGTAGCTCTCCTTGTAGATTATCAAAATAATCATCACCATATTTATATATGTAGTATCATCAATAATTTCTTATCTTCCCAAACAGATTACTAGAATTTTTCTTAGTCAGTCAATAGTTTTTTTCCAAAGGATAGTCCATGTCAATCCTCCTTTTAGATAATCGTTGAAAAATGGATACCATCTTTTCAGCCATATTTCTATTTATGCCTGTTTTGTAATGGTAGTTGGTTTTTAGTAAATACCATTACTGAACAGATACCATTAGTAGATTGGTATGCGTATAGCAATTTTTTTTAAATCTTAAATAAGGTTACATATGTTCTTAAATCTTAAATTGAGTTATTTTTTTATATCCATTAAAAATATCATTCAACATTGATTGATTATGTAAGACAATTTTAAATAATAACTATTTTTCTAATATCAGTAACCTTTCATCCCCAATGCTCTGGGTATGAATCCTGGTCAAGCTTGGAAACGTTTTCATACGGTACAAAATGTATTTCTCATCTAAAAAAAGAAAAGAAAAACATAAAGAAATTGTTATTGAAATCTGTGATTGTGAATGTAAATAAGTAGTTAATAATGATAAAATGGGACTTTTATACTAAATTTTATCTATTTTGGCCAGGCAAATAGTGTGTAACAATTAGCTTACTGGTTGGTAGATCAACTATTCTCGGTTAGATTCCCGGTATATGTCTGGAATTTTTAACCTGTTGTTTCATTCGCTTCATCTTGGTCGTTAATTTACATTTAAGGCAAGTCTGTCATCGTAGTAATAAAAAAAATTTTATAGTTGTGATTTTCCAAAATGGGCGTTCGTACTCCTTTGGGGATTAATAGAAGACTTATGTAGGCACTGGATGAAGAAACAGGAAAAGTTATTTCGAAAGTGTTAAAAATTTAAATATCTTTAGCTTAAATACAGGTGTCCCATATAAAATGCTACCCATCAATCACTCATCCATGAAATTTCAAAAGTCAAGCATACTCCCCTACTCGTTACTGAAATGGGCTCGTCCAACATCTGAACATCGTGGCGACGCAGTAGAACACTACCGATAGTAACAACAATGCAATCATAACGTTCAGTGTATTGCTAAAGACATGATGGTGTTTTCGCTAGTTGAACGTGTTTTCATTGTCGAGTCGTACTTCCGTACGAAATCAGCGGTTGCAGTGCAAGATTTGTTTCGCCATAAGTACCCGGATAAACCAGCTCCTAACAAAACATCAGTATTAAGGTTAGTCGCAAAATTTAGAGAGACTAGTTAAGTTAATAACAAAGACACAAAAGATCTGCGTCAGTATTGAATACAGATACAGTCGCTGAAATCAAAGACCGATTACTCGCCTCGCCAAATAAATCGATCAGACGTTTGTCTGCTGAAATTAATTTGTCTAAATCAACTGTTCATCGGGCGACCAAACGATTACAATTACGACCTTATCGCATTCAAACGGTTCATCGACTTCTTGAGCCCAACAAAGAAAAACGGCTACAATATTGTCAACGGTACGGTCGATTTCTGCGCGAGGTTTCTTAAACATTTTATTTACAGTTGACGTAAGTTACATAGATTCATTCCAGAATTAAATCTTGCGCACAAATTTTGTCGCAAAATTATATTTGTTTACTTACAATTTAACGAAGGGTTGTGCGTAAAACCTAAAAAATTGTGGTTAATAACATTAATTATTTTGTATTTTACAATAATTTTCTTATAGATCATTAGAAGTACAGTTCTGGACCATTTTCATTAAATCTTTCTACCGATTCGATTTTTATTGTTTGAATTTTCTCACAGTCTTATTTATCAATTAATATAAATTTTTTGAAATGATATTTCCATTTTCTTTTTAAATGGATTAATACAAACAAGTCTTTTTGAAAGGCGAAGTCAGGATAGTTATATTTTTTATTTCATTCCATATTTCTTTTCAAAATGTTTGAAAACGTTTTCTAATTGTAATTTAAGTCATATATACATGAAATAAAAATTAAAGGAAAGAATTTTGCACATAGAGATCCACCCTCTCGATTTCTTAAAATCAACTCTATTTCATATAACGCTTTCATAAATTTAATCGTTCGATTTAGTCTGGATCAAAATTTAGAAAAATTGGAATGAAAAAATTATAAACGTGGTTTTTGTTTAAATTGTAGAAGATTCTGCTTTATGCAAAGTACCGATTGTTTTCCTGTTGCCTTTTATATTAATAGATGTTGCTAAGTCTTATGATGTTTTCAATTTTTGGAGAATCAAGAATTGCTGTTCATCGCACAAATGTAGAACATATATATACATATATATATATATTTTTTTTTATGTATAAGATTATATAATATAAATTTACGATATTTCTTTTAAAAAAAAAGAAAATATTGAATAAAATGTGTAATAAATTAAAAAGTACATACTTACAAAAACTTTATTTTTCAAATTTAATTCATAAACGTTGCTATCAGTCAAAATGAATTCGATGTCAATGCCTACAAGTTTAATTTGAAATAAAACAGAAACACAATAATACAGAAACTAATATAATAATGTACTAATATAATATGAAACTAATATAATATGATTTTATAATATAACTAATAATAACTGCCATGATTATTTATGCTATTGTCGATCCTGTTTCAAAGACATGAAAATTATTATAAAGCGATTTTGTGATTTGTTTACGAAATACATCTTTATAATAAAGTTTAGCCCCTCCTTTTCGGCAATAAAAGATTATATTTCATAATATTTTATTACAATTTTTAAAGAGAAAGAAAGTAATGGAGTGAAAGAGAAAGAATTGAAGTGTAAGATAAAGAGAGAGTCGGAGGACCACGTCTGGTGGCTGTCTGCTGGGTCGTTGACTGCAGTAAGCGACGAGGAATAACAGCTGACGACCTTGGACATTTTAATGTCCAGGCCGACCCTCGTGCACAATGGCACCGGTCCGTGGGATTGTGTTACGCCGAGTCCTGACATGACGATCCACCGTTTGCTCTGCTCGCATGGAAAACACAACACGATGTGTTTTAGTGATGTAACTTAAATCAGGCCAAGTATGAAACCGTAGAATAAATATACAGCTTCAGTAAGATCTTAATATAAAATTATAAATTAGTTTTAAATAAATCATCTTAACTGCTTAGTTTTTTCTTTGGAATTGTTACACGATCGCGTAGATGATTTTATTTAAAATAATCGTTACGTAGATCAGCAAAACCATCTAATTGAAATAAGTTTGTTAAAATACTAAATCTGTTAAAATACTATATACAATATTAATCTATATTTTTCTTATGAATTTCTGTAATAAAAACAATGAAATTTCACCCTAAATTTAAATTAATAAAACAAAAATGTTAAAATTACATTATCGAATGTCTTTTCTAGGTCTATAAATGCCAAGTATTGGTTTTTTTTTTAATCTTCCTTCTACTATTAATCTGAGCGCTAAAATTGCTTCCCTTGTCCCTATACATCTCCTGAAACCAAATTAGTCTTCTAACACTTCTTTCACTCTCCACTCAATTTTTCTGTACAGAATTCTAGTTAAAATTTTTGATGTATGACTAGTTAAGCTAATTGTTCTGTATTCTTCACATTTATCTGCTCCTGCTTTACCAATAATATGATATTATTTGTCAATATCAGTTTAATTGATATTTAATCCTTATTCCTAATTGTCCTTTAATTCTTCTGACTAAATATGGCAAGATTTAATTTATTTATCCTAAGAAATAAATTAAATCATCCTAGTATATTTATCTAATTTAGATACTAAATTAAGATGAACATTTTTCAGGTTTAACTCAAAAGCAATATTCTGACACAAAAAAAATTATGTAGAATATTTTTTTTTTTAAATTCGATTACAGTACATTTTATTTTAAGATTAAATTTATAAAATTATACCTGAGTTTGAACTTGCTTTTGTTTGATTTAGAACAACCTTCTACGTTGAATACTGATGGAAGCGCTGAGTGTTTCGCTGTTGAAAGTAGTGACTCCGTCACACGTGTACAAGCATCAACAACATGAAATCTTACACATAAACGTTAAAGGGTGAAACTAGACACACTTTAGCAAAATCTAAATACACAAAACACACTAAAATATTTAAGTGCTAAATGTATAAATACCATTCAAATTACACACACACATCAAACAGTTCATACCGACAAAAAGCCACCAATTTAATTCGAACATCAGTTCAACATTCAATCACGCACAATCTTAATTCTTCCAATAATATACTGATAATTCTTTTCTGCACTTTCTCTGAAAAAATTTTAACTTATATCAAGTGAAAACCTGCTCAATCTCTTTCGAGGCTCGATTAACTTAAATGATGTTTACATAATTTTGGCGTCTGAATAAAGTGTATTGTAATCGGTTGATATATTTTTCAGTATTTTTTAAACACGATATTTCATGGATATCTTAAATAAGGTTAAAATGTGCCAATTACCTGGAAGAATCTGGAAAATCACCATAATGTCAAAGAAATTTTTTTTATTTTCAATTGAATTAATAAACTTATATTTTATGATTTCTGATACATATATTTTTTACTTACTTTTAAAAAAAATAAACTTCAAATAGAAAAATCGAAATTTTATACTCTTAAATTATTATTTGATTGAACTGTTGCTAATAACTTTTATTTTTTATTACTATTTCTATTTCCTTTCAATTTTATTAGAATACAACTATCGCTTTATAAAGATATCATTTTCAAGTTTTCAGTGAAATTTGATCAAGTCTTAAATCTCAGATGTTTTCTTGATTTTAAATTGTATTAATATAATAGATATACAGTGTTATTAGAAATGTATTTTTTTTCTCTAAATATTCTAACATGAATGAATTTTAGCTTTAAATTAAAAAAAAAAAAAAATTAAATAATTTTATCTTCTATATACGTTTTTGATTTGTCATCGTACAGTTCCGCATCTTTTCGTCGATAAAATAATAATAATGTCAATAGTAATAATGGAAATAAACGACAATAACATACAACTCACAGTAACAACTACAACAATAACAATAATGGCAACAGCAAACAATAATAATAATAATAAATGTTAATAATAAACAAATTATAATAATATGGTGAAGTGTATTTCCATCTCACCCAGCTCCTACCCGGTTATGGGGAATTCTTGGCGTACTTATACCGATTCAAACGAAGAGAATAACCTCGCTGCAGATTCTGTGGGTTGGTTGATACGCCTGACACATTTTATGTTTGCCACAGACGGGATGTAACAAGGAGACTTCGGAACTTAGATTGCCTCACTCCTGAGAACACAGTAAACTATATGCTTAGGGGCCTGAAAGAATGGGAGGCAGTATCCAAATTGGCATCGGACATTCTGAAAGTTAAGGAGGAGGAACACAGGGATAACAGGCAAACAAGGAAGACTATATGAAGTTAGATCGAAAGAGAAGACCTCCAATGTCTGACCGGTGAGTGAGGGGGTGACCGCAGCCTTCTGCGGAGCCGTCGTTCGTTCGCGTTGCACGGATGGGCGACGGATAAGAAGCACGGAGACTATGGGTCCCCCGCACTCGAAGGCACCTCCAAGGCTGCGTAATGCATAACTGCGCATCCGGCCCCGGGAGGGGAGTTGGTGAGGTGGAGGTTTAGTCGGTAGGGCGCAGGTATATATACGCACTTTCACTACATCTAGCGGAACTTCTTAGCCAGTCAGACACTCAGTGCCAGTCAGTGCGTAAATGGCATTCCTCCCGTCACCAGGAAGAAACAAAAAGAGAAAACAACAATAATAATAGTACTAATAATAATATCTCAGTGATTACATGCAAAACAGAATTTAATGTAATCGTCAGGATTTATTCCCAGGTAGATAAATAATCAAAAGCAGAATTCAGTCCCACTGAGAAAAGACATTAGTATGACTGCTAGTCTTAACAATTTTAACCACTAGTCTTGTATTAACAACAGTACAATAAACGAGACAAGTATAACGATTTTTTAACTGCAAATACTGCAAATCACTGCAAATACCTTTGCTATTTACAAATAAAATTTCCCTAAAAATTTATGAATGAAATTTAGTACATTATCTCTTTCACTTATAGTCTTACAGTAACTCACCGAACCATTCCTTGTTTTCGTGTACTGGAATTACTTAAGACGTCACCTTAATCGCGTCGAACTCGCATAATAACTCCTCTATCGTAGCACCCCCGCAGACTCTCCACTCGGAATATTCTTGCTTCAAACTCGCGTAATAACGTCTCATGACACGTCACACGAGGCAGGTTCTTCGCGCGGCTTCAGACACGTCGCCGTGTCGTGGTCTCCACCACATTTCACACAGAGCTGTGTCCTGCGGCAATAGTTCGACGAGTGGCGGAACTTTTTGTAATCTGTGGCATTGGGGCAGACCCCCCCCCCCCGAGACACAAATGCGGTCACCTTAATTCTACAACAGAATAAATTTTACAGGTCATAAATGCCCCTGGTGGCTGGTGTTCGTTTTAAGGCGACGAGGCACGTGGGGATCTCCCTTCTGTCCCTCGTCGTCAGCTTTTTAACTGAAAATCCCTCGTAACCGAGCGAGGTCAGCTCCTCTTTTACCACTTCCGGGGTGGCCCCATAAGGGATGCTCCGGATAACCACTGAGCTCCCTGTCTTTAGGGAGCTGAAAGGAGTGAAAGGCGACTCCCATGGAATGCAGAAAACTCTGTACTTCCCTGAAGTCGCCTTCGCTGCTTAGCTGCAGCCTTACAGAGAGCCCGGTAGTTTTGGCTACCAGACGCCCTCTTATAATGGTGGAGATTGCTCTCGCCAGCGTGGGATTTTCTCCTGCCTAGTAACCGGAGGTTCGAGGAATTTCCATCGCTAACCTCCATGGTGGCACCAGCCGTTTCAGAGCTGCCTCTCGTAGTGTTCGGCTCCTCGGACGGTTGATCACTCGTGATTACCGACCTACGCTTTAGACGTTCTATCGTGGATACCAGTGGTTGGGTTTCAATTAACCACCCGCTCAGAAATTATCGACCTGAAACTATACAACACTACACTTCATTTACACTCATACATACATATTATCCTCATTCAGCCTTGAAGTGATCCTGACAGTGGTTTGAGGCTAAACAGAAAAAGTACGTATCTATATATATATATTTATATATATATATATATATATATATGTACGTATAAAATAATTGAATAAGTCGCAGATCTAGAGGGATAAATTTATAACATAGTAATCTATAACGAAAGAAAGAATTTTATTTGGATTTTTAGGATCTATAAAAATAAAGTTACCGAATATTTACCTACACTACGTTATGGGTGTGAAGGTTGTGTCGTGTATCTTTTTGATTTA
Organism: Lycorma delicatula; assembly: GCF_047948215.1. NCBI lineage: Eukaryota > Metazoa > Arthropoda > Insecta > Hemiptera > Fulgoridae > Lycorma > Lycorma delicatula. Next base: position 211,495,323 of record NC_134457.1, read on the forward strand.
TTTATTACAACTTCTAAACGAGAAGATGCAATCACCTAGAGAAAAGACGATTTATGATGACTTATGACTTTGATGATAAAATCCAGGCAGGATTTTTTTTAATAGAATAAGATTACCGATTATCACTGAAATATTTAGGGGGAAATATCTTAATTATATCTTTAATTTCTTTTTATAATAGGTAGATTTCATTAAATTAGCAATATTCTCAAAAATCTTGAAAACAAAATGAAATAAAAGAATTTACAAACCGTCACACTGACATAGCTAATTTTTGAAAGAGCATTAAAACACTTATGCAGTATTTTATGTAACTTGGGTTGTAAAAAAGGTTGCCTTCCGTGATAACGATAAAGCATAAATCAGTGACAAAATTATTTCCTTTTAATACATAGTTTAATTTTTAAATAATTTTTATCACTGACTCGTTCGAATACAAAAAAAAAAATCGTTAGAACGTACAAAAAAATTAGTTACAAATGTTATATCAAAACGCGTTGATTGATAACTTATAAACTAAAATTATTCCATGCAAGCCATTTAAAAATAGCACCGCATATTCAGGAGCAAATGCACACACGTACAGATGCGCGCGCACACAACACACATGCAGCCACACAAACAAAAAAAACTCTTTCCGATATAGGAGATTGTACCAATCACTGACTTAGGCTGTTCATGACCAGTCGTGTAGTCTGGCAGGAATCCAACCCTTTGCTCCCGTTAGCTTTAGAGCCAACCTTCTATAGTGGAAGATCTAATCTCGTATTATCTCATTTAACACTGTGATAACTTCGTGAGTACATTTGAAAAAATGGATTTGTTTTTTTTAGGTATTTAGTATTCTGTTGGTTTTTTTGTTGTTTTTTTAGTTGACAATTGTATGTATACGTATGACTAACATTAAATTAAAAATTAAATAGTATAACAGTTTCAATATTTTATTCACAAAGAAAAATAAATAAATATATATATATATATATATATATATATATATATATATATATTACAGCGAAAAAATCTATACATAAAAAGTCTTACCTGAAATTTTTAGAAAATTATAGAATACGATAAAAAACAACCTTACTAAAGGATTTTAAGAAAATAATGTAATAAGGTTTACGATTAAATGAACAAAAATGTATTGGAAACGTTTTTATGAAACATTAGTTTCAATTAATGGGTGTCCCATATAAAAGATGTCCCATATAAAACGCAACCCAACCTTATATTGGTAGGTATTGAAATAATAAAAAGGCATGTGTAAATGAAAATGTAATTTTTATTATTACCATCCATTACCTTACATTTCGAGTAAATGTTGGAAGTGGCTGCCGTCTTCTTGAATACAAGCTTCAATTCTTTTTACAGCGTTTCTTGCAACTTTTTTCAAAGTTTGTGGCTGGGTATTTAATGCAGCTTGTTCAATATTGACTTTCAATCGTTCAAGTGTTCCTGGTTTGTTGCTGAAGGCTTTTTCTTTGAGGTAACCCCATAGAAAAAAATCCGCCACAGTCAAATCTGGAGATCTTGGTGGCCACAAGCCTCGACCGATAACACGATTACCAAAGAATTCCTCGACGAAATCAGAAGTTGAACCTGCGTAGTGCGATGTCGCACCGTCATGTTGTAGCCAGCAGTGTCTGTCTTCCTCTTCCAAGAGTGCGATGAACTGAAATAAAATATCCTGATATCGTTCTGCATTAATGGTGTACTCGAAAAAAATAGGACCGATTATTTTATTCCGCGATATCGCGCACCACACGCCCAACTTCTGCGGGTGTAATTGTTTTTCGTGATAAACGTGGGGATTTTCAGCACTCCAAATTCTACTGTTTTGGCTGTTTACGTAGCCGACCAAATGAAACCGTGCTTCATCTGTGAAAAATAACGAATCCATAACGTTAATTACCTCACGCAGAAATCGTCGGAACCGTTGACAATATTGTAGCCGTTTTTCTTTGTCGGGCTCAAGAAGCGTTTGAATGCGATAAGGTCGTAATTGTAATTGTTTAGTCGCCCGATGAGCAGTTGATTTAGACAAATTAATTTCAGCAGACAAACGTCTGATCGATTTATTTGGCGAGGGGAGTAAACGGTCTTTGATTTCAGCGACTGTATCTGTATTCAACACTGACGCAGATCTTTTGTGTTCCTTGTTATTAACAGAACCGGTCTCTCTAAATTTTGCAACTAACCTTAATACTGATGTTTTGTTAAGAGCTGGTTTATCTGGGTACTTATGGCGAAACAAATCTTGCGCTGCAACCGCTGATTTCTTACTGAAGTACGACTCGACAATGAAAACACGTTCATCTACTGAAAACATCACTTGTCTCTGGCAATACACTGAACGTTATGATTGCATTGTTGTTACTATCGGTAGTGTTCTACTGCGTCGCCGCGATGTTCAGATGTTGAACGAGTCCATTTTAGTAACGAGTAGGGGAGTATGCTTGACTTTTGAAATTTCATGGATGAGTGATTGATGGGTTGCGTTTTATATAGGACACCATGTATTTTAAGATAAGTTTTCGAATTAGAGAAAATTGATACCTGGATTTGAATTTATTTTCTCTGTAAAGTAGATTTATAAGAAAGCTAACTATTGTAATGGATATTATGAATAAACTTTCGGAAAATTTGGACAAATCTTCGCATTTCGCATCCCCCTGACCTCATAACTACCGTCAGTTCAAAAGTGTATATATATATATATATATATATATATATATATTTTTCACTTTTTTGTGAACACTATAACTTCCGTAATTTTGCGCCAATCACTTTCAAATTGATACATAAAATATGACGACCCAAAATTTCGGTTGATTTCGTTAATGAGTAAAATCGGACCATGGGGGTGGAAATGGGGGAGCTCTTTCGAAAAAACAAATTATAGCTACAACTTTCATATTAAGTAAAATATCGAATTTGTTTAAAGTTCATACTATTCTTTGGATAAGGGCCTAAAACCTATCCAAGAAAAGTTTTTTTGATATCACCATTGGCTCAGAAGATGGAAGAAATGATGTTTCGAAGACAAAAAATCATACTTCCCTTAATTGGCGCAGTATCGAATCGGTTTTAAGTGGTCATTAGTCCTCTAAACATTATCTTAAACTTTTGTCTGTAACAACTTTTGATATGACCAACCCTTGCGGCAAGGGATGACCAAAGTTTTGCTGGAATTGTAAGATGGGGCTTGTCATATGTTAAACATGTGAAAATTTTTTTCACATGCAGCCATTGTCGTATTGAGTAAATTTGAGGTTTTTCTTAACTTTAAGGTGAAAATCTTTTGTACCCCCTGCTTAGCACCGGGGAAATCTACCTCCGCCTTCCGGCGTGCCAAAAGGGATTTTTTTTATTTCGACTAATTTAGAACATCATTTCGACTAATTTTAAATAGAAAAACTCACACGAAACAATAAATTTATTTAACATGATTGATAAAAAATGCTAGACTACGACAAAATACCTTTTTTATTTTTCAATTTAGTCTCTAAAACTACCGTAAAGTATTATATCAGAAGATGAATAAGGTTGATATGTATCAATGTAAATCTTGAACAGTCTCAGATCGACCGTTCCTGAGATGTACGATTAATTGAAACCCAACCACCGAAGGACACCACCAAAAGTTAGATAAAATTTAAGAAACTACTGGTGAATGAGATTACGTTACCAGTGAATCGACGACAGAACCGATACTTCGCTTAGTTTTTCTTAAATTGATTTTCTATTCTGATACTATATATGCTCGAAAAAATTGCACTTATATGGAAATTTATAGAATAAAAAAAGAAAATCTTTTGAGAATTTATTTCAGTAATTAAGTGAAAAATTAAAAAAAATATATATTTACGGTCTATGAAATTATCCCCCGAACTGCTTTAGAACACCAATTTATATGCAAACGGGTCAAAAATTAGCCGTTTGCATATAATAGGGCCTTTGGTAAAGGTCGATCAACCAGGGGAATTTAAAAAAAATGTCATCCACTGATGTGACATATGAAATAAACACTTCCCAACAAAGTCGGTGTTCATAATGGAAAGACTGCTTAAAAAGGTTTATTCTGTTTTATTCTTATTCCAAAGTTAACTACTAATAAAAGCTTTTTTTTCAGACAAGGGATACAGCGAAACAAATTACATGACGTTTTGCATTTGTTTTTTAGCAAATTATTTGTTAAACGGAAAACTAATCTCACAAAACACAAGATCCGACCACGCGACTACCTACGAAAACCAATTTATGTTAATCCATTTTATCAACGATAAATTTCTGTTTAGAGAAATTTTTAGAATAGGAAAGTTGATGATAAAATTCAACCAAACATTTAAATTAATGTAAATAATTAGAACATTAAGAAATTTTAAACTACGTTATATTCTAACCAGCAAACAGGGGTACCAATTTGAAAGACTAGATTTCACGATTTGAATTCTTTGATTTATTTTCAATTTCTCGGCTATAGCTCTATAACTTCTGTGGGAGGATAACCATAAAGCCAGAGTATAACGATCAGCCAAAATTTTGGTATCGGATTTTTTAATGACATCGTTTTAAGACTCCGTTAGTCCAAAAAACATATAAAAAGGTTAAAAAAATTCCCAAACAACCAAACGTGAGTTTATTCTGTATGTTGATAGATATTTCCTGATTGACTAATTCTTCAAAAAAGGCTAAAATATTTCTGTATATGAAGCATTGTTGGGATTAAATTTTGGACAAAATTAAACAGGGGAAGGTATAGTATTTTTGACCCACCGGGTTTGTCCAGTGGTGAACCCGTCATCGCAAATCAGCCGATTTCGAAGTCCAGAGTTTTAAGGTTGAAATCCTAGTAAAAACAGTTACTTTTATACGGATTTGAATGCTAGTTAAGCATAACTGCTTAATTTGGGTCTCAAAAATTACAATAAGGCTTCTTTTTATTAGAAGAGCTGAAATCCGGGCGAAATCTTTCTCTAGCCGTAATTTGAAAACAACGCGTTTATAGACCTACGCTTATGTAAGATTTTTTTTCATTATTTCCATCCGTAAAACGTCCTGAAAGTTTCTCCGTTTCTTTGTGGGATACTCTGAATAGCGACAAGTCAATTCCACCTAAATGCAGATCATATTCAGCTCTACAAACGATAACTTCACGCTGTTCAATACAAAAATTAGCTGTATAATTAACAATTTTTCTCAAAAAAAAAAAAAAAACTTCTGATTTGTATTACAGATCTTTAAGTGTCACAGCGATAAGAAAAAATCTGACAACAAAGTTGTAATATTTATTTATTCTTTTTAGTGAAAAAATAATAATTCATGAAATAGGCCGAAAAAGTCTTAAAAATTCCAAAAAATCGATGTTTTTATACTCACTCCCTCACCCCCAATATTGCCTCCAAAGAATTTTGTTTTGGGTCACTTGCACTACTACATACCTAGAAAGATGTAAAAAAATTCGGTGAAAAAGTATGCAGTGAATAAAAAGATATTTTTTCGATTTTTAGGGAAGGGATAATTTTGTGCAATTTTTTTTTTAAAATGGTAAGGTAAGTATGCACGTATCTACTGAGATTAATATAAAGTGGGAGTTATTTATGTAAAATTAAAAAAATAAAAACTCTAAAAAACTATTTACTCCACCCACCGGCTGGAGATATTGACCCCAAACGTTTACCAAAAAATTACCCCAATTACAGGAGTCTGTTTACAAAATTTCATCAAAATCGGTTTATCCAGAAAAGGCGTTTTCCCCCCTCTCCCCTGAATCGGATTTCACAGTGAATCATAAAACAATCCGGGGGACTGTCCTTTTATAAGCCGGCTGGATCTTAGCTATTAATGCCTGCCTGTCACACAAAGAGTAGGGTTACCAGGCCCGACTATGTCGTTCCTGTTTCTCCACCTTAGGAGCCGGGACTCGGTCTTTATGCCTTGTTTGCCTCAAAGGAGATCACCCAAAAAAGCATTCTCGCCGCGCCGGAACTACAGTCTTTTCTACAAGAGAATGAGAGAGTCCCTATGTCTCATCACTACTACCCATCTGTGCATGCACAAACGAATAGCAGCTCAGCAGGAAGCTGTCCCTCATCCCCTCATTGTCCACTGTGAAGTTCAATGTCCCGTTTCAAACGAGCATCAGTCATCCGGTCAATGGTTATGAAGCTTCAAACATACCAACACAGATACGTACGTACGTACGTACGAATATTCCCCCCATTTGTTTGTTTTTTAGAGTCCCTGGACCATGTAACGTAAAAAGATGCATGTAAAATGTAAAAAAACCGACACCCCATTTTTTGACTATTACCATTTTTTCCCCCTTCGTCTAGCGTACTGCAGAGCTACAAAAATGCCAGGAAAGTAAAGTTAGGGTCAAATAATGTAAAGAAAGCAAATAAATATATTTCTTTACAATTGTACCAGTTTTTACGGGAAATAATGTTTTATATACATTGTCTGAAATCAATAACCAATTTAAAATACCTTATTCTGATAATCTCTACTTTCAATAACCTTTACTCTATCTAATTCCAGAAAAAATATAAATAACTCTTTTTTGCATTGTATTTCAATATTTTCTTTCTTAGGGTTCTATTCCATTTTTAAATTACGTAAACTATTATCAATATCTACAAATGGTAATACAATTCAAACCCTAACTTGAGTGCAGAAGGAGATATCTGATCAATCAAAACAATTTTTTTTAATGTAGCCATTTTTTAATAAAAGTTGTATGTTTAGTTCACGATCATAATACACTTCTTATTTTTATATAGTATGTTTGGCTAAAAGCAGAGAAATTTTGTAAGCATATTCTAGTTGTAAAAATTCTCTCAAAAGATATAAATCAACTCTAAACTTAATATAAAGTAGCAAGCAAAGGTCAATATAAATAAGTAAGCAACCACTTAAATATGTAAGTTTTAATAAGAAAGGAATTTTCTGGTTGAATAAGACGAATTTTTAAATGTTTTCGTATTATTTGATATTACCCAAAACAAACATTATTACAGCTCAAGACATCAAACATCTCATTCCACATATATAGACGAAAAGAAGAAGAGAAGTATTTTCTTGTTTCCTTTATTACTAAACTGAATGTACTGTTATACGCACATCGGCATATCAACCACAATGAAATTCATGACGTAGTCATTCCTGCAATGATAATCTGTATTCAAAGGACAGCCTGTATATTGAGCACATTTACTTTCAGAGTAAGCGCCCTTGACTAATGTTTATAGTACCGTGTGAATGAATATCGGGGTTTTAAAGCTATGTAATATTTCTCAACTTCGACGTTCACTAATTATTTACACGTAAAATGAAAAAGCAACTCAATTCAAACAATTTTAGTGCAGTTTATTTGCTCAAGCTAATAAACTGTACCTTCCGCTTGAAAGAGCTAATAGCAAAGACGACGAACCCCCAACAGAATGCGTTCTGTGTTTTGCAGTTTGCAAAGTGTGAAATTGTAATTAACGTACAACGAGCGTTGTGTTTGAAGTTCCGTTGTGATCTGCCGAATGAAAGTAACATTCGTAGATGGTATAAACAATCTGAAACCACTGGCTTTATTTGTAAAGGGAAAAGTACAGGACGACTGAGTATGTCCAAAGACAGTGTTCAACGTGTAAGAGAGTTTTTGTGTTTAGTCCTAAAAAATCCGTTAGGAAGGGCAGCCGCGAATTAGCAATTCCAGTGACGTCTGTGTGGATGGTTTTAAGGAAACTTACAACTGCTTCCATTTGTTTACAACTTTTACAAACTTTAAAGCGTAGATTACGGTTTGCATGCTAGCTTCGGAAATGAAATGATGCACCGTGACGATGAAGAGTTTTTTTATCGTGTCGTATTCGGTGGCAAATCGACATTTAATGTTAAAGGAAAAATAAACACTGATAATGTGCGTATCTGGGAATTAAAAACTTCTCACAAAATATCGCAGTGTGAACGAGACTCCCCAAAACTGAATGTTTTTTTTTTTTTTTGCCGTATCCCGACGGAAAGTATACGGCCTGTTTTTTCCACGGAAGCAAATGTGTCTGGATGAACTATCTTGATATGCTACAACTATGGCTCTTTCCTCAGCTACAATATGAGCCAAAGAAATTTATTTTGTAACAACATAGTGCGCTTCCTCATTGTTATAACGCTGTACATGACTGGTTGAATGAAATTCTCCCCGACCGTTGGTTTGGTTGCCGGGGACCGGATGACAGTACTTGTTTGCCACGATCGCCCGTTCTGACCCCGTACGAAGTTTTTCTTTGGAGATTTATAAAGGATCAATCGTATGTGCCACCGATACCAGATGACCTACCCTACTTGAAATAAATGATTAAAGCTGCTGTCGCATCAATTACTCTAGGCTTGGTGATTAAACTATGGGATGAGATCTCCTATCGGCTGAATGAGTGCCGTTTGACAAATGGTGCTCATAATGAACAATAAATATAAAAAAAACTGTTCAAGTTTCTCTTTCATTTCACGTAAAATCTATCAGTGTAAGTAAAAATTTAATAAATATTACGTAGCTTTAAAACCCCGATATTCATTTTGAAACACAAGGTATTTAGGTACGCTATATAGATAATTAAAAATGTTTATAAATTCATTCTAGACAGATTTTTTTAATTTTTACAATCTTTTACTTCCGTATTTTACTTTATACGATATTCTTCCGATTCCATATGGAAAAAATAAGACGTTCAAAAACCGTTTACAAAAATACAAAACCCAAGACTAAATACGCATTTTGACTGTTAAAAAACTATCATCAGCAGTGTCTTCAAATTAGTAAAGATGAATATGAATATATAAACAAAATATGGAATTTATTCTATATGAGATAATTTTTAAATTATTTTATTTATAAAATAATTTAAAATAACATTAACAATAAAAAGATTACAAATTAATTAAAAAATTAATACTTGAGAAATAATACAAAAAAAAAAAATATATTAATTTTGATTTTATTCAAGTTTACTTTTCGTTTATTATTCTGTTTGTAAAATAAGACATAATAAATCCATTTTTAAGTAAATATAATTTTTGTATAGTATTATTTACATACATAAGTAGACACACTTTTTGTATGGTTTCTTATCTATTAATTGATTTTCTCTATTTTTAATATTTGTTACACATTATTTAATTTATTTTAATTTGTATTTTATATTGAAATTTCAAAGTATTTTTCTTATCTAAATAAATAAATTACTTTATTAATAACTAATTACTTAATAATCTCTAAATTAATCAATATTAATTACCTAAGTTCCCATTAATAATTTTTCTACATCTGATGGTGATGGTAAAGGCAATGCTCAATTGTTTTACTAATTTATTTCTTTACGGTTTTTTAAAAGTTTTCAAAAAAAATTTGGTAAAATTTCATAATCATTTTATAACTTGAATAAGTATAATATTTTTTACTAAAAATAGTTTACGTAAAAATTCTTCTTGAATTACAGAATTTAGTTCTTATTGTTGAGACTATTAAAAGGGTCGGTGTACTGTACTCTGTGCGCTTGTCATTGTTACACTTTTATTCCGATGACTTCTGAGAAAGCAGTACAGTTAATTAGACGCCCAGTGGCGATCGACAACTCAAAACAAGCAAAAACCTAATTGTTTGCGCTGCATTCAAACCAGGTCACAATTTTCAATTTCCGATCCACTGATCGAACTAAGCCTTGCGCTGTAACAACTCAACACCTCAGGCAGTCTAATTATTATAACTGTATTAATAATTTTATATAATAATAATTATCATCATTATTAATAATAATAATGAAATAAAAAGAAAAATTTTTTTTTTTCTAAAATGCATCTGTAAAACTGAGAAAAATAAATTACAAAACCTTAATAAATATTCCTTGAAAATTATACCATACAAGTACTGATAAATTATTTCGTATGGAATATGTATGAATAATTATTCAAACCTAATAAGCAGGTAGCACGTAATAATGCAACAATTAAATTTTACAAGGTTTAATAACAACAATTATTATTAATAAGTTTAATTATCTATTTATTTAAATTTACAACGCGATGCATTTTGGTTACTAGTAGCCAACCTTTACGTTATCATCACAGTTTGCTGTGGTTTGCATAGGTCGCTTAAGGGACGTCATTTAAATTCCAGAATGAATAATTATAGATAGCTGGCAAGGTATTGTAGCAAATTTGCATAATAACCTGTGTTGTAGTGCAAGCTTGTCAGACCTAGAACCTCGGCCCAACTTCCCCTCCCACAATTACACCCCTCCTTTACCTCTAACTCGGTGCGTATGCATAAAAAAATAATAATAAAATAAATCGAACATAAAAACTGAAAAAATTTGTTCTTTTTTATATATATATATATATATAAAATAATGGATTTCTAAAAAGTAGATAACGTACGTTTAATCCACTTACCACGTAACTTTTATTATTATTTTTCTTGTTTTTTTTTTTTGTTTGTTTTTTTTGTAGATGTAGGGTCAGCATCATTCTTGTTATTAATAGCGGATAAACTCGAAATTTTTTTTTTAAATGATATGCATAAAAACCACTTCAGCTGTCTTTGTTCACTTTGGAAAGAATATCCCAGAAAGTTGAAAATTTAGTTAAGTTGCCTCAATTAACTAAAATAAATGAAACCGAGTTAATAATATTGAATAAAAAAATGTATAAATTTTTAAAATATAATTTATTCCATATTTAAAAGAAAATAATAAATCGTAAAATTACTCTTTTTTCGAATACACTTCATGGTAGATAATTTTTTTGAATAATTCATTAAAATTTTAAAAATCGTTTTGATTTTAATTTGAATAATTCAATCTTATTCTATTGTACATTTAGTTGTGTTTTTTTATCTTTGCCAATGAATATGAAGGTTAATAATTTGTTTTATAATAAAGGTTAATAATTTGTTTTATAAAAGTTGAGGTCGGTCTTTTATCCGATATAATTTTGACTACTTGTTAAGTCTAACTTACGCTTTTACGAAAGAGCAAAAAAGATTTTAGACCCAGTTAAATGCTTAATAGTTAATTTTTTCTCATTTTCCTTATCAAATTTATGTGTTTTTAATCAATGGTTTAGAGGTTATTAGTAACGTTTCTAGTAATAGCTATTTCAGTCAGGAATAGTAATCTTTAAACATTATAAAACTCTTACCTCCATTTTGAAAACTTGAAAGATATTTAAATTAATTAAAAGTAACGATATATATATATATATATATATATATATATATATATATATCAACATTGAGGACATGCAGCGATTAGAAAACAAAGTGCTTTTAGGATCATAACGGAGGCGCCGTGATTTGTAAGGAATAATGAGATCCGCGACTAAGGATTCCATTTTTTCGTGACGAAATCCATAGAGTAAGCACAGACTACATCTCTAGACTAAATACACATTTGAACCACTTAGCGATGAATCTGTTGGACAATACTGAGGACATTAGACGACTAAAAAGGTTCCACCTGTTAGTCCTGGGTGATATATGAAGGCAGGATATCAAATCCATATACCGGGATGACAATTATGATTCAATTATTCATGATAAGACTGACTACTATATCTATCGTCTCAGATTTTTACGTTACAGTTGATTACATTATATTTATGTGGTAATACGTAAGGTGAGAATTTGACTATACTTTGAAATTATTTGACTTGAATGGTACATAAAGGATTGAGTATTAATTGTGCTGTATTCAGTCGTACTATCTATTAACCGTACCATTTGTTTAACTATGGATCATTTTGATGTCGGTTGTTAAGTTTGATTCTGTTATCTCACTTATTATTATCATTTTTTATTATACTTATTGTCCCACTAACATTCTTGTTGAAATTTCTTGTTACTTTAATTTTGGTGATACATTACTTTTATTTGTTCTATATTTATCAATGTAGTGATTCTCTCTCATTATCTGTTGTTCGTGAGAAGTAACCTATATTGTAAAAGTGTATTCAACGAGGAGTATCATTGGATAATCTTCATGGATGTTATAATTTGTCAATCGATTTACTTATGGTTTTAAAGTGTGTAAGAAACCTATATTAAATAAAGCGCAATATCACATAATAATATATATATAGACCACATAATAATATAAATCACATAATAATACAGACTGTATTATAGACCGCTACTTATCGACAATGCGCGGCTAATCGTTTATTTTATATATTGTTCTCACTGGCAAGAAATATATCAAATTTCTATTTATAAATATCAATTCATTGGCCACATAATAGTGATTGTTTTTCATTATTATATACATTTTTTTATTCTTTTTATCAAAAAGAACACACCAGATTTTTTAGCTGTTAAAAAAATTCCTGACTGAAATACAACTATTATTAAAAAATAGGTTATAGGAGAAAATTATTGGTTTGAAATCACTAATCTGTAAGATTGGCTAAAGATTCAGAGAACTGAAATAATAAGTTGCTACTAGGCAATTAATGAAGTATATTAGTTCTTAAATTTTTCTTTAGTTTTTAAAGCCCACCTGTTGCTGTAGATTAAAATTTAATAGTAAAAATTTAAGTGATTTGGAAATAAAACATCCTTACCCTCATTCTTTTTCCGTAAATAAAAAGCGAAGCGATTTATTAAGCTTTAAACTACACAACAAAAATATATCACGACTTCATCATAATTTGGTGTTAACATAGTTTTAAAAAATAATTATAAACAATAAAAATTATTAATTATATATTTTTTTTTAAATATACTACTTATGTTTAAAAAAAGTTATTTAAATATCTGAAAATTTTCACTAAGTCACCATCATCATAAAACCTAACAATATTCACCGTTAAAAACTTTTTTAAAATAAAAACCTATTAAAAATATTTTTAATACACTACTTATTGTGTACTAATTGAAACACCGTCTTTTTGTTGTTTTTTTTTAAATTAAAAATTATATATTTAGAAATATGTTTTTATACGTTTGGTTATGTAAATAAGATTCAATGAACTTGCTAGAGATTTGGCTCGTACATAAGACAAAAGAAATCGACCTTGGCTCAAAATTGCTTAGAAACCGCTCATAAAATAAATTTATTTGAAACTAATACTTTAAATCATGGCTGCAATAAACATAAATTAGAAAGTTTGTAAATTTACATTATAAATAATTGTTACAAAAATAAATTTCTAAGCATTTTTAAATTTGTTTAGAATTTAAAAAAATTATTCTGTCCATAAACACAAATAGTTACCTTATTTAAATTTTTCTAAAAACTAAAATAACATAAATGTTTAATTTTATTTGATAGAATAACTTTCTTAGATATTTAAAACTTAAAAGAATTATTGTGGATCTACCTTATCTTTTTTTTACATAAGGGAAGTCGAACAGCTCGTGTTGGCACGCCAGGTGAAAAAATTAGTGATGAAATAGCATATACTGTAAGGTAATCTGTTACATTTAGCTTACAATCTTCCAAACGAAGTCTTACATTTTTCAATTATTTCCACTTTATCAATAGTACCGTGGGTTTTTTAGAATATTTAAATCGTAAGCTTTAAGCTTGTAATAGGCATATGGATTGGAAATTTTGTAGCAAATTGAAAAGATTTTATTTAAATAAACTATAGCAATAATCCTGACTGAATTAGCTATGCGTGAAAAATGAGTGAAAAACATTCACATTATCTATCACCCAGGTTTACCCTTAGGCCATCCATTTTTGTTTCTTTTCCCATTTTCTGACGGCCTTCTGATTCCAGGGTATCTCAGGCTTTGGAGATGTAATCTACGATCCTCTGCAATAAATCACGGAGATGTTTGGCTGCCGGAAATGATACCGACCCAGATGGTGCGGTGAGCATTGTATCAAAGTCGAGACTTGATGCACTCCCCGCTAAAATGTTTTGGACGGCTAAATTGTTCATTACCCTTTTAGAGATCTCCATACTTTCGGGGGCTTCATTATTACTTGTTAAACATTCTCTTTATCTATCATCATTATCTCTTCCTTCTTGAATCGCTAACGGGGATTTTCTCGATCTATACCTAAACTTGCGTGCATTTGGTTCAGGCTTCCTCCGAGCTATCGCTTAATTTTTCTTCGCCTTGTTCGGAAGCTCATTCCTTGGTGGAGAAGAAATCTTTGCTTTAATAATATCTGCTGCTTTTTGAAACGGCTTTTGGCTGGTTTCTCTATATGGTCAACTTTACAGTTTTTCATTAATGATACGGTCGACCATGTTAGCTACAGCAGGTGCTAGTTCAGAGATTACATCTTTTGGTTTGAAGGAGGCTGCAGAAGATGTAGCAACCTCAGCATCAGATGCAACATTCGGCGATCTACTAAGCACAATCTTTCTAGAATAGAAATAGCTGAAGTATTGTATGGTCTTCACCTCCTGAATTGCTACCTCTTCTTTATAAACCGAACAGATTCTCGATCTCGCAGAGTGGTGCCCATGACAATTGACATAGACAGGTGGATCTCGGCACGGGTCATCAGAATGCAACGGCTCACTATAAACACAGATTTGCTTCTCTTACATCTCGCTGCTGTTTGTGTGAATTTCTGACATCCAAAACATCGAAATTAAATCGGGATGATAGGACTCAGTCTATGAAAACTAGCTTTAATCTTCTGCGGACACTTAAGTTTGTTCAAAGTTAGGACGTGCGACGCGGAGGGTACAACTTCTCCATTGTGACTTGTGCTAATAATCAACATGTAGCAATTCGTTGTAAAAGAAGTTCCTTAATAATTTCGTTCTCTGAGCCTAGTTCAACAATCCGTGCACACTACTACTCGCATCTTCTTGGCTGTGAGTAGCGATGACAATTGCATGTCGTTGGTGGTTTCAACAAATAGTCCGTCCCGTAGCAGTCTTCCTTAACAGGTTGTCTTCCAGCTTCCGTGATCCCTCGAGCAATCACAAAAAGTACTGATCTTAGTAAAATTCCCTTCTTTCCTTATCACTAAATATTTTGGCATCGCTTCACTACCCTTTGGACGAAACTTAGTTCTATCCTTCTTTTCAATAACACTAAACTCAAATCTCCTCCTTCGCTTAGCTTGCGAAGACAAAGGCTCCCCTTGACAAGGGTTTTTACGTGAACCCTTTGCCACAGAAATCATGGAAGTTGAAATTAATTGTCGTCAGTCAATATCTTGGAAGGTGCTGGTGAAGAGGCTGTTGGGCTTGACCCGGATCATTGATCCTACCTGGTTCGCCCAGTCAGCCGCTTCCCCCAAATTTATCCCGAGCCGGGGAGTCAGGTACTGCCTGATCCGCTATACTGACATCCCAGGGCTCGTAATATCATTAAGGGCACCCTTACCAATGGAACAATTTCTGCCAAGAGCTGAAGTGACTGACTGACGCTGAGCAGCACAAGACTTCGGCAGGGCAAGGTCACATCAGCCTACACTCAACTGGGATGAGTGTGGGCTGATGTTGATGTTGGCGGGATATGCACTCTCCATTCGTACTCCGCCCAACGTCGACGTAATAGATTATGGTCATGGCCCCTGCCCCCGCTTCAGGCAGCGAAACCCAGAAGCACCAGCAAGAAACCGAAAACTGA
This sequence comes from Lycorma delicatula, assembly GCF_047948215.1. Taxonomy (NCBI): domain Eukaryota; kingdom Metazoa; phylum Arthropoda; class Insecta; order Hemiptera; family Fulgoridae; genus Lycorma; species Lycorma delicatula. The sequence continues at coordinate 211,510,912 of NC_134457.1, forward strand.
CCACGAAACCGTGGCCATCTCGGACAGCTCGGGCCCACCAATCCCGTACTTACAGGGAGTTCCTGAGCAATACCATTGCCCTGTTGGTCATAATAAATGAAAGTACAGAACAAATATATCGTTTCTCGCCCTTGGCATGTCGTTAAATCCGCTGGACCCCGCGTGCAAGGAGCACGATTCGAAGAACAGGGCTGAAGTGGACAGCATATTGACAGATAGATGGAAAAGAGTAAAGTCGTCCGACGCTAGTATCAGTGAAAAATCTTCCGCTTAGCTGATAACTAATATTATGAAAGCAAAGAGCAAATTCTGTAGAAGAAGCAGCAAACGTAGTATTTGTAAACGCGGTAAAGGCCTCGTCTTACCGGTTGTGCCATACCGGTTGTGGAATCAAGAAGAGAAAAAACGTCAAACGAGGCCAACAAGGAAATCGGCGAAGATGTCACTGTTAGAAAATTTTCCCCGCAGACCTCTATTGAATGTTGATTTGTAGAAATTTGTGCTAAAGTCGGATATCTATGATTTTAGAAGTGTGTTTGTCAGAGACGAGTTATCGGAAAAAATAAATTCGATAGAGTCGGATATTGTTAACTTGAACAACGAAATGAACTCTGGTACGCACTGGGTGTGTTATCTTAACAACCGGAATAAGATCGAGGACTTTGATTATATCGGAAAAGTGAATCGATTATTTCGGAAACGCGTTACTTTCCACATAAATACCATTGCACATAATGGGTTTTTGAAAAAAAACCGATTCAATTGTGACCACCGTCGTAGCTGATCAGATATTTTAACACTTCCAACGAAACATCTTTAAATATAACTACGTACGCAAACAGAAATTAGATTCATTTAACTGCGGAAATTTTTGTTTAGAGTTTCTCTCGAAAAACTTATGTGTTTCCAATCGGGAAAGACTTCGTTCTTTAGTAATGATTTTTTCCTCCCATCAAACTCGAAGAATGCGAATGGGAAATAGGTCAGATCGAATTTATTACTTATCACAATACACCTTATGTCAAGAAAGACAGAAACAAAAAGTTTTATTATGACGAAGACAAGAGTATCAAATTACCCGAAGGCATTTACGAAATCGAAGTCTTACATATGACGTTGAAATATGAAATGACCAAACGAATGTGCGTTAAAGCATAAAAATTAAAAAAAAATGAAACGTCTAAATGCGTCTAGAACCGTCTGTATTATATATCTTTTACAAGATAACTATGAAATTTATGCTGTACTGTTCCTTAAAAGTCGATTTTACTCACCAGAACACAATACGATCAATCAATATTAGGCTTTTATTTAGTCATTTTAGATCTATATAAATTATAATTAGGATTTCCATTTGCACGATGAGCGCCATGCGCGTCACCTGTAACATAGAGGATCGGATTCGGACAGACAAAAAGAACACGTGTTGCAGGAATTGCAGGAATTTTTTTCTAGCATTAAAAGATGTTATAAAATTATAGAAACATCACAAAACGTAGTTTACCTTCCTTTCAATACGTGACAGATCATAATTTCACAGTACATGTTGTGGATCAATTTTAAAGGGAAAATAATTACTGTTTGCCTTCATCTGAGAAAATTAATATAAAATTTAAAAATAGGATTATCAAAGATGAAGGAGGAAAAGGACGAGGACAACAATATAAGAAGGGAGTAACTGTGATCCCGAACAGAAGTCGACAAGTAACCGCAAGGCGAAAAATACCTGAAAACAGATGTTTTCTTCAGTCGTTGGGATTTACAATTTTAAAAGGAGTTACTCATTTTTAACGTGGGCACAAATAACACCATACTGGATGATTCAATCACGAGTTACGTATATCACATTTATGCACCGTACCATCTTCAACACTATACAACAGCGATGAAATACGAATACCTGTTCATCAACAAGACATCTACACACATCCAGTGAAAAATGATCCGGTAGTGATGGGTACATTATTCCGGTTTAGAAGTGGTCAGTAATAATATTATTTTTTTAATCTATGAAAAACTGTATAAAATACCAGGCGTAGAGATGGACGAGATCGGGGTGTAACCACCATAATGAAAAACTTGCTTACTCTTAAGAGAAAGAGACAAAAATTACATCCAGTTAATCGGATGGGCATTAAATGGCGTCAGCATTATGAAACATAGCTCAGTAGATGGAAAATTAACGATTCATATGCCCTTGAAGATGTTAATTGGATATGCAGATAATTACAAAAAATAGTTTTGAACGAAAAACAAAAACTGATACATCAAACCATCTTGTCACCAATTAACGCCTACAGCTTTTCAGAGGACAAAACTGTAACTCCATAAAAATTTAGGACAGGTCTTGAGACGTTTCATCCGGTTAGGCATTGGCTAATGTAGTGAAAGAAAAAATCTTTTATGTCATTAGCTGAGCGTTAACGCATTGGGGTTTAAAGTTTGTGTAAGTGCGTGTGTGTGTGTGTGTGTGTGTGTGTGTGTGTGTGTGTGTGTGTGTGTGTGTGTGTGTGTGTGTGTGTGTGTTTGCGCGCACGGATGCATGTATCAGTGTGCGCGCTCGTGTTGTTTTGGAATTTTGAAAATAACTTTTTTAAGAATCGATACTTGATAAAAAAATTCAGAAAGTAACGATTATCATATCCGTTCCTCACAATCGTAATTGATTACTAGCTCTTCTTCAGAAAGCCCTGCATCGATGACTTTACATTTTCTATTTTCACTAACCTCAGGTATTTATATTCTCTAAAATTGTTATTTTGTTTTCCCACGATAAAAGAAAAAAATTTCATGTTGTAACCATGGAGAGTTGAAATGTTTTATTAACGAATGAAATCTCTCCCCAAGAAGCCTACGATAAAATACTCAATATTGTTTACTTATTTTTTTTATTTATTTTTTTTATTACAAACAAGATGTTTGTAATAAAACTTGTCCTCACATACAGTGAGGACAAGATGACGGATGGGTGAGAACATGTTGGTGAAGGGGCGGGGTCAGCGTCACGTGACCAAAATACGGCAATCCTATTGTTCGAGGGTTAATGAGTGACCTTGACCTCTCTGATTATACAGTGTCCATAGGTCAAGGATATCCTTAACTCCCGATTTTTATACTACTCGTTACGTTTTTAATAAACCATAGAACCGTTTCCATTAAAAATTCTTTCCACTAATTTTTTTAAAAATACAATTAAAATATTTTCTTTTACCGAAAAAAAAAATCTGTTGTCGATGAATATTTAACTAATACCAATGAACGTTATTTTTAAAAACAGCCCGAATTGTCATTAAATCTCATTAAATATGGATTCAAATAATTCTCAATAACGACTTCTGAGTTATTTTTTATATTTAACATCCTCATCTAATTAAAATATTTACCTGAGGAACATTGTTTCATGTGTTCTTATAGTTTTTTTATCTTGTAAGTAATTTTACAATTTTACCCATTCCTGATATGAACTATACGAACTATATATGAACTAACTGTTATTATGTACGGATCAGGGTAAAAAATGTATGTATTTAAGAATTAAACTTCTATAGGTTTGCGGAAACGTAACTGGGGAATAAAATAAGACTATCCTGGATGTTTTATCTTCATTACAAAGCGAGTTACTAAGCTTTAACGAAAAGAATATTTGTTTATAAAATATTGCACAGCGATTGTACGTAACATTATTTTTGATTAATTTTATTATTTTTCATTACCATAAACGAAAAAAACATTTAGCATTTGTATAAAATAAAGATTTCAGTATGTTTGTTATTATGTCATATTATAATATTTCCTTTAGGTCATTATTTTTTTTCCATCAGCTAAAACGTCCTTTCCGTTAAAAGAAATAATGAATTACTATTATTTTTATCATAGTAATCTGGTATTAAATTCTACAACAGATAAATATATTTGTTGGTGATATATAACTGGATTTTTTTTTAAACTGTTGTAGAAAACTTTTAAACATATGTATGAAATTCAAAAAAGAACAACCATTTAACATTTAATATATTTTGTAGCTTATGTTTTAGGATTTAACATTAATTTTTAACGCTATTCTTTCTGACAATGGTAAGCAAATTTAAAAAGACAAAAAAAAGTAAAAAAAGATGGCTATGTCAAATTAATTTAAGTTTCATACACGTACCTTTATTGTGGATGGACTATGCATCATGTCAGTTGTTTTTCTAAAACCTGTTTAGGCATGTCTATCAACAGCATCAAGCTTCAGCCTCTTTCATCTATACTCACTCCTCCTTACTCTCTCCCACTCCATCTTTCTTCGCCCTTTCCTCACTTGTTCACTCACTCTGTCTCTCTCTTTCCCATTACATACGCAAAGGTACTCTCTCACTCTCTCTCCCTCTCCCTCCTTTATTTCTCTCGCTGAGGAGGGCAATGATGAAATTTACAAATATTGATAATATCTTTGGTTTCCTCTTATGAAAATATTTCAACTTTTAAAACTGTTTACTTTGCATAATGTAGGCGTCTTTAATTTTAACTCTTAATATATTACAAAAGTAATTTCAAATAGTGAAAAATAAATAAAAAGACGTCGGTATAAAAATTTGTTATTTTTTTTTTATATATACACGGTCATTCACAGGAACCGGATGTTTTTAAAATAATCATAAAAAATTGAATATTTACTTTAAAAAAGTTTTATTGGTACTGAAACACTTGTTAAATCAAAGCATTTGTTACTTACTCCTGAACGAAAAATTATGTCCGGCAAGTGATGTCCATTTTGGGCAATACATTGTTGTAGCCTTTCACGGTAACTGGCCTCAATTCTTTGCAGCATGTCTACATCAATCTGGGTGACGTGATGACGAATTGCGATCTTTAGGTCCTCCAATGTACGCGGTTTATTGCCGTACACAGCGATTTCAGAAACCCCCACAGAAAAAAATCACAACTACTCAAGTCGGGGGACCGAGGGAGCCAAGGAATGTCGCCGAATCTGGAAACGATCCGTCCCGGAAACAAGTTACGGAGAACAGCCATCGTTGCCCTCGCTGTGTGCGCTGTAGCTCCATCCTGCTGGAATAACACATTTTGAAAATCGATTCCCCGGTTTCGTAACTCAGGGATGAAAAACGTATTCAACATCGCAATGTAACGATCAGCTGTTAGCTGTTACAGTTACAGCAGCGTCATTTTCTTCAAAAAAATATGGTCCAATAACACCGACCTTTCCTATTGCACACCAGACGGTCACCTTTGGTCTATGGAGTGGTCTCTCGTGAAGCTGGTGTGGGTTTCTTTCTGCCCAATACCGGCAATTCTGGCTTCTGACGAAGCCATTCAGATGAAAATGGGCTCTAACAATAACAAATTTTCATTTTCTTCAAAAACGGTAAGCATTTGTCGACAAAATTGTAATCTTGCTCCTTTAACTGCTGCACGACGGCTATCTTGTAAGGATGGAAATGCAGGTCTGTATGCAGAATTCGTCTTACCGTACTTGTGCTCATTTGAAGCGCTGCTGAATGCCTCTGAATAGAGCGGCGTGGGCTTCTGACAATGGCTTCCCTAACTCGTTCGATGTTCTCCGGAGTGCTGGCAGTTCGTCGGGGACCCGGTGGTTTTTTCTTCAATATTGAACCGCTTGTTCGAAGGTTGTTTACCCATCGCAATATTGTGTTACGAGAAGGGACACTTGCATTACGATGGATATTAAACTGACGGCGGAAATCTCGCTGAACAGCAGTTACGGATATTCGTAATTTCGCACAAAATTGTCATACGCGTACAGGCGTTGGTCTAGCGTCCACGGCTCCATCTCAACGACTAAAATGTAAATGCTATGAACAAAGGAAACGTCAGACACCAGCCACGTGCCCCTCACACCACGAACGCCCGAGTACAACCCACTTCAAAAACATCCGGTTCCCGTGAATGACCCTGTATACAGAACGACCTATCAGTCGTTCTACCACCTGGGTGCGCCAAACATTTCATTCTCAATATTGCTGAAAAATGAAAAAATTGTGTATATATATATATATTCGCATAAGTAGACTCATCAGCAAAAAATAATGTAAACTTTTTTAATAAGGAAATATATTGGGGTTTTCACACCTGTAAATTTAATTTCACTCCAGTCCCTTCATTTGTATATTAATTAATTTTTGGGTGTAAAAAACTGAAAAAAAGAATTTTTTACGTTAATCGTTCAGCACAACTAAAACAGTAGAACCTCGCTAATTATTTTCTGATTTTTCTAAAATGATTTCCAAATCGAAATTAAATAAACTGAACATTGAAATACAGAACGGTACCGATCGTAATTAATTGTGGATGGTTTATCGTAGACCAAACACAATTTTATACTTCTAATATAAGTACAGATTTTGTTTTTTATTAAAATTTTGTAAATGTATATCTTAACGTAAAAAAATACGAATAATTAGTTTATTACGAATAATTTGAGTATTAAATCAACATAGTTATTAAAAATAATATATTAAATTACAGTCTTTCTTAATAGCGAGAAAATGATCTCAGAAATAAATGCTTAAAGATGAACCATGAACGAACATGAACGAGATATTTTGCGTAGCTGCTAAGAAATAAACTGGAAACGGTGACCTCAGGAGTGGATCCCGGTAGGAGTGTAATTGGACCACGTATTCACTCTAGAACCGGGATGATCTGGAGATGTAAACCTTCTGCCTGCACCTCACAGTCATCCTTATGTATGAAAGATAGTATCCGAATTGTAATAGATTGTAATAACATTTTTAAAATAAAGAATTTTATTTAAAAAAGTTTTAAACATGCGTCATTTCGCCACTTGATAGCAAGCAAGTAACCTTTTTGCAGATTTTACAAACCGTACATCTAGCCTCGGAAGTAAACGCAAAAACAAAGAGACGTTTTAACAAGCTAGAGTTAAAACAGTAAATATTAAAGTAAAAACGGTACCTTTCCCGATCAATTAACTAGGGACTCCGTACACGAGATACTGTATCCTGCTATCCCACATACTAAGGCACGAACCTAGAGTGTGTCGCTAATACATACGTTCTGTTAACTAGGAACAGAATAAAATAGGTAACAATAAATAAAGAAAAACTCTATTATAATTTTTTTTTTTATTACTAATAAATACCTTATAATAAAAATCATACAATTCAATGCCTTATGAATCCCTCATTAAAATCCTTTAAGAATATAATTTGATAATAAAATAATAAATATAATTAAAGAAACAGTGACAGAAGTATTTTCAAAAGTCAAACTTCAAGGCGAATTATCTATCAGATTTATTTGAAATAAATACCGGTGTAAGGCACGGCACTGAGCTTTCCCTAATACTATTCAACTGCACCCTTGAAAACGGAATAAAGGAATGGACAAAAGAAATTAAAAACCATAACATTTCAAAATCATTAAAACTAAGGATAAAATCTAAAGGACCTTGAATTGATAAATTTATTTTTTCAGATGATTTAGTACTTTTAATATAAACAGAAGAAGCAAAAATAAACTCCGAATCTTAGAAAAGCACTTAAATAAAATAGATTTACAAATTCCATTTTTTTTTTTTTTTTTTTTTTTTTTGTTTTCAGTCATTTGACTGTTTTGATGCAGCTCTCCAAGATTCCCTATCTAGTGCTAGTTGTTTCATTTCAGTATACCCTCCTACATCCCTAACAATTTGTTTTACATATTCCAAACGTGGCCTACACAATTACACAATTTTACACAATTTTAATACACAATTTTTTCCTTCTACCTGTCCTTCCAATATTAAAGCGACTATTTCAGGATGCCTTAATGTGTGGCCTATAAGTCTGTCTCTTCTTTTAAGTATATTTTTCCAAATGCTTCTTTCATCATCTATTTGCCGCAATACCTCTTCAGTTTGTCACTTTATCCACCCATCTGATTTTTAACATTCTCCTATAGCAACACATTTCAAAAGCTTCTAATCTTTTCTTCTCAGATACTCCGATCGTCCAAGTTTCACTTCCATATAAAGCGACACTCTAAACATATACTTTCAAAAATCTTTTCCTGACATTTAAATTAATTTTTGATGTAAACAAATTATATTTCTTACTGAAGGCTCGTTTAGCTTGTGCTATTCGGCATTTTATATCGCTCCTGCTTCGTCCATCTTTAGTAATTCTACTTCCCAAATAACAAAATTCTTCTACCTCCATAATCTTTTCTCCTCCTATTTTCACAATCAGTGGTCCATCTTTGTTATGTCTACTACATTTCATTACTTTTGTTTTGTTCTTGTTTATTTTCATGCGATAGTTCTTGCGTAGGACTTCATCTATGCCGTTCATTGTTTCTTCTAATTCCTTTTTACTCTCGGCTAGAATTACTATATCATCAGCAAATCGTAGCATCTTTATCTCTTCACCTTGTACTGTTACTCCGAATCTAAACTGTTCTTTAACATCAAATTTCATATGAAACAAAAACCGAATGGGTGACCAACACCTAAATTAAAAGCAAAGAAATGAAAAATCAAACCGTAAATGAGTTCAAATATTTAAGAGAAGTAATAATCTCAACAGAACTAGAAAAAGAAGGAATGAAAACTAGAATACAGAAAATGGAAATAGAGTAGAATTTAATTGGAAACCTGTACATAAAGAGTTCATATCAATAGAATACAAATTAAGACACTATAAAACAGTAATCTTTCCAAAAGCCTTGAATGGTTCAGAAACACCGAAATATTCTCTACGAAAAACATAAGCAGGTCTGAAAAAAAAATCCTCAACCAATTCCATTTGGGAAATTGGTTGACGAAGTTTTAAAAAAAAAATCTAAAAGAAATCTCAAGTGGAAGAAGAAAAACGTGCAGAGATAATGAAAATATTTTGGCAAAACAAGAAATTCAAATTATCTAAACGAAGTTCAAAGATGGGCTGAACTAAAGAAGATCTCTCTACTGACCTTTTCTATTTTCTTACTTGAAAATTTTTTTTCTTATACCTTTTTAAACACAGAATTTTTTTCAGTTTCGTCAAACAATTTTATTAGCGTGTTTGTCAGGGTATTAAGTTTAATTTTTCCATCTATATGAAAGGATAACTCACGGGTCGATATTAATTTATCGCGTCTCCTAATGATTTTATAGAAACCGTACGTCAAGACATTAGACGTCCCCTAAAAATTTTTATGTGTAAATCATTCGAACGGGAACTTGTACAATATTTAAATATTGATGTTTCATCCGCGTTCTTTGTTTACGAACGGTGATAAACCTATTAGTTTTTCTAAAAACCTTTCCATAAGATTTATTGGCTTATGTTAATTTAGTTTTTCAGATATGTAAAGCATACAATTGAATTTCATCTAGTTCAACTATTATTTTTTGTTGTAATCTTTTTGATCTGCAAATTAATTGGAAAACCGAAAGGGAATGGAACATACGAGGCCCGATCGGTCCGAAATTAAAAACATTGTGAAAATAAAAAAATTGTATTTGTAACAAGTACTTACATAGTTACGCTATTTCTCAACATAGTCGCCACTCCGATTTAGACATTTGTCGTAGCGTGGTACCAACTTTTCAATACCCTCGTCATCGAACGGAGCCGCCTGTGTGTTTTCAGCCATGTTTCTACGCTGGTCTGCAGCTCTTGGTGTAATTCATGGAACGTGGCACGACCATCACTGCAGCCTCATACTGCGTGACTCTTCAACGTCTACGAAGGGCAGTTCAAATTAAGCAGAGAGGAATGTTGTCATCAGGCATTGTCTTTCTCCATGACAATGCTCGGCCGCATACTGCAGCTGTAACAAAGAAGCTCCTGCAGCGTTTTCGTCGAGAGTTGTTTGATCACCCATCATACAGCCCGGACTTGACTCCATCCGATTTTCACCTCTTTGCTCACATGAAACGCTGGCTAGGAGGACAACATTTTGGCACAGACATGGACTTGCAGACCAGCGTAGAAACATGGCTGAAAACTCAGGCAGCTCCGTTCTATGACGAGGGTATTAGAAAGTTGGTACCACACTACGCCAAATGTCAAAATCAGAGTGGCGACTAAATAGAGAAATAGCGTAACTATGTAAGTACTTGTTACAAATAAATTTTTTTTATTTTCACTGTGGTATTAATTTCTTGACGGATCGGACCTTGAAAAAAAATAACCCTCGTAGTTGCTGGCTTCCTTAGATTCTTAGCACTGCGGAGGATGGCTGAGGGGGTCTAACGCTGTTATACATGTATAACTAGAATAGCAACTCGGAAGACTAGAGACCCGCCTTAGTGCTTAATTCGCCAAGATAGGCGTTTTAGCATCGAGATCCAGTCAGCTGAGTTATTCGCTATTAGGATGAAATGGATGTGTGGAAAACTCGTGCTGGAGCTACAGTGCGGGAGGGTGTTGGCATTCACCTCGCTCCCGAAAGCGGAATAGAGCGAGAGAGGTAGGGTATTTTTTCATTAGAGGCTTGTTAAATTTATGAATTTGTTTCTTGATTTTTAAGTAAATCAAGAAGACTTTGAGGAAATTGACTTGTTGGACAAAATAACCGTTGTCATCAACACTGTTTTGTTGGTACGATGATATTATTTTTGGAATTTGATCTCAGTATGTAGTCTAATTAAAGTTAGATATAGGAAGAGTTTTTGTATCAAACCTCAAACCTTCGCTGTTACAGGAAGGAGTGAGGATCGCGCTTCCGCGAATCGGTTAATTTGATAGTTGAGGGTTGTAAGTTATGGTAGGTGGTCTTGGTTGGAAGAGGCCATACGAAGGCGATATCAGGTTGTGTAAATATACTGATAGAAATGTCTGCCGAGGCATTTGCCTCGGCAGACATTTCTATCAGGAATTTGGTGGAATTCTGATAGAGACCAAACCGATGACTGCGTTGCGTTATCGATTTTGGAGGGTGTAAAAGACGACCACCGGTAAAACCCATCATGGCTAAGAATGGGGGGGGGGGGTGTGTGGCGACCGGGATCGTCACAAGGCGAATGTTCTAATCTTCTATAAAGTTTTCTAGAGTAATTTATAAGCTTGAGATTTAAACTGTCAATTCACAGATATATCTGCTCCTTCTTTCGTTAGGATGATAAAAATAATGTTTTTATTGAAATGTGAAGGGTTCTTTTCTCCAGTCTTACAAATTTTGCATATTAATGAAGATCAATTCCGTCCAAATTTTTCCAGGCAGCATAATAATTCACATTGTATACTAAGAGTACTTTATTAATTTTTTTTCTTTTTTAAATTAATTATAGCTATTTAAACTTCAGGTTGCAGTATAGAATCTTCGCTATAACCAACTCATCAATTTCTGTTTTTTATATAACAACTTTTCGGATAATTTTTCCCTCTACATAACATTTTTTTTCTCATCTATAAGACGTCCCTTTTTCCTCAGTAACGACTATCCACCTGAGTATCTTTTTATTTTATATTTTGTTCTTCAATTCCTAAAATCCATTCTGTGTTTTCAGCACTACACATCACTGTTTCCTGTAATTATTTTATTTTTTTATTGCATTTTTTCTTTAATTGTTACTTTGAATTTTCTATCAATTTCCTTTCTTTTATGTCGTTACAATTTAGTGCCTTCTTCATCTTTGATGTTTTATACTTTCTGCGTATATTCATCATTCTATATTTTTTATTACCCTAAGGTTTTTACTAATGTTACCTTTCTTATATTTATTCAATTTCCTTTTGTAACAACTTCTAGATCAGAGATATTAAATAAAATTGGTTTGTTAATACTTTACAACACATCATTCTCGTTTAATCTGTCTTTATTCCATTTTTATTCTTTGTTTTTTCTTAATTTTTATCATTCATAAATTGTGGTCAAAATGAATGTCTTCCCTTTGTAATCCGTAATTTATAATATGTTTCGAAACCTTGTCCGATTGTATTATAGCATCAAACATTTTCTGAGCTACCCATGTTTCTCTTCCTTGTTTATATTTTTTTTTAATTATTGTTGGAAATTATTAGTTTATACTTGGTAGATTAGTATGTAAGCTTAGCTCCTGTTTCATTTCTGTGGCCGATTATTTTCATTTTCCGTGTCACCTTTACTAACACACATATTCCCCCAGGACTGTTCATTTTTTATCCCCTGTTATTAATTTTATCATCTATTTCGTTGTGTTATCTATTTTATATTTTTATGTATTGAAGCGATTGCCGTTTTTGTTAGTTTGAGCTTTAAATCTATACTAAGTAAAGTAGTTCTTTCAATCTGATGTTTGTATTATGCTTGCATTTCTTTTTAAATACCTTTTATTAATTACTATTGCTACTATTTCTTTCTCGTTATTGTACGTCATCTTAAATCAAATATTGTATATTCTCTGAACCAAAAATTCTGCTTTTCTTTCCACTTTACCTTTAAACTTCCTCCTTAATATTACTTTAACTTCTCTATCTGTCGTTTAAATATAAAATAATTAATTTAAGATAATGGAGAATAAAGGGAAAGCATTAGTAGCAATCGTAATGAGAAAGAGTTTGAAAAGATGGATAAGCGCCACATTGAAAGAATACTACATTTAGTATAGATTTAAGCCAAACTAACAACAAAACTGTAAATTAATAAGCAGCCGCTTCAACAGGTTATCAAATTACCATTCAAAAAAACCCGATATATAGAATTACAATTCATTTTGATAACCTATCAAGCGGATATAGATCGATCGGTAAGATCTGATCTGTATGGACAGAGAATGTGAATTAAATAGAACCTTTTATACAAAAAGACAAATGAAAAATAAATTATCTCGGAAAATATAGTTGCACTTCATCGCTTTCAACCAGAACGATAATGGACTTTACTACTGCGGCAGTAACAGTCATTAATTAGTTGATGGCTTCAACTACTACAGAAAGGTTTACTGATCTGTTTCTGGAATCATTGCTCCAGTTTTAATAACTCCTTATTCTGTACTCTTGCCGCCCTTAGGTCTCTTTTGATATATTCTCCACATTTACATTCATAACCATTTGATTTAGTTAAAAGTTATGTACATTCCACGTGACACATTCCTTCTGGGAAAAGATGTTCTCACCTTTCATTCACCATCCTGATGATGCTATCGTCTCAGTTTAGAATAACTTATTTGAATCTCTCTTGTTTGAGAGTCATTTGCTACCCGGCGCTTGCGATCTGCTCAGCAGCTGAGAATTTTTATAAGGATTCTCTTAACAATATATAATACTGCGTTTTAAAAAAAATAGGATTATAGAAAATATTTCCAAGATATTCCTCGAAGGGCGGTGGAGGCTAAGTGTTCAGCCTAACTAAATCATTCATTTTGTTACTACTGTAACTGCCTTTATAATCAGCAGTGAAAGAAATTGCGGTTGGTGCTTATTATTTTTGTTAAAAAATTAATCGTGAAAGATGGTGTAAAATAACAAATTAAGGGGATTAGTTGAAATATTTTTTTAACTTAATACATTAATATTAATTCTTAATACATCCTTGAAGAAGGACTATTCTATCTTCTTTTTTTAACGTAAAATTTCCAATTAAAATTTTAACTTTTTCATTCTACGTCTCATTACCTCTTTTTAATCTTTTTTTACAATATTATTTTTTTGTTTCAAAAAAAAATTATTATGTATAAAATAAATTACCAATAACGGTATATACATATTGATGTTAAAGAAAGAATTAATAATAAATTGCATGTCTTGTCTAAAACTTTCAAAAAGTAATATTTAGTTAGCTGTCTATCTCAGTAGATATTAATTATCAATTTAATATATAGCTTTTTCTTTGCCTTAGGCGTTAACAATATTTGTATCTTATACTTAAATTTTAATATATATTTATAAGTACTTTCATTTTATTATGTCTTTTATCTTTTTTTTTTTTTTATTATTAACAATTTTATTAAGAATAGAACAAATTGTTTGCGTTTTACGAACGATTAGTTTAATTATTCTGTTTGTAATATAAATAATTTGTTTTTATTTATTTTAGTTTAGTTCATAGTAAACAATTAGAAATGGTTTGTGAACTGTGTAATTAACCAGACAGACGACTGACTTGATCAAGTACTAAAAAGAGACAAATATATAAGAGGCAACTAAAAAACTGCCTAGAGCTTGACTTCCTGGAAAGCAATGAGACCGATATACAGCATCCATTTGTCATAACAACTTCTTCTCCCAGTCTTTTTTCCCTAATTAAAAATTCCTCGATCTCCGTTCGACTCTCTTTAATCATTTCTTCCGCGTGACGCTTGTATTATCGATAATATCGTTTTTTTAAAACAATATCGTCGAACATATCGGAAATTAACTGAAATAATTTCTACGATTGTACAAGCGAATGACTAGAAATCATCCTCAGGCCGATATCTATGTATTTATCTTTGTTAAAAACAACAAAAAAAATTCTACGAGTCACTGAAATTTCGGGATAATTTTTATCCATCTATAAATTAAATAAATCAAAAAATGCGTGTGTATATCTGTGCAGTTGTCGGTTAAAAATCAACACTCGTTAATCCAGTCAGAAAAATTTTTTACTGTTACATTTAACTAGCTTTAAGAAGAAAACTTGTAAGCGTGATTTATTTAAACAACTTCAAACAGATGGGAAGCATGATTTAACCGAGAGTATCTCGAATTTTAGTGTAATTTTTCGTGTAACAATACGAATATGAGAGATATATAAGAAATTTGATATCGATCGGACCGGCTTCATTCCACAATTTAAACCGGTACGACCATCGTGGAACCACAGATAGCATCATTTATGGCCTGGTTCAAACCCAGGCTCACCAGATCGCACCTAGAATACACTAATTTTATAGTCTTCGGCTTCTATAGAATTGACCGACGACTGTCCAGTCCAAACAGATAGAAATTTATCTGGGAATAACGGATCAAGGATAAGGAAAAGGAATGGATAATGAATACGGACGATCTAATTCGAAGAGGAAAGTAGATTTGGGGTAAAGTTGATTGAAACCCTTAAATATAATTCTACTATTAGCGGAGAATTTTTATCCAGGATTGATGCTATATATTATCGAGTCATTTTTCAATTCAATTTTTATAACCGATATCATTATATTGTACTCAAAAATTTATTAGATCTATGCTGAAGAAAAATTGATTTTTCGTCAGAAATTTAAGTCGCCCTTAAATTAGGGTTTGCAATTTCTAATGCCCATCTCAGGAATTTTATGGCAAAGAGGAAGTAGCTCTCCCTAAGGTTAGAAAACTAAATTGTATACTGTAAGAGGTATTTGGTTTTTACTAATGTAATTCAAAATGTCCATTATATTTTTTTGTATGTGTAAAATTCAAGCTGAACATTCTGCAGATACCAGAGATTTAATGGAAATATTATTGTTTCCATGTATGTTTTTTGCTATTTATGATGGTAATTATTATTAACAAAAACTTTTTGTACCAAGCCCCACCTTTTATTTATCCTACATAAAAATACATTTTCCCCCTACATTTCTAAGAATACGGTTTTTATCTTGGCGTTTAATAGAAAAATAAATTATTTTGATTGATTCCCGTATTATTTTTTGTTAGCCAGTTATCCAGATAAATGTTTTTTTCTTTATTTTATTCTAGGATCAAATCGATTTTAATGATTAAACTTATTGAATGAAATAATCTTAATCTTGAGTGAAATATTATGCCATCAAATCTTAATTCAAAAACTATTTATTACGTAATGGGGTAGATTGAGATCATCTCTCTTGGTGAATATTTTTATTCATTGCATATTCACTTCACACTTCAAAAACAAAAATGCAACCTTACAATACTTTTGTACGAATATTTTTTCCCAAATGTTGAACAAATGAACTCAAATATCCTTTTAGAAGGCACATTTTTTAAAACTTTTTCTTTGATTTACTCGTAAGAATAAATTTTAGTAGAAAAATCACGATGGGTAAAATGTTAAAAAAGAAACAGAGCTTGAAAAACGTTTTTAAAATTTCAAAAGAGTAGAAATATCCCCTAACCCCAATTATAGCGAACATTTTTTTTCGTGTTGTTTCATGTGGTGTGTTAATTTTTTTTTACTCTTGTGTTTGGGGAAGCATTTTAATATAGAAGGGAGTAGGATCAAATAAAATTTTTATTAAATTTCGTTTGAAATATTTGTTTTTTGAATTGAGATCGAAGCTTTCCTTCCAAGTACACAGTCTATAAACTAAAAACTGGTGCCCCCCTGAGGAATACTTGTTAATTTAAGTACTTATATGCTAAACGTCATTCTTATCCAGCTTCTTTCTTGGATTAAAATGTTTTCGCTGCTTAAAACTAATTATAAAATCATTTTTTTTAATGAATAAAAAAAGTAAGAACTGAAGTGCGTAGGATAATTCTGTTTTAGATATATATTCAGAGACAAATTTTATCTTAAATTTAACATAAAATCCGATTTCGCATGTTTACCCTTTTTCCTTTTCAAAATGTTTATTTATAAAGTCTCATGTTTAATTTTATTAAATAAAAATTTATTCATGATGTAGAATCTGAATTTTCAACAATAAAATTCAGACTAAATAAAAATGAATCTTAAAGCAAAGGAAAAAATTCCATAAGATATATTCGTTTTTAAATAAAATTAATTATTTTATTTTAAAATCCAGTATTTATCCAATCCTAGAGATTTAAATTTTTGAATTACAATTTAAAATATAAACAATTATTCATAAGCACATTTAATTTTTTTTTTTTTTTCTAGAACACGGTATAAAATTTATTTTAAGAAATTTAGAAAACTCACGCTTTTGCTTTAATCCGAATTTAAGCCATCATTTCTTTCTAACCCTAAAACGGTAAAAGTCTGCTAAAATTCGTTTTGTGATGTTGGGAAGATTCCTCTTTTGTGCAGAAGGGAAAAGTAAAGCAGAAATTTATATAAAACACAAATCGAATAGCTAGCTAGGTTTTTTAAAAACAGATTTTACCTGTAACCCGAAAGGAAAGTAGATCAAATCTGATAAAATGTTAGTTAACCAAAAATAAAATTTATGTATAAATTTTATTCATATTTTATTCGCTTAAATTATTTTTTCAAAAAAAATATTTATTCAAGCGAATTGTAGAAATTTTCAGAAAGAGAGAACAGAGAAATTTCAGTAAAGTTTCCCTTAAAAAGTAGTTCTAAATCTATCAAGTTCAATTTTTATTCATTGAAATTCTTAGGAAAATCCTTTGCTACAACACAATTTTAAAAAAGTGTCACCTACCAATCTTAACGATTAAAAAATAAAGCTTCGAAGAGGGATTGATTAAAAATTAAAAAACAAATCTATTTAAAATTGTATTAACATTTTTTCTTGATTTTGAAATCAAGAAAATGTGTAGTTTAAATATAACCTAAATAGTTTTTTTAATGTGTTTCACCAATCGTTTTGTAAAATAAATTTCAAAAACTTTCTTACTACATTTTTAGAATTTTTTTTTATTTTAATACGTATTCTTTAAAATATATCATGTAGCAAATATTTTGCTAAATATCTTTCTTGCTTGGTAAAATAGTCCCCCGTTCGGATCTCCGGGTGGGGACTACTAAGGAAGGGGTCACCAGAAGATTGAAAAATAACATTCTGCGAGTCGGAGCGTGGAATGTTAGAAGCTTAAAAAAGGTTGGTAGGCTAGAAAATTTAAAATGGGAAATGGATGGGATGAATGTGGATATAGTAGGAATTAGTGAGGTTCCGTGGGAAGAGGAAGGCGACTTTTGGTCAGGTGATTTTAGAGTAATTAACTCTAAAATGTAGAAGAAGAATGGGAGAATGTTAAAAAGGAAACTCTTAAATCAGCAGAAGCGAACTTAGGCGGAATAAAGAGAACTGGTAGAAAACCTTGGGTTTCAGACGATACATTGCAGCTGATGGATGAACGTAGAAAGTATAAGAATGCTAGTGATGAAGAAAGTAAAAGGAACTATCGGCAATTAAGAAATGCTATAAACAGGAAGTGCAAACTGGCGAAAGAAGAGTGGATTAAAGAAAAGTGTTCAGAAGTGGAAAGAGAATGAACATTGGTAAAATAGACGGAGCATATAGGAAAGTTAATGAAAATTTTTGGGGTACATAAATAAAATCTAATAATGTATTAAACAAAGATAGTACATCAATATATAATACGAAAGGTAAAGTCGATAGATGGGTGGAATATATTGAAGAGTTATACGGAGGAAATGAATTAGAAAATGGTGTTATAGAGGAAGAAGAGGAAGTTGAGGAGGATGAAATGGGAGAAACAATACTGAGATCTGAATTTAAGAGAGCATTAAAAGATTTAAATGGCAGAAAGGCTCCTGGAATAGACGGAATACATGTAGAATTACTGCGCATTGCAGGTGAAGAAGCGATTGATAGATTATACAAACTGGTGTGTAATATTTATGAAAAAGGGGAATTTCCGTCAGACTTCAAAAAAAGTGTTATAGTAATGATACCAAAGAAAGCACGGGCAGATAAATGTGAAGAATACAGAACAATTAGTTTAACTAGTCATGCATCAAAAATCTTAACTAGAATTCTTTACAGAAAAATTGAGAGGAGAGTAGAGGAAGTGTTAGGAGAAGACCAATTTGGTTTCAGGAAAAGTATAGGGACAAGGGAAGCAATTTTAGGCCTCAGATTAATAGTAGAAGGAAGATTAAAGAAAAACAAACCAACATACTTGGCGTTTATAGACCTAGAAAAGGCATTCAATAACGTAGACTGGAATAAAATGTTCAGCATTTTAAAAACATTAGAGTTCACATACAGAGATAGAAGAACAATTGCTAACATGTACAGGAACCAAACAGCAATAGTAACAATTGAAGAACATAAGAAAGAAGACAATAAGAAAGGGAGTCCGACAAGGATGTTCCCTATCTCAGTTACTTATTAATCTTTACATGGAACTAGCAGTTAATGATGTTAAAGAACAATTTAGAGTCGGAGTAACAGTACAAGGTGAAAAGATAAAGATGCTACGATTTGCTGATGATATAGTAATTCTAGCCGGGAATAAAAAGGATTTAGAAGAAACAATGAACGGCATAGATGAAGTCCTACGCAAGAACTACCGCATGAAAATAAACAAGAAAAAAACAAAAGTAATGAAATGTAGTATAAATAACAAAGATGGACCACTGAATGTAAAAATAGGAAGAGAAAAGATTATGGAGGTAGAAGAATTTTGTTATTTGGGATGTAGAATTACTAAAGATGGACGAAGCAGGAGCGATATAAAATGCCGAATAGCACAAGCTAAACGAGCCTTCAGTAAGAATTATAACATATGTACATCAAAAATTAATTTAAATGTCTGGAAAAGATTTTTGAAAGTGTATGTTTGGAGTGTCGCTTTATATGGAAGTGAAACTTGGACAATCAGAGTATCTGAGAAGAAATAATTAGAAGCTTTTGAAATGTGGTGCTATAGGAGAATGTTAAAAATCAGATGGGTGGATAAAGTGACAAATGAAGAGGTATTTCGGCAAATAGATGAAGCAAGTAGCATTTGGAAAAATATAGTTAAAAGAAGGGACAGACTTATAGGCCACATACTAAGGCATCCTGGAATAGTCGCTTTAATATTGGAAGGACAGGTAGAAGGAAAAAATTGTGAAGGCAGGCCACGTTTGGAATATGTAAAACAAATTGTTAGGGATGTAGGATGTAGAGGGTATACTGAAATGAAACGACTAGCACTAGATAGGGAATCTTGTACAGCTGCATCAAACCAGTCAAATGACTGAAGAAAAAAAATATATCTTTTCAGATAGTAGTATAGAGAAAATAGCTGAATAGTAATCGGACACCCTGAATTCAATATTTTATAAAATATAAAAATATTTTTAGAAACATTTTCATCAGATTCAATGGGTTTTATTATTTTTTGTGGATTTTTATTATTTTTACTATAGATGTTTACATTTGTTACGCTTGACACCTGATATTTTAAGCCTATCAAGCAAATAAACTTTAAATAATCTAACTTTGATCGATATTAGCCATTAATTAAATAATTAGTATATTTTTACTACAAGTTATATTTGGACTTAAAATTTTTAATCCAATTTGTACATACAACTGTATGGAACGAATTGTGTCAGTAACATTAAGGTGATGAAACTATTTTGAAACAAAATCCTGAGGATTATAATGAATGCACCGTAGTTTGCAACGAACAACGAGATTCAGGCGGAAGTTCGGAGATAGAGCAAGATTTACATATCACGACTTAATACACATTTAGTTGTAAACATGTTGGATAACAGTAGGGACGTTAGACGTTTGCCGGACCTCAGTGATACGTGACAAGTCTCAAGACATGAATTGTCGTTGGTAACACAAATCATGCCGTATACTATCTCGGTGTTGTATTTTACATTGTTTTTTTAATAATTTGTTGCAGTGTACAATGTTCTATTCAATATACGGATTAACATCGTTATTGCTGTGTAGCTATTGTCATTTTTACTATTTTAGATTCTTTTTTTTTGTCTTCAGTCATTTGACTGGTTTGATGCAGCTCTCCAAGATTCCCTATCTAGTGTTAGTCGTTTCATTTCGGTATAACCCCTACATCCTATATCCCTAAAGATTTGTTTTGCATATTCTAAACGTTGCCCGCCTACACAATGTTTTCCTTCTACCTGTCCCTCCATTATTTAAGCGACTATTCCAGGATGCCTTAATATGTGGCCTATAAGTATGTCTCTTCTTATAGCTATATTTTTCCAAATGCTTCTTTCTTCAATCTAAATTGTTCTTTAACAACATTAACTGCTAGTTCTACGTAAAGATTAAAACCTAACGGTGATAGGGAACATCCTTGTCGACTCCCTTTTTTATTACGGCTTATTTCTTATCTTCTTCAATTAGTACTGCTGCCTTTTGGTTCCTGTAAATGTTAGCAATTGTTCTTTTATTTCTGTACCTGAACACTAATTTTTTTAAAATGCTGAACGTTTCATTCCAGTCTACGTTATCGACTGCCTTTTCCAGGTTCGTTTACTTCGTACAAGGAAGTATTGTGATCGCAAAAAATTTCGGTTTTCATATTTCCACGAAAATATCCATTTTGACCATCCCTGAATCCATTTTGTCTAGTTTCGGCGCGACGTCTGTACGTACGTATTTATCTTTCATAACTCATTAACGATTAGCCGTAGGATGTTGAAATTTTAGATTTAGTACTGTTGTAACATCTAGTTGTGCACCTCCTCTTTTTATTACAATCTACTGAACCAAAAGTATCCAAAAAAAACCCAAAATCCAAACAAATTTGGATTTTGGACTTTTTCTTAACAGCAGTAATAAGCTGATCATTGAGAACATTTCAACGATATATCATAAGTCGTACTTATTTTCATTGGTTCCAGAGGTATCCGAAATAAATTTTAATTAATGGGATTTGGTCAAGAAGGATCAAGAAGTCTGATTCGGACATCGGTCCGAATCAAACTTCATCTCCTTTTTTTTAACTTTTTTTAAATGTAAATATATTGATTTATTAATAATTATTAATATCTGATTGTAAAAAAAAATTTACGATGAATAAATTCAATAATAACAATATAAAAAAAAGAAACATGAAAAATATCACAAGTTATTAATGAGATAAAATTTTATGTACTTTTCATTTTTTTTAAATATGTACATATAATTTAATAGGCGTGCAAGGAAGTCATCTGGTGTCCATATCAGATGTTTTTGGAAACTGATTGTAAATAAAGTAGAATAAAGTTAAGTCAGCTGTGATTTTCACATAATTAATTAAAAATCTGCTACGCGATTGTTAAAATCAATTTGACTTATTTTTATATCTCTTGCATTACTTTTCCTAATTTTCAACCATAATTAAGTAAAGATCTTCTACAAGTTTTGTTAAAATCGATTTGACGTTTTTTTATAGCTCGTGCATTAATTTTCCTAATTTTTTTTTAAATGAAAAGATTCCACTTAAAAAAAAAACAAACTAAAAAACTTTTTACGGAGAAAACTTAAATTTTTTATCATACTCGCTATAAAAATTTACGTTATTCACGATCAATAAAAATTATGAAACGATAAAATTTTCTTATACCTCCAAATGAATATAAATATTTCCATGAATATAAAGTGAAGGAAAATTTAGAATATCTTCTATTTTTAACTTACTAGAAATATGTTATTTTTAATACACCATAAAGTAATCATTGAAAATAACATATTTTTTCAAAAAAGTTATGTTCTGAAATACCCCATTTAACTCTTGATATAAACAAGTTTTAACTGATTAAGAATTTTTTAAATTTGATTTTAATCTTTCTTAAAATAATAGAAGTTTTTCTTTATTGGACATATTGAAAAATTTCTTATTAAAAAATATGTCTTTAAGTTTGATATAATTTTACGGTGAATTATTTATGAAAGATTACGAAATCTCCTGCCTACGAAAACTGCGAAAAAATAAAATAATTTATATTAATTCATTGATATCTTAACAAGTTTTCATGATTTTCATAAATGAAACTATTTTAAAAATGTTTTTTAAAGTTGATATCCGGGGATGTATCGCTAATAATTAGATGGTAGTTTAATTTATCATTTAAAATATTACTGAAAAAAATAAGATTATAAAATACGTAACGCCCATGATTTAATTATTTATTAACGTTTACCCAGCAATGGATTTATCCTGATAAATTTACGCGTAAACATTTCTCAAATTTCAATAAATATAGTGATGAAATAATCATTCAGATCGGTCCAATGGCTTCTGAGTTTTAAATAAACAAAGGCACAAAGGAAATTTATAAAAAAATATTATTATAATAATAAAGTGATAAATATTTCAAAAAATATATTAGTAAATTGAATTTTTTGCTATTGAACAATTTCATTCTTTCATTTTTTTTATTGTTAGAGCAGTATATAGCATATGCTGAATTTTTTTTATCATGGAGGAGATATTTGATATCAAAAATAGTGTAATAAAATTTAAATTAAATAAACTTAATAGCATGTCAAACTAACTGCTTTAAAAAACGAACTGATAGTTAATGTAAGTTATTCAAATTCCAATACTATCTGGACTAAGTTATGCATTTTTAATTCGTATTCATTGTAAAATTAATTACATGATTCCAATCATAGATATACAAGCCTCAATTATAAAAGAATAATAATAAGAAAAATGATAAATGATAAAAAATTTCTTTATTATTCAGATGTTAATATCGTTGTATTCAACATGTACAGTATAATACATTAACTAGCAAAATAACTGAAGCACTCTGACG
Source organism: Lycorma delicatula (assembly GCF_047948215.1). NCBI lineage: Eukaryota > Metazoa > Arthropoda > Insecta > Hemiptera > Fulgoridae > Lycorma > Lycorma delicatula. The sequence continues at coordinate 211,534,168 of NC_134457.1, forward strand.
GTGAAAAATTTAACTTCTTTCACTCCTATCAAAAAACGAACACTTCTTGATAATAGTAAAATCGAAACATTCAATTCATCTTGATGCTCTAAATTAAGGAATAATTTTAATGTTCTCATATTAAAAAATTATGATTCTTACAAATACAACGAAAATAATTAGTTTTCATACTCCCATTATCTTTACATATTATCACGTATTGTTGTTGTATCGTGTATACTGACTTAAAGATTAACAACCGCAAGACTGATGTGAGTGATTCTGTTACCAGAGTTTTTATTTATTAGTATTTATTGTCGCTAAGAACTTCTACCAAATGAAATTTTGAAAAAATATTCAATCTTATACTGGCGTTTCATTTATTAAAATTAGGTGTACTGTTTTCGAAATGTAAGCTAAATAACAAAAAATTTTATTTTACCACGATCTTCGTAAGTATACGATTCAAGTAATTTTTCGGAACTAACGTTATTTGTGTACTGTACATATACAGAGTGATTCACGTAGAATGTAACAATCTTTCAGGGTAAATACTCTGGTGAAAATAAAAAAAAAAGTTCATGTGAACACAAATTAGGGAACGTTTCGTTAATAAGTGTCAGTTGGCAAAAGATTATGCGCTGATCAAAATCTGCCACATTTTGATATGTTTTGTCATTAATCAACTTAAAAATTCTTACGCTTGTATTTAGTTTATGTGAACTGTATTTATGCCATCCTGCTTAAGTATATGCCAAAAAATCTATTTTCTCTCCGGCTAGTATAGAACCATCTGATGCAAAGCGAATCCTTCTTTTAAAAAAATCAACATTCACAGTTTTATTTTTTAATCCCATATACATTTTTTTTTATCTACTAAAAAACTTATACTGATGTTTTATCTTCATTCTATTATTTATATATCTTCTTTAATAATTTTTTATTAATCTTATGTATGGATAATTTATTTTTATTATTTTTACAGTTAGGGAAGGTTCCGTAATTTTCAGTTAGGCAAGACAGTTCCCTCTATTATTATTCACACATTCAGGAATAAGAAAAAAATTTTTGCAATGAGTTGGAATATGAAATATAAGTAATTAATTGTTTAGAAAATTAGAAACTTTTGATTATTGCATGATAACTTAATTATCATGTCTGATCTTTGAAGTGTGATAATATTATCATGTAGACACGTAATTAATAAATTAAGAATTTTTATTTTTCCATTTAATTATATTTACTAATATATGTAAGTATGCCTCTTCCTATAAAAAAAAAATCCCTAATCATTTCTAAAAAAATAGCAATATCCACATCTATCAAACCACACAAAACAATATCCATATTTCTCAATTGTCCTGTGTTAAGTAAAGCAATACATTTAATTCATACTTTAAGTGAAACTTTGACGTATACAAGATAATATAGTATTTAAAAGGACTGTCGCCAGTTTTTAACAAAATATCGAATCTTTTTAGATTTTCTATCAATTTATTTAAAACTAATTACATGATTTTTTTTAGATAAAACCTCACATTATTCTGTTAACGAGTTATTAAGTAATAAAGATTAAAGTCCAGATTATTCATGATATCCTTTCAAGGATAAATAAGACTGTGGTACTGATACGGGTCCTTGGGGCCATTGTGGCATCCTCGAGAACGGACCGATGAAGCTGCCAAGACAGCTGCAGTAAATGTCATCGGAGTACAATCGACATGTGAGAGAGACTTCATGAGATCAGTCCGTGTAAAATTGCGGGCTCAGTGGAATAGATTCTGGCTGCTGAGTCCTCCCACAGCATTACATAACATCCGGGAGAATGTGCTCGAGAAACCTCTTTTCCCGAACAACAGAAGCGACCAAGTCATCTTAACTCGGCTAAAGATTGGACACACCAGGCTTACCTACTCTCACCTACTTGGCTCCCCTCAGAAGATATGTCAGGCTTGCAAGGTCAAACGGTCCTTGTACCACCTGCTCTTTGATTGCCCGATTTTTGGAACCATCCGATAAAACCTGACCTGGGTTTGGATATGAAATTTCTATTAAACCAGAACGAAGGTACAAAACGACTATTGCAGTTCCTCTCCTACATTGGAATGAAGAGTACAATTTAGTGATTTTTGTCTGTTTTATGTATTTTATTTTGTATTTATTGTTGTCACTTGTCTATATTTATTATTTATTGTTTATTTTTGTTCTTTATGATTTTTTTTTGTTTTAGATAATACTAAATTATAGTGTTAGTATAGTCACTAATGACTATAACTGTTGATGCGACTGCAAATAAAAGTATTAAAATAAAAACAAAGAAAAGATACCTGAATTTGTTCATCCTTTTAACTTGAATTGCCACTTCATTTTTTAATTTAAAATTTTTATTTATATATTACAAGAAGCTTCTCTAATAAATGGTTTTCTATAATTTTCCTGGATACTATTATAATACTTTGAACTTTTTGTGTCCATGGTGTAGCACACCTGCAAATCCTGACATGATTTCTATAATGTATTGCTATTTATTTATCTGAATAAAATATACATTATTAATTTTATAAATAATTCATTCAGTGATTCTTATTTTAAAATGGAGAAAGTCATATTTTGTCATGTTTAACCTCCTTTGTTTTTGTTTAACCTCCGGTACCACCGTTAGGCATTGCTTCAGAGGATGAGATGAATGATTTGTAGCGTGTGTAAAAATGCTATGCCTGACCGGGATTCGAACCCGGGACCTCCGGATGAAAGGCCGAGACGCAACCACTCGCGCCACAGAAGCCGGCTGTCATAAGCATCTAACTGAAAAAAATTAAACTCATTATATATAATATTAAATCAAATAATTAATTAAATAATATCACAATATATAAATATTATTAAATAACATTTAATTAAATCAAATCAAATAATATATTGGTAAGCTGTTTTTTAATATTATAAATAATAATTATATTTTACCGACGGTGCCATGTTTAAAAAACTTAATTTAAAAGTAAACTTGATAATGTAGACAATTAAAAGCTGCAGTTCGTGAATGATTATATAACTTAAAACAGAAAGAAATGAAGACATAAGTAAAACGATTAGACTATAATAATGTATCAGAGAAAATGTCAGAGACTATTGGGTAAAAAATATTATCTAACCCAAATTTTTTAGATCCACTGATCTAAAAATACAAAATGTTTGATTAAACTTTACTTCTGAATGTAGAACAGTTCTGTGTTCACGCCTCTATTTCATATTATATCTCAAAAAGAGTTTTACTTATAATGATGAAATCTGGTTCATTGTAAATTTACTTTAGTTTGGTTCGATTTAAGAGAATTAATTTTATTAGATATTATTTTTAAAAATTGGAAGAGGGGTAGGAATATATGAAAGAGCTGATAAGTTTTGAAGGCGTCTAGAGTTTATGAAATCTTTACTCATACATTTTTTCAACTATTCTAATAATATTATGAGATATACTATTGTCAGAATCATTAAAAATAATTATATATAAAAAAAAATATTACTTCTAATAATTCGAATTTTATAAATTTTATTATTTTTTCAAATTGTTTCAACCTTATTAACTTAAATTTTTTATGGTTTTTTTTTCACTCAACCATGTGTAATCAGGATGTGATTTTTTACACGACTGTTCATAAAGCAGTGTAAGGTTTTTAGAGAATTTTTTCACGATATCGAGAATTTTAAGGTTCAATTCCTAGCAAGGCAAAGCAAGTTACTTTTATACGGATTTGATACTGATGTTCTTTGGTTGTTGTGTTTCAATTAACCACACATCTCAGGAACGATAAACTTGAGACTGTACAACACTACACTTCATTTACATTCATACATATCATCCTTACTCACCCTCTAAAGTAATGCCTTACGGTGGTTCTGGAAACTAAAACAAAAAAGAGATTAGGTTAAATGCTAATTTTTGCATGCATCAGGTACATTCTTGATCTAACAGATCACGGTTATTCGAAAATGCTGTTATATCTTCGCAACCAATCTTCCGCTTTTCAAAATTCAAACGGGGTACTTGCTAGTTAATATAAAATCGATATGGAACCAAACCAAAACAGAAGACAAATGTTTCTCAGCAGTGTTTTTTTTTTTTTTTTGGCAGTCGTGTATTTTAATTTTTAATGATTATCATTTGTTAAAATTTTTAACTTAAATGTAATAATAGCTAGCGGATTTAACATTGAAGTGAATGTCAATTGGACCAGTAAATATATACTCGTGTATATATATATACACGAGGTGTGATCAAAAAATACGGTGAATAATTTTTTATTAAAAAAAGTAATAAGGTTACATAGGATTCGATTTAATCTCCTTCAAAGTACTGTCCTTGGCTAGCAATGAACTTATCCCAACGTTGACTCCATGACTGGAGGCATTTCTGGAAGGCGTCTTTCGGAAGGGCTTTCAGCTGCTCGGTCGTGGCCCTCTCAATGTCAGCAATGGTGTCAAAACGTTTTCCTTTAAGCACAGTTTTAATTTTTGGGCAGAGCCAAAAGTCGCATGGTGCTAAATCCGGTAAGTATGGCGGATGTGGACAGATAAGAACACTTTTTTCGGCCAAAAACTCGCGAATGAGAAGTGAGGTGTGACACGGCGCGTTGTCGTGGTGAAGAAGGAAGTCATTGGTCCACTTTTCTGGTCGCTTTCTTCGTATGTCGTTTCGCAAACGTTGCAGTACACCCTTATAAAATTCAGAGTTTACAGTTATTCCTTGGAACGAACTCTGATCGCACTATGCCCTCACTATCGAAAAAAACAACGAGCATGACCTAGATGTTGGATTTTGACTGACGTGCCTTTTTAGGGCGAGGAAATGAACTGGTTTTCCATTGGGAACTCTGCATTTTGGTCTCAGGGTCATAGCCATAGACCCAACTTTCATCTCTAGTTACAATTTTGACCATGAAGTCCGGATCTCCATGAAGACGACCCTTCAACTCCGAGCAAATTGACACATGATTTTCAAAATCCATGTTGCGTGACAGACACGATAAACACAACCTCACTCTAAAGGCTCTGGCAGCTGACTGGCATGCTCGAACGTGTTACAACTTGTCCCTGCCTGTCTCAGTTGTTGGACAAATTACAACATATGGATGTAGCGTCGGCAGTTGCCGCTATAAAAATTCATTCACCGTATTTTTTGATCACACCTCGTATATATATATATGTATGTATGTATATAGTATATACTGATTATGTATGTTCAAACATTATCATCACAAAATGACTTAATTTCGATGATTTACAGGAAATTATAAGGAATCGTCTACACTGAGAAAAATCTACGTTTAAATTATAAAAAAATTTAAATTTTTATATCAGAAGAAAAATTTGGTTTTCTATGCTATGTATATAATTTTTATATTTTAAATATTTTTATAAGCGATTAAAAAATTCGATTCCATTGTATATATGTAATACCTGCATGTTTTTTTTTTGTATTTGTGAATGAATGTTCTCCAAACTTTCCTACGTAGTACTCATATTTAATTCAGTCGTATTTAAATCTAAATTTAGATTTCTCTAAGTAAAAGAAAACTTTTCTCTAAGAGGAAACTACATTAAGAAAAACTTTCTCTAAAAACTCTTATATATAAGAATGTGTGGTAGAATTTTTTTGACTATTATCCCCTTGCATGTTTTATTCATATATTAGGTGATCCAAAAAGGGTTGAGCCTTTGGAGGTCAAAAGTGAGAATACATTTATTTTTATTAGAAGACAACATTATGAGACCACAGACACCATTTTTTTGAAGACCTTATGCCATTTTTCCGGCAAAATCATAATCCCGTCTCTGTAGAACTTCATGGTTTCCGGTCAAAAAAAAATTGCGACACGTGGTTTTCACAGGCCTCTTTTGAAACTATTATAAAACCATTCAGAGAGTTCTGCAGAGACTAAAACAAATGATAGTCTGACAGTGCCAGTTCCGGGCTAAACGGTAGATACACTAAAACTCCCAGTCAAGTTCTCTCAATTTTTGGTGAGTCGTTAAAGATGTAAGCGATCTGTAATTTCAACGCGGTTTACGACACACGTTTTGTTGACTAGTTCAGGCCATTTTTTTTTGAACTCCTAGGTGCAATCGCGCTAATTGTCGACAGTACAAGTCTGATTTTATCGTTCTGCCTGGCGGCAGCAGCACGTGATATACAATGCCCTTCCGATCCCACCAGACGCAGCATAACCTTCCTGAGCGTCAGTATGGACTTTGCAACAGACTGAAACTTCTCCTCAATTCGACCACGATATTTTTCGCACATTGTTGTCGTAGGTTATCCACTTTTCATTACTCGTGATCAACCGCTCCACAAATGGCTCGATGTCGTTACGTTTCAGTGGAAATTCGCAGATAGAAATTCGATCGAGTAAATTTTTTTGTCAGATCATGTGGAACTCAAACATCGAGTTTCTTTTTTGTATCCAGATTTCTCCAAACGGTTTAACACTGTTTGGTGATGGTTGTTTAAGTCATTCGCGATGTCACGATTGCTTACATGCTGGTCTTCCTCGATCTTCGCCAGAAAACGTAACCCTATCTCGTGCGCAAAAAAACTCAATACTTTTTAGACTGCCTATTATATTAGTGGAAGATTTTTTAAATAAATAATTGCTTATGAATTAAATTTTTTAGTAGTCGATTGTTATAGAATAATGTCATTCTGATATTCAAGTTGTTTACTCAAAAAATTCAAGAAAATTAATTGATGACCTTGAAGTTAAAAAATATAAATTTCTTACAATGCATAGTCGTATCTCATAATCGATAGTAATTTTTTTTTTTTTTTAAGGAAAAGGAATTTTAAATTCAATAATGAAACCGACTTAAAAAAAAATACCAATATATTTTTCAATTTCCAATTATTTATCTTTTCTTTAATTAAGTTAATAATCCTTAGTTTTAACTTTCCAAATTTTCCACCCACTAAAAAATTGATATTAGAGAATTAAAAAGGTAATATTTTTCATATTTTAGGTTTTTTTAAATAGTCTCAACATTAGTTTTTTTTTAAGTTTATATTATCGATCTAGACATTATATTTATCTTTTTTAATTACTAACAATTATAAAGATTTATTTTCAAATTTCAAGGAAATTTCTCTTCTAGAAGACTTTGAAACTCTTTCCTTTAATAGTGGAAATATTATTGTCTATTATTAATGAATGTCTTAAAAAGGTTATTAAACGTATTTTCTATACAGTAAAATAATACCCTATTCGATTTACGTTTTATTTAGTCGTTTAATAAATTATGACGGTTTTATAAGTGGTTACCAAAATTTGATTCTATTGCGTATATACTATCTGTAAATGTTTTTACTTCCTTCTACGAAGTAAAGAAAGTATTGTGATCCCAAAAAATTTCAGTTTCCAGATTTCAACGGAAATATCCATTTTGACCATCCCTGAATCCATTTTGACTAGTTTCGGCGTGCTTCTGTACTTACATACGTACGTATGTAGTATGTATCTCGCATAACTCAAAAACGATTAGCCGTAGGATGTTGAAATTTTGGATTTAGGACTGTTGTAATATCTAGTTGTGCACCTTCTCTTTTGATTGCGATCCACTGGACCAAAAAACCCAAAATCCAAAAAACTTGGATTTTTGGACTTTTTCTTAACTGCAGTAATAAGTCCTCATTGAGAAATTTTCAATGATATATTATAAGTGGCACTTATTTTCATTGGTTCCAGAATTATAGCCAAATAAAATTTTAATTAATGAAATATTTGGATCATGCAAGGGGAAGGCACATCGGTTTGAATCCGACTTCATTTCCTTTTTTTAACTTCTTTTTTTTAAATTTAAATATATTGATTTATTAATAATTATTAACCTTTGATTGTAAAAAAAAATTTACAGTAAATATAAATTCAGTAATAACAATAAAAATAATATATGTATGAAAAAATATTAGAAGTTATTAATGAAATAAAATTTTATGTATTTTTAAAAATGTGTATATATAATTTAATAGATATAAAAGGAAGTCGTGTGGTCCACATCAGGTTTTTGTAATTGTGGATGTGTTCCATCCAGTCTCTCCGATTTAATATTTAATTCAATCACCGCTATTCTTCTTTGTAAATTCTTGGATCGCTATTAGTCGGTCTACATTTTGTTTGTTAACAATACGATTTTTGTATTTTTTCAAAATCAATTATATTATTTTTAAGCGATAAAAAATGTTAACTTCTAACAAATTCCTAGCAAGTTCTTAAATTTATGACTAGAATTTTTTTATTTTATTCTGTACAGTGTAGCTAAAATTAACATTTATCTACATCTGTGCCATCGAGACAGTTTTAATCTTTTCTTTGTTATCTCAGAAAAAACATTTTTATTTTGTACTCAAAAAAAAAAAATATATATAATTAGGCTTACTTAAATAAATGAGATTGATCACACTTCAAAAAATAAATTAAAATATTATATCTGATTAAACTGAATAGAATATTCACGTTTGTATAATAAACGTACAACTATCAAAATTATAACTGTGTAGTTATAATTTTTGTGTTAAAATTCATTTAATATATGATTCTTTTTTTAATTAATTTTGTTAATGTTTTCACCAAGATTTCATACTAATTGATCTCACTGTTTTATATCAGAACACTTACGATCTCTCTGTCGTAATTTATGAAATATTGCAGACGACTAAATTTTATAGAGACGACTGTCCATCCGACATCATGACAAGATGGAGTTACTCTCGCAGTACAATTGTTTAAAACTGTATCGAATGTTGGTGAAGAGTGTTGGAGGACGCAGTCAGTACAGACAAGCAGCAATGGAATCTTGCATGACAGTTAGTGTGGGGACGGACAGACACGCGGACGTAGTATTCAGTGATCCGGTCTTTGTACTTCCCACGGTGGCCATATAACGAAAACCTGTTCCTCAAAATCTGGCTAAAATCGATTTCTAACTTGTTGCATTTTATCCACTGAATTTTCATTATACACTGTAGACATTGATCACCGCCTCTTAACTCTCCTCAACCTCTATTCGACGGAGCAAAATGTTTTGTTATGAAACAACAATCCACTAATTGGTTTTATTCTTCGTTATTAATTTATTCTATAATTATGTTTTATTGAAATCTATGTGTAATAGAAACTTTTATTTTCTATATTTTACGAGTGTATCCTTTATCGTCTAAAATAATACTGTTCAGAATCGGGTAATCTTTACACAATATTTCGGAAAAACTGCATTATAAAATAGATATTTATCGAAGTCATACTATCTATTTGTAAGTTTTAAATTCTTAATAGTTTTTACTTAAAACTCAGGAACCGCTGAGCCGATTAAAATAACCCTTTTATCACTATATTCAATGAATTTGAGGAAAGTAGTACGCATAAAATGATGTATATACAGATAACACCATTATAAGGTGACCGGTAAAGCTTAAAAGTAAGACCGTTTTGTATTTTACATCGTTTTTCGTGTAGTAGTATTTTAAGTTGGAGTTAATTACAGTGGCGACTCGTAGCAAAAATTAGGCCCAAAATTTTTTCTGGGCCTTTTCAAGGCCACGGTTAAAGTTTTCTGTAAAATAAAAGAGCCGAAAAAAAATTAATCTAGTAGAATAGCTGGAAGCGGGATAATAATCTAATTCTACACTTTATCACATTCAAGAATATGGTACACGGTTTAACCGAATAAATAATAAAATGTCAATACAGATAATATTTCTTAGTGTTATTAGATAATAACTTAATAAAATATCCGCTTAAAAACACTATAGTCCAACGGTACTTAATTGAAATTTCTATGTAAACAGAAACAAATACATAATTAGTTTTTACTAATTACCTTCTCATTCCCCCTTCCAGCGTGTTTTTGGATAGATTTGGCAATCAAAGAGCCCTTGCTTTCCGCCATCTTTTGATCACTACTGAATAAACCATTAAACCGCTTTCATATTCCTTCCATTTCCACCAGCACGCCAGGGTCGGCACTGCGGGAGCAACAGTATTCTCTCCCTCGCAGCCTTGCGTGCAGCTTCCTACGTGCGCATGCGCACAACAGCCAAACACTACGCCGCTGGAACTGTGAAGCGCACAGTTGCGTACAAAGATTTTTGTATCTTTCATAAACTTAGGGATGGCTCAGTAGCCATTCCCAAGTTTATTATTATGTATATTTTTTTGTTGTCAATGTCATATTAAATTGTATTTTTATTAAAAAAAAAAAGAAAAATATATTAAGCATGAATTAATCATCAACTGTAATTTTTTGTTATTAGAGTAAGAGAACAGTAATTTAATTATTTTAATATTTATAATATGGTTTTATAATGAACTGAACATAAAACGATATAAGCAACTAGTATCATTAGAGCTTAGTGTTCTTAATCTTAGTATCCTTAAGCTAACTAGTATAGCTTAATGTACTGACATTAAGCTTAAGGATTATTTACTATACAAGTATAAAGAAAGAATTAAAGAAAAAAGGACTCATTATATTAAATTTTATCGATAATATCAAGTGGAAATAGGGGGTCCTGCAGTTCCACAGTGTCTATACTTGCCCCACTGCTTAAGTATATTCTATTAGAAATATTAACAAGCAACCCACAAGAGAAATTTTGAAGATAATATGAATTTTCTATTTTTTATTCGTTTATAAAACTCGGACTATCCGTTCGGGAGGTATCGTACATTACAATTTTATTGTTTATATATTTTTGGGCATGATAATTTGTTTTGTAGAGAATCCTAGCTGTAAAGTAAAACTAAAGTATAGTTCTTAATTTCTAATTACACACTCTTTTTTCACACATAACTTGTCGAACGAATTTTGTTGAAATATCTTAAACCTAATTGAAATGAGGCTGTACTAATAAAGTACCAATAAAAGATTAGTGGCTGGAAAATAAGATCAAGATGTTAAGTAGCATTAAAATAATATCGATCTGGCTTGGTCAAGTTATATTTTGTCTAACTCTTCTATGAGAAGCCTCTCTCCTGAATTATAAGTTAATCCCCCCATCACGACGATACACTTTAAGAAACTATATAATAATTTAAAAGGATTTTTTTTTTTTGAACTCGGGGTCTTCTTCCAATGAAAACATTTTTTTTAAAATCCATTCTCTGAAAGAGAAACTACAAGAAATAAAAGAAAATAGTTTAAACTACTTTCATAAAAAATTTGTACCGTCTTGAAATCTGTGTTTTTGTTTCATTTCCCTCTTTACAAACGGTTATTTATATTAACTCACTTATATTACATTTAAAAAGTATAAACTTTTCAGTAGAAATTATTACCACAAAAAATTTTGACAAAACATTTTTACGAAATATTTTTCGTAAATTTTTCCTTACAAATAATAAATACAGAATAACTGGTATCAGAACGGATAAAGGTTAATGCACCTCGTTAATACACCTTCATTTATACTATAAATGAATTGGGCAGGCTGATCCCCAATTAATCTAATTATTGATTAAATTGTAACGATAAATAAAAATTTTACCGTATGAAAAATGCTAAGCATGATCTTCTGTCGTTTATCTGCTTGATTAAAATACGTTCCCCTATGAACTAAAAAATTTAATTATGATTTCTTTTGACTATCAGACTCAAAAAAAAAGAAAAAACATTCAAAAGCATTTCAACAGTAGATGGGCAAAAATAGTAAAAATTTTTTTAACAGAGTTTATTTTGTTTATCAAAACGATTCAAACCTTGCTTAAAGGTATATTTCATATTTCGTAAAATCAAATAACGAATGGAAATATGTAAAATGAAAAGATTTTATTAATGAAAAACATAAATTTTGGATGATTCCCTGTTCTAATTTAACATTCTTCGCAAGCTAAAAAATACCTGTATTAATTATAATAATTTTCAAGGTTAGCGAGAGGATGAATTTTTGTTTAAAATTATTCCAGAAGTAATCAAAGATTGTTCCTAGGATATTTTTTTTTAACTTAAATTTTTCTTTTCTTAATCAGTAAGAGCTCAACAAAAACGTTCGTTGAATTTTTTTTACACATATTTTGCTGAAAAAAGTAATGATTTTAATTATTTAATAGCATTTTTTGTACAATTTACTTCATACGAAAAATTATACGCTAAAATCAGCTACCAAATTATATTGTCCAGAATATGTAGATCGTACACGCCTTACTGCAACCGATCGTTTGTTTTTAAAATAAAATTTTAAAAACTAACCGATAACTTACGTCAATTTAAATACGTATATTCGTGTCATTAATCTTGAGATAAAGATTATTCGTTCTCTTAACCAAACCGTTTAATGTTTATTACTGCAGGAAGATTGAAACGCATATTTTATCTAATCGCTTGATTCAAAGCCTGTACAATTTTCAAGCCTTCGGGCTTCAACTGCACTATAATGTAATTATCCTTTGTACATTTCATTTTAATGTTAAAATTAAAATAATTCCCCACTTATATGGCAATTACGGACAGGTTTATTTAAATATTCTCCATGTACACGAGTTTATTTTTATGTAGGCCTCTAATACTTCTTGCAACCGATATTTTTTTAAAGTAAAATTTAATACGTGACGGGACTATCGATTGTAAACTCCAAACAACGCACTCCAAGAATTGCGTAATTACAGTGCACGGTTGCAATTTGAATAAAGCGCCGTTGCATTCTGCAACCTCCTGATTCACCCTGTGCTCTTATCTAGTATCCTATTGTTTGTTCGAATTTCCGTAGAAGGTCTGCATTGTTTCGAGACCGAAGTAGCCTCAAGGAATCGGATCGGAGTAAGTGCGGCCTTGTTAAAAGTGAACACTCTTCGTTAAACAACTCAGTTAAATTGCCATTGTTCTTCCAGTACTTTAACTTTGCTGTTATTTCCTTACAATTGTTGGAAGTAACTAGTAATGCTCACTGACCGATAGTAAAAGAATGCGTTTAGAAAATATTACTGGACTACGTGAAGAATTTCTAAGAAAAATATTTGCAATACCTGCGAAAAATATTACAACGAATAGTATACCGCAATTATTCGTCGACATTTAATTTTACCACCGCTCAGAACATATATAAATAAATAAAATCTAGGCATTTTAATTTTTACCGGCTTAACCGGGTATAAAAACTATTTATTTTGAATTTAACGTACAAATATCGGTACGTAGAGAATTTATAATTAAAAGTCATTTAAACCAAAGCTTTTAGTGCATGATTGTTTATTTAGTCCTACTTCTATCTATTTTTACACAATAAATTCCCCCCTTCTATTTAAGAGAACCATTATATGAAATGGGTGTGTTGTTTCTTACACAAAGAGATCTGCTGCTTTGAAAAAAACTTAAAAATCAGCCGTCTCAGTTGTGTAGTTAGGGGGTAATAAATGTTAATTATCTGAGCATTAATTAGAATTGCTTTCTCTTAGAATAATAATGTTAATTATTCTTAACAGGTTAGTTATTCTTAACAGGTGATGTAAATTATTCTTAATTAATAGGTCATGAGACTTTCGAGTATTATTTGCATAGGTTCGGCAAACGTAGTTCCTCCTGCTGCATTTATTGTGTAGAGTGAACACTGTGGAATATACAATCTTCCAGTGTGAGGAACGGCGCGTTTTACGTAGGCAGGCTGGCCTGGATGGCCTCCAGCCAAAGAATTTAATACGTTTTTTTTTGATATCAGATGAAAATTGTACAGCTTTTAATTCGTTTGCCACTAAAGTGCTACGCAACAAAGTCGAGGAGGAGCGTGGATTTTAGAGTTAGAGAAGGGTGGCCCCGGTCATGAGGGCCGGCATGCCGAAGTGTATCGGTTATGATGATCGACAGGGGACTCTGGAGTACTTAGGCTGGGATGGAGCAAAATAAAACACCCAGACCCGGTTGCTGGGTTGGGCCGGGGGCGACTTGGTCGAGTCCGATTCCTCCTGTTCAGTGGTTAGAGGCGTGAGGCATTAAAAAGTATAGACCGAGACCGGTCTCCGAAGAGGGGCCCGGGAACGACATAGTCGGATCCGGTACACCTCTTCTCGAAGATTAGAGGCAGGCGATAAAAAAGATCCACTGAGGGGGGGGGGGCTGAACTGTCATGCCGGTAGGTGGGGAAGCCCTCTTAGAGTGGAAGGACGCTCTCCTGGGCTGAGATTTACTCGATTGTGTGTCCGGCCCAAGGGAGTAAGGGATAATGGAAAAAAAATTATATAGCCAATATTTATAATGAACAGAGGAAAAGTGTTATTTGTAGTACTGAATATCAGCTAAATAAATTACGGTGGGCTTGTCATGGTACTGCATATTCAAAATACTAAAGAAGGATCATCGGGAACCATTTCATCCCTCTTTTCCTTAAATCAACACGGGATACTCCCGTGTTATTATTAAGAATGACCACGAAATTATCAAGATTAATTTTTAACAAGATCTTCAATATCACCACTATGGTTACAGCACTTACTATCTTTACATTTTGCATATTAATTTTTAGATGCACATTCTCTTTACTGATTTATTTATTTGTTTTTAGAATTTCAAGAATACAACAAATTTCCTAGAGGTGAATAATCATTAACACAGTGTTTCTCACCTATGGGGTGCGCCCCCCTAGGGGGGGGGGGGCGTGATAATACCAAATGGAGGGCCGAACATATTAAAAAGAAAATATTATTAAAAAAATTTATTATTTTACTCAAAGGAAAGCAAAACAGAATACATTCTGACGTAATAAATAATAAAATACACATTTACACTGATATAATACATTTATAAATAGAACTGTGTCAGTACTGCACAATAGAATTAATAATTAACTTATCAAAACTAAATTAAAAACAAGTTTAATAATTATTAGTGACTCCCTTGGGCCTGTCTTGCAAAGCAAAGTTTTTTGAAGGAAGGTTTAATATTAGAAATAGACCCTCTGAGTTATTTTTTTATATTTAGCTGACATCTTCATTTTGTCTTCAAATCAGCCACCGCAGAAAATCCAGTTTAAAAACAAAGGTAGGATGTTAAAACGGTAATAGTATATGAAATACTCTTGTTTTCAGTGCACAAAACTCATCATCCACTCCTGCCCAAAATTCAAAGAGTGATTTATTACTAAACTTTCTTTTGATTTCGCTACTTGCCGTGAAGTCAGTCTATGAAGATTTCTTCGTGGGCAGTTGAGAGCTCTTTGGGAGTATTTTAAAAAAATTGACCCCAAAAAATGGCTCGTAACTTGCTAACAAGTTGTCGACAGCAAGAAAGTACTTTTAAAATTCTTTGCCGGCATGGCTAAATGATTTTCAATGGTTACAAAAACAACGTTTACGTGTTGTTCTTCAGACTTGTAAGTTTAACACATTCATCCACATTTGCAAACATTTCTAGGTTTTTTGTTTAAATTTCTGCTCCACAATTTCAATTTTCTAAAAAAAAGTATTAACTTCATCACCTGTATCCAACATATATGTATTTGCTCCTTGGAGTTAAAGATAAGGTAATTAATTTCTGGAATATATCGACCTAGTAGCTCAATTTCATCATAAATAACCCACCTCGAAACTTCTCGGCTTCCTGTCGATTTTCCTCTTCTATAAAAGTGGCGATTTCATTTCTTCATTCATAAACACGTTGAAAAAATTTCCCACTTGATAACCATTTTGCCTCTCAATAAAATAGTAAGTGCAGAAAAGATTCTTGATTTTAGGGGTCTCATTTTTATATAATTTACTACGGTTACAACCGTCGTTAGCACAATATTCAGACCAGGACTCACTTCTTTGGAAACCAGAGCTTCTCTGTGGATCATGCAATGTGTCCAGACACACTGTGGAGATTTTTGTTTCACAAGTACTTGTATACTTTGGAATCTTCCGGATATTGAACGAGCACCATCAGTGCATATTCAGAGCAATTTTTCCACTCTACGTTTGCCTCGTTTATAAAATCATTTAAGATAATAAATAATGCGAGTGCTGCTCTTTGAGTTTTATTGGTTTGCAGAAAAGTAGTTCTTCTACTACTGACATACCATCATAAAATCGAACATAGGCAATAAAATCAGCATCTTTATTGCTATATGTTGCCTCATCAAGCTGAATTGAAAACAATCTGCCACGCAACTTCCCGGAAAGCTAATGATGTGTACATCTTCAGCTATATAACTGATTCGATGGGCAACAGTATTATTTGATAGTGGTATGGACCGCAATTGTTTGGCAAAATTATCTCGAAACATAGTTTCTACGATCCCAATTGCAGCTGGCAAAATAAGTTCTTTACCAATTGTGTGAGGCTTTTTATAACTGGCTATTTTATATGAAACGAAGTTTCATATAAAATATGAAACTTATATAAGAGGCAAGTAAAGCTTTTTCATTCACAAAGTTTTTTTAAAAAAATGATGTTTGCTTTTCATAAGATTTTAATTTTAGTTCGAAGAATTCTCGGGGTTTGTTAACATACTCACTATGAAGCATTTCCAAAGTTTATTAGGTTTCATGCTGTCTGCTACCAAAACCTTTAAGCAAATGACATACAGGGCCTTTCTTCATTTACTTCAGTACTGGTAATCCCAAAATTTAAGTATTCTTTAGACTATTTTCTTGATTTTATTTTCGGAACCGCGCTCGTCTGTGCACTTGATGCTTCACTATCGTCTAATGCTCGCTTACGCCCACTTAAAAATTCATCCATGATTCTGTATAAATCTACTGCCGTGAATATTTAATACCGTGAATCGCAATTAACACGAAAATTACAACATACACATCACGATAGATTCGATAACGATAGAAGAATCGACTCGAATGTTCTATATAAAAAAATTTGAACTTTAAACCAAAGTGAACTCGGGCGTACGGATAAAACATTTAATTTCGTAAAATTTATTGATTTCAAAATTGAAATGCTCAAAAACAAAACCGAATGATTTTCTTGTAATTGTTATTTAAGTGTATTTACGTATATTTATATATTGATAACTGTCACCAAAATATTTTATTTAGTTTCCAAATCCTTGTAACTGTCACGCTGTTTTATTCTACTGTCGTTTAAATGAAAGTCTCCAATTTTTTCCAACAACTTAATACGGAATACGGGGTCATTTCCATATTTATTTTAAATCCCACTTTCGATATACATATTTTTTATATAATTTTTTAAACCTACAGTTCATTTATCTTCCATGTCAAATTGTGTAACTTGAGTATCCGCATGTAGTGATTTGAACCGACATTTTTCTGAAACAGTTAATCCCATTTCAGAACTCATTCCGGTTGATATTTCCTACAACTCGTCTGTAATTCCTTACTTAAATAGATTTTGAACAATGTTAGAGACATACAAGAACCTTCTTTTAAATCCTTAAACATAGCAAATAACTTAAATATTTCTCTTCATTTTAAACCGTACATTTTGATCTTCATTAAATATCCTTCTAACACTCGGTAAAATCTCTGACTTTTATCTATGCTTAAATACATACTTATTATTATATTTATTAAACATTTTTAACCTTAACACCACAATGTGAGCTGTTTATAACCTCTGATATTTTTAACTGATTTCATAAATTTTTATACGTATATTTCTTCGGTATGTCAGTTTGGAATCTTTTGGTTCCACGTAATATTAACTACTTGTTAAATTTTTTTTCAGCGGTTATAACAAACTTTTTGACTTTTTACGCATTAAAAATACACAAAGTAACTGAAGGAAATAAATTAATTAAATGGCCGCAAATAATTAAATTTTTATATAAATTGAATAAAGAAAACTCGCAAAAATCATTTACGAAGAGTAAAATTATAAAACTAAGTTTACTATTTTTGTTTGTTTGTTTGTTTATGTGTGTGTACATGAATATATATATATATAAAATATTAAATAAATATTAAAAATAAATTATAAAAGAAACTGTAAGACAAGCATTAAAATTAAAAAAATAATCATAGTAAATGAATAAATAGAGCAAAGGAAAATAATATTTATGAAATAAGAGAAAAAACTAAATAATAATGATAATGATTAAAGTCATATATATATTTATATATACTAGCAGACCTGGCAATGCTTCGCTATTGCTAGATTTGAGTATATCTATACTTGTTAGATATTTGTGTTTAAATGAATAGATTAAATGAACACAATTGAAAGTTTGATAAAACATTAAAAACTGAATATATCGGAATTTCACAAAATTAACCTTTCAATTTTTCCCTCTCTCCTCCTTTTCCCGTTCCCCTTCCCTTTCACGGTGCGTAAATCGGTCCAGTAGTTCTTTAGTCTACAGCAGACACACATTCGATCATTGCCTTTTATATATATAAAAGAAGAAAGTCTGTTTGTATAATTGTTTATTTGTTTCGTAAATATCTCGACACCGGCGCTACCTAGCGGGTTTAGTTTTTGCAGAAATTTTTTCTTTTCACGTAACTAATATATATTCTGAATATCAGCCAAATCGGACCATAAATACAATATTTCGAAATATCTCGAACCCAGCGTCACCTAGCAGGTCCAAACTAATTCAGAAACCTTCGCGGGCGTGCGCATAACAATTCAGCAAAGTTTCATTGCAATAGGATGAACGGTTTAGGAAGGTATAAGAGACATACAGACAGATAAACATTCATTTATATATATATATATATATATATGTAAATGAATGTTTGTTTGTGCCATATGCATTCCTATGCAATTCATCTGATTGGGATGAAACTTTGTTGAGTTGTACGCACGCCCGCAAAGGTTTCTGAATTAGTTTGGATCCGCTAGAAGGCGCTGGGGTCGAGATATTTTGGAAAATTGTACTCATGGTCCGATTTGGCTCATATTAGAATATATATTATTTATGTGAAAATATTTTTTTTTGCAAAAAATGGTCCCGCTAGGTGGCGCTGGGGTCAAGATTTTTATTGCGATTGAAAACTTGTATTTATGGTCCGATTGGACTCATATTCAGAAAATGTGTTACACATGAAAAGAAATTCCATTTCTTACTTCCATTTTTTACTTCTGTAAAAAATGGACCCGCTAGATGGCGTTGGGGTTGAGATATTTGGATAAATTGCATTTATTTGGCTCATATTCAGAATACGTATTAGTTACGTGAAAAGAAATTATTTTGCGAAAAATGGAAAAAGGGAAATTGGGAGAAAGGGAAAAAGAGAAGAACGAAAAAAGGGAAGATGGGAAGAAGGGAAAAAGGGAAAAAGGGAAAAAGGGAAAGGTTAAATTTTGTGAAATTCCATGATGTTCAGTTTTATCAAATTTTTTTTCATTTGTGTTCATTTAATTATACATATACATCTATACATATACATATACATATACATCTGGTTATGGCGAAGCATTGACGGGTCAGCTAGTAATTTTATAAATTCAGGTATAAAATAAGTAAAGTTTAGTATATATATATTTTTTTCTTTTTGTTAATTTATCTTTTCATTTAGACCGTTTATTTTTTTTCTAATTCCTCCTTATCTACTAATAATGATTTTTAACAATCGAAATACACATCTAATTTTAGATTTTATTTTTTATAAACAGTTTTTGAGCGTAATTCTTACTGGAATTATTTCAGTAAGCATTTTGATTATAATTTAAAATAATATGTTTTTTAAACTTAAGCTTTTGTTGGCCTAATGGATAAAATAATTTTAGTTACTTCTTTTTTTTTAATATTTAGAATATTAAAAAGAAACAAATCTACTGATGATGGTTGTTTATTTAAAATTAAAATGATAACTTAGTCGTAGATTTTTACTGTTTTTAGGACAATAGTTTTTTAGAGTTCTCTCTGTTACCTTAACTTTTCTTATAGGTTATATACAATCTTCCCATTTTAATGGATGATTATTTGGCATTCCGAAATTATTTGAGTTCCGTAACATGGAGATAACATGATCGCTTTTGTATAACTCTACTAGTATAAAATGAAATAGGGATCAAAGGTTTTTAAATGGCTAATTCTTTATTCAAAAACTGAAATTTTAATTTTATTTTAATTAAAATAATATTCTATTCTAAATATCTGGACGCAAACGAATATTTTATTATGTTAGGATTGTGTCCGTTATTCTTATTCTTTTTATAGTTCTCTCTCTCGCTAAATTCATAAACAGATCTTATCTGACATCAACTATAATAAAAAGTAGAACTAAATTTAAATTTTGTTATGAAAAAATGTGTGATAATAAGGAGATTTAACCGGGCAAAAACAAAAATAAAAAGGAAGAATGCATTAATTTGATTTCATTTGGTAATATATATAGCGTCCTTGAACAAACTCTACTGCTTTAAAGTTTAAATGCCGACGTTGTGATCCACATAACTCGTTCAGCTGAGTCGGAGAGTAAGGGCCCCCACGCTCTTAACGTTGTCCTTGGCGACTGCTTACTGCTTCACCTTAATACTAGCTCTCCTTACAATTCTTAAATATTGCTGTATTGAAGTTGCAAATTAAATAATATTTATTCGGTAATAACTAAGTGTCATTATTATTATTCTATGTGTAAAGTTAAATATAATATAAACACATGCAAATGTAATACGCTTAACCTACATAATAAAATATTATAAATAATACAGAAATAACTTTATTCTAATGGACGCTTCTCAGTTACAAACCGATTTAAAATCTTCGGAACTATCCAGTAAATTACGTCAAAATATTCTTCCTAATAATGAACTAGTTTAATAATGATCTACGATTATACTAAAATAGAATTAAATTTGGTTTAAGCTCTTCAGAACTATGAAAAATAATATTATAAATTTTATATGTACGAAACTTCCTTTCCTCTACAATATTCATGTTCCTTTTTTCCACGAAAAAAAATTATTCTTTTGAGAGATTATTGTTTTTAGGCTTATTTTCTTTACTGTACATACATTAATGAGCATGAAATTCCCGTTATCTGAAGTAACAGACAAAGATAGATGTCGGATAGTGGTTTTCTCAGCTTTGAGATTATATTAAAAAGAAACAACATTTTTCTTCCTAGAAAATCGTTTATTTAAACAATTTTCTTTATATTGCGTAACATATAGGAAAAGGTCATCATTCATTTTTTTCTGACGGTTTGTTTGTTTGTTTTTGATAAGATAATTTACGAGAATGTTATACAAATCTAATCCAGTCTGAAACATTTAAACACACCGGGTTGGTCTAGTGGTAAACTCGTCTTCCCAAATCAGCTTATTTGGAAGTTGAGAATTCCAGCGTTCAGGTCCTAGTAAAGGTAGTAACTTTTATACGGATTTGAATTCTAGATCGTAGATAATGGTGTTCTTTGATGGTTAGGTTTCAGTTAACTACACATCTCAGGAATGTTCGAACTGAGATTGCACAATACTACACTTCATTTACACTCATACATATCATCCTCATTCATCCTCTGTAGTAATTAATACTTGAGCGGTAATTCCCGGAGGCTAAACAGGAAAAAGAAGGAAAAACTGTAACTGTTAAAAACCTTACATCGAAATCCGTTATTTTAAAATTGTACTATTTGTAACCTTCCTTACAACTTCCAGTCTTTTTTTTTTTGTTTTTTTATTAATTACGACATCTTGTCTCCAAATAAAAGACATGCTTATCTGCGGAACAGACATAATTAATTTCTAAAAATATAACATATAACAATTTTAAATTTTATTTCGGAAACAAAATATTTAAAAAAATATAAACTGGCAAAAGAGAAAAAATATCCAGTTATATTCCTTGAAAGTTAATGCGCATAAATAAAAATGTACAACCGGGATTACAGAATGACCATACTAAAAACAATAAATCTAAATAAGTTACAAAAACCCAAGGTAAGTTGTGTATATATAAAATTATGCGACCAACCTTTTTTGTTAACCTTGAGCCGCAGGGTAACAATAGGAAGGTCTTTAACCTAAAATTTATTGCAAACTGTAGTGTCCGCTTCGAAACGCCACGGAAATCTCCTGGGATAGCATAATGAATGCGATGTCAGCAGTATGGCCACACTAAGAAAAATTGCATGCGACCATACAGATGCTTAAAATTCGCAGGTGTTCATAGAACAACGGACATGAAGGATAATACTACTCATGCAACGTGCCTTCGGATCGTCCTGCAAATTAAAAGGGTGTAGGGTGTACAAGATCGTGGAAAGAAAAGAGAGCCAAGGACCACATATGTGAGGAAAAATTCTCCTCCTAAAGAATCACGAGTGAGACTGTTTGGTATCAGTAAAAATAAATTTCATTTTTGAATCAGAGGTCGCAAGAGGACTCGAAAGGATGCTTTTCTGGTCTTCCCCGACCTTACGCTGCGGTCGTAGACAACGACTATGGTGATTCTGATGGTAAGGATAAACTAGACAAACCAAAAATTAAGTTTCAACTCTTGGTACAACAAATTGGTAGTCTGATAAGCCTACTGATGAAAGTTATTATCAAAATTTGTTAATGTTGAGATTCTTAAGAATTGTGACCAGGAACACAAATACCTGGACATAATATCTGGTGCAAAATTACGGCAGTTAACATGTCCACAATAACTTTCAAATTGATACATAAAGCATAACGACCCAGAATCTCGGTCGAGTTCGTTAATGAGCAAAATCACACCATGGGGTTGAAAAAGTGGAGAGGCTTTTTCGAAAAAACAAAATATCGCTAAAACTTTCTTATTAAGTAAAATATCGAATTCGTTTAGTTCCTACTATTCTTTGGATAAGGGCCTAAAACTTGTCTAAGTAAAGTTTTTTGATATCGCCAACCATTGGCCCAAGGGGTGAAAAAATTTAGTTTGAAGACAAAAAAATCATACCTCCCTTAATAGGCACAGTCTCGTATCGATTTAAAGTGTTTGTTAGTTCTCTAAATATTACGTAAAACATTTTTCTGAAACAATTTATGATATGACCGACCCTTACGGCAACGGATGACCAAAATTTTGCTGGAATTGTAAGAAGATAAAGCTTGTTGTATGCTAAACATGTGAAACTTTTCACATGGTACCATTGTCGTATTGAGTAAATTTGAAGTTTTTCTTAATTTTAAGATTGAAATCTTTTTTACCCCCTACTTAGTACCAGTGAAATCTACCTCCGCCTTCCCGCGTGCCGAAAGGGATTTTTTTTTTTCGTATAACTACAATCTTTTACAAAGAAATTTATGAACGGTTGTTTTTGGAAATGTAATTCGAATCATACACAAGCGAAGGATTGTGGAATTCTGACTGCAGATCGTTTAATTTGTACAACACTTTTTTCTGATACCGGTAGCCTTCCAGAAGACTTCTATTTGAGAACAGATCGTGTTTCTTCGAACCGACTGAATCAAACATATATTGTTTCCATGCAGTAGCTCTTTTCATATGTATATCGAAATGCACTTCCAGCTAAAATCGTTTCGACGGTCTTATTCTTAATGTTGCAGCTGTTTTTAAACCTGAAAATAAACTAAACAGAGAAAGAAAAGATTAGAAAAACAAATTATTTTATACTAAAAAAGGAGGTAGAAAATTACCTTGTATTTAACAGATTTGTAAGTGATGAAAAATGAAATTTATAAATACGTAAAAATGGAAAATAATGGATCTCATAATGTACTCCGTGGTTAAATTGAACGTAAGAGTTATACATTTACAAGATAAATATTTGAATTATGGGAAAAACTATTTGCTTTGGGAAAGCTCACGAAGTTGACACAGATTCTTTTTCTACCTCCAGTTGGTATTACAATAACCTCTATTAGCTTTAAAAACCATATTTTAGAATTTATAATTTCAAAATGGAATCGACATGATCCAGGCACAATCTTGATATAGTTATCTCTAATTTAAGTCAACCGTAATTTCATAAACCAGTTTGAATTTGCACCGTAATGCTTCATTGTTCACGTAATCAGTCGGAATGAGAAGAACCGTTACACAACAGTTCTGTTGTAGGCATATCGGAGTATATGGCGCAGACAACACAAGACATCCTAGCGATAATTTGGCGTGCCCTAAACGCCAACGGCAAAAAACGACTTCTTCGTGGATCAACGGTAACGAAAAGAGAGATTTCTTATTGTAAGATATACAAAAAGTATAAAAGAGGGCAATAAATATGTCAAACGCTAAAGTAACTTTCATAATAACAAGTAAGCTTATTGTCATAAGATAATGCGTTTCTTTCTTCTTTAATTATGTTCTTACACTCTGTACTTATTCTTTTATTTGCAAACAATAGGTATATCATATTAGCATATTAGAAAACACTCTTATAATTAAAATATAAAGAAGCCTTTAAAGGCAGTGTTTATTTTTATTGTTTTACTGAGAGAATGAAATCTTTAAATTTAGTATCGAAATTTTGCATTTATATTAAGTATTGAAGTTTTTCTTCTAAATATCTGAAACGAGATTCAGTCATTCTTAAAAGTGGCATATCCGTCCTCAACAAGTATCCCACGTCACACTTACGAAAAATATAGTAAAATTGTTTCTCGCTTGCCTTCTTCAATAAATAGAATACGAGTCAGTTCACCAAGTCAAGCAAGGTGCAGATGTCATTAAGATTTTCAACACCACTATTCTGTTTTGAAAGAAAAATTAAAAATAAAAAGCTGGGACGGATTTTCAAAGTTAACAAATTAATGAACTTGTTTATATAGGGGAACAAAATAAAAAATTATTTATATTGGCTAAATATTTTTATTTTTTTTATTTATATTGATGTCCGTAAAGCAACAAGCGGTTAATTGTTTTAAATAAAGCATTAGTTGCTGCGTAGGGGTGAAAAAATTCCCAAGCCTTCTTCCATCAATAACACAGGATGGAAGTAAATTTCAAAAGGCTGTTTTGAATCAGTTTTATTTAATATTTGGACATTTATAATCTGTTTAATAAGTATTGTTACATGTAAGAACATAATTAATCATTTATTTATATATATATACAATTGTAGTTCATAATACTTTATTTCCGTATTACCCAGTTTATCCTAAGGAATACGTAATTTAAATTCTAACAAAACTTTTATACTGAATTTTAATAACTTATAGGAAAAAATCCACTCTTGTAAATCGTGTGGATTATGATAATTAAGTTTGAACCAAAAACTTGTATCATATTTTTATGAGTATGATGATACGAGAAATTTTAATTTTTTTTAGCTATTTTTATGGAAATCCAGACTCTTGCTGGGAATCGAATCTAGGATCTTCAGTTTAGCAATTATGACTGAGCCACTGAGGCGGAGTTGATATGAAGATATATTGAAAAACGTAATTTAGTAGACTGGGGAATATCACTTAGAAAACTAGTTGTAGAAATATACTTCTATCAAAAAGAAAGATGTCACATAAAATCATGTAATCAGATTTGGTACCATTATTATTTTGCAGTCAGAATAAGTTATTTATGATATAAGCGACATATGTTAGATGAATTTATATTGCTGAAAAATTCTAATAACAGATTTCAGATTCCTTCCTTAAAAAAAAGATTTTAATAACATGCTTTTTCTTTAAATTTCAGGCTTTTAGAAATCGGCGCAAAATTAAAAACTAAAAACTAGTAATACCTTAGTAACCCTTAATTTGGGCCGATTTAATAAATGAAAAATTTAATTAAGAATTATAAAAAAATGTATCTAAGTAAAACCGACAATAAAAACAGTTTTTTTATTAGATCGTTTGGCTCATCTTGAATCCCATTAAAAAAACAGCTTTGCTGTGCAGTTTGTTTTTTCTGCTAGTACTCTTCCATTCTTTTGACTAAATACGCCTTATTGGAAAAAAACCTTCTTCCTTCTTTCCTTTTGGTTTTTCCTAAAAACTCTTGGGGTTTCTCATTTTATTTCTGAAAATATATCGGTCCAAAATTTCTTCTTTACTAATATTTAACTCCTTTAGCTCTTTTTCAATTTTTTGAAACCAATTATTTTTAGTTTTCAATTTAAAAAGATTCAGATTCTTTTTGTTAATTTATTATTTTTCATTCTTTTTAAAGGTCAGTCAATTTCCTATCTTCCTTTTTTTATAGTGTTATTTCTTCAAATTTCTAGTAAATTTTTTCATTTATTTTTCAGATATTATAATTATTTTTATATTTAGATCCTAAACCTTTTATTAAAAGTTTCCTTTCTTTTTTAATTATTTTTATTATTATTTATTATTTTATTATTACTTTGACTGTAATAATCATTTCAGAAGCGTATAACCATTCTGGTTCAATGAATGTGTTATAGTTTCAAAATTTTTCATTTAAAGAAAGGTATTTTATTTTTTATTTTTTGAAATTTGTTTATATAAATTATATAACTATGTTAACTTTTCATTTTAATAATTGTTTAAACTTCACATAGATTTACAAAAACCACTAATCATTTGTAAAATATCGCTAGCAATAAACATAAAGTTAACCTGCGCCTAGATATAAATAAAGGAAAATATGATGGGAAACGACGACAAGAGGTTGCTTGCAAGAATGTGCTAAATCTGTCTAGAATTCTTGAGTATTCTTATTTGACCACAAGTTTTGTTAGTATTTTTGTTTTTTTGTTTTTGAATATTCGAAATATTCTGAATATCAGAATTACGCCAGACTCTTAATAGTATAATATTAAGGAATGGTGATAACATAGAAATAAAAATACCCTTAAAGTCGTAGAGAATATAATTTTTCATTTATAAATCTTTTATTTAAATTATATGAAAAAAAAGAACAAAACTAAAAAAGATTATTACATTTTATGAAGAATAAAGCTACAAAAAAAATAATAAACTAGTGACTATTCCTGTAACTAATAGATAATCGTAGTAAATGAATTAATGGATGGCTCAGAACCATAAAAACCTTCTCCTTCGGCTTAAAAACCTCCTCCTTTTATTAATGTCGGTAAGAGAGATTCTTTTTTTCTTTTTTTCTAATGCCAAAAAAAGGTTTTCAATTTCCTTTACAAGTAAGTTACAAATCAGTCTGTATAAAATCGATCGCCCTAAATAAGATTTTCAATAAAGAAGAAAAGTGTACTTTCCATTATGATGGTCTTTTCAGAGCTCATTGACACAAAAATGGCAATCTTTTATTAGATATTGCACAAGAAGGAAAGAAAAAGAGGAGACAAGAGATCAGAAGACTATAAAAATATCCTGTATCTACCAAATCCTTTTCCTTATTATTAACCCACATATTCAATCCCAATTGAAAACATTTTCTTCTAAGTGAACACTATACACCTCTCTCCCATCTCTTAAAGTAGGCTTATGTGTAGATCTAACGAACCCCGGGCACCCGTAGTGCACATGGAATCCTGCTAGTGCAAGGTGGTTTCTTGTCTTTCAGCGAAGAGAATAAAAGGAAAATGCGTGAATGACAGAAACGCAAATTTGCGGCACTCTCTATGGAAATCAAAATTTATGAGAAGCAGAGATTTTTAAGAATTTGGGGCATCAATTAATCCATTCATTATGATTCAGCGGTAAGCGTCGATAACCGATATTCTGCGATATTACGCCCTGTTCGCTGGTCCCTGGCATTACTTATATCCCCTGGCCTGCAGAACCAGCACCCGACTCGTCCCTTTAATTGTTGAAGAGTAATCATTTTCATTGTCCGCGCCCTACGTTTTTCTATAAATTCTTTTCCCGGTCCGGTAACCCTTCTTGTCGAACAAAGGTTTTTGAGATGATATTGTCTGTAATACAAAGAAAAAAATTGTAAACGAACCTGTTTACTATAAGAAAGGAATCCCTTTTAGTTCCTTCTAGATTCTTCTTTTCATTGTTATATTATCTTTTTTTCTTTTTAATTGGAAGAAATTCGTTACCCTGCTACGTTATACTGGTCCTGTTACAATATATATTATTTTATATATTGTTTATCATGTAGTGAAACGAAACATGAATACTAGAAAAAAAGAAAGATAAAGCAGAGATACTTTTAAAATGTAGTGTTACTAAAGAATGTTCAAATTACAGTGGTTGACGAAATTCGAACGGAAAAGATGAATCGAAAAAGATTTAGGAAATTCTAAATAAATTAAACAGGTCGGTAGGTTATTAATTAAGGCACTCGAAAATGTGTTAAATTAAATAACGGAAAAAATTAGAAATTAAGAACTGTAAATGAGCAAAGTTAGATTACGTATAAACAAATAATTAAATTAAGATGTTACAAATTGTTGAAATTGACGGATTAGCTTCAAAGAGAGAGAAGTTGAAATGAATCAAACCAGGTAAATGGATGATAAAAACTCCCTTTTTTATAAAGCGGAGTTTTACAGGACAAAGAGAGAATACAAAATTTTAGGTTTACCTAGTTTATAATTCTGTTTTTTTTTTTTTTTTTTTTTTTTTTTGAGACCGATCAAGAATTGGTAATTACCTCTGATTTTTCAATCTTAAAATAAAGCTTTGAAACAAACCTTTCTTTCTAAAATAGAAATTACCAGCTAAAAAGATTAGTGAAATAGTGAAGTAAAAATGTACCTTTAAAAAATCAGTATTTGTGTGTGTTGGTCGCTTAAAACTCATGAACTGGTGGGCTGAATGAATGATTTTTTATCATTTTGAGGAAGGTTTCAAACGTAAATACACAGATACTCTATTGTAATATGAACTGTAAGCTTAAACTTAGAGCATATTATGTTTTGCAGTATGAATTTTGCAATATTTTTTAGTTTTTTCTTTTCCTGTTTAGTCTCCGGTAACTACCTTTCAGATAATACTTCAGAGGATGAATGAGGATGATATGTATGAGTGTAAATGAAGTGTAGTCTTGTACAGTCTCAGATCGACCATTCCTGATATGAGTGGTTAATTGAAATCAACCATCAAAGAACACCGGTAGTATCCACGATCTAGTATTCAAATCCGTGTAAATAAAACTGACTTTACTAGAACTTAAACGCTGGAACTCTCGACTTCCAAATTAGCTGATTTGCGAAGACGCGTTCATCACTAAACCAACCCGGTGGGTTGCTATATTTTTTAGTTAGATTACTTCCACCTAGTTAATACTTAGCAAGCTGTAGTTACTTGTAATATAAAAATAGAATGAACGGTAATTAGACATTTTCTTTCAGTTTTATTTACGTAAATTTCTATGACTAAAAGTTTCTGTTAAATACAATGTCACATTACCTATAAATAGTTTCAAATTTTTTTATTCGTTTCCACTACAGAATGAATTCATAATAATAAGCAGTACTTTTCGTTTGAAGAAAAATTTCCATAAGGTTTTAATTGAAACTACATCGACGGCATGCTCGACTGACCTCGTTAGTTTCAATTTAATTTATTATAACCTCCAGTAAAGCTGTTGTTATAAGAAAAACAATAAATTATGATAATATTTCATTCTATTCTTACTACAAAAGAATAAATTAACGACCAGAACAGTGTCATAAATGAAAAATCTTTTAATAAAAAAAAGGAGTATAATATTTATTTATTTTTTATATTGTTTATTCATAAATTAAGAAGTAACTCGGCAGCTTAATTTGGTGGAATAATCTAAGCTATATAATCTAAGCTTAATAATAAGATTTTAAAGTCAGTCAAATTTTTACCAAATATGAAGAGGATGCGTATTTAAGAATTTTCTATTTAAAAATAAAAACTCTTTTCTACATCTTATCTAATTAATTAATTATCTATCAAAAGGCAGGCCCTTTGTACCACATCTAGGCAGGTACCTCGTACCATATCAGTTTCCATTCTCAACTAAACTTTTGAGTTACTGACAACTAAACTTTTTCCTTAAGATCGTTTAATTTCCTTTAAAATATACCCTTTACTGATTCTCCTAGCACTGTTTTAATCAACCTTTCTCTTCTCATGATATGTGCCAGTCGGTTATTTTTTCTATTCTGAACAACCACCTGTATTATTTTTCCTCCACACTGCTTCTTCATGCTTTATTCTATCTGTCCATTTAATTTTCACCAATCTCTCCCCATCCACATCTTTTAAATGTTTTCAATCTTCCTATTTTCGTTTTGCTTAGTGACCACATTTCACATCCATACATTATTACACTTCAAACATACCACTTTCCAATACAATTCTTCAAGTCTTAACTTCATATTACATAATATATATTTTTTTTTTCACGTGAAACGTCTTTAAAATCACACCGAAACGTACGGGTACCAGAACAGAAATTTGTAGCGTAACGAAAAGGTCTATATCGTCCAGCCTTTATAACTCTCTAACTATCTCAGAGACGTAAATGCGGTGTCATTTTTTAACTTACATGGTCAGCTCGCCGATACGACTTTGAATTTGCGTCACTAGCAACCAGGTTGGCGGGGACGGGCACAGCGCAAATCGTCCAAAACTGGCGCTCTCGTTCATTTCCATTCAGTGTAGCTCACGACTTAGACGCTATAGCGCGGTGATTCGCGTGTTTGTGTTTAGATTTTGTAGAGATAGATCGACTTAAGCAATAATAAATGTATTCTGGACAATATTTATGTGTAAAAAATTAAGGTAAATATGGAAAAAAAGTACAAAAATTCAATATGTCAACCTCAGCCCGTGCAAAAACCAGCCGGAAATACAAATTACGCATATCGTTGGAAAGGGGAGGTTGTGGACTACGCACAGGTACCCCAATGTCGGATGCCGAGTGAACGAGACTGATCCGGGAGCGTCGCAAAGCTGGCACGGCGCGCTCACTAAGCGACGTCGACGGCGTGAGCATCTCTACCGCAGCTTATTATGCCTTATGTCTCTTACTTCTCATATCACAGACCGACATTGAAGAAAATTTTCGTCGAATATTAGTCGAAATAGATATCATGTACCATTTAGTATCTGTTTTATGTTAAAATTAAATTTACTACACAGTCAATGTTCGTTTTTATTTCAGTCCGATAAATTAAGAGTGACTCGCTGACATACAGACAGATCAGTTTACCTGTAGAGTTGGTCAAATGAAAGAACTAAAATTTTCGATTGGAGACTTTCAGTTTAAAAAAAAAAAAAGCACGATGACTCTCCTCCCATTTAACACTACAGAGTAGGTCTGTAGCTTGGAGGAACTTCATCCTAGGTCTGTAACGTTTCACGTTAAATCAACGGCCGTGCGCCCTGACACAGCCCCCCCCCCCATTTTTTTTATTGAAGGCTTCCTCATTACTACTCTTGTTTTATTTCTTTTCATTTTTTTTCAGTTTTATAGTTCAATTCGTCATTTTTTTTGTTTTGATATTCATTTTCTTATTGTTTCCTGATATCATTATTTTTATTTTTACTAATTCCCACTTACATATTAACATTTTCGTAGGTCGTTGTGATGAAATGCCTTGTTATTGCGAAATCTATTGACTTTTCTTTTTAATAAAATACTATTTCAAAAATCTGTCTAGATGTTGAAGAATTTCCCGTTATTGGCTTAGTTTAAAATTTAATCCTTTCTCCTTAGGATAAAATGAAATTAATTATTATCCTTATGACCTTCCTTATTTATTTATTTCTAACAAAAAAAAATTTGTAGAATATTTTTGGAAACCATACGTAAAACGATTGAGATTCAATCTTGCGCTTAGATAATCTGCCGTAAAAAATAAAAAAAACGATGTTAACAAACTTCAGATGTCAATATTTTGGGATATTTTCACAAAAAAACGTTCATTATTCTACTTTAATTCAAAACCATTAAATAAATATAGATTGGTGCTGTAATAAAAGAATGAATTGTTCCGACTCCACAGTGTTCTACGTTGAACAAGCAGGATGCAGCATAAAACAAAAGATTCAATGATCACTTCAAGCGTTTCACACATCGTAGCCGATCACTACAATAGAAGCAAATTACAAATCTTCTAACATTAACAACTTTTATAATCCACTTATACACAACAGACGACGTGATAATCTACTCTAACGTAATGAAATATACAAATATTAGCCGTTAAAAAAAATAACACATTTTATTTATATTAAATTCGCTTTTCAACCGCAATACGCATGTAATACATATCTTTCTAACTATAGAAAACCCCAATAATAATAATAATAATAATAACATATTTTCATACTTAAATAAGAAACTTCAGTACCAGGGACGAAGATGACCACAGAAGTAAATGAAATTATGAGTTTTTAAATCAATATAAACTTAATTTGTTTCGTCACTAAATAAATATATAACACTTAGTTCAGATTACAAGATAATCATACTACGTCAGGGATTATAAGTTTGATATCCCATTAATAATAAAAAAGGAATCGCTTCATTATTTGGAATGATCAAGAAACACCTTGATTAGAGCAGCATTACAAAGAACAAGAATATTATGTAAAAGAGACCTGGTTATAATTTATATTAATAATAAAAATAGTAATTATAAAAAATAATAGTAATAATGAAACTATGTGCGTAATTAAATATATGTTCAATGTCTATGCGTAATGTTGACCTGTTATATAAAATTAAATTAAATAAATTACCTTTTACATAAATTAAATAATTTTGTTAATTAGTTTTTAAATAATTTTTGTTTTTAATACTTTTATTTATAATCTCATCAACAATTAAAGTCATTAGTGACTTATCAATATCTGTGTGAATGAAACGGTAAACGTGTAATCTTGAACAGACTCATGTCGACCATTCCTGAGACGTGTGCTTAATTGAATCCCAACCACCAAAGGACACCGGTATCCACGATCTAGTATTCAAATTCGAACAAAATCAACTACCTTTATTATTTTAACCTAAGAATTTCGTCTTCGAAATCAGCTTATTTACGACGACGAGTTTACCACTAAACCAACCCGGTGGGTTTAAATAATTTTAATTTGAAAAATTAAACGGAAAATCATTCAGGATCTTTTAAATAATTAGAATATTTATTAAAAATAATAACTAAGGAGTAATAGAGTCCTTTGTAAGGCGAAAATTGTTCTTTTCTATTTGCTACTAATGAATATATTTTTTTATAAATGTTTTTATTTATTATTTTTTTAACAGATATTGCACATTCATAAATATAAATCAACCAATCTTTAATTTATTAAGAAAAAACAATTTACATGAATAATACTTACTGGTACCAATAAAATATCTGACAGCCAATTTTTTATCCTAGAAAATCTCTTCTTAGTTTTTTAAGTAATCCCAAAATTAATAGTATTATATTTTATACAGAAATATACGTTTATATTAAAAATTAATAGTTTTACGTAATTTCAATGCCAACTATTGAGTACAAAAAAATGAAATAAAATAGCACGCGTTTGCATAATCATAAGGTTAATAATAGTATTCAATTTTATTACTGGGAGAAGTATTGTCTTCAACAATTCTTATTTATTTATTTATCCTAAAAAAAAACAAAAAAAAACAGTAATATAGAATTGTATTAAAAAAAATTTATATTCCGAGTTATTTTTATTAACAAAGCAATAAAAAGTGGACTGGTTTTGACCTACTGAAAAAAAGCAGTGTGCATAGTGGTACATTAATATCTTTCTAATAATTTGTAATAGTCCTTCTTATGAATGTAACGCTAAGAATCATCTAAGGTAAAATTGGTACTAATTAGATTTGCTTTCTAGAGTAATATGTGATAACCATATAGCAGAGGTGATAGAGTAAAGGTTTAAGTAGAGCCGAAGAATATAATCGGCGTTTCAACGGGTTTGACATGCTGATACGTAAAAGTATATTAGATTCATCGAAGAAGGTAACGGAAAAGAACTTAATTTCTTTTCTTCTCGATAAGCCTGGCATTAGATGTTTTTTGTTCTTTAGAGTAGTCGTATTAATTTACTTATGATTTTGTCTCGTGTTAGATCGTGTACAATTATTACGGCTATTGGATCAAACATACAAGGCGTAAATTCTAAGCAATTTTTCTTCTATAATCTGTTGTATTAATTTCTTTAAGAGTTAACAAACTAGATTTAAAATGAAATACTGTAATCATTTTCATAATGATTAGAAAATATTAAACGAATTACAAAACTATTATTTTTAGTTGTTAATAATAATAGTAATAATATTGAACAACGGATATACAATCTCTCATTCTGAGATATATAAAATAATAAATTAAACCGGGCGGTTGATAGTCCTAGCGTGTAATTTAGCACACAGTACGTGCTTGTATGATTTATAATGCTTTATATGTTACAGACTATCATATCGTAGAAACCCATTAGTTGCTTGTACGAAGTAAAAATTAAATGAGCTTGAAAAAGTGCTAATTTTTTGTGTTAATGTTTTACTTGGAAAAATAATTCAGAAATAATCGTCTTAGTAGTACTATATTTTTAATGAAGGAGCTGAAAACTTAATTTCTCTCAACGGAGGCAGTAATTAGAAGAATGTACGGAACAGGAGATCTATCATAGGTAGGTTTTACTGTTTTCACTGGCTGCATTAAGGCCCTGCAATTATGCATGCGCTTGTGTTGTTTAGGCGACCCACACTCTACGGGCCTCTGGAATGTTGCTCACTCCATAGCTTTTTCTCATTTTTTTCTAAATTTAATTCTGACCTCCTCCTCCTCCTCCATCAACTCCCCCTCTTCAAAACCTCCTCCTCCACCAAACGTACAACGCGTATCGGCTTCTTATGTTACTTTCCTTTCACCGCCCCTACTGGGACAGGGTTTAGTGTCCGTCCGTGACCGTGTCACAATGCAAAAAACGACTATTATAGAATGTTCCCTTTTTTGGGCATCTTAATTTTAAAGATTATTGATTTTCCAAAAAAAAAGAAAAAATCATCAGAATATACATATAAAAAAAAATCATAATGAAGTAGTTTATTTTTATAAAAATGTGACATCTAAATGGAAATGAAAAATTACCTCGCGGTTACCCTTAATACCACCCTAAATTTCCATTAACTTAAAATTTTAATCGTGTGGATTTTTAATATATACTGCATTTTACCTGTCGAAAAATTAAAAATTTGGAGGAAAATAAATATGTTATATGCAGATTAGATATTGATGTCCAAAAGATTAATTTATTGTTGTCCTGTCCTTAGTATTACGAATATTTGAAATTATTTTAACTCTATCACGTTATTTATTAACGTTTATTAATATTATTACCAAGAAAAATACATTAAAAAAATTATTTTTCCTAATATACACATTGCAATCCATTCAACTAGTGAACAATAAGTAACCCCCCCCCCGCCCTAACACCAATTGTGATGAGGAGATGAGGACAATATGTATGACATGTAAATGAGTCTTGTAGAAACTCAGACCGATCATTCCTGAGAAATTAAAAAAATATATTTATTTTATTAAATGTATTTTTATAGTTTTTCAGCCGACCTCCATGGCGGGGAATTGTAATACCTCTATCTTTCATCCAGAAATTTCTAGTATATAATCTCGATCAAGGTTGCAGTTTTTTATATTTTATCTACAAACATTTCATTATCATATTCCCGCACATAAGCCTTGAGCTTATATATTGATTATATAATAAAAAAATTAATTAAATTAAAATATAAAAGAAATCATAATTATCATAATTCAAATAAAAATAAAAAATCTGATGTGTACACTACATGACTTCCTTGTACGCTATTAAATTACATATACACATATTTTAAACTTATTTCATTTGAAAGTGAGAGACAATCCTCCAATTCTTTAATAAAGTGAACAGTTACACAATTGTTGAAATATTAGTTTTTATTAATATCAAATATTTATACAATTATTAATTTAACAATCTTACATGAAATATTAGGATAGAGTAAAAGTCCCTTTGTTACTCGTATTATTACATCAGTATTATTCATACCTTCATGAGTTGCTGATTAACAAAAGTTTCAGATTTCTAGTGTGTCATATAAATAAACGTTAATAATAATTAAACTATTGCGTTTAGTGAACTCCTGTATACCGATTACAAATATTAATTTCAACCTAACAGTGTAAATATTCAATTTTTATTATTGGATTATTTAGTGAATAATCAAAAATGAAAAAGAAACAATAATACAAGAAAAAGAAAGATAACATGAAGAAATATATCTCAAAAATAAAAAGATGATGAATATGGAGAGGAAGAAAATGTTAAAACCAAATAAAGGATAAAAATATTAAGAAAAGATGATAAATATAAAGAGAAAGAAATCATTAAGAGCAAGGAAAGAATAAAAAGATTTGAAAGGATGATGAATATAAAAAGAGAGAAAATTTGAAAACTAGAGCGTGTACACAAATTAAGATCAGAAGAATTATATCAAACTAAAAAGCAATTAAATGACTGGTAACAAAAAACAAATAAACGAAATGATGACGAACTCCAACTTAGGAAGAATATTGTCCAATAATATCAGAGGAGTAATGAACTAAAATATAAGAATTTTTTGCAATTTATTAAAGATTGGGCATGTATGCCTCAATGTTTTTCTTGTGAGGGTTTATTTTTCAGTCACTCTGTATTAACTTTAATGTAAATAAAATTAAACAGAAATTACAGAATAATTAAGCAGAAATTAAACTAGAAAATTCAAAAATAATACAATTCTAAATTATAATTTTCAATTAATATAAAACAATCAGATGGCTCGCCAAATTTATTACATATACACATATGTAACAATGCCTGTTAAATTACATATACACAACTTTAAAACAGCATAAAATTTTATTTCACTATTAACTTCACATTTTATTTCAATTTTAATTTTATTTTTTTTAAATATTTTTATTATTATTATTATTGAATTATTTATTGGAAAGTGTTTTTTTTATAATCATGGGTTAATAAATCAATATATTTAAATTTAAAAAAAAGGAAGTCAGATTTGAACCAATGTGCTTTCTCCTTGTAAGGTCCAAATATTTCATTAATTAAAATTTAATTTGGCTGTAACTCTGCAAACAATGAAAATAAGTACAACTTATGATATATAATTGAAAAGCTCTCAATGAGGGTTTATTACTGCAGTTAAGAAAAAGTCCAAAACCCAATTTTTTTTAGATTTTCGGCTTTTTTGGATACTTTTGGTTTAGTCGATTGCAATCAAAATAGGAGGTATAATAACTACATGTTATAACAATGCTAACTCCAAAAATTCAATATCCTACAGGTAATTGTTTTTGAGTTATGCAAGATACATACATAAGTACGCACATACATACATACATAGATATGTACAGATATCATGCCAAAACTAGTCAAAATAGATTCAAGGATGGTCAAAATCGATGTTTCCCTTGAAATTTCTAAACTGAAATTTTTCGCAATCACAATACTTCCTTTACTAAGTACAAGGAAGTAAAAATAAATAAACAAAATTATCAAAGTTCTGTTTCTTGTATCAGGACTATCAATTTCATTTCAACTTTATTATGTGTATAGATTAATTCAGTGATAATAATTTTCTTCACCTGAAACTATGGATCAGGAAGAGGTAATGATTGGTCTGGATTAATACTAGAAAAGTAATACAAAGGTAATGAAATGCAAAAGAAGGAGTAAAACGAGGAAAAATAATTGTAAAAATAGAAGAATAGCACATAATTCATTTTTTTATGGGGATATGGTGAATTTTTTTTACATTTACCGCATTCTGTTAAGGAATGTATAAGAATAAAACACAGTTGTTGCAACTTTACATATTTAAATTTTATTGTGGACTTTTATTTTTATTCTCAAAAGATTTTTTCATTTTACAAAGTGCATTTCTAGATGAATAGATATCTAAGTGTAGTTTAAGCATAGGAAAAAACAGTAGTTTAATCTACAAAAATATTTAATAATATCGTTATTAATAAAAAAGAACAATATGTTAGAAACTGTAGATTTCTTTTAACTTAACTAGCAAAATTATAAGTTGGTGAAATTAGAGTATGTATATAAAAAGAGTTTCCTATTGAATATATATCAAAATGAAATCAGCACAAGTAAGATGAGATTTAATATAGAAATGAAATCTGCCATTATCAAATGTAAATTTTGGGATTATAAAGAAATACTTAAAAATATTTGTATAGAATTTTATAGCAGCAAAAAGACTATAAAATATTAAAACAAATAGACTGAAAATTGCAGAAAGTAGATTTATATGCTATTTGAATTAAATTGATGTAATAGTGACAATAGTAGAAGATGAGA
Source organism: Lycorma delicatula (assembly GCF_047948215.1). Lineage (NCBI taxonomy): Eukaryota > Metazoa > Arthropoda > Insecta > Hemiptera > Fulgoridae > Lycorma > Lycorma delicatula. Next base: position 211,572,223 of record NC_134457.1, read on the forward strand.
TAAGGCAAGCTATGATTCAGAGGACACGGATGTAGTTTGTCTGTATTTTTTAACTTGGATATAGAAGTAACACTGGAATTTCAGCATTGAGTAATGTCCAATATAAATCTGTTAAGTAGTTTGTAAATTATTCTCATAATTGCACTTAATTTATGTCAGGTTAGATTGTTTAATTGAATAAGTGTGTCTGTGATTATTGATTTTTTGTAAAATTTAAAATCCTGTTTTTGATTACTTTTGTAAAGTAAAGAATTGTTTTCTCCTAATAAGTTTTTTAAAGTTAAAGAGATTAAGTCAAGAAATTCTTCTCTAAAAATTATAATGCACACTGGCAACTGATTCTTTTGTAAAAAAAAGCAAAAAAAAATAAATAAAGAATGAAGTTCTTCCTGGTATATATGCAGTTTGGCATATATAAAAAAATTTGAACAGATATTTATGTGAACTCCATACTACTCAGATTCTTCATAATGAAAATATAATTACTAAAAACCACAGAGTCAGAGCTATGCTATATGCTGTGTGACAACAACACACTAAAATTCAAAATTCATTTAATCTGTGTTATCTACTTAACAGATAAAATAGATATTCTAGATAAGGGCAGATAAAAACCTGAAGAAGTTATCCTCTTTCCTATCAGTCATAATTATACAATAATTGAATGGCGAATGCATATTCCCCATTCAAATTTCAAAATGATTTAGAGATGAAATCACCTGAATATGTATCATCTGTTGCCATAACCATAAGTATTGTAGAATTCACACCAGACTAACACCTAAAAATGGTACAACCATTCTTAAAAATTAGAAATCACCCCATTCCAAGCTTACTAAAAAAATTGAAGAATGAAATGAATCCCATTATCTTCTTCTATACTATTACACAAAACCATTTGAGCCCTACTAAGATGCAAGTGACATTCACTTTAGCAGTAAGAGACAGTGCTTACTGGTACTGCAAAAATAGACTAGTATAAAACAAAAATTATTACTCCTCTCAAAGAAAGCAACTTTAATGCCTTTTGTACCTCAGGAGTGATGTTTTCATGACCAACACCATTAGAAAGACTAGGAAAAACAGTTAAAGTAATAAATAAATTAATCTACCCTTTTCTAGAGACTAAGCATTATATACACTGTCTGCAGTGAAAGGTAGAAACTTTAATAATGTAACACTAAGAAAGGTGAGACACAAGAAATAAAAATAATGCCATTTTTCAATCACATCCAGTACAAATATCATAAATTAGTTACATCAAGTAATCGCATAAACTTCAATGTAAATGGTTGATTTTAAGTTCTAATATCAATATTTACTAACAAATTTTTTATTTGATAGTGAATTGTTTCCAGAAAATATTTCTTTTCTCATACAATGATAAAATTAAAAATATACTTTGAATTTTTCTTAGGAATAATTACTACTTATTAACTGGGTTGTAACATCTTACAATTACTGGCCTACTTATAACACATACAACTCCTTCCAGCAAAAGGAGTGCATTGCACCCTCAAAAAAACTAAGGTCCACCAGGCACATTCCCTCTAGATTGAAAAGCCTTCAGTGAATGGACTGAAGGAGAATAGTGCTGGGAGAGGAATGCATATAACTTGCTAGTCTTCCAAGGGCAAACCAAGTAATAATATATTTAAATCAATCTGCAAAGGATCCTCAATCCTGAATTCCATCCTAAAACTAAACAAATATACAACCGTCATTAGTTAAATAAATAACCACCCGATAATAAGAAAGACCCATCATTAAGGAAATGATGTTCAGGCTCTGTAACAAATAGGGATATGTATATATCCTCCCGATATTCTTGCATTCCATTCTGTTCCACCTATATATTAGTACTAATATAGTTTGTACTATATACTATATATATGTGTACTATATGCATACTGTATGTATGCATACTATACATTAGTACGCATATTTTATTAGTGCTAATCCTTATGTCATATTTATCTATATCATAAATATCCTTTTAACTTCTTTATAGCATCCTTCCTTTTGTACCTTCTTCTTTCTTTCCTGTTTAGCCTCTGGTAACTACCATTCAGATAATACTTCAGAGGATGAATGAGGATGATATGTATGAGTGTAAATGAAGTGTAGTCTTGTACATTCTCAATTCAACTATTCCTGAGATGTGTGGTTAATTGAAACCCAACCACCATAGAACACTGGTATCCACGATCTAGTATTCAAATCCATGTAAAAATAGCTGGCTTTACTAGGATTTGAACGCTGGAACTCTCAACTTCCAAATCAGCTGATTTGGGAAGACGCGTTCACCACTAGACCAACCCGGTGGGTCTTCCTTTTATACCTGGTTCCCCAAAAGTCACCACCAATTGAATATTGAAGTGAAAATTACTATAGTTCTGTTGGTCCTATATTTTTAGTTCTTAAATGTACCACTAGAGTGCATTTCTCACCAATAAAACAGCTGATCACAGTTCACACAACAGTTTACATTGTACTTTTGTTGTTATTCGTGTTTATGAAATGAAATACTACTTACTATTTATCATGAAATGAAACTTCCTGTGAAGGTAATTCAAAAGCAGTCTTCTCCACAAATCCTTCATGTGTAAACAGAATTGCTAGAAACACAGTTGAAACTGACAAGTGCATTGAGTTGCTGAGAAGATGGACTTAGCTGAGTTAGAAATTACATATCCAGTAGTGTTTATAGTGTATTTTCTGAATCACATGGCTTTACGTTTTTTCAAAACTAAATGATATATTAAAATCTTAGTGCAGCATTATTTTTTTTGAAACTCAAATTCACCTTCTTGTCACTTTTATTTACCCATAGACTTTTATTTACTTTGGCAGTGAAAAATATAAATCAGATACATTTAAAAGTTACAAAAAAAGAAATTCTTATAGCTTACTTTTGTAATTAACATCACTTGGCTGAAGAAAGCTTGCAGCAGTAACTGACGGATGCAATGGCAATATTTGTAATTTTGAAAAAACATAGACTATGTAATGTAAGTGGTTTAGAAAAAGTATTAGGCTGAGATAATATATCACTGTTATGAGTTAATGTATATATTATTCTACTTAACAGAGTACTGCTATTTGAACTGGGAATCTATTCGATGGTAGTAGTGAAAGTAAATGTCACACGGGACTCTGCAATGTAGCTGAGTGGAGGAGATAGGTGGTCTGTCCACCTCTCCCTGGTAGACAAGACCGGAGTCCACAAATGAAACTAAGTCAGGGATATGAACTGAAATTAGGGATAAAATCAGGGATAAATCATTAGGGATAAATCAGGGATATGAAAACTGAGTTAACTAAAGGAACCAGGTCTAAAGTTTGTTGTTGCGAATAACATTTTTTGGTGGTATGTTATTATTCTATTGCCTCGATTATTATTAGACATTTATGAAACTGGCTCTGTAAAATGTAGAACTAGGCGCAGGGTTCGTACTTCTGTAAACTTGATTAGTTAGTTCAGAGGGAAACGATGTAGGATATTCAAGATATCCTTGATGAAGCCTACAGTGAAGGCAAAAGCTGAGTTTAAAAATCACTGATGCAAACGTCTACTGAGGCATTTACATTGGTGGCATCCTAACGAGGCCTTTTCTTTTTTTTTCTTTTTCCTGTTTAGCCGCCAGGAATTACCGTTCAGGTATTACTTCAGAGGATGATATGTATGAGTCTAAATGAAGTGTATCTTTTACAGTCTCAGTTTGACCATTCATGAGATATGAGGTTAATTGAAACCCAACCAGCAAAGAACACGGTTATCCACGATCTAGTATTCAAATCTGTTAAAAAAACTGACTTTACTAGGACTTGAACACTGGCACTCTGGCACTCCAAATCAGCTGATTTGGGAAGACATGCTCACCACTAGACCAACCTGATGGGTTACCCCAACAAGGGCTGGCATATTATATGAGATGTAAAAAGTTAGAGGGCAAAACTCCCATCAACTCCCGTTAAAGCCCATCAGGGCTATGACCATGGGGGGGGGGGGGGTTGTGATGACCGGAAGCATTACAAGGCAGGGTGTCTTTCCCTTTGAAGTTGGGATGGGTATCTACTTTCCATTGAATGCTAGGTCATTAGTCACTAATAAAGCTGAACTACAACCAATAAAACTGTACTTTTTTTAACTCTAGTGAACAACTTGATCAATTTATTAGTTATCACTAAGGCTCCTGTTATTTTATCATTACTTCACACTGATCAGTTTCTGTGATACTATTCCCTGAGAAACACAAAGTTTTAAGGAACTATATTACATTGTATTAAATCTAGTCTACCCTCTAACCTATAAAGGTTGAGGGTTAGTAACCCAGGTACGTTTACACTAAAAATTACCTACCTTCAGCTAAAAGCTGCATTCTTTAGTTTGATCTTCTTTGACACTAGATAAGCGTGTTGACATTACTGGTTGCAGAAAATAATATACCATATCATTAGTATTAACGATATGATTGCAACAATTTGATTGTAAGAATAGTGGTAGTATTTATCACTATCCTTACAATCAAATGCAATAACAATAATAAATGTACATTAATAAATGCGATGTAATCTAATGCAGAAAAACTAGATTTAGGAATAGAGAACTCAAAATTGAAAAGATGTATTATTAATCAAGATGACCTTTCAATATTTTTTTAATAATAATTTTTTTTGTCAACAAATTTTTAATTGATTTGAAAATTTATTAATAATTTAGCCCTAATATCAGTGGGTATGGCGTGATTTTTTTTAAAAATAACTTTCTGTTGTGTTGTTCAGTATGAATTTTGTCATTATGCTTTGTACGAGTTTACAGTTTAGTGCATGTTCTCTCTTTTTTAATCTGAACATTACATGCATTACACATTTACACATGTAAAAACTGAAAAGTATCAGTAAACTACCAATAAAAAAAAACTTCCAAACATGACCATTTTTTATTTTATATTTGAGGTCTATAGAAAATTTCCTAATTTTATAAGTTCTTTATAAATTGCAATTATACATACCATAAAACAATTCCATATTTTATATGTGAAATTTTTATATATGGAATTTTATATGTGTATACACACTATAAAACATATGTATATATACATGTACATGTACAAAAACAAATAGAAACTTATTTTTTTTAAAAGTAGAAATTACTTTTTACAAATCCTTTATAAAGTCATCAGATCAATATTTATTTGTTACTTTTTATGCTAATGTAGTAGTAATGTTTTTTATAAAATAAATATTAGCCTTGTATGCATACTTTTTTAGTTCTAGTTAAACCAAAACTGAATGTTTTAGTTTTTTGAGGAAGGTTTCGAAAACAAGAGTGTATTTACAGCCATAGTAATACAAGTATTAAATATCATACTAAAATTCTAAATTTTAGTTTAATTTAGTTAACAAATTGTCTAAATTAAATAAAATAATTTTTTAAATTATCAATCTGTAGTAATACTTTCTCAGTATTAAACGATGAAATTTTTATTTAAATTAAATACAACTACTTACAGGTGAGAGACATCCTACAGTAGCATTTGTATCATCCTTAACCTTATAAGAGGAAAATCTACTGTATCAAGCGATGAAAGAGTTAAAAACTATAGTTTCAATAAGTTAACTATAAACTGAAAAATGTTATTTTTTGTAAGACAAAGCAGTATAAGTAGTAGAGCACTCTGCTCTTTCTGCTTACTTTTTTTAAGACAAACATATAGCTTGGAGGTCAAGTTACATCTAACTGCCTCCAACAAAGAATCATCTCAGTGTTCTACTTTCTTAATACATATACTTGAGGTAAGTGTCTCGATATCATTAATTGTAATTAAAGCATTAGTTATTTACATAAATAATTATTTATTTCATTTTTTAACAGCTTAATAATCAAATTCAAATTATCCAAACTGATTACTTAAACTTTTGGTTATGTAGAATAAATAAATTTATTTCATTCAATAAATAAATAGCTTTAAACTAATAAATTATAATAATTGCATATATATATTGTCGTCGATTGGCTTCGACGGCTCGTTGTTAACTAATAACCTTGTGGTAGCCCTGAAAAGGACCATTTTTGCGTTCGGTCTGAGAAGAGCTGTTGGGTCCGGAAGCTGGTCTCCTGCGAAGACGGGGAGTTGCGGCTCGTCCATTGAAATCAGACTGGGCTTCCCCTCAGCGGCAGTTGGATCCCCACTACAGCGTGGCTGTGGTGGCTCCCAGAGTCCCGCAATGTCGGGTAGTCGTCGGTCGTGTTTCGCCGCGCGGCCGAGGCGATTATCCCCGAGCTATCCCACGCTGGGCCGGCTCCTGCTGTTGAGTCCGTCGCAGGAAGCGAGTCCGCGTACTGCGGCTCCCTCGGCGGGCCGGCCAGCCTGCTGCTCCGGCACGGATGTTGGCATCCACCGGGAGGTCCCACCTTGAGGCGCCCAGGGAGTTTCTTTTGTCTTCTTTCATCTTCTCCAGGTGGTGGTCGACGAAGAATTAAAAATTCACTCTCGTGTGCGCTTTTTAATTGGAGCCTTAGCGTGGTGGGGCCGCAGCGTCGCCGATATTAAATTAGGCATATATGTGGTAACAATATATATATATATATATGTTTCAATCATCGACCTACATATCAATTATTATTTGCACAACTCTTATCATTACTGAACTAAAACTATTAATTACGTTATTCTTATCGAGCTTGATGAAAATACTTTATTAAAGGACCAAATAATTTTATATGGAGATTGGTGAAAATGCTGTGGTGTTTTAGTGAAGTGTACTCTGACTTAAACAGAACCAATCACTACTATGATTTGTCAAAACAATTCCTCTTATGATCGGATAAAACATTTGTTTTCTGAGTGATCAGTGCTGTGATTAGTCAACACATTCCATATTTCTATTAGTCTGACGTTTTCATTAATCTGATTTTTTCTGATTGCCAGAAAGAAACTTTCATGTGATTGGTAAAAATAATGTTTTATTGTAAATGGTTTAGGAATGGTGCACTTTGATTTGTCAGAACAATTCACTATGATGATTCTTCAGAACATTATTTTTATTAATAATGTCGATTGTATTTAATAAATTTTGGTGGGTTATGATCCTTTCTACATTTGATTTTATAGAAGAAATGCGTACTGACTTCTGAATCCCTGTCAAGAAGATGTTCGAAATTTTCCTGATGTGTTTGTCACTTCACTTTATTCTGTGTTATCTTTGGCTGTTAATAGCGTATCCATATTTTTTCATAGCGATTACTCTAAAAAATTGTCACCTTCATTATCAAAACATTTTTTTCGGATTTTCAAGTGCCTTTGTGTATACAGTATTATTGTTTTAGAACCCATCTTGCAAAAATTTGAGTAATCAGATTAAATTTCATTTCATCTTATTTTTATAATATTTTACATTTCTTCTAAGGTTATCATAATTGATTGTTATTTTCTGTCCTTCCTAGCATTATCATCTAACATTTGTAGTTGGTTTAGTGAACATCCATTCTTAAAACTACTTGTAACACTGAGTCTTCCTGTGCTGGGATCGTCGAATAAATAGCGACATTAAGTTCCTCCCACTCATCATCCCTACAGTCATGGCCTCTTCTGCTTCGTATTACCTGATGCTTTGTAATAAGAAATTGTATAACCATTAGAACGGTTATATAATACACAAACAGTATCATCCCTACTGTTGACAGTAGGAATGGGGAGAGGGAGGAGCTTAACATCGTTTTTTATTCGACGATCCCAAGTCAGGAAGACTCAATGTTAAAAAAACGTTTTGAGAATGCAGGTACTCCGAAACGCATCAGCTACGAATGTTAGAGTGACAATATTAGGAAGGGCAGAAAGTAACACTCAAATCAATTTCATTTCATCATTTACGTAATTGTTTATTGTCATCATCTTTCGACTCTTCTATGATGACAATATTAAATTAATCTTTTGCTACTACAAGTGATATTTCAATCTCTGAATTTTAATTAATTCATTCTTCGATATCAACTTTCAGTAGTAAAACAAAATTTGTAAGAGGAAAATTTTTAAACTTTGTATTTGCCTATCAAATTTTTTACTTATTTTCTTAAGTGTAATTTCCTTTTTTCTTTACAAAAGTATATCAACGTATTTCTTAATGTGAATTAACAGAAGACCTTATGACTTGGCTATTAACTGATTTATCTTGTTATCATTTTTTAGCAAAATGTAAAACACTGATAAAGATCGTATAGATCAAAGTTTTCCGTTAACCCAACCCACAATAAGATGGCAGGGAGGGTTTTCAGACCCTTCAAATTATAGATTTATAATAACGAATAGATTTCCGACTTTAATACTTTCACTATTCGATAGTTTCTCTGTACTATTTTTATTTGAACATGTTCTACTATTATTACGTCATCTAAGAAACTAATTTTTATCTTTATTTTAATATTACGCGTTTCAATATTAATGATGTAAAAACGCAACGAAAGTTCTTACAAAACGCAACAAAATTTCTTATAAAATATATACTAGCAATTTGTTCCAAGTAATCGTAATTATGATTGGAGAAATTATAAAAAAAAAGCAAATTAAACAAAACTCGTATTTCAAATCAAAATCCGGCTAATTTTTCTGAACACATACTTAAATTTAAAAGTATCGCGTAATTTGATCATTATATGTTTGGTAGTTTAAAAGTAATAAAATAATCTCGCTTAAAAAATCTGTAACAAAAAATAATAACATTTTAGTAGTACGAGTGATGATTAATAGGCCTGCTAATGACTTAACGCTGGTGTGAATTAAATTTTAGTAACTATGCAAGTATCCTTTGTAATTTAAAATTAATATCTGATGCGTATGAATTAATGCGAGTTTAAGAAACAAATTCATAAACGCATTTTTCTTTAATTTTCTATATGTATGTACGATCAACGTTATGACAATGTACCAGCCATAGATCATTATTGACAGCCAATTCTGATATGCTGATGTATTTACCGCTAAGGTCGGTGTGTAGTTGGTAGTTGGGTTATATTAAAAACATTGAAAGAGATAATTAGCGGTTGGATTCAAAATAATAACCATTAATCTCATCAAATAATCTATTTCATCACACCCATTAGATCGACACTATTTCTTAGATCAAGTCTTTTCATATTATCAGAATAGACTTCACCTCAAATTGATTTATGATAACTCATAATATGAAGCATTTTTCTTTTCTTTCTCCAATAAATAGTGCACAATACCTTTTTTTAATTTGAAATCAATCATTCAAATTTTTGAGTGCGATAAAAAAACGTAATAGACAATATTTAGTCTTTAAAATTAAATAAAATATTAATTATTAGGCTTATCATATGATTATTTTATGTAATCATTAATGAAAAAGTCAAATTTTATCATTTTTTAGGAATACAACGGCTTTCGTACAAAAGTTGACCGGTTGTTAGAGTGGCTCATATTTGTCAAAAACGATTACACGAATATTAACTTCTGTAATATTTTCTTTAAAAATTTCAAAGTAAAAAATCTGAATCATAAAAACGATAAAAAAATTAATTTTTAGATTGCTGAGATTGAAAATTATTTTTACGTTATTTTATATAATTTAACGCAATCTTAATCATATGTTTCCTAAAATTAAACGCATTCAACACACGCGCGCGCGCACACACACACACACACACACATATATATATATATATATATACAAGGGTAAGACAATTATTATCGGCAATGTAGTTATAAATTTTATTGCAATACAAATAGGAAACTTACGTGTACATCATTATTCAACATAGTCCCCTTGCATTCCAACGTACTTGGTCCATCGTTGCACAAGCTTCCTGATGCCCTTATAAAAAAAGGTTTTCGGTTGAGCTGCGAGCCAGGAATTCACCGATTCTTTCACTGTTTCGTCCGAGGTAAATCGACGGCCCCTTAATGCCTCTTTGAGTGGACCAAACAAGTGGTAGTGAGAAGGGGCAAGATCAGGACTATACGGAGGACGAGCCAGTACTTCAAAGTTGAGTTTCTGGACCGTTTCAGCAGTGTGGACAGCAGTATGTAAACAGGCATTGTCGTGCAACAACACATGTTTTGACAGCAGTCCTCTGCGTTTGCTTCGAATTGCAGGCTTCAGCTTGGCAGTAAGCATCTCACTGTGACGCAACGCGCACTGTTTACTGTCGTGCCCCTTTCCTCATACTGTTCCAGTACTGGGACTTGTTAGTGCCAAAAAACCGTAAACATCGGTTTTCCTGGGGACAGTTGGATCTTGAACTTTTTTTTGGAGGGAGAATTTGGATGTTTCCATTCCATACTCTGCCGTTTACTCTCCGACTCGTAATGATGGATCCGTGTTTCGTCACCGGTGATGATTCTGTCTAATACGATGTCCCGTTCGTTACCATAGCGATCCAAATCTTTTTGGTGATGTCCAAACGCGTTTGTTTATGCGACTTTGTGAGTTGTTTTGGAACCCATCTTGCACAGACTTTACCCATCTTGCCCAAGTCTGTTGTGGATGATTTCGTAGGCAAAACCGTGACTAATTTGCAGATGATGTGCCGCTTCATCGATAGTTACTCGTCCGTCTAAGAAAACCATGTCACGTGCACGCTCAATGTTTTCCTCATTTGTGGCGGTAAACGGACGTCCGGCTTCTTCGTTGTGCGTAACACTTGTGCGACCATTTTTGAATTTTTTAATCCGTTCGTAGACACTCCATTGCGGCAACACACTGTTCCCGTACTGTGCCGAAAGTCTTCGATGAATTTTTGCCCCTGATACACCCTCCGACCACAAAAGCGGATCGCTGAACGTTGCTCTTCTTTGGTGCAAACAGAAACCGAAGCAGCCATGGTTAACGGCAGGGCAGTGATAATCGAACTAACCTAACAGCATCAAACCTGAACAGACATAACAACAATTAAACCACCCATGCGTCATCTACGCAACGCGACAGTACTACCAACATAAAACAACAATATAACTAAATTGCGGATAATAATTGACTTACCCTCGTATATATAATTAAAAATAATCCGTAATATAGTTGTACATAGAGTTACGATAAAATAGTGGCATGTGCTTGCGCGAAGCTAAGCAACAATGTTTTACGATTAAGCTACGAAGAATTGACATTACAAAATTCCTTGAGTTATGATTCACGGAACCATGATTTGTGACTTAACCATGCCCCACTCCTCATTACGTTTTCACCAAATAAGAGCAGAATGCAATTATTCGATTTTTGTGGCCAGAACATGTACCGAGGTATCGAAATTCATTGAAAGTTTTCAGCTTAATATGGAACAATGCTTTGACACAATGAAGTGTCTAATAATGATTGAAAGACGTAAAAATGATCATAGTATAACTTAAGGAGAAGAAGGACAGCCACCACAAGTGACGACGACACTAAGCACGCATGTAACATGAATCTGTTACACTGGCAACACTAATAGACAAAAAAAAACTTTTTTTAATGTTTCTCTAAGTTTAATACCATTTCTTGAATTGCTTTTTTGCGTACATTACAATACAATTTTGTAAATACAATTTTGTATTGTACAATACAATACAATACAATAATGTAAATACAATTTTTCTATCAACCTTAGTTTTAAATAAATTACGCTTCAAAAAGAATTAAGGGAAAATATAGTTAAAATCTATAAAATTTATAATTTTGCATGGCCATACCTGTGTTAGAATGATCTCGATGGTGTTTTTCTTTTATAAATATCTTCAGGCACATCCAGAATTAATGTTTAGCAGTAATCGGCTAGCATGTTAGCATTCCATTTCCCTTTATAGCGGCTTTCCATCACCGAAAAGTCTTGGTGGAAACATTCACTGTGTTCGTCAATTACGTCTCCGAGGTTGTCCGGGAAAAAATCCAGATCTGACTGGAGGAAATATATTTTCAAAGACATAAGCGATTGGTATCGAAGGATATTTGTTACCGTCGTGTAGTAGAACCAACTTTACTTGGACGAATCTACGAAAAGACCCCAGTCCTCAGGTTTATGAACTTGTTCTTAGTGCAACATAAGCTGATCAATATTTGTGCAATAAACTAAATTATTTTCATCAATAAAGTACTGAGAAAGTTCTTTTTGTCGGCTTCGAAAGCCCGAAATTTTTGTATTTTTTTTTTTAAGTAAATTCTAACGTTACAGTCTTGATCCTAACAGTTCAGCTTGATTTTTTGATAAATTTAAATCCCTAACCAAGTCATTTAATTCACCTTGTGATATAAGATCTGGCTTATTGGAAGATAATTCAGAATCAAAATCATTGTTGTCTTCTTCAGCAATGCCTGATTCTTCATTGCTGCTTTCGAAACATACATTCACAGGTGACTCAGGAACTGAAATTTCACTGTGAGGTACAGGCCTGATTGCAGATTGCAATGAAAAATATTTTACAGTATGTTTAAATTTTTTAGAAATTCCAGACACACTTGTTAAACAAAAGTAACAATCGATCGTATGATCCTTTGATTCAAGCCAAACCATAGATACATCAAACGGCAAAGCCTTCCGTGTACCTTTCAGCCATCCTCTTAAATATACGGAGCAATTAGTGCTTACTATATGAGGAGTCCACGTCTTATCCTGATCACCAATTTTATATTGAAAGTACAAATGATATGCTTTTTTAATTAAAGATGTAATGTTTTTTTCTATTTGATTTTATGGTAAACTCACCACATACATAACAAAAGGCATCCACATCATTTACACAATTTCGAGGCATTATGACACTGCACTGTTAACAAACTTAAGACAGCAATAAGACTGAACAAAATTAACTCTTTCCTAAATACAGGGCTTAGTACAAACAACACAGCTGTGTTATGCTAACTATACGTTAAAAAATGAAAAAAATCCTTTAATTAAAATTTACATTTTTTTCAAAAATGGTGGGTGATAGAAAGATTCTGAGTTCATATTCGTTTTCAGCCTGAAAAAAAGATTAAAAACACGTATCACACGTTAGGAAACAAATTTTATGTTTATCAATGTAATTGATTACAGATAGTTACAGATCTTAAGCAAATTAGTCATTGCTCTATTCGTAAAATCAACTATGATAATAAAAAATTTACCATAATAAAATTTACGTAAGATAAGTCTCAAATTTATTTTAACTTTGCGGAAGTAAACGCAACTGGACATATCATTATGATAATGAAGATAAGGCCAGCTTAGAACTATTATTGCGAAGAATTATGGTTGCGCTATTAAAAGCCAGAGTACACGAAAAATTATGATATGACAACACCCACAATAGGCCTCAAGAAAATTTCGAACATATTGAGGAAAGATGAAAAGTAAACGGTCCTAGACTCTATATTCAATATTGAATTATTCTGACAAATCAGAATGTAACATAGCTCAATCATTCAGAATTCTGGATTAATTTTATCAGCGCATAAAAGTACCCATCTATCAATCAAAATATCAAATTTGGACCAATCAGAATACAGAATTACGTAGACATAACAATACTGAATTTTTCTGACCAATCAGAATACACCATATCACAACAATGTATCGACCACAGGATAAAGTATTAAAGTGTGGAAAATCGGAAAATATAGAAGAAAGTGTTATTTACACCTTTTTATTTTATTTTATTCTTTTTATTTCAAATTGTGTGGTAATTTTTAATTGTTAATGATTTTAAAACATAATTAATAATAATGTTAATCTATCATTTTTTTAAACCCTATTTGAGAAACTATTTTAATGCAAAATTTTTTTTTTTTCCGTAAGGTCTGCAAGGCGGTCCAAGGTACAACAAGATATCTTGGGTTGGCCCATGATGTACTTTGGGTCCATATGATAAACAATGAGTTAAAAAGTATTTTTCTCTCCAGGAAATAAAATATACTCAGTATACAAGATTTGTTTATTAACACATCTTCACATCAATCATTAATTAATTACTGTGCCAGTAATTGACCATTTCTCACGAAAAAAGGAAAATAAGGATTCAGTAGGCGATAGCTTGTTGGAAAACAAATTGGCGGACACGTTCTGCTATCTAGTGTCTAAATTGTAAACCTCTTGATCACAATGCATTGAGGGTAACAATGGTTATATTTTATTGTCATGTGGTTTTAAGGTATGCTCTATTTTCTTAGTTTTCTTATCTGTTTTGCTAAGAGCCGGAGTCTAATCAAAGTGAAAAATAACGACCTGCGAAAGTGTTATTGGGTAAGTTACATCTAATTATCTTTATATATCATGGGTTTCTAAAACATAACCTCTCTTTGCCCTGTTTTAAAGGGTGGTCAACTATTAAATGCTTTATGATGGTTGACCTAGAAATTGACTGGGGTGGTCAATTTCTGAATCTTTTAACTGTAATTAATTTATTATTTATAATACATTAGCATGTTAACCAACTGTAGAAGAATACTGCACTGACTTGTAGTGAAAAAATTCGCTTCATTTCAGTAGTTGGCTCCATGGTCAACTATTGATGCATGCTATGGTCAACTTTTGAAACGTACTTTGCCAACCGTATGATAATATTCTTTTATAGAATATTTTTAATTTTATCACAACATGGCCTAAAGGGTTACAAAATATAAAGATTACTACTAAAACCTACACTCGTTGCCGTTTGATAAAGAAAATATTTTGTGTTTCTTACACGAAACAACAGCTGTTTGGTAATTTTGGACATTCATATCATACACGTAAATTAACCACCCTACCATTACGTTGTGCACATACTCATATCTTTATTACAAAAGATGGGCTTTGTTATAACTTATGCTGTTGTTTATTTTGCAGTTGTGATGAGCAAATAAGAAAAGTGAGATGCCTGGAGCCAAGGGTTCATTTTTCAATTATCGGGAAGATGCGATGACGGCTGCGGTCGAAGATGTTCGCCTGTACAAGACGGCTATCCAGACGGCTGCGAAGAAATTTGGAGTCCCGAGGACAACCCTCAATTATAAAGTAGAAGAGGAAAATGGGACCTACTTCCATTCTAAGCCAAGAAGAAGAGGCTGAAATATGTAAATGGGTAAAAAAAAATGGCTCCAGCTGGTTTTCCTGTGACGGTAGATCAGCTTAGCGTAGTGTAGAGAAGTTTGTCAGAGATGCAGAACGTCCGAACCCTTTTAAAGACGGTAAACCAGGCAGAACCTGGATTAAGAGCTTTCTTCGCAGAATCCCGACCATTTCAAAAAGGACTCAAAATCTAACCGTCACACGAGCGGCCATCACAAGTGACAATATATTGAACTGGTTTTCGGAAGTAAATTCTTACTTCAAATAACACAGTTTTAGATCACCCATCTTGCATATTTAATTCCGATGAAACTGTGTTTTTCCTTAACCCAAAAGGTCCTAAAGTGCTTGCAAAAAAGAGAGACAAAACAGTATACAAAAGGTAAATGAAGATGAAAAGGAATGTGTTACAGTATTGGTGACCGGTAGTGTCAGCGGTAACGTAGCTCCGACCACAGTTTTGTTTAAATACAAGTGTACACCTCAAGACATTACAGACAATTTCCCACATGAATGGGCACTAAGCAAAACTGATTCAGAATGGATGACATGTGAACCTTTTTTTGAATTTATTGCTGATATTTTTTACCCGAGGCTGGTGAAAATGCAAGTCATGTTACCAGTAATTCTATTTGTTGATGACTTCTTTCTTTCATTTACCTTTTCTTATTGGTCTTTTCAGTAGCAGGATAGAAGAAGTGTTTCTTAAATGGGGTTGGTATTCCATGCGACAGACCAGCAGCTGAAAAATCCTGTACAGCATTTCCTTCGCTCTGAAGATGCATAGCAATATGGGATGTATTTTCGTTAATGAGAAGCAACAATGGTACTTCAGGCTCATTGGTGAGATCTATTTTAGGTTATCATTGGGGCAGGTCCTTTGTCCATAATCAGTTCTGTTGGGAGGCAGTCAAGTAGTTCAAACTCTGGAGCTGTGGCTTTGTTGACAGTTTGCTCATTTGAAATGATTTCACCATGATGAAATTCTAAAGCGTTGTCACTCAGATCAGCAGCAATGTTTTCATCATCAAGAAATTCAATTGCTGGAGTTGTAGCAATTCAACTTATAGTTGAAAGTGTAGCAAAGTCACTATGTTTAGTTCCTGATAGTGCGTTCCCACTCGTACACTGTTCGGTCGTCTTCTTGCAGCTCCATTTTGACTTTCTTCCCAAGGATAAACAGAGATGTATCCAGAGGATTTCCAGACCATGTTTTGGATGACAACTGAAAAGTATTAAGTTAATCCGTGTCAATAACTTCGTTAAAAAAGCGCAAGCCTTCTTTCAAATATGTTACATGAAACTGCCTGACTCTCATTTTGTTCTTTAGATACTTGTCCTGGTACCTTAACTGCTTGGGGATTCCATGGGTATAACCCACATTTTCTAAATCCATTAGACAAAACAGATTCAATAACATTTTCTTTTATCACATCTACGAGAAGCTTTGCAAAGCCTCTTTTTTTTCAGAAGAGTGGGTTCTTTTTTCAAAATGTTGTCTACTCTCCATTGATTAAAGAGATAAAACAATTTGTAAACATGAATCATCAATCAAAAGATATTTAAAGAAATGGATAATTTATCTTTTTATTTTTGGGTTCTTCTCTTTTTAAAACTAGTTTTCCTATATTAATTATATTTAGTAAAGTATATTACTAAATATAATTAATGTAGCAAAAGTAATATGTTTATATGTTATTGCTATCTCATATGGTAGTAGTGGTAATTGTAGAACTAATGATATTTTAATCTTATTTTAATTAATGATATTAAAATTTAATATCAGCTGTTAGTTTGTTAGACTCTCCCAATACTTCTATATTCAGTGCTTCCAACAGACTTATGTATTACCAAACATGATGACACTGAAGAACTCAGCTCGGAGTAAATATATGTAGCTCTTAGGGAAAGTAAATCTGGCATTCCAACCCTCAACTTCTAGTCCTGGGTTATATGGTAGGCCTTATCAAATGCAGTGTAACTGGTGTATCACAGAAATTGAATGTAATTAATTTATGATAAGATACCAACAGCCTTAGACACACCTAAAAACATAATTCAGTAATTTAGTAGAATTAAAGAAAGCTGAACTACTGTGTTATTGACTTTATTAGAGGCTAATGGTTTATTATTAAAATGGGCAATAGATTTTCAATTCAAAATCTCAAAACTTATTAATAAGTTAGTTAATTTTTGGTTTTGGACAATTTTCATATTACTGACTTTTTTAAAATAGATGTAATTCCAGATTAATACATCTTCGGAATAAATATATAACTAGTCCATGTATCTTCAAAATACAAAAAACTGTCATGGCATCCATCAGTTAGTTACTGTTGTAATTATTTATAGCTAGGTGTTATTAATTACAGTAGAAATCTATGCAGAAAGATTTTTTTATAACTATTTGATTTATATTTTTTATTGCTAAATACAAATGAAGCAAGGGTAAAGAAAAGTGGCAAAAAGATAGGTATGAAGTTAACAAAGGAGAATATATCACAAACAAATTTTTTTTATTAAAACCAGTAAAATTTATAACAAATTGAATCAGGAAGATATAAGAAAAAATTGAACCTAGTTAGCAAAACAAATTATTCCATTTTTATCAAATATAGATTTAAAAACTAGACTCAAATTCTTTGAAACATTTATATGACCATTAGCCACCACAAAATGCTAACAACATGCAGTTGAATATGAGTAGCACTCTTAACTTTAATGATTTAGTGATATTAACTATAGTGGGAACCTATTCACTAAAGATGGTTTAGCCCGTAGATATTTTGTCTTATTTTATACTCTTCAGTTACTAGAATGTTAATGCCTAAATGTATTAATGTTTTGCATCAGGTTGCTTTTTATTGTCTTCTCTATGCTACTTAGCATACAATGTATATGAAACATGAGGACTGGGAAAAGCAATCAGAATACTGAAAAAATTCAGTATTAAAATAATGAGTATGTAAGAATACTGAAAACTAAATCATTAGAAAAACTTTTTTCAAAGGTTAAAAGAAACCTTTTTAAGAGTTTTTAAAATGAAGGAAAAAAGTTTAGGATGGTTATGGTAACCAAAACTTCTATGCATTGTTAATTTGTAAAAGTTAGGAAAAATTAATATAAATATGCAAGTAGTTAGGAATGTACCAAGTATACAGAAGATAACTGGATCAGCACAGAGAGGAAAGGGCTTGAGAAATCCATGAAGAATGTCATAAACTTGACTTAATAGGATATCTTGATAAAATGCATCAAAGAAATTAAGGAGCTGATGTAAACTGTAAAAAAGTGATTTATTCATTTTTATGTCGCAATAATTTTAAATTTTAAAGAATTATATTTATTTTGTTTTATCTATATAGAAAGATATAATAAAAATCACTACACCAAAGCTTTTGTATACTGGTTTTTTTTAGGATTTTGAGGTCACAGTGGATCACTTCAGTCAACTCTGGTTCGTCTTTTCTTTTTCTTTTTCTTTTCTTGATTGCTTCCCAATACTTCATTCTGTTAGATCTTGCTTTTTTGAGTTTTTCTGAACAAACCATTGTTGTTGTTTTCTTTTTTTTAAATTTTAAATCTGGAGTTTGCTTCTTTTAGTATTTTTATATTGTCAGTTTTGTTTCATAAATCTTCTATTGTGATTTCTAGTTCTTGCATATCTTGTTTAATTTTGGTTATGCAGGTTGGTGTTTTGGACATTTTCCAGCATTTCTCGCCCAGTTTCTGGATGAGCCTGTTCGGTTCTGTTCTTATCATGTGTCCAAAGAAGGAGATTCTTTTCTTTATAAAGTAGTCTATAGCTGGTTCTACGTCTTTATGTACCGCTTGGTTTGGTATGAGTCACCATTCTCCTCCATCAGTAAGTTGTCTTTTATTTATGCATGTTCTTAGAATTCTTCTTTCCATTCTTTGCATTTCTGCTGTGTAGGAAATGTTGGATCTTAGTTTGAAGAGTGTTTCACTTCCATACGATGTTATTGGTCTGATTACAGTTTTGTAATGTCTGAGTTTAGTATTTATTGAGATGCATCTTTTATTATATGTTGTTTTGGTGGTATTTTGTACATAATTGAGCTTTTGTGATCTTTCTTTCCAGTTTGATATTTTCTCCGTTTGATATTTTTGTTATCAAAATTGATATTTTCTCCAAAATATTTAAACCGTTCAACTACCTCGACTTTGTGTCTGTTTATAATATGGTTCAATACCAGGGGATTTATGGCCATTATTCTAGTCTTTTCATATGATATTCTTAGGCCTGTTTTTCCTGCTAGTACTTTCAATGAAGTTACTTGGATTCTAACTTCTGCAATGTTATTGGTTAGAAATGCAAGGTCATCTGCAAATCCTAGATGGTTTACTTTCATATGGTTTACATTGCTTCATTGGTTTTCTTGCTTCAATTGTTACGTGTGGTGGGTCTTTTTTGTACCACTCTCTCATTACATATTCTAGGGCACAGTTGAAGAGTAGTGGGGATAGTCCATCTCCTTGTCTTAAACCTGTTTTGATTAGGAATGGTTCTCAAATTTCTCCTCTGAATTTTATTTTGGAGTATGTGTCAGTTAACGTTAATTCTATCATTTTTACTAGTTTCGGATGTAATCCGAGGTTTCTTAGTATTTTCATATGAAATGGTTTTTTATTATACACAGTGATTACATTTGGGTTGTCAGTTAAGTTTCAGCTAACTATAATAAAATTTTAATTTAAATGAAGAGAGATATTAGTTTCCTTTATAAGTCCTACCCAGCAATGTGTTCCACTTGTTCTTAAAGATTTTTTTCACATAAGCATATATGTGTGTGTGTGTGTGTGTGTGTGTTATTATAATTTTAAATGTAATGAATTTTTTGTTTTAATTTTATTGTTGTTAGTATTAACTGGAAATCTATTAAACTCCATGCTTGTACTCCCTGTTGTGTAATAAAATTCAAATGTATATCTGTTTATGAGTCAATAGAATGATTGATTATAGCCATATCAGAGTATCCTAGCTGAAATGTTTAGCATGAACCATATTTTTCTCAAAGTAATTGCTTTTACCAGTAAACTAATACTATTTTAAGAGTTAAATGAAGTTTCATTACCAAAAGCTTTTCTCTTAAACGTTCAAAAAATTTAACTGTATTATATAAATTAAATAAATATAAAAGCAATAAATTCTAATGTTTAAAAATAATCCTGATCACACTAGAATGTATTCTTTATTTTGGTGTGGATAACAAATACCTATGATCAAGAACAAGAGTAAGTCAAATGTTTGTAATGCAGTTGTATTTAGGGGGTTGATTGGCAGCAGTGTCAGTGTCAGTGTCAGTTGAGTGGCAGCAGTGTAGTTGTTAGGGGCGTGAGTCATTCTGACTCACGCCCCTAACAACTACTGAAAGAGCTGCTGCCCTCTTTCAGGAATCATTCCTTAGTCTGGCTCTCAACAGATACCTCTCCGATATGGTTGCACCTTCAGTCCAGCTACTCTGTATCCCTGAGCACTCAAGCCCCCTCACCAACAGCAAGGTCTTATGATTCATAGAGGAGGTTTTCTATTATAACAAATACTTATAGTATTTTTGACACTGATTACAAATATATGTGTTTTTTTTATCAGGCATAGTTTTTTGTAATTACCATTTTTTGGTGTAAGAAAAAAGGATTATAACAAAATTACAACAATATTAAACATGTAATTTCCGTATGCCTAAAATCTGCTTCTTTTCGATTTTCTGATGTAGTTTGCTGTAGGTACATCAGTCTTGAGATTTCAACAGCAGTCACTTAGCATTCTTGGGTTCCACTTTCCCTGGTAGCATGTTTACATGGTTGGTATATCCTGGTGAGAGCATTCTCCATGTTCATCACTCACAGTGACAAGATTGGTCAGGAAAAAATCCAGATAAGAATTTAAGAAGTGGATTTTTAGTGACATCTTACATCCAAGAGCTTTATAATTTTTAAGAAGCTGATTTATAAGTTCTTTGTAATTATCTGACTTATGAATTTCAAGGAAGTTGTTTACAATCTTTTTAAAAGATTTCCATGCAATAACCTCACAATCATTCAAACTGTGAGTTTGTTGCATAGAACAATCATCAAATTCAATATCATTCATTAGTTTTCTTATTTGCAGACCAAAAAATATACCTTCCTTTATCATAGCATCACTTATATTAGGAAATTTGTGTTTTAGAAAGTGAAATCCAATCTCATCACAATCCATTGCCTTAACAGAATGTTTCATTAACTTGGCTTAATGTATAGTGACGGAAGGTATCAGGTTTTACTTGTACTGAACTCACAACACACTTCTGTCCTACAGTTAATGTTTTTCTTTTTGGCCACTCTTTTTTAACATAATAATTCTTCCTATTTCTGCTGCCCCACTCATAAAAGAAGCAACAAAATTCATGTACCTAAGTTGTAAACCAAGTAACAATGCTATCACTTTTAGGTCTTCATAAATATGCCACAAATGTTTCAAATACTGAATTTATCCAATCCAAGTTTAATATTTTCATATGATTCCTTCATGTGAGATGCTTCAACTAAAGGGATTGATGGGATATTATTTGCAACATGGACTGTTTTCAAACTTCACTTTGAGGAGTTGGCGCCATTCATCAGGATAGTGCATATGTCCCAAAACTTCTAGTAAAGATTCCACATTATTATAATAAACTAAGCCCTAGTACAGGAAGAAGAAACATTCCAAGTTCACACTTTCTTTTCTTCTTTCTTTTTCCTGTTTAGCCTCCGGTAACTACCGTTTAGATAATTCTTCAGAGGATGAATGAGGATGATATGTATGAGTGTAAATGAAGTGTAAGTCTTGTACGTTCTCAGTTCGACCATTCCTGAGATGTGTGGTTAATTGAAACCCAACCACCAAAGAACACTGGTATCCACGATCTAGTATTCAAATGCGTGTAAAAATAACTGACTTTACTAGGACTTGAACACTGTAACTCTCGACTTCCAAATCAGCTGATTTGGTCCAAGTTCACACTGCCTGTTATGAAAAGCACTTATCTTAATACTGTGTTGTAAAAGATTTCATCCTTTCAATTGTGATATGAGAACTTCTGCTTGATTCTAGAATAAATTTAGATCACAAACAAGATTATTTAATTCTGACTGATTAATTACATGTAGTTCACTATTTGTATTTTCTAAATAGTCTGTGTCTCTCCTTTGTTCATCTGATAGATCTACACAACCTTCAGCATCAACAGCTTCACCTTCATCTATGACCTCATTATGTTTGTAGTATTGTCAATTACCATGTTTTTGGTGTTATTGAAATTGGAAACTGTGATCTGTGAGGCACTTGTCTTTTAGCAGAAGGAATATCAGAATATTTTCAGTATGTCTAGTCTTAGCTGTTACCCCTGATATTTTTAATATACAATAATAAGCACTATATGAAGTAATCCTGTGGTTCTCTCTAAACCACTGGGATTGCAAATGTCATGTGATGAGATCCATTCAGTCAACAGTGTTACACGTGAAACACAGCAAATATGAAGAACTCAGGACCTGTCCTCATCAGCTACTTTACATCCAAAATATAATTCATATGATTTTTTTATCAATGGAGTTATATTTCTCTTCTGAATCTTTAATGTTACCTCACCACAAATGTAACAGAAACTGTCTGGCTCACCACAAATGTAGCAGAAATTGTCTGGATGGTTAATGCAAATGTGTGTCATTTTTATTAAAATACTAGCTGACCCAGCAATGCTTCCCATTGCTAGATTTGAGTGTATGTATATATTAAATTAACACAACTGAAAGTTTGATAAAACATTAAAAAACTGAACATTACAGAACTTCACAAAATTTATCCTTTCTCTTTCTTCCTATCTCCCTTTTTTCATTTTTCACAAAAATATTTCTTTTCACGTAAATAATATATATTCTGAATATGAGCCAAATCGGACCATAAATGCAATTTTTCCAAATATCTCAACCCCAGCACTATCTAGCGGGTCCATTTTTTGCAGAGGTATTTCTTTCCATATAGATAACACATATTCTAAATATGAGCCAAATCAGACCATAAATACAACTTTTCAAAATATCTCAACCTCAGCGCCACCTAGCAGGTTCAAACTAATTCAATAACCTTCACAGACGTGCGCCCGACTCACCAAAGTTTCATTGCAATCAGATGAATGGTATAGGAAAGTATATGGAACAAATAAACAAATGTTCATTTTTATATATATAAGATTCACTATAGTACACTCGCAAACATGTATTACAAAACTTTAAACACATTACTGTAGTATATACATTGACTATACTTTTACAAGGAAAAATAAAATCACAAATTGGTAGGAAAAATAGCTGCATCACTAAATGTTACATACCCAAGAGCTCGCATTTGACTGATGTAGTTGAGAATTTTCTTAGCAATCATGATACATTATTTGTTGTTTACAGCATTACATCCAGCACTGTCACTAAAAAAAAATTCATATATTTTGTGCAATGTATGACTAATATTGTGTAACTAAAGGGTGACATAATTACATTTATAAAAAAATAGCATGAATCATATGTGTATCATTTGTAATCATTTTAATTACTGTGTAAATAATATGTATTTTTCATAGCAACTCTAGTAAATTATAGTTTATTTAGCAACTTAACAGCTACAATAATTAAAATAAATAAATAATATATTGTTCTTGCATTTTTCAGGCACATGTACTTGCTGGAAGATAGGAAGGGCAATTACAAAACATCTGAGGCTAATAGGGAAGTTCTGACTTCATATTCGGAATCAGTGCTCAAAAATACATACGATTCAGCAAATATTTACCATGTAAGAAAATCATTAACCAGTAAAGGTTCAATTAATCAGTAATTTTTCTACTTACCTTGTTTTTCTTAAGGATTACATACTTAGATTGATTTATAGGTATTTTAATCAGATATTTCTTTAGTACACTTATTAAACTTTAATTTTTATTTGAATTTCTTTTTTTCATTTTATATTGAGTTTATTACATTTTTTGTTTTTCATTCATAATTGTTACCATTCTTCACATAAATTTTTTCTTACTGGTTGCTTTCCTCAGCACAAAATGGTTTATAAAAGCAAGTCAACATAAAAAAAGAAAGAAGATGATTTTCATGTGATTACTGTGAAATTTGTCACTAGATCAGCTGAGTTATGGCTGTTGTACTGTTAACCATGGCTCCTTACTCATTAGTGTTGCATTAAAGAGAAACATTGTTCAATTTTTGTGATCAAACACCATATTGGATGACGAAATTCATCCTGAACTTTCAACACAGTGTTGTGCCATTTCAAAAGATTGAAAAAATCAAAAAAGGTCTGTAATTATTTTATTATTAACTAGAATACTTGTTGATGAAGTTGTAGATGATAAATGTCATGGTTATGGCTATGAAATAATCGCTACAAACTTGTCATTAAGAAAGTGTGTCCAAGATGAGTTGCAAAACAACTGAATATTGCATAAATAAATGCCCTTAGACATCACAATAAATTATACAGTTATCATGACATAGCTGACAACACCTTCTTAGATAGAAAAATCACTGGCCATAAAAACATTTTCATTGTATGATGAATCAGAAAGTAAACTGTAAATGCTCTTCAATTCATCATTGAAGAGCATAGAATGGAAACACCCATAATCACTCACCAAATAAATATTCAAAACACCACCACCATCTGCAGGAAACTTGAGAGTAACAAATTCTGGGATACTAAAATAATACTGGAACATCACAAACAATAAACAGTGGTTTAATAAGCAATTAGATGCTTACTGGCAGGTTAAAGCCTGCAATTCAAAGAAAATTTTGAGGAATGGCATCAAAAACTGTTGCTAGTTGCATGACAGTGCTGTCCCCATTATGCTGCTCATACACTATTGTAAAACTCCAGGAATTGAAATTTGGGGAATTGGCTCATTCTCTAGTATGGTATTATGCTTTCTTCAGATTACCATTTATTTGGTTCACTCAAAAAGACACTAAGAAAGTGAAATTGAAAATCAAGTAAGCAAGCTAAAAAGTGATATTGTAAGTACTACTCCAGTTTTACTCACATAAAGTTTATGATTGTGTTGCGAATGATTTTTTTAATACCTTCCTTCGTAAATTGTAATGTTAATAATGACTAGTTATACTATATCACAAAGAGATGATTTAAATTGTTGAAATATTTTTCATTTGTAATAATAAATCATTCATTATTTAACCTGAGTAAACTAATAAAATATTAATATGATCGTTATAATTTTTGTCAAACAAGACCTACAAATGTTAACCAATTGCACATAAATTCCTTCTAACATCTATCATGATAGGAAGGATATAAATCTGATCCAGACTTTACTAAATATAATCACATGTCCTAATAAGAAATTAGACTGTATCTCCAGATTGGGCGCAGGGTAGCCTTATAAATTAAGATCTTGCTGGATAACGTGAGGCCTGGGTTCCACCGTAGCAGTCAATGAAGTTCCCTGTACCTTGCATTCAGCAGTTCCTCTTCATCCTCATGTGACACTTCAAACGCCGATCAAAGGCGAAGGTCAACGCCGATCCAGGTGAAGTCCCTGATACCGCACAGTCTCAGTTTGCGGGATCAAAGCACCATCGAAGTACACACCAAGACAGTCACCCCTCCGCATGGCAAATGTGACATGCCTCGACTTATCTTGATTAACCATAATCCTCCAGTTTTTCTACCACACGCAGACACGATCTAGCGCCATTTGTAGGTTCTGCGAGGCGAAGCCAGGGTTTTCGTTAACGGCCAGGATAGCGTGTCATCGGCGAACATGGCGACAATGCAATCATACAGGACCGGAATGTCCGCAGCAAATATGGAATACAACGCAGGGCCCAGCACAGATCCCTGAGGGATATCCGACCCAGTCTCAAAGAACCTTGAAAACTCGTCATTACATTTCACTTGAGCAAAACGCCCCTCAAAATAATTCCGAAAGACTAGGAAGTAGGGTTGAGGAAGTTGTAGCTTTAACTTGTAGAGCAAGCCAGGTATCCATACCTTATCAAAGGCCTGTTGGATGTCTAAGAACGCCGCCGAGCAGAATTTCTACTCTTCCAGACACCCACTCATGACTCTATGGGATTGTCCGATTGTGGAATGACCACACCTGAACCCAAACAATTGATGGTCCGGAATTATCCCCTCATTCCCCAACACTGGCCTAAGCCTATGCAGTAGTAGCTTCTCAAACAATTTAGATAATACCGGTAATAGGCTAATTGGTCTGTAAAAAGAAACTAACTGCGCAGGCTTCCCTGGTTTCAAAGTCATCACCACCTGCGACACCTTCCATTCCGCTGGGAAGTAAGACATCCGCAAAAAAAGCGTTAAACAGATTCCTGATTTACTCGATGCCTTTAAGGGGTAGCATGACAAGTATTTTGTGCGTCACTAAGTCAAAGCCTGGGGCCTTCCTTAGTCGTCTTCCTTGGTTGACAAATTTCAGTATCTCCCTTTCAGAGATCGGTTTAATCGGGAAGCTCATTGGCATCGGGCTCTCAAGGAAGTCGTTAACATCCACATCACCGGGGCCCTCTTCATCGTGGGATCGGAACGTTACCTATAGGTGTGAAGCAAACAGATCAACCTTTTCTTTGTCAATTCTCGCCCACGATTCTGTACGCCCACGATCAGTACGCCTTTGTAGGGCGGGGAGCGTTCCTGATGATCGTTGCGGTCCCTTTGTAACCTTCCATAAGGAGCATCCGTACTCATTCTGGTGAGAATGATTTCCTATGTACTCCTTGAATGTCTCGTCCCTGATAATCCTCAACAACCTCCTCAGCCAAAATATTATATTTAAATAAAATTATAAGTATTTTAAATTAAGTTTTGTGTGTGTGTGTGTGTGTAAGGCATGCATCGGAAAAAAGCCGCGTGACGGGAAGTCCTACAACTGTGTGATCAGCTTTTTTCTTGTTCCTGTAGTTTATCTTTCCTCAATTTTTTTCTCCTTCCTATCGTAGTACCATACCAAAAATAATTTTTACTTTGATTTAGTATATAAAAATTATGTCGTCATTCACCATAACTTCACACAATTTCTTATGTCAAAACTACATTATAACTTTTTTCGTAATAAATTGTGATAAAATTAAATAAATTAGAATATATTTTGTACATTAACCAGTAATTAAAGTAATTAAAATAATTAACCAGGTTAAATAAAGGAAACCGTTGTGACCATAACCGATTTGGAAAATGTTCGATTTTTTTCCAAGATTTATAGAAAATAATATGCTTGATAAATTCCAACCGAACAATAAATATTTTTCTTTGGAAATAGTAAAAAAAAAAGTTTGAGAATTTCATCATTTTCTGCTTCTGTATGAACAAATAATTCTTTTTCATATAATAAATATGTAGCATTCAAATTTACTACTTATAAGTGGTCGGTCATATTTTTTTTATTACTACTGATGCTTATTTATGTAAGGATGCATGCAAAAGTCTGTCAACCACATAGGAATGGTTTTGAAGAACTAACCCAACATTCTGCTAATTCGGTTTGTTTACACCTACTACAGAGTTTTAAGTAAAATGGATTACGTAGTAAAAAATAATACTTACAGTTTGTATTACTACTACTACTACTGCTTATTTCAGTTTGTATTATTATTGATTGTCGTATAACGCAGCAAACACTGACTACAGTACATATAACATAGGCGAAAACCGGAAGACCATCGCCAAGGAGGAACGGACTCGCACGATCCTTGCATGGCAAGAGAACTGGGACCACGAGACCAGAGGCCGATGGACCGCAAGGCTTATCCCTCTGGTGAGACCGTGAACGGAACGGCGGCATGGAGAGGTGGAGTGATCCAATTTTTAACGGGTCACAGGTACTTCCGCGCTTATCTTCATGTCATAGGGAAAACGCTGTCTCCCGAATGTCTCTATTGCTGTGGTGTATAGGACAACGCGGAGCACATCTTTTTCAAAATGTGCCCGATGGCAGATCGAGGGACATAGAGGCGGATCTCGGAGCACTGAGCCCCCACAAAGTGGTTGCGATGATATTCCGTAACGTGATCAGCTGGAAGAGTGTGAGCCGATTCGTCGGCAGCATTCTGCTTTCTTTTTCCTGTTTAGCCTCCGGTAACTACCGTTCAGATAATACTTCAGAGGATGAATGAAGATGATATGTACGAGTGTAAATGAAGTGTAGTCTTGTACATTCTCAGTTCGACCATTCCTGAGATGTGTGGTTAATTGAAACCCAACCACCAAAGAACACCGGTATCAACAATCTAGTATTCAAATCCGTGTAAAAATAACTGGCTTTACTAGCACTTGAACGCTGGAACTCTCGATTTCCAAATCAGCTGATTCGGGAAGATGCGTGTCGGCAGCATTCTCAGGATCAAGAAAGCTGACGTGGAATGTTCGTGAAAATTAAGCAGCAGCCTTCTCAGGCTAGGATAGGACTCGTCCTGAAGTAATGTGTTAACCGTTCCGGGTCGAGCGGTAGAAAGTGGGGTGGTTTTAGTCTGTATCTGCTGATGGTGATTGGGTAATACCATCAGTGGGAGCCCGATATTCCGTGAGTAAATGCACTTCCACCTCCTACCACCCTCTCCCAAAAAAACCCATTATTATTTAATATCGTATAATAATAGATTAGTTATTATTAAGGTATAAATAATTATTTCATATAATTTAGTACATTTTGATAGTAAAGTGAATGTTTAAAAAGTATCAGGATTCTTTGTTAAATATTTTTAAATTAACTTTTTTAATTTTGTTCAAATTATTTTAAAATATTTTTGGAACTAAAAATGGTTACAAAATTGTACATATATATATATATATATATATATATATATATATATATACAGAACCCATTTTCCTAATAGCAAAACAAATACTTGATAAATATTGAAATACCGCTGAACACGACAAAATCATTGAAATTCCAGAACATTGGTATTCATGAGTTTAAGCATTTTTCAGAAATTAAAATTACAAAAACATTATCGATTAAAATCTAAAGCTATTGAAACTAAAAGTTAACAACGATGAAATTAATATTATACAAAAGCCACATACAAAGTGCGTCGTAAGATCCTGCCGGCTACTGCTTCAGGTTTTTATTACGATAGGGTCCGGTTGCAACTTGTTTCCATGTACAGTATGAGATAAAGAATTTTTTTTAAAGATAACGAAAATAATGCGCAAAATTACACAATAGGGAAACCTAACATAAATTTTTATGGGCAATAATAATAACATAGTTTTAGTGTGACATTTCCATACACCTTCATAATCTATTATGTCTAGACTGTTTATCAAATTACACCATTATTTGATAGTTTTAAAATATATTTTCTTTAATTTAAATAACCTTTTTAGTATATATTTACATAATATTATATTTCTTTACAATATTTACTTTGTATTTAACACTTATACGGAAACCCCCTTTTTATACAGGGTCATTACGGGAACCGGATGTTTTTATAATAATCATACAAAATTGAAAATTTACATTAAAAAAGTTTTATTGGTAATGAAACACTTGTTAAATCAAAGCATTTGTTACTTACTCATGAACGAAAAATTATGTCCGGCAAGTGATGTCCATTTTGGGCAATACATTGTTGTAGCCTTTCACGGTAAGTGGCCTCAATTCTTTGCAGCATGTCTACATCAATCTGGGTGACATAATGACGAATTGCGATCTTTAGGTCCTCCAATGTACGCGGTTTATTGCCGTACACACGCGATTTCAGAAACCCCCACAGAAAAAAATCACAACTACTCAAGTCGGGAGAACGAGGGGGCCAAAGAATGTCGCCGAATCTGGAAACGATCCGTCCCGGAAACAAGTTACGGAGAACAGCCATCGTTGCCCTCGCTGTGTGCGCTGTCGCTCCATCCTGCTGGAATAACAGATTTTGAAAATCGATTCCCCGGTTTCGTAACTCAGGGATGAAAAACGTATTCAACATCGCAATGTAACGATCAGCTGTTACAGTTACGGCAGCGTCATTTTCTTCAAAAAAATATGGCCCAATAACACCGACCTTTTCTTTTGCACACCAGACAGTCACCTTTGGTCTATGGAGTGGTCTCTCGTGAAGCTGGTGTGGGTTTCTTTCTGCCCAATACCGGCAATTCTGTTTGTTGACGAAGCCATTCAGATGACAATGGGCTTCGTCACTCATTAACAATAACAAATTTTCATTTTCTTCAAAATCTTTAAGCATTTGTCGACAAAATTGTAGTCGCTGCGTGAAATCTTGCTCGTTTAACTGCTGCACGACGGCTATCTTGTAAGGATGGAAATGCAGGTCTGTATGCAGAATTCGTCTTACCGTACTTGTGCTCATTTGAAGCGCTTCTGAATGCCTCAGAATAGAGCGGCGTGGGCTTCTGACAATGGCTTTCCTTACTCGTTCGATGTTCTCCGGAGTGCTAGTAGTTCGTCGGGGACCCGGTGGTTTTTTCTTCAATATTGAACCACTTGTTCGAAGGTTGTTTACCCATCGCAATATTGTGTTACGAGAAGGACACTTGCATTACGATGGATATTAAACTGACGGCGGAAATCTCGCCGAACAGCAGTTACGGATTCGTCATTTTGCTCAAAACTGTCATACGCGTACAGGCGTTGGTCTAGCGTCCACGGCTCCATCTCAACGACTAAAATGTAAATGCTATGAACAAAGGAAACGTCAGACACCAGCCACGTGCCCCTCTCACCACGAACGCCCGAGTACAACCCACTTCAAAAACATCCGGTTCCTGTGAATGACCCTGTAATTAACCGAAACCCCGGATCTGTGAGACCAACATAATAAATTAAGCTAATATATGATATTTTTATTATTAAATAGTAACACGTAAGTTCGCATTTCATATAAATAAACCTGAGGTGTTTTAAGGGAAATAATTCAATTTTTTAATATTTTAAACAATTTACAAAGTAAATATTTTTATATTTGACTTATAATTTTCAGGAAAACTATATTTACTTATTTTTATATAAAAAAAGTAATAATAAAATGATAAAAAATACGAAACACAGATAAATAAAAAAATTAAATACACAAAAGGATAACAGTAATAATAATAACAAAAACATAATTATATCAAAACTAAATTTTTAGTGGACAACTTCTTTATCACATTCTACACATATCTTCCTATTATATTCAAAACGAATAGCTTTTTGCACTTGATGCACATATATGGAGTTTTTCTTCCTTTTGCTGACGGACACGTTGCACGGTTTTTTCTTTTCAGTAGACAGTCCCCTGGGGGTCTTCTTCTTCTCGTCTTTGCTGTTCTTGAGGAAGGTTTTCTTCTAAAGTCTTCTTTATAATTTCCTTCAAATCTCGCTGAAAATTAGGCATAGTGAATCTTTTTTGAATGTGAGGAACAATAAGATCGTAGTCTAATTCCTTTACAAAATCGAAACGATGCATCGCAAGAGTGTCTTTAAAACTAATAAACAAAATAAAGACATTTACAGTGCCAATGTTTAGCAACCTGTAGAAAATGGCGAGGACAGCCCCTCGTTTTACGGGTTGAGGTGAAGACTGCGCATTTGATATCTAGTATGGCGACACCACATTTGGTTTTATCGTAAAATCAGATTATTTATTTTCAGGCTTCTTACTTTCTTCGTTGGTCTCAGTGTGGTGCATTGTTGATGCTAGAACTACAGTTTATTCTTTTTTGGAACAAAGCTCACAAGAGTCATCTCGTCCCTGAGACTGTAAAGAGAAAATATGACTGATCTAACAGGGTTTTGAAGAAATTCTGGGATTTGTTGTTTCTCTTTTTTCATAGTTCCCAGGTATGCCGGTTTTCTCTTGAGGAGTTGCTTGAGAATTTCAGTCGAAGTAAACCAATTGTCAATATTACTACCCAAGATTGGTTTACATAATCTAATTACTGACTTTGGCGGTATGTACGTTTTTTCTTTTTCACTTAGGCCTGTGGAATCTCACTCCCTTTGGCGGTGTACGCATTTAATAAATAAGAAATTTTAGAAGATACAAACATAAAACCTTTACACCATACTTCTTTGATTTATTTGAAATGGAAACCTTGAAGTTGTATCTTCTTTGATATGGAATGAACATCTCATTTATTGGGACAGTTGATGAAACAGAAAAGACACTTCTGCCATTTAAAATGGATTGATCAAATATTTTGGGGACTGGCGATGCTTTTCGTTAGCAGTTCTTTGTGGGCGGGATTCTGCATCATCGAACTTTAGATACATGAATAGGATTTCAAACTCTTCTCCGACATAGTAGCTGATAACATGAGGTGAAGGCTCACACAGATCTGCCGAAAATATCTTTCTTAAATAAAGAAGCTATTTTCTCATCGTTTGAACTCAAGTCTGAAGATTTTCAATAGCAAACCTATCAGAGCGTTTATTTTTTCAATATTTCTGTTCCTGTAATTATTTATTTTCGTTTGTGAACACAACCTTGAGCTTACTTTTTTTGGTTTTGGTGACAATTGTATTTATGATTGTGTAGTCAAAAAATAGCTGTCAAACCTGTTTCTTGTTTGGTGCTTTCCCAAAGTCTTCGCTCGTTCTCGCACATCCGGTAAGAATTTTATTATATTTCTCGCAGATGTTCTAACTCTTCTTTGAGACTCCTTAGCACGCCATACATTAGGAAGAACAAAGTGTTTTTTCTTCAATATTTCGCAGAAAGATTGTGTTTCTTCTTCTTTGAACGTATGTTTCTTCTACCTTGATCGGTTGTAAAAGATTATTCTCTATAAATTGTTCTGTATTACCTTAATTTTCTAACAAATTATTATCTATAACTTGTACATTTGTTTGATCTTCTAACAAGTTTTCTTCGTCCTCTTCCTTTTCTGAACTCATTCTTTTGTA
Source organism: Lycorma delicatula (assembly GCF_047948215.1). NCBI lineage: Eukaryota > Metazoa > Arthropoda > Insecta > Hemiptera > Fulgoridae > Lycorma > Lycorma delicatula. Next base: position 211,605,181 of record NC_134457.1, read on the forward strand.
TTAGAATCCCATTAGAACCCCATCTGACAGCACAAAATTAGGGTCTTAATCGGAATCATCAAACATACTAATATCACTGTCAGAATTTTCTGGAAGGACATTAAGTAATTTCAGTATGTTATCACTAAAATCTGGACCGTGTAAATCTAAAAATCTTGGTAACCGATTTGGACGATCTATTTTCATTGCTACAGACGTGGATAATACACAAATTATTCACGCAGTTTATACGTAAACAATAGGCTCTACGCTCTACCACATACATGGCACACACGCGTAAACCGAAACCTCCGGTGTGAGACTACGCTGCGAAATACGTAAACAGAATTCCTATCTCACCGAGACCGTCACGTTTTTAAACAGCTCGTCAAGGTCGAACGACTAAATCAATATAGAAAAAAGTGGTCAGACAAGGGTAGAAGTTGAAGAGAGGAAAGTTCTACGAAGATGAGTCATAACTATCAATCAGTGCTACCAATGTTAACTAATGAAATTTCTCCTAGGCCTGTGAGACCGGGGGTTTGGTATAAGTGTTAAATGATAAAACTAAGTCCAGACCTGTTTGTGCAATTACACTGAATGTATGAGGATGTTGTCACAAATCATGTGAACTGTCTGTCATTGTGTCCATGTCTTTTATTTCTATGATACATATTTGTATTTTATGAGAAACTATTGGGTTAAAAGATGAGGAAAAAATATTAAAACAGTGTACCTCTGGAAACTTGGATTGTATTCTACTAGGAATGATTATGAGGCTTTGATTTTCCTTGATAATTATCATAGATCCAGTTTGCACTTTTTACAGCCAATAATAGGAAACAAAAACTAAAATCAGACCATAGGCAGATATATAGACCTGAACCATCCTATCAAACTATTCAGACACCAAGAACGCAATTCTGCAAGAGATCACCAAATCTTTAAAAAGAATCCCAATGAGCAATATCTGGAAATAACCCAGAAAACCATCAACTTGAAACGTTAGGGGAAAGACGTAGAAGATAATAAATGGACCATCTACCAAAGAGGGACTGCTAATGAAAAAGATAGGATTATCTCAGGTTACTTCCTCGTAGTGGGCACCCATCATGCCCACAATTCCTTGGGACATTGGAGTACCTTACTCAGGATGGGAACACCATTCATTGATTTATTATTTTGTGTTCACTATTTTAAAATATGCTGCAGATCATTATTTTTCCTCCAAAAGGGGATGAAGTGGTACCAAAGCACAAAATCACCTAAGGCTCCATCAAACTCACCATTAAGATAGGGCCAAATCTTATCAAATTCTGTCTTTTGTCCTGATGATTGAGTTTTGTTGGCCTTGAACCAGTGATACTGCGATTTCTCTTAACTGTTATCATTTAGTAAGAAAAATATTTCATGTGTGCTCCAAAAATATCGAGAAATTTATTTGATAAAATTCTGTATTAAATTTATTTTAATACAAATGTTTAATCATTTTTAATATTCCACAATTTAAATTAATGTAATTCCTACTTTGACTTAAATGTTACATTTCAGTAAGTGTTAAGAACACTTAAATGTGTTCAAACTCTTATCATTTTGAACAAAAATTTTACACTTTGAACAAAAGTGTAAGTTATTTTCTGGGCGATGATGATCTACATAGTATTCTGTTCTTAATGATTAGTATTTTTAAGACTTCAATATAAGCCAGGGCAGCTTTTATGCAAGTACTGTATGTAAACAGAAAGTGTGTGGTATTTAAAAAAAAATTTCAACAAGCTCTTTTGCTTATATTTTTAGGAAAATTTACATTCTTATGTAATTATAAAAGGTTCATAATTACATATAAAAAGCACTCATTATTTATGTAAAAAGTTCATTTTAGTATTTAAGTATAGACTGTTTAACAATGTGCATTCAAAATCAAAAGTAAATGAAAATAAAAACTAATAGGCCTTTACAACTAGTCATTAATAAAGTTGCTAAAAGTTTAACCTAATATTTACTTTAACGTTAAGTAAATACCATTAAATAATTTCATACTTTAAACTTCAAATCACAATTCATAAAAATCTGGTTGTTGTTGATTGATTGAAGTGTACAGCGAAGAATATTTACTCAAATTTTATTCAATCTGTTAATGATCAAAGTAAATTCACATAGCATTTAGTAAAAATTATCTGTTGTTACAATAAGATGTATTTTGATTAATCAGAATTGTGTAGCGCTGCAATTTGTCAAAGCAATTCTTTATCTTATGATTAGATTATATTTTTTCTTTTCTGATTGAGAAATGATATCATTTTTTAGGATACATAAGCTGATCTTAGCAGAACGATAGCTTCTCTGCCTCTTATTCAGGAGTTCTGGGTTCAAGTCATTCTCAGGCGGCATTTTTCACAATATACAAAATACATTATCATCCATTATAGTCATTATAACTGGGAGCCTGTTCTATTCCATAAATAAATAACATGATATTGTACTTAGATTGTGGTCTATTTTGATAGCTCTAGTCTAAAGGGACAAAATTGGAAGATTAGCCATTTATAAATTTTTTCAACTTGCTCCTAGAGCATTTTAATAGCATAGGCAACAACTCAACACTTTCAACAGAAGTCTTCGCCAATTTTTTTTTGTCAAATTCCAAGGTTTTCCTTGTCAGTTAGAATCTCCCTGTGACAACCATTACTGCAAATTGAAGAGTAAAATATTAGAGAACTGTGCTTCAAAGAGTGGTTGCCGTGATCTAGCAACACGTGGTCTTGCCTTTACAGGAGTAGATTAAATGTTTGGTTCCACTAATAATGGAAACTACAAGATGTGCCTATAACTAACTGCACAGTTTGACCCTTTTTTAAAGGCCCACATTAATAGGTATGGAAACCCTGGTCAAAGTAAATCATCTTACGTTTTAATCTTCAATCTGTGATGAGTTGATTGAGATAATGGGTAGAAGTGCTATAAGAATATCTTAAAAGAAGTGAAAACCTTAAAATACTTTTCAATAATCATTGAATCAACTCCAAATATTACACATAATGACCAGTTATTTCATCCTAAGGTATGTGAATGGGTCTGGATATCCTGAAAAATGCTTAATAATTTTTTTAAAGATCCAAGGCCATACAGGAAAAGAACTTGTTGATTCAGTTTTTGAATTTCTTGAGGCTCATGATTTATACATTCAGAATTGCTGCAGACAATCATTCAATAACACTTTAAATATGTCTGGGATCTATTGTGGATTAGAAACTAGAGTAAAAGAAGCAAATCCATTGATATTTTACGTGTCATGCTCTGCATAAATATATATGTATAAATGTCATTACGATATGTCAGTCCAATATTATGAAAGGACAAAAAAAAATTTTAATCTATAATTTTAAAATAAACTAATTATAGGTTAAAATAATTTTTCACGTCAGTTACTCAGAAAATGTTTTCCATTCATTGTAAAATCAAGTTTTACGCTGAATATATATTTAAAAACAAATAAATGAGTTTATCTATTAGCAATACCTGAGTATAAGATTAGTAATAATTATAAATAATTTTAGAGTAAGAATTATTATTCTTACTTATATATTTAGTTTTACTTAATAATTGCCGACATTTTGTTTATGAATCTGTATGACTGAGTACCAGACAAAATTGCATAAAACACTTTCATTATTCTATTTCTTAGTTTTAATTCCATTTTTTGTTGTTTTTTTTTCTTCAGTGGAATGGTGAAAATGAAAGAAAAATACAAGTGTACTACTATATAAACAGTGAGTATACTGCTTTTATTGATGTAACAAGAAAGCATGCATTTTATAAAAAAATGTTTCTATTTTGATACTATTTTTTTTAATATTAATGTTTTTATTGTTCAGAAATTGATTTTTATTTATTCACATATTTAATTTAACTAACACAACATTATTAATGAATTATTTTACAGTCTTGGTCATCATTTAAATTGTATTTCACTGTTTGTAAAACCTTTTGCAAAATTTATATACTTAGGTCATGTCTTTGTGTATGATGGTTAGCAATGATATTAATTTAAAAATATAAACTCTTTTAATGACAAACTGAATTAAATTTTATTTTAAGAACTAATTTTATACTTTGCAATTAAAGGTCCAGACATATTGAAAAACTTGACATTTTCATAAACTTAAAAAAACGAGTCATTTGACACATGCAGACTTGAAATTACACAACTATTCTGTTCCTCTAATAGTTTTGTGACCCCACCTTTTTTCTGTTTACATTACATTCATTCAAATGAATAGTAATACAAGCAGCACAGCACAATAGCTTTGCTCGAGACATTTTGGTGCAAAATGAGTGTGATGTGGATAAATATCTTGGACATGTGAGATCTGTGACTTCGAGTTTGTGTGTGGATGGATGTCGCAATTTGTGCTCAGCAACTGTCTGTCACAAAGTTTTATTGCAATATCTGCCCTGGTGTGGATAATGTTAAACAAACAGAATTAATAATTAGAATACGTTTTACTATTTCAAGATATATAAAACACCTTCAGAAACATTTATTTTCAATTTCTGCTCCACCAGTAGAATGAAGTAATTTTTGTAACATTTTACATACTATGTTCTTTTTTTCATTTATTTTTTTAATTTTATTTAATTACTTTCCCAATATCAAAATGATTTTTGATATGGTTTAAAATTATAACATTTTTTTCTGTCACAATTTGGTTTGTTTTAAATAAAAATAAATTTCCTAAACTTTTATTTCAGTTGAGCTGACTTAAACAAATTTCTCAGAATTATATATTCTCTACAAATGTTTCCAAGTATTAAATGTTTATTGGGTTAACAACAATTTTCTTACAACTCAGATAAATACTATAATAAAACTCTGAGAGTTTTTAATTTTAGGTAAAAAACAAATACTACTTCGCCCATAATTTGTGTCCCTAAGTATTTCAGAAACTTTGGAGCATAAATCATGCAAACATTTCACTAGTTGTAACTCAAAACAAAGCATTTCCATACCGATGTTTATGTACACTTTTTTCTTTATTTGTATAAGTGGGATGTATAATGATCTTATTTATATTTTTTTGTGAGACTTTTTTATATCCAAAGATTTTAACGGATTTATAAAAATTTTTCTAGAGATAGTTTGCTGACTAAAATATAATAATCAGTTTTGTTATTAATGTTTTACTGCTTCATTTAATAACAATATTAATTTATAATGAGCATAATATTACATTAAGTGTTACATGAATATATAAAAGATATTTTTTCTCTTTTAACAGAAATTTACTGTCATTTTATTTTGCTTAACCATAATTTCTTTTAAAAAAATTATTTTTTTATATCCATCAAAAGCTAACTTTATTAATATTGTTAATAATCCCCACATATGCTTAAACCTTACAGGTGAGGATATTTTACAGCATGTGAAAAATGCTATACTGACTCAAAAATTCAAACCCAGTCAAGTAATTTTTAATGAATCCAATCATAATTTACCAATATTTTAAAACCAATAACATTTCTATTCATGAAAAAATGTAATTCTTTCACGATATACAGCTTTAAAAAAAATTATTTCAAATGGAAAATATAAAAAGGGAGAAAAATATATAAAGTAGAATCCCTTTTTCTAGTGAGTATATCAGAAAGTTCTCTCAGGACTTTCAAAACCTATTCCACTAGTGAAGATAAAAAAAAATCCTAAATGCTTCATTTGCAAGCTATGCCTAGTCAAAGATTTTGCATAGGTTTCAGTTACCCTGCTGAAATGAGGTCGTATTAAAATTTTTAGGACGTTAATCAAGGGGCAAAAGATAGTGATTTTTTTTAAAGATTTATAACCTGAAAATCAAACAAAATAGGTTCTAGAACCATATCTGCATTAGTTTTTGAAAAATCTGGGGTGAAAACCCCTGGTTTTTTATGACTGACATACAATAACTTTGTTAAATGGGTAATAAACACGTAAAACTTTTAACAGAACTTGTAGAGAATTTAATTTTGAACAAAATGGTGTAGGATGAGGTGAATAAAACAAAGAGAAAAAAACTAAATTTTATTTAGAAAATGTACCCTTACCACATTTGTCAGAAAAGTACTTATTTAATGGAAAAAGAACCAAATTATTTTTTGGTTATGTGAGAAATTTGTAATAACAAAAAAAAATTTGTTAAAAAATTAAAAAAAAAAAAAAAAAGTAAATTACACAACTTTAAAATAAAAATAAATAAAACTTAGATAACAATTTTTTATTAATGGAAAAAATACAGTAAATTATTTGAAAATCTTTCAAAATTGTCAATAAAATAACAGCTGATGTACAATACGCAACACTATATTAGTGTTTAAATTATTCCATACGGCACATTAAGTATACTGGGTACAGTGAACTGTGCTGTCATTAGTGAAGGTTTTCTGTGAATTTTAGTTTGAACATAATCGGTTTGCCATTGAAGTAATGCCATACTTATTTACAACCGAAGAATATGCTGCTGCATATGCTAGACAGCTGCTGCAGTAGAATATGAAATACATTTTCCAAATCGATGGATATCAGATCCCAAAACAATTAACGTGACTTTTTGCAATCTTTAGGAAACAGTTTCACTACCAAGTATCATACCGGCGATCAAGTATCATGTGATCTGTCCAACACGATGCTGTTATTGATGAAATTATCGATGCAGTTCAGCGCAGTCCAAGTATCAGTACATATGTCTTTGTGCAGATTAGCATTTCACATTTGATGGTTTGGAGAACACTTAAACAAAACAAGTTGTATCCTTATCACAAACGGCCAGTTCAACATCTACACCCTGGAGACAGTCCACTTTGTTTGGAATTTTGCAACTGGTAGAATACAAATCGACAACTCTGCAAGTATATTATGTTTACCAATGTGGCAAATTTCACTAGAGACGATGTCAACACAACTTACGCAATGAGCATACCTGGTCAAAAGTAATTCTCATGAAGCTGTAGAAGGTAATTTTAAACACTAATTTAGCTTCAATGCAAGAAGGCCCACAGCCTTCTTCACTATCAGCTGTTTGGACCATTACCTGGTCACTTAAATGTTAAGGTCTACTTGCAATCTCTTGAAGAATAATTGCTGCAGCTGTTTGAAGATGTTCCTCTAGTGCTGAGATGCAAGGTATAGTCCCAGCATGATGGCACGTCTCCCCAGTTCTCTTATATCATTTCCACTCTCTTAAATCATCATTTTCCTGAGAAATGGATCAGTCATGGAGGTCCACATTCCTGGCCACCAAGATCGTCTGATCTAACACCTTTAGGTTTTTACATCTGGGGATGGATGAAAAATATTGTACAGAAAACAAAAATATATTCTTGTGAGGAATTATCTGCATTATGAATGTGGCTAAGCAACAAGGAAAGCTTTGAAGAATTAAAAAGAGTAACAAAAGCAGTACACAAGCATACCAAGAAATGTGTTGAAAATGGTGGGCTTATATTTGAACATTTATTATAAACCGGTACGTATAACTCACTTTAGTCTAGTATAGTTTCTAAATAAAATCTGAATTTCTCTCACTATTCTTAGTGTAATTAAACTTATCCTACATCATTTTGTTTAGAATTAAATTCTCTAAAAGTTTTGTTTAAAAATGCTATCCGTGTTTATTACTCATTTTTTACACGTCAATCATAAAAAACTGGGTTTTTACCTCATATTTCTCAAAAACTACTGCAGACATTGTGTCCTAAGACCTATTTTATTTGATTTTCTGTTCAAAAACCATAAGAAATCACTAATTCTGCCCGTTAATTAACATCCTAAAAATTTTAGTACAACCTCATTTCATCGGAGTAGCTGAACCCCAGAGAAATCTTTGATTAGTCATAACTCACAAATGACACATTTTAGAACGTATTTTTATGAACTTTCTCAAATTCCTCAGAGAACTTTGTGATACACAACTTGAATATTCGAATCTATTTAATTTATACTCCTATATTGACCTTATATTTCTTGTATTATGTAATGTACTGGGCTACAGAGGTACAAAAAAAAACTTAATAAATTACATTTTGTAACATTATTGACACTTAAATTAATGTAAATAATCCACTTTTATCACTCTCTAATTAGAAACACAATTTATCTAGACTGATGCTCAAAGAATTAGAAAATAATATATTTTGAATTATTTTATTTTATCTTCTAACTATGCTGTTTCACTCCTTGTGTCTTCAATAATTAGTTTTTCAAGTTTAGTTGCTTCAGGAAAATTTGAAAAACTAATTATTGAGCAGTTAAGTTAATAGCTAAACCTTCTGCGTATCAAGTGACTAAATATACCTTACTGATAAACCTCTGAAAAATATTAAATCCTTAAAGAATGTCTATTTATTTTAGTTACTAAAATCAATATTAAGGAATTTATAAATATTCATTTACAAAGAAATATCAACAATAAAAGAATTAATAGATATATATATATATATATATATATCAATTGAAATTTTATTTAAAAAAATAGATATATATAATATTATAAATTTGCATTTATTTTATATGTAAGAAAAATTAACTATAAATTATCACAATTTTTTAAATAAACCAATATTATAACATAATCAAAAATCTAAAAGGAGCAACACTGATTTTTTTTAATATTAAAAAAACAAATTTACAAATACAAATTTTTAATAAATTATGTAGTTTTAGCTGCTGCTGCAGCCTTCTTCGCAGATTCTTCCTCTTCGAGTTTATCAGAAATTTTAGGAGGATGATCCAATATTTTATCGATTAATCCAAATTCTTTAGCATCTTGAGGCGACATAAATTTATCTCTTTCTATTATTGATTCTGCAAAAACAATTTTTTATTTTTATAAAAATACAAATTTTAAAAACTTATAAAATGTAATGTAAAAATAATGTCAATTTAATTTATTAAAATACAAACAAATTTTAGAAAGAAATTGTTTTGAAAAGTGAAAAAATAAAAACAATTATCAGTCATTGAAAATACTAAACATTATTAAAAAAATTTGAAATTGTGTATATTAATATTAATTGTATAAAACAATAATTGTATATAATAAAACAAAGAATTATTACTATTTTTTTAATATTCAGTTAATAATTTACATATACAATAAATTTCATTTGTAATGCACACATAAAATACAACTTTATCCACTTTCATTGTATGTATGTTAACTACTATAACCGCAACAGTTCTAGCATATAACACATCAGTTATTCCACAAATGACACAGCCAAAAAAAGCATCCCACATTATACATATTAGTAGACTATGCTGTGAACTAGTTTCCTAATGTCTTCTTCACTGAACCAATGCACTATTGTATATCATTGTCAAACCAAAATTTTGGTGATATTTAGTCCTGCAAGTGACACCAACTACAGGAATTGACTATACAATAAACATCATTAATTTCTGAGAGGCGTATTCTGATTTAGTAACACTTGCTGCTACTTGTGCAAACTGTACCTCAAGATACTTTACATACCTCATGGCCACAAAAAAGACTAAAACAAGGTTCAGAACACAAATTAATACCCTTTTTGTGAGAAATGGCATTTTCCTTTCAATACAGAGATTTTAATTAATCTAAAGCGTAGTCAACGATACTAAATTTGTAAAACTGATATCATTAAAAATTATTTTAGAGAAATATAACAAAATTTTTATTCTAATTTATCTTTTTATACAATCCCTGTTCAGTATTACACCTCAATTAAGTAAAACATTAAATATCCAGGCATAAATCATCAGTTATTTTGATAGTTTCAGATTCCATTCAAGATCAAACTTAAGTGATTAGCAGTTAAACTGTACTTGATACCTAGTTTATGCACTTGCATACTGTACCTACGTGCAATTACAGCTTATATGATGTTAAATTTAACAACATATATCAACTACATATAATACTGCTGATTGCCACCTCTGTAGCATATTGTAAAACTGTGACATTGTAAAATTGTACCCAATGCAGCTAATACTCTCTATTAATTTTTTTTATAGATTTATGAATTACATTCTGTTTTAAACCTATAAATGTTACACTTATTCATACCAGTATAATTATAAACATATAAATTCTAAGCATTAGAATAAATTTATGTAGATACATCTTCATAGAATGATAAAAGTTAAAAGGGAAACTAAACTATAAATTGTTAACTATCAATCTTAACAATCAATTCACTAAAAAAAAAAGTACAATAATTTTTTGTATAAAAATGTTTTATTTGTGACTGTGAGATCGTGCTTTTAAAGATTCAAAAATTGCATTACTGGTTAATATCTGCTACTGATATTATTAATTCCAGATTTATTTGTAAACTTTATTGGGGCAATAGAAAGGAAGAAGGAGGGTTGTTTGTAAAAAATGAAATAACAAGCTTGGTTTTGTTGGTTACAGGATAAAGTTGCAAGGAAAGTGGAAGAAAGAGAGTTTTGTACTTCAAGAACTGTAATGATATGGCTAAACAATATACTTATGCCCCACAAGAAGTTCCTTAACACTTTCTTCACCCATCAATGGTAAAATTGTATTTATGGTATAAATTTTATGAAAGAGATGTTTCAAACCAATAACCCTGAACCGCACTTTTCATTATAAAATTAAGTAAAAATACATAAAATATTTTTATAAATTAGGCAATAGCAACTGAAACTTACTTAATACATCGTTGTTAGAATTAGATGAAACACTATGTTTACTCCTGAATAGGTTATTATTTACTTCGATGAGAAAGTGTTAAATTTGATTGACTGTGTCTTTTTAATAATCCCACTACTTTTACTTTTCAACAAGTTAACTGTGTAATGCACAAAATATTTATGAATTATGCATTTGCTGTTATTTTATAGTAAGAATACTAAAAACAGAGACAAGAATAAACGTACTTCGTATGTTGGAAAGAGAAAATAAGAACTTTTATTTTTTCTTGCTATCTTATCTTAGCAACCTTATTTATATGCACAATTTAAGTTTATTAAGACTTTTAAAACTCTTCTTAATAGAAGCATTTGTTTCCTCACTTACCACCCACCATATGTCATCTTATTACTGCTAACCTAGTTGATTTTTGGGCTACAATACTTATTTTTAGATAATTTACTAAGCTTATTCCACAAATTTCTGCATATTGTATATTTCATTTTTTAAATTAGTATTCAAAGGTTACAATTCATGCTTTGTGTTTAATAAACTGCTGTATTTTATCTTACTATAAGATAAAATACAGCAGTTGATTGCACAAATAAACACAAATTTAGCAGAGAATGAGATGGGATGCACTTATTTACAGAAAAATTATAATTCAATGGCTGATTGGATTGCTTTGCCTTATGTTTATTATAAACTAGCTGGCTGAACGTTAGTGATTTGTGGGTTACAACTGATTCCGGCTTCAATATATTAATATCGGTATCAATTGATTCCAACTGGTAATATCATAAAATAAATTTAAAATTTTAGGATATACAATTTTACAGAAGTTCCCCCCATAAAAAACCTGTCATAAAACAACATTTTTTTGTTTGTTTTTTATATTTCTTGAAGTCTCCAGATATCTAGTCCAGCTTTGCTAACTTGCTGCTCTCAGTCAGCTCTGTCTCTTTTACCATACCTTGTATTTACCTGTGGCTTGATACATCCCTGGATCAAGCCACATTTTTTTGTTTGTCAAAAAACAACATTTTTTTGTTTGTTTTTTATATTTCTTGAAGTCTCCAGATATCTAGTCCAGCTTTGCTAACTTGCTGCTCTCAGTCAGCTCTGTCTCTTTTACCATACCTTGTATTTACCTGTGGCTTGATACATCCCTGGATCGCATACGGTTTAATTCTTGAATATTTTTTCTTATGTAAGGCATTCTAATTTTATTATTTTAACAATTACTAAAGCGTTTTTTCAGTATTTGTCATTATTTTAATTACATAAAGTATATTATAACTATAAAATATACCATCATCAAAAATGGCAGAACTGTAAGAATCTTTTAGTGATAAAATTTAATAGTGCACATTTAAAAGAAACTTACCAATTTTTGAAAGGGGTTGACTGGTATGTTTTACATACAGATTATTAAGTTGCTTTTTAATCTTTATTATTTCCTCTGCTTGAATTTGAATATCAGTTGCTTGGCCCTTTAATAAGAAAAAAAAAATGATAAAACTTTTTTATTCACCAACAAAATAGTTTATTAATGTAAATAAAGATTAAATTTAGTATAAATAGTATAAGTTAAGTTGTAAATTTAGTATTTAGTGTAATGTTTAGTATAAATTTTACTATAAATGAATACATCTACATTATACTACTTATGTACTAATTTAAGTTATAAACATCAGGTACAACATTTTTAAAAACGCGAAACATCAGTTATAAACAAACTAATTAGCCTATTAATTATTCAGTTCTAGCAGGATCAATTTACTTTCTTTCTAAAACTTGACTGTATCATTGTGCTATTATTTCACTTGACAATGGTACTTAATGCAAACATACACAGAAAACATTTATAACATTTTAAATAATACTTAAAATAGTATACATTTTAGGGTTTTTTTATAAATTTTATAAAATAGAGTTATTTTAGAAATACATGACTGAAAGATGTAAAATTTTAGCTGTTACATGGTGCACAGTGATTTCATGTTAGGTGATAAAAATATGTAATAAACCAATATTATATTCATTGGCGACTGACATTTAATGGTTAGATAAAAAAGAGAATATTTAGGATATGATATTTTGAATGACACAAGTAAAAGCAGCAATAAAATTGGCAATAGTCAGATAGATGAAATGACAAACATCTAATGCAGAGGAAAGTTGTAATGGGTATGTTTAAAAAATGCATTTAATGAAGTGCTGTTGAAAACAAATATCCTACATAACATGCATAATTTAGCATTATGAGAAAAAAATATCAAGCTGTGATGAACATATAAAAAAAAAAGTTAATATTGGACAAAAATTTCATATTCTTTAAAATCTAAAAATTTTCAATAAATAAAATTCAGGATAATTATTACAAATTCATTGTAAATTAAATTATTTTTATTACACATTTATGTATTTTAAATAATGAAAAATAAGTAACAGTATATGTGAGACCATTTTCATACAGTGAAAATAGAGAACGAAACAAACATTGCGATTACAGAAAAATAAAATAATCATCAGCAGTTATGATGAAATTAATAAAAAATAACAATATAAAAAATTAAGAAAATAATAATCAAATAGAACAATACAAAAATTTTGTACTTATTACTAAACAAAAACTTAAAATTCAAAAAATAAAGTAACTTGCCATAAACAATCCACGTAGAAGACAAATGGTTGAGAGTTTAGAGATGTGGATTTTATTGGGAACTAAACATTCCCTTTTTTCCTGTTAATCATTTGCTTTTGTTTTCTTGCATGGTAAAATTACTGTTTTTAAAGAAGTCTGTTTTGAAGTAAAAACAGAACTGAAAAATATGAACTTAATTATTTATGCATAAAAACTACATTTATTTAATACTTTTCTATAGAGCTGTCATCACCTTCCAACATATTTTTCTTAATGTTTCACCATCTTCTTCATTTCCTCTTCAACCACTTCTGTCACCAGCAACTTAAACCATGAACACCATTATTCAATTTGTACTTTGTCAAACTTTATGATCGAAGCCATTGTTTAAGTTAAAGAAAAATAAAATAATTGCTGAGCTATATGGTGGATGATTGAAGATTTTCCTACAAAATTTTTTCAATTGCCTCACTGTCTGATTTCTTTATATGGCTGGACATTGTCATGGAAAAACAAAATTCTGCAGGATACTGTACTAGATTGTTTATTTTTTACATCTCTTCTAGCATTTTTTAATGTATGTATTAATTAGCATTCACAGTAGTTTCATGATGATTAAATTTAACAAGCAAGACACCTTTTGTTCCAAAAAAAAACAGTAGCAATAAGCTTCTTTAACGAACGTTCTTGTTTAAACTTCATTGGTCTAGGAGATGATAAGTGCTGCCATCACATTAATTGCAGTTTTGTCTCGATGTTCAGCAAGAAATCAGCTTTCATCTCCATTAACAATATGATCAAGCAATTCGTAACCTTCATTTTCATAATGCCACAAAAACTGATGCACTGCAACATGACATTTTTTCTTGTGTGTGTCATCAGTTAACATCTTTGGCATCCACCTGCCTCATAACTTTTTATAGCCCAATTTTTCAGTCAAAACTTCATACTATTAAGTCAAAGATGAGAAAACAACAAGACAATTGTTTAATGGTGAAGCATCAATTTCTCAAATTTTTTCATTAAGTTTTTCAATCAATTCATCTATCATCAACGGTCAACCACAACATTCTTTATTATGAACATTTATTCGTCTTTGAAATGCATGGTCTTACTGTAGCACTCATAGTACTCGGCCCATAAATGTCACAAATTTTCCTGTGAATTTCAGCCACAGAATTGTTTTTTGGTATTAAAGATCAGATTACAACTCATAATTTACATCTGGCAGGATCATAAACTACAGCACTCATTATAAATGGAAAAATGTAAACAACTAACAACAAAATAACTAAAATATTGTTGCTAACAGCAGACTGTTGATTGAAATAACTGAGCTACACAAGTGCCATCTGTTTACAACAAATATTGATGTGACAAATTCAAAACGGACCTTACTTTACGAACAAGCTTCATATTTTTTTTTTTGTTTAACAGAAGATGATTATATAACTGCCACACATTTCATTGTACAACAGCTTCTACTAAAATATTAACCAAGAACGGTTTTAGTGACTTTGACCAACTAACTGTTAAGAATAGGTCAATGTATTTAAATAACCTAAATATTCTAAAGTTTACTATTAAAGCTATTTACTTTGAGTGATTTAGTATAATCAGTTTTTAGATTAATTTTGTATGCTTTGTAATCTAATACACCTTATTCCATAATTTGTCATTAACCTATTGCCATTTGTCAAGAAATTATCACTGCATTAAATTTTAGATAACATTAAAAATAATTACGTACTGAAACTCCACCAGAAGGCTGGTGAATCATTATTCGAGCATTAGGCAATGAATGACGCATACCAGGAGCTCCAGCAGCCAAAATGAGACTAGCCATAGAACAAGCTTGTCCCACACACCATGTTGCTATTGGAGGCAACACGTATTGCATAGTGTCGTAAATTCCAAGACCAGCAGTCACACTACCACCTGGACTATAATATATAAATATTTTAATTTTCAGAACATGATATACTCATATATCTAAATACACAAATAATATACAGGTTCATAGCAAAACTGTTAAATTCCTAACCGAATCTCCTGCTTAAATTCCTAATTCCAATAAAATTCTACTTAAAAAACATTTATTGGCATATTTGTTTCTAAAGAAATTTCCACTCCAAAAAATCTATCAAAATCATTTATCAAAAGAACATTGAAACAAAATTATACTGGCTTTTAACTCTTTCACTGCAGGTCTAAATAATGTAAAGTTCCTTTTTTTTTAAACAAAGACTGTATTTAATTTTTGAAAGTAGACCATGTTAATGAATCCAATTTTTTCTTATAATCTTACCAGTTTCAGATATTAATTGCTTTTTCTTTTTTAATTAAAAATAATTTTGAATTAGAACCAGCAGAAAAGAAAGAGAATTTCATCTAATTATTAAGGAAACAAAATGTTAACTTTACATCAGTTTTTATATCATTTTTTTATATAGAATATCAGTTTTGTTATACAAAATATTATTTGAATATTATTTCTTATAACTATTATACAATAAATTTAGAGAAAAAATAAACACTAAAACAAATTCATATTTGTAAATTTCAAATGGTCTAAGAAGTATGTTACCATGCACACATTGACAATTAACATACAGACCATGGTTGCCTGAATACATATTATTGTCCTGGAAAGTATTCCCTGTTTTGCTTTAGAGCATGCAACACTATTTTTATCAACTTTTTGAAGAAAAATACACTTTTACTTTCTATTGTGTGGTGGGAGTGGAAGGAGAAAATGAATTCTCTTTCTATGTTGAGTACAAAGATACCATTCAATTAAATTGCAGTTTCCTTATATATAATTTATTTATTTAGAGGCTTAAGTGTGTATAAAAATCTCCAAAACTACTACATCAATTTCATTGAAATTTAGATATGCTGTAGTAGTGAATCTGAAGTTTGCATGTGAAAATTTGAAGATTGGTCGAGTCATTCTTGAGTTCCACTCAATTTAAGGTCAAAACATTTGAGTGTAGTAAGTTAGAAGTGTGGTTTGTTATGATACTGCAAGTTGGAATGTTGAAGTTTCTTTATTGCAGTATCTACTGTTAGCAATATTTTTTGTTATATTCAGGTAACATTGCCTATTTTGAGAATCTTGATGACTGAGTATGTTTGAGCAAGGCAAAAGGAAAAAAATAAAATAATGAAAAGTTGGTCTTCTTATGCAAAATTCAAAAAACCTTTTACAGTATGATAAAATGTAGATTTCATTTAAATGAAAACATAATCAAATAAATGATGCACATTAACAGTTTAAAGATTTTCTAAATCTCCATTTTCAATGAAATATCATTCCTAATAGCAAACAATCAACATAACTATAGAATCTTACAATGTCAGTAATCCACAGAAGTGAATTAAGAGCAATCTGTTGGATAACAAGAGAAATATACTGTACAAAACAAAGAGCTAAGCTAGTTGGCTTATAAAAGTTTTAGACAGAATCTTGTTCATCAGCTCAATTGGACTCTTATGGTAGTGAACAGGTTAATTTGTCACACCAGTTAAAAATTAATTTTAGTTTAACTGTTTGATTTAACTGATACCAAGAGGGATATGTATCTTCTTGTTGTTTTCATGTTCAAAGCTATTGATGGATGTTTTATCCAATAAAGTAAATCAAAGCGTATAATACTCATTTTCCTACGAATTTGTGTTCGTAAGGCTGACTAAGAATATATCAAAACATAATATGACATATTAGTTTTATAGATAAATTGAACTTATCACATTCAGTGGTATTTTTAAATCATATTCAATAGTTGAACTTTTAGATGATTTCTAACCTTTATTAGATTATTTGAAGGATTACTGATCTCAATATTTTCTTGTAATTGGTCATTTTCTCTTTATTATATGAGAGGTTGAAATGTAGTACACAGTCGCTGAAACAAATATGGCATAAAAAAAAATGTTTAATTTGCTATAAAAACTTACGTTTTCGTTTATTACAGCAATACATTTCTCCCAAAGATGAACAGCAGTCTTCTCATTCAATAGAATGCTGACAGTCTTAATGCAGTCTTTTCTTAATCCGTGCCTCATTGTGCCCCTTGTTCATCGTCTATGATTAAATGAATTGCTTTACATGCCTATCTAATTAAAAAAAAAGGTGAAAATCACAGGACACTGAATCTCTCATATGAGTATCACGAGTATGGAATACATTCAAATTTCAACTTCAAAAGAGCCTCAGCAGTTGCACGTGATGTGTGTAATCCAGCAATATCATGTTGCAAAATTATCGGCCCATATAATTCACAGCCAACCAGGCTTCCAAGTAGTCAGTCACATACACATATTTGGAATCACAGAAAAATTTTCTTTCAGAGGGGTTATGTTTTGAATAATTTTGACTGAGGCAAAATATAGTGCCAGTATTTTTCTACTCTGCTATTTTTCTACTGGACTATAATGATCACCCAAGTATCAACTCCTGTCACGATACTTAACAGAAAATCATCTCCCTCATCATGATAATGTTTCAGAAGTTGTTTAAAATATTCCTTTTATTGTTTGTCCTTTTCTGTAATTTTGTGGGGCAGCCACCACGAATAGATGTTACGATTGCCAATTGTGAAATAATGTGTCCAATTTATTCTTTGATTATGTCTTTCTAGGTGATAATGCTCAGCCATTTTGAATTGAATCACCCACCTCTTTTTGGTTCTTGACATCACTCACAGAAATAAACCAATTCAAAATTGGGGTGAACAAACCAATATGAGATTCATCCTCAATTTCTGCTTTACGAGCTTCTGATGAAATTTTATTGCCCACCTGCTCACAGAACTTTGATTATAGTTGCATCATAAACAGTTTTTAGACGACGAATATTATTGTTTAACATAATTGAGGACTGGTAAAAGAGAATAATTTAATTATAGAACACAATTTCAATTAAATAATAAAAATGTCTTTCATGTACAGAGTCTATAAAAACAAGCATCCAATATTTTGATAGTGTGTTCTTAACATTAATATACAACAAAAAGTTCCTAGAAGCTTGGGTTTGTTTACAATTTTTTACCTATCATTTTGTGTTTTTTAAATAGAAATCTTTAACCCCAGATCAGATTAAGTTGTTTTAATGAGATTTGGCATATCAG
Organism: Lycorma delicatula; assembly: GCF_047948215.1. NCBI lineage: Eukaryota > Metazoa > Arthropoda > Insecta > Hemiptera > Fulgoridae > Lycorma > Lycorma delicatula. The sequence continues at coordinate 211,623,600 of NC_134457.1, forward strand.
GTTTAATGACATTCATAACAAAATAATGTAGACTATCAGTTGAACATAACTACATCAAAGTAAGAATAATACAGCAGTTGTTACCATTAAAAAAAGTATATGATGGATGTTAATAATGAATTATTCAAGTAGATCCCACAAAAATTTCCTACAGGACTCAAAAATAGAGATAATTTTTAATTTGATCTTCTTCTAATTATGCCACTGATACAAATACATCAATATTTACAACACAGTTATTTTTAGATGTTATATCCATTTACATATTATATTTTTTTTTTTTATTCATTTAAGTTCAATGCCCAAAAACAGTTCTGTCTTTTTTTAATAGGAAGATGAGAAATGAATCTTAAGGCATGTAAGAGATGCCACTTCCGACCAGAATTCTAACTTAAAACAATCTTCTACATAGAAGACAGAGACAGCAGCATTCTACACATGTTGAATATTATATGACCGCAACTGAACAGAATAGACTGCAACAAATTTATAAGGTTGATACACATTTATTTCAAACACCTGAAGAAGTATAGATGCTATCATTTTATCTAAGACAGAATGGAATGTACCTATTAAAGAGCCTCCTTCAGTATAAAATTTTTTCAGTATAAAATAATAAAAACTTTGATCTTTCATTAGCGTGCTAACTTAAATAACAAGCACTTAAGTATATCATTACGAACAGTAAAATAAGTACAATTTGAAAGCTGTAACAAAAATGTATTATAATAATTTTTAAAATACAAACAGCATAAAAAATTAAGCTTAGTGCTAAAAATAACTAACCTGTTAATATACATATGAATAGGTTTCTTGCTACTTTCTGACTGCAAAAACAATAACTGCGCAACGACTAATGAACACAGTTCATCATTAACCTTGTACAAAAATAGAATTAACATTTAATAACAAGGTACTTTTAAGAATAATAACAATAATACAAGGGATGTTCAATAATTAAGGAGACAAATTGATGTAGAGAAAAAACAAATTATTTGATGACAATAAACATTTTGAGGGTCACGTGGGCAAACCTTGGGAACACATTTAATCAGCTGTTCAATCATAATTAATCTAAACATAACCTCTTTTGTTAATTTTAGAATGTCAGTCCGCTTAAAATGTGTACGCCGGAAGAGCAACATTCAGTGATAAGATTTTTGCTATCAGAAGGTGTGAAACTGGGGGAAATTTACTCCAGAATGTTGAAACAGTATAATGAATCGTGTTAACCACAGTAACGTGTATAAGTGGGTGGTACAGTTTAATTCAAACAGAGCAAGTGTGACTGATCTCCATCGCTCTGGAAGACCAGTTGAAATTTTTTACTACCGTTCTGCAAAATCACATAAATGATCTTATTCATGAAGACAGACGAGTCAAAGTTACCAAATTGTTAGTTTGTGTAATATTAGTGTTGGAACCACGTATTCAATCATTTGTGATTTGTTGAATTATCGCAAAACATGTTCAAGATGGATTTCAATACAGTTGTCTATGGTAGAACCATAGACAACATTTACATTTGCTCTGAATGAACCTTTTATCAGACTTACTACACTCTAGCCAAGAGTAATAACAAGGATGCTAACTGTCTGGGGTGGAGATGAACGACTGATAGTTACAGATTCCATTGTTTTGAATTTTTTTGAGAGTAGTAGTACACAAGTTTACAAAATTTTGAACTCTAAACAAATTGTATAGAGATATTTAGTTATTTCCAAAATCTAAACCACATATAGAAATTAAATCACTACAAGACCTTCCACAATAACAGACTAGAAAATAAATTATTAAATACTCATTTAATCAATAATGCAATCTTACTTTTATTAAACCTGGCTGAAAATTAACATCTGTTACTTTTCAAAATATAACAGTGTTAGATTTTGTGAAAACTTTATTTAAGCAAATTTGTTAAGTTTAACCTAAATATGAATATTTTTAGAAAAATGTTTGTGAGTAATTTATTCCTCACCTCTAAAAAGTAAGTATTGTTTTTTGGTTCTTAATTCTTGTTTGTACCTTTTTTTTAATATAATTTAAAGGGCAATTAAAATTAAAGTATCTTTAGCACCTATATTATATTCCAGATCCAAATTACGAAGCAATTGTTTTCATTACTTTCATAAAAGTTTTACTTTATATTTTCAATATTTTTAAACAATTTTAATTTAAATTAATCTGTTTTGGGATCACTTTATAAATAAATTTTTCCTAAATTTTCCCAAAGTATAAGAAGTACGTAACATCAAAATTTTTTTTTTTAAATTTGGGAATATTGATGCTTAAATTTTATTTTGGTAATCATGAACTGACCAGTGTAGCCGGGAAAATCATGCAATACTTAGCCAGATTTTTCTCTGTTGATGTTTCATATCTAAATAAAAATGAACTTCTAACTTAACACTTCAGAAGGCTCTGTTTCAAGCCTAAACTCAATTTTACTGTATAACATCTGTTTATATTACATTTTTCCTTAGATATTAATTTCTATTCATGTTTTTAATTTGCTTTCACTTTTAGAGTCTAAGTATATGTATTGTTTTATTAGTTTAATTCTTGTGAAATCATCTCTTAAATAACTTGCTTTCATTCCCCAAAAAAAGTTAAATTTTTTTACTGTGTAAAATGGTGACCAGGTGGAACCTTATTCAGTTAATTTTCTTTTCTTATATGTTGATCCCTTCATCTTTTTCTAGAACAATTTCTATCATATTTTTTACCTTACAATAGATGGCACTCTTACCTTACTATGTCTCTCCCTAGGTCAAACAGTCACTCTATAATTATTTTCATTACAGTTTTCTGATTCAGGTGCAATACTTCAATTAATCCTCTTTCTTTCCAGATTAACCTTAAAGCTTCTTAATATTTCCATTAGTTTATTCCGTTTGTCATACAACTTTCCTAATATTTCCATTTTACACAGTCAAAAGCATTTTTTATATCATAAAATGTACATTTATTCCTCTACTTCTCTCTTTATACATCTGACCAGCACCACCTCATGCTTATTAGCCTAATGATATCCTTGTTTCTTTCCGTTTTTGAACCAATAAACAATTTGCCAATTTTTCTGTAATTATTTTTTAGAATGCAAAATTATTTTTATTTTATCTTGACAATCTAAATACATCATTTTTTGGGTTAGCTGAGGTCATTTTAAGAGATTTTTTTGGGCAACATTATACAGTTTATTAAGTGATTATCCTTCTTTATTAAGTGATTTAATCACTTACTTTGGCAATTTATCCATTGCCAAAGTTTTTCCATTCTTCATATCTTTTGTGGTTTATATAACTTCCCTTTTTGGGATTGTTACACCTACTTCATGTTATATTTCATCCTGACATTCTATGGTAAGATAAGATGGTAAGCAGGACTTTCTACTACTGTTACAGTTCCTCCAGGCATTCTCCTTTCAGCTTTTAAATATTTTTTCTCTTCATATAACAGTTTATCATTTGTACTGACAGTTTCTTCAGTGAATGAACTCTACCTTTATTTATCTAATACTAGTGTTTCTATTCTTTTATTACAAACTCGATAAACCTTTCCCTCTTTCCATTCTGTGTGCTCAACCCTTACTATCCTATACTTGTTCTTTTTATCCAACCCTAGCACAGCAATCCAAGCCCCCAATTAAAATTTTACAACAAAAAATAAAACAAAAACTTCCATCTTTTATTATCTCTTATCTGTTCATTTTTTCTTGAAATTGCATCCTCTTCATATGCCTACAATTTGGTAAATGAAAGAATGCACCTGAACTTAGACTGTAATAGTTGCTCATTAAACCATTGCAAAAAAAAATGCAATATATTCACAAATTATTTGTACCAAAGTGTACATTAGTAAACAGATTTATGTAAAAAGAATTATATCTACATTACACAAAACATTGCAAATTTTAGATTTATATTTAATTAAAAGCAAATTAAATAGATTATGCGATCTAATTAATAGTGCTAAAGTAACATTACTTTATTATAATAAAGTAATCTTGAATTTTAACAAGATGATTTTACAAGTGTGTGAAAGGATGTTAAAAATAAAATTATTACTAATATTTTCATCAATCTCAATTCAATGAATGAAATGAAGGCGCTGATGTGTTTGTAGGAATGCAAACAGATACACATCTGTATCCAAAAAGTGGATTAAATCTGCTTTGTATCTTTTTTTTTTTTTTTTTTTTTTTTTTTTACAGTGGCACAGCAAAAGAAAAGAAACTGCTGGCAAAGGAATAAGAAGAATTGGAAGTTGATTAAAAATAAATAAGCAAGGACAATGAAAACAAAAAATGAACTGCTGCATCAACCATCAAAAGCAATATTTAGGAAATAGAAGTAATGTATATTGTACCTACAGGGTGAGCAACATAAAATCGAATCCATAACGTAACCGCTGCAAAATCGGTATAGATTACGTTAGAATATAATTTTATGAATGATACGGATAGATTAATAAGAAAAACAAAAAACCATAATTTAAATGTTGCATTTATTTACCTTATTGTTACAAAAGATGTTCAAAATGACCACCCCAGTCATCGATATACTTTTGTGCTTGACTGACCATATTGAGTCATCTGATGCAAAGCGTTGCCAATTGCATTGATTTCTTGTTGAATATTCACCTTCAATTCATCTTCTGTGAATTAACATGGCTGGATAAATGAAACTGTGGCTCATCTGACATGAAATACGACATTGGGTCTACCTGTCCACCAGCAATGTTTTCAAGAAGCCAGTTGCAAAAATCAAGTTGTTTCAGTTTGTCTGTCTCCTTCAGTTGTAACGCGGCATGGTTTCAATTTTAATTCATGAAGAATTTTATGACAAGATGTGTATTTAACAACAGATTGTTGGGATAACTTGCATAGTGATTTTTTTCGATTGGCAGTAATTCTCCTTTCAATATCGGTAATGGCCTGTGGAGTCCTAATGGAAGGTTGCCTATTTTGTTTTGCAATTAAAACTGAACCTGCTGAATGCCTTTTTTAACTAAGTAATGTATGCTACTCTTGGCTGGGATACAGACATTCGGAAATTTTTCTATGAATACTTGGCGTGATTCTTCAAATGATCCAGAACGAACGTAGGCCTCAACTGTAGCTATCCTCTCCTGGACTGAGTAATTCATTTTACACAAACACAATACTGCACTGCAACAAAACATATACTGCACAGACATGTAACCACCTGACAAACAGCAGCAACAATCAGTAGTAACATATACATCCACTAGTCGTGCTAGTTGTGCGAGAGTCTTTCATAAATAGTGTTGGGTAGCGATTTCATTATGGGCTGTTTTATGTTGCTCACTCTGTAGTACCTAGTGTTCATTGTAATTAATTAATATTAATTTTCAAGAAGAATTGCTGATAATTTTTCTGAAATACATACTTTCTTTTATTAACCATTATTATTATACATAATGTGTTATGTATAACAATAAAAATGACAAAAAAACACTAAAATGTTAGGAATAATGCTTTTCTGATTTTTTTATTTTATTTCTTGGTACATTTTTAAAGCCATTCTTATTTTCTCCAAACTGTTTTAATTATATTTTTATGTTAAAAAAAATACACAAGTCTATAAAAAAAAACTGCTCTACATAAAAAAGTGGTCGTTCACACAAATACAAAGGTGCGAAATCTGCATCTTAATAACAATTTTTAAACAATGCAGAAAAACAATATAAATATCATTTAGAATGTATGAAAATAGTTAGGACAAAAATTTCTACAAGACCAATACAGAAAGTTCTTCTAAAAATAAATTATTCAAAATCAGTCTATTTGGTAATATAGATTGCAATTATATTACTATACCCTTTCTTATAGTACTGAAAGACTGTACTTTCAGTTCAATCTTTAATAAATGTGGTACAGTAGACTATTCTGCAAAGAAAGTAATAAACTCTTAACAGATTAAAAGATCCTTTCCCAAAATCTAATCACATTTAATCCCATAATCAAAGTTTTGTTTATCCAAATTTTTTAACAAATTCCTGAATTTTAAATTAGTAAGGTTTTAATGAGTCTGCCCTGATATTATTATTTTACTGAAAGCTTAATGCTTTCATAAATTTAAATAAACAATTTTCCCTTTGAGATATAGCAGTGTATACATGCACTATTTCATATCAGAAAATGATATATTGATTTGTACTTTTATATAATTTGTTCTGAACTGCTGTAGTGCGTTTAAAGCATTTGAGTTATTAGTGGCACACATATGATTTGAATTTTCTCAAAGTAATGCTATTATACAAAACAGTAACTGTCAGTGAAGGTGTCAGTGTCACAGGGCTGAGTGAGTCTGCGTTTTGGTGGATTGACATGCTGAATCACATCAGCATATTCATCGAAATAAAGAATGCAACGGGAAATCACTTTATAAAAACTACTAGGGAAAGTAAAATATTTAGTTATTTACACAGTGAACATATATAAATGACTTTTATTTATTAAATAAATTACATTTATTCAAAGCATTTTAAATTAAAAAAAATATATATATATAATTTATTTATTTATTATAAATTCTTTATTTTCAAGATATTACTCACATTTCCCATTAAACAAATGATTCTTTCTTTTAAAAGTCTTGAGTAGATATCATACGCACGCTCTCCTCTACCTGTTTGCTCCACTACAATAGGAACTAATGGTAAATTTATTTGTAAACCATTGTGAAACTGATGCCTGCAAGTGCATTTTAGAAAAGCATTCTGAAAAAATATACAAACATAAATGAGAAGAACTTACATTTACTGAACATATGACAAAACATGATAACACTCTGAACAATATTAAATATTTGATTTGGTAATTCTGAGCAATTATAACCCCAACCTCAATTTCTCCCATACTGCAATATGTTATATTATAGGGTCAAAATGAAGAGAAAACAAGAGAAAAAATTTGCCAGAACGTTCGTAGATAAAATGAATGAGCTGCTGAAGAAAATGAAAAAGGCAATTGCTCAGAGTTATCTCCTAAACTATCTATTCTATTTACAACAGATTAAAAACTGGGTTACTTACATTAAAGATCGTCAAGAGCAGTATCAGAATCAGTATCTGATGATGTGCTATACTGAGCATATGGACTTTCGTCATTGTAAACCATAAACTACAGCACAAAACATATATGTATGCGTTCTTTGTAAACTGAATACTACCGCTTAAACATAAACTCTGCCAAATGTCCAATTAGGTGGTGCTTCATGTTAACAAATCTAGGTATTTTCCTCCGTAACTTCATGCCACAACTGTTCATGCACCTGTATCCAGGTCAATGAAATTGTAACTGTGATTAACAGTCAAATGATTAAAACCTTCAAACTGAAGACAGTTGTACTTCCACCAGCAGTCACTTATTATGGTTGTACCTGGCAAAATGTATTTCTTTACTATAGACAACAAAGTCTCGTGGCCTCAAATTTGGACAGGAACTAAAAAACATTTCTTCGTGTCAAGCTCCACTCCACCGAACACCCAACTCCCTTTAATATTCAGTTTCCACGACTTTACCAATTCTTCCAATTGTTTGCGACTGTTCACAAATTACAACCGAACATAATTCTCTCAAATAACTTCACCAGTCAATAACTGTGTGGTGGGACAAGTCTAACTCATTAAGCACCATAGTATTTCTAGGATGTAAAAGTAAACACCAATAAGCCACAAAGAGAGAAATAGTTTTTTAATTAGATTGTAGTTTTCAAAATAAGTGAATTTATTTTGCAATACAAATTTATCACATTTAACTTTTATCTTCTTCCTTTTCTGTTGGTTTTTCCTACCCGATTGTAACATCGAAAGCCACCTGTATTTTTGTCTAAAGTCATAGAGTGCCCACAATCTGGACACGTTTTAGAACATGGCAGAATATTGTGATCAAACGAACCTTTTCCAATTTCTCTTTGTCTTCAGACAAAATAATAAAACTAGTTATACAGTTCTCACAACCAGCACAAAGAAAAGGATTCACATCAGTAGGTGATTATCACTAGACAGACTGATTACAGCGTCTCTCATTATCTCATAACCGAACATGGTCATTCCCCTTTTCGTTACCTTCAACTACTAATTCACGTTATCTACGAATGTTCTGGCAAATGTTTCCTCTTCATGTTGACCTCTATCATAAACATATTGCAATATGGTAAAAATTGAGGTTGGGGGAATAATTGCACGGAATTACCTATGATTTAATTTCCATATAATGAAATTTACTCTTATGCTAACAAATACTTTAGTGAGACAGAGCTGATACTCAGCTCTGAAAGAGTTTTTAGTGAAATATTCTATTAATTTCAATTGTCTTTTAATATTAATTAAAAAAAATATAAATAATTTAAGTGAATTAAGAGTGCTTAATATTCTAAATTAATGACCAAAATCAAGTGGCTAGTTTTGAGCTTATACAAACATTGAAAAAAAGGATTATATAAAATAAGGTTATGCATTTTAAAATGAATGTATTGGAAAATATTATAAATTATATTACATTATATTAACAAGTAATTGTTAAATCCTTAAATCCATATGGTGTATTTGATTTTTCAAAATATTGATTGAGCAAATATAACTGATCAAATATACTAACCTACCATACAATAATATAACACGATAAAAGATTCTTTTCTCAGTATCCTATCTTCCAGAAATCTTTATTATTCAGCATTTTACAAAGCCCTTAACCAGGCTTTATCAAAATGCCTGCATTTTGATAATCTTACAAAATAATGAAGTTACACTTTCCTTTAATTAGGAAGCAAAGATTTGCTTTTTTAGTTGCTCTAACTGCATAACAAAAGAGACAAATCATTTAGAATTCAAACACACTCATCAACATTTGTATTTGTTCTTATGATGGACAGAATAAAACATTATGTAATCAAATTTTAAGTAACAAGAAAACTGCAACAGATTTCAAAATAACTGAATACTAAAATACATTTAATTATTATTTATTCTTTTAAATGATTAATTCATCAAATAAGTATAAAAGCTTTTGTTGGTGAAAATGTAATGGAAGTTTCATAGTGTAATGAAATTACACTTACAATAATCAATGATGTTGAAAAATGAATGTTGCAACAGGTAAAGAATCCTAAGCCTAAGGATTTGAATCCAGAATGTTGGCTAAAACTAGTGAATAAGACTAAATTGAGAATATATCCCCAGTATAGATTCTAATGACAATCAAATAAACTGGTGTCTGGAAAGCTAAGGAATGAGACTTCTTCCTTGATTAGTCATTTTTAGCTAATTTGCACATACTTATATGAATTGAAGTTAATAAAAAAAAGGTACTTTTTTGTTACTGCATGCCACTTTTTTTATGCAAATCTTTGTCAAAAAACAAAATATTAAATGTATTATTACAAGGTAATAAACAAAAAATATGTTTGTTAGCGAGCATAGATCATGTTGACTCCATGGTACTAACGTAACCTGTGCTCGCTTCGCTTGCTAACCTCATCTAATTAGTATTAAATATGCATATTAAAAACACTTTGTTAATAGCATAACCTTATTTTGAGTTTATATTATGGTATTTATGAATTTATACTCTATTTATGAGGTGTTTATTGTTATTTTGTAATTTTTATTTTTCATTAAAAAATGTTCTTTTTCCACCTTTAAATTTTATTCTTCATTTTCTCAAGAAATCTGGTAAATTAACATAAAAAAAAGTGGCTGTGAGATAAACAAGTACTAAAAAACAAAATCACTCTATTCATTAAGATCAACTTAGATATTTAAGGTAAGAGATACCAACAAGAAGAGTGACTCATTCTAAATTAAAGTAATAAATTTTGTTTAAAGTAGAACAAAATGATAATGGCAAATTTTATTATAACAAGTGTGAAACTGATGCCTGCAAGTGCATTTTAAAAATTATTCTGAAAAAAATATACAAACATAAATCAGAAGAATGTACATTCATTGAATATATGATAAAGCATGCCACCACTGGACAATTATTAAATACCAAAAGATTTGAATTAAATTTCCATACAATGTAACACTACCAACCTGTAGGCTATATATATTTATATATTTAGGCTATATATATATATATATTTATAAAAACCAAAATACTTCTCTAAGTTTCACTATATTTTCTCCAATGAATTTGGAATCAGGTCATGGTACAATATTGTAGACTGCTAAACAGTTCTAGTATTACAGGTCTGAAAACTTTAAATTTAATTTTTTCATTTTAAAACCAAATGCTGACAACGAACAAAAATTACCAAGTATTAAATAGCTGATAATTTATTTACAGAAATTGTGGTCTTGTAACCGACATTGATTCCTTGAAAATTGACGATGAAAGGACTACTGTTGTAATCTCATAGAAGATTACAAATTACATAGATAAACAAAAATAATCATATAAATACAGAGTAAAACTCGTTTATAGTTAAAATACACAATTGAGAGAACAAAATTCATTAATAAAAACCGTACTTACACAAGTAAAAAGCATAAATTCTAATGTGAAAACAAGATACTCACAAAAATGTTTTGCACAACATTTTTACTTAAAAATTATACTTCATACTTTAAAAAAATGTAACTGTATGGCACAGCTTTTTCTCTGTAATCCCAAAATGAACAAAAATACATTTAAATAAAGGATAATGTAATATACATAAAAACATAACCTATAAAAAACAGAATGAGGTTACGATAGCCAAATAATTTTGAATTAATAAAAGTTAATCTCACTGATGAGAATACAAACAGTTATAGTTACCGTAATTTTCCCTAATTGTGAATAACATTTTAATGTTGAATTAAGCATATTATGAATAACAAAAAATAGAAGCAACCTCACACACGTCTATAATTTAACAATAATACACCCTACCACTGAATTACCAATCTTATTCGTTTTTGCTTTTTTTTTATAATTATCTTCTCTTAATATGGTGCTGGTAACCATTATTAATTATAACTTTAATCATTTCTCTTTCTTATGTTTTTATTTTATTACCATATATAAATATTTAAAAAACGAATTTAAAACTGAGAATACTTAGATCTTCATTACGGTTACGTAAGTTATTTAAATTTTAAAAATCAATAAATATAAACCCGGAAACAGGGTGAGAACAAATTAGTAAAATCGAATAGAAATATTTAAAAAAAAAAACAATTTCTTTGTTTAGGTTTCGATGTAATACCCCAAACTGAACGCTAGCGCTTCCTCAGTGCAGCGATCTTAACTGCTGCAGCAGTTAGGTTTCAGTTGTAGGATAGACGTGAGATGGATTAGTTAAGCGTATGTCGAGTAAACGCGTTTGTGTTTTCTTAAGTTATTTTATTTGCTAATTTCTAATCAAAAAATAATGGCTGATAACGAGTCTTCCGTAAGAGTAGCTGTTAGGTAAGTTTATTTCTTTTGTGGTTTAATACCATAATAAGCGTAACTTAACCTGATTTTTCGTGTTTAACGATCAGCTGAATAGGGGGTACCCCCATGTATTGAATAGAGAAGATGCGTACTGAACGCCGGTAGTGTCGTTTAAAATTTGTATAACATTTTGTTTTTGTACGTTTGGATTATTTACCCGTATCGATTAAAAATTTAAGAAGATTCCTTTTACATTTTTACTCGCTGTCTTTTGAGATCATAATATAATTTATTAAACAATGTTTTTAATTTTTGTTTTTCTCATTGCCAAAATAAATTAAATTAATACTTTTCAGTTATTACAATTTCAGTTCCATCCCCTACTAAAAAACAACTGATTAAATAAAATGTTATGTTAAAGGTTTTATTTACATGTTTAAAATCAGGTTCAATCTTGTATTTTTTTTATTAACGACGTCAGAAGTCTTGTACAGGTAACATGCATCTTTCTACTTGTAACCATTTTTTGTAAGCGTTTATTGCAAAAGGAAAGGGTATAGTATGGAAAGTTATATTTTCAGTCTTGATTGTGTTTAAATAATTTAATTAAGGCAGGTTTAAATGAAAGACAGATTGGTTAACATATATAAAATAAACGTTTTGAATGCAAAACATTAGAAAAAATTGTTTTACCATCCTAATAACGTTTCACTTACGTTTTACATTGAAATATTTTTTCTGAATTTGTTTTATTTAAAGAATTATTTAACATTTCTTTTAATATTCTCTGCTTGTGTTTAATGTAATATTATTTACATTGTCTTAACGTATACTGCGTTGTTGCGGTGAAAAACTGTGTAAGAATTGTATTACTTTTTTTCTAGATAAAGATCCGTAAAATCTTCATAAAAAATTTTATTTTGTAGGTTAATTGTTTTAATCTTGTGCGAATGGTGAAATTCAGTTTTGATATCCAGCTGTATTTATTTATGTTAGTGAGATAATAAAACAGTCGTATTGCTATCAACGGTTGCAGTATTTAATCAATGGATCATCGACGTAACATATCATAGCAATTATTATTACATTTTTTTTTTTTTTATTATTACTAATTATATGGATTTAATTTTAAAATTTGGATTTTGAAAAGTTATTAAGTTATTACTTAGGATTAGAATTATCTTGAAAAGTAAATTTGATAAAACTAGTAGGTAGTACGTATGTATTGATTCAAGTGGGAGTAATTTGTGTGTTCTGTTTAACCTGGAGCAATAAAATATTAATTAACATATGGTTGCCTACAGTAAACTTAACAGTGGGTAAATTTACCCTTTTTTCATGCTTATTGTATAACGTATAAAAATTACTTTTTATTCTAGTTGTTAATAAAATCAATTATTATCATTAATTTTAGCATGAAGTGAAGCTTTTTTCCCTCTTTTTTTTTTATCTCAATTTAACCTTAAACGGTAAAAAGGTCATAGCCGTGAATTGTTTGCTGTAGACAAGAGTAATACGTAACAGAAATTTTATTTCTTATAATTGTTACATTACCGTAACGAAAAAATATTAAGTATTTAGAATCGTAGTATGAAAAGACATCAATTCGTAGATGTTCAATATAGTAATAACTATTTATCTTTTAAATTAAATATTAATTTCTAATTAAGATTATAATATTCATATGTTTAGTTTCTCGGCTATTGCAGTAAGCTTGTATTATAACAAAAGGAAGTATTGCAATCGATAAAAAAATTGTAAAGATTTTGTTATTTATGAACTTTTGAGATAACCTCTATCCAAAAATATGAAAATTATACTTTTAGATGCTTGTATGTTCTGATGTGTTTATTTGAATATGCGGTTGATTCTATTTAGCTTTATTAATTGGCATAATTTAACGTAATATTATGAGATTTTGTGTGGTGGTAATTGATTTTTTTTAATAGAATGATGATTTTATTATTATTCATAATTTTTTTTTTAATTTGTAAAAAGGAGAAATTTTTGACGGTGTGGTATTTATATATAATAAAAATATTGCGTCAATGTGTTCCTACTTAAAAAATTACACTGATAGACAAAAAAAATTATTGTTTCTCAAAGTGTGATACCATTTCTTGAATTGCGTTTTTGCGTACATTACAGATTTGTAAATAGAATTTTTCTATCGCCTTTAGTTTTAAATAAATTACACTTAAAAAAAAAAAATTAAGAGAAAATATAGTTAAAATCTGTAAAACTTATAATTTTGCATGGCCATACCTGTGTTAGAATGATTTTACTGATGCTTTTCTTTTATAAATAGCCGGCACATCTTGAATTAATGTCCAACAGTAATCGTCTAGCATGTTAGTATTCCATTTCCCTTTATAGCGGTTACTCATCATCGAAATGACTTGGTGGAAAGGTTCACCGTGTTCGTCACTTACGTCTCGGAGGGTGACCGGAAAAAATCCAGATGTGACTAGACGAAATGTATTTTCAAAGACATATTACATCCCATAGCAAGAAGTTAACAATATCGTATTTGTTTGCAGAGAAAATTTTTGCAAACGTCTTTGAATGAAGCCCAAGATGCACATTCTGCATTATTTAACATTGAATTAATACATCATCTTTGACTAACTCTTCTATTTGAGGATCGACAAACATTACTTCTTTAATTTTTCCTTCACTTACATTCGGAAATTTCTGCCTGATGTACGAAAATCCGTTACTATCCTTCTTCATTGCTTTTACAAAATTATTCATTAGTCCTAGTTTGATATGGTGAGTGGGTAAAAATATTTTTTTGGGTTCAACTAAGAGTTCATGAATAATATTTTTTCCATTTGGAGTTAAGGTGTCTCGTTTCTTTCACTCTTTGGTAACATAATGTTTATCCCTAGCTCGGCTATCCCATTCGCAAAGAAAACATGTACTTGTTTAGCCTAATTACATGCCTAACAAAGTAGCTATAACTTTCAAGTCACCACATATGTTCCGGCTATGTTTTTTTATAGTTTATTTTTTCAAGAACGTCTTTCATCACATCGCATGTCTCTTTCAAATTAATACCATAAGCGATTGGTATCTAAGGATATTTGTTACTGTTGTGTAGTAAAATCACATTTAAACAATATTTGGACAAATCTATTAAAAAGCGCCAGTCCTCAGTTTTATGAACTTGTCCTAACAGTTCAGCTTGATTTTTTGATAAATTTTATTCCCTAACCAAGTCATTTAATTCACCTTGTGATATAAGATGTGGCTTATTGGAACATAATTCAGAATCAAAATCATTTTTGTCTTCTTCAGCAATGCCTGATTCTTCATCGCCGCTTCCGAAACATACATTCACAGATGACTCAGGAACTGAAATAATTTCACTGTGAGGTACAGGCCTGATTGCAGATTTCAATGAAAATATAAAACGTGTGCCGAATTTACACAGAGTTTAAACCCTTCTAGCGTTGGTTGCAAGTTGAAAATAATACCAAAGAATATTTTGGAATTTATCAAAAGAACTATATTGACTTGAAAAAATGACTATAAAAGCTCTAAAAAAATAAATAATTTCATTTTTATCCTGTTTTATTTTTGAAGTTTATTTGGCCCCGTGCTTTTCCGCAGTGTTATTTTTACAAATTATTGTTATATATTTTAAAAAAACTGCTAAAAATCTATTTCATTTACAATCCCCAACCCTACTTTACCACCAATCTTCTTGTTTCTTTTCTTCGTTTCCTACTACGGGTAAAGTGCGTGTTCAAAACCTATTTCCATTCCTTCCAGACGTAGGCTGATATTTTTTTTTTATTCTGCTCGGAATGGCCCGCAGATGTTCAACAAGCATCGACGGACCTTCAAAGTGATTCTCCTCTTGAGTAATGTCCTCAAAAAATTCCTCAGTTAAGGAATAATTGAGGATTTCTCAGAGGAGTCCCAAGTTTTGGGTGAGATAACGCTTGATGTCCTGTCTGTGGATGATGCCGAACAGAACAAAAAAAAAGTCAGCCTGTTCCTTCCAGTAGAACTAGAAATAGGTTTACAGCCCAGTTTTTTAATGTATAAGAAGATTATTTTCGAATTTGTATAATTTTAAAATGCGGTTAGGTCTCCAAAGAATTACCATCCGAAATATGTGTAACAATTTCAAGTCGATTAGGGTTGAAACGATAAAAGTACTCGAAAGGTAGAAATAATAAAGGTAGTATAGGTAGTAATAATGAAGATAGAATATGGTCAGTGAAACTATTTTAAAACTCGTTCACTGTAATTATTTTTTTTACGTTATTTCTCATAATGTTATTTTGTTGTATTCCAAGGGGTTATTTTTTTACAAACACAAGAAAAATTTCAGTTAAAGGGATTCTCTCATCGTGAAAACGTTTTTCTCATTTAAGTTTTAAAAAAATTTTAGAATTAATCAACCTAATAAACAAGTTATTAAAATCATGTATCACGATTGTAAATTAAACTGTTTATAATGTAGGAAACCAGATTAGAGGCCAATATATGTACTTATTCGTACAACCGTATTTTAGGAACCATTTTGTTTATTATATTTTGGATTTTTAACAATAAAGATCGGGTATCCATTTTCAAAACTATTATATTTTACAAACTGTTTAGTTTAGATTAAAACTAGATTCGATTTATTAACTAATTATTTAAATTTATTATCAGAAACTGGAATATATTTTCAGTTATTGCCCTTTGTAATTATTATTGTTATTATTATTATGAGATAAAACTATTCTGTTTTAAAATTGACATATGATTAGTAATGATATCATAGAATGACGTATTTCATATTTAAAATGAATTAAACGGTTTTTAACCGTCGTAGTTGGAATATTTATTTATATTGTACTAAAATTTCAATTTATTCTTATTCCATTTAAAAAAATTCTATTTTCTCATTTCGACCCGTTTTTTTTATATATATTCAATCTTTACACAACCAAATGCACGTTTCGATGATTTTTTTTTTTTTTTTAATGTAATTGCTCTGGTAAAACGAATTGAAGATATTTGTGAATAAAAATTATAAGGACGTAGTATAGGATTAATAAAACGTAATAGTATAGAGCCTGAAACCGTTCTAATATTTAAAATATTTTCATGTGAAATTTAAAAGTAGTTTCAACATTATGAAACATTGAAGTAAAAAAAATATTTTCGTCGTTCTAGATAAACTTATATAGAGCTGAAGTTGAGTAGCTTGTCTATTAACTTTTTTGCCTTTTCAATTTCATCAAAAGCTAAAAAAAGTTTCATGTTTTTTTTTTTTTTCATTCGGGCTGGAATTGTTTTAGTTTTACCCATATTTTAGATAAACCGAAAAATTTTTAAGAATATAGATGTTAAAAAATAAAACAGATTTCGAACAAAAAAAAAAAAAAAATAGTTAACAAAAAAAGGTTTCCACAAAAAAAAATTCATAAATTTTATTTTTTAAATCTTTTAATATTGATTTTTTAAAGTCAAAACTGCTCCTAATTAATATTTATTAAATTTTCGGTAATTTAATTAATTAAAACTCGACTTAATTTTTAATTTAATTTCTACTCGACTTCAAAAATTAAAATTGAATGAAACATTAAATATACAACTATTACGTTTTACTGCGTTGTATTTTTTTTAAGTTTATTTTGTTTAAATAATTTTAGCGTAATTTTTTAGTGTTTCATGAATGTAGTTTTGTAATATTACTATTATTATTTTTATTTATTTATTATATATTTTTTTTTTTAAAGAAAAGTGCATTTTTGTACGCAGTATGGAATAATAGTAGACCTGCTTTAATAACTTACAATATTATTAATTTCAGTTACTCTAGGCTCGCTTAAATACCGAAATTGTTATAAATTATTTCAGTGATGTAAATTGTTACATTTAATTCAAGGAACTTTAATGTCATTGACCTCTTAAATTTAAAGAAATTTCAGATTGCCTTCACGGATATTTAATTTACCGTAGAAAAGTAAATTGTATTATGTTTTATCTATATGTAATATAAAATATATTATATTATGCTGCAACACAAAGTAAATTTGTTTTGATATATTCCTTTCAAATTATACATGAAATATTTATAAAATTTACTGTGTATTGAATATCAGTTATACTCAATTATAAAATATAAATAAATTATAAATTTTATTTTAAAATTTTCGCTATATTTACAATATTTTTCGGTAGGGTACCTAGTTAATAAATGAAATCTTACGTTGTAGCCGGCCAAACCTATTAGCTGCACGGCTCTTAGAGCGCACTTAGCAGCCGCGAACAGTACCTCTGATTATTTACGTTTATAAAAGTAGCAAAATTATCGAATTTATCGATTCAACTACTTAATTGTATGCTGATTTTGAAATAAGAAAACTAAAAATTACTATTTTGTTATTATTCAAAGTTGAAAATTTTTACACTTTTCATGCATATTTTAAGCATTTTACATGCGTATTTTAAGCATTTTACATGCATATTTCAAGCTTTTTATGTTGCATATAATCCGGTCTCCAACCATAAATATTATAAATAAATATTTTGTTTATAATTTTTCAATATATACAGAGTGGTTAAAAAAGAACTGGAACATTAATATTTATTACGTAAGTTTTCAAAGGTACCGGACAAATATGTTTTTAAAAATTGAATTTTATGAATATTTACTGGTGCTTTATGAAGAAATTCACTTCAAGGGTAAAAATACTTAAAATAGAAAAAAAGGAATTATTCAGTTTTTTTTTGGGGGGAATCCAAAAAAATATTTTATTTAATCCCCTAACGAGTACAATAATCTATTTTAATGATCTTATTTCTTGAAGAAAAACTTTAAAAATTTAGAACTCAGTATCTTGCCGCTACATAAAAATTAGTGATCGATCAAATCTCAAATACATCATCTTAACACACACGCGCGCGTACGCACACACACACACATATATGCACTTGCATATTAAGCCCATTCTTACCGGTTATTGCATATTTTCCTTTTTTTATGATCTTCATAGATAAGAAAAAACTTCTCCATCATTTACCTGAAAGGATTTAGGAAAACCTTTATCATAGCGGTACAAAAATGTAACATAAATACATAAATGTAATTGTTATATTAAATAATAACGATGTAATTATATGACATACAGTGTGTATAAATTCGATAAATGTAATAGTTTTTGGATAACTTGTCTCAAGACACAACGACCTCCAGAAATTGCATAGCCGTTTTCAAGAATAATATAATTTCATACCCGCTTACTAGGAAATCGTGAGGAATGAAGTGGTTTCTCATTTCCTTCTTTACTGAACCATAAATGTTGTTGCTAATCAATATAACAGGATTGCACGTGATATTTATTCCTACAAAGACATCTTCACCTTATTCTTCATTAGAATTGGTTGTATTCTCAAGAAAATCATTTTACATATGGCAGATATTATAGCCATAAGAAGTAGCAGGAAATTTAGTGTTAAACAAATTAATGTATATACTTCTCCATTTAATCTGAAAATTGTAAAAAAAAAATCAGTTCAGACTGAAATAAAATTTTAATATAAAAAAATCTGATGTGTGCACCACATGACTTTCTTGTACGCCTATTAAATTACGTATACATATTATTTGCTGCACTTCATTTAAACTTATTTCATTTGAAAGTGAGATACGATCCTCCAATTCTTTAATAAATTGGGCAGTTATACAATTGCTGAAATATTAGTTTTGCTGAATATAAAGTGAGAGAAAACATGAAAACTAGAGAACGTGTACACAAATTAAGATCAGAAGAATTATATCAAACAATGAGCGATTAAATGATTGGCAACAAAAAACAAATAAACGAAATGGTGATCAACTCCTATTTCAAGAGAATATTGTCCGACAATATCAGAGGAGTAATGAACTAAAAGATAAGAATATTTTGCAACTTATTAAAGATGGGGCATGTATGCCTCAGTAGATATGTTCTTTTGGGCCTATTTTTCAATCACTGTAAATTTAACTGTAATGTAGAAAACTTTAAAAATGTGAAAATGAAAATTTGTACTGTGGTGTAATTTAACTTTAATGTAGGTAAAATTAATCAGAATATCCAGAATAATTAAATAAAATTAAACGGAAATTAAACTAGAAAATCGAAAAATAATACGATTCTAAATTATAATTTTCAGTTAATGTTAGTCAGATGTCTCACCAAATCTACGTACTATATGTATAAGTATGTAATAATGCTTATTGAATTACATATACACATTTTTAAAAGTACATAAAATTTTATTTCATTAATAATTTCAGATTTTATTTATTTTTTTTGTAAACATTTTTTTACAATAACAGGTTAATAATTATTATTAAGTTAATACATTTAAATTAAAAAAAAAAAGAAGGAGATGAAGTCCGATTCGAACCGTTGTGCCTTCCCCTTATAAGATCCAAATAAATATATCATTAATTAAAATTTCATTTGGCTATAACTCTGGAACCAATGAAAATAAGTACCACTTATGATATATCGTTGAAAAGCACTCGATGAGGGCTTATTACTGCAGTTAAGAAAAAACCCAAAAACCAAAACTTTTTGGATTTTGGGTTTTTTTTGACACTTTTGGTTCAGTCGATTGCAATTAAAAGGAGAGGTGCACAACTAGATGTTACATCAGTCCTAAATTCAAAATTTCAACATCCTACGGTTAATCGTTTTTTATTTATGCGAGATACGTACGTACGTATAGACGTCACGCCGAAAATAGTCAAAATGGATATTTCAGTTGAAATCTGAAAACCGAAATTTTTCGCGATTACAATACTTCCTTTACTTACCTTTACTTTATAACTAAAGACCTTTTATCAAAAGTGCGCAAAATCTAAAGTTTTTGCACATAATCTTGCTTTCCTATTTATTTAAGTAGTACAGTTGTTTATTTGAATTCGTTATTGTTGTATTAATTATGTACTTGAAACTGAAAAAGGTTAGATATATTAATAGTGTAATAGACATAGCTCATCCAGTAACTAATAATTAGCAAATTTGCAATTCAGTCAAGTGGCCGTTCAGAGTTCTCCTACTCATAAATAAATTTCTTCTTTACTCAGTATTTTAATTAAAATATTAGTGTATGTTCGGAACAAATTAATTTGTTCTATACCATTCGTAGACAGCTTCAGGATACTTTAATATTAATGCTTTAGCCAAATAATTTTAAAGTTTTTTATTGTTATCTCCAGACGCAAACTGTCCACCCCTTGGGGAAATTTAGGGTGAACCAGGTAAAGCTACCTTAATTTACAAAAACATATTAAAAATATTAAATATATGGCTAGTTACCATACTTTACAATCTTTAATATTTTCCGTCATTTAAATTGTGATATATAAATTAATTATTGACCATGTAATTAATTATTTTATTAGGGATCACGACTAATTTCTGATTGAAAATAATCAGAATTCCGTAGTATGATTATGCATTATATTTCAGTCTCATCATTTAAAGGGGCAAAAACTTTTATTTTTTTATTTTTAAGTTGCATTAACTACTAAAAGTAATTAGCTACTATGGTGGGGTTAACTCAAATTTTCTAGTAGTGAATCCTGGTCCTTTGGTACACAGCAGTGGCGGCTCGCGTATGGGCACTGTGGAATTGCAGCACCCCTTTTCTACCTGATATTATCGATAACATTTAGTATAATGAGTCATTTTTTCTTTAATTCTTTCTTTATAGTTGTACAATTTATAATCCTTAAATTTAATATAAGTAGCCATCCCGTAGTTTATAAAAAAGATACAAAAGTTTTGTATGGAACTGTGCGCTTCACAGTTCCAGTGGCGTGGTGTTTGGCTATTTTACCGATGCACACATAGGAAGCTGCACGCGAGGTTACGAAGAGAGCGAGTACTGTCGCTCCCCCAGTGCCGACCCTGGCGTGCTGGTGGAAGGTAGTTTTTTTTTTACTCGCATGTGTATGGAACGTTCCTTGTTCCTTTTCTGGTTTAGTCGGTGGAAGGAATATGAACGCGGTTTAGTTGTTTTTTTCAGTAGTGATCAGAAGATGGCGAAAAGCAAGATCTCTTTGATCGCCAAATCTGTCCAAAATCACGCTGGAAGGGCGAAAGAGAAGGTAATTAATAAGAACTAATTACTTATTGTTTCTGTGTACATAGAAATTTAAATTAAGCACCGTTGGTCTATAGTGTTTTTAAGCGGACAATTTATTAAGTTATTGTCTAATTATACTTTTTTTCCTTTTTTTTAACCTCCGGGTCCGTTAGGTATTTCTTCAGAGGATGAGATGAATGATTTCTAGCGTGTGTGAAGATGCCATGCCTGACCGGGATTCGAACCCGGGACCTCCAGATGTATCTAATAATACTAAAAAATATCTGTATTATTGACATTTTATTATTTATTCGGTTAAACCGTGTACCATATTCTTGACTGTGATAAAAGTGCAGAATTAGATTATTAATATTCTGCTTCCTGCTATTCTGTTTGATTCATTTTTTTCAATTCTTTTATTTTATAGAAAACTTAACCATGGCCCAGAAAAAAAAATTTGTGGAGCAGCACCCCCATTAATTTTAGGTACGAGCCGCCATTGGTACACAGGCACTATCGTTTTAAAGATATTTTTGTTTATACGTATATTTAAGGTTTATATACGTATGTGATTTCCGTTTGCTTTAAAACTACAAACGAAGGTCTGTAAAGTGTTGAAGAATAAAAAGGGTTGGTTGGAGTATCTGCATAGTCAACCCACCTTCTGTTACTCAATATTCTTTAGTCGTTTTAGATTTAGTGATGCCAGCCGTGTCTCTCTTCCTATCTTTCTACTTAGAATTTCAACCCCTTCTAATTTATCTTATGTCTATAAAAAGAATCTTAATTTTAACACGTGTTCGTCCTGTTTCTTTGCATTGTCTATGTTACTTTCGGTTTTTATATAGCTTTATATTTTTTCCAAACATTTTCATCGATAAATGTTTAATTATTAAAAAAAAAGGTTTTGTTGAACATTTTTTAGGTGTGTTATCTTACATGTTTACAGCTGTTAAACAACGTCCAATACGCCGATGCACCTTTGCTGATGTTTGTGGGTGGAGCAGTAAAACATGCTATGTTGCCAATTTGTGCTACATCAGTAAATAGTTAAAATCAGCTTAAAACATTAAAAATTCATTTATATTTATGTATACTGTACGTTTGCGTAGATAATGATTTTTAATTTATATTTATTTTTCTGTAATTTTTATTTCGTATGTACAAATGACTTTGTTAAAAATTTAGTTATTCATTAAATTAACAAGTAAAAATTTTAGATTTTGAATTTTTTATAATTTGTTATTCTAGTCTATTTTATTTTACTTAATTATTATTTATTTTCAGAAGAAATATTTACATTTCTTACCGTTTTAATGATTAAGCTTTTTTAAAATAAAGAAGAAAAGTGTATCTATCTTTCAATACAGATACACATGTCCTTGTTTGTTGTCCTTGGCCTTACTTAATCATTTGTTGTCTGTTCAAAATTCATGTCCTATGTAATGATTCTCGTTTGTTTCATCTGTTTTTAGTTTTGAAAATAGCATTATTAAAAATTTAGTTTTGGTAACCGAAATCTTAACAGTATTTATCTTTGTCTATTTATATATTGATCACTGCACAAGTTTTCTGTACGGTGAACATCATTACTCTGAGAAAAAGCACCTCTGATGTTTGCTGCTTGTACATCTGATCCTTTATATTCAACAAAACCGTTTTGTTGAATATAAAGCATCTGATGTATAAGCGGCACTCATCAGAGGTGTTTTTCTCAGAGTAATGAAGTTAAATAAACCCTTTTGTTGATATGAAGCATTAAAATTAGCAGTTATCAGAGGTGTTTTTTCTTAGAGTAATGATGTTCACCGTGCAGCAAGCTTGTACAGTGCACAATGTGATGGAAGGATTCATGTGTAAGGCTGGATATCATCTGCAATTCAGTGGCTTGACATGCTGTTGTGCAACAGTATAATCGGTTCAATAAAGTATGCAACGACAAGCAACATCATTTTCTCACTTTTCCTTGTTAGCCTGATTCTTGTTCACAGGATTGACTGTGCCGTTTACGAGAGTACGTCTAATATCAGATAGCTTACAACCATTTAAACCCACCGGGTTGGTCTACTGGTGAACGCGTTTTCGGAAATCAGCTGATTTCGAAATCGAGAGTTCTAAGGTTCAAATCCTAGTAAAGGCATTTCGTTTATACGGATTTGAGTACTAGATCGTAGATACCGGTGTTGTTTGGCGGGTGGGTTTTCAATTAACCACATATCTGTGTTGTACAGTCTCAGGTCGACCTGAAACTGTACAAGACCACACAATTCATTTACACTCATGCGTATTATTCTCATTCATTCTCTGAAGTAATACCTGACGGTACTTCCGGAGGCTAAACAGAAAAAGAAAAAAGATCCTTCTTCCTCACGTTTAATTTCATCATATTTTTTAGAACATTCCCTTCCCCAAATTAATTACGTATTTATAGGTCCTAGAAAAATTATTTATATCTTATTTAGTTCCAGAAAAAAAAACGTTCAATTATTTTATGATTTTAATTGTTTGTTGTTTACTATAACGTAAGTTTTTTTGTTTAATTCTTCGTTTTGAGCTAGTTAAAACCTCAAAAAATTGAATGGTGTTAAATCCTGCCTGTCGTATTAGTTAATTATTGTTCGTGCTCGGTAATTTGATTCGGACGCGGTTTTTTCAGTACTGAAATTTTTCTACCTATGAATAAAGGAGTAGAATTCTGTAAATCGATAAAGAAAAATATTTTCACATTGAAGCAGCTTTATAACAGCGATGAAGCAATCATCGGTACCTCTTTTTTTTATGAAATCAAAAGTATTTAACATTTTTTTTATTGTTTAAATGTGTTGGATACTTTTTTAATATAATTTTTTGAGCATAAATTATCATCTGTTTTACTTGTATAAAGCAGTGGTTATTTTGTTTTCTCTTTATCACAGATTTTACATCTGATCAGCCGTTAATGTATAGCGCTAATCTGTTTAGGGGTAGTATGTTATAAAAAAATTGAAAGAAACAAATATGGGGTTAGTGTTGGGAAGGGTGCATTGACGTTAAACATTCATGACATTGAAAGGGGTTACTGCAATAGTGGGAGATGAGTATTGATGCTTCTTTTTTTACATTGGAACTCTTCCAACTTTTCCTCTATTTCATAATGTTTTTATAACTATTGTTATTGATTTTTTTTTCAGTAGGTTTCTTTTTAATAATACCATGTAGCATTGTTTTATAATTTAAATAATACGGTTTGTTCATAAATTTGCGTACATACTGCCCTTTTGGGCGGTCATGTATTTGTGTTGATTATATTCAATGAAAATGATAAATAGTACAGTTATTACTATTGACATATAGTACAATTATTACTTTCCTATCTAGCGCTATTGCTTTAGAAGGGAAGTATTTTAATCGGTCCGATTTAGGCGTATACGGCTTTCACCGGACTTTACGTTTTGACACCTAAGAAACCCAAAAAACAAAAACCGGATGGAAATTTTCCGGACGTGTGTATGTTCGTTATCATCCTCTAAATCACCTTATATCTCCAGAACTACTCGACCGATTTTGAACGATTTTTTTCTTGGTCAAATTACTTGTTTTTATGGGCATTGATGCCATTAAATTTTCAACTTAAAAGGTCAAGTGCGTAAGGCTTTCTAGCAAGATCACTCTCAGTATCTCAAGATTTCGCCTAATTAAAGTCTTATTTTTTTTTAGGTCTTTATGCGTATGGTAAGTATGAGTGTTGCTAGAGTTTTTGGTGTATACGTGTTTGGTTTGTTTGGTTCAAGTGTGTTTGGTGTTGTTTTGTGCTGGTTTTTTTAGTTGTGTGTGTATGTGCCTTGCTATTTGCTTTGTTGTCTGAATGTATGTGTGGGCGCTTACTTCCCTTTCTGAAGTAATGCTTTACCAGCTATTCCCAGCAGGGGCGGATCACCAGGGGTAGAGGTTTAGAGTCGGTAGTGCGCAGGAATACATACGCCTTTTCTACTTTCTTGCGGAACCAGTTAGCGAGTCCGACACTACTTCAGCGCCCGTAAATGAGATAAAAAAAGCCCTCTCATTACAAAGAGCGCGCTAGTGTAACACTGACGTACAGCTGCTGTTGTCATCTCTCTCTTTTTCTGTTTAGCATCTGGAACCACCGTAAGGTATTACTTCAGAGAATGAATGAGGATGATATGTATAAATGTAAATGAAGTATAGTCTTATATATAGTCTACTATAGTCTTATATATAGTTACTATAGTCTTATATAGTCTCAGGTCGACTAATCCCTAGATGTGTGGTTAATTGAATCCCAACAACCAAAGTACACCGGTATCCGCGATCTAGTATTCAAATCCGTATAAAACTAACTGCCTTTATTAGGATTTAACCTTAGAACTCGACTTTTAAATCAGCTGATTTGCGATGACGAGTTTACCGCAAGACTAATCCGGTAGGGTTACTGCAGTGTAAGCTGAATTTAGTGAAATGTTCTTTTCCCGGTTAGCAAAGGTTTATGAGGAGATCTCATAACTGCCGTTTTATTGTCCTTTACGACCTGCGTCGTTAAAACTGTCTATGTCGAGCATGTTTCTGGTTTAACACCGAACCTGTTTCACGAAATCTTTTTAACTAACTTCTGAATAACCCTTTTCACTGGTGCTTTCTCAAATTTCTCCCTAGAACTTTCGCCGACACACACAACATACGATTTCGTCCAAATACGTAAGTTTCCATCACGAATATACGTTCTTCAACAGATCACAACATTTTAATAAATAAAAACACAAGATTACGCAACCTTGTTCAACAGCCAATGCTCGACACAGACTGGTAATACTCAAATGTGCAGGCAATAAACTGTTCTCACCACTTGGCTCCATTCGTATCAACATCTTCTCCTTTATTTTACCCGTGCGTCGCACCAGTATATGGATTTAGTATAAACTATTGAGTGATTGGACCTCTCTTAAGTTGAAAACCTGTATATAGTTTATAGAAGTATGTTGAATATCCGATGTAGCATTCTTGAAATTAGTTAAATTGTGCCTACTGTGTATTTGAATATAAAATATGAAAAATGCCAGACTTTTAAATAAAAAAGAGAATTGGGTCGATCAATAAAACGATATGAGTTGGACTGGATGTTGTAAACTTGTAATATTTATTTATGACCATGCAGAGAACCGTATTATCTTGGATATTGTTATTATCTTATTATCTATCTATCTTATTATCGTATTATCTTGAATGAAAGGCTGAAACGCTACCATTCCGCCATGGATATCGGAATATATATTATATACGAGGTGCTACCCAAAAGTTCGGGGAATTTTACCATAAAAATAAAATAGCTTACCATAACTTATAATTTCTACTGTCTCCTTCAAAGTAATCCACTTGGGCATTGATACAGTGATCCCAGCGTTTTTCCCATGATTCCATGCATCCCTGGAAGTCTACAGGTGTAAGTGTTCGAAGCACCTTCTGCGTGTCTTCCCGAATCTCCTCAATTGTCTTAAAACGACCGCCTTTCAATTAAAATTTTATTTTCGGAAAGAGAAAAAGTCGCACGAGGCAAGTTCAGGCAAATAGGGTGGGTGGGGAATCACTACCGTCTTTTTGGAAGCCAAGAAATTCCGAACGGCTTTGCGATTTATGCGCGGACGCGTTGTCATGGTGCAGAACCCAGCTGTTGTTACCCCACAGAACTGAACGTTTGCGCCTAGTGCTTTCACGTAACCGCTTCAAAAGTCACAATAGAATATCCCATTGACAGTTTTACCAAGAGGAACAAATTCCGTATGGATAATGCCTTTGATATCGAATAAAACAATCATCATGGACTTCACGTTGCTGCGAACTTTGCGTGCTTTTTTTGGACGTGGTGAACTTGGGGACTTCCACTGCGACGACTGCTGCTTAGTTTCATGGTCATATCCGTACACCCATGTCTCATCACCGGTTATGATGTTGGAGATGAAGTTAGGGTCATCTCTTGCTGAATTTTTCAATTCACTACAGACAGCTACGCGATTTTGTTTCTGGTCGCTGTTCAACAGTCTCTGTACGAATTTTGCAGCGATGCGTCTCATGTTCAGATTGTCCGACAAGATGCGTTGCACGGACTCATATGACATTTGTACGATTGCACAAACATCATGGATTGTTTGTCTACGGTCTGCAACAATAGCCTCTCGCACTTTCGCGATGTTTTCCGATGTTGCGCTTGTTGATGGTCTTTCTCAACGCTCATCGTCATCATCGACAGTCGTTCATCCATCTTTGAATCGTTTGCACTACAATAAAGTTTTACTTTTACTCATAGCATTGTCACCAAATGCTTCCACAAGCATGCGATGGGTTTCTGTACCGGTTTTTATAAGCATGAAGCAAAATTTGATGCAGGTTCTTTGCTCTGTAAAATCTGCCATATAGAACTTCGCCGAAGCAGTAAAACACAACCGCACGAAAGTCAACAATGCAGCCTCTCACCATCACAGCTGTTGGATTACTGATTCACAAGAGTACTGTTAGCCACATCTAGCAGCAAGCAGGTCGTACCAGCAATGTTTTGCGCGCGATATTCAAATTCTCTGAACTTTTAGGTAGCACCTCGTATATATAGCCGATAGCAGTGAAAAATTATATATGTATATAATTTTTTCTTTTTTAACTGGTTTTATTTACTACTTTTGAGAAACCAAAACATATTCTCAAATTATTCGTAATACATGGTTGCATCTATGTTTCAACGAATATTTTATTTATAATTATTATAAATATTATTTATTTATTTAGTTGCTTTTTTACACGCCAGTGGACTTCTAGAAGTCTGTAAAAGTGAAAAATTTAAAGCTGTGATAAAGAGTCTCTAAGAGGTAGTTTCATTTATTTATATATTGGAGTCTCGAAGGGTGGCACGTATAGTGACGGGAGATAGCCCTCTTCCCTGGACCACCCTGGCTCGTCTTCATTCAAAAGCAGTGAGTCGGGGTGTGTCCGATGATGGCATGGGGGACCCTCAAGGGTGGACTGAGGGCGCGAACCTATGGGTAAGTGCAATGGCTGCCTGTAGCCTGTTTATAACGAGTCAACTGCCACGGCATCCTGGCGCGACTAATATACTGCTTCACGGCGGTTCTTGTCGCCCCGAGGGTGCCAAAAATTAACAACTAAACGAGACTGGTATAAAAAAATAAATGGAATTGTATGGTATTGTTTTTATAGTTTTACTTTTATCTTCTTTGAGGATTTTATCTCAAATTTTAATTTTGGGGCCCTTTACACCCCATAAGCGTTGTTTTGTTTTTGTGGTGTTTTAATGTTTCTGTGTAGTTTGTGTTTTTAAATAAAATGTAAGGGCCCTTTACACCCTCACATATGACGATCCTCATGGTGATACTAATTTCCTTTAAGAATGTGACGAGGGCTAATGACCTTAGTAGTCGATGCCCGTAAAAATACACACACAAAAAAAAAATATTATTTATTATTATATTTGTAATGTTTTACTAATAATAGAATAAAGAATTGCTTTTTGTTAATATGATTTTTATTGATAATTTATATAAACGTATTGAATTAGTAAAGTACTTTGTTGTTCAAAAATAGTCGCTAATTTACTACTCGGAATAATTATAATAATAACATAAGTTTATACAAAATGTTGTATATTTTTATTAAATTATTGCTTTGTTAATAATATTATTGTTGTAATCTAATAGACATTATATTTTGTATTTTCTTGAAGGTTAATGTTTTATTTTAATTAGATTAATCTTTAGATCAGGGCTATGTGAATATTTGATGAAATTTTCCCAAACTAGTGATGAAATATGCTATTTCCCTATTGCTTTAAATTAATAATAATGACCATTATGATCATAATGATCATGCTCATAATGATCATTATGAGCGTGATCTTTTTCTCTGGTATTTTTCCTTTCCATATAAATCTTAAGTAAAATAACACATCATCTCGTTTTTTTTTCATTACAGATAAACATATATTTATTATCCACTATTTCACGGTAAATGGGTACATAAGTCGATCGATTTACCATTCTCTATTTTACCTCCGGTATATGTAAAGTATCTGAAGTTACAAACGATACCAATTAAAATTGCTTTCTTTCATATTAATGATGTCTAGTATATTGCTACTTGCTGTTGTAAATGATGCAATAGTGTCACCTTTTTAAGATTAAAAATCACTTAAATTTTACCCAATTTCGTACACCAATGTGAAAATATATATTTGGCACATTGAAAAAATTTGCGTGAAGCCACTACTACTTTCACTAATAATTTGTTGTACTTTACTTGTTAATCTTGAAAATAATTTTGTTTTTATCGGTAGTGATTTTTGTCTCGAATTATGTTCATTTCAAATAAAACGTTTTACTGTATTACGAAAGAAGCGGCGAAAAATTGAAATTAAGAGAGAGTTCTTTTTCCAAGACGAATTTCCTTCTTGCTTTAGTATTTTTTTAGTATTTGCAACCATTACTCTTAACTTTCATTAATTAGTACGAAGAGGATTTATTTCAGCCTAATGAACAAAAATACAATGTTAGATAAAGATAAGTATTATTTATTCTGTACATACCGATGTAAACAAAAAAAACTCCCAAAACCTACTGCCTTCGTAAATGTAATTGCATAAATGAAGCAAATTATTTTCTACGAAAACAAATAAATGGGAAAAAAATTATTCCAGAAATTGAATCCGGTATATTACAGGTATTTAGGAAGTTGGTATTTAGTTTTTTATTGTTTTAATACTGGAATAAAGAGCTGCAAATAATGGAACGGCAGCCGTTCTTAATGCTACGGCAGCCGTTTTTAAGTAGAATTAATATATAATACATTGTCAAACGACCTAAAAAGGAATATAATTTATTGCATTGCACAATTTTTTCCAGTTTTTAATTATTTTGATGCCTACCTTGAGATAAATAGAACGAAAGTTTTGCTTCACATGCTGACATAAAGTAGTAAATTCGGCTCATTGAAGAAGGCAAAGGAAACTACATTATTCCTCAGTTTACTCTGTTAGCTCGGCAATGCAGCTTATTCTTTTGATATCTTTCGGTAATGAGCCTTGACAGATAGATATCTCGATTGATGAATTTTGTTTGTATGATTGTCTGGCAATTTTTTTCAAGAAAGTCCAAACTGATTTTAATGTAACTTGTAGGATGTTCCCTTATTGTAATCACGATTCAAGTTTTATGTATCTGTTAATTTAAAATAACTTTATTTGGAAAAATTTTCATTTTCTTCATACTAATTTTTTATCTGGAAATTAAGTCGCATATCAAGAATTTGAAAATACCGTACTTAGTAGAACAAAAATCACAACCGAAAAATTAGCAACAACTTTTATCAGACTTTTTTTATTTCTGCCATAGACTTAAAATGGAAACTGTGGAAATTTTTTTTGTAATTTATTGGATTAGGATGATTCTAGAAAAAAAAAGTAATAAATGTGATACGAATTTAAATAAAACAAAATTCAGTAATTATTAATAATTTCAGAAATTTCATTGGAGAATAATGAAATAAATTATATTTTTAAATAACCTTTTTAGGAAAAATTTGTTTATTTTGATCTGCGATAACCTTGAACCCTGTATCAGTTTTGTTTTTTTATTCGTCAAAGTTTATTTATTACAACATTGTTGGGAAATCAAAACAGAAGCCATACCTCAGTCCTGTGCCGTAAGCTATCATATATCCATTTTAGCAAGAAATTTTACGGAAATTAAGAAAAAATTAAATTAAAAACATATTCAGGGAAACTTTTTGGAGGCTTTTTTTAAATTTTAGGAAAATTTTACGATGTACCTTTTTTGGCTACTTTATAATCTAATTAGATTTTAAACACTTGTGAATCGCAGGAAAAAATTCTAGTAGGTTATTAATATTACCAATCTTCTTTTTTGTCTTCTCCAAATTTAGTTAATTTTGTTTTTTGTTTTCTTACTTTCTTGTACTTGTACAAGGAATTTCTTGAAAAATCTCGGTTTTCAGATTTCAACAGAAATATTCATTTTGACCATCCCTGAATCCATTTTGACTAGTTTCGGCGCGACATCAGTACGTATGTATTTCGTTTAACTCAAAAACGATTAACTGTAGAATGTTGAAATTTTGGATTAAGACTGTTATAACATTTATTTTTACACCTCCCATTTCGATTGCAATCGACTGAACCAAAAGTGTCCAAAAAAAAACCCAAAATCAAAAATATTTGGATTTTGGACTATTTCTTAACTGCGGTAATAAGCCCTCATTGAGAGCTTTACAACAATATATCATAAGTGGTACGTATTTTCATTGGTTCCAGAGTTACAGCCAAATAAAATTTTTAATTAATAAAATATTTGGATCTTACAAGGGGGAAGGCACATCGGTTCGAATCCGACTTCATTTCCTTTTTTTTTTAATTTAAATAAATAATTTTTAACCTCTGATTGGAAAAATGTTTTTACAATTAATAATAACAATAAAAAAAATATATAAAAAAAAATCGAAGTTAATAGTGAAATAAAATTTTATGTACTTTTAAAAATGTGTGTATGTTATGCGTACAAGAAAGTCATGTGGTCTCCACATCAGATTTTTTTACTAGTTGTTGATCATTTTTCAAAAAAAAATTCCAGTCAAGGATTTTTTTTATTTGATTATTTTATTACAAAAACTGATCTGTTAGTTTCGAATTATAAATGTAAAACAAACATGAATACGATTTATCTATTAGTGGTTTTAAATAATCATTATTGCTTCGTTAATAAATTGATATTTTAAGTAAAAATGTTATTAAATGTTTCTTGGTTTAGCAGGTTATTTATAGTAACTTTTATACTAAAATGATATCATTGTCTTGTAATCAGCTCTTCACACTGCTGTAACCCATGTAAATTATGCCATATGATGTTGCAATATTTAATTTTTAAATACTGAAGTGAAACCAGTTCACTACAATCGTTACATTTATATTTTGTAAAATTTCTTATTCAGTGTATCAAAAAAGTACTAAGTTTTTGTTAATTTTTAAAATACTACAATTTCTGATTAAAATAATCGTTTGTTGGTAAATTGCTAAAAAGTAATCAGTTTTACCAAAAGCATTTAAATTGGTTGAAACAACGGAAATGATAATTTAAGTATATGGTTAATAGGGCATATTTATAGATTTTTTTTAGTGTATTTTATGCAGACATGTTAGGTGTTAAAAAGTAGTAAAACAGCCTTCTTTTATTGAATTATTTTTTTATTATTTTTTTTTTTTTTAAGAAAATGTTGAGTAATGAAATGTAATCGCATAATTGATAGAAAACTTTGATAATAATACCATCCTATATTTATTACCGTTAATGTCATATTCATCGGTCAAGATTTAGCTCTTAAAGTATAATATATACTCGTTAAGTATATAAACTGTAAAATGTTAAATCTACATTTTTATACAGTAGTGTATGTAAAATAACTAACTACCAGTGTACCTAATGCTAACCCACCGAATTGGTCTAGTGGTTAACGCGTCTTCCCAAATCACCTGATTTGGAAGTCGAGAGTTCCAGCGTTCCTTGAAAAAATGGATTTGAGTACTGGATCGCGTATACCGGTGTTCTTTGGTGGTTGGGTTTCAATTTAACCACACATCTCAAGAATGGTCGAACTGAGACTGTACAAGAAAGTCTAACACTTCATTTACATTCAAACATATCATCCTCATTCATCCTCTGAAGTACTATCTGAACGGTAATTACCTGGTGGCTAAATAGGAAAAAGAAAAAGAAAGTGTGTGGTAAAGCTGTATAAATTAACTGTAATATGTAAAGTAATACACCTTGGTGAAATAATTGTAAATTTTTGTTTTTAGTGTTTAAATTATATTTACAGGGCGTTTCATAATGTTCTTCGGAGTCTCGAAAATTCATTAACAAAAAGCTATTTCACTCATAAGAATAAAACAAGTACTGTACGAAAGAATAGTTCAAATAGTTTTTTTCCACATATACTAGGCAGTTAGTAAATCATTCGCTCGCTAGGCGTCGACAGTAGAGAAAATAGCTGCCACGGGAAGCGAGAAGTCGTTTTGTGTCTTAGAATTTAAAGTCAGTAATTTCTGTGCAACGTACGGTGCGGTTGAAATTTCATAAGGAGCCACCAAGTGACAATTCAATTCGTGCGTGGTATAAACAATTCAGTGAAACCGGTTGCTTGTGCAAGCGAAAATCAACCACAGAAGTCAATGTCGAACGTGTGCGTGCAAGTTTCATTCGCAGCGCGTCAAAATCGACTGCGGCTGCAGGCAGAGAATTAGGAATTCCGAAAACAACAGTGTGGAGAGTTCTCCGTAAACGTTTATTATGCAAACCGTACCGTCTTCAATTAATCCAGCGTCCTTCTGATGGAGATAAAACACGTAGGCTCGATTTTTGTTTACAGTTACAGGAAAAGATGTTGTTAGATGAAGGTTTTCTAAACAAGATAATTTTCAGCGATGAAGCTACTTACTTTTACTTTTACTTTACTTTTAGCTACTCCTACTGCTACTTTACTTTTAGCGGCAAAGTAAACCGTCATAACGTGCGAGTTTGGGGAATTGAAACCCCACACGCTTATGTGGAACACATTCAGGATTCTCCGAAAGTAAAGGTTTTTTTGTGTGATCTCTCGTGAGGCAGTGAATGGGCTGTTCTTTTTTATGGAAATGACAGTAACCGGCATGATATATCTGATATATGTTACAATTATGGCTTATGCCTCAGCTACTCAACGACTTCATTTTCCAGCAAGATGGTTGCTGGAACAGTACCTTAACACAACACTACCTCGGCGCTGGATAGGACGTGCGTCTGAAGAAGACCAACACATTATGCTGTGGCCACCAAGATCACCAAACCTAACGCAATGCGTTTTCTTTCTCTGGGGTTACGTGAAAGATAAGGTGTTTATCCCACCAATACCGCACGATATCGCTGAGCTAAAGGATCGCATAATCAATGCAATCAACTCTATCGAAAATGACATGTTAGAAAGAGTTTGGCAAGAGCTAGGCTTTCGTGTTGATGTGTGCCGTGTCACCAGAGGAGCACAAGTTGAACATTTGTAGATTTTAACAAAAACTGTTTGAGTCCCTGCATCACCTCGTACAACTTTCATTTAGGTAAGTGAAATACTTTTTTTGCACTGAATTTTTTACCTCCTAAGAACATTATGAAACGCCCTTATTTCTTGATTTATAATTAATCACAGTATGTGAGGTTCGTAGACCTCACATACTCTACATTGCTTAAAGATTTATTTACATTTAAAGTCGACTTGCGCCGATATGTGTACAAACATCCACTATTAGAGATTATTCTTTGTTACTTTAAGACAGAGATTTCAAGAATAAGTGCATTTTCTTGCTGAATATGAATGTGTGTGTATATATTGCATACATACAAAGTTGTCTGTCAGCGTTTTTATGCGAGTGATAAAACAAAAAGAAAATAATGATAGTACATAATAAAAAACTCAATAAATAAATCTATTGCCTCTCTAGTAACTATAATAAATTATTCGTGAACCTCTCTTTATAGACAATCAGTTTCAATAACTTGTTTAGATAGATAATTAATTACGATATTTCTTTATCTGAGACAAATTATAGGCGATGTTAGTTTCCTTAAATCAAAATTATTTTAATATACGGCTTTAATTATTATTTATTTAACCATTTTAGATAAAAATATTGTAACAATGCATTAATTAACCAGTTATCTTTTCATTCAGATCACCACGTTCCCCGCTTGAACCAGCTTATTTAATACTACATTAAGATTTCAACCCAAAGATCTTTATTTCATAAAAAAATGAAATAAAGTAAGAGTATGGCAAAAGATAGATTACTTATTTTACATGATTAACTTTTATAAAAATTGTAACGCCTATTCTAACATTTCTTTTCGGATTTCTGCGAATTATAAAACAATTTACTTATCAGTCTGATCAAGAGCTGCCCTAAGATCTACAAAGTAAAAAACTGAACTTCCTTACAAATATAATTAGATTATTTTTTCTTAGATCTGACGGCCGAATCCACGACTCTATGTTCTAAATAGTTAGAAGTGCAGTGCGTCCATGCTATCGTAGGAGCGTACATTTTTATTATAGTAGTAATGTTTTTCTATAAAAACAGTTACTTTTATACGGATTTGAATACTAGATCGTGGATACCGGTGTTCTTTGGTGGTTGGGTTTCAATTAACCACACATCTCAGGAATGGTCGAACTGAGACTGTACAAGACTACACTTCATTTACACTCACACATATCATTCTCATTCATCCACTGAAGTAGTACCTGAACGGTAATTCCCGGAAGCTAAACAGAAAAAGAAAGTAATGTTTTTCTAGAGATGTCTTTGTGGTGGTAGCTACTAGTAACCGATTGAAATACGATGTACGTGTCGTTAATCGAAGCTGATTAATTCTTGTAATACAAATAGTACTATTTCTGATAGTACATTACACTCTTTGTTTATCTCGCCCAATGCACCGGATCCAAATTTCGTACAGTTTCCCATTTCCCGCCTGCGGAAGAGGCTACACAGCCTCGCGATGGAAGCATGACAGCTGGAATGGAACACCACGACTAAGGGACGATCCTCGTATAAATTTATACAGGATTTGGGGGCATGGTACGCCTCGAGTTTATTCTTAAGGTCAACGGGTGCGCAGGTGCTCACCAACCACGCTAATTTGAATCAATATCTGTTTAGGTTCCGCCTGACAACTGATGAGCTGTGCTTCTGCGGGGAAGTCCAGTCGAACGAACACATAATGTTTGACTGTCCCGCCCTTGGGACAGGCCAGAGATCGGACCACCCTCGAACTTAGAGGTCAAGGGAAAAATTGGCCACTCACAAGCGACGAGTCAATGTGGCGAGACCCGCACTGTCGAATCGTGTGGGAATTCCTTGATGCGGTTGCTTTGTTCAATCGGCATCATTGTTTTCTTAGGGAAAAGACTCTTACCGCGCTGCTGTAGGAAGCTACTTTGAGATATGGCTGGCCAACTGCCAATTGTAGTTTCAAGCGCTGTAA
This sequence comes from Lycorma delicatula, assembly GCF_047948215.1. Taxonomy (NCBI): domain Eukaryota; kingdom Metazoa; phylum Arthropoda; class Insecta; order Hemiptera; family Fulgoridae; genus Lycorma; species Lycorma delicatula. The sequence continues at coordinate 211,660,152 of NC_134457.1, forward strand.
TATGGTGGACAGGTACTTGCTGTCATTTAGCGATCTAGGCGTGGTAGCGAATTCTTATCTTTGACAATATAAATTTTATACCTATTGACAAAGTCATATATTTTAGCGTAGACGGGTTGCGTCTACTTACCCAATTTTAGTAATATATGACAATTGAACGGTGGGATACACAAGGGAGTAGTGTATTGCATCAAGCTGTTAAGTTAGCTCTTGGAGCTAATTAGGAGAGGTCGCTTAAACTGTTCGAGGCTCAGTAGCCGTTTTTGGCACAGACATTCGTTTAGGGAGACCGAATGGGGTGGAGGCGAGAGAAATGCCAGAAACCAAATTATCTCGTTGATCCCTTTCACACCTCAACTATTTAATACTAGGACTTGAGCAATGCGTAAGGACATATGTAGTAATTTAAACTCCCTTTAAAATTAAGCAAAAAAATGTTATTTACATTTTTCATGTTCGTACATGTAATACGTTTCTCGTGAAACGTATTACGTAATGTAGTGAAGGATAAAGGAGTATAAACGTCACCTAAATACGTTAACATATTGCGCTTTTTATACGGTAACCGAATAAAAAGCAAGGATAGCTTTATGAGCAGAGTATCATAAACTAACACAAGCGTCAAGACTGCAGTACCATTAAAATGTCTCCACTTCGTTAATGAACACAAAGCCAAAATTCACTGAATATTATTATGGAAGAAGGGTACCGAGAATAGGTCTCAGGAGTGTATATTGAGATAAGAACAGTCTTCTGGCGGAATAAGATAAAACAATTCTAGCCAAAAGGCTCCAGGTTTGAAGGCATTCAGTCTCCTAACAATCTAACTGGAGAACTCTGTATTAACACGAATGGAAGTAATTGTTAAAAAACTATTTAATCTTGAATTTTAAATATATGATACAATGAATTGATATCCTCCCGATATTCAAGGAAACCTGAGAGCACACTCGGGCTTATTTAAGTAGATCTGTATTCTTCATAGAATTGTACTTTTTAACATTTATCTTTTAGGAAAGATTATGCAATCCTCCTTTCCCCGCAGACACTTCAGCCATTAAGTAGTTTGTTGTGCAGCCACAAGACACTAGGATTCTCGGATCTTTCAGAGAAAACCCCTTTCGTTATTAACTTACACCAAGGATGGGCGTAGAAACATCATTACCCAAAACAGGAAAGAAGGGATCAATAAGAATAAAAGTGACAGTACCAAAAGATTAAACACAGGATTGACAAATAAACTTGCTCAAGATTCTCCAGGCCACAGATGCCCGTCCATAATCCCTCAACAAATCTGGGAAGTTTTTCTCTGGGTAATTGCAGTTCCCTTACTGAAACCTTCGGTGTTGGAGGAAGACGCGGGGATTTCGCATTCGCGAATCTAAATTTAATAGTTGAGGGTTGAAGTTACGTAGGTGGTTGTAACTGGAAGAGGCCATCCGAAGGCGATAGTAGGTTTTGTAAATACATTGATGGAAATGTCTTTCGAGACATTTACATCGGTGGCATCCTGACAGAGACCAAACTGATGACGGTGTTGTGTTATCAAGCTTAGAGGGTCTAAAAGACGACTTCCGGTAAAACCCATTAAGGCTTGGAACGGAGTGGGTGGTGTGGTGACCGGGATCGTCACAAAGTGGGTATCTTCTCCGAAGAGGGTCACGATTGATCAGTGATTTTATATTCTCCGGCCTAAATACATCACCTGTATATAGGAACAAAAATTTCTCTTTCTCCAGAAATTGAAGGTCCGATTTGTTATGGAGTTGTTAAGGAACAGAACACTCACTTCACCTATATCCGAAATTGTGTGGTATTAAGTGGATTTAATTAAGACGTAATCCGTTCGGTTAGATTCAGACTGCAGTTTTTATTATCCTTAAATACAATGTTTATCGTGTTTCGAAATTTCTTATCTTTGGGGAAAAATTGAATTATTTCACACATTTAGTAATACGATATTTTAAACACCGGAATATTTAAAAAAAAATGTAATTCTATTATTAACAATATTAGTAATATAATTCCATTATATATATAATCTTATTAATAATTGAAATAGTAAACCTTATAAATGTTAGAAATTTCCTTATGTCGTCATCATTCTTATTTGTTTTTTTTGTAATGAGTAAAGAAAATTTAACTTAATTAAAGAAATATTAACAGGCCCATTTTCAAGAGCAAAATGCAAAATTTTATGTAGTAAACTCAAAACCTTTTGATATTAAAACAAAATTAAGACAAGAAGATGAACTATCTACACTTTTCTTTAACACAAATTTAGACACATTATGAAAATTTATTAAATTGAATGAAAGTAAAATAAATTTTAAAATTCGTGCTGAAAGAAAAAAATTGATGTTAATTATTTTATCTTTGCGAATGATCTTTCAGTTTTAGAAAATAACAAAAAAAGGTCAAAATTAAGTTAATATTTTAAAAAGAAAATCAGACCTTGTAGGATTACAAATATGAGTTTTTTTATTTGAAAACTAAATTTTCCTCTACCAAAATAGATTCACCGACGTTTTTAAACACCAAATATGAAAAAATTAAAAAAGTAATACATTGTAAATCCAAAAAAAATTACAATAAAATTGTAAACCGGACGGCAAAAGTCACACATATTTCTTCCCCCTAAAAAAAAAAAACAAAAATTTCTGTAATATAAATAAAACTGTTTTTAACAAAATGATACTGGTATTAAAAAAGGTAAGACACTTATTATTATTTCTATTATCAAAATATGTTATTAGTTTAAATATATATAATAGACATTAGATATAGAATAATAGATAATAAACTATTTTTAAGCGTTCCGTATAATAAACAAAAAATAAAAAAATTGTTACAAATCTCTTACCGGCCCGATTTCATTTATTAAACAACGAATAATACATATCACATTTACATAAAAAATACAATATTATGATTGTCAGCCTCCGTGACGCGAGTGGTAGCGTCTCGGCATTTCATCCGAAGGTCCGGAGTTCGAATCCCGATCAGGTTTTTCACACACTATTTGTCATTCATCTCATCCTCTGAAGCAATATCCAACGGTGGTCTCCGGAGGTTTTCTTATGATTATTGCTTCTCTAGAACAAATAAATGTACATTTTTTTTAAATTTCAAGGCCAATTTTTTTTGTTGGTTGATATACATATCATTATTCACTTCATACCATATTTTTTTTTTTTTTTTTTAAGAAAACTAGTTTAATGACCTGCACCAATCGAAGATCCGTGTGTAATGTTGCACTTATTACTTTGTAAAGTGTAACCTTCGATTTTTATTGTTAAATTGGATTTTATCAATCGAATTTATTTGTTTTATTTATTCCTTTTTTAATAAAATTAGTATAATCTCTTGTAAACTAATACTTTTGTTTTGTTTTTTAAAGAAGTGGTTGAAATTGATAACAATGTTTCATTTACATGAGAGCATTTACTATTAAAACAAGTAGTATATATATTTTTTAATTTTATTATTTCAAGTACAGTATCAAGTTTTTGTACGCTATGTAGTACTATCAAGTACTGTTATCTAGCGGTGCGATTCGTAAAGTCATAGTAAAAGAATGAAAAAAATTACATATTCGAGTCCCGTGATTCATCAAACGGAAAAAAAAACTTTGTCTAACAAAATTCAATGTATTTTTTGAAAGTATTCTTTATTACAAATCTAATTGAAATGAAATATAATGCTTTCGTGCTTATTTTTAAATTTTTTTATCATTTTCATTTCAATTATAGGTTAGGTCATGCTTAGAATTGTAAATGTAGTTCGTTGACTTCGTCGTCTGCGGATTCTTACCGGCGAAGTTCTAACGAACTCCGTAATATATGTGAAAGAAATAATTTAACAAGCGGTGAAGACAAAAAGGTTACTGAAATTGGGGCGAATAAATTGCAATATTATATATATTAGCATACATTTGGTACGTCATAGTATAGTATAGCTGTACGTTTGGATACAACAAAACATTTTTATCAGTTAACACAAAATTAAGACGTTATAACTCATTGATAAAACCAGAAAGTTTTATGCGTATTAATGCGTATAAATTAATTTAACTCTGTTTAAAGCCGGACAATTATAAAATATTATGAAAAGAGAAAAAATTTAACTCCAAAAATCAGATGGGATTCGATTATTATAATCCAATGATGAAATTTGCAAAAAAAAATAAAATAGAAAATATTTTACAATAAATATATTAAAAAATAAAATATTAAAAATGTAAAAGTATTAAAAATACTGAATACTAAAAATATTTAGTATTAATACTTGTAATATTTAATACTTAAAAATAAAGTATTATAAAATAAAAAGTATAAATTTTTGGGAACACTTTCCAAATTAATAGTAATAAATTAAAAACATTTTTGATTTTTACATCAACAAAAAATTTTTAATTATCCATAAATTGGTTCATGGATAAAAAAAAGGACCTGTAAGAATTAAATATTTCTGCTAATGATAATTTAGAATAAAAAGGTTTATAAGTTTGAATTAGGGAAAATTGAAAGAAAAGAAACATCACAGAAGAACGTAATAATGAATGAATGACTGAGAATTAGAAAGTCGGAAGTGTAGAGAAAACGCCTGGATTAAGTGATCTTAAATGTGATCGTAATTGGCTATTACCAAAAATATATATAAAGGAAAATTTTTATTTAATAACTTTTATATTTATATCTATATAAATATTTCCATCTTTTTTATTTTTGTAGGCTTTTCTTTGTGGATTAGTGTTTGAGGGGATTGCATGCGCAGTTTATGCCAGTCGTTGCAGTTGTGTCTGCAGTCTGAAGGGTAACGGCATTTTATTTTATACATTAAAATGGAAGGAGGATGAGGAGTGAAGGGAGAATGACTGTGACTGGAAGGAGCAATGATGAACTTCCGTCGTGTCTCTTTGGCCTCGGCTAAGCATATAGTGCTATTTTTAATACTAATTCACTCATGTCAGTACTAGATACAACTTTATGGTCGGTTATTTACTACAATAACTGTACGTAGGTCTGTGTAAGATTGTTATTGTTATGAATATATAGGCCTAGTTTTCGATTAGTTTCAATTATTTTACAAGACAATTTATGTGCTTTGTTTCAAATTTTAATATATTGAACGGTTGTAAATTACTTTAAAGTATCGACGTTTATTAGCCGTATATTGTATTTTATTTTTGGATATTTTATTAGTATGATACAAAACAATTCTATAACTACGGTTCATTTCAAAATAAAAAATGTAATTTAAAAGTTAAGGAATGTTGATTATTTTTTTAAATAAAACTTTTAAAGAATTTTCATGTTACCAAACCATTCTTACATTTTGTGCTGTGTAGTAGACATTAATAGAAGGGTTGTTTTTTTGTCATTTTTATCCTATTTTCAAAATTTCGTAATCCTAATTTGAGTATTCTGATTGCTGTATAAATCTTACTAGTTTTTTCATTTGTTCCCGGTAACCGCGAATACTACACAACCAATCATTACGAAATTTTAACTGTAGCTTTCTTATAACCCTCGGAATATTTACCACAGCTCAAACCTCACCAATCTATTATATAAATCGTACGTAAAATAACCGTATAAATAACCTAGAATTTCTTTTTCTAAACTTAATGTCGTCTATATAATGTAATATAATGAATTAGAACATATTTTTTTTGTATTGATGAGTCTGAGAAATACCATTTACGCATGCCCCATAAATGGGGCAGTGTCGGACTCGCACAGGTTCCGCTAGATGTTGTTAATTGCATATACCTACACCCTACCGACTAAAACTCCTATCGCACACATCTCCCTACCATAGACAATGAAGCACTCTCAGCCCCCCGGGAGGGGGTGCCTTTAAACTCAGGGATTCCAAAGTTCTCGTGCATCATCAATGCAACCCATCCACGCGAACGAACTATGGCTCCGCAAGAAGCTCTCCGGACCAATTCTTCACCTAGAAACTGAAATACCTAGGACTTTCTCAGGTTATTCTGTTCTCGCCTCTGACTCCTTGCTGCTAATAATGCGGGTGATCAAACGGGTGATGGAATCCCATGATTCCTCATTGTAAAGCATCTTCTTCTTTTTCCTGTTTAGCCTCCGGTAACTACCGTTTAGATAATACTTCAGAGGATGAATGAGGATGAAATGTATGAGTGTAGATGAAGTGTAGTCTTGTACATTCTCAGTTCGACCAATCCTGAGATGTGTGGTTAATTGAAACCCAACCATCAAAGAACACCGGTATCCACGATCTAGCATTCAAATCCGTGTAAAAATAACTGGCTTTACTAGGACTTGAACGCTGGAACTCTCGGCTTCCAAATCAGCTGATTTGGGAAGACGCGTTCACCACTAGACCAACCCGGTGGGTTTCATTGTAAAGCATCTGCTCTATTATATCCTCTGGTGTGAGAGAACCCAGATGTCTGTAATTATGCCGCAAGGATTCCCAACTTAAACAGTGGAACACAACGTGTTCCACGTCATCCAGGTCTCTACAGTATGGACACGCGTTATCATCCCCTCTTTTGAACCTGGGAGATATTGGCGGAAACAGACGTGGCGCGTCAGGAACTGTGAGCTCGTAAACGAGCTCACCAAATCCCCTCAGAACCCACGGTTTAATCTCTTTTATGAATCATCTAGTCCACGCACCGGTGGACGCTTCACTCCAACGGGCCTGCCATCACTCTGTCAAAAGGTCGTACGCCTCGCTTTTGTTCATACCTGAATAGGTTGCGCACCTCATTTGAGCAAGCACTTCGACTGGTGTCGTTCCTGCTACAACAAAGACTGCCTCAACCGATACAGTCCTGTATGCGGAGCACACTCTCAGGGCCATACACCTCTATAAACCTCTATAAATGTGCGTACATTTCTCTTCGAATTCATGGCTTTTTTCCACCCAGGGATCTCATACAGAATTATAGAGCTGACTACATGTACGTATATCTTACGCTTGGAAGATTTAGGACCACTTACATTTATGAGAAACCTACTCAGAGCCGATCAATACAGACAATATAGATATTGTCTGTATCGATCGTTGCTTATATTAATTTCGACTTCTTCAGAGAATTATGTGATTTACTAAATTTAATGCCAGTCTATAAAAGATCAATTTGTATTATCGTAATATGCATAAAAACAAATTAGTTTGATAATAAAATTAAAGGGAATAACGATTATTTATATTTTGACAAAGTTTTGATGGTTTGAGGAATATTGAATTTTAATATCAATATCGACTTCTTCAGAAAGTTTTACCAAATGTTTAATCTTGTTTTACCAAATTTAATCTGGCGATGACCCGCTAGAACTCATCTTCATGAGAACAAAGAAGCACTCTTTAGATTTTCACTTACTTATCTGTAAGAGTTATAAAAGTTATATAAAAATTCTATCAGGGTAAGCGGTAGCCATAACCGGCGTAAATTCAATTTTCAATTAAGTATTAATATTTTCATAACCCCTAAGACGGCGAGGTCACAGATAGGAAAAACAACTTTTACGGTTACTGGAATTTTCTGGATCGTAGACAACGTGCCAGAGCGTTCTCAGAGACTTGAAGAGCAACGTATACTCTCGGGTCAAAATCGAATTTAATCTAAGAAATATGTTAGTCTCAAATCAGCTTTTGATTATCACCCTGAAATTGACTATCTGAATTTAAAATAATTCAAATTGTTGTGATGGGAGCAAAGTAGTTCTTGAACAACCTCAATAACTTCCTGATTTCATTAAACATTTGATTTTGGGGACGCATCTTTTATCTAAACATTTTATTTTATCCGGTAAGTTGTGAATAGCGATAACACAGAGCAATAGCTCACACGTAATTACTAAAACACTTTTCCAATTCTGAAGTTCTATACGCAAATAGTGAGAGCGAAGCCGCGTCGAGGGTTGGTAGTGGTTTTCTTTTCTTTTTTCTTTGAGAAAAACGTTAGTTATCTAAGTTAGTTCTCCGAAACGTTAGTTTGAAATTAACGTATTGATGATTTGGAAAATTACTTATCACGATGATTTTTTCTTTTCTGAAACTAATGTAATTTTGTTTTGTACATGTACATGTCTATTACTGAAAGTTTCCATAAGAAGAAGGGGTTTATAATAAACATTTGACCGCAATCGTTGTAAGTATCGTAAAATTTAAAAAAAAAAATCAATTTTCAAAATGAGATTCTTATAAATAAAAGCCATCGCATGTCGGTTTACCTTACAAGGGTAAGGTTATCATCGATTTCTTCGGGATTCGAACATATTTTCTCATGTACGTGATGCAGGTGATGTACAGTCCTACAAATAACTACCCATCGGGTTGGTCTAATAGTTAAACTCATCTTCGCAAATAAGCTGATTTCAAAGTCAAGAGTTCTAATGTTCAGATCTTATTAAAGGCAGTTACTTCTATACAGATTTGAATGCTTGATCGTGGATACCGATATTCTTTGGTGGTTGGGTTTCAATTAACCACTCATCTCAGGAATGTTCGATCTGAGATTATACAAGACTATACGTCATTTACATTCATACATATCATCCTCATTCATCCTTTGAAGTAATACCTTACTGGATCTGGAGGCTAAACTGAAAAATAAATCCTGCAAGTAACACATTCTTTATATTTTTTGAAGTTTTTGGTGATGGTATGTATACTTTATTATTCTCAAAGACTCGAAAAACCTCTTGTATCTTAGTTGTTTTGTATGCTTTAGCGATTAGAAATAAAGAAACAGATATTATAAAGAAAATAATTAATACACCCCCATTTTGAAATGATTCAAAATATTTTACGATATATGGACGTAACCTATTATATAAACTAGCTTAGTTTTGTCGTATTGTATAAATTTTTCAATGTTTAACTAATCTTTAAAATTGCGAGGAGTTATATTGATTTCAAAAGAAAATGGCAAAGTTTGAATAACAAAACTCCCATGCCAGGCTTAGTAAGGAAAGGGAAAAGTGAAGTTGCTCTTCTCTGAGCTGAGTATACTTTTGTACATCAGCACGCAACTTCACCGAAGTAGATTCAAATAAATAGCTTGGATACAAACGATAATTTCACTCTGTTCATCATAGGGACTGGTGTAGGCAATAATGAGCATTATTACTTATAGAGAAAGCATCTCATATTCATAGCTCTTGTACCTCAAATGCATTTACTGCGTTGTATTAGTCATCAGAAATATGTAGATCGATAATGTAAAGCAATAGGTAATGTAATGTTAATAGATAATGTATCGTATTTGTGAGAAACGATATACAGTGCCTCGATTCATTGAGACTTTCAGTTACGATAAATTTTGGATATAGGTATTTCCCACTAAAAAATTTGTTTCATTGTATAATAAAACTAGATTCTTCAATAAAATAAATAATTTACTACATTATTAGAGCGTCATTTATTTAAGACAAAAAAATATTTTTACTTATTTTTTATTATACGATTAAGGTTTATTCATAATTTCAAATTATTTAACTTGGATACATAGCGGAAGTTTCTTTACAAATTAATCCATAGATCTATTTATCCGCAAGTAGCCTTAATGTTTTAATATTAATTTATTTATATACAGTAGAACCTCAGTAATTCGAATAATTGTTATTCTTGACGTTTTCCTATATAAAATAATATTTAATTAATATTTAAACTTACTAATTTTAAATTTACAAATATAAGTATTTTTTAACTCGAGTGTTTTATTATTATATATCATAATAATTAGTAATGTCTTGAAAGATAATATCTTTTAATTTTTATTAAGATTTACGTAAGATAAAACGTGACAAATCGTATATTTCAGTTCGAATTAAAATAAATGTGGATAAAAATATAGTTAACAGTTCTTAATAAGCGATAAATGAGTGATATCGATTTATTAATATAGCAGCAGTGTCATGTTAGAATCATCGGATGATATTAAAAAAGTAATTTTAGTTTAAATTTAAAATAATATTTGTTCATATCATTTAAGAAGTCTGATGATGTTAAAATGTTGGAAATATTTCTGATACTAGTGAACCCGAAAACTAAAATGAATTCGCTACGATGTTGTTTTCATTGTTTGTTTCTTTGTGTGACACGATGGTTTTGTTACTCGATAATCAAGCTTAGAAAAAAACATTGTCGGTTGGTTGTAACAAAAGGAAGAGAAATAGCTTAGAACCTATGAAAGAGATTACGGCGAGGGTGATGAAGACGACAAAATATCCGTGTCCGCACATCAATAGCATTCAGCATGTTTGCTGGCTAACAATCGCACTTCTAGGTTCAGTAGAATATTGACAAACAAGTTATTTTCAAATGCAATGGAAATTAAGAATAAACTGTATATGAAATGCCACGTCATCTCAAAAAAAGCGAACAAAAATTATTATTTTCCTTCTACAAATCAAATAAATAATTAAATCAAATCTACAAATCAAATAATTAATGTATGTCTGTACAGTACATATAAAAATAAAAATTAGAGAACTTTTTAACCGATTTCAAAAATAAAGAGGAGGTCCCGAATTTTTTAAATTGATTTTGTTCATGTCCAAGCATGTGAAGGGCCATATGGATCAATTCCAGGATCTCTTCTTTTTTTTTTTAATTATAAAAGATCCTCAGTCTGGTTGGAGGTTTCTCTATAACTACTAGAAAATGTTTTAACGATAATTGTTTTCATAGATTTTATTTTCCTAATGTGCACGTGACAATCTATTCAACTTTTCCTTTTTTTTTTCGTCGGAGCAGGGGAGAGCACTCCCAACCGCCGCCTGCCCGTACAGACGTCAAATGTCGGGGTCACACCGACTAATACAACTCCCCCTTTACAACATGCCCTAATACCCGCCTTTCGGCATTACTCGGAGCATGCTGTATACTTACAGGACACTTTTTGGGTGGTTCGAATAGTCCTGGTCACATCAGCAGCAGTGACGATTCTTAACCGCCCCCAGTTGACTTTTTGCCCTTGCTGCCCTCTCCTATCCAGCCCGGTAGCATCACCTCTGCTAGGCTTCTCTGATTTTTTTTTTATACTTCCTCTTTGTAGTAAACAAGACATACTTATAATGATATATATGTAGATATAGTCGCATAATACCCAGTGTAAAAAAAGAAAATTGACAACAAAGATAAAAAATAGCACTGAAAATTTTATATTCAACCACCTTTTTTCTTCTTCCTCTCTCTAAACCATCATCTTCTGCTGCAATATTCCTTGTTCATTTCTACAACAGCGTTCCAGTTTTCTTCGTTTTAAAGACGTAAATCGACCAAATTGTCAGTACCCAACCTCCCAGTGACCTCTGTACTATGCTGTCTGTCCTCTGCTCACCTTTCGCACTCGAAAAAGATGTGCCTGACTGTATCCTCCCGGCCTATACGTACCCGGCGCCTTCTCTTTTTTCCTGCTTGCAATCTGTTCAACTAGTGAATAATTAGTGACCTCTTCATGGTCCAGTGAGATGTAGATGATATGTATATGAGATGCAGTCTTGTACAGACTCAGGCCGATCGTCCTGAGACGTATCGTTAATTGAACTCCAACAACCAAAGTACACCGGTATCCACCGTGTAGTATTTAAATCCGTATAAAAGCAACTAACGTTTACTAGAATTCAAACCTCGGAACGTTCGACTTCGAATGTTAAATAACCGACTTGCGACAAGCTAACCACTAGACCTGCCCAGTCGGCTACAGATTAGAAGTTTTTTTTTTTAATTGTTTAATAATGGAATGTTATAGCTTAGTAAAATTCTTATGTAAATTTTCTATTTATAATGCTTTGGCGCAAAAATTCTCTAAAATAATTTGAAAATGTGTAGTAAAAATTATATTGTACTGCAATGTAGACGATCTTTGTTCATGGTCGCTGGCTTTTTTTTACGTTGTTTCTCTGTATTCATTTATTGATTTTTTTTATCATGACTCAAGTATGGTGTCGAGTTTATTGTAAGTGGTTTTTATTCGAAACTTTAAATGTCGAAATTTTTAAGTAGAGGCAGAATTAAAACGTAGTCTTTTTTATTGATTAGTCCAGTTTTCTTTTTTATTTATTTTTGTAAATTTTAACTTATCTAATCCAGTATTCAGCTAATTTTAGTAATGTCTGTTACAGATTTATAAACAATGTTTAAAATACAGCAGGCTTTTTCCAACAAAAAAAAAGATTTTTTTTTTATTGGAAAAAGCCTTTCATATGACGCTTTTATTCTTGAAAAGTACTACATTATTTTCTTAAGTATTTACTATTTCGTTTCAGGTCGCCTACAAACGTTTGATTATAGTATCTAAGTTTCATTCATCTTTATTATTAATTATATTATATAATTTAAGCTGGGACACAAATACTCGGCATTTTTAGCTGAAATCTAACGTAGTTTTTTACTTTCCTGGTATCGCATCTCTAGAGCTATGCTACAAGGAGGAAGTAGGGCTACCTGTCAAAAAAATGGGAAATGGGTTTTTTCGTTTTTCGAGGTTTCATGACCCAGAGACCCCAAAAACGTGAGAAGAGGTAATGTTCGTACATGTATTTGAAGCTTAATTACTTTTGACTGGATAAAGTGATTTCGGTTTAAATTTTGAAGTCAATATGTCAGTGGGTGGGGTAGGTAATCTTTCGGGAATCAATTTTCTCAAATTTTGTAAACATAACCCCACTTTATATTAATCTCAGTACACGCGTGTACGGTTATCTTACCATTTTTAAAAAAAGGTTGCCCCGAAATTCATTCCCTCTTTACCAGAAATAAATAAATAAACAAATCGAAAAACTATTTGTTTATTTATTGTATATTTTTAATCAAAGTATTTTTTAACTTTTAATAGTAATATTACAATAGAATTTCATCATAATTTACCCCCCCCCCCTCAGAACCGAAATGTTTGGTAACTTTTTATTGGTTGTATAGAGATTAGTGGGGTTTATTTTTTTAGTTTCTTCCATTTAAGGTCAATTAAAAGTAGAAAATCAAAAGCATTCTTGGAAGGTGATTTTGGCGGTGAGGGGGCAGAGAAAAATACCAATTTTTTTTTTAATTTTTAAAACTTTTGTTGGTTTATTTAAACACATATTGATAATTTTACAATAAAATTAATCATAAATTAACTGCACCTCCAAAGAAGAAATCTTAAGTAACTTTTTTCATTTATCATTATTTTTCCTGTATATAAGAATAAATAATCAATACCCGGACTGTATTACAATTTTGTGGCCAGTTTTTTTTTTAACTTCAGGTTTTAAATTATTAGGAAGTTAACTATATGTACTGGTATTACAATCGATTGATTTTAATTTACTTAATGCATGTTTGATTATTAAATTGTATTACAATTTAAATTGAATTATAGTTTACATTTTTATTTTTTCTAGTTTTCTTTTGTTAAGATCTCATTGTATTTTACAAATGTTTTGAGAATACGACAAACACTTATTATGAATTTCTTTGTTTCTTTTGTTGAATTTACTTCATATGTCTCTCTTTTTCATTTATTACTTAATTTTTTGTGTGTAATTTTTAGAATTATTATTTTGTTTTATTTTTTTACATCAAAATAAACAATGTTTTTTTTTCATTATCTTAAAATAACATCACATTATAATGCATAGTTTTTTCTCATGTATTATTTTATTACTGATTTCGATTATATTTCATTGTAATTGAATTTCTTGAATTGTTAACATAAATTATATACTTTATCACTACGGATTTAAACATTTTTTTTAGTTAATATTAATATAATCTCCGAATTAATATATGATTCTTCCCGAATTATGTTGCACTAGTTTTTTTTATCAAAATATAAACGGTGGTAAAGTTGGCAAATGATCAAACAGTTTTAGCTACTCCCACTTAAGTTTTCCATTAGCTAAGTTGAATTTTCCATTTTACGTTCCTAGCTTTCACTGTTTATATATCATAAATAATATATTATATAAGAAAAATATCGAATGTTGACTGGTACGAACAAGAACTGGTGCAAAAATGGTATATATTCGTACTAGTTAAAAATAAACATAAAATTTAAAAGCATATCCTTAAAAATGTTTCCATGAAATGAAATCCATCATTATCATGAAATTCGAACAGGAAAATCCGGAATGAAAAAGATTTTTGAAATGTGGTATTGATGTAGTATATTTAAAAAATCTGATGTAGGCACCGCATGATTTCCTTGTACGCCTATTAAATTACATTCACACATTTAAAAAATAAAAGAAAAGTATAAAAAATTTTATTCCTTTACTTCTGATATTGTTTCTTTTCTATTGTTATTTTTTAATTATTATTTATCGGAAACGGTTTTTACAATCAGAGGTTAATAATTATTAATAAATCAATACATTTAAATTAAAAAAAAACTTTAAAAAAAGGAAATTTCTGATTCGAACTGATGTGCCTTCCTCTTGTAAGATCCAAATATTTCATTATTTAAAATTTTATTTGACTATAACTCTGGAACCAACGAAAATAAATACCACTTATGATATATCGTTGAAAAGCTTTCAATGTGGGTTTATTACTACAATTAAGAAAAAGACGAATATCCAGATTGTTTTAGATTTTGGGCGTTTTTGGATACTTTTGGTTCAATCGATTGCAATCAAAATGGGAGGTGCACAACTAGATGTTACAACAGTCCTAAATCTAAAATTTCAACATCCACGGTTAATCGTTTTTGAGTTACGCGAGATATATACATACGTACGTACAGACTTCATGCCGAAACTAGTCAAAATAGATATTTCAGTTAAAATCTGAAAACGGAAATTTTTCGCGATCACTATACTTCCTTTACTTCGTACAAGGAAGTAAAGGTAAAGGTAAAGTACTTCGTAAAAAAATGTAATTAAAACACATCTGAATATCATTCATAAGATCTACCGAGTTGCATAACCCAAAAACAGGGCTGTCTGCCACTCCAATTCGATATAGGTGAGCATTCAAGTAGCCATGTCCAGAAATGATCATGAAACAGACTACGGTCACACTTCGTTGAAGGTTGTGGAGAATTCTCGCACTAGGTAGCAATAAAGACCACTGCTTGCCATTAGTGCCGGTCGCATGTCTTTTGTTTTCCTCTACCTTTAGCTTGTTCTTTAATAATCTTTTTACCGTACTAAATTCGAAAGGGGCCTGTGGTTGCAGTTTCTTGGAACCTTGTTTCGCCAGTCTATCCGCCCTCTCATTACCCAGACACCGCAATTACTGGGAATCCATTGCAGCATCACGGTCCAACCGGCCTGCAGCAGGTTCGCCATCACTTCTCTTCTTCCTCGCCGGACGTGTCAACAGATATACTTGCTTCTAAGGAAGTAAATGTCTGCACCGCCGCTAGCTAATCAACAAAAGTAACTACTCTATCTCCAGAGGCAAACGTTAGTTATTTTAAGGCCAGTATGATTGCTTGAATTTCACCGCCGTAGTTTGACGCCATCGTTCCCACCTGTTCCGATATCTGGAATTTTTCAGAGAAAACTCCGGCACCTCTGGAAAAACTATATCTAATTCATATGCCGTGATTAACTCTTTTACCTTTATCAGCGGACATTTGGGGCTTCAGACGTTGTTGAGGCGGCTTATAAGTTTCCCAATATTCGATGCCGAGGCGCATAAAATTCTGTTACTCAGAATTTCCTTTCAGGAAAAGAGTGTTATTCAAGACTATTATTGAGCCCTATTACAGTCATTTGTATTGGACATTATCTCCCTAAAAAAAACTCTGAATTGTGCTTTTTGTATCAGACGTTTATAACATTTTTCACGGTGAGTGTAACGTATACTGCCGATTTTCTATGGAAAAAAAAATATATATATAATTTTTTACTTTACTTTTTATGTGGAAGTATTTTAATTAATTTTCATTCGTATAATTACATCTGTAGAAACAGTTTTTGAGATTTTTATTCTTGCGTCTATGTTGTATTAAATAGTAATTAAATAAGATGTATTGTATTCATTATCATTAGATTTATATGTATTCTCATGCAGGTCTAGAGTTTCAAGGATTTCCTATTTCCTTGCACAAGTTATAATTAAATATGTATATAATTATAAGTTTTATTGATGAAAGTTAATGATTAGTCTAACAATTATGAAATTCATTATTTAAAGATCTCAGGAGAATTTCGAATATGTATGAAATTGATTTTAGAATCAGGATGTAAATAAATACCTCCATGTCAAATGTATTTTTACAATCTTTGCAACGTAATAGATTAATAGTAAGAAAATATTTTAATTATATAATATTGTTTTTTGTTTTGTTTTCTATGTTCTCATATTTTCCTAGTTGGCGTATAAAAATTAACTATAAAATCTTCTTTTGTCGTCTTTAAAAATAAACCATTCCTGACCGAAATAATTTTGAAAAATTACTGAAAACTGTTAAGAAATAAATCGGTAAGAAAAAGATTAGTTAGACAGATTAAGTGTAAAATTATTTTTTCAGATTTTTTTGGTTATGAAATCTATAGTTATATGTTTGCTTGCGTGTTTAAAGTTTAACCACTTGTTTAATAACGGTGAAATATTTCAGGCGGTCATTTATTACCAGTCAGTTTTCTTTTGATATATGCAGTTTAATTTCATTACGGAAATTAAGCATTTATTTACATTTTTCCTTTTTTACTTTCTTGTACTAAGTATTGTGATCGCGAAAAATTTCGGTATTCAGATTTCAACGGAAATATCCATTTTGACCATCCCTGAATCCATTTTGACTATTTTCGGCGTGATGTATGTACGTATCTCGCATAACTCAAAAATGATTTGTCGTAGAATGTAGAAATTTTGGATTTAGGGCTGTTGTAACACCTAGTTATGCACCTCCCATTTTGATTGCAATCGACTGAACCAAAAGTATGTAAAAAAAGTCAAAAATTCAAAAAATTGGATTTTGGACTTTTTCTTAACTGCAGTAATAAACCTTTATTGAGACCTTTTCAACGATATATTACGAGGGTTATTTTTTTTAAGGTCTGATCGGTCACGAAATTAAAACCACATTACAATTTAAAAAAATTTATTTGTAACAAGTACTTACATAGTTAGGCTATTTCTCTACATAGTCGCCACTCCGTGGTACTAACTTAATACCCTCTTTTCATAGAACGGAGCCGCCTGTGTTTTCAGCCTTGTTTCTACGCTGGTCTGCAGCTCCATGTATGTGCCAAAATGTTATCCTCCTAGCCAGCGTTTCATGTGAGCAGAGGTGAAAATCGGATGGAGCCAAGTCCGGGCTGTACGGTGGGTGAATAAGAATAAGCGGAGAGGAATGTTGTCATCGGGAATAGTCTTTCTCCATGACAATGCTCGGCCGCACACTGTATTCTCGTATTCTTTATTTTTTAACCAATAATAAGGTGAGAGTAATTCTTATCATTGTCAGGCACGAAATTCCAACCAATCTTATTCGTTGTCTTTTAACCAATCATAAGGTGAGAATAATTGTTATCATTATCAGGCACGAAATTCCAACCAATCGTATTCTTTCTTTTTTAACCAATCATAAGGTGAGAATAATTGTTATCATTATCAGGCACGAAATTCCAACCCATCGTATTCGTTCTTTTTTAACCAATCATAAGGTGAGAATAATTGTTATCATTATCAGGCACGAAATTCCACCCAATCGTATTCTTTGTTTTATAACCAATAATAAGGTGAGAGTAATTCTTATCATTATCAGGCACGAAATTCCAACCAATCTTATTCGTTTCTTTTAAAAAAAATAATAACCCTCGTACAAGTGGTACGATTCCAGATTTATAGCCAAATGAAATTTTAATTAATGACATATTTGGATCTTACAAGGGAAAACACATTGGTTAGAATCAGACTCATCTCCTTTTTTTTAATGTATTTTTTACCCTTTTTTAGTTTAAATATAATGATTTAGTAATTTAGTAACCCCTCGATTGTAAAAAAACTTTACAATAAACATTAATAAAAATAAAAAAATATGAAAAATATTAGAAGTTGTTAGTGAAATAAAATTTTATGTACTTTTAAGAATGTTAATATGTAATTTAATAGGCATTATTACATATGTGTATATTTAATAGATTTGGTGAAACATCTGATTATTTAGATTAGCTGAAAACTATAATTTAGAATTGTATTACTTTTGGATTTTCTAGTTTAATTTCTGTATAATTTTATTTAATTATTCTGGAATTTCTGTTTAATTTTATCTACATTGAAGTTAACTACTGAGTGACTGAAAAATAGATCCTCAGAAGAACAACATACACACTGAGGCATGCATCCCCGACCTTTAATAAATTGAGAAAATTCTTATCTTTTAGTTTATTACGCTTCTTGATATTGTCGGATAATATTCTCCCTAAGTCGGAGTTGATCATTATTTTGTTTATCTGTTTTTTTGTTGTCAATCATTTAATCGCTCTTTAGTTTGATATAATTTTTCTGATTTTAATTTGTGTACATGTTGTCTAGTTTTTACATTTTTTCTCTTTATGTTCATCATCCTCTCATAATCTTTTTATTCTTTTCTTGGTCTTAAAGTTTTCTTCTCCTTCATATTGATCTTCTTGTCGTTTTTTGAGCTATATTTCTTTATGTTATCTTTTTTCCTGTATTATTGTTTCTTTTTTCATTTTTGATTATTCACCAAACAATCCAATAATAAAAACTGAATATTTTACACTGTTAGGTCAAAATTAACATTTGTAACCAGTATACAGGCGTTCACTAAACGGAATAGTTTAATTATTAACACCAGAAATCTGAAACTTTTGTTAATCAGCAACTCACGAAGATACGAATAATAATGATCTAGTAATACGCGTAATAAAGGGAATTTTACTCTATCCTATTATTTCATGTAAGATTGTTGAATTAATAATTGTGTAAATATTTGATGTTAATAAAAACGAATATTTCAGCAGTTGTGTTAACTGTCCACTTTATTAAAGAATTGGAGGATCGTATCTCACTTTGAAATGAAATAAGTTTAAAATATGTGTATATGTAATTTAATACGTGTACAAGGAAGTCGTATGATGTCCACATCAGATTTTGTTTTTAATTTTGAATCTATTTTAGGTAGAATTCATGAGAAAGCTACCTGTTGTAACGGGTACCATGAATCGACTTCTGGAATATTTCGACATATCTTTGCGTTTCACATCCCTCAGACCCTAAAACCACTCTCAGCTCAAAAGTCGCACACACACACACACACACATATTTCACTTTGTTGTGGACACGATAACTGCCGTAATTTTGCGCCGATCACTTTCAAAATGTTCCTTAAAAATACCTCGTCCCAAAATCTCGGTCAAGTTCGTTAACGGGGAAAATCGGACCATGGGGGTGGAAATGAGGGAGGCTTTTTCGAAAAAAGAAAATATTTCTTATTCACTAAATTTCTTATTAACTAAAATATCGAATTCGTTTAAAGTTCCTACTATTATTTGGATAAGGGCCTAAAACTTATGCGAGTAAATTTTTTTGATATCGCCAACTATTGGCCCAGGAGGTTGAAAAAATGAAGTTTCGAAGACAAAAAAGAATCATACCTCCCTTAATAGGCACATTATCCATTCGGTTTAAGGTGGTCGTTAGTCCTCTAAAGATTACCTAAAACATTTCTCTGAAATAATTTTTTATATGACCACCCTTACGGCAAGGGATGACCAAAATGTTGCTGTACTTGTCAGAAGATGGGGCTTGTCGTATGCTAAACACGTAAAACGTTTTTTCACATATAACCATTGTCGTATTGAGTAAATTTGATGTTTTTCTTAACATTAAGGTGGAAGTCTTTTTTATCCCCTACTTAACACCGGTGAACTCTATCTCCACCTTCCGGCGTGGCGAAAGGATTTTTTAAAATTATTTCTGTAATTTTAAACTTTAATCTATCCAAACAGTTCTCTTTTATCCTTAGGTTTTGAAGAACCTCTAATGTCTCCTTTATGTAACCTGTTTGGATTTTTAATTACCAAAGTTTTTCGAAAATTTATTTATTTTTTAGTTCATTCGAATCATGTGTACTAAGATATTTCACAATCTTTTTATAATTACAGTTCAAAATTTTCGTGAATTTTATAAATTTATTATTTGATTTTAATTCTTCTGTTATTTTAGACGGTAAACCCTTAGTATTTTCTTTTCGGGAAATTTGTTAACACAGTCAGATTTGCGTTTCAATTACTATAAGATGCCGTAGTGCAAAGCTTTAATTTTGCTTTATGGAAAGATTGTTTTTGAAGATTGTTTTGAAAGATTGTTTTTGAAAGATTGTTATGGAAAGATTGCTTTTGCGGTAAATTTCTGTATTCAAGAATAATAATTTTTGAAATTTGTATTTTCGGATTCCAGAGTTGTTTTGTCTGCTCCGTTTTTACTGATTATTTTTCCTAAAATTTGACTTCGCTAGTGACATTTATTTTTCCATACTTGCTCTCTGTTTCTTTTGGGGTTAATTTTTAACGTTTGTCATGTTTCTGTTTTTGAGAAGGAAATTTGCATGCTTTTTCTGTTGTTTCTTTATGGTGGTTTAATTTTGGACTGTTTTTTCTTCTGATTTTGCTAGAAGTGCTACATCATCTGCAAAAGTAAAGCAACTGATCTTTTAGACTTTGGTTGGTTCCGATTTTAACGGTTCTGTTATCCTTTATCCAAAACGTTTTTATGTGTTTGTCTTAAATTGGTTGAGTAGGATTCGAGACAATCCATCTCCTTGTCTCAGATCAGTTTTAATTTTGAATGATTTGCTGATTTCTCCGTAGAGTTGCGTAAATTGCGTCTATCAGAGTTAACTTGATGTTTCTGATAAATTCCGTATTCTCTCATTATTTTGAATGTTTTTCTATTTTCTGAATCATAAGCTTTTTGCGAGTATACTAATACAATTACAGATACAATTTTTAGAACCTTTTTGTTTGATTCATTTCAGACCGACATAAAATCATATTAGATTAAAATTAAATCACAAAAGGCTAGTTGTAGGCTTTAGGTTTTCTTCAGGTTTCTTAAGAAATATTTTATTATTTTCAATTAAAAATTTGTTCTATAAAATGTTACTTTTCTACGATTATTTTCTGTTATTAATGAAAATTTTAAGTAATGAAATTAAATTACGTAGGTTTATAAAAAAAAAAAACGTGGTACAGAAACAAAACAAGACTATCATTGTCATTATTGAAAGTTTATATTAAGCTTCAATTTCATCATTCATCGGCAACGATATTATGCGACTCCATTAGTTGCTCATTATAGAAAGTTGTCATTATGGAATCATTGTTTTTTTTTTTTTTGTTTTGGCTGTAATTCAAATCACTGTAGTTAATTAAAATATTAATTTATTAATTGCATTTAAAATTATTTATGATTGTAATAATATATATAATTTAAATATAACCTTTATTTAATTGTTGTCAATTGTCTTGTTTATGCTGTGGCATAGGATATATTTTTATAAGGCGTTACATGTATGATAAGTTATAATTATCTTAAAGCAATTATTACCAGAACAAGTTCCTGCAATAACAAGTTTTTATATATGTATGATTGTCTGTATACTTAAATTAATAATGTATTTTTTTTCCTTTGCGCATCATCTTGTCAATTTAAACAACATAATTTAGATAGGCCACTTTTTCAATTAAGCTACGTTTATTAATTATGTATTTTGTAAATCTTAATATTTAAAATTCTGTAGATACTGGTTATTTTTATATTACCATGTCTGTACGTACGTACGTATGTGTATGTATGTATGTATGTATGTATATATGTATGTATGTATCATGCAGAACTCAAAAACGATTAGCCGTAGGATGTTGAAATTTTGGATTTAGGACTGTTGTAACATCTAGTTGTGCATCTCCCTTTTTGATTGCAATCGATTGAAACAAAAGTATCCAAAAAAAGCCCAAAATCCAAAAAAAATTGGATTTTGGACTTTTTCTTAACTGCAGTAATAAGCTCTCATTGAGAGCTTTTCAACGATATCATAAGTTGTACTTATTTTCATTGGTTCCATAGTTATAGCAAAATAAAATTTTAACATAGGTCCGACTTCATCTCCTTTTTTCTTTAACTTTTTTTTAAATTTAAATATATTGATTTATTAATAATTATTAAACTTCGATTGTGAAAAAAAATTTACGATAAATAATAATTCAATAATAACTATAAAAAAAAAAAATTTTTAATTTCAGAATTTATTAATGAAATAAAATTTTTATGTACTTTTCATTCTTAATAAAATGTGTATATGTAATTTAACAGGCGTACAAGGAAGTCAGTCATGTGGTGTCCACATCAGATTTTTTTTATTCAGTTTTCAATTTTTTCTATAAATTCTCACCTAAATATCAAATAATTTATTAATATCAGTAATTTGTTAAATATTTATTACTCATGGTTATTTTTATGAAAAATCAAACAAAATGTTCAGTACTGATTTTTACAGAAGATTTTTGACAAAATTTTGCCTTGAAAATGTTTTGAAAAAAATTATTAAAAAATCTAACTACTTTTTGACTTACTACGGAATTTTGCGCGTGAAACAACCAAATTGTATTAAAAATATCCTAAAAACGTCTCATTGTCCTCGCCTAATTTTAGCGGTTTTTTTTTCTACCATTAATACTCCGAGTAATAGTCATTTAAATCAGGAAAATATTTTTTTCAAAAAAGTATGTTCGTTTTTTGAATTGTAAGAAAATATCTATTCACGTAATACATATCATAACAATGAATACACTCTTGTAATGTGACGGATGAATTTTGATATTTTTAAATAAAAGTTAGATTCAATATTTAACGATTTTAGTACGGGAAAAAAATAATGATTGCCCTCAAAGTTGCTGTACGGCACACTAGCAGTTGGTATTCATTGATGTTACGTGATTGTACATACTTTTACTTTCATGGAATCATAGTTCTAGAGCTTTGCTGCAAGAAGGAAAGTATAGTAATCTGTCAAAAATGGGGTGTAGGTTTTGTTTGCACTTCTAAAAATACCGGTTTAAAAATACCACTTTTTTTTAGATCAAGAACCTAAAAAAAAAAGTGGGGGATATATTCGTACGTACGTGCGTGTTGGTGTGTTTGAAGCTTATTAATACCTTTTGACTGGATTAATCGAGCAAATCAAAATTTGTACTGAGACTGTTATATATGGGGTAAAATTATGGGGTCAATATCTCCAGGGGGTGGGAGAAGTTTTTTGAGGGTCAGTTTTCTCAAACTTTTGCAAACATAACCCTGCTTTATATTAAGCTCAGTACATGCGTGCGTGCTTATTTTACTATTTTCTTTTTTTAAGTTTACCCCAAAATTTCCCCTTTCCCAAAAATCTAAAAAAAAAACTATCTTTTATTATTTATTACATATTATTTTTTTTATATTTATTGCTTATTTTTTAACTAAACTTTCTATTGTATTTCTATGCATAGTAGTACTGCAGACAACCCCCAAAAAAATATTTTGGGCAATATTGGTGGTGGGGAAACCAATCAAAATTTTAATATATCGATTATTTTAAATTTCAAATTTTTTGGTTTATTTAAACTGAATATTATTAAAAGTTTCAATTATAAACTTTTAGTAACTATATTACAATAACGTTTCATCATAATTCACCTCCCACACCCCTAAAAAAAAGAGATTTTTCGGAATTTTTTATTGGTTGTACATTTTTAAGTGGAATTTTTTTTTGTTTCTTCCATTTAATATAGGAAACGTAGAAAAATCAAAAAAATATTCTTTGAATGTGATTTTGGAGTTGGGGAAGAAGGAAAAAAATAAGAAAATACCGAATTTTCGAATCTTTAAAACTTTTTTGGTTTATTTAAACATATAATGATAATTTTACAATAAAACTTCGTCAAAAGTTACCCCCACCCCAAAAAAGAAATCTTAGGTTACTTTTTTTAATTATAATTATTTTTTCATTATATAAGAATAAATAACCAACGAAAGTATTACAACTTTGTTGTCAGTTTTTTTGTTTAATAATTAAATTTTTTATTTCTTCGTTCTTTTTAAGATTAATTTTAATTTCTGTACAGTCTGTTATTCAGTTTATCAAAAGAAATATATAACTTTTTATTTTAATTACGACTCTTGACGAAAGCATTACGTATTACTGGAAAAATTATCAATAATTGAAATACTGTTAGTTGAAAAAATACTAAATGGGGTATACTCAAAGAAGAAATTAGTTTGTCGGTTAATACGATGTACTTTTCTAATTATTATTTCTTCACATTTCATTACAACATAAGTTCGTGTTTAGATTAGAAGTAGTAAAAATAAACTTAACTTATTCTTTATTAGTCTAATTAGTTTTGTTATTGCATAAGTTAACATTTTTTTAAACAGCTTTCAGTAACGAGATAAAATAGTTTATTTTATCAGAAGAGTGATAATAAGACCCTTGATTTTTACTTAACATTATGAAACTAGTTATAAAGTTTCAAATTCATCGGTAAAAATGTAATATGATTTGTGTACAACACAAAGCAGTAGAAAAATCCGATGTAAAGAGGAAAATATTATTAGATCTTGTAACGCTGTGTATGAATTTTTAAGCTGACACTTGCAACAGCATTATCTGCGTCCGGATCGTCAGATATGATTGTTATTGTAGAAATAACAAATCCAATTTTGTTTTTATTACATTTCATTCGTACCATATGTTGTGGTTACATTATTCTGAAACGTTTCTCGTGGTGAAATCAACATGAATTTTAATCAGAACATCGGGAAAAAACGCATCTTTTGTTTCAAATCCTCAAACTTAATTCCATATTTATAAGTATCTTTAGCCCTCGTGGAATATTTGGGATATACTTGGAAAATTTCAATACTTTCTGAATATTAGTTCAATACTAAGTCATTACGGTTAAATGGAAAGATCATGGGAGTTTCTTTTTAAAAAAATTATATTTTAATAAATTTCCAAATAACATTTTAAAATAATTTTTCGTTAAATATTTACGGTAAAAAGTGTGCCGACTACATTTTCTGTAATACTAATGATTATTTTTTTTTTATGTAGAGGCATGATTTCGTCCCCTACTTGCAGTTCCCTGGTTCCTTACACAAGGAGAATATACATATACAATTCTGTGTTTTAATATTTTACTTCGTATGTCATCGCGAAAATTCGGTTTTCAGATTTCAGTGGAAATATCCATTTTGACCATCCCTGAATACATTTTGACTAGTTTCGGCGTGACATTTGTACGTTCGTATGTATCTCGAAAACCATTACTCAAAAACCATTAGGAGTAAAACGTTGAAATTTTGGATTTAGGACTGTTATAACATTTATTTGTGTACTGCCCTTTTGATTCCAATTGACTGAGCCAAAAGTGTCCATAAAAGCCCGAAATCTAAACAAAATCTGGATTTTGGACTTTTCTTAACTGCCCTTAATAAGCCCTCATTGATATATCATACATAAGTGATACTTATTTCATTGGTTTCAGATTTATAGCGAAATAGAATTTTAATTAACGAAATATTAAAATCTTACAAAGGTAATGTACATCGTTTAGAATCCGACCTCATTTCCTTTTTTTTAACTTTTTTTTTAATTTAAATTTATTATTTATTAATAATAATTAACCTGCGATTGTAAAAAAAATTTAAGTAAATAATAATTCAATATAACAATAAAATATATATATATATATATATATATATATATATAAATCAGAAGTTATTAGTGAAATAAAATTTTTATGTACCTGTAAAAATGTGTGTATATAATTTAATAGGCGTAAAGGAAGTCATGCTACTACCCTTTCCACTTCAAATTTTTAAATTAAGTGGACCTATATAGTAAATATTAAAGAGGTGAGTGTTTACCCTAATAAAATTTTCCTTTTAAAATTTAAGTGTTTATGTATTATTTTTTTTTAAGTTTTAACGTACGGTTTTACACGACAAAGTCAATCCGACTGGCTAAGATTGTGGTTAGGTAAGCTTTGATGATGTGGTTTACATGCTCTCACGTCTTTCACATCGTTGTAAATTAATTACTGCGGTCACGAAACCACCGGTGTTGAACTATTTGACACAAGAAGTTGTACAGTTTAATTAAAATAAGATGTACCAATACATTACACGTCAGCAAAATTTAATTAAAAACTAATATCGTCGCTGTGTAATGGATTAATTTACGTTGTGATCGATGTTTACTGGTCGCGTTATCTCTTGACTAATGAGTTTGAATAGTAATAACTCGTTTCCTATTAATTAGAAGTCGATGGTACTTATCGTTTAAATCTATTTTTTATTCAAACACTATACAAAATAACTCTTTTGTACTATTTGTTTTTAATCCTGTTTAATAAGTACGTGTGAAACGTGAAATTTTTTCCTAACGTGTATCTTGCAATCTTTTCAAGCAGTGACCAATAACAACACTCCCCGCCGGCGAATGAGATGAGGATTATATGTATAGCATGTAAATTAGGTGTAATCTTGTACAGACTCTGACCGATCGTTCTTGAGTTGTTTGGTTAATTGAACCCCAACCACCAAAGTAACCGGTATCCGCTGTCTAGTATTAAAATCCGTTTAAAAACTACTAGGTTTCGAATCTCAGAACCTTCGACTTCGAAAATCAGCCGTTAAACAACTGATTTGCAACGATGAGTTAACCGCTAGACCACCCGGGTGGTCTAAATTTATTCCCTGTCATCGGTCGAATACTTACTTTTCTCATTGTGTTTTGCTAAATTTATCACTTTTGGATGAACGGGAGATTCGGAAAAAAAAGTATTGTATGTTAGTTTCATAAGCTAAATACGAAGAGCAATTAAATAACTGAAAGTGAAAAAATAAAAAATCTTTTAAAATATTACTACTGAGAAGTTCTGATTGGCGATCCTTTCACTACAACAAATTACCAATAGATTGAATTAAATTTTCTGTAGTCAAGTTTAGAGAAAAGTATCTTGGAAATGAACTACTACATTTCTATAATTTTACTCCCATTAAAGCCGTTCAGGGATAGGAACGGAGGGGGGGATGCTACATTTCCATAATATACCGGATCGTTCATTTAAATTAAGACATCTTTTTCATTTTTCCTCTGCTCTCCTGGGCTGGATCTGCAATCAAGTTTAGCTCAATCCAGGAGAGTGTCCTTTTACTCAAACGAGCCTACCCCCCTACCGGCACAGCAGGTCGACTCGCCGGTCTGGATCTTTTGATTCTTCGATTCGCCTGCCTCAAACCACCGGAGAGGGATGAACCGGGCTCGAGTATGTCGTTCCCGGATCCCTCCACAGCGGCCGGGTCTCGGCCTGTACCCTTTATGTTATCACCTCACTTTTTGTTGAAACATCTATATCTCAAAAACGACACATTTTAGAAAAAAATTATCAATTACATTTTTCCATTTCAAGGGGGAAATACGTTCACAACTTATGATGTCCTTTATAAGATCAAATAAAGATCATTTCAAGGTCAACTTAATTTTTTTTTAAATAGGAACCTATATTTTTTACTTTAATTTCATTTCAAATGTTTTTTTCAAAAAATTGATGTTTTTTAGTTATTCATCTTCAAATTTACTGTTGGCCTATAAACTGTTGTTTTTAATTTCATTAGATCTGGCCCAGCTGTCGAGTACATCACGCTGATGTTAAATTAAATACAATTAAATTTTAGGTAAAAAAAAACAATCAATTAAAGGATTAACCTAAATAAAATTCATTTACGTTTTAATGCATTTTTTAAATTAAATAGTACATACCGGTATGGTACACAGCCTACCTGTGTTGCACGCTTTGGTCAGTTAAGTTATGTAGACTCTATGAAAATATTTGATTTAATGAATTGCAGATACTTTAAAATTAATTTTTAATTCTCTTTATTTAAAATAATTACAAAAACGTTTTCTATATAAATTAGAGCAAGTGTTCGAAGTGGTGTCCTTCTACTTCTACGCATTTTTCGATACATTTTAATAACAACCATGAACATTTAATAGAGTTTTTCACTTGATATCTATACAGACCTTTGTTATATACTCTTTCATATTTTCAGGGGTAGTTTGTACTTCTAGGTAATCCTTTTTAAGGTAACCCCATAAAAAGAAGTCTACTGGAGTAATGTCGCGGGGAACGAGCAGGCCAATGATCGACGATCTTTGTATTCGGTCCAAAATTATTCTAGTGATAATTGAATAATGCGCAGGAGAGTCATCATTATGAAACCACGTCATTATTCTCTTCTCCATGAGTAGTTTAACATGCACTAAAGGCAACGATTTTCTAGAAAATCTGCTTCTCCCCGTTCAAATTTCCATCGAAAAAACGCGGTCCGATTAATGTACGGCCTATGATTGTGCACCAGACATTGACAGTCGATGGACGTTGATGTTCTACTTCCCGTAGCCACCGTGTATTTTGCACTGTCCAATAATGCTTATTGTCTGTTTGCTGCTCCATGATAAGGGGCAGTAATTTATCTTAATTAAATGAAATATGGTACAGATGGAATTTCAGGCGTTTTAATATTCTCAGAACATGGTTTATGATATCCCGGAATCGCGCAAAAATCTCCTTAAACTAACATGATTTTATCTGTAATGACCGTCCACACCCACCGTTATTTCGTTGTTTTCTGCTGTCATAGTATTTTGACGGTTCCTGTTTTTGGCCCCCGCACTTCCAGTATCACTACACTGTTTTAAAATACTGTACAAAGGTGAACGACTTAAGAGGATTTCTACCGGGAAATCGTAGAGCATACAAAGCTACTGTCTGATCAAAATTTTGGTGAAATTCCTCGTAAAGCAAAATTACCTCAGTTTTTCTCTAATTGTAAATCGTTCCATAATTTCCAATAAATAAAAACTATATAATCTAATATTTATTTCTAGTTGGCAAATAACAATGTAATAAAAAAAACATTAATTGATGACTCTGATAATACGTTCACTTAGACAAACGTCATTTGCAACTTGAACTTCACTTTTAGGCTATTTTAAAAAATTCGCTGGTGTTTACATGCTTAACATATTTTTCTTCTTCATTATTGTTAGCATTGATTGTATTTTTTAAATATAAAATTAACATCACCTGGATATAACTCGACAGCTGGGCTAGACGTAATGAAATTAAAAGCACCAGTTTATAGGTCTGCAGTAACTAAAAATCTATCAATTTTAGAAAAAAAGTTTGAAATGAATTTTTAATTTTTTTTGCAAAGAATTGATTCTGCAGTAAAAAAAATAGGTTCCTATTTTAAAAAAATTATTTGACCTTGAGATGACCTTTATTTGATCTTAACAAGGACAAGATAGGTTGTCAACGTATTTCCCCCTTTATATGGAAAAACTTTAATGGGAAACATTTTTTCCTAAAATGTGTAGTATTTGAGATATAGATGTATCTCAGATTAAACGGACCACCCGGTATGTACAAACATTTTATTTTATTCAATTAAAATTTTTTGATTGAGTTTAAAAATATTATACTTGTTTGAAAAGTTTTTTTTAAAATGAGTATCCAAAGGTTTATTTAAAAACCAAGAGGTATTATTTTTGTTGTTAATAACTCGTAGATTCCAAATAAGAAACTGTTTCAAAATTAAAAATATATACTTTTTCATTTTTTTATGGTTTGTGAAATCGTGATATCTAGGCAACTAACTGCAACACGATGAAATTTAGGTCGCACTCTCTCGGTTTCATTACGAATTCATCGGTATAAAAGTTAACGATTTAGTGAATTTATAAATCGTGGAATTTTTTATTTATTACTTGTACAAATCATTTATTATTACAACTGGACGTAGCGGTGAATGGACTCAACATTCCAAGCCTCCTATATAGGGTGTGAAAGTAAATAAATCCTTTAAAACCAATCAAATTTTTCAAAGCTTTTTCAGTCGCTCTTACAACTGGACTGAAAATTCTGTAGTAGAGTTTCAAAGATGTTACGTCGTCAGTCGTTATGAACTAAAAGATAAGTAAATTACGAGGGTTTTATCCAAGCCCCGATCGTGAATTAGAACAAAACAAGAGATAGGCGGGAACCAGGTCTGCGCCGCCGCTCCACCACAACCTCTACCACTGCCGGCTCCATTGCATCAGTCTTAGCCGAGGTATGGGCAATTGACCATGGCCGCTATTAGTCGTGGGATAAGCGATTCTTTATCAGGAATCGATTCTTTCGATTCGATTCTCAGAAAGGATTCGTAAAATAGGATCTTTCGTCCGATTCAACGATTCTTTTCCTTGCCACCACTACCAGTAATGTAAACTCTAATGCGCATGCTCTCTTTCTCTTCTTCACCTATGTTTAACGGTTCATCTCTCTTCATACTCCTGTTCGATTCAGCTGATGCATGCCTACTAAATGTCTTCGATTCTTCTCTGTTCAACTCTTATTAGACTCCATAAGGAAGATTGCTATGAATCGAATCGTAACTGAGAAAGATTTGGTTTCCTATCGCCTATCCAATTCATTATTTTGAATCGTAGACAGCATCGGTTTCTCCCGCAAACTGATTCTCGATTCTTTCGTTCAGTACAAAGAACAGAATCGAAAGAACGACTCGTTCATGATTCTTCATATATATATACAAAATGAATATTTGTTTGTCCGGTATGTGTTCCTGTATCATTCATCCAACGGCGATGAAACTTTGGTGAGGTGTTGTGCGCACATCCCCGATGGTTTCTGAATTAGTTTGGATCCACTAGGTGGCGTTGGGGTCGAGATATTTCGAAAAAATTGTATTTATGGTCAGATTTGGCTCATATTCAGAATATGTGTAACACGGAAAGAAATACCTCTGTAAAAATGGACCTGCTAGATGACGCTGCGGTTGAGATATTTGGGAAAATTGCATTTATGGTCCAGTTTGGCTCTTATTCAGAATATATATTAGTTACGTGAAAAGAACATTTTTTACAAAAACTATAACTGCGAGGTGGCGCCGGTGTCGAGATATTTACAAAACAAATATACAAACAAACTTTCTTCTTATATGTGTATATATATATATATATATATATATATATATATATATATATATAAATGAATGTTTGTCCTGTATGCGTTCTTATACCATTCATCCGATTGCAATGAAATTTTAGTGAGTTGTGCGCACGCCCGCGAAGGTTTCTGAATCAGTTTAGACCCGTTACGTGGCGCTGGGGTCGAGATATTTCGGAAAATTGTATTTATGGTCCGATTGGGCTCATATTCAGATTATGTATATTAGTTACGTGAAAAGAAATATGTTTGAGAAAAACGGGAAAAGGGAAAAAGGAAAGGTAAAATTTGTGATGTTCAGTTTTTTAATGTTTTATTAAACTTTCATTGTGTTCATTTAATCTATATATATATATACTCAAATCTAATAGTGGCGAAGCATTGCCGGGTCAGCTTAGTGTTATTATGTTATTAAATGTAATTTCAATTCAAGAAGATTACTTAGAACATTTTTAATACAAAAATAATTCATACTTTTTCCATCTAGAAAACTTTAGTTCAAACTCGTTAACAATTTCTTTACGTTGTTTCGTTGCATTCATTTTTTATTTTACGAAACGATAGTAAATTAATAATAGATTTTCCCGCATTCCAGATAACCTTAGCTTACGCTCGGTATCAGTCTTTTTATTATTTCTGTACATTATTTTTTTCTATTATTTCTGTACATTGATTATTTTTTGTTTTTATTTAAACTCTAATAAAGGTTGAAAAATCTAATTTGAATTTTTAAATTTGCTAACATTCTTTTATATCTGCTAAAAGGGGGAAAGTCTCCTTATCGATTGACGATGAAACTTCTTTTAAACTTTTTAAATGACTTTCAGTCCAGTTTTAAAAGCGACTGAAAACGTTTTTGAAAATTTGATTGATTTCGTATTTCAAATCGAAGTGTCTTTGTGATTTCTCTGCATTCATTTTTTTTTTAATCGTCTAGATTTCTTGTTTTTGTAGTATTCATACCCAAATTTTACTGAAAATAGAGTTATAAGTTATTATAACAAAATAAAATAAATATTATATATATATTTTTTTTTTATCTACACTAAATATTAATTTTTCAATTCTCTTTTAAATTTCGAATTATGTAAGTTGACGTTAAATGTTCAAATTTAATAAATCATTGAAATTATATTAAAGTTAATTGTATTATGCGGTATATTTTTCTAAATGAAATTTTTTCAAGGAGAAAATATTTTTCAACGTTTACTAAAAAGATATATGAATATTAATTTTTTTAAAAATTAATCTTTGTTCATTATTCAAACATATTGTTTAACAGGTTTTTAATTACGTTTATTTTCTACGTATAGACACAATTGTGTTCGTCTTAAATTTAACAATTCATTATTAACGGTTTTCGTGTATTTATTTAATTTTCTTTAATTAAAAGAAAAAATCAGGCAAATAAATATAAAAATAAGTAAGGTTGTAGAAAGGTAATAATAATATTTATCTTTTATCATTGAGGAAGGCTTTTATTTTTAAGCTCTGTACAAATGTTACGAAAGATTAGCAAAATAGTTGTAATATTTATTTATATAATAATCTTTGTTGTGTAATTAAAAAAAGTAAATAGAATTGTTTTACGATGTAGCAGCAGTATGGTAAAACATCTTTTAGAAATAAGGAAATATTGTTATTTTAATTTCCGTCATAACTAATAATTATCTTTTGTAATGTTAAGTAATTATTTAAAGTATTAAAGAAGGAAAATATTGATCCATTCATACTTAATATAGTACCTTTTAATATTATGTTGATTATGACAAACATAGCCGGTTAATTAAATTGTGTTGTTTAACCTTGAATATGACAAGAGATATTCTCTTATTACGGGCCGGACAGGTAGGATATATACCTTTTAATATGTGTATGTAAGCGTGCGCTCGCGCTCGCGTACTTATTTTTTTTTTTTTATGTTTTGTTTTATATTTTTATCTACATATGTACGAAGTATGAATTTATTATCGATAAAGTTCCACTCCTATTTCTTCTGTTGTATATAGACAAGACAGCTATATGTAAAAATACATAAGTAGACGAAACGGATATTGCAGTTAAACTGGTCAGGACTTCTTCCTCCTTTAGTATCTATTCGTGTGAACTAGCGTATGCGACCTTTCTCTGTATATATCATTTCATTTAATGTGACAATTTTTTTTTCTTTATTTATTTATTTAATTCATCGGAATGGTGTATATTTCTATTTTATTTAACCTAGAACATTCATAAGCTTGTACGTTTTTATATTTATCTTATATTTTTATTCAATACTAAAGATTATTTACGTCTGATAATGCAGTTTAATCTAGGCTAAATATCTTTAACTTATACGACTGTCTGTTTTTTACTTCTTTGTACGAAGTAAAGGAATTATTGTGATCGCGAAAAATTTCGGTTTTCAGATTTCAACGGAAATATTCATTTTGACCATCCCTGAATCCATTTTTACTAGATTCGGCGTGACATCTGTACGTACGAACGTATGTATCCCGTCGCATAACTCAATAACGATTAGCCGTAGGATGTTGAAATTTGGATTTAGGACTGTTGTAACATCTAGTTGCACCTCCCCTTTTGATTGCAATCTACAATTGACTTGACCAAAAAAGGCCAAAATCCAAAGAATTTGGATTTTTTCTGGTACATTTTATGGCCTTTGCTTTATTCTTCTTATTTTTCTCTCTCCAAAAAAATGAATCCTGTTAAATTATTTATTTTATGCCAAAAGAAGACTCGTGAAACATCTCAACATTTTTATTCTTTATTGTTGGTTAGGTATTCTGCTCTCAAATATGTTACTCAATTTTCCTATTGCAACTATGAATAAATTGAAATTAATTCGCGACAGATTACAACCATATCTGCTTTCTGAATCCGGGCCTAACTTTCTTCATTTTCTTATCTTACAATTACTGCCTGCTATTACCAGTTTCATTATTGGTACGTAATTCTTGAAAGATTATATATGTTTTCTTTCTCTAACTTTCAGTCCAATTTTCTTTAAAATAAAGGCAAATGTCCATTCGATACTCACTTTTTGCCCATCCGACCGAATTAACGTATCTTCTGTTATGTTTACAGTTGCTTCATTAATCCTTTCCTTGAAGTAACGTAGGTCGCGTAGTTTTCAATCTTTCGTATAAAACTTTGTGAATTATGTTTTCGGAATATCTTAACTCGAGGCTTCACAACGAGAGATGGATTTGTTAGGACTTCTGATTGCATCGTCTAATTCGTTCAACAGTTTCGTCTACCAGTTGATTTTTCCTTGAGAACAGATAAAGTTTCTTGAACTGTTTGATCCAACATCGTCTGTTATTTTCATCTGATGGCTCTTTTCCATATTCACGTCGAATGAAAATTAAACTTAAATTACGAACTTTAATTCAACCTGCCACAAAACAAACTTTGCTTTTTCTTGAACATTGAGTAACAAACTAAACACACCTCAGCAACAATACAAAAACTAGTATGGTGGTTTGAACTGCTATTACACTAATTTTTTGATTGAAATCTTTCAGGGCTAACAACATAACATCTCAAAATTTCCCTACTGCCTTGATTTGACTTATGGAAACTTCACCATTCTTTTATGATTTGCCGAGTGACTAATGGTGCACATATTGAAACATTATTTATGTAAAAAACTGTTTGAGAAGACAAATTTGATAAATACACATCAACTGTAGGTTTTTTTTTATTCCATGTTACAAACCCCAGCATTCTTTTATGAAGATCCTATATTTAACCCTATATTCAATTTTCTTTTTTCTGTGTCTCAGTCATTTGACTGGGTTGATGCAGCTCTCCAAGATTCCCTACCTTGTGTCAGTCGTTTCATTTCGGTATACACCCCACATTCTACATCCCTAACAATTTGTTTTACGTATTCCCAACGTTGCCTGCCTGCACAATTTTTCCCTTCTACCTGTACCTCCAATATTAAAGCGATAGCAGGATGCATTAATATGTGGCCTATAAGTTTGTATCTTCTTTTAACTATATTTTTCCAAATGCTTCTTTCTACATCTGTTTGCCGCAACGCCTCTTGATTTGTCACTTTATCCACCCATCTGATTTTTAACATTCTTCTGTAGCACCACATTTCAAAAGCTTCTAATATTTTCTTCTCAGATACTCCAATCGTCCAAGTTTCACTTCCATATAAAGTGACATTCCAATCATATACTTTCAAAAATCTTTTCCTGACGTTTAAATTAATTTTTGATGTAAGACAATTATATTTCTGACTGAAAGGAAGTTTCGCTTGTGCTATTCGGCATTTTATATCGCTCCTGCTTCGTCCATTTTTAGTAATTCTACTTCCCAAATAACAGAATTCTTCTACCTCTATAGTATATAGAGGTACTTTATAGGCCTACATAATATTAATTATAATCATTGGAAAAGGTTAATTGTATAATCTTGAAGGTACGGTCCTCAAACACTGTATTGCTTAAACATATCAGTCAGTATTATTTAATATCAGCTTGTTATTATTATTTACTGTAAATAAATTAAGAATAGAAAAATTAATTGTCGAAGATGTATTTTGTTATGATTAGTGTTGATCTCATTAACTCATTTTTTTAAATTTATCATTTAATAAATAATAACGAAACATTTTCGTTGATCATTTTTTTGTAATAAATTTATTGCAACATTATACGTACATTAAGCGTTAGTATTAAAAAAGATTACTAAGTCCAGCTTAGACATATTACTCCCTTCCGATCGGGCTTATTTTACAGCCGTCGGTAGGAAACATTCCCCAGACAGATTATAGGTAGAGGCGACTCTGACCCTATAAATTCAATAGACTCATTTAATCTACAGTTCTTCCACGTTTTTCGATGAAATACAATAATAAAATCTTCCAGAAAATGTAAACGTACACTTAAAATTAGACTGATTTATCAATAAAATGAAAACTCCAATTTTTTAAATTTCTGTGTAGATTCTAAGTTTTATTTATGTACTATAGATTTAAATACACTGTTTGACAATTTAAAAATGGCGATTGATTTTTCTTAAAATCTTCTAGTGCATAATTTTCCCCAAAAGTACCTTAAAATTTGAGTATTGAATGAAATAGCTTTTTTCTTTAAATTCTTAATACAGAGTTTCAGAATGCAAAGATTGATTGTTTTGCTGATAATATAAAGGTGGAAAAATGTAACAGCTGAATGTTGTCTTTGAAAATTATAAGAAAGAAGCTTTTACATGCATGTTGAGTTCTATTGCATTGATCAACTGCTTAAAAATATCTGGAAATGGAGATATCTTAATTTTAGTTTTTTAAATTTAAATATATTGATTTATTAATAATTATTAACCTGTGATTATAAAAAAAATTACAATAAATAATAATTCAATAATTTTTTTTTTTTTTGTCTTCAGTCATTTGACTGGTTTGATGCAGCTCTCCAAGATTCCCTATCTAGTGCTAGTCGTTTCATTTCAGTATACCCTCTACATCCTACATCCCCAACAATTTGTTTTACATACTCCAAACGTGGCCTGCCTACACAATTTTTCCCTTCTACCTGTCCTTCCAATATTAAAGCGACTATTCCAGGATGTCTTAGTATGTGGCCTATAAGTCTGTCTCTTCTTTTAACTATATTTTTCCAAATGCTACTTTCTTCATCTATTTGCCGCAATACCTCTTCATTTGTCACTTTATCCACCCATCTGATTTTTAACATTCTCCTATAGCACCACATTTCTAAAGCTTCTAATCTTTTCTTCTCAGATACTCCGATCGTCCAAGTTTCACTTCCATATAAAGCGACACTCCAAACATACACTTTCAAAAATCTTTTCCTGACATTTAAATTCATTTTTGATGTAAACAAATTATATTTCTTACTGAAGGCTCGTTTAGCTTGTGCTATTCGGCATTTTATATCGTTCCTGCTTCGTCCATCTTTAGTAATTTTACTTCCCAAATAACAAAATTCTTCTACCTCCATAATCTTTTCTCCTCCTATTTTCACATTCAGTGGTAATTCAATAATAACAGCAAAAAAAAAAAATATTTAAAAAATCTGAAGTTATTAATGAAATAAAACTTTATGTACTTTTAAAAATGTGTATGCAATTTAATAGGCATACAATTTAGTCATGTGGTGTCCACATCAGATTTTTTTTAAGGTTCTATATGTTTTCTTCTGGTAAATATTACCATACATATATATTACTACTCATTCGTTGCTTTTTTATTGGTTATTACCGCATAATGTAATAAAGAAAGGCTTTACTTTAGTATGTTTCTTTACAAAGTTATCGTAGTTCTAACTCTGTTTTCTTTTGTCGGTTTATTGCAATTAAATTATAGCTAAAATATTGAGATTGTGGATTCTTATTTTTTACTTCATTTTACTTAATCCATGTATTTATAAAATAATTTATATTCCATTAGAATTTAACTACATAATAATGAAATAAATTATTTATAAAATATTAAATTGATTTGTGGAATACGAAAGTGTTTTCATAAATTATTCATTCTATTACATTATAAGGGAACGTAGTATTATATATTATCCTTAGCGCATTAGTATTCCGTAAAAGCTGTAAGTTTTCCGGTTATAAAAAATATATTTAAATATTGATTTTTATTTTATTATATCTGTTGTTTGTTAATTATTTAATTACCGATTATTTTTTTTATATTTTATTGTTTTTGTTTAATTTGCAATAAATACAGGGTGTTCCATTTCAGTTACCCTATTTTTATTTAACTATATCTCCCAAAATGTTATACATATCAACATGAAAGAAGAATTAAATTAAATCCTGTCTTATCAAGTTATAACAAAACATCACATTGCATCATATCACTTCTGCATATCCATCACCAGTCACACGAAAATATCCAGCCGATAGGCTACTTCTTGCCATGTTCGTTGAACCATTTCCGGTGTGGTGGTTGAAATGGTATTCCGAATGCTCTCAGACATATCCTGGGTGGTTGCTAATTTTTTCGTATGCACCCTTTCTTTGACATAACTCCAGAAGAAGAAGTCCAGAGGGTTTACGTCTGGCGATCTGGATGGCCAAGGAATTGTACCACCTCTTCCAATCCACATTCGGAATGTCATTTCAACCGTTACACCAGAAATGCTTCAACGAATATGGCAAGAAATCGTCTATCGGTTAGATATTCTTCGTGTGACTGATTGGCCATATGTGGACGTGATGTGATGTAATGTGATTATTTGTTATAATTTGAAAAGACAGGATTTGATTTAATTTTTGTTTCATGTCGATATATATAATACTTTTGGAGATATATTTTAATAAAAATAGAGCATTTGAAATGGGACACCTGTACATTATAATGATATGCCACTTGTAATATGGATTATTACCGTAATATAATATTCATTCTTTTTTTTTTTTTAATATTGTATATTTACATTCGTTAAAAGAATCGTTCATATCGATCTAGTATCCTCTTTTTTAAGCAAACATCTGGGCAAACATTCTTTATAAAGTAAGATAAAAAATAGAAGAGTAGAATTTTTATATTGTCAATTTCCTCTCTTTGAAATTAAGGTACTCTTTCAGTATCTCTTCACCTTCTAAAAAATATTTTTCTACAATTTAAGTAATAAAATTAATCCTCGGAACAAACACGTAAACAAATTTTATGATTTTAGGTAAGTCGTTCTTGAAATTTTAAGTCAAATAGAGGCAAACACGATTGCATATATATAAATTTTTTTTACGAAAATTTCGTATATACATTTAAGGATTCATCGACTTCAGAACGCCAGAGAAATTATTACAAAGAAACAGTTTTTAACTTGTAATATTCTTATTTTCGAATGGTTACTGTAACTGTTAGTAAAGTGTCAGAAAGCTTTCTATACCTTTTGAAATACGAGGATCTCCTTCTTAGAGATCAACTTGTATTCTTATTTTTTATTTCTTTTTAAAGAAACGATTGAATTTTTTAACATCAACACATTTGTATTTTTACTTATTTATTTCATTTGCAACACATTTCTGACTACGGTTTATTTATGTTTTAAAAATTTATTTGCATAAATTAAAATTTTTATTCCTGTTATTGTACTTTTTATTTTACAGGTAGACTAATTTGTAATTGTTTGTTTACTTATATATATATATATATATATATATATATATATATATGTGTGTGTGTGTGTGTGTGTGTGTGTATCTCCAATACAGGTTGTTGGATATATGTATATATATATATATATCTTTTGTTTATTTCATTTTATGCTAGGTTGTTTTATTTGTGTCCTTGGCATTTCTTTTTATAGTCATTTCAAATCAGTTTTGTGTAATTTTAAATTATTTGTAATAATGATTTCTGATTTGCATGAATGGGTTGTGTATTTGCTACTAAAATAATTCACGCACTTGTACACACGTCGTGACTAAACTACTTTCCTGTTTTGATTTTTTTTTTCTGTTGAAGTTTTCTTGAGTATATTCTTTATTGAAATATATATAAAGATATATATTATTTTTATATAAATAAAATTATGAAGGCTTATACAGCTAGAACATTATATTTATTTATTTTTATTTTTACCGACTTTTCGAAGAAAAGTAAAGTATTACTTTCGGTCGCATGGTAGTAGTACTGGGTGGGTGAAGTGGAAAAATATTTCTTCACGTTTTGAAGTATGAGTACGAAAATACCATTCCCTTAAATTGGAATTTCGTCTTGTATATTATATATATATATATATATACACAATATATATATGCTACTAAAATATATAAAAATATATATATATACACACAATATATATATATATATATATATATATATATGTGTGTGTGTGTTCAACTAATAAAACAAAATTAAATAATCAGAAGTACAACTCAAAATAAAACACGGAATAAATTTTCCTTAAATAAAATTCCTAAATTTTTAATTTTTGCTTTTCCAAACTATAAACTTAAATGTTTTTTTCTTGATGAGTGGCAGTCAGGGGTTTTCATCTATTTTTGGTGAAATGAAACTTAATTTTTTTGTTCAAATAATAAAAAATATTATAACTAGAATTATCAATCGATTAGCAATTCGTGTACAACTTTCATTTATTTTCATTGTATAATAAAATCTTACTTTTTACCACATCATCAGATTTCTGAATAATTTTTTTTTTCTAGAAAAAAATTCTCTGTAGTCCTGTCTTCAGGTTTTCCAGATGACTTAAATTTGAAGATATTTTTAATTAAAAATTATATAATTTACATGATTTTAAGTTTCTTTTTTTTTGTTATCATTATTTCTAAAGTTTTATATACAAACTTAGTCATTCTGATATTCAAAGTATTTTTGCAAGAAAATTTAGCCGAAAAAAAATTTGCGATTGTGTAAAACTTTTGCCAGTAATACTTGTATTCTGCTCTTTTTTAAGTTTTTTCTTTATTTTCGAAAAAAAAATTATATTTTGTATAAAAATAAAACAAAAAGGTAAAAGAAATTATACTTTTATAGGAAAATAATGAGAAATATTTTTAAAAACTATATTGGTAGGTATAAACAATAATACTTTAATTTTCGGATTTTTGAAATCGATGTCAAATGGTTAGTAAGTTGTTTGCTGCTAGTTTGTTTTTATTTGCGTGATTAAAAAAATTTTAAGAAACATTGAAAATTTATTATATTCTACTTTTTAATCTGGTTTTTATTTATTTTTTCTTAAACGTTAATTAACTGAATTATTTCGCTACTTTTTAATAATTTTTTACGGTTTAACAAATCATTATATAAACGTTTTTTTTTGCTTTTTATTTATTATTTCCTTTTGATGAAAACGTTGTAAATAAATGTGAAGTTTTGCACAAATAAAAAATTATATAAGGTCGTAAAATTCAGAATAATTTTAATATTAATCAACGGAGGAAGGATAACATTTTTAATCCCTGTGTAAATTTGATAATATTTTAGCCATATAATAATTTATTTATTATTTAATTTTAATTGTTTTTATATAATTTTAAATAATTGTAAAGTTATTTTGAGGGTGATGAATCTTTCTCAGTATATTACTTGTTTTACTAATAGAAATGTTAAATAGGATGAAAATTTTAGTGGATAACCTTGTCCTCAGTTATCAGTTTTATTTTAATTTTCAGTTACTATTATTTAAACCAGTTAATAATTTCTAGTGTAGCCCACTGATATTCCAACGCATACGTAAACTCGTACAAAACAACCGGTATTTTTATTTTTTATATAACCATATGTTTATTTTTAATTAAATGTTATTAATGATTTAAAGTATCCGATATCAATTGATAAACGAAGAAGAAACAGGTGGTTTATAACTGGTCTCAAGTTTTTTTTTTTAACTTTTTCATTTCAGTTACTTTTTTTTATTTACAGATTTTGATATTAAACCATTTATGTGCCACCGCATGTGGTTCAAGGTCTAAATTGTTGGATTTATATTACATTTACATGAAGTCCAGGTGTTTGCAGTGTATTAGATTACAAATATATCTGGTTTAAATTCGCTATGAAAATTTAAAAGAACACGGACAATTAAACTTTACTTCTGTTTAGAAAAAGAACAGGTATATATTTTTAAATCATTCCTAAAATGTTCTTTTTTAACACATACGTAAATTAATTTTTCCCGTAGCTGAAGCTTTAATTTCGTTTTAATAATTTAAAAAAAAATATTTGTACGTATATATATATATATATACGTACAAATATATATATATATTTTTTATAAAGGTGGAGGAACCCCATTTATGGGCGTCAAGACAGTGTCGGACTCTCCAACAGGTTCCGCAAGATATTATTAGGTACGCACGGGTTTCTGCGGTTGGGTTTCAATTAACCACACATCTCAGGAATGGTCGAACTGAGACTGTACAAGACTTACACTTCATTTATACTCATACATATCATCCTCATTCATCTCTGAAGTATTATCTGAAAGGTAATTACCGAAGGCTAAACAGGAAAAAAAAAACATCTAGCGGAATGTGTTAGCGAGTCCGACACTCCACTCCGCCTGTAAATGGGGTTCCTCAGATTCATCGGAAACAATAAAAAATAAAAATTCATGAAATTTTTTGAGATTATAGTAGCATTTACTTTTCTATTATTCAATCATGTTTAAGTTAATATTGTCTTTTAGTGGATTTATATTTATTATTATTCAGAGAAAGAAGATTGAATTGAGAAGATATTTGTCTGCTTTTTCATTATATTAGAATGTGGCTACTGTTTGCAAACAGTAAAAAATTTCACAGTAAGTTCTATAACTTATAACAAAATCGATTGGAAGTTAAACAAGAAATCTTTCTTCAATCTGGTAAAATTTTTACACTATTTATAATGTAAATAAAACAGGGTGAGATATTAACATTTTAGCAATATAAATAATATTATAAGAATTTGATGAAATTTTACCCGGAACGGTCAAATTTTTAAAGCCTGTTGACAGTTACGAACTTTTACTTCAAAATCAACGTAAAACTTTGATATTATTTTTAATAATTATTATTATTAATAATAATTAAATAATAAATATATGTATTTTTATTGAATTTAGCCGATCTCCGTGGCGGAGTAGTAGCGTGTCGGCCTTTCATCGTAGGTCCCGGGTTCGAATCCCGGTTATTCATGCATTTTTCATAAGTTAGAAAATTTCCATTTAATATTCCCATGCTCAAGCTTCTAGCTTATATAGTGAATAATTAATAAAAAAATGTGGTTTCTTTTGTCTAAGACTTTGCCAGAGTGAAAAATATTGTAGAAAATCTGTTAATGACTGAAAACCGTTGTAAAAAAATTAAACAAAAAACACGTTTAAGAAAAATGACGTTATGATTTTTTATTCCAGTCTCATTTCTTCGTTGCCAATCTGTGAGAATCTTTACAATAAGTCTTTCAATATCGAAAATAAAACGATTTGCTCTTATTGTATTTTCCCATAACTTTTCTGTTAATCTACGTAGATTCATTTCATTTTTTTAATTTTTTCTTCAAAAACTGAAGAAAAGTAACAAATAATTTTTTTTTCTGATTATTATTTAATCTAATGCGCATTAACGCATTGTGAAACTCACAAAATAAAATATTAAAAATATTTTTTTCCAATCTACCTAATAACTAATCATTTATTATTTTCCATGCCTAATTTAGACATTTCTTAGAATATATTTTTAAAATCTTGGTATATTTATTCCATAGATTAAAGTACGATCACGTAATATGAATATTACTTAATCTTTCACGTCTTCACGTAATATCTTTTTAATGAGAGTTGATATGTCGATTATCCTGGCGCGAAATAATTACATTTTTAATTGTTTAAAAATAATATAACAAGGGTAGTTTTTAAAAACTGTTAGTTATGTACATATTTTCTTCAAAATCTTATCAGTAAATCGTAATCTTTTTTTATGATAAAGTGATTAAAAAATTGGTTCGGCAGTTTATTGTACTTATTTTTTTTAAATTTTACTGTGTATATCACGTGAGAGTGTAAAAGCAATTAGTAAATTAAAAAGTAATTAAAATAGGAATTTTTTAAAAATTCCTATTTTAATTGTAGTGAAATAAAATTGCACGTTAAGGTAAGACTAGAGGTCGAAATCGCGTCAATCCAACGTTTTTACTCTCTACCACCAGACTGTGCTTCGGAATGTGCTGTTTAATCTGGTATAAAAGTTTTGCTGTTGTTCCAATTAAAGTATTATTTTTAAAACAAAATTAAATTACTTCAGAGCACACAAAAATTTCTATTTTTTTTTTTCATAGCTTCAATTTATTCAAAGTTTTCTGGATATGCAAGTCGTAAAAGGCTGTGGCTAATTTTATTTTGTAGAGCTTTGGAGATGAACCTATTGCAGAACTAGAATGCATTAATCATGTTGAAAAGAGAATGAGTACAAGACTACGTAACTAATAAAAATGTAGGTGATC
The DNA here is from genome assembly GCF_047948215.1 of Lycorma delicatula. NCBI lineage: Eukaryota > Metazoa > Arthropoda > Insecta > Hemiptera > Fulgoridae > Lycorma > Lycorma delicatula. The sequence continues at coordinate 211,704,120 of NC_134457.1, forward strand.
AGAAGTTAACCCACCGGGTTAGTCTAGTGGTGAACGCGTCTTCCCAATTCAACTGACTCGGGAGTCGAGAGTTCTAGCTTTCAAGTCTTAGTAAAGCTAGCCTCCCGGAATTACCGTTGAGTTATTACTTCAGAAGATGAATGAGGATGATATGTATGAGTGTAAATGAAGTGTAGTCTTGTACCGTATCAGTTAGTCTTGTACAGTCTCGGTTCAACCGTTCCAGATATGTATGATTAATTGAAACCCAACCACCAAAGAACACCGGTATCCGCGATCTAGTAATCAAATCCGTATAAAAATAACTGACTTTACTAGGACTTGAACACTGGAACTCTCGACTTCCAAATCGGCTGATTTGGGAAGACGCGTTCACGACTAGATTAACCCAGTGGATTAGGAACGTCGACCTGAGATGTACAAGGCTACATTTAATTTACATTCATAAAGATCATCCTCATTCGTCCTCTGACGGTGGTTCCGGAGGCTAAATAGAAAAATAAAAGGATTGGAACCTTAGATCCTTCGACTTCGAAAATCAGTTTGTTAATCAACTGATTTGCTATTAGACCAGCCTGGTGGATTAAAAAAAAGTGATAAAAATAGTACTTATAAAAAACATTTACTAATATTAAATACGATTTGTTTTTGAAGTTAATAAAAAATATTATTTAAAAATGCATTATTATTTTTATAAAATCTAAAGTTTGCAACTGAATAAATTAAGAATTACATTGATGTAATTTGTAATCAATTTTAATGTAAATTCATGATTATGAAGCCTGATAATTTGTCCTTGGCTGAGTAGTTTACATCATCGCTTCTTTTACAGTATTTCATATGTTTACAAATTTACGAGTAAGTTGTTCTATCTTACTATCAAGTTATTCCCGCCGGTTTTATTTTCTACGCATTATTAATGAATTTAATTAAACAAGTCAACACATTCAGTTTAACAAGTAAGTTTTAAAATTATAAACTATTTTTTATCCATTTTTTATTTTATATCTCATGTGATCTCACATTTCCTAAGTTATTTTATTATTCGTTAAAGAATGATGTTAACTAATGATAACAGAGTTAAAACTACTGTAGAAATTAATACTTTCTTTTTTTATAAATACCGTACACTGGAAAAAATATAAAAATTCGGGTAAATGAAGAATCATTTAAACATTTCAGATTCTCTCTCACTCGCTCTCTCTCTTTAAAGGTAAACCGCGAAAAACCAACACCTAGAACATTCTTTTACAAAGTGGGTGACAACGCTCCTTGTGGCTACTGTTAGCCTTCAGGGGGGTGCGGTAGAAGGCCCACAGAAAATTGGGGTTTTCAAGTGGCCTAGGAAAGCGATGGCTTTTGAATACCAGATCGTGGTTACCGTTTTTCTTTGGTGGTTGGGTTTCAATTAACCACACATCACAGGAATGGTCGAACTGAGACTGTACAAGACTACCCTTCATTTACACACGTACATATCATCCTCTGAAGTAATACCTGAACGGTAATTCCCGGGTGTGAAACAGGAAAAAGATGGCTAATAAAAAAAAAGGAAAAATTTATGTTTTTCTGATATTTCAAACTAAAATTAAATACCTACTACAATAGTACAAAAAAATTAAAGCTACTACTTTAATAAAATAAAACTCCAATTATGATTAAATTTGTGTTTAATTTCTCTCATTTAAAATATAAATTTCAACTCGGAAATAGGATATGCCACGTTTAAAAACAATAATTGCTATTTTTAAGAGTGCATCTTAAAAACAGAAATTGAATTATTATTTTTAATAGATGATAAATTTAAAAATGTTGGGAGCGCTAGAAAATTTTTGATTCTCAATGTGGGCGGTGGGCGACGAAAAATTTGAGAATCAAGGACCTCTCTCTCTCTTTTTCCTGTTTAGCCTCCGGTAACTACCGTTTCGATAATTCTTCAGAGGATGAATGAGGATGATATGTATGAGTGTAAATCAAGTGTAAGTCTTGTACATTCTCAGTTCGACCGTTCCTGAGATGTGTGGTTAATTGAAAACCCAACCACCAAAGAACACCGGTATCCACGATCTAGTATTCAAATCCGTGTAAAAATAAATGGCTTTACTAGGACTTGAACGCTGTAACTCTCGACTTTCCAAATCAGCTGATTTGGGAAGACCCGTTAACCACTAGACCAGCCCGATGGGTTTGAGAATCAAGGACCTAGAATCATCATTTAAGAACATCTTCTTTTACTTTTCCTGCTGTTGTATTTGGTAAACGAAAGCCCTTTAATGGTTAGAAAATAATATCTGTCAGAATTTTGAGGTTTCATTGTTTTAAATCTAAATAAGCCTAAACGTCTATTTCTACGAATAGACGTTTGTTATATCTATGCAGGATAGCGAATAATAAAAAACCTTTAAGATTGTTTCTTGCTTACTCTCGTGTTATTTATCAGTAGTGGACCCAGCAATGCTTCGCTATTGCTAAATTTGAATGCATGAAGCAAATAAAATTTATATTATGTTTGACATATGTAGTCTATTTCGTTCATTTCGTTGTACTGTTTCTTCATCTGTTTAATTTCTTCTGTATTCGTTCATTCTGTTGGCTGGAATTGCGTGTCGACCAATATTTTGTCGTTTTGGACGCCCTGTTATTTTTAAATTATAGAAGTTTTATATATATAAATAAATATTAATATTATTTGAGTTTTTTACTTCCTTACGAAGTAAAGTATAGTGATCGCGAAAAATTTCGGTTTTCAGATTTCAACGGAAACATCTATTTTGATCGTCCCTGAATCCGTTTTGACTGGTTTTGGCATGTACATACGTACGTATGTGTCTCTCATAACTCAAAAACAATTAGCCGTAGGATGTTGAAATTTTGAATTTAGGACTGTTGTACACCTTCCAGCAACAGTAACAATTGAAGAACATAAGAAAGAAGCCGTAATAAGAAAGGGAGTCCGACAAGGATGTTCCCTATCTCCGTTACTTTTTAATCTTTACATGGAACTAGCAGTTAATGATGTTAAAGAACAATTTAGATTCGGAGTAACAGTACAGGTTGAAAAGATAAAGATGCTACGATTTGCTGATGATATAGTAATTCTAGCCGAGAGTAAAAATGATTTAGAAGAAACAATGAACGGCATAGATGAAGTCCTACGCAAGAACTATCGCATGAAAATAAACAAGAACAAAACAAAAGTAATGAAATGTAGTAGAAATAACAAAGATGGACCACTGAATGTGAAAATAGGAGGAGAAAAGATTACCGAGGTAGAAGAATTTTGTTATTTGGGAAGTAGAATTACTAAAGATGGACGAAGCAGGAGCGATATAAAATGCCGAATAGCACAAGCTAAACGAGCCTTCAGTAAGAAATATAACTTGTTTACATCAAAAATTAATTTAAATGTCAGGAAAAGATTTTTGAAAGTGTATGTTTGGAGTGTCGCTTTATATGGAAGTGAAACTTGGACGATCGGAGTATCTGAGAAGAAAAGATTAGAAGGTTTAGAAATGCGGTGCTATAGGAGAATGTTAAAAATCAGATGGGTGGATAAAGTGACAAATGAAGAGGCATTGCGGCAAATAGATGAAGAAAGAAGCATTTGGAAAAATATAGTTAAAAGAAGAGACAAACTTTTAGGCCACATACTAAGGCATCCTGGAATAGTCGCTTTAATATTGGAAGGACAGGTAGAAGGGAAAAATTGTGTAGGCAGGCCACGTTTGGAATATGTAAAACAAATTGTTAGGGATGTAGGATGTAGAGGGTATACTGAAATGAAACGACTAGCACTAGATAGGGAATCTTGGAGAGCTGCATCAAACCAGTCAAATGACTGAAGACAAAAAAAAAGTGCACCTTCTCTTTTGATTGTAATCCACTGGACTAAAAGTGTCCAAAAATCTAAAACATTTGGATTTTGGACTTTTCCTTACCTGCAGTAAAAAGCCCTCATTGAGAGCTTTTCAACGATATATCATAAGTTGTACTTATCTTCACTGGTTCTAGAGTTGTAGCCAAATAAAATTTTAATTAATTTAATTTTTGGTCTTACAAGGGTCATATTTTTTTTCTTTTTTAATTAAAAAAAAAGAAAAAAAATATCAGAAGTTATTAATGAAATAAAATTTTATGTACTTTTAAAAATGCGTATGTGTAATTTAATAAACGTACAAGGAAGTCATGTGGCATGTACATCAGATTTTTTTCATTACGAAAAAATGAAGCAGATAATATCACAAAAACTATAAATTGTACAATATTAATTCGCTATTGATTTTCTTTCTTTCTTTCTTGTTATTACCCCCGGAATGTTTACCACAGTTCAAACTTCACCAATCTCAGTACTATATAAATCATTTAAAAAAACGTATAAATAAATAACCTGAAACTTGTTTTAATAAATTTAATGTCTGTACATATCGATAGATGTCGTCTGTATCGATCGTTCTCTTTGTCATCGACTACCTCAGAGAGTTATTTTGTGACCAATATTTTGTCGTTTTGGACACATTATGATTTAAACATGTAAACATTCCCGTGACAAATAATAATAAATTGTAAAATTTTCAACGAAATCAGTTAAGTACTTTTTGAGTTATTTGGGCACACACAAAACGAAGATTGTCTTTTATTTAGATAAATTATTGTGTTGTGTATATTCTTGTTTTAAATTTTATAAATTAAAATAATTAAATTCACATTTTTATAGTGGTGTCGGAATTTGATTTATTTATTAAAATATTTTAATCATTTATTCACTTTCTTTTTTAATTACTTCGAAATGCATTGTACAATTTCATAATTAAATAATACAAATAGTAATCATTACTTCATTATAAAAATATTTTTTATGTAATTTTTTTTTATTTAGCCATTGTATACGTAAAGTTTATTGTTTCCTATTTTACTTTGTTAACGTAATTATATTTAATAATGTTTCTTTTGATATTTTTTATTGCGATTTTGTACTACTTTATCAGTATTTTAGTTTCGATAACTTAATTTGTCTGCCATCAATGTTGAAATAGTCTTTACCTCACTCCCACATCTCACTGTTATAGATAGATAATTCTTTTCATTTTACATATTGCATCATTTTATTTTAAATTTAAGTTTGAAATTTATGCTGTGTGAATAGGCTATATTAATTGTTAATTGTTTTAATATATTGAAAATTTATATTAATGTATGTAGGTATATAATGCAATGCTATTTAGATTATTTGAACACGAAAGTTTATCTGTATGAAAATAATTTATGGTTTTTTAAAAACATTTATTTTTAATTGTATTTATTTCGTAATAATAAATTCTTAGGCTTTTGTTTAAAATAAGTAACGGAAAAATAGTGTTATTGGTAAAATATTAAAATATGTCTCTCTGTTTATTTTTTGGATAAAATAAATATTGGTAAAAGGGACATGTTCCTCTGTGTTTTTTTGGGACATTTTTTAGTTCCTAAAAAACTGTTGGTAAAATAAATATTGGTAAAAGGGACATGTTCCTCTGTGTTTTTTTGGGACATTTTTTAGTTCCTAAAAAACTGTACATATTTTACGTACCCGTTTGTATAAGGTTTTACATGTTTTTATGTCTCAGTGAAATGATTGAACCATAATTATGACTTATGATTTGGCTGATCTTGTATTAAGGGAATTGATCATATATGTATATATTTATTTTAATTAGTCAAGGTATTTAATGTAGAAATGAAAGAACAAACAAAAGGAATCAGAATTAATGGAAAATCTGTACATTGTATCCGCTTTGCAGATGATATTGTGTTACTGGCGGAATCAACAATTATGTTAGAAACCCTAACAAAACTTTAACTGAAAATTAATGAGAAGACAAAGATTATGATTGTAGGAAAGTGATTGTAGAGAAAGTTGACAGTTTTGTTATTTGGGAAGCACCTTCACTAGCGATAATAAATGTGTCGCAGAAGGAAAAAGAAGAATAGCGCTGGCAAAACGAGCTTTCGAGTATAAAAAGAATATACTTACTAATAATCATATGAGTATGCAAGTCAGGAAACAGTTCGCTAAAACTGTCTGGAGTGTTCTAATTTACGGGTGTGAAACATGGACGCTTGGGAAAGCAGAAAGAAAAATACTGGAAGCAATGGAATCTGGATTTGGAGTAGAATAAAAGAACAAGCTAGGTAGATAGGAAAAGAAATCAACACAAGTGAGTGAGAGGAGGTCCTTGTTAAACGTTATAGGAAGAAGAAGAAGAGCGAAATTGATAGGACATGCAATACGACATGACCAGTTCTTAACGAGTGTATTTGAGGGCAAGGTTTTGGATAAAAAATCTAGAGGTAGACCGAGAGCAACCATCATCAATAATGTTAAAGAATAGATGGGCCTTGGTTCATATAATGACTTGAAGAGAGAAGCGATGATGAGAGTGACGTGGCTAAATCGACAAGGTGTAGTCTTTAGTGAATGATGATGATGATGATGAGGATGAGATAACTACTATATATGCCATACCATATGCCATATACCAGATATTACTATATATGCTGTTGCAGCTGTTATAACGGGAAAGTATTAGATCGACAAAAAAAAAATCTAAACAAATCGGTGTTTTTTAAGATTTTTGACTTAAGGAGTTATTAAAAAAATTTAACCAAAATAATAGATTTAAATAAATTGTAAATCTGAAAAAAAAATTTTTTATTCGAATGCTCTAAGTCCAAAAAATCTATTTTTATCAGACAGAAGCTTGTGTGTATGTATTTTAGTATGTTCTTTACTTTATTGGGTATATTTTTAACACTTACTGATCTGTGTTACGAGTTGAAACTTTTATTTTAAGATTGTTTTCTAAAGGCGATGAAAATATTTCCTCCTTTATAAAAAGTAAGCTCAATTGTTCTAAAAAAAATTTGAAAATTTTGTGACTCAAAAATGTACGCTCAATTTAAAGTCGACAACAGACAGCATAACCTCGATTTGAGGTTTGTGTGCATTAATCTCAATTGTATTTGTGTGTTTCAAATATACTAATGCAGATTTACAGTGGTGAGGGAGTTTAAACTTGTGTATAGAATCTACTCGTTATTTTTAATTACTTCGTCAAAATACGGTTGTAATAATTAATTTTGTTGTAAACAGAAACTATATTTTAACCAAAAAAAAAAATTACTTGTTTTAGTATTTTCATTTAAACTATGTTTATATATTTCTTTCTCTAGAAGCTAACAGAAGCAAAAACATTATACAAATTAAAATAACGAAAGTCGATCTTTCACAAAATTGCTCTAGAATTTTTTTTCTTTATATTATTATCAGTGATTAATTATACTTGATTCTAATCTGTATTATATTTCATTTATTCTCACTTTTTTTTTTTAATTTGTGGTTTCTTTTTTAATGAAATTTTCATTGCCTTATTGTGTAACACCCGGTTATGTATCTTATGTTACCAAGTGACCTAGAGGACCAGTTCAATATTTTTTTTATTTTTTCCACTACAGAACACGTGAAAAAATGTTTTCTTTTGATTTATTTAATGTGTTTCAAGCTTTCTTTTTTTTACGCTTATGTTACTTTTAAATTAACTGAATAATCGAAGTTCGTTAAATATTTTGTTTGCGTTATAAATGTTTTGTAAAAATTTTGTCGTTGGAAAAACTTTTTTTGTCTATTTATTTATTACTCTACTGTTTATCAGTTACAGGATATGATTTAAATGAACCCGTAACCGTTGGAAATTTTTATTTGCATAAGAATGGTATACTATATCTATTAATACAAAACATCTCGTGAATCGTTCATAATCAACGCCCAGCAAAAACTATTGATGATAAATCGATAAAGATTTCTATACATACTTTTTTTTACAGTGCAACTGCACACTAACAAAGGATTTTTTGAAATTCTAATTTTAAAGGATTAAAATGGAGTAATAGTGAAATTTACTAATTTTTTTGTTTAATTTCTGGTTAACAATTGTAGACATCAACTTGACTTTTGATATGTATAATCTTCATATGAATATTTAAAAACCAATTTCTACATTTTTTGAAATTCCTAGTTTAAGGGGTTAAAATAGATTTTTGAATTTTTTTTTTTTTAAACTGACTAATTTTTCGGTCAAATATATCAACTTGATTTTGGTGTGTTTACTCTTCATGTAAAGCACAAGTTTCGAGATTTTCTGAAATTTCGACCTTGAAAGGAGTGAAGAAAGATAAAAAATTTTGAACGATTGCAATTTTTCCCTACTTCCGATTACACTAAACGAAATATTCAGTAGATTTGGGCTTTGAAATACTCTTCAGATAAAGAACTAAAAACCATTTTAGGTTTTTTTTTAATTTCGATTTTATAAAGGGTGCGACAGTGGTATACAGCGCGACAGCTCAACCAACACAGCCACTGCCACTGTTACTGCGACTCGACTGGCTGCACCTGCCTCTGGTTACTTGACTAAAAAATTTGACGGGAAACGCAAGTAACCCAATAGAGCGTTTAAACCCGGGATGGTGATGCTAATATATGTATAATTTTTTAAACGTCCCTGAAGTTTCCTCGCTTATGTTGTAGTATTCTGTATAAAGAAGACAAAATAAAAAATAAGGAAAAACAGCGAATTAAAATTTTGTATAAAGCATTTTTTTTTTATTTTAAATTTTAGATGAAAACTTCATTCCTTGGTGAAACTTGGATTGATGTTAATAAATTAAACTTGCTGTTAATTGAATTATATTACACTAACTTATAAGAAAAAATTAAAACTGTTGCTGCTTTTACTTGCTTTTCTTTAACTCACAATGTTTTTCTTTTTTCATGTTTTTCCTCAAGTCTTACATCCTTAATTTAACATATTTCCTGACTGCCGATTGATGAAATTTTGCACAGATACTAAGGTTGGTTGACAGTACAATATTCTACCATTAAGTTTGCAAACATCCTTCCGTACGGGGGTTAATTAAAGGTGGAAATTAAGGGTGCTGGTGTAAAAAATTGCAACACGGCTATGCGGGATTTTTAAGATCGCAGATGACAAATCCGATAGCCGTTTGAGTTAAAAAATTACAAAAACTTGGTACGGGCGTTTATTTGGTTTTGAATTTGACAACATGTCGTGATCACTCACACACACACACACACACACACACACACACACATATATATATGTGTGTGTGTGTGCAGACGATTTTTGAGGGGCAGTATGTTAACCTGCTAATTAAACTCATACAATGTATGATAATAATTTGAGTAAAGTGGCTACAAAGTATAAAGCAAGTTTTTAAAAATTTTGAAAAATGTTTCAAACAAAATATTCTTTTTAGTAAACATGTTGCAGTTTAAATGGACAAAACGTTAACACCTATGGCATTTTTCTATATTACCGATTGAATATAATTTTTGAGTAGCTGTTTTACTGAATGAATATGGTTGAGTGACTAAAATTAATAATTTTTATAGTATTTAAGGGCCATTTTAAAAAAATTACTAAATAATAATAATAATTTTACATTTATCGCGGCACATTTAAAATCGTTAATTCAAAAGGTTAATAACTCCTGTAATGATGTTATTAAGACTGTATGTTATCTTGTTTAATTTCCAATCTATTTTCTGACAAACCATAGAATTTATCTTTAAATATCTTTTCTTTTTGTCTACATTTCAAATTAATTCGGCTTTATGCGCTAATAATAGAATTTTTATAATAGCATGAGCTCTCCTTGCTTATGCCAATATGTTTTTGGTGTCTGAATTTTTTTCATTCTTAATATATAATTTTACTCCCTAAATTGTAAATATCTGTCAGTCCTGCTATATTTTGTTTAACCCTCTTAATTTGAACTTTTCTATTAACTATTCTATATGAACTATTTCTTTTAACTTTTGTTGTGTCAGATTTTCTCTTATTTTAAACTGAATTTCTCTTCAGCAATTTGTTCATGCCATTCACAAATCTTTTTTTAACTCATTTGTGGTTTTCGCCTAAAGAAAATTTTTATCGGTGATCTCAAAATTTTTATTTTACCGTTGCTTCTGAAATTTATAACTTTTAATACCCTCGAACATTAAACACTTCACGATCTTATACCAGAATCATCCAGATTAAGTAGGAATAATAAGAAAAAGATTCTTTATTAGCCATTTGGTTGGGAACGTAAATATAATTTCGCTTTTAATACGTGAGTAAATTTGTAATGGGTAAAAATTAATTAAAAAATTAATCCTTTTTCATTTTCTTCATTTGGTTTTGAATTAAAATTTTATTAAAAAAAAATTAAATTAAGAAAAATAACAGAAGAACTTTTAGAAAATAAAACGATACCCGCCGTAATTTTACCGTAATTATGAAACAAGTTATTAACCTATAATTAGTCTGTAAATATGTAAAGCAACTAGTATAAGTACAATACAGTAGTACCCAATGAACTTGTGAAATATATATGTTAATTATTGTGTGGGAATAATTCATTCAGGTAGATTATGTTTTATTGTAATTATATAACGATCTGAATATTTTTCGTAATTTAATCTGCGTTCAGTGTTATTTAATTACTGCTGGGAATCAAGGATGTGTAACCAATAAATTTTATACTAAGATTAGTGTACCGTGAACGGATATTAGAATTTATTTATTGACTATTTTCTATATATATATATATATATATATATATTTAAATAGCTTATATTCTTTTGAACTGATGTCTTTCCGTTACCTATTAAGTTTACATCAAGTTCATTGACCTATTTCTATTTGAATGATTTAATTTCGTAAAAAAAGAAGTTTTTATAGAAAGTATGTAATCAACTATACTACTTCTTATTATAAATTTACATTTATTGATTTTTTTAGTTTTTTTAGTCCTTAACATTCAGTACGCACAAAATTGCATATTCGATTCAACTAACAGTTGTGTCACGTTATTTATTGCGATTTTGTTATCATAAATTCTTGTATATGGCATTATTTTTAAAATAATAATTATTATTATTTCATGCGTATTTAGGCTTCTTAATATTTGTTTAACGTATGACATACTTTTACTTTATTTTGTTTTGTTCTCTTAGTAGATAATTTTTATCCTACTTAAATATTAATTTCGTGTTTTTTTTCAAATTTAATATTTTATTGTTTCTCGATGGTAAAATATTATGTGGGTCATCACCTTCTTTTGTTATGTGTAATTTGTTTTAATAATTAAATAATGATTCACCTTAAAGCATTTTAATTTTTTATATATATTCGTTGGTGATTTCGTAGCGATTGCTATTTCATCAGTTAACTTGTATGTTTATCAAAAAAAAATCTCTTGTGCAGTTCTTGGCAAGAACGAGTTTTCGTTATTTTATTTTGTTTCGTTTCAACTTAAAGTATCATAACAAACCACGCTTCTTACTTACTCCGCTCAATTTTTCCGACTTTAAATTGAGCGTAAGTCAAGAACGACAAAACCAATTTTTAACAAATTTTCATATGCCAAACTTCCGATTAACTATTACAGCATATCTAAATTTCAGTAAAAATGATTTCGTAGTTTTGGAGATTTTAAATTTTATAGGACTAATTTATATAGAAATATATTAATTAACATAGAAATATAATATAATATTATATATAAATAAATTAATTTAAAAGTAGGATCATAATATATATATATATATATATATATATATGTCGGAGAGGCGAGGAAATTTGTCAGGGATTCAAAGTTTTGTCTTTCACTCACTTTTATTATTACAAGTGGAGAATATATAAGACTATAATAAAGCTCAACCAATAAAAATGAGTAGACAACTCGTACAATGAAACAATTACAAATGATAACTATCACCCATCAATAACTCAGCAGTACACGAATCATAATATAAGATTAATTTAATTTAGAACTCAAACAATACTAAAACAACTTGCGATAGACCGAGGCTCAGGGAAATAACGAATTCGCGACCACCAGGACGTCCGTTCGATCTGGGTTCCAAAGCAAGACTACCTATTCTCAAATAATATACCTACTGCATATTTCCTTTTCCTTATTAATTTTATGATACCCCTATCGTCCTGGGATCCCGACTACGTTGACAACCATGTGCCTACCTAGGCCTAAGCCTACCGCAATAAAACAATTTAAACCTTATTTTACAAAACATTACAAGTAATAGTACATTTCTTAAAACTACTAAAAATACAGATATTCTAAAGAATATTCTCATCGTTTTGTCGGAAGATACTCCACTGTACTTTATTCTCCGACATATATATATATATATATATATATAGGTTGCTATTTTTATGTTATATTTTATTTTTATACTTAAATATATATATATATATATATATATATATATATATATATATATATAATGAAACCTCAATTTAAGTGAACCGTATTTTCGTACTCATACCTCAAAACGGATTGATAATTCATCTCCCCTCCCCACACAACCATGCAACCGAAAGTAATATCGTAGTTTTCTTTGAAAAGTCAGTAAAAATTTCTTGCCTTCCAGCATTTCAAGCATGGGAATTTCTTACACCAGATATTATTAACAACTGTACCATTAAATTTTTATTACCCTTAAAGTTTACTTGTGTATTTTGCTGATCTAAAAATTTATTTTTTTTAATTTTTAATCCAGCATTAATTAGTAGTCAATTTTAAGTTAGCAAATGTTAAAATTTAATCGAAAATAAATCAAATGACAATATTTTGTGATATTTACTTACCTTAAAATAGTGTCAATAATTTATCTTTCATTTCCGTGATCAGGGTTGAAAAATGTTTCCACCTTGAAAACTAGTCGACTAGGAAAAATAATAAAAAAATTCGGGTATGGCTGTGTCGGGGTGCACGGCCGTTGGTTTAACGTGAAACATTACAGACCTTGACTGAAGTTCTTCCGAGCTACAGACCGACCAACTTATCTGTACAGTTTTTTAACAAAACTGAAAGTATCCAACAGAGAATTAAAGTTCTTTCATTTGACCAATTCTATACATAAATTAGTCGGTCTATATGTCAGAGAGTCACTTTTAGTGTATCGGACTGAAATAAAAACGAGACATTGACTGCGTACTAAATTTAATTTTAATATAAAACAGACACTAAATGGTACATAATATTTATTTCCATTAATATTCGACGACAGTTTTGTTCAGTGTCGGTCTGTGATATGAGAAGTAAGACGCAAGGCATAATAAGCAGCCGTTGAAGTGCTCGCGCCGTCGGCATCGTTCAGTGAGCCCACCGTGCCAGCTTTGCGACGCTCCCGAAACAGTCTCGGTGTCTCTGCACCGGACATTAGCTTACCTGTGCGTGGCCCATAACCTCCTCTTTCCAACGATAAGCGTAATTTATATTTCCGGCTGGCTTTTGCGCGGGCTGAGGCTGACATATTGAATTTTTATACTTTTTTATATATCTACTTTAATTTTTTACACATAAATATTGTTCAAAATACACTTATTATTAGTTAAATAGATCTATCTGGACAAACTATAAACATAAACACACGAATCACCGCGCTATCACTGAAATGGTGAATGGCGCTATCACTGAATGGAAATGAGTGAGAGCGCCAGTTTTGGCCGATCTGCGCCTGTACTCCCTCCCCGCCAACCCGCTCACCAGAGACGCAAAATCAAAGTCGTATCGGCGAGCTGGCCATGTAAGTTATAAACCGACACCCCATTTACGTCTCTGAGACTAATAGTTAGGGAGTTATTAAGACAGGAAGACCTTTTCGTTGCGCTACAAATTTATGTTCTGGTACCTGTATGTTTCGGTGTAATTTTAAACACGTTTCTCGTTAAATGTACAGATGCTAGCTATTCGCAAAATTTCAAAATTGTTTTTTTAACTTTTTCGCAATACGAGGTTAAGTGGCCAACAGACACGCACTTGCGCGCACATATAAATTTGTTTAAGTAAATTTAAATACTATTGAAACGTTGAAAAATATAAGGAACGGATAACTTTTTAACTGTATTTTTATATGTAACAGCAACGCGAAATTAAAAGGAAAGTGTACAAAAGATACAAAATCCGATAGGCTTTTTTCTAATCTATAAAGAAATTAATGCTTATGACAGTATGCCAAAAATGTAAGAAAATGTCACGTAAAATTACTTCCCATTCAAAAACTATAATAGTATTGTGGATAAAAGGTATTGTAAGAACATTAGATATCAGAATACGAGAGAATATAAAGTATGTAATTAGCAATGCAATAAAGTGTTTGAAAAACAGAAACAGTCATGCCTAGTTCTGCGCATGAATAGATTAGATTTTGATGTCTCCATTATTTCGCAGTCAGAAACGCACTGATTTTCAAGAGTACAACGCACTTTATACGCTCTTTTAACGAATACACCCTACAAACAAGTTTCAATTCGCTCGCCACTGTGACACACTGCATGAACGCCTATAAAAAATACATCTCTACACAGTCAACATAACTTCATAATTTTTCAACCTTAAATTGGCGTAACTCAAAAACGACTCTTATCAATCTTCATCAAAATTTCACATGCATAACTTAACCTGCTACAGCATATCTAAATTTGAATGGAATTGATGTAGTAGTTTTAGAGATTTTCGAGCCACAAAACTTCATACGTACGGCGTCTATTTACATATATTTGTACAATTCATACATCAAAACGTGAAGAAAATTCATTTTCACCTTCCAGTCTCACCATGCGACCGAAAATAATATCGTATTTTTTCTTCAAAAAGACGGTAAAAAACTATTATTACTATTTAAGCATTGAAAAGAGATATAAATCTTCTTCCAGTCATTTTAAATCTATGTTAATTTATTTAAACGTGATTTAAATTTAAAATGAGTTATTATATTAAATGTAAAATTTGTTTGATCCAATTATTATCACTGTTAAATTTAATTATTCATTTATTATATTTTAATTATTGGTTTTTTTATTATGTATAATGTTTCAAGGGTATAATATTTAAATTTGTTATTATGTACTTGTAATATTATTATATTTTCCATTTTAGGACAAGTCTTGTTTGTATTTTTTAACACGAGCTGCTAATTAGACTTTTGTCTGTCATATTTATATTCTTGTAAACGATAACGCCTTCATAAAGTTTTTTAAAATTTTTATCGGTCCTATTTGTATTAAATTCCGTGTTTTTTATTCCAATTTTATTTTATAAACACCTGTTTTGATATAAATACGTAAAGTGGATTTATTTTTATTAATAAATTTTCAAAATTTTGCGAACATAACCCTTTCTTTCTTTTTCTGTTTAGTTTCCGGAACCACCGTAAGGTTTTACTTCAGAGGATGAGTGACGATGATATGTATGAATGTAAATGAAGTGTAGTATTGTACAGTCCCAGCTCGACCGTTCCTGAGAAATGTGGTTAATTGAAACTCAACCACCAAAGAACACCGGTATCCACGATCTAGTATTCAAACCCGTATAAAAGTAACTGCCTTTACTAGGATTTGAACCCTAGAACTCTCGACTTCGAAATCAGCTGATTTGCGATGATGAATTCCGGGTTGATCAATTAGTGAAATATAACGCCACTTTGTATTAAGCTTAATACATGCGTACATATTCAACTTAAGATTTTTTTTTTTTTTAATTTTGCAGTCAGATTATTTCCCTCTTCAAAAATCTAAAAAAACTATTTATTTTTTATTGCATATTTTTAACCGAATTTTTTAATTTACCGATTAAAGTATCGATTTTTAATTTTTTTAAAACCTTTTTCATGTATAATTATTTTTTCCGCTAATATAAGAATAAAACGAAAGCCAGTTATTATAATAACTTAGTTGTCAGTTTTTTTTTAACCACTCTCTCTACTCTACCCATCCCCCTACCCCCCTCCACTCTGTCTGTCTGTGTGTGTGTATGTGTGTTGTAAATATGTATTTAGTTTATTTAGTTATATGTGGCCAGCGGGAGATACGCCAAAAAATCAACCAGTCATTGTTTCAGTGTGATAAGAAACTGGTGTGATTTTTTATACTATTTTCGGAAAAGTAAAATTTTTACTATAGAGAAATAACCGACGTCTAAAAAGTTTAATAGTCCAATATGTAGTTTATGTAAACCTTACTTATCATTCTCCTAGTATCGATTCGATTAATCGATTTTTAAAATGCCGTTTTTTTTTTTAAAAAGTCCATCTCAGGATCTTATGAACAGTTTTGTGACAAATTTGGAATCGTAAATGTTACAGAGAATCGACTAACAATCGGAAATCGAAATAAATGGAGACGCGTGATGGTTGTAGGTTTAAAACTATTCATTTACGGTTTAGGAATGAAGAGTTACAGAGCAAAAAATAAATTCTCGCAGATGTTAAAGACCAAACTGATGAACATATTGTGCTCTGGGACTTATTTGCATTGGAGAAGAAAGACCGTTATCACAAAACTAGAATTACTAAGAAGAATTAGTTTAGAAACCGCAAAGAGGATCATGCTGAACCATAATCTGAAATTCTTTCACACTTGTAGTAGAGAGAAATATAGTAAACGTAAATCGTTTAACTGAATGTAGTTGTTGAAACACAACGAGAAGCAAGAAAGATAAAAAGATAAAGGGCGGTAAAGAGGTTTTTTGGGAAGAGGGTGAAGGTTATTTCGAATAGCCCAGCTAATTGTACGTTTATTTATTCAGAAGGAACATGCAGAAGTGTTCTTTCGAGTCGAGAACACTTCAGTACTACTACGTTTGCATTTTTATTATTTTTTTTGCATTTATGTGCAAAGTTACGTGAACTGAAAATAATTTACCCGCTGTCATTTTCATTTATAGTTTATATTATAATAATCTTATTATTAGTTGGATTTGAAAACTACTGGTAAATGTTCTAATAATGAAATTTTTTGAGTAAAGAACAGGATTACATTTTCCTCTCATGAAAATGGAATTTTTTTTAATTACGATAATATTTAGTAATGCGTCCGTATGTTAATACGGACGCATGGAATATTATGTAGCTATAAATTAGTATTTCCAATTAAAATTTATCTTTAGGTAATTTTTAATTAAAAACAGTTTGTTATATTTAAACGTGGATTAGATCCTGCCAGAAGTGAAAAATAGAATCAACACTTACGATATTGTGCTAGATTGACAGAAGTGACGAATGACACCTTTCGATGTAAAATAATAGATTTATCTTCCAGTGTAATTAACCTTTTCTTTATATCTTGGCCTACACTTAGTTCGACGGCTTATCTAGAAGACGTATGTGTTTTTATTTATTTATAGTCGCATCACAATTAAAATCATTTTTTATTACGTCGAATCCCCGCCGTCCGGAGCTGGACACGCATTCAAGCATAAACTCAGCTCCGCGGGATGTCATCGTCTCAAACTACCTCGGCGGGAACAAAGCCCTACCCAGGCAGCCGAGACTTGATCGTTTATTTTCGTGCCATGCCAGTCCCGATGTATATGTCATATACCGGGACTACGGTCTTACCATCCGCCCCAAACGTGCTGCAAGGGAGTCCCCGCCGGATAATTGATGGTGGAACGCTAGAGTCTCCTACCCCTCTCGGGTGTTTGTCCTTTTTTTCCTGTTTAGCCTCCGGTAATTACCGTTCAGATAATACTTCAGAGGATGAATGAGGATGATATGTATGTGTGTAGTGTTGTACAGTCTCAGTTCGACCAATCAGTCTTCCCAAATCAGTTGATTTGGAAAGACGCTCCCGGACGAGACTGTTCCCCTCAAATACCACGCTGGACAGGCTCCGCCGACTCATGACACGGGTGAAGCCTTACAACCTCTACCCCCGGGTGCATGTTCATGCTATTTGCAAGAGGGACAGTGAGCTTCACGCTTGCAGTCCCGAATGTGGCCGTCTTCTCCACAGATAAAGCAGTGGTCACTCCTGTCCGGGCCGCAACAAGAGTGAACCCTATGGCCCGGACTTCACCACCGGAAACATAGATCATCAAAGGTGCGCCATGTGACTTCACAGGCCATCCAACGAATACGGATCCGCCCATCTGACAACAATTTTTCTACAAGGATGGGCAGCACCGTTATCGTGACCAGCTGCGTTGCCCCATGGGCCGGCCGTACGAACATATCCATCGTAACCGACTCCCCTGTCACCTTGGGATTAAGACCATTAGTGTTTATCAATGCAACGTAACTACCGGTAAATGTGTAGTCTTGAACAAACTCAGGGCGACCATTCCAAGACTTGTGGTTAATTAAAAACCCAACCGCCAAAGAATACCGGTATGCAAGATTTAGTATACAAATATAAAAGATTTATTGGACAAAAAAAAAATTAATTAAACTTAGTATCAACAACTTTAATGACTGTTCGACAAAAAATAAAAATTATCATTTGATAACAAACAATTAATATAAAAAATCTTCTTAAGCCTGTCTGGACGTACAGCTTTTCGTGTAATACATAAAACCACGACAATTGAGAAATTTAGGAGATTCCAGTGTGACATTATTCGAATTATCTCATCCTAGTACATACGCAGATATAATCACCCCTTCCTAGAATTCAAGAGGAAATTCAACATTTCAGCTCCACATTTCTGAAGAATCAAAGATAACTATTTCACATCAGAACTGGTTTTGAAGATGTAATAACGGTGTTAAATATAATAACTTTAAAACACATAATTCATTTTTTCTCTTCAGCTAGTTAGCAGATTTACGAAAATTAATTACATTTTGAAGGTACAGTTTCTGGATAAGTATCTCTGTCAAATGATACGGATTATTTAACGGTCATATTAGTAACCTCCCGGTTATTTAACGCATTGCCGCTTTAGAAAAATTCTTACCCAGAAGATAGATTTGATTTCTTATGCTTCATGTAATCCAAAGAATGTATATAGAAAATTATTAGGGTTTTCTCAATGCTACTTATGTCAGTCCGAATAAGAATGTTAACAAAAAGTTTACCTGACTTAAAACGCTTAAATAATAATCCATATTTATTATTTTTATTATGATATATGATGTGTTAAGAATTTAAATTTGGTATTTCACCTATTTCTGGTTCGCTAGTTTAGTTGTAATCAATTTTAATACAAAAAATTTAAACGCATTTTCAACAAAATTAGATCTTTCATAAATTTCTAAGTAATTTATAAACGGTTAAATTAGCATTGTAATCTCACTGAATAGAAACAAATGTGCAGTACTGTTTTCTATGCTTAGTTCATAGTGTTTTTTTTTTTTAAATTGAATAGAAAATTCCAGATGCAAATATTGATATAGGTCATATTTGGCGTCCTGCCGTGTGAGTTTACTTTTTTCTATAGACAAATAGTAAAAAATACTGAAACAACTAGAAGATTCCAACGAGTACATCATGCCGACCTATTTTATCAAATAGACAGCCACAATTTATTGATACGAAGAGGGATACCAATTGTGTATTCTCAATCGAAATATGAAAAATTTATCTAGTCGATTTATTTTTCTACGAACAGATTATTACATTGTTAGAAGAATATATATTTATAATGCATAAAGATTTGTTGGTAAGAGGAATGCTATTTAGTATTGAGAAAATAAAAAGAAACTTTTAAAAAATAAAAGACATAAAAGTTTTCTGGTGATTTGTAACTTCTTTCTTCCTGTTGTTACTCTGTAACAACATTTGTTTGATATGAGTTATATATATATATATATATATATATATATATATATATATATATGTACACACACACACACAAAACTTGAATACAGATATTTTTTACTTCCTTTTACGAAGTAAAGGAAGTATTGAGATCGCGAAAAATTTCGGTTTTCAGAATTCAACAAAAATCCATTTTGACTTGTTTCGGCGTGATGTCTGTCTTACATACGTACGTATCTAGCATAATTCAAAAACGATTAGCCGTAGGATTTCGGAATTTTCTATTTAGGACTGTTTTAACATTTAGTTGTGCACCTCCTTTTTTGATTGCAATCGACTGAACCAAAAATGTTTAAGAAAAGGCTCAAAATCCAAAAAATTGAATTTTGGACTTTTTATTAACTACAGTGATAAGTCCTCATTGAGAACTTTTTAACTATATGTCATAAGTGGTACTTAATTTCATTTTTTCCGGAGTTATAGCGAAATAAAAGTCTAATTAATGAAATTTTTGGGTCTTACAAGGGACATCAATTCGAATAGGACTTCATCTCCTTTTCTTTTTATTTTATTTTTTTAATTTAAATATATTGATTTATTAATAATTGTTAACCTCTGATCGTAAAAAAAATTTACAGTAAATAATAATTCAATAATAACAATAAAAAAAAAGAAAAAAATATCAAAAAATTAAATATTAAAAATGTGTATATGTAATTTGATAGGTGTACAAAGAACATATAGTGTCCACATCAGATTTTTTTTTATTTTATAAAAATTTACCCATTGATGTTTAAATTATGCACAGAGATGTTATATATGCACACACTAAAAACATAATAACCGTTTTTGAGAAATTCACCTTTGAAATTGGAAATTGGTTCCCCTGATTATACAAAAAAAATCAACCTTGATAATCTGTGTACTATATTATTAAATATTAAGCATGGTCGAATTTGATGTAAATATATTGGAACTGAAGTTTTTAATATTTCATAAAGTATTCAGACACATTTTCAACCTGTTAAGAATTTTCAGACTTCTTAAGTAATATATATATTATATTAAATCTGAAAAGTTTGCTGTTTTAAAGCGCTGATTTTGTAGGTATTCGTTTGATTTATTATAACTGATGAAACCAAATATTTTCAGATTTTGAAGCATTATTTGCAATAATGTTTTAATGACATTACAAATTCGCTGACGTTTGTGCTTTTTCATTGTTTTATGGGGAAATTTCGCGAGTATAACTGCTGAAGGTATGCTTATAAATTAAATTTTCAAGTAAAATTGTGATTAGTAGATAATTTTTTTTCTTAATTTATAGTATTAAATTAAGATTGAAACTTAACTTTCAACTTAAATTTAAATAATATTAAAAATTTTTTTAAAACTATTTGAAGTTATTTATAAAACTTTTAATAAATCAAACTTGATTGATCTTGTAATGAAATGGATTGAGTGTTGCCAAATTCTTTTTATATATAAAAGTATTTACACCCTCGGGTGTAAAAGATATTCCCAGAAGAGAATCTGGCAGCATTGGGTATAATTCCTCCTCCCCCAACAAGTTATCCGTGCAGTAAAAAACAAAATAATATAAAATCTGTTCATATATTACTGAATTTATAAAGACACCGTATCAGTGTGTCCGATATCTCTAGAAATTACATACTTTATTACGTTGAGAGAACTTAGAAACATAGAAATTACGTTGAGGAGATATTACGTATTTTGAAATTCGGCAGTTCCAATTGACACACTATAAAAGGTAATGCTTTATAACTTGAAATAATCTGTTTAGTAAATCTGTGAAGTATAATCTTTCAAAGTAAGTAGTCTAAGTTAAGTAGTAGTCTTCGTAGTCTGTTACAAAATCAGGCTTTTTTACTGGTTACAAGAAAAAAAATTGTCTTAAAAATGTTTAAAGGCAATCAAAAACTTAATAAGGTAAATTTTTATATACCAGTATAAGTTTTGAAAATTTTACCTCCCATTTCCGATATAGTTATATTCAAAATTGAGGTATATAATACTTAATTAGATATCCGGTTTTTTTTTATTAATCTCCTCTTTGATATATTTTGGTGAATTTACGTGTAATAAACACACTAGTATAACTATGGATTATTTTATAGTCTTGAGTTTTATTTTCACGTAATTGTTAATTTTATTCCGTTGATAAATATTTATATCTTTTAATAACTAAAACATGAAAAATATGCCCTTTGAATTTGAATGAATATATTTAGCGTGCTGATTTTATTGGTATATTACATATTACTTTTATATTATATAAAATATATATATATATATATATGTTCACGGTTATTTTATTTCATACTGTTCCAGTCGCTGGAAGTTATATCAAATAATTTTAGTTCTGTATTCTTGATGAATTATTCAAGTTTTTTTATGAGTCATTCGTTTATGTAACTAAATTTTATCTACACTAGACGTATATATTAGCATTATATATTACACTTAAATGTAATACCGGCATTATCCATTGTGACGTAATATTGAAGCGATTGTGTTTATCATGTACTTCGTTTGAAGCATGTTGATTATATGTGAACGAATGAATGGTTTATACCGGTAGCGTTTTATTCCTGTTTTTACCTGTGCAATATAGAGACGTAATTTACGTAAAGTGAAGAACGTTTGTTTCCATATTAAAGAAAAGTATTAAATTTACTTTCCTTATGTTTATTAATATGTTTAATGAGAATCTTCCTTTTTTTAAAGAATGAAATAATTCTTTTATCTTAAAAATGAATTGTTTGTCAGTTGACAGGAAAAGTAGATCGTACGTGTTATGTTGACTTACCCTTTCACAACTTTATATCGAGTGTAATTTTAAATTCCGTTCATGCATCTAGATTACTGTAATCTTGTTCAATTACGTAAATGATAAATCTTGCGTACTTGATTTTTTCTGTCAATTTTTTCTGTTAATTACCTCGTATAATCAATCCATTATGAATTTAGGAGAATGGATTTCTTCTAAGATTTCTATATAGTTTATAATGAAGTAATTTTTGTACACAAATTTCTGATTAAATTGTATGAGATTTTGTTTCAACTGATAAATCTTGTGCTGCTAGATGGTTATTTCTCTATTTCTCTTTAGCCTCCGGAACCACCGTAAGGGTGATATATATGAATGTAAATGAAGTGTAGTCTTGTATAGTCACAGGTTGACCATTCCTGACATGAGATGTGCGGTTATTTGAAATAAAACGACCAAAGAACACCGGTATCCGCGATCTAGTATTCATATCCGTATAAAATCTTTTATAGGATTTGAACCTTAGAACTGTCAACTTCGAAATCAGTTGATTTTCAATGACGTGTTTACCACTAAACCAACCCGGTGGGTTAAGCTAGATGGTTATTTGAAACTATATTTTATTTTCGGAACGGCAAAATCAGGGGAAAATATTATTTATTATTACCAATAAGGCCTATGTTATGAACCGTAGGAATATGTAGAACTCCTAACTATTGAAAATATAATTAAATGTAATTAATTTAAAAAACCGTCGTTCTCATTTCAAAAGAAGATCCAATCACAAGTCAGTACGTTTCCTTAAAATTTGTTTAAAGTAATTATAACCCTAATAAATAGGCAAATTGTAATTAAAATATATTGTATTATTAAGAAATGAGGATTATCTGTCCAATGCTTAATTTGTGCTAAATAAGCCAGCCCTGCAGTCATCTCCCCCCCCCCTCTCACGCTCTCTCTCTCTCTGTGTGTGTGTGTGTGTGTGTGAGTGTATTTTGTAAATATGTATTTCGTTATACGTGGCAGCGGGAGATATGCCAAAAAATCAACCAATCATTGTCTCAGTCTGATAAGAAATAATATTTGCTCAACTGTTTGATGACCAATTGCCTGTTGAATTCTTCGTTATCTCTAATTAATAAAAGTTTTTTAAGTACGTTATACAATCTGTTAAAACCTAAAGAATAATATGTAAAATGCAATCACCTTTACGCATTTAAGAAAATATCAATATTTTCATTAGTAACAGGTAAAAAATTCGTCTAATCGACATTTAAGATCAACAGGCTACATTCAGTTTTGTATTCTCTTCCGTATTCCTTAAAATAAGGTAGGAATGAAATAGAAACATTAATTATTACATAAAATTTAGGTAATACAATAATTAACTTAACATTTTTTTTTTTTTTTTTTTATTGAGGATTTTGAAGTCACAGTGGACCACTGTAGTCAACTCTGGTTCGTCTTTTCTTTTAATTTTCTTCCTTAATTGCTTCTCAGTACTTCTTCATTTTGTCAGATCTTGCTTTTTTGAGTTCTTCTGAACTCGATTATTATTATTTTAACTATTAACATTTTAATGTAAATCGGATTTGAGTAAAATGTACTAGTATAGTGAGATAAGAATTTACTGCTAATCTAGTATTTTTTTAAGTTATTATTATTTTAATTAAATTTTATTACTGTTTAGTAAAAACTATAAAAAAACTACCAACAATAATGATATAAAATTAACCTATTAGATCTTTTATGTATCTTTTCATAGTGATGTCAAATGAATGATTGCAGCCAATCATAAAACTACATAAAAATGTAGTAAATAATTATGTTTATTTAGTAACTGATTGATTAGATTTAATTTATATCGATATTATTATTTCTAATCGTACATAAGTTGTAATAAATGCGCCATATTTAAGGGCGTCGTAGACGATCCGTTATTCCTACTGTTCTTCGTATATTGAATTGGTGCAAATGTGTAATAAAGTGCAGAACTAATAAATTGATCACAACTAAAATTAATTTTTCAATCAAATTTTATCGGTGTTTTATAATATCGTGAGATAAATGATTAGTGTCAATTGGTACGCGAGGACGTTTGAAATCCTCACCTTTTCCGAATTACCCTGACGTTTTCTTTAAATGTAGTATAATTTAATACGAATCATTATTTTTTTTTTAATTTTATTATTTAATCACATGGATTTCAAATAAAAAAGTAATAATTATCATTAATTTTTCCTTTATTGTTTGTAGTTTAACTTGTTATGTTTCCTGGATGTAAAAAAAAAGATGCTATAAGTATCGAATGAAATCATTAGTTTTATATAGAAATAATAATAACGATGAATTATTTATCTACTTAAGGCTTGTTTATTTAAACTTCTGTTATTACAAACGTTATTGTTACGTAGTATCGTAGTAAATGCAAAATAATCCGGTAAAATATTTCGCCATTACTCACAGTCTCTTCATTCACTCAATAATGCAACAGTTTCCTCTAGAATTTTTTTTCTTCATGTAGTAAATATGTTCCCTCCTATCGAGCTACTGTTGTATTATTGTTTAGTTATGCATTTATTTGATTTGAGATTGAAATTTAGAAAAATAAAATATTTTGTTTTTGATTCAGTAATTAATTAATTTTCGAGGAAATATTGGGAAATTTGTTCTTTTTTTTACTTTCGATGAAATTTTATAAAAAATTATAGTTTTTTTGATAACTCACTTCGTAAAAACAATTTTTGATTTATTTGTTATTGTTATCATCATTATTTTTAAATATGGGTTACATAAAAAAGATTAATCTCATTTTAATACGGCGTACAATTAAGAGGTACTGCTTGGTAAAGCTAAATTATTACTTTGGTTGCAGGACAGAACTTGTTTATATGAATTCACTAGTATAATATCTGCCTATACATTTTTTGTAAGTGATATTTATTCATTTAATTATTTATTTATTATCTGGTAATTAGTATCGTTATATTTAGAAATACCAGGTAATAATTGCAAATTGGGGTTGGTCTAGTGGTGAACGCGTCTCCCCAAATCAACTGATTTGGAAGTCGAGAGTTCCAGCGTTCAAGTCCTAGTAAAGGCAGTTATTTTTATTCGGATTTGAATACTGGATCGTGGATACCGGTGTTCTTTGGTGGTTGGGTTTCAATTAACCACACTTCTCAAGAGTGGTCAAACTGACACTGCACAAGACTACACTTCATTTACATTCATACATATTCTCTGAAGTAATATCTGAACGGTAAGTCTCGGAGGCTAAACATGAAAAGAAAAAAAAAAGGTAATAATTGCAAAACGTATGTAGTTTTGATTTCTTTTTTTCTATGAAACTTCATTATCCAAATTTATTGTAATAACGTTGGTACGTAAATATATAACGTTATCTTTACGAAATTAATATTTTTTCACGTTTAATGATTTTGGGAAGTTGCAATTTTTTATTAACGGAAGTCGAGATTTTTTTTTTTTTTTTTAACCCTACTCCTCTGAGCCGGACATACAGTTAAGTAAAACTCGGTCCAGGGAATCGACCTTACCACCGGGTTGGTCTAGTGGTGAACGCGTCTTTCCAAATCAGCTGATTTGGAATTCGAGAGTTCCAGCGTTCAAGTCCTAGTAAAGCCAGATATTTTTACACGGATTTGAATACTAGATCGTGGATACCGTTGTTCTTTGGTGGTTGGGTTTCAATTAACCACATATCTCAGGAATGGTCGAACTGAGAATGTACAAAACTACACTTCATTTACACTCATACATATCATCCTCGTTCATCCTCTGAAGTATTATTATCTTAACGGTAGTTACCGGAGGCTAAACAAGAAAAAAAAGAGAGAAAAGCGACCTTAAACTCTAAGGAAGTCTCTCCACCCACCGGCAGATCCTCCTCCCTCGCCCACGTTTGGATCCCCCCATGAGGGGTAACTGGGCCCGACTATGTCGTTCCCACCCCTCTCACACAGACGGGCCTCGGTCTTAAATCGTGCCAGCCTCTAACCGCCGGGGAAGGGAACCAGGCCCGACTATGTCGTTCCCAGAACCCCATCCGGCGGCCGGGTCTCTGTCTTTTATTTTCCTGTTTTAGTAATCTCCCTCGGAGTCCCCACCCGTTCACCGGATCGAGATTAAATGCACACCAGTCGAGATTAAATGCAATTTTCTTCAATTTACTAAACCATAATTTTGTGAAGTTTAAGCAAGTCGAAATTTTAAAGAAATGATATACTTTTTATTACTGACGTTTAAGAGTCGTTTTTGGTGTTATTTACAATTTGGTAGACCTAAAAAACAGTAAAGACAGTTTTTTTACATGGACTAGATCGTGGTTACCGGTGTTCTTTGGTGGTTGGGTTTCAATTAACCACACATCTCAGGAATGGTCGAACTGAGACTGTATAAGACTACACTTCACTTACACTCATACTTATCATCCTCATTCATCCTCTGAAGTATTAACTGAACGGTAATTACCGGAGGCTAATCAGGATAAAGAAAAGAAAGGAAGACGTAAAAAAAAGTCATCTGTATGAAAGAATCCGTTCCCAAGAAAAACGAAGATGAGAAATCTGATAAAATTAATAGGAAGATTCTTAATAAAATTAAGGATAGGAATGCAGAGGAACGATGTAAAGGACCGCTACCGAATGTGAGTTATGCTCTCCTTTACGTATGCAATCCAGCGATATTTTCTTTCATTTGATGTTAAATTACCTGGAGGAAACTTCTTTTTTTTAAATAAAATAAATCAAAGATCGTTCATTTCGCACGGTTGAATATGCGTAAAAATATACTAACGGGTCGAATTGAATTTTTCTTTTTAAATCCATTAAAACTAATTTTCGGTTTCATAACTGGCAGGAAGGCTAGGTTTAAGCGATCTGCAAACTTGAAAAATTTCACTAACGCCATTGTGACCCTATTTTATAGTAACATAAAAAAATGAATGAAAAAGTAATCTTGTAGTAAACATTTTTTATTTATTACTGGTTATTTGGTTCCTATAAATATTACATTATTTATACGAATGACTGTATCGTAAAGGTCAAAACGTGTTTTTATAACAAAAAAATACTCGTAAATAGATTGTAACTGGTTTTGCATGAGATGTCTGTAATATGTAGTTAAAAAATTGTAATTATTAAAGAAATATTTACATGCAGAAAATTTGTTTTTATATTTTAAATACCTCTATAAAATATTACTTGCTAAACGCCAACTACATGTACATTCACTAATCGAATTTGAATGATGGTAATTATTTTCAAAACTTACAAAAAAACAAATAGGTTTTAAAAGCAAATTTATTTCATCAACTGGAGATTTTTTTAAGTAGTTTTTATTTTATGTGCGTAGTAGTTTTTTTTTTTTCAATATTGCAATAACTTTTATCAGAATAATTTTCCTTAATAGGTATTTCATTTAAAACTTGTTACATTTACCTTGAAAAAAAATTATTTTTTATCATAATATTAAAAAAAATTACCCAGTTAAAGAATACTTAATAATTTGTATTAATAATATGTGTATTTTTACTAGTAATCGACTGCTTATGACATGTGGTTG
This sequence comes from Lycorma delicatula, assembly GCF_047948215.1. Taxonomy (NCBI): domain Eukaryota; kingdom Metazoa; phylum Arthropoda; class Insecta; order Hemiptera; family Fulgoridae; genus Lycorma; species Lycorma delicatula. The sequence goes on from NC_134457.1 coordinate 211,732,101, forward strand.
TGGACTCTTACTCTTATAAGAGTTTTATTTTCTTTTCGATAAATAAATGTTTAGAGTTATTATTAAATGATTTTTATATTTTGTACTTTTTCCAGAAATACCAATTGTATTTTTCCAATTTTTTAAATTAAACAAATAATAATGATAAACCTTTTTTTTTAAAAACAAAACTTTTAATTCGACTTTAAGACGTCAAAATTTTAAGAATCAAAAAATATTAAATTTTATTGCTTTTTTATGTCGGTTTAATTAATTTAAATAGTATTACCTATGTTACATTCTTTTTATTATAAATTACTTTGATGCATTGTTCTCAATGCAAAGAATGATATAAAACGTATAGTGAATGACAATCTACATTTATTTATAAATATTAATTTTGAAAGGTGTTTCGTGTAGTAATAATATTTCAGATCGGTCCAGTATATGAAAAATAAATAAATATATTTAAGAGCTTTAACGTACTAACTTACTGTTTGGCCCAGCTAAAATACATCTTTCTTTTCTATAGAACTGTTTCGTTTGACTGAATTTTTGTTTAGCCTTCACTTTATTATATTATTATTTCTTACTTAAATCATTTATCATTTGATAAACAATAAGATCATATTAAGTCAAAAACGGGTTTAAATTAGTTACTATTGTTATTTTACAGTTTTGCAAAGGTTATTGTTGTACATAAATGGATTGTAAGTTTTATATCAAATACGGTGTTAAAAAAATATTAGTTTGTCGGTTTAAATATTATGAACAATTCATCTTAAAATTTCTTTTTTAAGTACCTTTTTTTTTAAAGTTATGTCATCAGATTTATAGGAAAGTCGAGAGTTCTTTAAAGATTAATTTATATTATTTATTATGTTTTGATTGTTATATAATTAGATTTAAAATATTAGAATGACAGCCCATCTGTTATTTTTATTTTTATTTTTTTTTTTATATTAAGGAGGAATTCATTACGTGACGAAAGTCTCTCCATCACACCTGTGTGTTAAAAAGAGTTTAAGCATCTGTTCTTGTCAAGGTCATAAAAATTACATCATAGGCTTCTTGTGCAACAATAACATTTTGTAAAGTACTATGATACTATATGCGATATTATAATAACTCTAGATTAGGAGTGACCTCTTGTTACTATAATAGTTAAAGAGCCGTAGACTGTCGAGTCTCTCTTCAATGTACTCTACATCATCAGCCACTTTTATGTTAATATTTTTTTTTTCACATACTGTATTTATATATGTTTATTAAAACATTAGTACAGTGTAATTAAGAAGTATAAATTTTAAAAGGGAACTTTTTTTTATACGCTTTCACTTTGGTAACAAGTGTTTTTAACATTAATTTCTTCCTATATTTATTAAAAAAATTATCTTAGTTTAATCTCTTTTTCGACGTCTTAAAATCTTAAAGTATTTTACCCGTTGAATTAGTATAATAGATTAATTTTTTGTTTATGACCTTTTATGTATGTTATGTAATTTCAGAACGGCTGAAGGAATTTGATTAATTAAGAAAGATCAAAACTAAAATGTTAGTTTTTTCCTAATCGATGTAGAAACCAAATTTATTTAAAATTAACTAAAGTAATGATCCTGGACGTTGTTAAAACTACTCCGTCTTATGATAGATCGTCCTCTCTCATCTTCCATCCCTCTTGCTTACTCTTAATTTCTGTTTCCTCCATTACTGGTTCAGTGAGTGTAGGCCTAAAGTTCTAGATTTTCCATGATGAGGGTGACGGAACATTAATGATAAAACCAGTATTTTCATGGTTTTATCTGGTTCGGAGGGGGCAGCTTGAGGACCGACTCTGAGACTATCCGATGGCCTAATGACTGAAGTACCAATCGGGTAAAACATTTTAAATCCCCACCAAATAATTTTTTTGAAAAGAAACGAAAATTTAAACAAATATATCTTAAAGGTCTTTGAAAGAAAAAACTCATGAATACACAATTCTTATGAAACTTAAAATAATAATACTTTGCTAGAAATAATTATGAAAATGAATAATTGGGACACTGATAATATTTTTTTTGGGTTTCATTTATTTTTTTATAATTTCTGGACCGGTTGAAAAAAAATACTCCAAACCAGAATGAGAGGGTAATTTAGTCATTTTTTCAATATTATATTTGGAAAATAATTTTAAAAAACCTGATCTGGACACCACATGACTTCCTTGTACGCCTATTAAATTAAATATACACATTTTTTTTTACTGTACCATTTAATCTTATTTAATTTAAAAGTGAGATACGATCCTCCAATTCTTTAATAAAGTTGACTGTTACACAGTTGCATTGTGGTGAACACCACATTGCATCAAATTTTTTTTGTGGTGTATCAGCATTTTATATTAGTTTATACATTAATTTTGTTTCACATCGGTCAATAGTGGTGTAAGTAAGAACGTGTCGGATCCGTAACCATGCACACATCGGTTCGAATCTGACTTCTTATACATATATATTTTTTAAACTTTTTTTTAATTTAAATATATTGATTTATTAATAACATTTGTAAACAATTTCTAATTAAAATGAAAAGTATATAAAATTTTATTTCGCTAATAAATTCTAATTTTTTTCCCTTTTTTATTGTTATTATTGAGTGATTATTTATTGAAATTTTTTTTTACTATTAGAAGATAATCATTATTAATAAAGCACCATATTTAAATTTAAAAAATTAAAAAGTTTACAAAAAAAAAAATATATATATATATATGAGTCGGATTCGAACCGATGTGCCTTCCCCTAGTAAGATCCAAGTATTTCATTAATTAAAATTTTATTTGGCTATAACTCTGGAACCAATGAAAATAAGTATCACTTATATATCGTTGAAAAGCTCTCAATGAAGACTACAGTTAAGAAAAAGTCCAAAATCCTAATTTTTTAGGATTTTGGGCTTATTTGGACACTTTTTGTCCAGTGGATTGCAATCAAAAGGGGAGGTGCACAACTAGATGTTACAGCGGTCCTAAATCCAAACTTTTAACATCCTGCTGCTAATCGTTTACGTACGTACGTACAGACGTCATGTCGAAACTAGTCAAAATGAATATTTCAATTCAAATCTGAAAACCGAAATTTTTCGCGATCACAGAACTTTCTTTACTTCGTAGGAAGTAAAAACAGGTATCCGTTGTTAAAGTACAGATAAATGTAATCCCTTTCTACAGAATTTTTAACTTGTATGACAATAGCTTGTATGAAATTCTTTATTATTGAAATGCTATTTTTTTTTTTTTTTGAGGTTTGTATAGTGGTTGTATTTTTAATTTAGATATTATTATGCGGTTCGAGAAAATTTTCCTTAATACTTTTCATTGTTATTATACAAACCGTGTGGACTGTGGTTTCATTCTCTTGGAAACACTACTGCAGGTTACATTATTCAGATAGAGTGTCATAACCTCTTGTATTATTACTCATTAGCAATTCTTACCGCTTATCAATATTTGTAATCGTATTTTTTTGCTAATCTTCAAAGAAATTTGGTCCTATCAGGACGTTATCCGAGCTAAACTGTAGTTTTACGGGGATCGCTACCTCAACACCGTAGTTTTTCTTTCTCTGTTTGACCAAACTATTCCATTAGATTAGTAGTTACGTATGTAGAACATTTTTAAAAAAAAGTAAGGTAAATAAATTAAAAATTTATTTTAACAGTAAAGTTGCATATAAATCATTGACTTTAGTGTCAGCATTTAATTGGGTTTCATATTATGGAAGACGTTTTAACGTCAGTTAACTTAGTTCTTCAACCAGTTATATTTCGGTGAAAAGATTACATTATTTCCTTCATGGACTATTTTTGTATACCCAGTTATGCGGGTCGTTTTAAGAATGTATCGGGATTTTCCTGTACAATTTTATCAGTTTAACTTTTATTTGTTAATTTTCAATAATGAACTAATTAATTTTTTTTGGAATACTGTTTCCTTCCAGTCACTGTTGATCATTTCCCTTGTCAAACCGAAGTGCTAATTTTCTTATTTTTTAAGACATTACATTCGAAATATTCATCGTTTGCTGCAATTCACGAATTATTTATAAAATATATCGTTATTATTACAGTGGAGGTGTTGAAGAATATTGCATGTATGTCGCTTTAAAAATTGTTATTAACAATAATCTGAAACAAACTATATAACATTTAAAATAAAAAAAGTTATGATAAAAAAATTTGATGTATGATTGGAAGAGAAATAAGTAAATAAACTTAAAGATGATTTAGTAAATTATTAAATTCGATGATTAATATGAAACTGTAATTAAAAATTCACTTTGAAAATTCTTAGTAGTAATAGAAATAATAAATTGTTAGTAAAAGAAAAATTAGTAATTCGAAATTGGTAATGGAAAAATAAGAAATAATAACATTTATTGATTTTGTATTTTTTTTTGTTTTCAGTCATTTGACTGATTTGATGCAGCTCTCCAAGATTCCCTATCTACTGCCAGTCGTTTCATTTCGGTATATCCCCTACATCCTACATCCCTAACGATTTGTTTTACATATTCCAAACGTCGCCTGCCTGCACAATTTTTCCCATCTACCTGTCCCTCCAATATCAAAGCGACTATTCCAGGATGCTTTAATATGTGGCCTATACGTAAGTCTGTCTCTTCTTTTAACTATATTTTTCCAAATGCTTCTTTCTTCATTGATTTGCCGCAACACCTCTTCATTTGTCACTTTATCCACCCATCTGATTTTTAACATTCTCCTGCAGCACCACTTTTCAAAAGCTTCTTATCTTTTCTTCTCAGGTATTCCAATCGTCCAAGTTTCACTTCCGTATAAAGAAAGCTACGCTCCAAACTTATACTTTCAAAAATCTTTTCCTGACGTTTAAATTAATTTTTGATGTAAGCAAATTATATTTCTTACTGAAGGCTCGTTAAGCTTGTGCTATTCGGCATTTTATATCGCTATTGCTTCGTCCATCTTTAGAAATTCTGTTTCCCAAATAACAAAATTCTTCTACCTCCATAATCTTTCTCTTCCTATTTTTATATTCAGCGGTCCATCTACTTTATTTCTATTATATTTCATTACTTTCGTTTTGTTCTTGTTTATTTTCATGCGGTAGTTCTTGCGAAGGACTTCATCCATGCCTTTCATTGATTCTTCTAAATCTTTTTTACTCTCGGATAGAATTACTATATCATCAGCAAATCGTAGCATCTTTATCTTTTCACCTTGCACCATTACTCCGGATCTAAATTGTCCTTTAACATCATTAACAGGATAAAAATAAATAAATATACATTTTTAAGTAACATCCTATTAATTTTACAATAATTATAGTCGCATCAACAATTAAAGCTGTTAGCAATATTTAAATAAATCTGAAGGGGGAAACGTTTAGTCTTGAACATACTCAAGCCGACCATTTCTGAAACGTGTGGTTAATTGAAACTCAACCACCAAAGAACACCGTTAACCACGATCTGGTACACAAATCTTAATAAAAGCAACTTACCTTAGGATTTGAACCTGAGAACTCGCGACTTCGAAATCAGTTGATTTACAATGACGATTTTACCACTAGACTGATCCGGTGGGTTATAATTTATGTAAATTAATATTATCAATCATTCTTATTGGAAATTGTAATTATTTGTTCAAATTATTAATTTGGTTCATTTCATCGATCGAGAGTGGTTTTCCTAACCCACCGGGTTGGTCTAGTATTGAACGCGTCTTCCCAAATCAGCTGATTTGGAAGGCGAGAGTTCCAGCGTTCAATTCCTAGTAAAGCCAGCTATTTTTACACGGTTTTTTTTTTTATTTTTACACGAATACTAGATCGTGGATACCGGTGTTCTTTGGTGGTTGGGTTTCAATTAACCACACATCTCAGGAAAGGGCGAACTGAGAATGTTACAAGACTACACTTCATTTACACTCATACATATCATCCTCATTCATCCTCTGAAGTATTATCTAAACGGTAGTTACCGGAGGCTAAACAGGAAAAGAAAGAAGAAGATTGGTTTTCCTGTAATTATTTTTTTTTAATTTTGTTCCCCTCTACTTTATGTGTTAAAATTTGCAAGTTCGATAATCAAAATGATTAACTGCTATTTATTTTTAACTAGTCTCTGTAATAAATTATTTGTACAATTAGAAACACTTGAGATAAATCATTGACACCGAGTACTTCCTTTAATTAAGTGTAGTTATGTTGTATATATTTATGATGCAGCATTCTTTAATGCCTATTTAACTACTGTCTTTTATCAGTCTTGTTTTTTTCATACTGGCTTTTTCTGTTAAACATTTCGTGGATGAAATTTCTAGTGACGGTAGATTATAATTATTTTAACTGGACTTTGTTTATTAAGGGATGTCTAGTTTTATCAATAAAATCTACAATCTAGTTTTTTTTTAAATTTATTAAACTTGGGATATCATAATAACGTTTTAAAAGTAGTGTCTTTGAAATTTAGTTTCTTTTGTTATTATAATATGTATATAATTTTATGATTAAAAATTATTGCGTTCTGCGTTGTAATTAAAGTGTTATACAAAAATCTAAATAAAAATATAAAATTTCTCCTTTTAAAAAATTCTTCTGTTTAGGTATCTGAATTTTTTCAACGAATTAATGGATTTTAAATTCATATTGGCAAATGGTTGCATTTGCCGATGGTTGCATCGGCAAATAATGCGGCTGCAACCTCAGACTACTTGTCACAAAATGTACTAATTTAACCTCTTCAAACCTTCTAATGAATACTTTTAATGGTTTTACACTTTTTTTTCTTCGTAAATATACAGTCACTACTAGGATCTTTACAAATGGAGGAAAAATAACACATTTATAAATGAAAAAAACATTTATAAAAACATCGGTCAATTAATTACTGGAATTATAGTTTTGGTGTTTAATTTAATGAAAAAATAAAAACAAGGTTCGAATTTTTTTACCGTGAAATTTACATGAAATTTTAATATGGAGGTTAAGATATAGAAATGATTAGAGTTATTTATTCTGTAATTTGGCATCATATAGAACCTTTGGTAATATATGATTGCGATTTAAGTAATATAAATAATATGATAATTTAATAGTTTTAGAGTTGTTTTAAATATTATTTTCGGTTGTAATTTTGCACTTTTAAAAACTTTATTAATGTATTAAATCAGTGCTTGGGGGAAAGTCGTTCACTATGTATATATTTTTAATTGTACGTTACTCGTATATTACATCATTTTTTATTTTTTTACGTTATTATTATGAACGTACAAAAATAAATAATCGTTAAATAATTAATTTACTTTTATTATACTTAAATATTTAGTTATTTATCATTGTAAATTTCATACAAAGGAAGAGTTATGTTAAATTGTTAGTGAAATAAATTTGAAACAGAAAACACTCAAGAGCTGTTTTCAAATATTTTTTTATAATCTAAAATTAGATTGTTACTTCCTTGTTAAAAAATAATCATCGATATGCACTGAATAATTAGTATAAAAGTAAACAATAAAACTAAATATTTAATTAAAGAAAAACTAAATTAACATATTTTAAATATCTCTAAATTTTAGGATGATCTGTATATGAATATTTCTAGTTCTTTATAGAATAAGATAACTTTTGACTAAAAATTATGAAATACTCTTTTAGATATTACTGGTTAAAGGCAAAAATTCGGCTTAAAAATCTTTGATTTCTTATTACTGTCTATTAAATTAATTCAACTCGTTTGATTTCCCATCACGGCCTAATACACTCCTCTCATTTAGAATTAGATACGATAAAAGTTTAGCTGAAGAAATATTTCCTTTCTTTTAAACAGATTTTTAAGGAAGAAGAATACGGTTTTCTTATGTCAGAAAACTTAAAAAAAAAAAAACAAATTTTTAACTCTATAAGTCTTATTAGTTTCTGGTTAATCAACGGTTACGTATCTTTTTTTTGGGTCAGTGAATGAAACGCGTAACAATATCAGAAATATATTATAGGATGTTATTGACACTTGCTGTAAATCTAGTTTCCAGATGAAGAAGAAGGAATGAATGAATGAATTACAGAATTTTGGATCTTATGTAAAAAAGAAGAACGGTAAAAAGTAATAAAGATCCTTATCAAAAATTAACAGACAAAGGAGATATGTTTGAAGGTTAACTGAAGAAATCGAGGAGCTGGGTGCAAGACATGAAATTTTCAATTTGCACAAGAAGCTCAAACAGATAGCTGTTACCTTCAAAAAACGTCAGTGGATGTTCATTTCTGTCAGTGGATGATTCAGACAGAATTATGTTTGATTAACAGCAGGCTAGCTTGGTCTTAATATCTTATTTAGCATGCGTTATGCGGTCTTGCGTCGTAAATTTAAATTGCCCAGGAACATTTGTCGAATCCTGGACAACGATAAAGAGCTTTTAGAAAGGGTATTTTTATTTCTTAGAAGTATTAGTATGTTAGATACTTTTTAATAGTTAAATTTATTTTAGTTTGATATATATATATATGTATATATATAGTTCTTTTTTAAATACTATTTATTTTTTTATATGTGATAGTAGTTATAATTAATTTTTTTTGTTGTATATTAGCTGGGATAGTAGTTGTATCTTTTTGATTTTATTATTTTAGTTTAAGCTTAATTTCGTTTTTTTTTAATATTTTAATTTAAATTTCTTGCTTAACTTTTTTTTTTTTTTGTTTTTGTTAGATTTTATATTTTATCTTTGGTTTCCGGGTGATGATAACATATGGATGTTTCTCGCCCCAAAAAAAAAAAAAAAATCTTATTTAGCCGAGGCATTTCAGGATGATAGAGCTGACATACCTAAGGAGAGTCTACAGACGGTGGAAAGAATGGACGTTCGGACATTTCAGGTACTATACTAAACTTCAGGTACTAAATTGGGCAAAAAAAAGACTACTGGACCAGACAGCATACTTGTGGAACTTCTCAAAAGTGTTTGAAGACGACAATTTACAATTGTTGATAAACCTTCTCAATTTGATATACTCAATAGGAGTCATCCCGGAAAATTAGCTGGAGTCTGTTTTCATTACCATGCAAAAAAAAAAACAATGAGCTAAATACTGTAGGAATTATCGTCTGATTAGTCTAATGAGTAACATTGAAGGTCTTCCTTTGTATCATCCATGGCAGGAGTAGGAGAAAGTGTGAAGAGTCTCGACTGTTCACAATTTAGTTTTAGAAATTGTCTGGGAACGATTGATTGATGCACTTTTTTCTTTGAATATACTACTTCAGAGATGTCTGGATCAACAAAGAGATATCTTCGTGTTTCTTTGATTACGAGAAGGCATTCGATAAAGTTAAATATGATAATCTTGTAGAAGTGATACAGAACATAAATATTGATAGCAGAGAAATCCGAATTATTAAGAATTTCTCTTGGCGGCAAAGGGTGAAAGTAAGATTTGGAGATAAAACAAAAACCGAATGTGATATTCTGTGTGGTGTAACGTAGGGTTGTATTTTCCATCCGCTACTATTTAATCTGTACTCGGACAAATTTTTTTATGAAAGCTTTACATGAACAACATATTGGAGTAGCGTGAACAGAGAGGTTATCAATACAATTAGATATGCTGATGATACTATTACGTTAATTATTAGACTTGAAGATCCTCAACTTTTGCTGAATCGAGTTAATCAAGCAGGACTGAAGATGGGTTTAAAAATGAACTCATCAAACACTAAATTCATGGTATTCAACCGTGAACACTTTGTCGCTAGTCTACTTGTCAATGGTCATCAAGTAGAAAGAGTTACTTCCTTCAAGCATTTGGGTTGCTACATTACCAACCAGCTAGATGGTGATAAAGAGGTGAAACAAAGAATAGTAATAGCTAGAGTGAATTTTCTTAAAATTAAGCCCTTGTTTTGCAATTTGAATTTGGATCTTATATAAAGAAGGCTCAAATATTACGTTTGGTTTACGTTGATGTACGGGTGTAAGGTCTGGTCATTGAAAGCGGCGATTATTAAACGAGTGGAAGCGTTTGAAATGTGGCTCCATAGAAGAATGTTTTGCATTCCATGGATGGAACGGAGGTATAATGAGATGAGCAGGGGTTGGACAAAAGCTCTTGAGAACTATTAACTGCAGGAAGCTGGTTTTTGGGCCACGTTTTAAGGGGAAGCTAGTATCAGTCTTTCAAATTTGTTATTCAGGGGAAGATTGAGAGGCGTAGAGGAGTTGGAAGGAGACAAACCTCCTAATTGGACAACATTAAGGATTGGACCGGTTTCCAAGGTGTATAAGGGCTTTTTCATAGTTGTCAGAATAGAGAGGAATACGCTAGGTTGATAGTCAGCGTCCAAGGACTAGATACGACTCGTGAAAAAAAATTAGATCCTGCCGTTATTCAGCGGTGAATGTTTTCGGATAATTATTGCTAAATTAATTTTCTCGGCTGATTTCTCTTTGTTATGGGAATTTTGAAAGAATTTCTTTACATTAATTTTAGTCTTAAGGTAATTTTTGACCATTATTTAGGCGGTGTTGGAATATAGTTGATTTTTCTTGTCTTGTATATTTATAATGAGCCAAATGCCCTTTTATACTGTTTTAAATTCTTCTTTTAGTCTACCCAAGCTAATATAAATTACAATTATTATCTCAATTTATAAATATTAATCAGGTCTTTGAACTGATTGGTTTCGTTTTAATATTTCTGAGGTCAGGTGCCAATTTCCAAATTATTTTTTTTAACGTTTTTTGAGATTTTTCTTGTTTCAAATTTATTATAAATTTAAATTAATACATGCTATATTCATTATTCCTCTCGATGCAATCTTCGTAAAGTTATATGTGATGTTTATTTGGCCTACTCCCGTTTTTTTTTTTTTTTTTTTATAGATACGATATACATTGAAGAGGTGTGTTGTTTTCAATTCTTCTTGACCTCTTATACAACCTACACGTGCAAATGTAATCACTGGCTTTTATATTAATTGATGTTATTTAAAATGCATACCTCTCCTTTTTCTTATTATTTATTAATGTTCATCTATTTTTCTTCTTTTTTTACGAGTGGGTATAAAATAGTGGTAATTAGTTTAAAATACTAGGTTAATTTTTTGTTGTAGGTTGGAAATCTTGTTTAAATGATTTTTCTTTCCTTAATACAAATCAAATTAGAAACTTCCCTTTTAAAAAAGTATATTTTTTTTTGGATGGGGTGGTTGGAGGTTAGTTAGTAATTTATAACGTAATCTTTTTTGTTGACTTTAATATTATTTTCTTTTTTTAATTAATTACGAAAATAATTAGATTGGAATTCAAATGAATATCTGTAAATTAAATATATCTTAATAATTTTTTTAACTTTTTTTTGTTAATAGTTATGTTATTTTTGCTTATTATATTGGTTATCAAATTATTTCTTAATTTAAAATGATTAATACTTCGCATCGTTATCGTTGTATTGCAGATGTTTTTATAAAAATTATATTGTTTTTAAAAAGAACGGAAATAATTGTTGGTCTCTTACAATGCAGATGAACTTGATAATCTGTCTGCTCGTATAAAGAGACTAAGTCGTTTTTTTAAGTGGTTCGGAAGTTCCTATGAGGCAATAAACAGTTAAATTGAACTACAGTATTTAACTTATTTAACTAGCGATAGGCGTACATATGATCCAGTCTCATAAACGTGCATTATAACTAATTATGTTCCATTTTTAATAGGTGGAACATATGTAGTTTTTATAAACATTTTTTAAATCTTTGTCTGTATACTGTAATTGAAAGTAAAATTATAAAAAAAACTTTACCAAGATCTTAGGTTACTTTTAGTCAAGCTACTTACAAGATCAGAAAAGCCCTGCCTTAAAAAGAAAAAAAGAAATCAAACTCAAGTAAAATTTATATTAATTTCAAATCCGTATAAAAGTAACTGCCTTTACTAGGAATTCAACCTTAGAATTCTCGACTTCAAAATCAGGTGATTTGTGATGGCGAGTTAGCCACTAGATCAATCCGATAGGTCAAAAAAGTAACGCAGTCTGGCTGGGTCTTGAACGCGATCGCCCGGTTGACTCGGTACCTGTTGTGTTAAGCCTCGCGGCTGCACCAGTCTACCGTGCAATTGTATCGAGCTAGGTAAAACACGATTAGTCGAGTGCTGAACTCGTATCTGGACGGCGGTCATTGTGGAGCTCTGACAGTTTTTGTATTTTGAGTGGTTTTATTTGTGAATTTTTGTGTTTTGTGTGTATGGTATTCAACTATACAGTTCGACCGGTGCCTGTGTGTATAATTTTTGAATTTGGTGAAGAAGTGGTGCAGATATCCATCAATTAGTGTTGTGTACGGTGGCCGCGTGTCGGCAGCCGGTGAGGTTGTCTAGGATTAATTTTAATATATAATTAATTTTATATATTGTTATTTGAAGTCTGAAGGTTGGTTTTGGTTGGGCTCGGCCCGTACGTTTTAATATATTTGTTGTTTTTGTTTTGTGTTTTTTGCGTTTGCCTAGGTTGCCTAGGTGACGTTATTTATTTGTTTACATTTTTGTTTATTTTTTTACGTTTGTTTTCTTCTTCTCGGAACTATCGATTTGATCGACTCGATTGAACTCCGTTCAGTGTCCGGGAGAAGTGGCGGTAGCGCTTCCAGCGGAGTGAGTTGGACTTAGTTGGTTCGTTTAGTCCAGCTCTTCCCAGAGTTCGGGGGATAGCGGCGGTGGCGCGTTTGCGGCGTGAGGTCGCATTAGCTTGGTTGCCATCGTTAATTTGGTCGTTGCGAGGCTTCTTTGCGAGGTTACAACCGCTTGACGGCTTAATTAGGTTTCGTGTGAGGTTACAGCCGATTGTAGTTAGAAAAAGCCGGGTATGGCCGACAACATCTCGGCGCACGGTGCGCCGGAGGCCATGGATGACAACTCCAGTGGGCTGGTAATTGCAGCGCTCTACCAGCAGCTTGAGAGCGGGGTAGTTCCGCCCGGTGAGGGCATGGTTGTGGCCGGGGACGTTGAGGGCTCAGTCCCTACGGATTGCCAGCAGGACGTGGGTGATGGCAGGGAACAAGGAGTCAAACGCCGGTATTCGACGTCCAGTAGTGACTCGGATGACGGGTACAATGCTGCCCTCGAAGATCTGTTGGCGGCTATAGGTGCGATGGCGGACGTTTGTGCGCGACAGCGTCCGAAAAAGCAACTTAAGGAGGTGACTGATAAGGTAGAACGGATCGCCAAGGAGGTACGGAGGTTATCTGGTCAATCGTGTCAGGCCCCGGAGACTGTGGATTGTGGAACGCAGACGGAGTCGCCCCGTCGTATTGATATCATGGAAGTCCTGCAAAGCGGTACGGTCGAGGCTTTGAAGGAGATAACGGACCGGAAATGGCCCAGGGCTGCGTGGGCGACCACGACTGTCAAGGCCGGACTACCAGCCTTGGCTGATTCCCGGGGGAAGGTCTTCATGGTCGACACGAGGGGAGACAAGAATGGTGCCATGGTGGATCACCTGAGGAGGGTTGCGCCTGGGGCGTCCAGATGGATTGAAGGAGGGCTGTTAACACCTGGGTCGGCGATCAGGGACGTCGCAGGGGTGGCGGTACTGGGAGGTGACGAGGTCAGCGTACCGGGTGATACCTTTGCAATTGTGGCTACCAGTGAGGATCAACATACGGTGGACCACATACTGGATGGGTTGGCGAAGGTGGTTGCGGCCTATGATGGAGACTTTGTTGTGGTGACCCCGTATCAGGGGCTAGGAGAGACGACCAGGAAGGTGGTCGAGTATTGGGCCAGGAGAAATGGGAAAACGGTGGAGCTCTTCGTGCCTGATCTTAAGTTGTTGGGGGGCACCAACATGCCGACTAATGCCACTACGGTCGTTGTAAAGCAGCCGGGGGTGGCATATGCGGACCTGCTGAGGTCGGTGAAGCGGACGGTAGGAGAGGACTTGGCGGAACACATCATGTCCGTGCGAAAAGGGAGGAATGAGTCCCTGGAGGTCAAGCTAACAGAAGGAGAGAAAGTGGCCCCTAACCTTAGGGACAGGCTCACGACGGCAGTACCGGACATCGTTGTCCACGACAGGGGCTCACGGACGAGGTCTTCGCTGGTTCACGTGAAGGACCTGGATCAGACGGTGACTAAGGAAGAGGTCATGACGGCGGTGACAAAGCTGCTGGAGGCTGGGGAAACGGCCGCTGTGATATCGTTAAGGGCGGCGTATGGCAGCACGCAGAATGCGGCCGTTGCACTCTCGGCGAGGGCTGCGCACAGACTGGCGGTGTCAGGTCGTATACTGGTTGGATGGCAGTCCTGCAGGGTGGAGTTGCGGGGCCCCGAACAGACGTGCTACAGGTGTTGGGGTGCGGGGCATACTTCGACAGTCTGCAAAGGCCCGGACAGGTCCAAAAGGTGTTATAATTGCGGTGAGGAGGGGCACAAGAAGATGGAGTGCTCCTCCCCCGCCATGTGCTTAGACTGCGGTAAGGGAGGGCATCGGACGGGTGCCAGGACCTGCACCCACAAATGGTAAGGTTCCTGCAACTCAACGTGAACCGGAGTGCAGCGGCCCAGGACCTTGCCTGGGCTGCAGCGGTTGCAGGAAGTGTCGACTTCGTGCTGGTCGCGGAGCCGAGCCGACGGACAGCCTCCAGCCTGACTTGGGTGAAGGATGAAGATGGAGACTCGGCGGTCGGTCTGGTGACGTCCACTTATGCTACATCTGGGATCAAGAGCGGGAGGGGTTTTGTGGTGGTGGAACTATCGTCCTTCGCCTTCATCTGTGGATACGTGTCTCCGAACTGCGGCATGGAGAGATTTCACGCGTTCCTCCAAGACATCGAGGACTGCATCAGGGGGATCCGAAAACCCGTTGTATTAGCCGGGGACCTGAATGCAGAGTGCCAGGAGCTGGGGGGCATCAGATCTACGGCCCGGGGGTATGAGCTGGCCGCCATGCTGGCGTCTTTGGACATGGTGGTGATTAATACCCCGATGGCTGCCACATTCATCGGCAGAGGCGAGGGCTCGGTGCTGGACGTTACCGCTGTCTCAGAAGAGTTGCTGGGTCGGGTGGTTCACTGGCAGGTGCTGGCTGCGGAATTCGGCAGTGACCACTTGGCCATTGAGTTTGAGCTGGCGGCGATACATGGACCCAGAGAGAGGAACCCCTTCCGCTGGACGCCTACCGACCGTCAAAAGGATGTCATCTCGGATATGGTCTTCGAGAGCATGGGTGACTCGCAGCCTCCCACGCCGGAAGCGCTCATGGCGGCCCTAGTGGATGGATGCCGTCGGGAATTCAGGGGTAATTCCCCTGGCAGAAGGCGTGTATATTGGTGGACGGAACGGGTAGCCTCCCTGAGGAAGGCGGCCCAACGGAAGAGGAGGGCGATGATGAGGGCAAGGAGGACGGACAGAGAGGACGCCGCTGCACTGGCGGAAATGTACAGGCTGGCGAAGAAAAGCCTCAGGGAGGAGATTCGCGGTGCGAAGTTGCAAGCTTGGAAGAGGCTGGTGGAGGACCTGGAGTTCAACCCCTGGGGGAAGGCGTATCAGATCGTGATGGAGAAGTTCGGGAGACGCCTCCCCAGGTTGTCGCGGCGGCAGACTGAAGTGGCTGTCCGCTCCCTCTTCATCTTGGAGGAAGAGGCCAGGGCTGAGATCCCAGGGGGACCGGCAGTCAGGTTTTCCGTGGGCGAGCTGAAGTGGGCGGCTGCGAGGATAAATGAGAAGAAAAGTCCGGGTCCGGACAACGTGCCCGGGTCGGTGATCAAGCGCCTGGTGGCCCGGCATCCTTGGCTCGTGTTGGACGTGCTCAACGCCGCTGTGTCGAACTGCAGCTTCCCCGGCTGCTGGAAGGCTGGCAGGCTGGTCCTGCTTCCGAAAGGCGCGCCGGTGCCAGGGTCGGAAATGGCATACCGTCCAATCTGTCTACTGAACGTCCTTGGGAAGGTGTATGAGACGATGATCGCTGAGCGCATCAAGGGAGAATTGGCGGAGACTGGTGGGCTTGCGGATACCCAATTTGGTTTCAGGAAGGGCAGGTCCGCCGTCGACGCGGTGAATTATGTGGTGCGTTGGGCCCGGGATGCGGCGGCCGGGACGTGGAGGACACGGTTGATCCCGATGGTGATCCTTCTGGACGTCCGTAACGCGTTCAGCAGCGTTCCCTGGAGGGTGGTTCTGGAGGCGCTGGGATCGAGAGGGGTGAGCGCCTACCTCTTGGCCCTCATCAGTAGCTACCTGTGTGACAGGGCCGTGGTTGCTGACACGGAGGATGGCCCTGTCAGCTTCGACATGCATGGGGGGGTACCACAGGGCTCCGTGCTAGGTCCACTTTTGTGGAATTTGGCGTACGACGACCTGCTCCGGGAGGAGTTACCTGGAGGAGCGAGGCTGGTCGCGTACGCAGACGACCTAGCCCTGCTGGTATCGGGACGGACAGAGGATCACGTGGAGAGGACTGCCAACGAGGCTACTTCCCATGTAAGTGAGTGGCTTGGACGCAGAGGACTGCAGTTAGCCCCGGCGAAAACATCTGTGGTGGCCATGGTGGGGAGAAGGAGGCTTCGACGAATGACGGTGTCGGTCGACGGCCACGAGGTGGCAGAATCGAGATCGGTCAAATACCTCGGGGTGTGGCTGGACAGATCGGGTAAGTTCACCACTCACTTGCTACGGACTTCAGAGAAGGCGGAAAAGATCATCACCGACCTGGGAAGGATGCTGTCCGGCAAAGATGGACCGACGGCTGGCAAGAGGCGGCTTCTGCTCTCGGTGGCCACATCTGTGCTGATGTACGCGGTTCCAGTGTGGCACGGGGCTCTTGAGGTGAGGAGGAACGTCGCACGGTTGACGTCGCTGCAACGGCGGGCCAACATCAAGATCTCGTTGGCCTATCGGACGGTCTCGGCGGCTGCGGCGGCGGTAATTGCAGGAGTCCCGCCTATACATCTGCGGGCGCTGGAACTGACCAGGATGAGCGACGGGGTCCCGAAATCTGAGGCCCGGAGGTTGCTCCTGCAGGAGTGGCAGGAAGAGTGGGTGGCGTCGGATCAAGGAGCCTGGACGAGGCGACTGATACCGCACATCGTCCCGTGGGTCCGGCGGGGTTTTGGAGAAGTCAATCACCTCTTGACGCAGTTTCTCTCCGGACACGGGGAGTTTGGAGCATATCTCGCCAGGTTCCGGAGGAGGGATGACCCGACGTGCCTTTACTGCTTGGAGGAGGACACCCCGGAGCATGTTTTCTTCCACTGCCAGAGGTGGGAGGCCATGAGGAGGCTAGCTGGTCTAGCGTGGCTGACCCCGGATAACACGATTGGGTACATGCTGCGGGGTAGACGGCAGTGGGATCAGGTTTCGGGGCTGGTGGCGCAAATTGTGCAGACGAAGGCTAGGGAGGCCGCGGACTGGTTCGGTTGAAGGGTAGTCGGATCAGCCACTTGGGAGTGTATGTGTGTATGTGTTGTAAAGTGTACTGTTGTATATGTGTGATGTTTGTAGTAACAAGAAAACGAAGACGAGAGCGATGGAAAACCGGGGATAAAAAAAAAAAAAAAAAAAAAAAAAAAAAAAAAAAAAAAAAAAAAAAGGGGTTGGCGGAGGCCATCGAATCGTGGTGACGATTAGGGCCAGGCAGGCAGCCTTTTTGCCTAGGACAGTCGGGCTTGCCAGTGCGCAAGAGCTGGTGGGTCGGGCTGCTTCTCATGATGGCACGAAGGACCCTGACGGTATGAGAGGGCGCGCTGCAAGGGGAAGGGCATGTGCAACGCGTGCCCGGACCCTGGTAGGTTAGGGACGGGGTGGGTAGCCTCCCTGCGGAGAGCCACTGGGACCGTCCACAAGCGGATGGTTTGGGTGACTCGAGGAGGCACGGAGGACCCCGATGGGGGCCTGAACAGGCCGAGCTAGGGGTGGAGTCTGCTTCCACGTCACTACGGGTGTAACGTGAGGTAATGCCGCAAGGTGATGCCAGTTACCCCCGGGGTGGTTAAGAATGATAAGAAAAAAAAAAAGGTAAAACACGATTAACTAGTGGCTTGATCTAGTGGTGAACGCGTCTTCCCAAATCAGCTGATCTGGAAGTCGAGAGTTTCAGCGTTCAAGTCCTAGTAAAGTAAGTTATTTTTACACGGATTTGAATACGAGATCGTGGATACCGGTGTTCTTTGGTGGTTGGGTTTCAATTAACCACACATCTCAGGAATGGTCGAACTGAGACTGTACAAGACTGCACTTCATTTACACTCATACATATCATCCTCATTCATCCTCTGCAGTATTATTTGAAAGATAATTACCGGAGGCTAAAACAGTAAAAAAGTTGGTAAAACACGATTACAAGGTAGCGGCTTTTTTCCGTAATTAATTTCATGTAATACTGTTTAAATTTACTTTGTAAAAGGATTTCAAAATTAGGAATAGATTCTCATTTCGATACGTATGATTTTTTTCGTTCTTATTTTATCTATAAAGAACGTTCATTTGATGATTCAAAATTGCTTTCCAGTTACATGTCTAAACGAAAAAAAACATGTTTGTCTTGTGGTTTGAAGTTATTTTTTTATTTACTTGTCGTTATCATTATTTAGTATTGGATTGATACAAAGTTGTATTAATCGCTTGAATTCAAATTACCGATATTCGTGGCGGAGTGGTAGTCTCTCGGTCTTTTCATTCGGAGATCCCTGTCAGGCATGGTATTTTCCATACGCTACAAATTTTTCATTTCGTATTCCCATGCAAAAGCTTCCAGCCTATTTGATGAATTAATCGTAAAACATGAATAAAAAAATTCCTGTATTTCAGACAGCCTTAGGTCATATCAAGTATTAATTATGTAATTTCGTTCCTTTTATTATATAATTATTTTAATTTCTCGCTTATAGCATTTCTTGTGAAAGCGGTTTTTTCTATTTTCGCGTCTTTGTGTTGGCTTACTCATATTTTAAATAAATATTTTTTTCAAAAATAATTATATCCAACTTCAAAACAACGTACATTAATGAATAAATAATTCTTTTCAATTCTTCTTTAAATTTCAACTTTTGGAAGTCGACGTCAGTTTAAGGATTTACAGAAAAGTTGTCGTTTAACCTTTTGTTGTTATTTATTATTGCCGATTTTAAAAGTTGGAATTTTGAAGTTGAATTAAATATTATTAGAGTTTACTAGATTTTTTAAAGATATGTTTTGTTATGTATTTTTACTTATTTCTTCGAAGTAAAGGAAGTATTGTGATCGCGAAAAATTCGGTTTTTAGATTTCAACAGAAATATCCGTTTTGACCATCCCTAAATCCATTTTGACTAGTTTCGGGGTGACGTCTGTACGTACGTACTTAAATATCTCGTGTAACTAAAAAACGATTAGCCGTAGGATTTTGAAATTTTGGATTTAGGACTGTTGTAACATCTAGTTATGCACCTCCCCTTCTGATTGCAATCGACTGGACCAAAAGTGTCCAAAGAAGCCCAAAATCTAAACAGTTTGGGATTTGGACTTTTTCTTAACTACAGTAATAAGCCCTCATCGGGAGCTTTTCATATCTTATCGTAGTGATACTTATTATCATTGGTTCCAGAGTTATAACAAAGTAGAATTTTAATTAATGAAATATTTTGATCTTTCAAGGGGAAGGAACACCGGTTCAAATCCAACTTTATCTCCTTTTTTTAACTTAAATATTTTGATTTATTAACAATTATTAACCTCTGTAAAAACGTGTTTACAATAAATAATAATTCAGTAATAACAATAAAAAAAAAATATCAGACTGTAAATAAATTTAACTTTTACGAACTTTTCATTTAAAAAAAGTGTGTATATGTAATTTAATAGGCGAACAAGGAAGTCATGTGGTGTCCACATCAGTATTTTTATTTATTCTAATTCGCATCGCTTCAAAAAAGTACAGATATCCATACGCAATTTAAATTTTTATTTTTAGAAGGAGGTTATAAATAATGTGATAATGAAAACATTCCTGATTTGAAAATATTGTTTATGATGCTTGTCTTGTGTCATACAAAAAAAATATAATAATAATAATAGTAATTGGCTCTATGATTCATAGTTACGAGTATGATATCGGAAATAATGTTAGCCAGCGCAGCATTATTTAACTACAGTAATTAAGTTTTAAATTAAATTATATTAGGTTACAAACTAATGCACAGAAAATAACGCGCAGTATTATGCATTTAATAATTTTTGTTAAAAATCAAATAATTGTTTTTTTCGATTGCAATGCTTAAAATTTTTTTTTATCCATATCCGACTCCATATTATCATCATCCGTCCTGCAGTTATCCGACATTCTGTTTTAATCCGTTGATCTCGTAAGAAGTCAGTGGCCTACTTTTGAAGGGTATTTTGTCACAATGAAAATTGTCCTTGAAAAATATTTCTTTGTTCGTATTTTATAGTTATACTTTAACGACGGACAATAGAATCTGTCTGACCGAACGTTATGACTGTACAGTAAGTCAGAACGCGAATGACATCGCCTAAGGTAGTGAAATCGGTATGAAATGGTCATTTAGGAAAAAATACTTCTGAAACTCTTTGATAAAAATTGTTTTGTTAATCTGACATTTCTTATTGATTATTTAAAATTAAACCGCTTAAAATTTATTTAAATAAGGTTACAATTAATAGGGTTAATTAGTCAGGGATTGGAAGTCGATTGAGATGTGTTCCTAAGATGTTATTGTAATTGTGAAATTATTGCAGATATGAGAAATATTCGAGAAAGTAACGTCAGAGATTCAAATTTGATAAAAAATATTTTGTTCATTTAATCTTAGTTTTTATATTTTATTTATTTAAATATTGTGTGCAGTTTAAATTTATGCGTTCTAAAATTCCCATGATATTCTGTTATTAAAAAAGAGAAAATCCACTTAATCCAAAATCCACTAAACTCTTTTTTCATCAGTGTATATTTTTTTTATATTGAAATTATTACTGATTTGTTTAATTTGTTGTAATTATGCTGCTTTATTTCTCTACTATCCGACTCTGTTGATACGATAGATTTTCCGGGTTTCGATATGAAATCAAAGCGTCGAAACATTATAAGAATATCCACTCCAATTCAATTATTTGAAAATATATTTCAGTAAATGAGATATCATTTTGAGTAGTTGATATCTTAAGTAGTAGAAATAATCTAATTTTTATTATTGAGATCTTAATATAAAATGGGCCCCGTTTTAAAATTTGCAAAAAAAGGAAGTAAACGTTTTCATTTTTGTTTCTTTATGATGTAGGATTAAACAACTATAACAATTTTTTTTTAGAATATTTCAATCCATTTATAAGATATGAATTTTTTAAATGAAAAACCAAGGATTTTTAGATTTAATTTTATTGAAATTTTTCTTATTTTAATTCCCCAAGCCATTATCTTCAAATTTACTTAAGTTTGTGGTTACGTAAGCTTAATGTTAAATATATTTCTGGTACAAAATATTCAATAGATCGAAGTTACCGAAACGATTTTCTAACAACATTAATCCCTCTTTAAATAAAAATATTTTGCGTCATAAATTTTTATCGTAAAATTTGATTAAAATTGTTTTTTTTTTGGGGGGGGAGGTTGATGGTACAAGTAGTGTCGTCTTTTTTTTCTTTCCCGTCTAGCGCTATATCATTAGAAGGGAAAGTATTGTAATCGGTCCCATTTGGGCATATGCGGTTTTCACCGGGTCTTCACTTTTTCACACCTAAGGAATCCAAAAAAAAATTCCAAAAATGGAATGGAAATTTTCCGGACGTTCGTATGTACGTGTGTATTCGGTGTCGCACTCTAAATTACCTTTAAAACCTAAAATTACCTTTACCTTTATTACCTTTAAATTATCTTCAGAACTACTCGACCGATTTTGACCACACTTGTTCAGATTATTTCTATTTATAGGGCATTGATGCCATTAAATTTTTAACATAAAAGGTTAAGGGGTGAGGCTGTACAGCAAGATCACCCTCAGTATCACGACATTTCGCCTAATTAAGGTTTTATTTTTCTTAGGCATGTTTGTTAAAAATTAAAAAATATTTTCAATAAAAATGTATATCGCATCCTCACCCCCAAAGCTCTAAATAAAATAATGGCTAAGCTGGTATACTGCGTCATTAGTACTCCCTCTCATTACAAGCAGCGCTAGTGTAGCACTGACGTACAGTTCCTATAGTCGTCTGGCTCTCTTTTTTCTGTTTAGCTCCGGAACCATCGTAAAGTATTACTTGGATGAATGAGGATGATATGTATGAATGTAAATGAAGTTTAGTCTTGTACTATCTGTTCATTCATAGAAGAGATATGAAATAAGCAAACTGCGAGTGTGATAGTGCATGTATATACAACACACTATTGTACGCGCCGAGCTGTTGTAACTATCGATGGTTATAAACATAATATCGTTGTTTCTCACCGTCTTTAAAATAATAGTATAATTCTCTTATTTCATACTGGATATTTTTAATTTTCTTTTAATTGTAGTTCTATGTTTGAGTACCTCTTTTTGTACGCGTGACTGTGCGTGTATATATTCGGTTATTGTGTGATTATTGTGCGATTTATTTACTGTGTGATAATTACTGATTGTTGTGAGATTTGATAGTATGATTATCCTGTATGTGTTTGTATTCGAATAGTTTATCTATGGCTGATAATTCAGGAACATCTTTTAAGCACAGAAAAGGGAAACATTTACAAAATGGTGAAAAAAAAAAACTAGTTTTAAAAGTATTCTATCAACTACTGGAGAAACCGCCTGTGTTAGTTAAAAAGGAAGTAGTGAAATTTAACTTCTGAATTAAATGGTGTGTCGGTTAGTAATATTAATAGATTACGGACTGAAATAAATAGGAAAGAAAGGTAGAAACTTCTGTTAAAAATAAAAAAAACCTGAAAAAACTGTGCTAAGAAAATGGGATAATTTTGACAAAAATTTAATAAGATTGACTGTACGTAATTTCCTTTTTAAAATGAAATACCAGCCTTAAAAAAATTGTTGGCTCTGATAAACTGTGACAAGAGTTTACCAAAGATTGGACGCACTAGTTTAAACAAATTACTGTTGTCGATGGATTTTAAATTTATTAAAAGAAATTAAAAAAGTGTAATTGTTGATCGAGAAGAGATCATAATTTGGCGGCGTAATTTTTAAAAAATAGCAACATAGAAAAACGAGTAGAAATTTATTTTATTTGGATGAGACGTGGGTAAATGAAGGCCACACCACTTCAGGAATTTGATGTGATACGATATTTACATCGGTAAAAATAGGATTTCTATCAGGATTAAACAGGGACCTGCAACCTCGAAAAAATAAGGTTAAGCGATTAATTGTGAAACATATTGGCAATGAAAAGTATTTTTTTAAGGGGGGACTATTCGTTTTGAATCCAAGAAATCTGAAGACTACCAGTATGACATGAACGGCGGAGATATTTTTAGGAACTGATTTGAAAAAGTATTATTGTTTTTACCCGAAAATAGCATTTTTGTAATGGACAATGCTCCGTATGGCAGTAAAACTAGAAAATATTCCAAACAGTTCGTGGAGGAAACAAGAAATTGCTTTATGGCTGCAGTCAAAAAATATCCGTTTTGGAGAAAACAGTTCAAAAGCAAAACTCCTTGAACATGCAAAACACAATCGTGACAAATTTAATAAATTTTTAATCGATCGTTTGGCTGAAACGGAAGGCTTACGTACTCATACGGTGTAAAGGCTTCCCCCTTATCACTGTAACCTTAATCCGATTGAGTTAATTTGGAGCCAAATAAAATATTATATTACCCGAAATAATAATACAAATAAAATGAAAGAGCTAAAATCATGCTTAAAAAAAGGCATGAACGAGGTTTTAACTGATAAGTAGAAATTGTACGTGAAGCATGTTACAGAAGAAGCAAAGAAAATGTGGGGCGTAGATAATTTTCTCGATGTTGTGTTTAATGAACCATTAATTAACGTTAGAGATGATTCGTCGTCGACGCCAACTTGTGGAAGTGATGAAGAATCAGTTATAATGAAGGGAATCCAGTGTTTATCAGACAATTACAAAGAATAAGGTAAGCAATTTTCTTAACGTTTCGAAGTGGTAAGATTTTGTTCAAGTTATATATTTTATCTATTCAATCATTTTTAATATTATGGTAGTTACTGTTTGGGATATTAGGTTTAATCGTATTAAAAATTTTGTGAGGAATTAAAACGTTATAAAGTTTAGTTTAAAATTAAGTATTAAATAAATTAAATGTAAACCGAGTATAACATTTTTTGAGAAATTATATAAAATTGCAAGTTTAGTACGCAATAAATTTTAGCCATACTGTTTCACAGCGCTCTGTCGTCTGCAATGTGTTTATGCGATATCTTCATCTTAGAATGAACAAAGAGTACAGCATCAGGTCGACTATTTCTGAGATGTATCGTTAACAGAAACCTAACCACCAAAGAACACCGGTATCCACGATCTGGTACTCAAATCCGTATAAAAGTATAAAACCTTAACTAGAATCTGAACCTTGGAACTCTCGACTTCGAAATCAGCTGATTTGTGATGACGAGTTCACTACTAGACCAACCCGGTGAGTGGGTTGCTGTTGTCTTCTGTGTTGTAACGTCACAGCTGAGCGTTAGAATTAAATAAACGAGTAAATATTTAAAGTGTAAAAAATATTTTAAGTGGCCGCTAGCACCGCCACAATCGCGCGAATGTAATACGGTATTCGCGCTAGCTTTAATAGAATCATTGAATTAAATAAAGAAATAATGTTATATTTAAATAAAATGATAAATATTTAAAATTAAGTTGTGTGTGTAAGCCGTGCATCAGAAAAAAGCCGCGTGACGGGAGGAGAGTCCTATTACTGTGTAGTCAGATTTTTTTATAATCAAACGAAATTAGATCTGTAATTTTAAAAGTAAACAGAGTTGTAAAGCAGCAATATAAGTTTCTTTGTGTTAAGAAAGTTTATTTAATGAATAAAGGAAATAACGTTGAAGCAACCCAACTGTGCTAGATTCATAAGGTGGAAAAACTGGCTAATATTGGCTGCTGTCCATTCTCCAATCATATTAACTTTCGTAATCAGAATGTTTCTTGTACTCTACGCTGTCGTACCTGTGAATTAATTAGTGGTAAGGTTACCGAAGATGAAGGTAGGACAAGAAGCAACAAGATATATTAACGGGTATTTTAAACACCCGTTAAATTTCTATATTTATTATGGTTTTTAAAATCATTTATAATCTGTTGATTGTTTAAATTTATAATAAATATTGATTTCAGCCTAAAATTACGCGATTTCCGTATTTTATTCATGATGTTTTCAGATCCTCCGAATACAAAAAAATTTTTTGTTGTCAAATCGTATTTACATTTACTTGAATTTATTTTTCTTTATATTTCAAAATTGTTCAATTTATAATTATAAAGTTTGGTACGGGAGGTTGAATATCAGGGAAATTGAATCTATGAAAGTTAGAACAAATAAAGACGGGTTGCTACATCTCGCAGAGAGGTTGAGATTAATAAATTTTATTTGCATGCGATTTTTTTAAACTTTTTATTTTCAAAAACAACTCCTCGCACTAAAAATTGAAATTTCATTATTTCTCTTGCATTTGAGTTTTAACCGGGTGGCATGAAGTATATATTTCTCTAAGTATAGTGGACATCAAAGTGGAAACAGTTGTTAGTACTAAATAATAATTCTTAAAACTAGAAATCCGATAATTTTAGATAGATTTCATAACAAAGCTACCTGCTGTAATGGGTACCATGATTCGACTTCCGGAAAATTTCGACATTTCTTCACTTTCACATCCCCCAGACCCCAAAACTACCGTCAGTTCCAACGTTTATATATATATATATATATATATATATATATATATATATATATATATTTCACTATCTTGTGAACACGATAACTGCCGTAATTTTGCGCCAATCACTTTCAAATTGATACGTAAAATATAACGACCCAAAATCTCAATCGAGTTGGTTAACGGCCAAAATCGGACCTTGGGGGTGGAAATGGGGGGCTTTATCATAAAAATAAAATATCGCTATAACTTTTTTATTAAGTAAAATAAAGAATTTGTTTAAAGTTCCTACTATTCTTTGGATAAAGACCTTTCTTTTCGTGTTTAGCCTCCGGTAACTACCGTTTAGATAATTCTTCAGAGGATGAATGAGGATGATATGTATGAGTGTAAATGAAGCGTAGTCTTGTACATTCTCAGTTCTCATTCCTGAGATGTGTGGTTAATTGAAACCCAACCACCAAAGAACACGATCTAGTATTCAAATCCATGTAAAAATAACTGGCTTTACTAGGACTTGAACGCTGTAACTCTCGACTTCCAAATCAGCTGATTTGGGAAGACGCGTTAACCACTAGACCAACCCGGTGGGTTTTGGATAAAGGCCTACATTTTTTTGTTATCAACAACCATTGGTCCAGGTCCATGTGGAAAAAATGGGGTTTCGATGACAAGAAAATCATACCTCCCTTAATAGAAACAGTATCGAATCGGTTTAAAGTAGCCGTTAATCTTCTAATGATTACGCAAAACTTTTTTCTGAAACAATTTTTGATATGACCAACCCTTACGGCAAGGGATGAACAAAATGTTGGTGGAATTGTAAGATGAGACTTGTATGCTAAACATGTGAAACTTTTTTTCACATGCAACCATTGTCATATTTAGTAAATTTGAAGTTTTTCTTAACTTTAAGGTGAAAAATTGTTTTCCTTAACACCGTTGAAATCTACTTCCGTTTCCGACATGCCGAAAGGAATTTTTTTTTTTACATTTTTGTTTCAGTTTTTTAAAACATTTTTTCTCTAAA
Source organism: Lycorma delicatula (assembly GCF_047948215.1). NCBI lineage: Eukaryota > Metazoa > Arthropoda > Insecta > Hemiptera > Fulgoridae > Lycorma > Lycorma delicatula. The sequence goes on from NC_134457.1 coordinate 211,758,960, forward strand.
TGAGCCGTTATCTGGCTAATATTATTTTGAATTTTTTTTCTGAGGGGGTGGGGGTAGTTTATAAAACGTTTTAAAATAACTTTTTTCAAAAAATTAATTTTTAACTCCTAAAGTTACTGTAATCCCAGATTTGTAAATACATTAATAATATTTCAGTACCGACCTGGCTTATTATTTTACCGCCGAGTTGAATTTTTGTTATTTATGGCTTAACATAGTCTAGAAAATTTATTTCTTCGAAATATAAAATAATTAAATAAGAATTTAAAAAAAAATGGTAATTATCAATTTTATCTCTTGGTAAATTAAATATTTTATGTTGTATGAAAATACCGAGGAAGTTTGGCAACATCGTGGACACCTTTTTCCCTGTTAAAAATGAGCGTACAGCTCTTTTGTTATTATAAGTAGTTTATGTTACCTGCTCTATAATTAACAATTTCGTCATTTTATTTTTTCGTTTAAAAAAGTTATTAATTTGCTTCAAAGAAATGATAGTATTTGAGGAAAAGGATATCATCTTATGTTCAACATTTTTTTTTTCTAAAAAAAACAATTAAAAATATACTCTGTAACTAAAGCTTCATTTATTTTAGCGTATTCGTACATAAATGTTTCATGCCCTAGAGCAGTACAAATTTTAATCCAGATATTTCGTGACATAGATTCTTTGCTTGATTAAAGTTTATACGTACGCCGGTATAGCGAGTAGGTTTATCTCGTACCACGAATAACCCCTCACCAACCCTGCTACGTTATTACGGGTTTAACAGGTAGGGTTTTGTTTTAGAACAAAATTACTGTTCTGAAAAATTTATTTAAAAATGAAGAGGAATTTTGAAATGTCCAGTACGTTACGATTAATTTATTTGTTTATATTAACTGTACAACGTTTGGTTTGATCTTAAATCAGTAAGTTGATCTTAAAAATTTTAAGTATTCAAATCTAACGCTATTCCTTTCTCTATTTTCTTAATTATTTATGACCGTTTCGCCACAAAAGTGGCTGTTACATACTTTACAGATTTTAAAAGTAGTTTAAAAAAGATACAAAAAACAAAATGATTATAAAAATCTTTCCCAGTTCTGTGCAAGATTGTTTTTGTTAATTTAATTTGGTTTAATGCTGATAACAAAACGTCCGCAACGTCAACGTTCCAACTTGCAGCATTATAACGTACCACGCTTCTAATTACCTAACTCAAATTTTTAAACCTTAAATTAAGCGTAACTCAATAACGACTCAACCAATCATCGCAAAATTTTCACAACCTTAGATACATTACTACAGCATATCCAAATTTCGTTGAAATTGAACCACAAATTTTTATAAATTATATATATTCAATGAAACTTCAATTTAAGTGAATGGTGTTTTCGAAATTCCCATACCTAAAAACGTAAAAAAATTAATTTGCATCCTCAATCTTCCCATGCGATCGAAAGTAATGTCCTACATTTCTTCGAAAAGTTGGTAACAAAATTCACAACGACATTTTGAATCTCTTCATAATAAATATATTAAACACTTTTTTATTTCGGATTCTTTACTCATAAAATGTTAAATTTCCATTTTTTTTTCTATTTTATCGCTTACTTGATTTTCGTTGAGATTATCCTGTCGAAAAATATTTTGTAAAATTTCTGCACAAAAAAAAATTATTTTTATTATTTGTACAGCTTTGTTAACGTGTAATTTCGTGTTTTATTATCTATTTCACGTTATATTATGCCATATTAAAATTCATTATTGAGAAATTTTAAAACGTGCCAAGATATTTAAATTTTATAGGTTTACGTAAAATCATTTATTTATTCATGATATTCGTCTATTTATTGGCAGATTGAGGCCATCGGATGTGTAACCGAGTGAAAGGGGTTTTTATATTTAAGACATTGTTTGTTTTATTTATTTTATTACGTTAATTTTAATAAATTTATTTTAAAAGAAATTTGAGGAAAAGATCTATTTCTTTTACTAAAAATAACACCGGCTTGGTTAATAATGATAAAAAGAATATTCCTTGTTTAAATTATTAAAAAAAACCTTTAAATTTTCAGTGAATTTATTCTTCAGTTTACCAGGACTTAATGGAAATCGTGAGGAAGTATTTTATGTTGTATGTTGAATAATATTTAATAAACCAGGAATCGAAACCTCGGTTTCCCGTGAAAGACAATAAACTTTAAAGAAGGGAATGACAACGATGTGCAGGATGCTGATTTTTCTAGTACTGGTTGGCTAATAAATAATTTATACGATAATGTATTAACAAGGAATACGTCAAGCTATGTATGTACTTATATATATAAAAGAACATATCCTGACTGACTGACCGACTGATTCATCGGCGCCCAACAAAAACTACTGATTAAACTTATGAAAATTTGTACATATGTTCTTCCTACGCTGTAAGTGCACACTAAGAAAGATTTTTTTTTAAATTTCGATATTAAAAGGTTAAAATGGAATTTGAATTTTTTCGGATACCCGCTGTTCGTTTAAATTTTTCGGTAAGAAATGAAGATATCAACTCAATTTTTGGTGTGTAATGTTCATGAAAATATCTAAAAAAAACAATTTATAGATTTTTCGAAATTCAACCTTGAAAGGAGTGAAGAAAGGTAAAAATATGTCAATAATGTTTGCAAATTTTCCCCATTTCCAACTATATTAAACGAGATATTTGCTAGATTGCGGCTTGCAAATACTCTTCAGATGAATATTTAAAAATCATTTTTATATATATTTTTTTTTAATTTTGATTTTTAAGGGGTGCAACGATTAACAAATCTCGGTAGCTCCACACCAACATAGCTACTGTTACTGTATGTGCAACGCGACTGGCTGCATTTGCTTCCGTTACGTGATTAAAAACCATAAAAGTAAAAAAAAAAAAAAAATGGGATCGAATTACGGTCACTTGCTAGTGATTTTTGTCCGGTAACGATTAGAACCGGGCGTGCCTGAGGCACGCCTCCGCAGCTGGGCCCTCCTGGCGGGCGGCGTCTCGGAGTGGGATTATTAGGTGTCCAATATTGATTACGTCTTGCGTAAAAATATTTTTTTTTTTAATGATGAAAATTGATATAACGGAAGTTAAATAAGAAATTTAACTCTAGAAATTGATAATAACGAATCGGGATTTTCCGCTAGTGATCGGTACATTCCGTTGCCTACTTTTTGGCTATTGTACATTATTTTATGAAGAAAAATAATCACATAAATAAAAAAAATATGTAAAAAAAAATTAAAACACCGTTCTTAAATTAAACGGACTAAAAGGTAAAAAATAATTTTAGGACGGTATCTCAGAATGGATTTGACAAGCTTTAATGATAATATGTAAGAATATGTGAAAGTCATCGCCTCAAATTAAAAATTTGATGTTTTTGCCAATTTTTTCTTATGCGTGTTTGCAACCCACTCCTTAGTCCATTCATCTTACGTATGAAAAAAATGGCTAAAACATTAAATTTTTAATTTGAAGCTATGACTTACACATAATCTTGCATATCACCATCAAAGCTTGTTGTCAAATCCATTCTGAGATACCGTTCTAAAATTATTTTTTACTTTTCAGTGCGTTTAATTTAAGTGGTTTTAAAATTTTTTTTATATATTTTACTTTCTACATTTTAATGGATTTAATATATAAGAATGGTTCTTGAAAAGTGTTTTTTTATATATTATTTTTTTTATTTTCTATTTTTTTAGTCTTTTAAAGTTTACACTTTACAGCTGCGCTAGCGCACAGGTTTGAGCGTATTTAACGAAAGATCGGTTCGGTACGTTTTACGGTGGATGAGTGCAGTCAAAACATACGGCTAAACAATTTAATTTCCAGATAACCAATATCCGGTCGATCAAGAGAGTACCCGATGCATTAAACAGTAAGCGCTCGACTTGCTTCGAACGGCGCCCCGGTGTCACTAGAAAATATTATCATCCGTCGGGTACCACTGGGAGCGGATCGGGTTGTTATTGAGGGGGTTCGAAAATATTTTTTAGAACACTAGGACTGACCGTTTTCGAGATATTTGCGATTTTCATCCGAAAATTTGAATCCGGTTTAAAAGTACTAATTTTTTCTAAAACCTATATATATATATATATATATAGGTTATATATATATATATATATATATATATATATATATATGGTATATCGATATATGATAATATATTAACAAGAATACACCTGACCACTACGAGATATGTACTAACGAATCGGTATTTTCCGCTAGTGATCGTTACATTTCGGTGCTAACCAAAAGGGGACGCACACACTGATTCACATACAAATGTCGTTTCGTAGGGTAGGAGTTTTAAGATGGAAACAGACTCTGTTTTAAAAGTCAAATTCTTAGATCACTCAAAGTTAACTGTTGCTATGAAGAAATTACAATACACTGATAGTTTTTTAAATTGAACAAGCTTTACATTTTAGTTATCATTTTTATTCTCACAAGCATGAGTTTAATAAACGCAGGGCGCAGGGGTCCACTGGGTAGAGCCCCCTGGCTAGGCGGGAAGAGCGAGTTAAGCGAGCCCTGACCTGCTAAACATCCCCTGAACGCGACGGAAAACACAATCAATCATATAACACGGGCGTACCGACGTCAGGTCTGCTAGTATATATAAGTATATATATATAGATATACATACACACACACATAAGTGTTTTGAATCTTGTTTCTTTGGACTTTACTCGAAATTAAATTCTCTACAAATTTTGTTTAAAATTTTAATGAATTTATTTATTACCTATTTAACAAAGTTATTTTAAAATAACATAAAATACACTGCGTAGGATGTTTTTCGATCCCAATTGTTTGTATTTCACTCCAGATGTCTCGAATACTAATAAATATTCATTTCGAGACTTTTTTTTTTTAAATTTTTCAGGTCAGATTTCATATAAAATCATTAAATTTACCCTTAATTTTGGTCCCAAGAATTACAATCTGGCTTAATTTTACTGAATGCGCAAAAATCGAGCGATAAATCTAACCCACCGACCCTCGCTATCGAAGCATTTCCAAACCTATGTTTTTATGAACTTTCTTTACCAGTAGTACATGTCCTGAAAATTTGTTACATTTGTGAAATCCTGTATATGTAAATATTTCATTTTTTTCACTCGTGATCGTCAACCAGGAATTTGAAGAGAATCGTCCATCATAAACTCTTCCATTATAGAACTCTGTACATTATAATAATCTTTTCTTCACGGATAATGCTAGGCTGGCCTGTTCCGGCCTCTTTTTCCTCGGTCGATCTGCATCTCTTCTCCATCTCAGTGCATGATACCAATTCTATAATGACAGACGATGTGAAAATATTCGAAAAAAAATATTCCCTCTTTATATCGTTGATTGTACGATTGATACGGTAGATGAATAAATCTTGATAACTTAATTTCCTACAACGTTTCTTCTCAGCCCTTAAAAAACGTATTTCAGCTGTTTGTATTCGAGACTGGTACTTACTATTGTTACCTATTATACCTCACATTTATATGCTGAAAAAGAGGAACACGCAACACTTTTGAAAATTTTAATCTCGATTATTTTTTGTTTTATTTGTTAAATTTCTATGGATAATCCCACACCAGTTACTAAATTTATTTGAACGTCATGCTTACGGTAAAAGATAAATATTTAAATCGGTTGACCTTACTAGAATTCTATCCAGTAAAAAAATAATTTGGAAAAAAATTAGGTGACGTAAATATCATTCCTCTTAAATTTGTTGATGTAGAATACATATTAATCTTTGTTTGGATAAAAAATAGTTTTTCCAATAAATAATTTGTCGTTTGTAATATTTATTAATGCAATACACTCGTCGTAATAAAGACTTATTTCGTATAAAAAAATATGTATGTTTTAAGGAAACTGCTTTTTCTCTGTAGCGAAATAAGAGTCGATTGATTTTTTTATGATAGAATGCAGCGAAATGAATCCGGATTAATCTTAAAATTAAATTTTTTAGATTCACTGCTATTATTTCTCATCTGTAACGTTTAAAACTAAACACGAAATTCTTTTAAAGCTCACGTATTTAGCTATTCATTTTGAAGCTTTTTTAATTCTTAATTTACTGATTTACAATTTGTTTTACTTCATAACTTTACTGCTGTTATAATAGAAAACTAGTATTTAATTTTTAGACTTTTTTTTATTCATTTTATCTTTTAAACCATATAACATATGGAATTTCAACTTATTAATTTTTTATAAAGAAGAATTATAAATATCCTTCTGAGGATGTATCTTCACTTTATTTTATCATTAAATTGTTCTTAAGTAACGCAATAAAAGTAATTTTTCTAGAATCTAATAATTGTATAAAAGATATTAATTTAAACGTGCGATTTCCGTTCTAGCACATTTTCTTAGAAAATATATATATACATACATACACTTTTTTCTACACTTCTTTTATTTATGTTTAAATATAATATACGTATATAAGTAAAAACGTTTTAGCATTTTAGAGTTTAAGGAATTTCAAGAGTTTTTGAAGTTACTGTTATTTTGGAATAAATCAAAATTTAGAAATTCCATAAGTATGAGCTGGATATTGTAAAATATTGTATAGAAACTGTTAAATATGTATGAGTCGTATACAGAATGTGCGTCGAACTCCATACAGTCCGGTTATGTTAGTGCCTGCAACTTTTAAATATCGTACTAGTTAAATGTTTGTATATCGACTTTAAGCTGAATACAATCCCTTTATGTTAGAAAATTGAGGATGATCTAAATTTTATTTCCCAATATTTTATTTTACTCTTATCACTTTTACTTTTTATTACTGGAATTTTATTTGAAAAACAGATCTTTTTTTCACTGTTATTTAACCTAACATTAATTTAAACCGGATAAGATATGTTTTAGATTATTTTGAGGTTTTAACCGGGTGTAAAATTGAAAAAGGGTACATTAGTTGAGTTTTTCTTCGGTGTGTTTCTTTTATTATTTTTGTAAAGGAAAATTTCTACTACGATATAAAATTCAGTACGTTAAAAATAAAATAATGTGGGACTAAAATAACAATAGTTTCGGTTTTAATAAAAATTTATGTAATTGGTAAAACAAGTTAAGTTTTAAATTCACCGGCAAAGATACAACGCGACTACTAACAAACAAGTTAATCTATTTAAAAATAATTCTATACAATTACTTTTTAGTTTCAAATTCGATTGACTAATTATCACTTTATTATACAAGTTGGTTAACATGCTACATTACTATCATTAAGTTGTTTGTTTTTATAAATGTTACTATGTTGTTTGTTTGTATTACTATGTTACTTTGCATATTATACAGGGTGATCAATTTAAAACTACACCGCTACTTTCTTTGTGAATGTTTACATCAGAATTTGTCGTAGCGGGAATAATTCATTTGAATGAGGGAAATTTATGTAAAGACCGTTAGATTGGATCGTAACGGACTCTGTTACATCTATCGGTACACGGTTAGTCGTTTGAACTGCGTTGTGTCAATATGCGTTCTTATCAATAGAAGAAAGAGTGTTCATTGTCGAACGGTATTTCAGTACGCGTTTTTATATTCAATACGTGAAAGAATTTACTGAAAAATTCAACAAGATGGTACCAACACCTATTGAGAAATCGATAAAAAATTACATGATACGAGTTCTGTTTGTGATAAAATATGAATCAGGAAGAGGATAATTTTAACAGAAGAGGTGATGAATACAATTAAGGAGAAAATGGTTACATCCCCACACAAATCTTGAAATTAAGACAAGAAGTGAATATTTCTTTCGGTTTGGTTCATACAAAGGTCAGGAAAATGTTAAACTTTTACCCATATCGTATTCAAGTTTTCCATGAACTCCTAGAAGCTGATTACCAAAAAAAGGATTTTTTCTGCTATTGTCAGCGATTCTAAAACTTTATCCGTAGTAACATATCAATTTTAGATACACTTTTCTTTTCTGATGTCTTGGTTTCACATTAATGGATATATAAACAGCTAAAACTATCGCGTATGGCATGCAGCTAATCCACTTGTATTTTGTAGAGTCACCTCTTCATGTGCAAAGATTAATTGTGTGGTCCGCTGTGTCAAGTTAGAGAGTAGTTGGATAAATATTTTTTGATCAAACTATAAATTCTGAACGCTATCAAGAGATTACTAAGCAGTTTATCGCGCTGATAGAAGAGGAGAGACATTCTTGGTTACAACAGGATAATAACACCAGCTATACTGCTCACTCTACGACAGAGTTTTTACATGAATTTTTCGGGGATAGGCTGATTTCTAGAGTGTGTGGCCACCACCACCCCCAGAACTCTCCAGTTTGGATTTATTTCTACGGGATTTCAAAAGGAAACGGTTTATCGGTACATAACATTAAATACAAAAAATTACGCCTGGAATGTTAAGAAAAGTATCTAGCTCAACGGTTAAACATGTGAGTAAGTGTCTGGAACAAAACGGTAACCACTTTCACATTTACTGTAGATGAGTTGATATAAAGTCAGCCTAAATGTAACAAATATGAATAAAATTAATTTTATTAAATAATGGTGTACTTTTAAACTGATCATCCTGTATTATTACTTGACGTTTCGAAGAACGGTAGTCGAATCAGCTTTACAGATCAAGAATTAGTTAGATATGTCAACAAAAAAAAAATAGTAAAAAATATCAAACATCTCAATAGTATGAACGAACAGTTTTAAGTTCAACAGTACGCTATACATTCCTAAACCAGCGAAACAAAAATATATTTTACACTTTTCACTTAAATATAAAGTATGTATTTAATTCTTATCAGCTTATTTAAATTGATTAATTATTCTTTACGTTCTCTAAGAACTTTTCAATCTTTTTTTTTTCTCGTTCACTTAACACAACGGTTCTTAACCTTTTTAGCTCCACGATCCCTCCCAAAAAAAAAAATAAATATTTCGTGACCCCACTACCCAAACCCAATGAAACCTAGTTAAAACTATTTAACTGCGGCTCTTTACTAAACGATTTCGATAAAATGGGCAAAAAAAAAAATTCCCTTGCAGAAGTCGCATGTTTATTGCAGGGGAAGTGTTAACTAACCAGGTTACTGGAATTGCGTGATGAATTAATAATATTTTTCCAGGATAAAGCAATATTATTCTCAACGTTTCTTTTTTTTAACAGAATAAGTTTATCTTGCTGTTGACTATTTAGCTAATGTATTTTCGCATTTTTTAAGATTTGAATGTGAATTTACAAGAACGTTATAAAAAACTTTTATTAATGACAGAAATAGTTCATGCTTTCATTAAGAAGCTTTATGATATCTTGATTATTTGCCTTCAAAGAAAATATTTTGATTTGTTTCCACTCGCTTCAGAGAATATTGAGAAAAATTTAGATGAAGAAAATTCACCACAGTTTGGATAGCATAAAGATGTATTTGCGCCAGTTAAAAATTCAGTTGGCGAAGTATTTCCCGGTAATAAAAACATAATGTGGACATCACATGACTTCCATGTAGGCCTATTAAATTTACTTATACACATTTTTTAAAATGTAAAATACATAAAATTTTATTTCATTAATAACTTCTGATATTATTTCATTTTTTTTATTGTTATTAATGAATTATTATTTATCGTAAAAGTTTATACAATCAGAGGTTAATAATTATTAACCTAATATTAATAAATAGTTTAAGTATTAATTAATTAATATTATACTAATATTATAATTAATTATATTAATATTATACTAATACTAATTAATAAAATAAATTTAAATATATTAATAAATATATATATTTAAATTTAAAAAAAGAAGTTAAAAAAAAACGAAAATGAAGTCTGATTCGAACCAATGTGCCTTGCCCTTGTAAGATCCAAATATTTCATTAATTAAAATTTTATTTGGCTATAACTCTGGAACCAATGAAATTAAGTACCGCTTATGATATATAGTTGAAAAGCTCTCAATGAGAGCTTATTACTTCAGTTAAAGTCCAAAATCCAAATTTGTCTGGATTTTGGACATTTTTGGTTCAGTCGATTGCAATCAGATGGGGAGTTGCAAAACTAGATGTTGCAACAGTCCTATATTAAAAAATTCAACATCCTACCAGTAATCGTTTTTGAGTTTTGAGAGATACATATACGAACGAACGTACAGATGTTACGCTGAAACTAGTCAAAATGAATATTTCCGTTGAAATCTGAAAACCGAAATTTTTCGCTATCTCATACTTGCTTTACTTAGAAAAGGAAGTAAAAATTATTTCTCGAAGAGATGGGAAACGTTAAATGATTTAGTAAAAACGTTGTTGCTACTGCAAAGTTACCGGTTGAGATTCTAGACCAGATCATCGAAGTGTCTGCCGATAAAACGTTACAACTACATCCCAACCCCGTAGGGAAAGATAACCTCCTTGTGACGCTTCCGGTCGCCACTCCCGCTCCGTTCCTAGCCCTGACGGGCTTTAACGGGAGTCGTCTTTCGCCCTCTAACTTTTTAAATCTCGTAGTAATAAGCCAGGCCTCGTTGGGATGCCACCGATGTAAATGCCTCAGTAGACATTTACATCGGTGATTTTCAAACTCAGATTTTGCCTTCGCTGTAGGCCTTGTCCGGAAATTTTGAATGTCCTACATCGTTGCCCTCTGAACTAGTTAACCGAGCTCGCGGAAGCACAAACCCCGCGCCTAATTTTTATCGAGTCAATTTCTAGTAAATGTCTCGAAATTCGAGGCAAATTAACAAAACATACCACCAAAAATGTTCGCAACAACGAAATTTAGTCCTAGCCCCATTAGTGAGCTCTACTTCAGCTCATTCCCCTCTTTTTTTTTCTCTTTTTTGTTTAGCCTCCGGTAACTACCGTTTAGATAATGCTTCAGAGGATGAATGAGGATGATATGTATGAGTGTGTATAGTTGTGTACATTCTCAGTTCGACCATTCTGAGATGTGTGATTAATTGAAACCCAACCACCAAAGAACACCGGTATCCACGATCTAGTATTCAAATCCGTGTAAAAATAACTGAATTTACTAGGACTTGAACGCTGGAACTCTCGACTTCCAAATCAGCTGATTTGGGAAGACGCGTTCACCACTAGACCAACCCGGTGGGTTCAGTTCATTCCGCTGACTTTAGTTTAATTTACGGACTCCGGTCTGGTCTACAATGGTGAGGGGGACAGACCACCTTCTCCCACTCAGCTCCATCGCAGAGTCCCGCGTGACATTTACTTTCTTCTTCCATCATCGAGATGCTGCTACATCTCACGGCTGCATGGAATCCATGCCCTACGTTACAGCTACTTCTCAACCCAGTAGGGAAAACACCCGCCTAGTGACGTTCCGGTCGCTAGTTACCCCCCCCCCCCCACACCGTTTCAACTACAATTCACATCAATTCAGAACGTTACAACTACAATTCACATCTGAAGATTTAGATAAGTTTTGGCTTGTTCGTCGAAGTGAACATGGAAATTTAGTCAACAAAAAAAAAATTAAACCCTTCTGCCATGTCTTACCTTTTTCGTCTATAGTTGCGCTAAAATATAAATGTAGGAATCGTCTTTTATCACTTGATAACAATTTGCTTTTGTGTGTTTCTAGCGTAGATCAATGTTTAGAGAAATGAAAAACAAACCCGACCATCTCATTGATTTATTTTATTCACGTGTGTATTTATAAATGTGAGTAAAATAAAAAAAAAAAATAAAAAATAAAAAAAAGAAGTAAAATGATTATATTGATAATTTTCCTGATAAAATTTCATTATTGTTTACGTGTAAAGTTCTAGGCTAATTTTGCAACGCCCCCTTTCGTATCACCACGACCCTCAGGTTGACAAACGCCGATATAAATATATAATTTAAATTATTTTGTTTTGCTGCTCGTGGATGGAAGTAACATATACTTTTAAAACTATTAAAATTCCTTAATCCGTTACATACGTACTTTTTATCGTGCAAATTCCACGTGATCATAAAAAAATCTCCTTACGTTAAAAGTAGGTTAAAAATCGGGTTTCTTGTTTATTTATATATTAACAGCTATAACGTACTTCTAAATATGTTACTTAAGTTAAACCTTTATCCATAAATAATGTTCAGTTACAAATTTAAATTAAAATTATAACTCCACATAAAATTATTTATTAATTTCTAGCGATGAGTTAGATGATTTTAAACTCCGGCTTATTCAATCGTTAACGTAGAGGTAACATTTTTGTTTTTTTTATTACAATATTAGGCGTTCGATATTCATGTTGTATTTCGTAAGATTAACATTAGAAAATTAAAAAAAAAAAAAAAAATACAAAAATTTTGCTGTATATATAATTTTTTTACGGTTAAATCTGTTGTTTTGATGAGTAGGCATGATACTTGTTTTATTATTGTATGTATGTTTTATGAATACAAAATCAAAATATGTTTGTCAAACATTCGGGCTAGAAGTCTTATAATCAAGGTAAAATTATTCGTGTTCCTGAATAACCCAGTTTTCATTCATGGCCAGATATAGAAGTAGTAATAGTATTGTGTCATACTTGTATTTTAAAGGTCATTTTATTATTTGTAAAAGTTCTTTAATTTATTCGTGTTCCAAAGATTTTGTTTTATATTTTTTCATAGTTTGGTTTATTTTAGTTTTTTTTTTTCAAGTGAGAAATATAAAAATTAATAATATTTTATTAAGATATTTAAAAATAAAGAATAATAAAAAATTTTGTGTTAAAAATTTATCATTTTGGTGTGATTTTTTCCAGTTCATTTAGTTCAGACGTGAAAAGATTTATAAAATTAGTTAATACGCTTAATTGTTCTTTATTCATGACCCTAGAAAAGTTTTACATTTTGTTTATAATGTAGATTAATAATAAACATTTTATTTTATGAATTCAGAAAATCAAAATTTTGATTTTATTTTAATGATTAGATTCTAATAATAAATTAGAAATAGATTTATTGTATATGATTTATTCTCGTACATTAAGTTTTTGTCCGCTATTCGTCCTGAGTTATTGGATCTATGTATATTTTAATCGTTGTTTTTGCCCTGTCTACTTTCTTCCAATATCGGGATTATCCAGCTCAGATTACATTAATATTTGGATTAATAACATTTTCCTTCTTGTTAAAATTTTATTTCAAACTTCTCTCTCTTCCATAGTACGTAAAATCTCATTATTTTGTTCTCTGTTAATCTACTTAACTTTCAAAATTCTCTACAATCATGTTTCATAGGCTTCATTTGTATTCTTTTTGTCTTCCTTTTTACGGTATATCGCTCCATAAAGCATACTCTATACAAATATGTTATGAAATTGTTCTTTATTCCTAAATTCATGTTTTTGCCTACAAATAGATTTTCTAATGCTTATAAAGGTCCAATGGTCGGTTTTAATATGATTTTGGTAACAATTTCGTACTTTATCTATCCTTGTAATTTTATTACCTAAATAAAAAAAAACCAATTTTGTGTATATTTTTATCCTTACGATATGTATATAATTCATCATTACCTTCCTTTATTGTATTTATTATATTTTTTTACTCTTTTATACTTTTTCATATTGAATTTCTTCCATATCTGTGTATCCATAACATTTATTACTATTAAATTATTCTATTTCCAATTAAAATAGTAATATTCTATACATATAGAAATATAGTATATTTCTATGAATTTTTTGTGTTAATAAGGATGTGAACTCTCTCTCTCTCTCTCTCTCTATATATATATATATATATATATATATATATATATATAAAGTGATGACTTTCTTCTTAAGGATTCCCACAGGTTTTTTTTTTATCTTAGTATACAAATGCTGAAGCACTTCCTTTTGTTATCCGTAAAATAAACCATTCTTTAAGTACCTACCTAGCCGTTTCGCAACTGATCTTTATAAATGCAGAATTGAAAATAGGAGTAATTATTTTTGTTTTTTTCATAAACCAACAATGCAGTACCTACTGCATTGTATTGGAGGTATCATAAATACCTATTTATGATGATCCTTATCCAATTTAGTGTTTTCGTCATTTTTATGACACCTTAATCTTATACCAGAATATTATATATATATATATATATATATAATATTCTGGTTTTATATATATATGTAACTATGGTTTTGTGTGTGTGTGTGTGTGTGTGTGTGTGTGTGTGTGTGTGTGTGTGTGTGTAATAATATTCTGGTTAGATACGAAGGGCTCGCTTCACTTGCCCTCCCGTCTAACCAGACGGCTCTGCACTCTGGACCCCTCTGTATTCATTAAACTCATTCTTGTGAGAACAATAATAATAACAAATAAAAATTAAAACCTGTTCAGTGTATAAAAATTATCAGTGTATTTTAATCTCCTACACAGCGACAGTTTGGTCAGTACAGGACTTAACTTTGAGTGATTTAAGAACGTGGGTTTCAAAACAGTTTACCTCCATCTTAAAAATTTTGGTTATAATTGTATACTCGTATTTCGTTCGGTTAAAAATGTATTTTGCCCGGTTCTTATCGTTATCAGATAAACATAATTCGGAAGTGACCGTACTTAGTTTCTCTTTTTTTTTTAAATTGCTCTTATGTTTTTTAGTCTAGTAACGGAGGTGGATGCAGTGAGTCGCGTCGTACATACAATACCAGTGGCTGTGTTAGTTGAGCCGCCGCACTGTTCACCGTCGCATCAAATAAAAAATCGAAATTAAATTTAAAAAACCGAAAATGGTTATACAATATTTATGTGAAGAGTATTTGTAAGACGCTATCCAGTAAATATTTTGTTTAGTATAGTCGGAAATGGGGAAAATATGCAAGGATCGTTCAAATTTTTTTATCTTTCTTCACCCCTTTCAAGGTTGAATTTCGAAAAATCTAGAAATCGGTTTTTAAATATTTACATGAAAATTACACACACCAAAAATCAAGTTGATATCTTCATTTCTTACTGAGAAATTAAAATATGTATATATATATATATATATATATATATATATATAGCCGGGTTTCTAAAAAAATTCAAAATCCATTTTAACTCTTTAAAATCGGAATTTCAATAAATGTAGAGAATAGTTTTTAGATATTCACTTGAAGTTTTGACTCACCAAAACTCATGCTGATATATTCATTGTTACCGAGAAATTAAAAAAAAGTAGTAAATTTCATTTTTACTCTGTTTTAATCCATTAACCGAGAATTTCAAAACATCCTTTCTTAGTGTCTACTTCATCGTAAGAAGAATATGTACACAAATTTTCATCAATTTATTATCTCCATTAAGTTTTGTTCGGTGTTGATAAATTAGTCGGTCATCACATTTTCTCTTATACTCGTATATATATAAAAGAAAATAATACATTTTCTTTTGTATATATATATATATATATATATATATATAATATATTGAATCATATTTTACTTATTAAGAGTTATTAAATATTTTGAAATACAGTATCAATAAGATTAACGGTGGCAACTTACATTATTAACTTGTAAAGATGGTCATTTTTATACACAATCGAAAACAACGAAGTAATCTGCTAGTCCGTATTTGATATGGTTGGATGTAGTTTAAAATCATTTTTCTTAGTTTACATTAATATTTTGTCTATTGTTTCAACTTTGATTTAAAACAGGGTTTAAGTAAGTACTCGTATATGAATACAAATTTTTAAATTGATATAAAAACGATAAATTCAGCAATATTTATTACTTTCTGTATTTCTACTTAATTAAAATTTCTTATATTTATAATATTACGTCTGAAATATAAAATGCGAAGAGCAAAAGGTTAAGAAATTCTTCGAACTAAGACTAACAAACAGGAAACTTAAAAAACCACTTTCGTGAATATTTACAAGCATGTAACTATAATAAACAAAAATATAATGGATAAAACTATAATCATTCTCAAATTAATAATGGATGTACAGAAAATGAAACGAAGGCAACTAGTAGTATAATTCATAGATTTCCAAAAAGCCTACGACAGTATTCATAGACCGTCAATGGTGATAATGCTAAGAAACCTAGGATTACACCCGAAACTAGTAAAAATGATAGAACTAACGTTAACCGACACATACTCCAAAATAAAATTCAGAGGAGAAATATCAGAACCATTCCTAATCAAAACAGGTTTAAGACAAGGAGATGAACTATCCCCACTGCTCTTCAACGGCGCCCTAGAATATGTAATGAGAGAGTGGTACAATAAAAGACCCACCACACCTAACAATTGAAGCAAGGAAACATGTAAACCGTATCAAAGTAAACTGTCTAGAATTTGCAGATGACCTAGCGTTTCTAGCCGATAACATCGCAGAAGCTAGAATCCAAGTAACTTCATTGGAAGAACTAGCAGGAAAACTAGGCCTAAGAATATCATATGAAAAGACTAGAATAAATCCCCTGGTATTGAACCACGTAATCATAAACGGACATAAAGTCGAGCTAGTTGAACGGTTTTAATATTTAGGAGAAAATATCACACATGACTTCAAAGAAAATATGAACTGGAAAGAAAGATCACAAAAGCTCAATTATGCACAAAACACCAAAACAATATATAATAAAAGATGCATCTCAATAAATACCAAACTCAGACATTACAAAACTGTAATCAGACCTATAATATCATATGGAAGCGAAACTCTCTCCAAACTAAAGTCCAACATTTCCTACTCAGCAGAGATGCGAGAATACAAAGAAGAATTCTAAGAACATGGATAAATAAAACACGACTTACTGATGGGGGAGAATGGCGACTCATACCAAACCAAGAGGTACATAAAGACGTAGAACCGGTTCTAAACTTCTTTAGAAAGAAAAGAATCTCCTTTGGACACATAATAAAAACGGAACCGAACAGGCTCGTCAGGAAACTGGTCGAGAAATACTGGAAAATTTCCAAAACACCGACCTGGATAACCGAAATTAAACAAGATATGCAAGAACTAGAAATCACGATAGACGATTTACGAAACAAAACCGACAATATAAAATTACTAAAAGAAGCAAACTGCAGATTTAAAATTAAAGAAAAGAAAACAACAACGAGGGTTTGTTCAGAAGAACTCAAAAAAGCACGATCTGACAGAATGAAGAAGTATTGGCAAGCAATCAAGAAAAAAAAGAAAAAGAAAAGACGAATCACCGTTGACTAAAGTGGTCCATTTGTGACCTCAAAATCCTAAAAAAAAAAAAAAAAAAACAAAAAAAAATACAGTTCCCCTGGACATATTTGAGAAAATATCACGTGTTTCTTATCTAGAAAACTTGTCAATTTTACAAATCAGTAACAAATTTAGATATTGCTCATTAAAAACTAAAACAATATACGCAATAAAAAATTCCAGAGATTGTGTCGTTAATTACCGTGTAAAATTTGAACGCGGTGATTGGTGTTGGGAAATAATTTAATTTAAATTATTCAAAAAAGTATTATTTCTACTTTAAATATTTCCAAAACAATATTTTAGTTATTTACAAGTAGATTATAGGTGTAACAGAATAATTAATTTCATTTTAATGATTTAGATATAGATAACACATACATACATTTATTTCTACAATTTTTAATAATATCCCATTCTAAAGAAGCAAAAGTTGTAAAAATACTAACGGAGATTATTAAAAAAAAAACTCTGTAAGAAATTTTTTTATTAATTTTAATAATGTAATTACTTACTGTTATGAATAAAATATTTATATAAATTCTTTCTGGATTATAGCTTACCTTCCCTTAATTTTTTCTTTTTATATCTATTAAAGTCTTCTAAAACTTATAAATAACACTTTTCATTATATTTCAAAGCTATATATCTTTCTTAAACATTCTGTTTTATTTCACTCGATCAAATGATTTTTTTTTAAAGGTCTACAAATTCTACGTAGAATAATAAAATAAATTTTATTTTTATTCTCCTTGCTTTCTGAAGTTTATTTAACGGTTAAGATCGCTTTACGGGTTCTTGTAACTTTGTGATCTCTTATTGTTTTTTTATATAGCAGGAAATATTTGTTCTGTAGAACAAATTATGGAAAAAATAACCATACTAAGAAATAAAACCTTTCGCTAAATTATTAAAAGTTAATAATTTTGAAATATATGTTAAACTTCTAGTCCCCTTTCGCTTATCGAAGTTTATTTTATATGATAACTGTTAGCTTCGTTTTATTTCCTTGTACGAAGTAAAGGAAGTATTGCGATCGGGAAAAATTTCAGTTTTCAGATTTCAACGAAAATATCCATTATGATCATTCCTGAAACCATTTTCACTAGTGTCGTCGTGACGTCTGTAGGTAGGTATGTATCTTGCATAACTCAAAAACGATTAGCCATAGGATGTTGAAATTTTGGATTTAGGATTGTTGTAACATCTAGTTATGCACCTCTCCTTTTGATTGCAATAGATTTGACCAAAAGGGTCCAAAAAAGCCAAAATACAAAAATTTGGATTTTGGAATTTTTCGTAACTACAGTAGTAAGCCCTCTTTGAGAGCTTTTTAACGATATTTCATAAGCGGTACTTATTTTCATTGTCCCAGAGGTTTAGCCAAATAAAATTTTAATTAATGAAATAATTGGATCTTACAAAGGAAAGGCCATCAGTTCAAATCCGAATTCTCCTTTTTTTAACTTTTTTTTTTAATTTAAATATATTGATTTATTAATAATTATTAACCTCCGATTGTAAAAACGTTTTTACAATAAATAATAATTCAATAAAAAAAAAAAAAAGTATGAAAAAAATCAGAAGTTATTAGCGAAATAAAAATTCATATAGTTTTAAAAATGTGTATATATAATAGGCATTCAAGGAAGTCACGTGATGTCCATACCAGATTTGCTGAAACATCTAATTATTTATTATTAATTGATAATTATAATTTAGAATTGTATTAAAATTTTACGTACTTTTCATGTTAAAAAAAATGTGTATATAATTTAATAGGCGTTCAAGGAAGTCATGTGGTGTGTATATCAGATGTTTTTAAGATAACTCGTTATTCTGATATAAAGAAATTGATTTGCAAATATTATGTACTGGGCACGAGTTCATCTTGGTATAGTGCATAGAATGAAAATAAAAGCTTGTGTTAGAGAAGGTCGAGACTGCATTATTATCTAACCTGAAAACATTTACACCCATCTAATAGGACAGTAATAATCGTTGTACTTCTATTTATGCGCGTTTAATTTATTACCGTTTTCATGTTTTATTAGTTATAATTCATTGTTACTTAATTAGTATTAATAGTTAAATACATAAAGATTGCAAAAACAAAATTTTAATTTAGGTGTGTTTTTAAACTAAAAAAAATTTAACTAGTGCTTGATTGTATATTGTATCCGTAATTACACTAAATTAGATGTACAATTCGTTTTTTATACAATATTTAGAATTTTTTATTATTCAAAATTTCCAAATTCTTCTTTTAGTAAGATTATTTTGATTGTTGTCTGTACTATTATTGTTAACGCTTACTTCAAGTTTGTATTATACGTCCAGTTCCTCCACAAGTTTACCATCTTCTCTGTCTTCAACGGAATAGTCACTTTCACTACCACTGTCTAGATGTATGATAAATTTATCCGATATTTTGTGACTAGCAGTTCTATCTTCTTATATTCTGTTTGAGCTTTTTTTTTACATGTTCGCAGTATGGTTTCCAGTCATCCTTATTTATTTCATTAATTTTTTCCACTACTAATTTTTTAATATCTGACATTAAAAATGTTGTGTTATAATTATTTATCTTTTTTCGGAGCCGAATATACCATCTCAGTCGGATTAAGTAAGGTGGAAGTCTAATAACGTGAGGCCCGTGTTTTTTTTAATACGAGGTGTGTTAGAAAAGTAACGACACTGACTTTTTACTTACCAAAGTTTTTATTTTTTTTCAAACAGCAATATTATCCCCTTTGGCAGCTATACACCAGCGGAGTTGTTCCTTCTTCTGATAGCAGCGCTGGAAGGCTTCAAGTAGTAGGGCTTTTAACTTGTCGGTCACAGTCTTTTGAATTTTCTCTAGAGTTCCAAAATGACGTCCTTTTAAGACACGTTTCAATTTCGGGAAAAGGAAAAAGCCACAAGGACTGAAATCAGATGAATAGGGTGGTTGAGGAACCTTAGGAATGCGTTTTGAGGTAAAAAATTCCCTGATGGAAATGGCCGTGTGACACTGGGCATTGTCATGATGAAGCATCCACTTGTATGCAATATCTGGTCTTACGCCAATCACTCTTTTCCTGAGCCTTTCAAGGACCCCTTTGTAAAACACTTGGTTGACAGTTTGTCCTGAAGGAACAAATTCTTTATGCATGATACCCCTTCTGTCAAAAAAGCAAATCAGCATGTTTTGATCTTTGATTTGTTCATTCGACATTTTTTCGGTCGAGGAGATGACGGAGAGTGCAACTCTTCGGTTTGACGGTTTGTTTCAGGATCGTACTCAAATATCCAGGATTCATCACCTTTGATCACGATTGAAGAATTCTTGGTCATTGTCAGTCCTCTCAAGAAGATCAACGCACACGTTTCTTCGACTGTCCTTCTGTTCCGTTGTGAGGATTTTCGGCAACAATTTCGTACAAAACTTTCGCATGTCCAAATCGTTTATCAAAATTTGATGTACGGTGAAAATGTTTAAATTTAACTGTTCATTCATCATCCTTATTGTTAAACGACGGTCTGATCTCACAAGAACCTTCACACGTTCAACGTTTTGTCAGATTTTGAAGTTGAAGTTCTCCCTGAGCGAGGTTGATCTTCAACGTGATCTCGGCCTTCCAAAAATGATTTTTGGCAGCGGAAAACTTGTAAATTTTATAAGCAATGTTCCCCATAGTCCTGTTCAACTTTTCAAAGGTCACACTCGCGGATTCCCAAAGTTTAACATAAAACTTGATTGCACAACGTCGCTCTAAATTCCGATGCTCCATTTTCCTAACGAACAACAAAAACACAACTTCTTGGCGCTGTCAAAAAGAATGTGTTAGCTGAACGGAGTTGAAACTTGTACTGAGCATGTGGAAGGGATGAACAAATCGGTCTAGCACAGACCGGTAGACACAGCCTTGCCAGATCGCTCGTAGTGTTACCAATCTCATTCCTTTTCTCACACACCTCGTTGTTCATCAAAATGGTACATTATTTTTAAATATTTTTGTGATTTAATTATCTTATTCAATTATGGTTTTAACATTCATTTATTAAAGGGACTATTAGTTTTTTCTAATCAAACAATGTCGGTTTTTCTATCAATTAAATTCG
Organism: Lycorma delicatula; assembly: GCF_047948215.1. NCBI lineage: Eukaryota > Metazoa > Arthropoda > Insecta > Hemiptera > Fulgoridae > Lycorma > Lycorma delicatula. Next base: position 211,780,249 of record NC_134457.1, read on the forward strand.
GAGGCTTCTGTAGAGATGATTTGTAGTATGACGCATTATAGATCACAATCACTGATTTGGGGGGAAGGCCAGGAATTAATTTTTCAGATATCCACTTCATGAAACTGTTGTTGACGCTCTCCTGATAGTCACCGCTTTTTGAATTCGTTTTCCAAGTTAGCATCGCATTTGGAATAAACCCTATTTCTCTTGCAGCGTGGATTATGGTTAACCGATCGCCTTTATTAATCGGGCCTTTTACTCCTGCACCATTGTCATCCGACCACGATTTTGTCGTCGAATGGGACGTTAAAATAAACAATCGAAAAATGTTCTTTTCTGCAATCGGTCTTTTAAATATTTATGGTTTTCCACCAAGATGTCTTCTCAATCAATAGTTGCCTATTATTGACGGTTTTACATCTGTTAAACCCTAACTCTTTCGGTATAGCTGATAGTGTAATTATAGAACCTTTAAATTGAATACTCTTCAAATTCTTCACGTAATTTATTTAATTTAGGCGGTTCGTAATTTTTTGCGTGAAACTCGTTAACTGTTCTTACAACACCTTGATCAAAACTGTATAATTTACTGGTTTGAACGATGTTTATACTTTTTTCGTACGCTGAATTTGCTCGACTGCGATATAGATTTAAGAATATCCGGCTTTACTTTCACAGTTTTTGAACTTGTGATCTTAAAATTCCACAAGTTGCAGCTGCAGTCCTTTAATTATTAGTTTCCTACGAGGCTACCATATATTGGGAAAGGCTTTCCCAATCGATTTAGTAGTGAAAGTTCGGTTAGTCATGTGTAGATTGCTTAGAGGCCGGGAGGCCGAGGTATTTGGGATGCGGTTTCGGGCCGGGCCAGTACCGGAAAGGAACGCGGATCACAATGCACTGGATCTAAATTTTGTTCAGTTGCCCATCTCCCGTCTGCGGAAGAGGCTGCAGAGCCTCGCGATGGAAGCATGGCAGCTAAAATATGACACCACGACTAAGGGAAGATCTCTATACAAGTTTATACCGGATCTGGGGGGATGGTATGCCTCGAGTTCGTTTTTAAGGGCAACGGGTGCCCAGGTGTTCACCAACCACGTTAATTTGAACCAGTATCTCTTTCGGTTCCGCCTGGCAGCTGATGAGCTGTGCGTCTGCGGGGAGGTACAGTCAAATGAACACCTAATGTTTGACTGCCCTGCTCTTTGGGGGGGGGGGGGCAGAATTCAGGCCAATATGGAACTTAGAGGTCAAGGGGAAAATTGGCCACTCACAAGCGACGAGTCAAGCGGTCGGCATTGTCGGACAGTGTGGGGGTTCCTTGATGCGGTTGCGTTGTTCAACTGACATCAATAGTTTACTTAAGGGAAAGACTCCTACCGCACTATGGGAAGTTAACCTAGAGATATATATGGTTGACCACCAGCCAATTAAGGCTCCAAGCGCTTTAATATGATGGACAGGTACTTGCTGGCATTCAGCAACCTAGGCGTGACAGCGAATTGCTATATTTTGCTATATTTAGGACACTGGTGGCTAAACTTTTTCGAAGTTCAGTAGCCGTTTTTGGCACAGACATTCGGTCTTATGCTTTAGGGCGACCAAATGGGGTGCTGGCGGGAAAAATGCTAAGCAAACCAAAGCTGCACCTCCAGTGATTCTTTTTTCACATTTTTGAATGCTTATTAAATGTTTGTAATTTTCTAATTTTTCTAACCTTATAGCTTCTTTCTTCATAAAATTGTATACATTATTAACTATTTCACGAGCTTGACTACCGAGCTCTTTATTCTCTTCATAAACAACGCATACAATAAATATTATCTTATATTTGTTCGTAAAGTGGTCATTCATTTTATACTCACTTGATGGAGGGAGTATAATAATCTATTAATACAAGTATAAACTATTCTTTTTTTGTACTGTTTTCAGTAAGAAATATTTATAAGTACGTTAAATATTTTTAAAGAAATTATTGTTTGAAATTAAACATAATAATGGATAGAATTTTTGCTATTTATGAAATTAGTTTAACTCACCGTATTGTAGAATACTCTGTTTCTGAAAGCCTATTGTTACTAGAAAAGAGTGTATATTATTAAATACCCTGCTCAGCGACTGTCTGCCTTGTGTAAGCAAGGTTTTATTTTCATCCTACGCACTGTACAACTTTACACCGTAAGATGATTTATGATAATGGACAACGTCTTACATTTTAGTTTATATGAAATTTTTCACTTGTAATAAGAGAAATGTAAGTTTATTATACCATTAAAATTAAAATGACATCTTAGAGCAGATTGCTTGTGATGTGATTTAAGTGTTCTATTACAAAAATATGTTCGTTTTGTGTTGTAGTTCAGTAGGTTAGGTTTATATTATTTTTTAATGTATATATTTTAGTAAGTTTACTAAAAATTTTATCAAAGCAATTTTTTTAATCTTTATTCAAATTTATAATTAACTTTATAATTACAGTTTTTTAAATTAGTTTTTTTTTTCAGAGACAATTTGTTATCTTTGTTTATATTTAACGATGAAAAAACTTGCTGTATATAATCAAAGCATTCTAAAATGTTCACTAAGTTATCGCCAGGAGCGCTTGTTACACCATTAGTAAATCTATTAATAATAAATTTACCCGTCACATTTAAAGATAATTTTCAGTTATTAGTTGTACCTTACATTACTTTCAAGTTTCATTATTTTCTAAATTTATTTATTTAATGTAAATTGTGCAATTGTTGAAATTATTTTTATTGCGCAATTATCAACGATAAAATAAATAAATAAATTGTAAAAATCGAATAATCCAAGTTAGTTGTTTTTAACAGTATATTTCGTTAATTTTTTCTACTGAATTTAATAAATTGATCTCTGCAGAAAAAGTAAATTAATGAAGTGAAAATTAAAATATATTAAAAACGAATTGTCTGTCGTAATTGATGATGGTTTAATTAGTATAAATAATAAAAATTAGGAATATCGTAAATATTGCTTCCTGAGACAATGGATAGTATTAAATGAATAATAACTGTCGGGATGATTCTTGGAACATATCCCCATGATTTTTTTTTTTAAATGAATTAATTTTTTTTAATTTTAGAAGTGTGAAAATGCACAAAAAATTTAATATTTAGTAAGTGATAAGTATAAAAACCCACCGGGTTGGTATAGTGGTGAACGCGTCTTCGGAAATCAGGTGATTTTGAAGTCGAGAGTTCCAACGTTCAAATCCTAATAAAGGCAGTTACACTTTAATACGGATTTGAATACTAGACCGTAGATACCGTTATTTCTTGGCGGTTGGGTTTCAGTTAACCACACATCTCAGAAATGGTCGACCTGAGACTGTACAAGATTACACTTCACTTATATATCATCCTTCGAAGTAATACCTGACGATGATTCCCGAAGGCTAAACATGAAAAAAAAGAAGTGATAAGTATAAAGAGCCCACAGGAGGCGTTGACTCGGTCAGTAACGAATAACAGTCAATATTTTCCCAACAGTTATTCTGACTTCTATTTAGTGGTAGCCAAAAATTTTTTAAATATGGGTAACGCTTTTGGTTTTAACCACAACATAAACTCACAATTAGACTAAATGCCAAAAGTTGGAGGTAAAATAATATATTTCTTTGCTGGATCAGTTAACTTAAGTATACTCGTATATATGCGAGATGCGAGTGTGAACGAGAAAGAATTGTTATATTTAAATTATATGATATTATAATATTAATTTACGATCTGAAATTTTATTAAAGCTCTATTCACGTTTATTAATACGTTTATAAACTTGTAATATTTATCGTGGCATACATTTTTATCACAATGTATGAAATATCTATTGTATAAATTATATTTATTTATTTTATATGTTCCCTATATTTACTTTAGTTTCTTATTTTTATGCGTTTCGCAGGATATTTTTTAAGTATTTTTTTTACGTGAATATTGAACTTTTACCACATTTAAAAACTTTATTAAAAATTAAAAGAATTTGGATTTTGAACTTTTTCTTAACTGCAGTAATAAGCCATCATTGAGAGCTTTTCAACGATATAAATAAGTTGTACTAATTTTCATTGGATCCAGAGATATAGCCATGAAATCTTTTAATTATTGAAATATTTGGATGTTACAAGGGAAAGGCACTTGGTTCGAATTCATCTTCTTTTTCTTTTTTTTAACTGTTTCTTTTAATTTAAATATATTCAATTAAAATTTTTTGGATTTTGGACACTTTTGGTTCAGTCGTTTGGAATCAAGAGAAAATATGCACAACTAGATGTTACAACAGTCCTAAATCCAAAATGTCAACATCTTACGTACGGCTAATCGTTTTTGATTTATGCGAGATTCGTACGTACTGACGTCACGCCGAAACTACGAGTTGTCAAAATGGATTCAGGGATGGTCAAAATGAATATTTACGTTGAAATCTGAAAACCGAAATTTTTTGCGGTTACTTCTTTTACTTCGTACAAGGAAGTAATTAAAGATCTGTTGCACTTAAATTCTACTGATCTCGTAGATAGAATAGATTAAAGCTGAAGTTTTACGTTCTCTATGGTTTTTGTTAGCAAAAGTTGTCTTTGTATTGAGAGAGAATTATTACTTCTTGACTTTTTGGTATAATTAAGTTGATTTAGGCTACGTGAGAATTAGTTTAAGTGAGAGGAATATTTAATGCATACATTTATAATTAATTTGTACTAATTATAATACAATAATACCACATGTGATACTGTAATTAATTATATTGTAATACTGTATAAATTTATAGATTAATTGCAATATACACACACACACACACACACACACACACACACACACACACACACACACACACACACACACACACACACATACACACACACACACACACACACACACACACGAGTATATACCGGATTTTAACAAAGTGGAACAACCTTTAAATAACTGTGTTAATAGTGAGGTATTAACAAATTATGCAAATTCAGCAAATCCCTGCTACCTCAAAACGATGTATTTTTTCAGTTTGAGACCACTACTCAGGGTGTACTGTAGGCACTCTAGTAGCTATGAAAAATGTTAAAAGGTTGCAATTTTGCTTAGGGTTATTGCTGCCCAATATTTTTTATATCAGAATTTTTTGAAAATGCTCTTAAAATAATGTGTCGCAACTCGTCCTTTCCATTTAAAATTTTTATAACTTCCCCCCTCCACAAAAATGATTGAGCGTATTGGTCCCATACAAATAATTGATATATTCGAAGTAAGGCCATTTATTAAATTAAATTTTTCTATTTTACATAGTTGAAAAGTTATTTAAAAACTACTATTCATATTTAACACCAGGTGTACTAAGTTTTGATCCTAGATTCTTTAATAATCGCTTATAGTTCCGTATTTTCTGCTTAAAATAGCTGTTGAAGAACAAACGTAAATATAGAACTTATTTCGTAAGTGCTGAGCAATTAAATGCTTTTTAACGACTTTTTGTGGAAAAGTACGGTAATACTTTCGGTCGCTCGATGGGATTGGGAGTGAAATTGAATTTTCTCAACGTTTTGAGTTACGAGGAATACGAAAATACCATTCACTTAAAGTGTAATTTCCATTTATATTATAAACCTATGTATAATATTTGTGGCTCGAAAATCTCCAAAAATACAAGTTCAGTTTCATTGAAATTTAGATATGCCGTTAAGAGAAAACTGTAATTACATTACCAAAAAATTAAATCTTAATAAGAAAAGACAAATTATCAGAGAAAGTTTTGCAATTCTTTGACATATTTTTACTTCCTTGTACGAAGTAAATGAAGTACTGTGATCTCAAAAAATTTCTGTTTTCAGTTTCAACGAAAGTATCTATTTTGACCATTCCTGAATCCATTTTGACTAGTTTCGGCGTGACGAAACTAGTCAAAATGTACGTATCTCACGTACTTCAAAAACTATTAGCCGTAGGATGTTTACATTTTGGATTCAGGACTGTTAAAACGTTAGTCCCGCTCCTCCCCTTTTGATTGCAATCAACTGAACAAAAAGTGTCCAAAAAAGGCCAAAATCAAAAAAATTGGTTTTTGGACTTTTTCTTAACTGTAGTAATAAGCTGTTATTGAGAGCTTTTCAACGATGTATCATATGTGGCATTTATTTTCATTGGTTCTACAGTTATAGCCAAATAAAATTTTAATTAATGAAATATTTGGATCGTACAAGGAGAAGACACATCGGTTCGAATCCTATTTCATCTTTTTTTTTTTAACTTTTTTTTTAATTTAAATATATTGATTTAAATAATTATTAATCTTTGATCGTAAATAAATAATAATTGAATAATGACAATAAAAAAGTATGAAAAAATATCAGAAGTTATTAATGAAATAAATTTTTTTTGCATTTTTTATTTTTAAAAAAAATGTGTATTTGTAATTTAATAGGCGTACAAGGAAGTCATGAAGTGTCCACATCAGATTTTTTAATATTATTTTCCGTTGGTATTTATAATCGATATTTTTTTTATAAACAAAAAACCGCATGTAAAATTTCAGGAACTTCAAATCCTTCGAAATTTAATATATTCCCTTAATATCTTTTCATCCTATTTATAGGATGAAAAAAAATGTTACGTATGTTCCTTTAATAAATAATAAAATTATTAAATAAAAATCGTTGTAAAACATACGAATGCGTGAAGTAATTATCATCCTTGGATTTGCATAATACTAGTACGTTCTGCTCTCAGCGTATTATTATTGTTATTTAGAGTATCGTAAGATATGAATATTGATGAGACGTGATAAGATAATAACGCTAACAATATTCATTTTTTATCTAATTTTTATCATTAATTATGTATGCATATAGGTGAGCCTAAAATTTCTAATTATATACATATATTTGCACACGCACACGTGTATGTAATATTGTAAATATTAAAATAGGTCATTGCATAATATATAATTACACTCTCTTACACAGTTTGTCCCGTTTGCACCTGTACCAACCACATAAACAGATAGAGGAGTGTACGCACTCGTCCACTTATCCATATAAGATCCTCCTGTCCTATGTTAGGTAGTTCTGCAATTTTATTGTAAAATGTATTTTTATTAGTCTAGAATTTTTAAAAGAGGTTTTCCAAATTCAGAAAGATTTTCTAGGAACACTTTTAATAGTACATATTTACCGGTGATCCATTTCGTTGATACTGCTGGTATAGATTATGAGTTTTGGTTATCAAAGTACTAGTTACTCGTTTGTATTTCCGAATTAGATTTAAATTTTATCGTTGATGTTTTGTCAAGTTCAGAGACGAAATAAGGCCAGATTTAAAGATTACTAAACAAATTACTGAACTCGGTCTACTACTGGTAAAGGTTTCACTGTAAAAATTTTGCAACTTTTATTATCCTGAAGGAATAAATTACTTAAGTAAATTTTCTCGGTTTCTTCGTTTTGATTATACGTGACACCCGTAGTCAAGTAAGGTCTTTTTATGAATTAGTACTTTTCTAAAAATTTACCGTGATGAAATCGAAGTTTAATTATTTTTCCTTGCCGGTTTCCATGGTGCGAGTGGTAGCGTTTCGGCCTTTCATCCGGAGGTCCCGGGTTTGAATCCCGGTCAGGCAAGGTATTTTCACACACGCTAAAAATCGTTCTTCTCATTCTCTGAAGCAATATCTATCAGCGGTCCTGAAGGTTAAACAGGAAAAAAAACAGATTCCCAATAATTTTCCTCGATCAAAAGAATATGTCTGGCTAGAATTCATGATGTTTTTTCAAATCATAAGCGACTTGATTGAGGTTGACGATCAAACTGACCTGCTTTGCATCCTTTCTTCATAAATTGTGTTCACAACGAAACGGCCTATCCGACTTCACTTTTCGGAAAATGATGGATATCTTAACAGTACAAAAATTTATAATTTATTAAATACTTGGTAAATAAAAGTAATTTTAAAATGTCTCTATCTTAACAATTTTTCCCCTGCTCTTAGTTTTTAATTACTTCTACATAAGAGTAGATAAAAGAAAAAATTCTCATATGGATACCACATGACTTCCTTTTACGCCTAATTAAATTACATATGCACTTTTTTTTTTTGAAATGAAAAGGAATAAAATTTTATTTCGTTAATAACTTCTGATACTTTTTTATTTTTTATCGTTATTGAATTATTATTTATCGTAAATATTTTTTTACAATCAGATGTTAATAATTATTAATAAATCAATATATTTAAATTTAAAAAAAGGAAATGAAGTTGATTTGAACCGATGTGCTTTCCCCTTGTGAGACTCCAAATATTTCATTAATTAAAGTTTTATTTCCTATAACTCTGGAATCAATGAAAATTATGATATATACAACAACTTATGATATATTGTTGAAAAGCTTTCAATGACAGCTTATACTACAGTTAAGAAAAAGTAAAAAATCCAAATTTTTTTGGATTTTGGACACTTTTGGTTCAGTCGTTTGGAATCAAGAGAGAATATGCACAACTAGATGTTACAACAGTCCTAAATCCAAAATGTCAACATCTTACGTACGGCTAATCGTTTTTGATTTATGCGAGATTCGTACGTACTGACGTCACGCCGAAACTACGAGTTGTCAAAATGGATTCAGGGATGATCAATATTGATCATATTTACGTTGAAATCTGAAAACCGAAATTTTTCGCGATTACAATACTTCTTTTACTTCGTACAAGGAAGTAATTAAAGATCTGTTGCCCTTAAATTCTTCTGATCTCGTAGATAGAATAGATTAAAGCTGAAGTTTTACGTTCTCTATGATTTTTGTTAGCAAAAGTTGTCTTTGTATTGAGAGAGAATTATTACTTCTTGACTTTTTGGTATAATTAAGTTGATTTAGGCTACGTGAGAATTAGTTTAAGTGAGAGGAATATTTAATGCATACATTTATAATTAATTTGTACTAATTATTATACAATAATACCACATGTGATACTGTAATTAATTATATTGTAATACTGTATAAATTTATAGATTAATTGCAATATACACATACACACACACATACACACACACACACACACACACACACACACACACGAGTATATACCGGATTTTAACAAAGTGGAACAACCTTTAAATAACTGTGTTAATAGTGAGGTATTAACAAATTATGCAAATTCAGCAAATCCCTGCTACCTCAAAACGATGTATTTTTTCAGTTTGAGACCACTACTCAGGGTGTACTTTAGGCACTCTAGTAGCTATGAAAAATGTTAAAAGGTTGCAATTTTGCTTAGGGTTATTGCTGCCCAATATTTTTATATCAGAATTTTATGAAAATGCTCTTAAAATAATGTGTCGCAACTCGTCCTTTCCATTTAAAATTTGTATAACTTCCCCCCTCCACAAAAATGATTGAGCGTATTGGTCCCATACAAATAATTGATATATTCGAAGTAAGGCCATTTATTAAATTAAATTTTTCTATTTTACATAGTTGAAAAGTTATTTAAAAACTACTATTCATATTTAACACCAGGTGTACTAAGTTTTGATCCTAGATTCTTTAATAATCGCTTATAGTTCCGTATTTTCTGCTTAAAATAGCTGTTGAAGAACAAACGTAAATATAGAACTTATTTCGTAAGTGCTGAGCAATTAAATGCTTTTTAACGACTTTTCGTGGAAAAGGACGGTAATACTTTCGGTCGCTCGATGGGATTGGGAGTGAAATTGAATTTTCTCAACGTTTTGAGTTATGAGGAATACGAAAATACCATTCACTTAAAGTGTAATTTCCATTTATATTATAAACCTATGTATAATATTTGTGGCTCGAAAATCTCCAAAAATACAAGTTCAGTTTCATTGAAATTTAGATATGCCGTTAAGAGAAAACTGTAATTACATTACCAAAAAATTAAATCTTAATAAGAAAAGACAAATTACCAGAGAAAATTTTGCAATTCTTTGACATATTTTTACTTCCTTGTACGAAGTAAATGAAGTACTGTGATCTCAAAAAATTTCTGTTTTCAGTTTCAACAAAAGTATCTATTTTGACCATTCCTGAATTCATTTTGACTAGTTTCGGCGTAACGAAACTAGTCAAAATGTACGTATCTCGCGTACTTCAAAAACTATTAGCCGTAGGATGTTTAAATTTTGGATTCAGGTCTGTTAAAACGTTAGTTCCGCTCCTCCCCTTTTGATTGCAATCAACTGAACAAAAAGTGTCCAAAAAAGCCCAAAATCAAAAAAATTGGATTTTGGACTTTTTCTTAACTGTAGTAATAAGCTGTTATTGAGAGCTTTTCAACGATGTATCATATGTGGCATTTATTTTCATTGGTTCTACAGTTATAGCCAAATAAAATTTTAATTAATGAAATATTTGGATCGTACAAGGAGAAGACACATCGGTTCGAATCCTATTTCATCTTTTTTTTTTAACTTTTTTTTAATATTTAAATATATTGATTTATTAATAATTATTAACGTCTGATTGGAAAACTATTTTTACAATAAATAATAATTCAATAATAGCAAAAAAAAAAATTAAAAAAATGAAAAAATATCATAAATTATAATGAAATAAAATTTTACATACTTTTTATTTTAAAATATATGTGTATGTAAATTAATAGGCGTTCAAGGAAGTCATGTGTTGTCCACACATTACATTATTATTTATCGTAAATATTTTTTACAATCAGATGTTAATAATTATTAATAAATCAATATATTTAATTTAAAAAAAAAAAAGTTAAAAAAAGGAAATGAAGTCTTGATTCGAACCGATGTGCGAATCCCTTGAGTCTTACCCCTTGTAAGACTCCAAATATTTCAAAATTTCAAATTTTTTTCTAACTGTAAATACTTTATTTTCCTTTTACATTTTTTTAATTTTATTATTTTAATCTGCATGTCTTTATCGTGATTAATATTGTTGCTTCTTATATGAAGTTGTGAATGTGAAAATTTGATGAAGATTGTTGGAATCGTTCTTGAATTACTCTTAATTTAACTTCGATAACAGATAATTTGAGGTTATATAGTAGTGTAGGTTATGTACTGTGTAGTGCTATATTTTTTCACACAAGCTTATGCAGTGAGTCGCAGTGGTGAGTGAGTTAAGACCTGGTGCTTAAACAGGTTGATGCTTTGTGTAAGCTCTACTCGTTAACGGAACGTATTTAATGCGTTATACTTTGAAAATAATGCGTTTCTGACTGCGAAGTAGTGAGATCGTCGGAAACGAAAAGTCAGTCTTCTTGTGCAGAACTGTGCAGTAATTTTTTATTGTTAAATTCTAATGTAATGTTTGCAAAACTGTAAATTTAGAACTTATTTTTAGTAGTAAGCTTACATATTATTTAATTTCTGTTTTTTTTTTTTTAATTTCAAAATTACATTTATTCATTTTTTTTATGTTGCAGGTAAGAGACAGAAAATTCTGAGTCAATGAAATTACCGCTATTATTTTGGTTAAGTATGTTAAAAATTAATTTTATTATTTATTCACTTTTCATATCAATTTTTGAAATTAACAGTTTCTGATGTATTATGGTAAAGTAGGATTTCTCAATTTGTTAAATGATTGTTGCTGTGATTCTGTGATTGTTGCTATTCTGATCCTTGTTACACCTACTATTTTGTCGAACCTTCTGTTGTGCTTTTAGAGTATATCCCGTGTGTGTTTTTGTTCCTGTTTCTTTCCCCCCCCCCCCCCCCCCGATGAGTCTAAGTGTCGGGCTCGCTAACAGATGTTGTAAGTGCGTATGTGTGCCTGCGCCCTACCGACTAAACCTCCTATCTCACCGGTCCTCCCCTCTCGGCACCGGTCCCACAGTTAAGCATTGCGCGGCCCGGGAGGTGCATTCAGGGTCCTGGGATCCGGACTTCCCGTGCTTAATCACCGTGTAGCCCATCCCCGCAAGTGCACGACGGCTCCGCAGACGGCTGTCCTTCACCCCTTCCACTTTTCTTTACCTGAATTTCAGGGCTTATATTGGCTACTCTGAATCCCTGCTGTGTATCCTTCGATCCTCAAATTTTTCTGGGTTCTTTTTCAGCTCTATCCCATTCTCTGGCTTCCCTCGCTTTTGTTTTCAATATAAATGCTACTTGCTGCACCGCTTTGTCCCATTCCGAACTTCCTGTTAGCATGTATCCAATTGTTGCTTCTGGAGGAAGCCGGCTTAACCCAAGTTTTGTCTAACCGCATCCCACCGATGACATAAGTAAACAGTGTGCCCAACAGTGTCTTCAAGGTCACAGTACCATCGTGCTGGAAATACTCTCCTGCCGAATCGATGTAGGTAGGCCTCAAACTCATGCTCCGAAAGGAGCTGCGTCAGATAGAAGCCTATTTCACTACACCCCCTCAGTCCCTGTAAGTCCAAATTCGGATTAATTTACTGGTCCACCCACCAGAAGGTGAGGTGTTCCAGGCATCCTGCCGCTCGGCCAGTAGCATGTTCATAGCCGCGGTCTTAGCCGTACCAAGGTGTAGCCGCTGAAGCATCACATCATGCAATATCACTGGGGGAGTCCCGGCGATGACCTCTTCAGCATTTCAGGATACCGAAATAAATTGAAATAAATTTTATTACAGATGTCATATATATTTTTAGTAGTTGACAGGGGGATATATTTTAGCAAATATATGACAAGTAAGCGGTTGGGACACGTAAGCTGATATGGTATGGCACCACGCTTAGTCCGCTCACTCTGTTAGGTAAGCTCTAGGAGCTATGTTAGGATACCGGTCGCTAAACTGTTCGAGGGTCTATAGCCGTTTGTGGCACAGACATTCGGTCTTATGGTTTAGGGCAATCGAATGAGACGGTGGCGGGAGAAATGCCAAGCAAACCAATCATTACTACAGGCCTCGGCCCAAGCGGGAACAGCATAAAAGATGATAGACGAGGCCACCACATATATTAAACGTCGTATAGAGGCGCAAGGGCCTCTATGATTACGCATGAGCTTGCTGAGATTATCTGGGACTGTCTCAGCACGCGCAGAGGTCTGCTGAAAGTGGACATTGTAGTTTCGACCGTTCTTCAATCATACGCCGAGATACTTGACGCATCCCGACGTGGGCATACTGGTCCCATCAATGTTATCTTGCATTTCGCATTTCCTTCTCCCAACCAACACCACTAGAGAGGATTTATTGGGCGCTAAATGAAGGTCTCTCGCCTCAAGCCAACAAGTTATTCTCCGAACCGCATTATTGGCAACCTCCTCAACTTCTGCTTTCGTATAACCAGTCACCTGAACGTCTAAATTTAATTATTATTTTATTTTATTTTAACAAATTTTATTGTTTTTTTTAACGTGTGGTTAATATTTAATCATGCTCTACATGATTGCAGTTTATTTTTAAGTTACCAGTATCTGGTTTTATTAAAAGTAGGTTTTTTACTACAAAGTAATATTAATATTTTCAGTTACTATGTGAACAATAAGTAATCGGGAATGAAAGATTGTAATTATTAATTTTTGAAATTTACTTCGATTATCATCGTCATCACTGAAAAAAAGAATTTTTTACAGCTGGGTAAAATAAATGAAATTATGTATTTTTGTTATTATTTATTGTAACAGATTTTAAGATAAAGTTAGATTACAGGTAATTAATTTTGATCGCTAAACTTAAAACACAAACATAATATTGTTAAATGTTGTTTTTATGTGAGGTTGTACTATCTTCAGTGCTTACAACTTAAATACTCCAATGGGTTTACACGAATTAATCATATACTGTATATTTACTAATTTTGGACTAATTGACTAATTTTTGGAGATTCTATTTAAACTGTAGTAATCCAGTTTCAGATTTTTATACTTCATAGTTTATGTGATACTGTTGAAGTATTAATCTTTTCTCTAATTTTCAGTATAGTAAGAGGTTTTTTTGAATAGATAAACAAAAAAAAAACGATCACTTTTTTTTTGTTGAACCGAGAATTTTTGTACCGTATTTTAGTTACTGATATGTTCATATTATTTTAGATACCACCTTATATTCTTCCAGTAACAAACACCTTCTACACAAAATTTGTTAATATTCAAAATGTATTGTTTTTGTCTTAAATATATAAAGTTCCACAACTTTGTGGAACTTTTAATGGGGATCCCACGATCCCCATTATGCAAAGATAGATACTCCAACTTTCTTATTAACTAATTTTCTAGTTAATAATTCAAGTTAAAATTTTCGAATTCCTTGAAAATAAAATGTTTTGAAGATAATATGTACTGTGTAGTTTTTAAATGTTTTATCGGTCAGAATTTTTTTAATACTCTTATCTATTCTATGCTTTCTATTATAAAAGTACTAATAAGATTTAAATTTTACACGTTACTGATATTAATTAGAAAAGAAAAAATGCAAATTTGAAAATTAATTCCAGTTGACGATTGTTTTAATTTAACTATAATCGAAGTTCAGTTGAGTTATAACAGAATAAAATATACTAACTCACCGTGTTGGTCTAGTGGTGAACTCATCATTACAAACGAGCTAATTTCGAAGTCGAGAGTTCTAAGCTTTAAATCCTAGTAAAGGCAGTTATTTTTATAATGATTTTAGTACTAAATCGTGAATACCGATGTTATTTGTTGGTTGGGTTTCAATTAACAACACATCTGAGGAACGGTTGATCTGAGACTGTACAAGATTACACTTCATTTATATTCATACATATCATCCTTATTCATCCTCTGAAGTAATACCTTACGGTGGTTCCAGAGGCGAAACAGAAAAGAGAGAGAGAATAAAATATTAGTATGCGGATTATATATTCATTAGGAACTCAGTATGACTAGAATACACCTAATTAAAAAGATGTGTGTGTGTGTGTGATAAATTTAAAATAATTGATGTGTGATGATTCGAAGTATTTTATAAAATCTCTTGCAGTTTCTCAATGTTGCTGTGATGTACTTTATGTACGAGGTGTGGCTATTAAATAACGAGACTAATGCTGTAAAATATTTTGTTTTAAATTTATACATATATAATTATTATCCCCTTCAATATACACCCTCCTCTATCCCTACAACGCTCCATGCGAATTTTCCATTGTTCGAATCGGTGCTGGAAGTCTTCTGTGAGCTCTTTAATGTTTCGTGCCGCTTTTTCTTTCACAGCTTCAACGGTATTTATTCGTGTTCCTTTTATTGCGGATTTGACCTTGGGGAACAGATAAAATTCACATGGTGCCAGGTCAGACGAATAAGGTAGATGGTCTAACACTGAAATGTTATACTTTGCTAGAAGCGCCTTAACAGACAATGCAGTGTGAGCCGGTGCGTCGTCCTGATGAAGACTTGTTCTTCCACAGTTAGGGTCTTTTTTTTTTTTTTACGGAGTTTAGCAAGGACCTCAAAGTAGTGATGTTGATTTATAGTTTGACCTTCAGGTACCCTTTTCTTTTTCCTGTTTAGCAGCTGGTAATTACCGTTCAGATAATACTTCAGAGGATGAATGAGGATGATATGTATGAGTATAAATGAAGTGCAGTCTTGTACATTCTCAGTTCGACCATTCCTGACATGTGTGGTTAATTGAAACCCAACTACCAAAGAACACCGGTATCCACGATCTAGTATTCAAATCTGTGTAAAAATAACTGACTTTACTAGGACTTGAACGCTGGAACTCTCGATTTCCAAATCAGCTGATTTGGGAAGACGCGTTCACCACTAGACCAATCCGGTGGGTTACCTTCAGGAACCCAGTGAAGGTACACAATCCCATGAATATCGAGAAAAAAACAATCATCATCAAAATTTGAATTTTCATCATCATTTTTAACGTCTTCACGGCCATCTTGGATACGCTTAAACCATTCAAAAATCCGCGCACATGATAAACATTCATTGCCATATATATTTTTTTTTTTTTTAATAAACGATATTTTCAGTAGCGGGTTTTGCAAGTTTCATATGAAATTTCACAACAGTTCTTTGCTGTAATAAAATTTTTATTATTTCTTTGGCAAAACAAAGTACCGATGTTATCCAAACGAAGGCCACGGCCAGACTAATCTGTCTACAGAAACTGGAGTAGCAACAATTCAAAGAGAAGACTTCACGCTACACAGCTTTCGGTCGTACGAATTTAGCGTATCGCAGTTCTTCCGTAGCAGCATTAGTCTGTTTTTTTAATAGCCACACCTCGTATTATACTGGACTGCTCTTTAACAGACAGCTTTAAGCAGATTTTTGAACATTAACTGTATTTATATAATTAATTTTGTAATTGTTTTCATTTCTTAATAACATTCGGAATAAATTTATTTCATATTCTTTTTTCATGTAATTTTTTAAAGAATTACTTGCTTTTGATTTAAGAATTATTTTAATTAATGATAATTTTTTTATTGATCCAAAATAAAATTAGTTTCTGGACTGATTAATTTTAGAGTAAGAGGAAAGAAAAAAATTTCCTGGTGCTAATATATACCAGCATTTATGTGCATAAATATTTATTACCTTGTTGTAAAATTACTTGTGATCACTGGTGTGAAAAAAATGTACTTTTTTATATTTCTTCTTTAAAGTATGTGTATCGAATTCATGAATGGAAGCAGAATGGAATCGCATGAATTGTGTTTAAGGTGCAAGAATAATTTTCGCTTGTATAATGTGGCAGTGTTATAAATAATAGGAAATCACGTGATATGTTAAAATACTAAAGTGGGAAGAGGTATGCTGGGAGTGATAGTGTATGCCTGTGTATGAAGTAAACCGCCTTCTTTACTGTTACCGGATTTACATAATTATTATATATTGGAACAGTGGAGAAGATCGTTTGCATAACTTATTGTTTTAACGTTTTTATCTTTACTACCATTATCTTTTATTTCTGGTAATCGTTAACCAATAATTTTTTTTTATGATTATCAGTATATAAAAATGCTTTCATAATTAATATTATACGCTATATATATTAATTAATTTTACGGTAATTATAATTTAAAAAAATATTTGTTCATTGTTGTGTTCTTTAAAATTGCTTAGAATTTTATAATTTATCTTTTGTTTTAATGTTTTTAAAAAATATTCATAATTATAACCAATTAAGACTAAACATTTAATTGTAGCCTTAACTTTGTTTATTATTTTAAGCTAAGAATTATATTTAAATTACTAGCTGGTTTTATTTAACTATTTGATCTAATTTATATATAAATATATATATCTATTTTTAAATTTTTAGAAAATTTATTGTATTTAATTCTTTTTAGTTAAATAAATTAATATATTCCACCTTACCAGCACGTTGATACCGTTCTCTAGATCTTTCGGCTTACTTGGAAGCCATCATAGGAGTTAAAATTAATGCATTAAAGTCAATGTTTAAAAATCATAGTTAAAATTTAGAAACAGTCATGAACTGTCGCGGTCCTACTAGTATAATAAAGGAATATACATATACTCTGGTGGATTAAAATGAAATCAAACGGAATTGTTATCAAAGAGATAATTATTAGATTAAATTATTAATTATAAAATTTAACTATGATTTTTAAACTTTGACTTTAATGTCTAATTTTAACTCCTGATGATGGCTTCCAAGTAAGCCGAAAGATCTAGAGAACGTATCAACGTGCTGGTTAGGTGGATTATATTAATTGTTAATTTATTTATTTATTTAATATATCAGCAGTACCATGTTTGAGAAATTATTTTTAGTTCATGCTTTATTTTATATACATAATATATTATTAGTTGTTTCCTGTTAAAGCAAATTGAATTGTTCGAGTGAAAGGTTTTTTTTAACATTTTGAGATTATACATACATCTCTTTACGTCAGGATTGATAGATTATTGTAATGAAACTATAAAAACAAATTTTGATCACTTTAAAATATGTGTTTAGAATGTCGTGTAATTCTCTTAAATTATCTTGTAGATTTTTATGAAATATGGTCGCACCTTAGATTAAATTTCAGTGTATTTTCTCTTAAAATTAACGTAAAGAAACTGCAAAATATTTTCGTTTTTATTCCTTAAGTTTAATTCTTAATATTAAGAATTAATATTACTGTTATGTATAATATTGTAACAATTACGGTGTATTGTTCCTGTTGAAACTTGATAACTTTATAAATCATAAGAACAAAAAACGACGGTATTATTGATATTATTTTATTAACCAAATGTAATAGTGTAACTTTATAAATGTAAATGTAACTTTACTAAAACCTAATTAACAACTACGTAATTAATTTAAAGGTTTAGTTTGATGCAATTATATAATTAAGGAGTAAGGAGCACTGAATTTAGTTATTTATTTTTTATGATTATATATGTATATATAATAATTATTATTCATGATTCGAAAAAAAATAGTTGTTTAAAACTAAATACTAATTTTATTATTAAATTTAATTATTAATAATTTTATAATTTAGTTGCTTATGAAATAATTATTTATTTAATTTTTATTTAAATCTTAAATTTAAATATTTTTTAATAAGATTTTATTTAAAAATAAATTTATAATAAAGAGGGATTATATTATAACTATTTATTTTTATTTTCCCGTTTAGATAGAGCTCTATAGTTGTTGTAATCGGTCCAATTTGGTCATATGCAGTTTTCACCGGATCTCTTAACATTTTAATACCTAAGGAACCCAATAAACTAAAAAACCAGATGGAAACTTTCCGAATGTTATTGTTCGTACCTGTGTTCGGTGTTGGCAACTAAATCATCTTATATCTCCAGAACTATTGGACCGATTTTTACCAAACTTGGTGATATTATTTTTAAATGTGGGGCATTGATGCCATTAAATTTTCAACTTAAAAGGTCAAGGGAAAGAGGCTGTAGAGGATTCATTCTCAAAGTGGGCGATAACGCACTCTTGTGGGCGCTGGAGGTCTTCGGCAGGATCAGTAGAAGCTCCACAGAAAATTTTGGGGTTTAGGCGGTGTAGAAAGGCGATGGCTGATTAAAAAAATAGGCAAAAATTATGTTTTCCTGATATTTCAAACTAAAATGAAATACCTACTACACCAGTACAAAAAATTAAAGGGATACCTATATTTTATGATAAAAATGATTGCAGTCAAACTACTTTAATTTTGCAATCAAAAGCCTTAAAGAGACGAATAAAAAAAAGATTAAAGCTTGAATACTTTTCTTTTTGACAGTATACTTCAGATTTCAAAAATCATCAATTAAAAAAAAAAATCATTGGGAAGAAAAGTATTAAAAATTTGAAAGTTTTTCTTCGTGTTTCATCGAGCGCATGGGGGAAACGAAATTTTTTCAGTAAACTCCATTACAATTGTTCAAAAGCTTAAGAATTTAGCTTTAATTTCCTTCTTTGTATATCTGTACGATTTTTCTGAACCGAAATATTCCACTTCAAAGAAAAAAGGCCTATTTTTTTTAAGTTTAAAATTTTTGGGGCGCTAGAAAATGTTTGATTCTTAATGTGGGCGTTGGCCAAAAAGTTGGGGAATCAATGCTGTAGAGCAAGGTCACCGTCAGTATCTCGAGATTTCGCCTAATTAGGGTCATATTTTTTTAGGCATATTTGTTAATGATTAAAAAATAACAATATTTACAAAAGGTTTTTGAAAAATCACACCCCCATCCCCCAAAAAATGCTGTTGTTGTCGTCTACTATGTTCTGGAGTCACTGGTTAGCGGTAAAATTAAATAAATGAATAGTTATGAAAGTATTAGTAAGTAATAGAAAAGTATGAGTAATTAAAAGTGTTATAATTAAAAAAATAATTAATTTGTAAAAGGGTAAATCGGTCTGGCCGGGTCTCGAACTCGATCGCCTGGTTGATTCGGTGCCTGGTGCGTTAAGCCTCGCTGCTACCCCAGTCTGCCGACTTTACAAGCCAAATTTGTTTTATGTAAGTTGTGAAATTACATTAGTTTGGTCAGTGCTGACCGTACCGCTACACCCGCGCGAATTGCATACAGTATACCCGCGCGCTTTTCTTAGAATCATTGAATTAAATAAATTAAAAAAAAATATTATATTTAAATAAAATGATAAATATTTTAAATTAAGTTGTTTGTGTATGTGAGAGTAAGAGCCGTGCAACAGAAACAACCACGCGTCTAAATCTCTAATCGGATTTAAATCGTTCTTCTCTTTCCCGTCACGCGGCTAAAGGCGCCTCTGGGAATGTCCTACAATTACGTTTTTTTTGTTTGTCTTCAGTCATTTGACTGGTTTGATGCAGCTCTCCAAGATTCCCTATCTAGTGCTAGTCGTTTCATTTCAGTGTACCTTCTACATCCTACATCCCTAACAATTTGTTTTACATATTCCAAACGTGGCCTGCCTTCACAATTTTTCCCTTCTACCTGTCCTTCCAATATTAAAGCTAATATTCCAGGATGCCTTAGTATGTGGCCTATAAGTCTGTCTCTGTATTTTTCCAAATGCTTCTTTCTTCATCTATTTGCCGCAATACCTCTTCATTTGTCACTTTATCCACCCGTCTGATTTTTAACATTCTCCTATATTACCACATTTCAAAAGCTTCTAATCTTTTCTTCTCAGATACTCCGATTGTTCAAGTTTCACTTCCACATAAAGCGACACTCCAAACATATACTTTCAAAAATCTTTTCCTGACATTGTGTTGTCAGCTTTTTACTGTCCCGACGAATATAGCTAGAGTAAGTATATTAAACCTATGGTTATCATGTCAAAAGTTGGTTATCGAGTTTTTTTTTAAGTCGACGTTTTAGGGTCCAACTAGTTAATCTACACAAAAGAAAATCCTTTTTTCGATTTTTTCAGAGAAAACTTTATTAAAGAATATATGTTACCTACAATGCAATTATAAAAATAATAGTAAAAAAGAGGATTTTTCTAATTTGCTTCCTTTTTTTATTAATGTTAATATTAATATTAGTTAAATAAAAGCTTTTTTAAAAAATATTTTTTTGTATGTAATCAAATGCATTTTTGTAATTTTTTTGGTATTTTTTTTAAGACTAAAAAAAAAGTAAAAATATTTATTTTTACACATCGAAGTTAGATACGTGTACCAAATTTCAATCATTTTCATACGATAGTTCATGAGAAATGAAAATGTTCAACTAAATGCATGAATTTAGCGTAGTGGTGGGTCATATCAAATTCCGACACCGTAGTGCTGTATTGTAATCGAAGTTACAAACGTGTACCAAATTTCATTGATTTTTATACGATAGATCAAAAGATATAGCAGTTACAACATTTAATTATTCCTAAAGCGAGTTAAATAAAAGCTTTTAAAAATTGTTGAATATTTTTAAAGCGAGTTAAATAAAAGCTTTTAAAAATTGTTGAATATTTTTAAAGCGAGTTAAATAAAAGCTTTTGTAGAATATTTTTACAAAAATATTTCGTGAACATTATTGAGTGTTTTGAGTTTAATTGATTTTTTCTTTCATTAATGCTTACTTTTTTCTGTATTAAGAACAGTCGTTCAGATTCAGATGTAACGGAAATTGACACTTCGAATTGCCAATCTATTCTAATGTGATCATTGTTTACTTGTCGTACCGGTTTAACATCGTTTTATGTTTACTATCACTTAATAAAGTAATTTCAAATGTAATGTTTGGAAGTATCAAAGAAAAATATCGGTTTGATGAGACTACAAAAAATATTGGTATTTTTGTTCTTATCTTTCAACACTTAATTGTAATAAGCCGCTGATTTTAATAATTGTTATATTATCAGTAAATATAAACATTGTTCAGTAAAATTGATAAAAATAACTTTGATTATTGATATTTAATAATATTGATATTATTACGTAAACATTACTCATAACAGTTGGTTGCCTTTAATTGTACTCACTACCTGTGGAGTAGTACAGAAAAAAACACAGTTGACTCGTACGTGCTGTATTCATTGTTGTAGCGCTATTAATAAGTATTTAAGTGTTTTCATCGGCTTTGTCGTTTATAATATAAATTATGTTTAGAAAATGTACACAAAAGAGGCTTTTCTTCTGTTAAATTGCATATTTGCTTCGTTGAAAGAAAAGAATTAAAATCTTTTTAATACAATGCTTTATTGAACTGCATGTGAAGCAATTTATTATTGCGCGTGAACGTGATATCCTATTTTATTTTATTTTTTTAAACAAAATGTAAAAATCAGCCAATTTGGTTTTATTTATTATTTATTTTCTTTTTAATTTATTCTTCATATTTACTGTTGTAACGGTTGTTAGTGACCTGACATGAATAAAATTTCGTATTCGGAAAATGACTTCGTCATGATCAAGAATTTTAAGCATCACGTACTAGACTGAGTCGAATACCTCACCTTCACCTTCTTCACTGAGCTGAATACCCTTCTACTAAACTGGATGTTTCAAAAAGGACGCAACTCCTTTGTTTGACGTCCTGAATTTATTACAAAAATAATAATGTTAATAAAATATTTATACAACAATATTCAAATTACCTTTAATAACTTTACGATAGATTTTCAAAATGATATGCTGTGATCCCGATGCAGGTTCGTATACGTTTCAAAACATTTGCAGCCACTTTTTATAATGTTTGAAATCTCATTTACAGTGTTAGCTTTCAGTTCGTCTAGTGTATGACCATTATTTTAAAAAACTATACTTTTTAAATAACCCCAAATGTGCTGGTGTAAGATCTGGGGTTGAAGATCACTACCCGGTTGATATCAAACGAGGCGAAAAAATTCCCGGAAACATATCCAGCGTTTAATTAACAGTATGACACGTTACGTTATCCTGTTGGAGCCGATATTCTCGTTCCAACATGGCAATAAACTATTCGATTAAGTTGCGATAAACCACACTATCTACAGATTTGTCAAAAGATAATGGCCCTATTACACGACGCCGGAAGATAGCACACAAATACCAATTTTACGTGTGGTTATTGGTCGTTCGTGAAACGCGCGTGGATTTTCAGCGCTTCATATTCGACAGTTTTGGGTGTTGGTGTAACTATCCAAGGTGAAACCATGCGTTGTTGCTGAAATAAACACGATCCAAAATTTCAATACCACTGTCATCAACGAAGAACGAAACCGACCCCAGTACTGTAAACGTTTTCCGTGATCTAATTCTTTCAGTTCTTGAACGCACCGATGCGATAAGCATGGAGTTGTAATTTTTTAGTAGCTCTAAAAGCTGTAAATAGCCCAGCCTGTGAAGATAACTTTCTGGGTGAGCGAGTCAGTCGTTCTTTCACATCTTCCTGAACTTCTACTGTTAATAGTGGGGTGGTCCACCTGTGCTCTTCCGATCATGTACATTCCCAGTCCCACAAAATTTATTAATCAAAAGAGAGGGATATTGTTGATTTATAGGAACTGAAGAATTGAGAAATTTTATCCGAAACTCGTCTTTCATTTGTTCGTTTGATTTATACGCGCAATAAATCTCAATAATAAACACACGTCGTCCTCGCAATAGGACATGGTTAATAGAATATAGACGAATTTATACTGGTATAGCACTTATGCGTAAGAAGGACATTTCAATTGTTACAAGCCGCTAAGCTTGAGTGTAGTGTTGTTAACTGATATGTAGAGCGAAATTAAAGTTTACCTATGCGTGACTTCTACCTCCTTCCCATTAGATACTAATGGGAAAACATCAGTGTACATCCTAGTATCCGACTAAACAATAAGGACAAAACCAAGATTGCTTTAACAGAAGTAAAATAAAGATTATATAGAAATTTCTAATGTTTTTTTTTTTGCTTTTCTACACCTACTTCTGTTGTCAACGCATCTTGTCGCTGCATTTGAATCCTGGTCATAGCTCTATGAATACACAATAGGCCATCGAAAACCATTTTACAATAAAACTATTCTTCCCTCCACTTCTTACTTAATTTCTATCCTTAATTTAAAGTAGCTATTACCAGAAAAAAATAACTTTTTTTCGCTTGTTAAATTAATATTTATTTATTTAGCGTGTGATGATACCAAGACAACACCAATTACAGTCAAAAATTACAAACAAACATCTAACAAATTAATATAAGCTACAGATTCTGGAGTCACCATCAGGACTCTTCAGGAATCCCTTCGTAAGCTGTCCTAGGGAAAACTTTTGTGATGTGTTTAACGGTTTGATTAAATTAATGTATTTTATATTGATGGAAGTGGAAAAAATTTGTAACCTCTTTTGTCTACTCATAGGAAATAAGATTATAATAAATCATATCTATACGTTACGAAGAAACACATCAGTTATTATTAAATAATATATTTTTGAACCGTTGAGAATATTTATATGGCTTTAATATTGTTTATACTATTTATTATTTTTATAATTGATGACCTTTTAACCCCGGCGCCTATAATTAAAAATTCTACCTCTAGAGTAGCAGATCTAATTTCTGTTATTTTACATAATTTCTGTTTACTTTCCAGGAAATTGGTGAATTAATATTACTTATTTAGTCTGTTCAATCGTTGTTAAAACCATTTTCAGGGTTATGGTTATTAAACAGATTTCTTGTTCTTTTCGTTCTGTCATTTTTGTATTCATTTCTTATCTTGTTCATTTTACGTTATTTATTTTAATTTCTTATTATTATAACGTGTTTTAGTTACTCCGAAGGGAGTTGTAATAATTTCATATTAATGAATTTCATCTCATTAATATAACAGCACTGCAATTTGCTTATTGTAGGGAAACTGGAAAAGTGTAATGAATGGTTACGACAATATAACATATTTCTTCTACCCTGTTGTGATGCAGGAGTGTTTTCTGTAATACGTAACAGGATATTGTGCGTTGCGTTACTATACCACTTTCTGTATGCTGCACGCAATGATCAAGTAGAACTTTATAATTACTTTTTTTATTATTATATGTGTGCGCGTGTGTGTTGTTTTCATGTGTGCACACATTTAATATTACTCGTTTAATTTAATATTAAACTAATTTTAATTGGGACGTTTAAATTGAAAAATCGCTCTCTTTTTGAGGACCACATTCCAAAATTGGCAGGAAAAATATTAATTTGTTAGTGTAACTTTATTGTTTTGTTTTTCTCTGTTTCTGTATATTAATATTTTTCTACTGATAAAATAATATAGTGTATATATATATATATATATATATATATATATGTGTGTGTGTGTGTGTGTGTGTGTGTGTGTGTGTGTGTGTGTGTGTGTGTGTGTGTTAAATATATTATAATTACTAAAGATCATGAATTTTTAATTATGTATTTTCGCATAAATTCAAAAAAAATGATAAGTACTTATAACGCGAAAACGAATTCATTTATTTTGTATCTATATACCTAGATGGCAGTAACAAGAAAAAAGATGTCCGTATTGAAAACCGAAAATCTCTTATTCTCATACTGAAAATCTCTTTTCAGTTTTATCTCCGGAACCACCGTAAGGTATTAATTACTTCAAAGTAGTCTTGTAAAGTCTCAGGTTGAACATTAACCACACATGGCTAGAATGAATGATTTGACGAGAATTTTACTTTTTTTTATTTATTTATTTTGAATTTTATTTTTAAGTTAAAAAGCTTGGTTGATGAAGAGGGACAGTAAGACCCTACAACTGAAATTGTACAAGACTACACTTTATTTACATTCATACATATCATCGTCTGAAGTAATACCTTACAGTGGTTTTGGAGGCTAAACAGAAAACCACACATCTCAGGTCAACTTTTTGTACAACTTTTTGAGAACGATTTACCGATCATTAACTTATTCCAGATTATATTAAACAGTTATAGTTTATTGCCTATGTAACTTGTTTAAAGTGTTTTAACAAAATAATGACGTTTCTTTCCACGCTCTAAGACTTAACTAAACTAGATACTTTATAAATTTGCCGAAGAATTGGAAGCTTTCTAACTCTCTTTTTCTATTTAGCCTCCGGAACCACCGTACTTCAGTATGAGTGAGGATGAAGTGTAGTCTTGTACAGTCTCAGGTTGATCATTCCTGAGATTTGTGGTTAATTGAAACTCAACCACCAAAGAACGCCGGTATCCGTGATCTAGTATTCAAATCTGAAGCTTTATAATCTTTTTTTCTCTTTTTTTTTACCTCCGGGACCACCGTTTTATATTGCTTCAGAGGATGTATGAATGACAAATGTAGCGTGTGGAAATGTCATGTCTGACCAAGATTCGAACCCGGGATCTTCGGATGAAAGGTCGAGACGCTACCATTCGCGCCATGGAGGCCGGCGAAGCTTTATAACCTGCCATGTAAAATATGCACAGAAAATTCCAGGAAGATCGTATACTGAAAAAAAGAAAGAAAATAAAAAAAATATTATTTTTTTTCTTATTGAATAATAAATGGAGAAAAAACCACTTTACCCTTTGTATGTTGCTGATTATTTTTTTAACTAAAAACTTCCATTGAATTAATTACTTTTTTCACGGGTATCAGTTATTTCAAATAAAAATAATATATAATTTAGAAGAGCAGGTTGATCATCCTTATTGGGTTTTAAACCAACTGGTCTGTTATGTAAAAAGAAAAAGCGTTATTTATCGTCAATTTTATTCTCTTATATATGTACTAAGAGAAGCCATTTAGTGATGTGGTTGTTAATAAATTTTTAGTTTACTTTACATCTGTATGTAATAAACAATTCTCAAAATAAATATGTCCTTACACGTCCGGGAGTTCCGGGTTCTAATCCCAGTCAAGCGTGACATTTTTATACGTTACAAAATTCCATTTCCATACTCGTACTTAAGCTTCAAATCTGCTGTAGTGAATTAATGAATTAATTCACCACCTCCTTATTGATTTCAACCAAATTAGTCGTTTGTGTATCCGTTTTTTTTTTGTATAGCTGTTTCAATCTGACATTTAAAAAAAATTAAATAACTGTTTTAATGAAATGTTGAGTAAACCATAATCAACAAATGCACTAGTACATTAAATGTAACACTATAGATTTAATGTACATTTCTATATAGCAATTTATATGTATTTTTATATATATATATATATATATATTAAATGTACATTGCATGCAACAGATATTAAGCAAGGATGTAAACGTTATTTGGAAAAAATTAAGTAACTGCGACATTAAAATGTTGGAAAGTATTTTAACCTAAGTAGTAAATAGATTAAAAAAATTTACGAGATTAGCTGATAACTCGCAGACTAACCGTTTTATTGTTAATAAGCATCACCGTACTGATGTATAAAATATTTTGTAACCATTAATACATACACCTTCTAATTGTACGAGTAAACATTCTTTCTTTTTCCTGTTTAGCCTCCGGTAATTACCTTTTAGATAATACTTCAGAGGATGAATGAGGATGATATATATGAATGTAAATGAGGTGTAGTCTTGTACAGTCTCAGTTCGACCATTCCTGAGATGTATGGTTAATTGAAACCCAACCACCAAAGAACACCGGTATCCACGATCTAGTATTCAAATCCGTGTAAAAATAATTGACTTTATTAGGACTTCAACGCTGGAACTGTCGACTACTTCCAAATCAGTTGATTCGGGAAGACGCGTTCACCACTTGACCATGCCGGTGAAAAAAAAAAAAACAACTTAGAATGTCAGTAGAACATATTTTTTGATTTTTTTTCACATGCGCTTAATGTCCACTTAGGTAAAAATTTGTGAAAAAGAGTACTATTTATTAATTTTTTTTGTTGAATATATTAATCAAAGGATTAAAATTTTACATTTAACAAGAAGAATGATGAGAAAAACCTCCCACCATTATTATGAAGTTTCAGATTTCTCGGCGAAAATATGATTTATTGTCTCCCAACTAAATCTATTCTAAAAACAAAACGTTATCCAATTTTAAAGTAAAGAGGCCTTTAATTTATATCTGATATATGGTTTGTAATAGATTTGTTTGTTTTTTTTAATAATAATAATTTTTTATTTTTGGTAATAAAAATTTTTTATTTAATTTTTATTTTTAGACAAGATTTGAGATATTTGGCTGGTCCTAGTAGGCTCTTACAATAATGAGAATAAAAAGTTATAATATACGTATTAAATCAATAACCATACTGTGCACATGTGAGCTTATTTATTTATTACAATGTTTATTAACTTTCATTTAATATTTATTTAAATTAAATAACCGAGGTCGGTAAACTTTATATGCAGTTACGATAATATAAAATTTTATACCATAATTATTAGTCTCGGATAATAAAGTGATTAAAATATTTTAATGATTTTTTTTTTATAATCGCATTCAATATGACATCCATATATGTTTTATATGTTATTAATCATGTAAGTTAATGATCCATTAAAATCAAGAAATTTCTCTTAATTTATTGATCAAAACATTGACGTCAGATACAAATTATAACAATAGTAATTTATATTTATTAATATACAAGTAATAAATAATTAGTATTAATTTTTTACGATTATATTACATTTAATTAATAGAGTGGTTTTGCAAATTTCTTTTTCCTTTCTCCATCAATAAATTTTTCTAGTATTGGAATTACAGTCATTTAGACTGTAGAACAATATTCGGAAACTTTATTCAGGTTTTACAATTTTGTGTTTACATTTTATGATTGAATAATAAAAACGACTATTAATTTTACCAGCACTGGTAGAAACCATATTTTTAACCCTCTTTCGGATTTTAAAGCTAATAATTATATTTACTTTTTTTTATAGATAGTAAAATCTCGTCTTGATTTTGCTACCTCCTGGTACTTGGTGGTGTTTTTTTTTGTCTTAGTAAAAATAAGTTGGTAAACTTAAAAACTATCTTATATTTGGCGAGAAACTAACATGATAGCATGTAACATTTTATGAAAGAAATGTAATTAATTAAATTAAATTCGAAAACTTACATATTTACCAATATTTTACAAAAGATGTTCGGAGTGGACGCCCTGCGCAGCAATTCACTTTTGTTCTCGAGTATCATATTAATAGTGCGTGGTGCAAAACGTTGTCGATGCCGTATATATTTTGTTTAATATTCGCCTTCAGTTCAGCAATAATACGGGGGATTTTATTCATAAACTGTATCCTTCAAATAGCTCCAAAGGAATAAATTACATCTAGCAAATCTGGGAAATCTCCAGGCCGCTGCCCTGTACTCATGTTTCGTTCTTCTGTAACAGCCGTATGAACACGTGCCAGTGAATCGTTTGATGTGTGACACGTTGCTCTGTCTAATTAGAAGAAGCCGTACTCTTTTTCACGATCTATTAACCGTGCGTAAAATTCTTTTTACACTGTACGATGCACTTTTGTATTGAATGTTAGATCAAAAACTATTGGCCCATTATACTGTTACCAAAACAGTGCACCGTACATCGATCATGAAATAGACGAACAAACACGGGTGAGGATTTTCAGTTACCTGATCTGGTGTTGTACGAATTAACATGTCCAGATAAATGAAATCTTGCCTGATCTGACATAAAATACAACATCGGGTCTGTATATCTTCGACAATATTTTTGAGAAGTCAGTCGCAATAATTAAGAAGTTTCAGATTGTCTGTTGCTTTTAAGTTGTGACACAGTTTTTACGCGGTATGGTTTCAAATTGAAATCTTAAAGAATCTTGCGGTAAGATGCATATTTTACACCGTTTTATTGTATTAACTTACGTATATTTTTCGGACCGGCAGAAATTTTTCTTTGAATATCGACTGTGGTCTCTGGTTTCGTAACGGAACCTATTATGTTCTACGTTTGAAACCGACCGCCGTTGCACCTCATTTTTTAATCTATGTTAATATTTTCTTGGATACTGGCGTTCGGAAATTTTTCCGTGATTATTTGACGTGTCTTGAATGGATCCAAAACGCATGTAAGTTTCCATTATAGTAATCACGATTAACCGAGCCTTTTTGAAATCGAAAAAGGCATTTTACGTAAACACAACTGCAAAAGAACGAAACTATACTGCTCCTAAAGGGTGAACAATTTACTACTGACAACAGTAGAACAGTATACGGGAATAGAAACATACACAACCAATACTGGTGCTAGCAGTAGCAGCGATGGTAACAGCGTTAATAAAGGTGACATCAAGTAACTGTAGTTCTAGTCGGTTCGATTTTAAGTTGCCCACATGGTATTTTATGTCGGGCTCTTTGTACAGACACCGAGTAGAAACCATAATTTCTACGTTAGCTTCATATCCATTGCCGCACCTACCTAATGGAGAGTTTACCTCCACATACTAAAGAGCGATTTTTTTTTAACAGGCTTAATCTTCGTTTAGAAAACGTGCCTCTTCCCAGAGTTATATAATTAGAAATCCGTGTAACCCACAGATGAAGAAATCCGCCGTAAAGGACAGCTCCAATCATAATTCAACCACATCTGCTTTGTAATTAGTCTTCTGTCATATTGGTTCTGGACTTTCTGCGTTGAAAATAATCTCTCCTGACAATTTTAAGCCGCTTAGACTGGTTAAAAATTAGAATTTTTGGCTTGCAATTGCCTGAAATTCGTTGTTCTAAGACAGGAACGAATTTCAGCCTTACAGCAACCTGACGCATTAACGCAATCAATAGTGGTATATTATTATTAGTAGTAGCAGCAGCAGCACGGATCTATTTTGAAATGGATCTAAGTGAGTCAACGGGATTTGTAGTTGGTAAAATGACAAATCAATTATTTTTTTACAAGTATAACTATGTTCAGAATTCCTTTCTAATTAGATAATCCACATTAAAATATATCCGAATAATTCTGTAATTTATTAGAGAATAAAATTATGTTTATTTCAGTTCAACTGTATGCGCACAGATGCATGATCTCATGGCTCTTGAAAATCTAATGTACGAAGTTGTTTTTAGGACTAGTACCATGCGTGGTATATTCAAACACAACCTTTATAGGGTGTCTAATTTGAATTTCCCTATTTTTATTTAACTATATCTCCTAAAATATTACACGTATCGACATGAAACAAAAATTAAATTAAAGCCTATCTTATCAAGTATAACAAAAAAATCACATTACATCACATCACTTCTACATGTGACTCTCCAGTCACACGAAGAATATCCAGCCGATAGGCAAATTCTTGACATGTTCGTTGAAACATTTCTGGTGTAATTGTTGAAATGGCATTCCGAACGCTCTCACGCAGCTCCTGGACGGTTGCTACTTTTGTCGTATACACCTTGTCTTTGACATAACCCCAGAAGAAGAAGTCCAGAGGAGTTATGTCTGTATCCTCTATCTTTGAGCAAACCGTAGTATGGCAGTATTACATTACACTCTTTATCTAACCTACTTATTCATCTTTTTTAACCTCTGGTTACATTATTTACGATCTACAAGGATGGATGAAATATAAATGAAACTTTTCATTCTGAGCGCGTAATTTTAAAATGGGCGAGCGGCCGCTTCTAGAGTGCATTATAATGAGACCAGGCGGTTTCCGGTTCAGATCAATTTCGCAATAGCACTCACGATGACAGGCAACAGGTGCATCCTTCCACTGCGCAAAACATTATCATTAAATTTCTCGCTCATGAAGGCGTAATACCAGTGGAAATTTTGCAAAGATTAACTACACAGTTCGGGGATCAAACACTGTCAAGGGCTCCCATGTTTGCTTGGCATATGGAGTTCAAGGAAGTATGTCAACCGGTTGTAAATGAGGAACATGATCGCCGCCCTCGGACCAGTTTTGCAAAGGAGAACATTCGCACGTGACGTTATTGAAGGCGATGGACGTCTGACAGTTTCCGAAATTGCATCACAGGTTGGAAGAAGTTATAGAACCTGACAAACAATCATGACAAAAGACCTAGGGTTCCGTAAAGTTTGTGCCAGGTGGGTCCCTCGCCTTTTGCTAACAGAACATAAGTTGAGACGTTTGCAGGTCTGTCTTTTTTTTATGAAGTATTAAACTATTTTTCTATAAAAGTATTAAATTATGTGCACTATTAATTTTTAGAATCATATGATTATATATATGTCACATTTTATGATGTTCAAAATTATGTTTCTAATTTATTTACCTAACATAATATGATTATTAAAATTATGGCTTAAATTACACGATGGTTAAAATGCGTGTAATAATTCACAATTATGTAATTGTAATTTTATTTCCTAGTTGTTATTTAATGGTATTTAATTTTTGTTAGCTTAAGTTCATTGCCCTTTTTGCATGAGTTGAGTGAGCAGTGTTGCTTCGTTATACGTAAACGTGAATAAGCATGCAGATTATAGAAATACTACTAGGTATTGTATAAGATGCTGACAATGGTTTATAAAGAAGAATATTCATGAAGTTGCATTTTAATTACATATTCTATGTATAATGTAATAATTTTTACAATCGCTGAAACTTTCTATGATAAAAAAACCGTAATGTTAGGATATAAATTCTATTGTTACATAATGTATTTGTTATTACTCTCTAATATAATAGAATCTTAGGTCTTTTACGCGAATTCCCTCTGCTTGCTTGCTCGTGCAGTGTAACAGTGACATTTTGATTGTGTTATTTTTCATAAAAAAAAAAAAAACAATTTAACTAATACGAAATTTTCAATAATTTAGAAAAAAGAATGTTATATTATTCCGTTTTCAGGAAATCTAAAGGATCAGTCCAATTTTAAGAGATTTTAAATTAAATTATTTTTATAAAAGTCGGCAATTTCAACTTTAGCTATTGAATGCTTCGCCCTCAACAGACTACTATTTGGGAAGAAAATTAGATGAAATATTAAAGTAAGTGTGCAAATAAAGATCGTGTAAAAAATAATTTTTCTTTGAGTGATATTTTGAGATTCGGGACCCATAGTGACCGTATCTGTCCCATCCTACTGACCAATTGACCAGATTTAAATGGTATCAGTGACCCATGTTAAGAAGTCATTGTACAAGGTTTTATAAAAATCTGTATCCAACTGAAAATACCGAGAAAAATATGAACTTGGCGAAAAAAATAAAAAATTAAGCTTGTTCCCTAAATAATCCCTAAATAAAATTCCCCAAATTTATATCCAAAGAGACATATTAATGTCACTTTATCAGTTGATTCCATCAACTATACTTTTAATAAGACCAAACACCACCATTAATAAGTATCTTACCGTCGTAGTTTAACAGGTAAATTGTGTTAAAAAACCTACTTTCTTGAGTATAAATTTTTGGAGATACGGGACCCATAAAATCCGAATCTCCCTCCCCCTTGAGAAATTGTGGCCAAATTTAAATGCCTGGATTCCTCGTATACGTAACAACAATCGGGCCAAATTTCATCCAAATTTCATGAACCAGTCTTGAGATGATACATAAATACGTACGTACGTTACATCCTCCAAGACTTTTTGAATGATAAATTCTGTTTTTTTTTTTGGTTTTTTTTAGAGTTGGTCATGAAACATTAAGATCTGTAAAAATACCCGAAATATAAAATGTTATTCAATTAAAATATTTTCTTTTATACAATATCTAAATATATTCGCATATACTACGTATATTCCTTATCAAGAAATTCGTTAGAACTTCACCGGTAAGAGTCTACAGAACTGGATGAACGGCGAAGTCAACGAAGTATACAATTCTAAACCTGACCTAACCTAAAAGTGAAATTAAAAAAAATTATAAAATAAAAATGAAAACATTGTATTTCGATTCAGTTAAATTTGTAATAAAGAATACTTTCAAAAAATACCTCGAATTTTGTTAGACAACGTTGTTTTCTTCTATTTGATGAACCGCGGTACTCGATTATGTTACTTTTTCCTCAAAACGGTAGGTTTACGACTTCCGCCGCTAGGTAGAGTAGTACTTAACGGCGCCTTTGAATTTACGAATGATCTCGTACAAAAACTTGATAATGTACTTGAAATAATAAAATGTAAAAGAAAATGTACTACAGCTTGTTTTAATAGTAAATTCTATTATGTAAATGAAAGTACTGAAGATGAAATAATTTTTTTAATTTCCATCAGTTCATTAAAAAAAAATAAAATTAGTTTGCAAGAGATTATAGTTGCTAATAAAATACAAAAAACACGAACGGCAGGAAAGTGTTGCAATTGTGACAACAAAGTTTTGTTATATAAAAGAGAAATAAATTTGTTCGGTAAAGTTTTTATTCTACAGTTAGAACTATTTGAACTAATCCTTAAAAAAATTAAAAAAATAATTTAATAATAATGTAAAGTGTGTGTCCACGGACATGATAAAAATCGAGGGTTACACTTAACAAAGTAATAAGTGCAATATTACGTCACGGATCTTCAGTTCGTAAAGGTCATTATACTAGTATTTATTAACAAAAAAAAAATACGGTACGAAGTGAATGATATGACTATCAACAAAAAAAAAGCCGAGAAATTCAAAAGAAGTATATTTCTGTGTTCTAGAAAGGCAATAAATTTTAATAATAAATTTATAAGATAACAATCAGTAATCCATAAAAAAATAAAAGAATAATCTAACAAAACGCAGTGATATCCAAAAAAAATTACAATGAAATTGTAAACTGTACGGTAAAGTCTCGCAGATATTCCGCTCAAAAAACAACAATTTTGTTATATAAATAAAACCGTTTTTAACAACGTGATACTGATATCAAAAAAGTTAAGACATTAAATTTCTGTTATTAATTTAGAATTTTGTTTAAAAAATTATTAAATATATGTAATAGACAATAGATATACAATAATAGATAATAAACAATTTTTAAGCGTTCCATATAATAAGCAAAAAATAGAAAAAATTGTTACAATACTCTTACCGGCCCGATTTCATTTATTAAACAACGAATAATCATAAGAATTGTATTATTTCTGTAAATGGGATGTGTATTATATACAAATGAAATCGGGCCGGTAAGAGTATTGTAACAATTTTTTCTATTTTTTGCTTATTATATGGAACGCTTAAAAATTGTTTATTACCTATTATTGTATATCTATTGTCTATTACATATATTTAACAATTTTTTAAACAAAATTCTAAATTAATAACAGATTTTGATAATAGAAGTCTAGTATCATTCCTTTTTTGATATCAGTATCAGTTTGTTTTTAACAAAATTATACTGATATTTTGATTTTAATTATTAATTATTTATTTATTTTATTAATTATTTTAATGATTTCATTTATATTACAGAAAATTTTGTTTGAGGGGAAGAATGATATCTGCGAGAATCTTACCGTAAGGTTAACAATTTTATTGTAATTTTTTTGGATGTAGTGTACAGTTTACGTGAAAGCACTTAGCCGGAAAACGAAAAATAAAGTGCTGTTTAATTTAAATAATAATAACAGAATTAGTACTTTTCGCGAAGTTTCTTCTTGCAGAAATAATACTTTAATTTCAGCCTAAATTACTTGAATGAGTTTGTCATCCACATTTGTTCCGTTTGAAAAAAAAATAATAAAGTGAATAACTGCATGAAAGAAACCATTTGTTTTGCCTCATTTTAATAAAGTATTGCTACTTCGTTAATGTCCTTTATACTTTATGTACTATTTTTAGGGCTTAAAAACTTTAAAAATTGCATGATTATCGGAATGGTATGTTTCATTAATTGTAAGAAGTACCACAAAAAACTTATAAAGTTGTTGGTTTCGATCTTCAGATTAAGAAGTTAGTTTTTTGCGACGATTTTTCGTTTGGGATTGCCTTGTGAATAATCAAAATAGCCGAATATTGAGCAATTAAATTTTTCATAATTTTTATGAAAATTCTTTACGCATCCATAAAATTCGTGTTTAATATGCTACCTATCGCGGCCATGTATTTAATCTTTTCATTTTGATGAAACTATAGATTGTAAATTTTATTATGACTTAATTCAGATATTATTTTTGTATTAGAGAAAAACGTACAAGGATGTTGGGTTACGCATAATTTTTCTGTATGAAATAGTGTTAACTAAAACCGATAGGCAGTAAGTAAAAACAGCTGCAAGAATCCTTTTTTAGTTATTTTGATTTCTTGAAGCTTCCGAGATCTGACGTTTTATTTTTGGGGTATTTAAAAGAATAAAGCAGTTCGTACGCTTGAAGAACTGAAAATTAACATTCAAAGTTAAATTTCAATCATATTGAACACACACACACACACACACACACACACACACACATATATATATATTTCAATCATAAAAAGTGGCGTAAATTTATCACAAAACGTGTAAGAACCAGCATTCAGGTTTGAAGATGGAGATCGGGCGCGGGGTCTGTCTGGACAAAAAGGTTATTGCCGGACCTTATTCCGTGGATTAACAGACTCCACGGCGAAGTGAATTACCAGCTTGCGCAGTTCTTCTCAGGGCACGGCGCGTTTGCTTATTACCTTTATAGGTTCGGTAGACGCAGCTCTCACTGCATGTACTGTTGTGGCGAGAATTCTGCCGAACACACATTATTTCACTGTGAGGAGTGAAACGATCTCCGGGACCTGGCGGGTTTAACTGGTTTAAGTCCAGAATACCTTATCAAATATATGCTTGGGACAGTCCAGAATTGACGGGCGAACGACAAATACGCGACCGAAGTTTTAAGAAATAAGGATGAAGAGGCTCGAAGACGCAGGTTTTAAGATCAGTAAGGGTGGACAGCCCCAGTTGCGAGGTCCGGTATGCCGAGGTGTGCTGGTTCCAATGAACAGCTGGAAACTCCATGGGGTGAAAGAACAATAACATAAAAGATCCGAACCGGTGGGGACACCTTTGGGTGCGCCCCATTAGAATGGGGACAAGCAAAAAAAATAAAGAGCCAACCGGCGAGTCGTCCTGTCATGCCGGATTTATAGCCGGTAGGCGGGAAGAGTCGTTTGAGTAAATGGACACTTTCCTGGGCTGAAGTTTACTTAATTGTATTTCCGGCCCAGGGGAGTAGGGATGGTAAATAAAAAAGGTTTGAAGATATTAATTTCAATTAATATCGATTGATGTTGAAAGAAAATGTGTAATCTTAATACAGAGTGATTCAAAAAGGACTTCACAACCTTAAAAGCATATAAAAATTTATTTAGGTAATTTAAAGATTCGATTGAGGTCTCATTTCATAGCAAAATTCATCAAGTTTTGACTTGCGTATTTCATTAGTATCGAATTCGCCCACCAGTGTTGTTAAAAAGATATATTTACTGTTGCGGAATGTGTTCGTTGTATGTTTTGGTTTCACGTTTGTACCCAGCAACTAGAATTCAACATAATTTTATAGAGATTACGGTAGGGCTCCTCCTAATAGGTATATAATTTACTCTTGGCACCACACCTTCGTTAAGACAGGTTGTTCTTCTTCAATACAAAACATCTTTTTCTTCATCCAGGAAAAAACTGTAAATAGTATCGTTTATCTGGACATGCTTCAACAGTTTCTAATTCCTCAGTTAGACGATAATGACCTAGATGGAAGTCATTACTAACAAATTTTCTGTTTAGAATTCAGGTGGGATGTATGTCGCATTACAAATGAAAATCATATCGAAGCAAAGTGAATGGTGGGTGACAAACTTGATGTATTTTTTTAATGAAATGAAATCTTAACCGATTCTCTAAGTTTTCTCAATAAATTTTTATATGCTTCCTTTTTGAATCACGCTGTATTTTATTATTTGAGTCGTATGTTGTGAATACGTAATTAAAAAATAAAACGGGTCGCTTCCTTTTAAGAACTTTTTATATTCCTGCCGCAGTTTCTTTTGTAAAACAATTTCCCATTAACAAAGTTTTATGTTTTTCAAAAGTTGGTAATAGATTGCTATTGATTTTTCTTAATCTCATTTACATGACTATGTATTACAAATATTAATAATTATAGTAATAGTTAATGGATAATGATACTGTTCGATTAACTTTTTTTTTTTTTTTTTTTTAAAACCTACTATTTTAAGATGGTTTACAAATTTCTCAGCTTGAAGGTAAAAACAAAATCAGATTTTAATATGTATATAAATATATACGTAAACAGGTGCCCACCAGTTTTAGTAATAATGATATCAATATAAGGTGTGGTGAACACTTGTAATATATAATCAATAATATTACGACTATGCACTCATAATTGCGGCACTTGTTTTCCTATATAGAGTTATTTCATGTAGATGAAAATTAAATTTTGTGTAATAATAATTGGACGTTTGTGAATTATTATTACTATTATTTATCACGTAATAATTATTTTTTCTCTTTTATTACGAATATTATTTAATTTATTAATAATTTTAATTGATATTATTTTTATTAATTATAAAAATAATTACTAATTTAAATAAATTCATTTATTTATTTTATCATTTCAATTTATTTTTTTTTACATCGCTTTTGTTTGCTTGTATATATGTCTTTTTTAAACACACTGCTCGGATTTGATGATTAATTTTAATTTTTGGTTGTATCATATCGAAAACTGGTTTGTTCTTACTGTTGTAGTTATAATTTACTGTTATACAAAACCTAGGCAGCACTGGTTTGATATTAAATCAAGATTTGTTGGCAATTATTTCCTTCTCAGAAACATACAACACAGAATAATAATAAATTATATTAAATGAATAAATAATACCAATAAAAATGTACCTCTATTTTGTATTGAATAACATTAAAAGTAAAGCGACTTTTACAAATATTTATTTTCCGTCTCTAGTGATATACGCTACTAGTACAGCTACAGATCTAATGGAAAGCGTATAGATCGGCCAAAAAAATCTTAACAAATTGGTTTTTTTTTAAGCAGGAGACATTAAAAGTCTTTTTTAATATTTAAAAAAATAGATTTAAATAGGTTGTAAATCTTTGAAAAAATTTTTTATTCTGATGCTGTCAGTCAAAAATATCTATTTTTGTCATACAGACGTTTGTACGTATGTTCTAATGTTGGTTTGTATTTGCTCTTATAACTCCGAACTCCGTTGACCTTTTTCTTCAAACTAGACAGGTACTGCCTTCATGGGGAAAGAAAATATTCAATTTTTATAAAAAAAAAAACCCTACCGGGTTGGTTGGTCTAGTGGTGAACGTATTTTCCCAATTCAGCTGATTTGGAAGTCGAGAGTTCCAGTGTTCAAATCCTAGTAAAGGAAATTATTTTTATACGGATTTGAATACTAGAACGTGGTACCGGTGTTCTTTGGTGGTTGAGTTTCAATTAACCACACATCTCAGGAATGGTCGAACTGAGACTGTACAAGACTACATTTTATTTCCACTCATACATATCATCCTTTGAAGTAATACCTGAACGGTAATTTCCAGAAGCTAAACAGGAAAAAAATTATAAAAATTGAAAAAAGGGGCGGAGGTGTTCTGGCCGAAATAAAATTTCAAACCTTTCCTTTAGCAAAAAATATTTTTATCAAAAGTTAGATTTTTTTTTATCAAAATCGTAAATTACAAAATATTTTTATTTAATATTTACCTCCGTCCCCAAAAAATGACTATATATTTTTATTTTTTAGTTATATATTGGTTCAGAAAATGAGTTAATGAGATTTTGTACATCCTTTGAAACTAAAAAAATTTTTTTGTCCATCTCACTTCAATAGTATCTTTAAATTTATGATATATATATATCTTAATTATTTCATGAAAAGGACTATCTTTTAATTACATTATATTTAAATTTTGATTTTAATTTATTTAAGATCAATTTTTGTGAATATTTTAATCTAACAATTTTTAAGATATTTATTTTAAATTTAAATCCATATCACAAGTTACCCATTGTATTCAAAATGTAAAAATTCTTAAGTTTTTAATACCCGTACCCTTAAGTAATACTTGGAAACGAAATTAGCCAAGACTTTTCATCCCCTTCCTAGTAAATTACAGCTTTGTTTATTTAGAATTACGGGTATATCTTTGTATTTTTAAACATTCCATTATGACCATTTATGTTCCTTAAAATTTAATTTTACCTGAATGCTTCCCGTTAAGAATAGGAGCTCTCAAATTGAAAAAAAAAATATATTTTTTACAATTTAAAATTTTCAATGCTCAAAACATATTTTGTTAAATGCCCCTCCTGAGGGCGGGAGCTCCCAATTTAAAAAAAAAAATAATTTTGATAATTTTTTTCTTAATTTCGATTTTAATTTATACACATCAATTTTAGTGAATATTTTAATATTTAAAAAAGCCCCTGATGCAGGAGCCAAACATTTTCAAAAAGTCGAAAACATTTATCGAAATAGTGATGCTAATATACTACAAATAATATTCAAAATTTCGGTGATTGCTGTCTTTTGTAGATTATCTTCAAAAGTTTAAATTAAAAGATTTAAATATGAACAGAGAAGTTATTTTATGGTTAATAACGAAATTTTTTTAGAGATCAACACTATTAAAATTTATTACGATGCATGCATTTTAATATGTCGATGAAGAAATAACTCGAGCTGGATGATTGAATATTTTTGGTTAATATTTAGTAACACATTCGTGCGGTGTATTTTTTCATTCTCCCGGCTATTGAAGTTTACGTTTACAAGCTTTTTGGATATTCATTAAACATTCCTTTAACATTTTATATGAATTTTTTTCGTATTTTTGATTCATCATAACCAGTTCTTCCAGTTCTTCCCAAAACATTAAACGTCATAAAGAGCGTAGCAAATAATTCACCATCGTAAGCATTGGTATGGCTATGATCTTTGTGAAATGTTTTTTTCGTATTTCTAGCTATATTCCTGGCTTTGCAAAAAAGGTTTATCAAAAATTAATTGCATAGTGTTCCTGGCTTCACTGGTGAATTATGCAATTTATTGCCGATTTTTTTTTCTTTGCGTGTAATTGATGTTTGTAGAAAAATATTTCTCCCTTACACGTTCTTTACCGTGCAATTTTCAATGACTGCATTTAGGAAGAGATTGAATGATAGATAGGAGTTATTGAAAAATTGTACACGTTGTTTCTCATTACAAAATTTGATTGTCCTCGTATACAACATGATCGCTTAATTATTAAAATATTTCTAAGTTTTATTGTTTTGATGTGGTGCTGTATAACATTTGAGCAAACAGTCCTCTATTCGCTTTTTATTAATATATTTCGGAAGTTATTTTCAGTAAATCGATAATTTTCTTATCGATTTTACTTCCTTGTACGAAGTAAAGAAACTATTGTGATTGCGAAAAATTTCGGTTTTCAAATTTCAACGGAAATATTCATTTTGATCATCTCTGAATCCATTTTGATTAGTTTCGGCGTGTCGTCTTTACGTACGTATGTATATATCTTGCATAACTCAAAAACGATTAGCCGTAAAATGTTGAAATTTTGGATTTAGGACTGTTGTAACATGTAGTTGTGCAGCTCCTCTTTTGATTGCAATCGACTGAACCAAACGTGTCCAAAAAAGCCTAAAATTCAAAAAAATTGAATTTTGGACTTTTTGTTATCTGCCGTAATAATCCCTCATTGAGAGCTTTTCAATGACATATCATACGGGGTACTTATTTTCATTGGTTTCAGAGATATAGCCAAATAAAATGTTAATTAATGAAATATTTTTATCTTATAAGGGGAAGGCACATCGGATCGAATCCGACTTCATATACATATATATTTTTTAAACTATTTTCGTTTTTTAATAATATATTGCTTTATTAATATATTACAAATTATTGCTTTATTAACATCTGATTGTAAAAAAAATTACAATAAATAATAATTCAGTAATAACAATAAAAAAAGAAAAAATATGAAAAAAATTAGAAGTTACTAGTGAAATAAAATTGTATGTATTTGTTCATTTTAATTCAAAAATTTTTACAGAGGTTAATAATAATTAATAAATCAATATATTTAAATTAAAAAAAAAGTTTAAAAAAAATGTGTATATGAAGTCGGATTCGAACCGATGTGTACATGGTTACGGCTCTGACACGTTTTCACCTACACCACAAAATTACTTGAGCGATGTGAAACAAAATTAATATATGAACTGATTTAAAATGTTGATATGGACACCACAAAAAATGTGATGCATTGTGGTGGACACCACAATGCAATTGTGTAACTGTCCACTTTATTAAAGAACTGGAGGATTGTATCTCACTTTCAAATGAAATCAATTTAAATGAAGTAAAGAAAAAAATTTGCATATGTAATTGAATAGGCGTACAAGGAAACTACGTGGTGCCCATATCACATTTTTTTATGTGAAATAATAATAGTATTTTCCTATAATTTATATATTCGTGATCCCTAATAGTATATTAGAAGGAAAGGTATCCTATTCGTCAATTAATAGTCCTCTGAAGTTTTGATTACCCTGAGCCCGTGAAATCTATGAAAACTACTGTAACCTTTTATAACAAACCTTTTTTTAATATGTGTTGGCATATTTTTTTTTGCTTTATATTTTATGAAAATGTACAGTCATGAAGTTATTGATTGTAGCAAATTATTTTCAAAAAGATTGGATAAGACCATGGGGAGATATTGTGAATATGTTACAACCGGACGGATTTGAAGAATCCTTTTTTCATCTTACATTACAATACTTTACAAATGTATTGATCTCGTAAAAACTGATGTCTGAATAAAGAAAAATTCCATTGTTTCTTAAAAACTTATATTATGATCCATGTTATTGTAACAAAAGTTTATTATTTATAAATCACTCTAAATTGTAAATTTTTAATTACTTGCTGATTAT
The DNA here is from genome assembly GCF_047948215.1 of Lycorma delicatula. NCBI lineage: Eukaryota > Metazoa > Arthropoda > Insecta > Hemiptera > Fulgoridae > Lycorma > Lycorma delicatula. The sequence goes on from NC_134457.1 coordinate 211,822,840, forward strand.
ATATCTAAAATAATCATATTTTTATATTTCGTTAAAATAAGAAAGAAAATCGTGCTGGCTGATGTGCCGGAAATTAAATAGTAACATATTAAAAGCGCTATTCTTGTTTTTTTTTAAACGAATATTTAGATTGAGGTTAGTTTCTATAAGTAACTGTTTGTCGTTTAACAATGTGACGTATGTTTTTTTAATTCCTCGTAAGGCAGATTTTACCCTACACAGCTTGAGTGAATTCGATTTAATAGACGACGTTTTACTTATATACTGTCATACCTCGTTTAACTTTACCTTTGATAACGAAGCTTATAGTTTAAATCTTTTTTGGTTATTTTTTTAAATTTTATTTTATGAAAATGTTTCTAAAGGATTAATAAGATGAAATACTGTAAACTTATGAATTTTTATACATATACATTATTTATTAATTGAAAATATAAACTTTATAATTAAACATATTAAAACTTTATGAGTATTTAGAAACACAAGTTATTTATTAATGTCACTCAAGAGTTGAAGATTTAGAAAATTTAATATAAAATAATATAGTCAATAAAAAAATGACCAAATTTGTCTGGTAGACAAAGTTCCTAGTGAAAAAATATTAAAAACAAAATATATTTGAATGATGTAGATAATATTTTAAATCGTTTTTGTGGAAATGACCCAGATTTACATAGAAGTGATATTGTACAAAGATCAATATAAATGCTTACAAGCAATTAATATTAAATGAAAGAGAAAAGGAGCGTAAAAAATCAACTTTAGATTCATGTTTTCAAAAGTTGTGATTATAAAATTATAACTGATAGTTTTACATTAAATAATATTTCTTCTTAAACATATATGTGATTATTATATATTATATAATTCGTGTCGCAAATATTTTGAATACATATACAAAAAAAAAAAAAAACTATTTTTGTTATCAATTAGAATAAATATTTTTAATGTTGATATTTTTACGTATTAAAAATTTATTGAATAAAGTGTCTTTCTTTAAAGGTTACATACATATTTGTATTTTATTTATTAATGAACTTATCCCTATCCCGAACATAATATTTTTACTTTCCCGTCTAGCACTATAGCTGTAGAAGAAGTATTGTAATCGGTCTATTTGGGCATATGTGGTTTTCACCGGATCTTGATGTTCTGACATCCAAGGAACCCAAAAAACCGGATGGAAATTTTCCGGATGTTAATGCTCGTATGTACGTGTGCTCGGTGTTAGCCTCTAAATTGGTCTCTAAATCACCAGAACTACTGAACCGATTTTGACCAAACCCGATCGAATTACTTTTATATATGGGGCATTGATGCCATTAAATATTCAACTTAAAAGGTCAAAGGGGTGAGGCTGTAGAGCAAGGTTACCCTCAGTATCTCAAGATTTCGCCCAATTAAGGCCATATTTTTCTTATACGCTTTTTTTTTTTTTTTTGTCTTCAGTCATTTGACTGGTTTGATGCAGCTCTCCAAGATTCCCTGTCTAGTGCTAGTCGTTTCATTTCAGTATACCCTCTACATCCTACATCCCTAACAATTTGTTTTACATATTCCAAACGTGGCCTGCCTACACAATTTTTCCCTTCTACCTGTCCTTCCAAAATTAAAGCGACTATTCCAGGATGCCTTAGTATGTGGCCTATAAGTCTGTCTCTTCTTTTAACTATATTTTTCCAAATGCTTCTTTCTTCATCTATTTGCCGCAATACCTCCTCATTTGTCACTTTATCCACCCATCTGATTTTTAACATTCTCCTATAGCACCACATTTCAAAAGCTTCTAACCTTTTCTTCTCAGATACTCCGATTGTCCAAGTTTCACTTCCATATAAAGCGACACTCCAAACATACACTTTCAAAAATCTTTTCCTGACATTTAAATTAATTTTTGATGTAAACAACTTATATTTCTTACTGAAGGCTCGTTTAGCTTGTGCTATTCGGCATTTTATATCGCTCCTGCTTCGTCCATCTTTAGTAATTCTACTTCCCAAATAACAAAATTCTTCTACCTCCATAATCTTTTCTCCTCCTATTTTCACATTCAGTGGTCTATCTTTGTTATTTCTACTACATTTCATTACTTTTGTTTTGTTCTTGTTTATTTTCATGCGATAGTTCTTGCGTAGGACTTCATCTATGCCGTTCATTGTTTCTTCTAAATCCTTTTTACTCTCGGCTAGAATTACTATATCATCAGCAAATCGTAGCATCTTTATCTTTTCACCTTGTATTGTTACTCCGAATCTAAATTGTTCTTTAACATCATTAACTGCTAGTTCCATGTAAAGATTAAAAAGTAACGGAGATAGAGAACATCCTTGTCGGACTCCCTTTCTTATTACGGCTTCTTTCTTATGTTCCTCAATTGCTACTGTTGCTGTTTGGTTCCTGTACATGTTAGCAATTGTTCTTCTATCTCTGTATTTGAACCCTAATTTTTTTAAAATGCTGAACATTTTATTCCAGTCTACGTTATCGAATGCCTTTTCTAGGTCTATAAACGCCAAGTATGTTGGTTTGTTTTTCTTTAATCTTCCTTCTACTATTAATCTGAGGCCTAAAATTGCTTCCCTTGTCCCTATACTTTTCCTGAAACCAAATTGGTCTTCTCCTAACACTTCCTCCACTCTCCTCTCAATTCTTCTGTATAGAATTCTAGTTAAGATTTTTGATGCATGACTAGTTAAACTAATTGTTCTGTATTCTTCACATTTATCTGCCCCTGATTTCTTTGGTATCATTACTATAACACTTTTTTTGAAGTCTGACGGAAATTCCCCTTTTTCATAAATATTACACACCAGTTTGTATAATCTATCAATCGCCTCCTCCCCTGCACTGCGCAGTAATTCTACAGGTATTCCGTCTATTCCAGGAGCCTTTCTGCCATTTAAATCTTTTAATGCTCTCTTAAATTCAGATCTCATTATTGTTTCTCCCATTTCATCCTCCTCAACTTCCTCTTCTTCCTCTATAAAACCATTTTCTAATTCATTTCCTCCGTATAACTCTTCAATATATTCCACCCATCTATCGACTTTACCTTTCGTATTATATATAGGTGTACCATCTTTGTTTAACACATTATTAGATTTTAATTTATGTACCCCAAAATTTTCCTTAACTTTCCTGTATGCTCCGTCTATTTTACCAATGTTCATTTCTCTTTCCACTTCTGAACACTTTTCTTTAATCCACTCTTCTTTCGCCAGTTTGCACTTCCTGTTTATAGCATTTTTTAATTGCCGATAGTTCCTTTTACTTTCTTCATCACTAGCATTCTTATATTTTCTACGTTCATCCATCAGCTGCAATATATCGTCTGAAACCCAAGGTTTTCTACCAGTTCTCTTTATTCCGCCTAAGTTTGCTTCTGCTGATTTAAGAATTTCCTTTTTAACATTCTCCCATTCTTCTTCTACATTTTCTACCTTATCTTTTTTACTCAGACCTCTTGCGATGTCCTCCACAAAATTCCTCTTTACCTCCTCTTCCTCAAGCTTCTCTAAATTCCACCGATTCATCTGACACCTTTTCTTCAGGTTTTTAAACCCCAATCTACATTTCATTATCACCAAATTATGGTCGCTATCAATGTCTGCTCCAGGGTAAGTTTTGCAGTCCACGAGTTGATTTCTAAATCTTTGCTTAACCATGATATAATCTATCTGATACCTTGTAGTATCGCCTGGCTTTTTCCAAGTGTATATTCTTCTACTATGATTTTTAAATTGGGTGTTGGCAATTACTAAATTATACTTCGTGCAAAACTCTATAAGTCGGTCCCCTCTTTCATTCCTTTTGCCCAGCCCGTATTCACCCACTATATTTCCTTCCTTGCCTTTTCCAATGCTTGCATTCCAATCTCCAACTATTATTAAATTTTCATCTCCTTTTACGTGTTTAATTGCTTCATCAATCTCTTCGTATACACATTCTACCTCATCATCATCATGGGCGCTTGTAGGCATATAGACGTTAACAATCGTTGTCGGTTTAGGTTTTGAATTTATCCTTATTACAATGACTCTATCGCTATGCATCTTGAAATACTCCACTCTCCTCCCTATTTTCTTGTTCATCACGAAACCTACTCCTGCCTGCCCATTATTTGACGCTGAGTTAATTACTCTAAAGTCACCCGACCAAAAGTCGCCTTCCTCTTCCCACCGAACCTCACTAATTCCTACTATATCCACGTTTACCCTATCCATTTCCCTTTTTAAATTCTCTAGCCTACCAACCTTTTTTAAGCTTCTAACATTCCACGCTCCGACTCGTAGAATGTTATTTTTTACTTTTCTGGTGACCCCTTCCTTAGTAGTCCCCTCCCGGAGATCCGAACGGGGGACTATTTTACCTCCGGAATATTTTACCAAGGAAGGCGCCTCCATTATTGCTTTTGAAAATGTAGAGCCACATTTTCTTGGAAAAAAAAACAGCTGTAGTTTTCCATTGCTTTCAGCTGCGCAGTACTCAGAGGACTGAGTGATGTTGATATGGCCGTTTAAGTCATTGTGACTTACGCCCCTAACAACTACTGAAAGAGCTGCTGCCCTCTTTCAGGAATCATTCCTTAGTCTGGCTCTCAACAGATACCTCTCCGATATGGTTGCACCTTCGGTCCAGCTACTCTGTATCCCTGAGCACTCAAGCCCCCTCACCAACGGCAAGGTCTCATGATTCATAGAGGAGGTATACGCTTTTGTTAACAATTAAAAAATTACTATTTGAAAAATAATTTTTTTCAAAATCGCATCTTCACTCAAAAAATACTGCTACGTTGTGACGTTACAGGTCTGGCTGGGTCTTAAACTTAATCATTTAGTTGGCTCGGTACTTGGTACGTTAAGCATCGCGGCTACACCGGTATGCCGATCGTACAAGCGACATTTGTCCTAAGTAAGTTGTGAAATTACATTAGTTTAGTTAGTGCCGACTGTCGCCGGTAGTACCGCCACACCAGCGCGAATTAAATTCGGTATGCGCGAGGTCTTTATTTAGAATCATTGAATTAAATAAACGAAAAGATATTATATTTAAATAAAATTAGAAATATTTTTAATTAAATTGTATTTGTAAGTCGTACATCAAAAACAATCCACAGTTGTAGGACTTTCCCTATTACCTCTGAGTCTTATTATCTCTGATAACGAAATTTAGCGCCTGATGATGTAATTTCATGGAACGTATCCTCTTCGTTAAACGAGGTTGACTATATATAATTTTTTTGTACTAACGGTTTTTCAAAGTATCCGGATTATTAGAACTACAGATCATCTTAATTAAATATCCTTAAATAGGGAGAATATTTTTCATAACTACCATTTAGAACTCAAGTTGTTGAATAACATTGATTCAATGTTATTAAGTGTAAAGGTTTTATGTTAACTACGAAAATATTGAAAGGTTACTTTACATTTAACCTGCTTACAGCACGTTAAATATTATATTAATATGGTAATATTAATACGCATATTCTGTTAACTTCTTAGAGAATATTAAATGCGGTTATTGATTAAATATTGGTTGGAAATAGTGATTTTGTTGTTAAATATTAACGAAAATAATTCTATCGTATGCAGCGAACATTTTTATTTGGTATGGATAACGTGAAATGTACTAAAAAACTAAAATCATATTCTTAATTGAAAATACTTAAAACCTAATTGAGTATTTATTTATTTTAATCTTCGGATATACGATGATTGAATTTTTAGAATTATTAGAATAGAGCGTTTTGCATCGAATTTGTATAATTATTATGTTAATCCATACAGAAATGAAGCCTTATTAATCCTCTTTAAAAACATTGAAAATGTTTTTTATGATGTATGTAGATCTGAAGTAGCTTATTCGATTTATTTATATATTCACTCGAGTAATAGATATAACACATTATCATTCGAAATGGAAGTATTTCATTTAACAGTTTTAGAAAAAAGTAAAGGGATTTTTAAGAATGTATATGAAATGACGTGCTATAATATCCTTATTATTCGGAAATGAACGCTAAATGGAAGGTGAAATAACCAATCTTCTGCTAGCATAGTCCTTAGTCATAGCAACAAGCCACTTTCATATCCCTTCCATGTGTAATATTGTCGAATCATCACATTATAGTTTCTCATGATCGTGTCATTCGCCACGTTCTATTATTCGCAGTTTGAGAGGGAGAGTAAAAGGACTACGCTGATTTTCTACCAGCCAAGGCTGGTATTCAATCAATCCGGGCCATATTTCCTTCTACCGAGCGTTACTGAATAATCTGGGTATACTTAGTGAAGTTTATTTTCTAAGATAAAATATTTTTTCCGATGTAATTTCTTTACTTACATATCTGTAAAATAATAAATATATTTTTAAATTTATTTTTTTAGATAAATTGAGGATATAAAGTTGTGTGCCGGTTATCGCGTTGTTTTAAAAATTAATGAATTCGTAGAATTATGATAAACATAGTGTTCTGATCGAGTAAAAACAATACATTTTACAATTTACTTTAAAGAATATTATTTTCATTACTAGGAATGGCACGATTATTTCATACAATTTATGATATATCGATTTATTTATGTTTTTTACCGACAGCAACCTACACGACCCACACAGTGGTAGAATGTATTAATGAATGTGATGTAACTGCTTGTAGAAGACGATACAAATAGATGAAAAAGTAATAATAATTTTAGAAGCTACTGGATGATGGTGTTGGACATTGAGAATTGGTGGGAGAACTCGTAGTAAGGTTTGGTTGTAACCAAACAAGTCAATTGTGCTTATCCACCGGGTTGGTCTAGTGGTGAACGCGTCGTTCCAAATCAACTGATTTGGAAGTCGAGAATATCCATTGTTCAAGTCCGAGTAAAGTCGGTTATTTTTACACGGATTTGAATTCTAGATCGCGGATACCGGTGTTCTTTGGTAGTTGGGTTTCAATTAACCGCATATCTCAAGAATGGTCGAACTGAGACTGTACAAGACTACACTTCATTTACACTCGTGCAAATGATCCTCTGAAGTATTATGTGAACGGTAATTACCGGAAGCTAAACAGGAAAAAGAAAGAAAAAAGTCAGTCGTGCTTAGCATTTGTCTTAAGTAATACGGCTCCGCTCCGTCAGCGAGTGTATCATTATTTGCATTTACTAAATCTTGTAGTTAAGTAAATCTTATAAATTAAATATCTTTTTATATATCAAGTATCTTCATTCTCATAGCGGTCCAAGGGTTTGTCCCAGCCCTGGCATAGAGTCTTACATAGAGTTCATTATCTTCAAATCAACATAAATTTTCTACCTAAACGGTATCATCCTATCATTCATTAAACCCAACATTTATTTTAATTTTTTTAAGTTAACCCCCACATTTCTATGGTCCTCCGATTTCATTATTTATTTCCCTACCTCATATCTTTTTCTGGTCCTATGGACCGCATTATTTCTTTAGTTTCCTAATCTCTCAGATGGAATAAGGATAACTTTACAGACTATTTATTGATAGTGACTTATTGACCTGATTAATTTTTTTTCTGTTTATGTTTAAAAAAGCCTGTTATAAATATGACTTATGTGTAATGTGTACAACATATTTAGAGCCCAGGTTAGCTGAAATTAAGTGAATTACTCTTCTTGGCTATGAACGCCTTGGTATTGTAGTAGAAGCCTCTGCTTAGTTGTGATACTCCTAGGATGAGCATTATGACAAAACAGGATCCGATAAAGGTCCCCCGAATAGGTTAATAACCGAGCCGTCCCCATGAAATAGTGCATATATTAAAAACATAATATCTCTTAAGGCCTCCCACATACTTATCATGGATCCCGTGAAGTTTTGCTAAATCCTACCGAACACGTTGAAGATAATGGACAAGAATGGACGGACAGTAAGGAAAATACGATCTGCCTACACACAAGCCCCAAAACAAGACAAACTTCCTTTCCAAAAAGGTGTTTTAAGGCTCCCCTTCACGTGTTAGTGGCCCCTGCAATTTACTGTACCTTATTTACTATACTCTGCTCAAGTGATTATTAGGATATCTTTATCTAGACCGGGAATTGCACGAAGTGATAATTGGATTTACATTTATCTCTCAGATATAAGTTACGACATTCAATTATCTTCCGAATACTGAAGAACCACCGGAAGAAATTATCTTCCTTAGTGAAAACATGCGTCTATTTCAATAATCATTCGTGAAATGTGATTTAAAGGAATTCAATTCATCTATAAATTAATCCAAGACCTCCTAGATTCCCTTCCACGTGGAGTGGTATTGGTTTGAGATTAGCGTTTTTATTTTTAATTCTAGTCTTTATTATTCAGTAATTCAGAAACTGTTCAAACCTTCAAGGTCAGATTTTAAATTACGTAGGCAAAATTGCTTCCATTTTTTAACGTAGTTTATTTCTTATCTTTCTTTACATAGATAAAAAATAAAATTTTAGTAATTACTTGAAGCCTAGTATGGCCTTTAACATTTTTATTAATACGTATTTTATATCCTGATTTCATAATTAGATTTTTCTACAGTTTTTATAGTAGTGCCAGTTGTAAAAATAGTTATAAAAGAAAATTTATTTTTTCAATATATATTTTTTATTTATAATAACCCGTGTCTATTGTTATTCCTTCATTAAAATAATTTCCTAGTTCTACTTCATGGCTTTTTTTATAGCGTTTAAACTAATCAATATAAAATTAATTTTCCAATCTCTTAATAGCTTGAATTTACGTAAGTACAACCTGGTAAAACTGATCGTTTATCTACACGAAGGGGCAGACTGATTATATTAATGTTGGGCTAGGGAGAAAGTTTAAAATAGTGTGTAACAGTCGTCTCGCTGCATATGTACAGTTAGATTGTACCTAACCGTTACTGTTCCATCATAGACTACCAGAATTATTGTAATAAATATAAATTCTTATTTATCGATTAAAATCGAATGAATTTACTAAATTACCATGCTGTTTTTGTATTTAGTTGAAAATATGATCGATCAATAACCGGCTATTATTTCACAATAACTACAGCAATACTCTTTATATATAATATACAAAAATTTTAGAAAACGTTCAGTAATAAAAATTAAAATATAGTAAACCATATTATATGTAATTAAACTAATTTCTCAAACATGGTATCGCTGATATGTTAAATGAATAAATTAACAATTAATATAATCCACCTTACCAGCACTTTCATATGTACTTTAGATCTTTCGACTTACTTAGAAGCCATCATCAGGTGTTAAAATTAATACATTAAAGTCAAAAGTTAAAAAAATCACTAGTAGGACTGGGACAGTCATGACTGTTTTTAAATTTTAACTATGATTTTTTAAACTTTTGACTTTAAATATATTAATTTTAACTCCTGATGATGGCTTCCAAGTAAGGCGAAAGATCTAGATTACATATCAACGTGGTGGTAAGATGGAATATATTATTGGTTAATTTATTCAGTTAATTTAATATTCAATGTTATTGAAAATATTAAATATTTTTTAATGAACAAATTAATAATAAATAATTGAATCGTTCTGAAAGATGTTATGTATAAAAAATTGTAGCGGTCTATTTACAATAAGAAGACATTGTACCAGTTCAACAGTACATATTAACAAGTTCGTTCAAAAAAAAAAAAACCGCTTCAGTTGGTTTTGTCACATAGTAGGTTATCTGTATAAACTTTATATTTATAAAATAAATTATTAATTTTTTATCGTGTAACTTACATTGTCATTTAAGTGTAATAATTATAAGCTATAATATATGGTACTTACGTATTAGCCCGTCGACCATAACCATAATGATCCCGTAACTTTGAAGTATTTTCAAAGTTACGGGATCATAAACGTATTCTACATATTAAAAATATAAGCATTATTGCTTATAATTACGGATATAAATTAACCAAACTTAATCTACGCTCTCTTCACTCGCTAACTTCAACTAATTAATAGTAATGTTCTCATTATTTGGTTAATAAATAATTGCAATGATTACTTAATTTATTATTTAAATACTGAAAACATTACAGTGTTAATTTAGTCAAGGTTAGCGAGCGTAGGTTAAGTTTGGTTAAATTATATTTATAAAATAAATGGTAATATAATGGTTAAAACGGATGATATTAACAATAACCCAAAAGTTTGCAATTTATTGGTCGACAGGATAATACATAAGTACCATAATATTTAAAATATCATTTATAAATGAATTTTTTTTAGTTTTGTTTTAAAGGAATTTTATCCTGAAATGATAAATTAATTTCCTTTTCCATTTATACGCGTAGGTTATAATTCTTTTCAATTGTATTGTAAAGGTGGGGAGGGATTAGAATGTCTAAATTATTGGCCTTGCTTTAATTTTGCCATTGTTGCCTTCATTAATTTTTCCATTGATCCTTTTTTTTCGTATCCTGTGGGTTTTGGCTAGACTATACATGGATTTGTAATCAAGCAATTGCAGACCTAAAAAGTTACGATCTTTGATATGGTTTCCTAGAAGTGGATTTGTCTGTGGGCCTCTGGACCTGTCCAAGGAACTCTTTCCGTCGACTGAGTATGAGTTGAGTTGAACCTGAGGCAAAAAATACTTCTCAGGAAATTACGGGCTTTTCCTAATTATATACGTATATGTATAATTGTACATGTATATGTATAAAGTGCTCACTTTTTTTTGAGCAGCTGTTTTTCTTGATTAGATAAATTCATTTTTTTTTTTTTATTTAATTAAATAAGCTCCTCTTCACCCATAATTGTATTTCTTTTCGTTTTGATGTCCCATGAATTTAAAAACATTTAAATATAGATAAAAACAATTCTACAGGTAAATTTCTGTGGTCTATATGTTTATACAGGCCGACGAATTTTATCTATAATTACCCAAAAGCAGGAAATATAATATTTTCTGCCCTCCTCCTTAGCCACATCATAAAACTTTTCAAATATTTTTCTTCTTTTTTTTTATTGCCCATGTCTCAAATCCATACAACACCACGCTTCACACAAAGCATTTGGCAAATCCCTTTCTTAATGCTACTAGTATTTTCTTTGTAGTTAATAATCCTATCACCTCAAATGCTCCTTCTCCCATTGCAGGTCTCCTTCCGTACAGCTTACATTCCATTTTACTAAACCGCCTAGGTACCTGAACGACTTCATCTGCTCTGTTATTTATTCAGTACCAATTTAACTTTACCTTTACCTTGCTAGTTTTCATAACTTATTTTTATTTACATTAACTTCATTCCAAATTCTTCACCAGTGCTTGCAATCTTTTTACTATTAATTTTAGCTCTTCCTCTGACTCAGCTAATTCAGCTTGATCATCAACATATTTGATCCCATTCTTTCTTCTCCTGCTACATCACCGCTTGACTTTTCCAAGGCCTTTTTTTTACCAATTTCTCCACGTAAACATTATAAACTGTTGGTGACATACAGCCCTTGCTTTACACTGCTACCAATACTTAGTTGTTCTGTTACTTCATTTTTCACCCTCTTTTTTTTTTTGTATAGCCTCCAGAACCATCGTAAGATATTGCTACAGAGGATGAATGAGGATAATATGTATGAATGTAAATGAAGTGTAGTCTTGTACAGTCTCAGGTGGACTATTTCTAAGATTTGTGCTTAATTGAAAGCCAACCACCAAAGAACACCGTTATCCACGATCTAGCATTCAAATCCATATAAAAGTAAAGACCTGTTCTTATTCTGACAACTACTTTCTGCCTTACTACAGATCATTGATCAACCATGGATTTCAATTCACGCAAATACTCTTCTTATTCTATAAAAATCTGATACTCCTAACAGGCTCTTACACTCCACTCTACAGAAAGCTTTCTCCCAGTCTATAAAGTACACATACATTTCCTTATTCACATCCATCATCCTTTCAGCCAGTAGTCTCAGACATCAACGGCAATCACATTTCGTGTTCCTCTTTCCTTCCTAAACCCAACCTCTTTCTTTCCTCAATTTTCTTTTCTATTCTGCATAATAAAATTTTTGTTATGGCCTTTCTTACGTGACATATAAAACTGACTGCTCTATACCCTGAATATTTTTTAGCATTGCTCTTTTTACTTCCTTGTACGAAGTAAAGGAACTATTGTGATCTCGAAAAATTTCGATTTTCAGATTTCAACGGAAATATCCATTATGACCATCCCTGAATCCATTTTGACTAGTTTCAGCGTGATGTCTGCACGTACGTATGTATGTATCTCGCACTTATGTATGTAACTCAAAAACGTTTAGTGGTAGGATGTTGAAATTCTGGATTTAAGATTGCTGTAACATCTAGATGTGCACCTCTCCTTTTGATTACAATCGACTGGACTAAAAGTGTCCAAAAAATGCCAAAATCAAAAACAAAATTGGATTTTGGAATTTTTCTTAACTGCAGTAATAAGTGCTCATTGAGAGCTCTTCAACGATTTGTCATAAGTGATACCTATTTTCATTAGTTCCAGAGTTATAGCCAAATTAAATTTTAATTCATGAATTTGGATCTTAAAAAATTCGGTTCGAATCGGACTTAATCTCCTTTTTTTAACTTTTTTTTTATTTTAAGAATATTGATTTATTAATAATTACTAACCTGTGATTGTAAAAAGGTTTTACAATAAATAATAATTCAATAATAACAAAAAAATAAATAAATAAAAAATATCAGAAGTTATTAATGAAATAAAATGTTATGTACTTTTCATTTTAAAAACAATATATTTATGTAATTTAATAATAGTAGACATTCAAGGAAGTCATCAGATTTTTTTTGTAATGGGACTAGAATTGTTTTAACTAATTCTTCAGGCACGTACCTGTTTCATAAATTCTTTTGACTAGATTCGTTACTCTTGGGATAATTTTAATCCCCACAACTTTCAGAGCTTCATACAGTAATATATATTTGTCTTTCTTCCTTCTTTCGCACTGCTTGGCTGCATTGTAAAAGTACCCACCCGGAGACCCAAGTGTGGGCATATTACTCCGAAATATTTAATTTTAGAACCTATCATGTCTTCATAATTCAGTCCAGTGGGACTTGATATACCCCGAGGGATAATTAATCCGGTGGTTTCCGTTTGCCTTACACATTCCTCTGCCGTTGATCAAGTAGTAACTCTTCCGCCTTTTGAGATGATTTATCATTCAAGGACAAGAGCGTGCTTATACTTCCATCCGCTCATCCACCTTTCCAAGAGGCTGTCGGTACTTGATGAAAGGGATCCCCTTATCCCGGGGGATACTCGGTCCCTCTATTCGTTAGCCCCTTGTATATGCCATAAGTAGTATATATGACCGTTGTCCGCTCTACCACGGGGAGGTGAATATATGGATCTCCCTTTCACTAAATTCGAGACCCTAAGGCAGTTTCTAGATTGTACAGTACTGTGGATATGGGAAAAACAAATAAATCACATATAAAATACAAAAAACACATAATCTTTATTTTCGTCTCACAATTCATTTGACACAGGAATTTCCTTCGATTCGCCGCATTAATATATCAGCATCACCAAGGAATGAAAATTATCCACATTACGTTTCGTCAGTTTTAGATACAAAAACACCATAATATTACATATTAAAGTATTTATTTAGAAGAAGCACGTAAGAAAAATTGGCGTGTTATCTGATCTTTTGGCCCAAGTAATTTAAAATTCTAGTAATCTTTATCTTCTGTTGCCAATGCAGAAAACACGTTATCAGATTCAAAGTTTATTTGATCATCTACGAATTTTGAACAGAGCAATTTTTTACTTTGATGTATTTGTAAACTTTCCCGTGCATTTTTATGACAAATGTTTGTTAAGATGATAATAAAGATTATATATTTGTCTTCAATACAAAATATATTAATAGAGTGGAAATAGTTTACAATTTATTTTTAAGTAGAAGGTAAATTTTTTAATTTAAAAAAAAATTACGAGAATTCCAGTGATATCTTTCCAGCTTGTGAAAAATTATAAATGCAGTGAAACAGTTAAATATTTATGTACATTTATTTTAATAAGTTAGAACGCCTAATACATAGTCCTATTCCCACCCTTACATTAAGAGAGAATTTTAATTTCTGAAATTTAATTTATTAAAACTGTTAATGATATTTAAATTTTATTAACGCTGCGTGAAAAAAAAGACATAATCGTGGTTGGATTCATTTATAGTATGCGGAATATTTGATATCGTGAAAAATCACGTATTTTTAAGAAGATACCTGTTTAATGCCGCCGTGCGCACAATTCACTTTCTCATATACAAGCACCAAGTAAATGGGTTATCGCTGCATATCCTCGAAATTGGTCTGCGTGACTGGACTAGGTCAACGTCCTGTTTTCCTGCTAATAATGTTTCTTTAAATAATATCCTATGATTTTACTCCAATCTGTTGTAGCATAGAAAGTTAGATTTATGTAGAAAATAATATTTATTGTATTTTATGATTATGCGTATAATATTTAAATATCATACATATTAAGTTTTGTTTTAATATCTTTATTTAAATATGCTTCTTTTTTTTTCTTTAATTAAATGTTAAAATTTTCAGAATTTACAAAGGAAACATGGGGTTATTATAAAATTAAAAAAACATAATCGTACTTAAAAACAAGTAAAATAAAACAAATAATAAAATAAGCACAAGTATACAGAGGGGTCCAAAAAAATGTTCTCCCTGTTTGTAATTAAATAATATCTAACCAAAACTACGTATTCTTACTAATCTAATATGTAGTATATTGTAGGTATTAAATTTGTCGTGGTTGGCGGAGCTGGCAATTTATGCCGCGCATGCGCGGGTGATTGGTGGTGAAACGAGCCAATCATATTACCCAGTGCAGCAGAAGAGTCGAGTAGCAACAATGACCGAGTTTCGCTTATAGTTTGTTGAACGCAAGGCTGTACTGAATTACTGGAAGTGTGAGAACATTCACAAGGTACAACGGCAGAGGCAGAGAGAGTATGGAACAAGGAAAGATCCGGCCGACCACGTACAGCTACAAGTCCGGTGTCCAGTACTGCGGTGTTGCAACATTTTTCCCGATCACCGCCAAAATTAAGTGAACATGGGTGCGCACGAAATTTGGGTGAGCCGGTCAAATGTAAGACGCATTCTGAAGAGTGAAAAATGGAAAGTGTACATTCCAAAACTGCTTCACACAATGAATGAGGACGACCCAGATCGAAGGGTGGAGTACTGTTTCAGCACATGGTTGGCGAGGATGAGGAATTTGCGGGGAAGTTTGTGTGGACTGACGAGGTGGACTTCAAACTTAACAGTGCTATGAAACGCCACAATTGTGTCTACTGGGCTCCTGAAAATCCTCACGCTCATGTGGATAGGGCAGTAATTCTACTGGGATTTGCTGTGTTTGATTGGTTCCTTCTTCTTCGAGGGTACCGTAACTGGTCAGACGTATCTTGATATGCTTCAGACAAGGATTTTGCCTGCCATCCAAAACCTGTGTGATGATGAACTTTTTACGTGGAACAAAACGGAGCCCCGCCTCACTACCATCGAGATATGAGGTTGTATATCGATAAACTCTACCCGGTCGGTGGGTGGGTAGAAGAGGTGCTGTTGAGTACCCACCTCGGTCGCCTGATTTGACACCTCTGGAGGACCGTCAAAAATGACGTGTTCGACAACAACAATCGACGAGCTAAATGAAAAAATCGCAGAGTCATGTGCTGCCATTACGCCAGATACACTAACAACCGTAGTTCGGCGCCATGGGCGTTGTATAGAAGCTGCTGGTGGTCATTTCGAACACATACCATAACCGTTTCTCACTGCCAAAAATTGTCACGTCAAGTCAAATTTGTCACAAGATATGGACTAGAAATCAGTAAGTACATTTTTTCGGACCCCTCAATCTTGTGTATAAACACTACCGGACCAAAAAAAAAAAAACACTAAAAAGAAAGTAAAGCATAGTAGTTGAATCATAAAAAAGGCAAATTGGGTTAAATGCAGTATTTTGTTCATTGTAATTTAAATTTTAGATTATCATCATTCTGGCTGAATATTGGGGGGGTATTATTGGATTTGTCGGTGTGAAGTTTTTAGATTCTATGGTAAGGAATGGATTAATTGATTATTATTGTGAATATTATTAATGTCAGTGTAATATGAATGAGAAGGAATTTTATCAATATTGTTTTTTGTCCCGATTGGGTTTGATGATTCTGTTTCGTGCAGAAATATCAAGTATATTATGATTATTACTGTTTAAATAAATGGTAGAATAAAGTGGAATCTAAAGAATGGAATTATTGTTGAATTATCTACTGCGAATGCTCATTTTAGGTAGATTTCATAAGAAAGCTACCTAATGTAATGGATACCAGGATTCGACTTCCAGAAAATTACCCAATATCTTTGCGTTTCACATCCCCCAGACCTCAAAACCGCCGTCAAATCAAAAGTTTATATATATTTCACTTTCTTGTGGACACGATAAGTGCTGTAATTTTGCGCCAATCACTTTCAAATTGTTCCTTAAAAATAACTCTTCCCAAAATCTCGATCGATTTTTTTAACGGCCAATATCGGACCTTGGGGGTGGAAATAGGGTTTTTTTTTTCAAAGAAACGAAATATTGCTATAACTGTCTTATTAAGTAAATATCGATTTTTTTAAAGTTCTTACTATTCTTTGGATAAGGGCCAAAAACTTATCTGAGTAAATTTTTTTATATCACCAACCATTGGCCCAGGAGGTTGAAAAAATGGGGTTTCGAAGACAAAAAAAATCATACCTCCCTTAATAGGCACTGTATCGAATCGGTTTAAAATGGTCATTAGTACCGGACTAACGACCATTTTAAACCGATTTTTAACGTTTACCGGAAACGTTACCTAAACCTTTGTCTGAAACAATTTTTGATGTGACTAACCCTTACGGTAAGGGATGATCAAAATTTGGCTGGAATTATGTAAGAAGGTGGGGCTTGTCTTATGCAAAACATGTGAAATTTTTTTTATTTGCAACAATTATCGTATAAATAAATTTGAAATTTTTCTTAATTTTAAGGTTGAAATCTTTTTTATCCCCAACTTAGCACCGGTGAAATCTACCTCCCCCTTCCAGCGTGTCGTAAGGGATTTATTTTACTTTTGAGGTTTATCTATTTATTTCTTTGGTGTTTAGGGTTTACGCTATAAATCCAATAAAAAATTACACTCAGTATTACCTCTGTTACTAAATTTGATAAATACATGCATTGAATTTTATGCTGCGAGAGAAAATATAAATAGGAAAAATTTTTTTTTTCATATTAAAATAGGAAAAAATAAAACATTCGATTTCCAGTGATGGGATTAGGCTGTGAATGATAAATTTAAATAAATATCGATTTACCGATGCGACTCACAAGATACTCAGTAAAAACCATATTCAAAACCATAAGTAAATACCATATGTTGGGAGACTAATTAATAATTAATTTTGATTTATTGAGTTATTTTAATTCATTAATTAGTTTTGATTTATTACATGTTGTTCGAAGTATCAACTTTCACATATATTTCCAAACAATTTACAGTCATTTAATTTAATTTATTTTAAATTAATTCCGTTAATATTAATAATAATGTTTATATTTTAATGATTTACCAAATTCTTCTAAATTATATTTTAAATATTTTGTTTCTATTTTCAGATGTAATTGTAATAAATCGTATGTGTTATTCCTATGAATATTCTTATAATTATATTCTAAAGGAACTCTATATTATCTTCTTTTTTCCAAAGCTGCTTAACGGTTTTATTTGATATACATCACTTAATGACTTTAAGCTATTTTAATTTTTCTGGTAGAAAAAATGTTGTTTCCTTCTATCATGTTTTTTTTTTTTTTTTAAATCGGTTTCAAATAAACTTAATTTTATTGACCAGTTTAGACGAATAATTTGATATCTTCTCGTATTTAATGGAAATCAAAATAGTTCTGTAATTAAGAAGAGCACAGAAATAACTGTTTTCAAGATATAAAAATGCCCCATATATTTTTTCATAACCTTAATTATTTTTTTTTTCGAATTTAATAAAATATTTTTGAATTTAACAAACGCTGGCCAGCTATATTAGGTAAACATCATTAGAAAGTTACCTATTGTAATGGGTACCGATTTACATAAAAGTTTGACATATCTTTGCGTTTCACATCACCCAGACCCCAAAACCACCGTCAGTCCAAATGTTTATTTATTCATTTATATATATATAAATATATATATATATATTTCACTTTCTTGTGGACACGATAACTGCCGTAATTTTTCGCCAATCACTTTCAAATTGATACATAAAATATAACGTCCCAAAATCTAGGTCGAGTTCTTTAAATGGGTAAATCGGACAATGGGGTGGAAATGGGGGAGCTTTTTCGAAAAAATAAAATATCGCTATAACTTTCTTATTAAATAAAATATCGAATTCGTTTAAAGTTCCTACTATTCTTTCGATAAGGACCTAAAACTTATCTCAGTAAAGTTTTTTGATATCACCAACTATTGGCCCAGGGAGTAGAATAATTGGGGTTCGAAGACAAAAAATCGTACCTTCCTTAATAGGCACAGTATCGAATCGGTTTAAAGTGGTCGTTAGTTCTCTAAACATTACCTAAAACTTTTGTGTGAAACAAATTTTTATATAACCAACCCTTACGCCAAGGGATGAACAAAATGCTGGAATTGTAAGAAGATTGGGCTTGTCATATGCTAAACATGTGAAACATTTTTTTTCACGTGCAACCATAGTAGTATTGAGTTAATTTGAAGTTTTTCTTAACTTTAAGATGAAAATCTTTTTTATCCCCTACTTAGCACCGGTGAAATATATGTCCGCCTTCCGACGTGCCGAAAGTGATTTTTTAAAATATAATATAATTAACTAAAGGTTTTCGATATATTTATTTATTTGGTCTCGAAGGAAGTAATCCTTTTTTCTTGTACTTAAAACAAGTGTTGTTTTTTATCTTATTTATAAATTAATATTTCTGTTTAGGAGAAATGTTTTAACGATTTTCACTATTAAGGATTCATGTATGGAATTTGTTGCGTAAATAATTTATCTCCACAAGAGTATCGTTATTTACTTTCTTCTTCCTCTCTTAAAAAATTTTGTCTAAGTTTTTCATACATAATACTTTTTCTTAAAATGTCCTTTTGTAGAAGAAAATATACTTGGCTAATAACCTCTTGATATTAAAGACATTGATATTCAATCTATTCTTTTGATAACAATTTTTCTATTCTATTAATTTATAATCCATCCAATGTAAAAAGATTTTTATTAATAATGTTTGGATGTAATGTTTGACAAGCTGGCCGTGCAAAACGGCCAAAACATTTAAACCAAAAATTTAATTTTAATTTTTTAGACCAAAAATTTAAAAGACAAAAAAAATATGTCTGAACATAATTCCTTCCGGTAAACAATCTTAATCGTTTTCAGTAAAGAATCGTCTAGATAAACATTTCTTAAAAATGTATTTAGATTTTAATACGAGTAATTGGTACAGTAAACCGTTGTCTCGTAGCATTTAAGCAAATTTAGCCATGATTCTTATAATTGTACCAATTTACTGTGAAACGTTCACAAGGTACAATACACAATGATTGTTTTTTTAAGGTGCAATACACAATGATTTATGAGTACCGGATATAATTGACAGAATTAGATGTTAACTACAAACGATTTCACCGCAAAACAGAACATGATAAAAACAATCTCGTTAGACTTTTACATATACAAAATATAGCGCTCCAATGAGGTTAAAGAAAGGACGGAACTGAGATGTTTGGAGGCAATAACCGTAAAAAGATAATCTACTTTACAATAATTCATCATAACAATGTAATTTAATGGTTGTAATAATGTAATGGTTGTACAAATTTGCTTATTATTTATCACATATGATTTATTTGAAGAAACACAATTGACTTTCAACTTCATTTCATTACACTAATTTATTTACTATTTTCTTACATATTTTGTAGTTGTAATAATATATAGAAACAAATACATAAGGTTCCGTGTTTTAATCTCAAAGATCCTTTTTTTACAATTAAAATATCTTTTGATATGTTTTAAAAGGTAATGTGCATGTTACCTTTCTGAGATATTTTTATTAGTTAAACATCAGTATTCTCACGAGAAATAATGGAAAATTTAATTTAAAATCAATAGTATTAAACACTTCTCATAAAACTTTATGCTGTTCGGTTAACTGTTGTAAAAAAACCCAGTACTTTTGGTCATTTTAATGGTAATACAAAGAAGTAATCTTTGTAATATGTATATTACCGTACTTTTATAATTGTTGCGACGTCGACGGAACGCTCTTGTTCAAGAGCATTGCGATAGATTTTAGAGCGAGGGTGGACTGTATGTTCATAGGTGATGAATGAAGACAACACCTGGTTGATTACTGAAGGATTGTTTAACTGTACGCCGTCTTGGCGGTTTAACAGAATTTTGTAGCCTAACACTTGTAACTTATAACTTAACTTTAAAGATAGCAAACATAAGGTTAATAAAACTTAAAAGTAATGTTCATCCGAACAAGAATGGAGAGAGTCCATCCGGACGCGACTGCCTTGGGTCAGATATGAGTGCAGACTGGTATAAGAGGATACGTACAGTGGCGTGATGGTCTGGTGTCCATAAATTGCTGTGGGCTCCATAGCCACCGCTAGGTTTCAGCAGCCGACGGCAAGAGGGGGTGAAAACGATAAAATAACGTTTATTATGTTAAAAGATTTTATTAATTTAAGAAATGTATTATCGGAAGCTCGATTTTTTCGTTTATTGTAAGATTGCTTCCATAAGTTATACTGTACGGTTAATTCAATTGTTATTTTGGTATTTAGTTATTAATAAATTAACGTCGGCAGAAGTCTTTAATAACACGGGGATCTCTAATGAAAAGATGACATGCTGGCGCCTTTACTATTACGCTAAATACGAACTCAAATAGTGGCTCAATGCAGGTCATTTTGTGGGTTCCACAAATTTGTGTTTCCCCTTTCTACCTTTCCAGGTTGGGATATTTCGCTCTCTGGATTCACAAATATATACTTTTTCCCTACACCCCGGACCGGATCTGCAATCAAGCATGACTCAGTCCAGGGGTGTGTCCTTGTGACTCTAACAGGCCTTCCGGCATGGCAGGTTGGCCCGTCCGTTCTGGATCTTCTTATTTTAATTTTCCCGCCTCTAACTTCAGAGGCGAGAATAACCAGGACCGGCTATGCCGTTCCCAGGACTCCGGCCAATCCGCCGGGACTCGGTCTTTTCTCCAATTTTTTTTTTTTTTTTGACCCGGGGGTTTGGGAGTCTCCGTGCTTCCTCACTGCTGCCCACGCGTGCAAGCACGGACGAACGACAGCTCAGCAGGGGGTTGTCCTTCCCCCTCACGTCTTTCGCCAGGGCTTCAGTCTGCCCCCATTCTCCGTAATCCTTTTCCTTCGTATTTAGGATGTCTGCAATCAGCTTCTCCATGTTTAGCCGTTCCTTTAAACCGTTCAACGTGTACGGGACAGCGGTTTCAGGTGTCGCCCATTCTAGATTATAGTTTAACTTGGCCCTATCCCACTGAGGACATTTAAAGAAGGTATGGTAGGGGTTGTCCTGCAGCCCGCAATATATGCAATTCTGGAACATCCAGAATTTCTTTTTTACCAAATCGGTAGAGATATTCCCAAAATTTGCCGTGACCGGAGAGGAACTGTGTGACATGATATCCAATCTCTCCACTCCATGTCCCATCCCCAGCCACGGCTCCAACCTAGGTAAGAGTCTGCGCGCCCAGACGCCATTCCTCGCCGTGTCGCATGCCTTCTGTCATTCTTGAGTTAATAATGCCGTCGCATCTTCTTTGCTCATTCCCTCATATTACCTTTTTACAAATTACAAATATGTACCTATTGCTTACTTTGAAATGTTAAAACAACCCAGCTATTTTCAAGCGTCCTGGAACAAAACGCTTATCATAAAGCAAATTTTCCTTTTGTTGATGTTAATTTTGATGCTAACTGTCCATGCCTAACGAATCGTCAGGAATAATTTACTGGAAGGACCTTTCTGATTGCAAATTCCACCAAATTATCCAATATTATGGAAGCATGCGTTCACTGTTCCGCTATGTCGATCGATATACTTTTTCGACTACTAAGAAACCATCGTCGCCGCCAATTTTTTGAAAGGGATTGTTGCTGTAACATTGTAAATTGTGCAGTTTTCTATAGTTGTAGAAATCAGCTTCTTGCGTCTTCATTCAGCCGATTACGTAACTTATTCGTATAAAATAATTCAGGTTGTCATCTAACTTATGGAATTTTTCATACAGTTCTTTAACGTATAAAAATAATGGCTTTTCTTTTCACGCCTAAATATAATCTATTACATAAGAATCTAAATTTTAACAAGTATCTTGTTACAGTTTTTTTGTGGAGGGAAAATGTAGAACATTTCTTGAAAACTAAGTTAAATACGTTACTATAATTATTCATTCATAAGTTGAATGGAATTATTGTTGAATCGGTGGTTTATTCAACAATCTTGTTTGCAAATATTTAATAATTTATTTCATAAGAGTATTTAAATTGGAATAATTTCGTAATTATTATAGTTTCAATAAGGAACGAATATATTTGTAACTTATTGTGCTTGTATTTATTTGTTTTTTTATGTATTAATTTATTTCTTAACACAGTTGTTTGTTAAGTTGCGCTTTTATAAAATTGTTTAATATTTATTAAATGTTTTTTCCTTTTAAGAATTATAACTTTGCTTTTAATATAAGAAATTACGTACTTACGTTTTATGTTTATTGCTTTTATACCCTTTGGGTAAATGGTAGCTACAGTACGGCTTGAACAGCACTCTGCTTTAATATGTAAATTGCAAGATGTTAAATTTCCATTAACATTATGCACCCACATATTCTCAATCCAAATACTTATGATGTATTGACGTCTAAAAATATAACATGTGTCAATATCCTTTTTGCTTCAGGAAGTTAATTTCGTTTTGTGATAAACTGTTTGATATTAACATTTCATTTTTAAATGAAAAGAAATATTTTCATTTTAACTAACGATTATTATATTTGCAATTACTTTTTATAAATGTTTAAAGAATTTTTTTTGAAATTATAAAGATTTAATTTTATTTGTTTGTCTGTTTAATTTGTATTTCATTGATTAATTCTATTTAATTATAACGTTTTTGCTGTATGATATGATTAAGCGTTTGTTTGTAAGCGTTGAATATCTGAACAAAAACATATTTCGAGAGAAAAATATAATTTTACAGTACTTCTATGAAAGTATCGATCTAGATGTGCACTGTAACGTTTCGTTTCGTTTCTACCTAGTAACCTGATTTTACAGTTATCTGATGATAGTGGACTGCATAATTATTCATTGTCTTTTCATTCTTGCACTTTGTTAAACCAGTTTTCTTATTTTTTTTTTAAAAATGTTGTTTACCTTTTAATACAGATACAACTAATTTATAATTTTAATTTATTACCCACTCGTAAGTAAAAATTACTGAATAATGTTAATCTCAGAAATTAGTGTATTTTACATACACAAGCAGAAGACTCGTGGGTAAGCAGATGGTTTAATGATATCGTCAAATATTATCTCCTTTCCCTTTCTTTTTCCTGTTTAGCCTCCAGTAATTACCTTTCAGATAATACTTCAGAGGATGATTTAGGATGATATGTGTGAGTGTAAATGAAGTGTAGTCTTGTACAGTCTCAGTCTTGTACAGACACATTCCTGAGATGTGTGGTTAATTGAAACCCAATCACCAAAGAACACCAGTATCCACGATCTAGTATTCACATCCTTATAAAAGTAACTGCCTTTACTAGGACTTCTGGAACTCTAGAATTCCAAATCAGCTGATTTGAGATGACGCGTTCACCACTAGACCAACCTGGTGGGTTCAAATATTATCTCATAACGGAACGCAAGAATGGCGGGAGTTTCATTATTTCTCCTTACAGATCGCAGAGCCTAGAGAGTGTTCCTTGCTGCTGTATCTTTCTATTATCTGGCAGGTTTCATGGGTTATTTAGTGACGGTTATAAATTTTAAAGTTTTATTTATGGACGGATTTGGTAATTTGCGTTTCTATCCGTATAGACCAGCGTGAAATTTATTTACTGGGTCTGACCGTGGGAGACTAAGCTTTTGAGCCTCGTGCTCCCGGCGTTATTCCCCTTCAGTCCATCCGCTGAAGTCTTTTCGGTACTAGCGCCTTATGGGCCAGCAGGAATACGCCTACCGAGGCTCTAGTTGGGGGGAGCAATGAGCCTCCTTCTCCGGAGGGAGTCGCATGTCCTGGCTTAATTAAATTGTAAGTTTTGAGGTTGGCGAGTAAGAGGACTGTAGATCTTCATCTTTTTTTTTTGTGGCTGCTCTTAGTGCCGTTTCTCTGCTGGGCTCTTCTACGGGACTCCGGTTCGTGGCGGTGAGTCGCGTAAAACTGATAATATTCAAATCGGCAATAAATAGTCCTTCCCACTCCACTTTCAGTCGTACCAACATCTTTCATATTATTTTTTACCCACTTCACACTAATATATGCATTTAGTATAAACTATTCAGTAATGGTGCCTCTTTTAAGTTGAACTTTCTGTATATTGAATTTTTAGCTTATATCTCCGGAAATAGTTTTAACAAATACAGTTATGAAAAATTGGTTAGAAGCTTGTGTATTAGAAGAACTGAGAATTAATTTTCTTTTTAATTGCTTGAAACGGCGGGATATATTGAATACGGGTTGGACTTTACGAATTATTTATTTTTGTTTATTTCTGCTCTCAAGGTAGAAAAAAATTGTTTACAAAAATCAATTTAATATTTCGAAATTATTTAATGATATATTCTAAAATTAATATTTACGTTTTTTTCCCTTTCTCCCTCGACCTGTACGAGAAATATGTTGGAGAGCCAGGTGCACCCAAATTCATAAATAAACTGATTTTTTTTCTTTTTTCGTTTGTTTTTAGCTGGAAAAAGTAATATTGTAATTATGACTAAAAAATATTTATAAGATTTTGTCAAAAATTTGTAGAATATTTTTTAGTCAACGGTGGAGAGATAATATATTTAAAAATATTTAAAACGGTGGAGAGATAAAATATTTACCATTAAATGTAGACATTTTAATCAATAAATTACATTTTATTTCACATTATCAACAAATATTAAAGGAGTAGTTGTGACTATAATTAAATAAATTCTATTTTTATTTTAAAATAAATGCAGGGCGAAATAGAAAGCGTTAAGTAAATATATTTTTTTTTCTTTTTTGGAGACAACTGGATTTCAATTGATCATAAAAGTATCCGTGTTTGCTTTTATTTATTTTTCATCTCAAATTTTCTGTGGTCGAAATGGTGAACTATGCAACAGGATGTGGCCGCTAATTCCGTAAATTCCAGAATGATTGCCTTTTTCATCATTTTTTTAGGTTTCAGAAAATTTATTAAATTATTTTAATGGTAAATTATTACAATTTTTAAAATTATAAATATTTTGTATTAGAAAGGAAGTGTATTAATTTTTCCCTTA
This sequence comes from Lycorma delicatula, assembly GCF_047948215.1. Taxonomy (NCBI): domain Eukaryota; kingdom Metazoa; phylum Arthropoda; class Insecta; order Hemiptera; family Fulgoridae; genus Lycorma; species Lycorma delicatula. The sequence continues at coordinate 211,848,468 of NC_134457.1, forward strand.
GTCGCTCAAGCAGTTTAATAATATTCCTTGCTAAAATACAGTTAGTTAATGCATGTTCTTGGTCGTAAACGTTAAATAAACATAATGTTGTACCATGTGGTTAGTACATTACTGCTCTTAGTAATAATGTTGACCGGCAGAGCTTGATGTTATTACTTTATAAATTAGTTACACTCAGGAAAACTTACTAGAAAATTTGAACAGAGGATAAAAGCTTGTCTTCTAGTTATTAATTTAACTGCTTCCAAACTACAGTAACTGACTAATGAAATATAGAACAAAAAAGTTGCATCATAATTTGTTTTCTTGTTATTACTATTTTTATTAATTTAATTCCTATCTAGATAAAATATTTTTAAAAACATTTTTTATTTATTTTTACCGTATATAACTATGAGCTACTCTATTATGATTTTTAACAAAATAGCTAATTTACATTATTATTGGATTTACAATTCCTACATTATATTGCTCTCTATCTAAATATACATATACAGAGTGATTTTTTAGTCCTGTTACCCAATTTTAAATGTAATTTAAGAAAGGGAAATTTAGGTGGAATAAAAAAAATGTATTTGTTACTTACTAAAGAGATTTAATAAAACGCTATTACTTACATAATTGTTAAAAGAATATGCTCAAAATGCCCACCCCATTGCGGTTATACACGCACGGACTCTTTTAAGCATATTAGCAGAAACCTTTTCAAGAGTTGCATTGGAAATATTCGTGATTAAGTCTGTAGTTCATTAAAGTGTGTAGTTAAATTCATCAATAGTGTGAGGATTGTTTTTGAAGGCCTCGGACTTAATGTAGCCCCACAAAAAGTAGTCAAGAGATGTGAGGTCTGGGGACCTTGCAGTCCATAAGCCCTTGCTTATTATTCGATCATCAAAGAACTCTTGCAGAAAATTCACGGTTTCTCAAGACGTGTGGCATGTACCGCCGTCTTGCTGAAACCAGCAATACCGTTCTTGAAGTTCCAGAAGGGACACAAATTGGCGAACAATATTCCTAAATACTTCACCATTTACTGTCTGTTCGAAGAATATGGGTCCGACTATACGATGACGAAATATCGCACACCACACACCAATTTTTTCAGGAAGCAAAGATTTGTCTTATAAAGCGTTAGGATTTTCAACCGCCCAAATTCGACAGTTTTGACTGTTCACATAACCGTCGAGATGGATCCAAGCTTCATCACTAAAGAACACCGTGTTTAAAAATTCGATTACGTTATCGTTTACGAGAGACCTAAACCGACGGCAATATTGCAATCGCTTGTTTAAATCTGGAGGCTGAAGCTCTTGGACTAATCTTACGCGATACGGATACAATTTCAATTTTTTAGCAGCTTTCTGAACACTGGAATATGACAGACCGACTTGCGTGGAAAGTTTTCGTAAACCTTTCCGTGGAGAATTGAGCAATCTTGTTTTCACATTCTCTAAAACGTCATCTTTCAAGCGAGTCGGTCGACCACTACATTTTCTGTCGCAAACACTACCTGTCTCTCGAAATCGGTTTGCTAGCCTAGAAATTTACATTTTTTTCTAGCGGAGGAAAACCAACAAATTTAATTTGAAATGATTATTTTACTCTCGCGTACGATTTCTTAGCAAAATATTGTTCAAGAATGAAAACTCGTTCTACGGTAAAAGACATTCTGTTCGTAATACGATCGGAAACGGCACAAAAGTTTACACAGCTCAAGGAGAATCAACTCGCACTGCCGTATCTATACCGGTTGAGTAGCACAACTAACTTCTTGTCACAAAACAAAATTTCCCTTTCTTAGAAAAAAATTACCAGACATTAACAATTTGGTAACAGGACTAAAAAATCATTCTGTATATATATATTTTTTTTTTCGTTTTTGTCTGGTCTTAATTTCTTTCTGTTCTTTTCTTAATGTTTCATCTCAAGATTATCCTTGATACTTGATTACTTTTAAACAACTCCAAAAGATCGATCATCCTTTCTCACCATCAACCTCTTATCGATCCTCGATATCTTTCTCTATATTTTGGGTTTTGTAGATGTAATTCGGACCTTACTAGATCTGTGGTAAGGATTACTTGTATAATTAGTTTATCTTTGATGTTAACCTTGTAAAGGATGGCAGCAACCTCCTATTTAGAAATGATTAGAGGATTCAACTTCTTGCTCAGCGGCTGCGTAGTCAGATGATTAGCATCTAGTACCTATTGAAACTGAATCTGAGTCTCCTATAATTTCGCGAAAATTGTAAAAAGAAGCATCTAAACACACCTCTTACCTTGTACATTCTTAATTGTCTATTTTAGGGAATTTTTAATTGACGAACACTGTACCAATGATATTTTTCCGATATTGAAATATTAATGATTTAGTAGATCAAATCAGTATTTTTTTTCATTCAGAAATATTCCACAGATTCCTTTGGAGGCAACCTTTTAATTTATTTACACGATGTTTTTAATTCGGTTGAAATAATTCGTCATGTTATATGTCAGCAGACTACGTTACATATTCTAAACATAAACGAGCAAAAAAAAAGAAGCAAACAAATGTACAGTAAAACATTTTCGCTTATTAATTTGATATTTGTAAGCTGAATTCTAAAAGTATATATTTTATTTATTTGCTATTGTCGACATCGTATAGTAATTTACGAATTTCTACCCAATTTTTTTTCTCGCAGTATTTTTTTATTTTAGTATTCATTAGATTTTCTTATTTTTAAGGCACCGATTTTATAAATCCATCTAATTTTAAAAATTGTACTGAAAAACCGCGTTCAAAATTATTATTTTTTTTTTCATCTTCCGCTGGTATAAAAACTACATGGTACAGACAATTTAAGAATTGTTTATAGTTCTTAAATCTTTATTTTGTAATGGCAGATTTCTCTTTTATATGAAAGCACTTTTTACTTCTCTAGTCTGGTTATATAATCTTTACTTCGTCCATCCTTTGTAACACTATCTCAATAACAAAATTCTACGATTTATTGTACCATATAATATATATATATATATATATTTATATTATATGTATTATATATATTATATATATATATATATAATCTTTACTGGCCATTAATTGTTATTATTTGTAAATTTTTTCCTGGGCTGTTATCTTAGAGTTAAAATTGCTGTTATAAGTTCTGTTGCCACTTCCCTGTATACTTTTTTTGATGATTAATTCAACACTTAAGTTTTAACCTTGTTCGCGGGAATATGGAATGAAAATTTTTTAGATATTAATAAACGCCATACCTGATTGGGATTCGTACTCAGGACCTTCCGGATGAAGGCTGAGACGCAACCACTTCCGTATGGAGGTCGGAAAATTTTAAAATCAATGAGGATAGGTTGCATTCTTGTCTCACTTTTTTTTTAATACATTTTGATTTTTATTTCCACATTTTGCTTTGTTATTGTAGTTAATCTTGAGTTCTGTTTTGTTTTTACAAAAAAAAAATAATAATAATAATAAAAGGTACAGTAGTACATTCAAGTTTTATTTTTATTTTTTGTTTTAGGAAACGCTTAGTTTTTTATCCTGAATATACGTCTAAATTTGTTACTGTATAACGTTCATTCATAGGCGGATGTCGTTGATGAAGCACAAATTTAAATTAACTTATATTTTCAATAGAAATTATGGTAAAAAGCGACAGCTAGTTGCACAACTTTCCCAACTTTATAGGGAAATCTTTCCACCCCATTAAAAACTATTTTAAATTAAAAATTTATTGATATCAGTGTCACTTAGGGTATATAGTATTCAAGTTACCAGATTTCAAGTTTTAATTTAAAGAATCTCGTTAAATTGAATAATTTAATCTTCCCTCTTTTAAAATATTCTTCAAATTAAAATTCCATAAATCATATTTTACACCGATAAAATGGAATTTTAACCAATAAATCATAGTAGAATTAGTGAAAACCAGTCTGCTTGAAATTTGTTTATTTGAAATATTTTACGAAATAGATGGTTTGTTTAAATCCTTTTTTTAAAATTTAATTGAATCAATTACCTTTTATATATATATATATCTAATCCTACAAAATCTTTCAGATCTCTAAGTGAACACATAGAGTTTCTGGGTTACTATATGAAATAGAGGTCACGTCACACACGTATATAAATATATATATATATATATATATATATATATATATATATATATATATATATTTGTAATTATACATTGTCTTATTTTTCATGTAATAAAACAATTAAAATTTTATGATTTCCGGCTATACTTATTTAAATCTAACACATTTTATTGTTCAAATTTTTATATTTCTTTAGAAAAAGACTAGCTACAGGGCGGGTTTCCCTGGCGGGCGACGGCTCGGAATGGGATTATTACGTGTCCAAAATTGATTACCTCTTGTGCAAAAATGTTTTTTTTTTAATGATGAAAATTGATCAAGGAAAAGCGAAAAAATATCATCAAATCTTCCCAATTAAATATTGTTAAGATCGGATTAGGCATCTTTTAAAGATTGGACACTCAAAATTTTCATCTGATCCATAATATCCACCGTATACAAATTCACACAATATGAGAGCTGGAAGCTTAAATATAAATTTAATTTATTTATTTATTATTTACATGTTATATTCAATTTACGAAATAAACTATTCTAATACGAAACTAGCCTTCCTTGACACAATAAAAAAAGAGAATTTGGCTTTAAAATCAAAAAATCTATAAGGAGGATATATATAATTCAAAATTCTTCTAATTTTGATCATTATTGTTTCATCTAATTTTAACCTTCATTATCATTTGATTTTATCCACGTACCTGTATGTATGTTTAATTACAACTACAAGGCCAAAAAAAAATCATATATACGATTCTAAATGGATAATTCATAGTATTTTTAGTATCGATTTATTTGTGTCGAAAATAGTTGTGTTTTAAGATCTGCTACGATATTGAATGAATAAATTACGATAGTAAAATTTATTAATTTATTTTTTAATTATTATTACTGTTGTTATTTATTGTTTATAAATATTTAAGAAAAAATCGTATGACTTTTTGACGGGCAGTAAGTTAAATTATGTAAGCATGTTCTTTCTTTTTGCATTTTTTTTGCTCTTATTTGTCGGTGTTGCTTCTTCTTACTTATTGTTTATAAACATTTAAGAAAAAAACATGATTTTTTGACGGGCAGTATGTTCGATCATGTAAGCATGTTCTCAGCTACGGGAGAGGCACACACAGACACACATAAAAATGCTCTTTGGTAGGGTAGGATAAGGAAAGTTTGTACATCTAAAAAGGTGATTGTTAATTTTAATAATAGGCGTTTTAATGTGTATGTTACCTATTATGACTTATACTAGTAATAATTATGCTTATTATAAGCAATAGAACTTTCTCAAAAATTGTTTCGTGTTTGTGTGTGTGTGTGTGTGTGTATTTGTTTTAGCAGTTAGGCTGTTATTTTTTATTTCATCTATTTTAGTAGTTAACTACTAACTACATAGCGGAGGCCGCTATGTACAAAATTTTCAATTATTTATAATATAAACTTGAAAATAATACATAATTAATATTCTCTTAAAGGTCGTTAAATTAATATAACAGTTTGTTAAATAATTATTTATTAGGCTCTACAGTTTTTTTTATCTTGTTTGTTTCCTTAGTGTTCTTATTTGTTAATAGAGCTAAAATTTATTTTTGTAACCGTTGATTTTATAATTTTTACACGGTTAAACTTGTTTTTTTTTCCCTTAGCGTTGTTTATAATCTGTATGTATAAACGTATTACATTCAGTATATGTTTCGGTGAAAGGCGTTGTTTATTTTATTTGAACTGCAACTCTAGTACTCGTAAATTACGTAAATGCTAACTTTTTATATTGTATTATATTATGTGCGAGGATACGCGTGTGCGCACTAGATTTCGTAGGTGTGAGCGGTTGATTGCAATATGGACTTCAGTGTACCACTCTGTTGTGTTAGTTTTCTTGCCAGCTTTTAAGACGACCCTGTCCTGTTATCCTCATTATTGTCATCGTTTATTTTAATCATTAAATTTGTTCAATAATTTAAAATTGCATTTGAAATATATATATATTTTTTCATTAAATATGTATCTTAGTCTTGCTATAATTATTTGTTTTTATAATTTTTGTTATTCATGGAATAAGATTCCTGAAATATTATAAATTCGCTGTTTAATACTATATATACTTGATAATTTAAATGCGCCCTAATTCGAAAAATGTTATTTTTACTTCCTTGTACGAGAAATAAAGGAAGTATTGTGATTGCGAAAAATTTCAGATTTCAGATTTCAACGGAAATAACCATTTTGACCATCCCTGAATCCATTTTGACTAGTTTCGGCGTGACTTCTGTACGTACGTACGTATGTACGTATCTCGCATAACTCAAAACTGATTAGCCGTAGGATGTTGACATTTTGGATTTAGGACTGCTGTAACATTTAGTTGGGCACCTCTCCTTTTGATTGCAATCAACTAAACCAAAAGTGTCCAAAAAAGCACAAAATCCAAAAACAATTTGAATTTTGAAATTTTTCTTAACCGCAGTAATAATCCCTCATTGAGAGCTTTTCATCGTTATCTCATAAGTCGTACTTATTTTCATTGGTTTCAAAGTTATAGCCAAATAAAATTTTAATTAATGATTTGGGTCTTACAAGCACTTCGAATCAGACTTCATCTCCTTTATTTTTTTAACTTTTTTTTTCTTAATTTAAATATATTGATTTATTTATAATTATTAACCTCTGATTTAAAAAAAAAAATTACAATAAATAATAATTCAGTAATAACAAAAAAATAAAATATGAAAAAAATCCGAAATTATTAATGAAATAAAATTTTATGTAATTTTCATTTAAGAAAAATGTGTATATGTAATTTAATAGGCGTACAAGGCAGTCATGTGATGTTCACATCAGAATTTTTCGTAGGCAGAAATTAGAATAATGTGATTTTATTCTAATAAAAATTTTTTTTACATTTTTTACATTTTTTTTTGTCGATGGAAATAAGTTTCGACTAAGTCCGTTGATTCTACTTGGCGTACTTTTTTAAGTCAAATGTACATCAATCCAAGGTTGCTATAATACCAGTCTCAGTATTATAATATTCACTAATTACATGAGATAATTTAATAATATTAATCTCTTAAACCTAGAATTATAATAAGCGTCTTCCGAACAAAACTTGACATTTGAAAACATTTTTTATTGGTCAATATTATTGGTGATTTAAAGTATTTCAAGTTTTTATTCAAATACTTTATTAGTGGTATTTAGTACGTGTAATAAATTATTTGTAATTTAATAATAGCTACTGCGACGTTTTTAGAATAATTCAATGTTTCAAAGAGAATGAAAATGGAAAGATTAAATTTATGGACTTATTTGGGGCCTATTAATTACATCGGCGTGTAAGAGTCTTGCGTAAATTTCTTTACCTTAAATATTTTTTTACAGAAAATGAATTAATATCTCTGTTATTAGGTAATAATTATGATATAAATACGATTTTTTTTTTGTCGATGGAAATAAGTTTCGACTAAGTCCGTTAATTCTACTTGGCGTACTTTTTAAGTCAAATGTACATCAATCCAAGGTTGCTTAAATATTCGCAACCGCAAATATTACGAATATTACTCAACCGTAAATATTCGCAATTATAATATTTCAACCATAAATAACATTGTAATTTAAATATATAATTATTATTTTATCAGATGACATAAATCACGTCAGGAAAGTTTGGTGGGTTGTTCCACGGATAATAAACTAATTGCTGTAGTATATGCCGGCGAGGAACATTAGAAACAACGAAAGCATTTTAAAGTATAAAATTTTAATACATAAAATGAAAAATATTTTTAGATTATGTTAGTACATAAGAGTAGTAATTATATAAAGATAGTGACGCAAATACGTGATGATAATAAATGTATACATGTTAAGTATTATAACCGTATTGACTTTAAATGCTTCATATTGACTCTTTGAAACGAAGTATCCGATGCTAAACTTAATAGCTAAATATACGATTGTATAATGTCCTGTCAAGCGCTCTGAGTTTAGCCTCGAGTAACGACTTTATGTTCACTATAAAGATCGGCCATAACATGAACAGCATTACTCTAAGAGAAAATAACTGACCGGTGTTTCTAATGTCTCAGCTGCATTACATGTAGGGGTAAGAAATACTAGCTTAAGAAATCTGAAATAACTAATGAATATATACTTTTTTACGTTGTATAAAAGATCGCGTTATTAGTCTTTTTTTTCCCCTGTTTAGCCTCCGGTAATTACCGTTCAGATAATACTTCAGAGGATGAATGAGGATGATATGTGTGAGTGTAAATGAAATGTAGTCTTGTACAGTCTCAGTTCGACCATTCCTGAGGTGTGTGATTAATTGAAACCCAACCACCAACGAACACCGGTATCCACGATCTAGTATTCAAATCCGTGTAAAAATAACCGACTTTACTAGGACTTGAACTCTGGAACTCTCGACTTCCAAATCAGCTGATTTGAGAAGACGCGTTGGGTTTAGTTTAAACACAGCTTAGTTCACTCAGAATAAAGATAATGAATATTTGAGTAGGCATTTATTTAAGTAAATGTTCAGAAATTAATTAATTGTGTGTTTAAAAATTCCTGGTTTATGAAATTAGTAGCTATTATTTAAAAATTCATCTACACACTAATAATTACTAATAATTTATGAGAAATGGTATTTTTAATTCTTATCACCTAAATTCTTCATTTTTCTTTTGTTGTGAAAGAACGACGATATCAACTATATCGTCGTCAACGACATCAGCTATGGTCATTAGCCCGGTGTAAATTGGTATCGTATGAAAAGATTCCGTGCCTGTCCGGGATAAATTAATCTAATTTAATTTTTAATTGTAAAAAGAAAAAACTAATTTAAAATAAATTATTTGGAAGGTTTTTTAAATCTTCAGATTATTTATTAATAATAGAAACTGAAACTCAATAAAAGTATATTAAGTTAAGATATTATTAAAGATTGGCGGAGAAAAATTATTATGTTTTTAATAAAGCGTTTTTACATTTATCTTGTCGAAAATAATTGTGTTGTTTAGTTTGATTAGATCGTAGATGTATTTTCAGAATTTTTTTAACATTCACGCTTATTCTTAAATATAAATGTATGGAAACTATTAGAATTTCTAATTTCATAAAAATTGTTAAACATATCAAATTTAACGGTACTTAATGATCTGATATCAGATGCTTTTAAAATTAGATCATTACTTTCAAGTAAAAAAATAATTTCTAGTGGCTTCCGCTTATTAAAAATCGATTATAAATAACTCGATCTTGAATGAGTACTACTTAATATATATTACGGATTATGTTTTTTTCTTATTAAATAAAATTGTTATAAAACAAAAGGGAGGTAAACAAGAACAAATAAAGAACCAAATACAAAAACCATAATAAAAAACCAAAAGAAATAACACTACTAATATTTTTTTATGTATAAATAAAATAAATCAAAATTCAACCTTACCAACAATTCTTCTGTGCTTTTTCAAGAACTTTCGGGTCATTCGACCATCGTCAGGAAAAATTCTACTTCAATTTAAAAGTATTAAAATCAAAATTAACATAAGTAGATCAATAAGTTAAAAAACGTTAAAATCCTAACAACCGGTCGTCATAGTATAAAAGTTGATATACTAAGCGAATGTATAGGTATGACCAAACGTTCTTTTTCAACTAGAGCTAAAGAACATGTTAATAACATAAAGGAAGGTCATTTAGATAAATAAAATTACATATATTAAACATAACATAAACTTAGTTATTAAACTAAACATATATTATAGAAAAAACTTAATTATAATTCTGATAATTTTATTAAAATATTTCTTAACGATTTTTATAAAACCAGCATCCTTGAAAAAATTAATATATATCATTATAACAATAAATTAATCAACGAACAAACTAAATTCGAGGATGATATTTTATTCAAACAAATAATTGATAATTATCAAGCTGTTTTTAATTATAACCTGCTTTTCCCTTTAACCATTAACATTCATAACAACTGCGACTTTATTACATAACGGACGTAAGTATGGTGGTCCAAAAGTCGCAGTAAAGCCTATTATTTAAAAAGTTGTAAAGAAAATCAAACATTTGGATACATCAATATAAATTAGGTATGAGGGCCCACCTTTGAGGCATAACACAACAATGGCCGCCAATTTTGAATCACCGTCAATTTATTTAAATGGGAAGGAGGTCATTTGACGTATGAAAACAGATTGAAATTTTACCAGGATTTCATTTTTGCAATCAGATTTCACGTAACTGTTATGGTGTAGGAGTTATTGGCATCCAAAAATTTTTAAATCTTTTTCGCAGTCTTAACAAAGTAGATGTATACTAGAAAGTATACATCTACTTTGTTAAGACTTATACTTAAGACTTTGTTAAGTATACGGTCTCAGGTCGACCGTTCCTGTGATGTGTAGTTAATTGAAACCCAACCACGAAAGAACACCGGTATCTAGAATTCAAATCTAGAATTCAATCTAGAATTCAAATCCGTATAAAAGTAACTAACTGCCTTTACTAGAATTTGAACCTTAGAACTCTCGACTTCGAAATCAGCTGATTTTCGATGATGAGTTTAACCACTAGAGCAACCCGTTGGGTTAGAATTGGAGTTGGGGTTTTATTTATTTACATTAAGTAAATTTACTGTTCAATTCAATTAAATCTAATAGTTTTTTGTGTTTTTTTTGTATTTGATTTTTTTAATTTTGAATTTTTTTCCTGTTTTCTGTTTTGTCCTTCGGAATCATCCATTGGAACTTTGAGAAAAACAAAATCAGTTAAACTTATTAACTTATTATACTTATTATACTTAACTTATTATACTTTTAACATTATTCTAATGTTAAGATTGTGTTCATAGCATGTTAAATTAAAATTTTATTTACAAAAACATGTTGCAGAAAGAGAATCATTGAAGTGCTGAGCATAATTACATAAATAAAGGAAGTATATCTATGTATTACTATGTTGTTATACTCGTACGTCAGGAGTAAAACACTACCGTACATTTTATAGTTCAGGTAGGAAAACTTTGAAGAGTTAATAAGTTTACCTTCATCGAAGACGTATAACATTACTACGTAAACTGAGATATTGGAGGGGGATAAACTTGTACGACATTATTTAGAGTATTGGTGAATAGCTTTATACTCGTATGTCCAGAATAGCAGCTGGCATCCGGTGAGAAAATAATACACAGAAAAATATCGTTTTTTTTCTTCGCTCTATATTCCTTTTTAATGTTCAGTTAAAAAGTAATTCAAATCGATTCATTTATGTTCATTAAATTTTTGGAGTCGCAATTCTGTGAATCGAAGCTTGATTTCAAAAACGTAATTTATTTTGTTATGCGGCTATGAATAAATTTGTTGAATAGTAAATTATTTTAGGAATATGTTCGAGTGTACTGGGGATCATTAAAAACTTCGTCAAATGTTTTGTTGATTTACAGTAAAAACATAAAGTAAAGGTTATAGGTATCCTAAGATAAGAAACAATTCACTCCTGTAAATCATAGTCATTTTCAAGAATAACAAACATTTCATGCTAGGTACAATTAGGAAAGTAAGAAGTGAATTGGTTTCTTTATCTTATAATCGAATATACTGTTGCACAATAGGATTTCCATTGATATAGAAGATTCACCTTCATGCATAGTTAACATTATTACTAACATAGATACATTTAAATAATAAGTATTTATTGCCTGTAAGAATAAAATTAAAAAATTGTTCTTTCCTGAATTAGATCGTGAATTATAAACTTTATGAAATTTATTTGATAACTGCTCGGCTGTTAATAACTTGATGCTAGATTTTTACTCAGTTTTCTTCAAGTAGACTTTCTTTGAAACATATTATATCGTATTATTTTAGGAATTAGTTTCCTCCAGTTTATTCGATAACACTTCGCTCGAGGTTGGAAATTCTTTTTCAACTCCAGGGGAATTTGATCCGGACAGGTCGTTGAGAGAGCCGCCCTAAGCATCATGCTTAGCACTAAGCAGATGTTTAGTGAGGTAAAACCTCACTAAGCATCTTGTACCTCAAAGAGATGTCCTCGTTCTTAACTTGTCCATACGGCAAAAATCACTTAAACTATCAGAGATGAAAAATAAGTGATAAGGGAAAGTGGTAGAACGATCAACCTGTAGACGGACCGGCAAACGAAATAGACTAGTCCAAGCAAAGTAGAACCTCAATCCCTTACGTAAAGGGCATCCATTCTTTTCACAATCCTTCGGGAGATCATGATAGCCACCTACAATGGAAACGGAACATTTCTGATCAGCTTTATTTAAAATTACTTTTCATTAATCGGTAAAGAGCCACAGAGTACAAGAGATTAGATTGAGACTTCGTTAAAGAAAGTTCTCGTCTATTCTTTAAATAGTGTGATCTATAGAACTAAAGAGAACTGTATAAAACGTTTAACTGCATCTTTGCTGGAGATGATTTAGAACATGCAATTTTCAATATAAATAAATCTGATGTCACGCTTGATGTACGCTTATTAAGTTACGTAAACACATACTTTAAACTTATTTCATTTGTTACGGTCCTCCAATTCTTTAATAAAATGGACAGTTACAGAATTGCGGAAATATTAGTTCTTATTAACATCAAATATTTATACTATTATTAATGCAAGAATCTTACATGAAATACTAGGATAGAGTAAAAGTCCCTTTATTACTCGTATTACTAGATCAGTATTATTCGTATCTTCGTGAGTTGCTGATTAAAAAAAGTTTCACATTTTTGGTGTGTCGTAATAAAAAAAGTTAATAATACTTAAACTATTCCGTTTAGTGAACTCCTGTATACTCTTTACAAATGTTAATTTCGACCTTACGGTGTAAAATATTCAGTTTTTATTATTGGATTATTTGGTGAATAATCAAAAATTAAAAAGAAACAATCATACAGGAAAAAGAAAGATAATTTGAAGAAAAATATATCGCAAAAAACGACAAGAAGATGAACATAAAGATGAAGAAAATGTTAAGAACAAAGGAAGAATAAAAAGATTAAGAGAGGATGATAAATCTTTAGAGAGAAAATTTGAAAACTAGAAAACGTGTACCCAAATTAAGATCAGAAGAATTATATCAAAACAACGAGCGATTAAACGATTGGCAACAAAAAACAAATGAAATGATGATCAACTCCAACTTCGGGAGAATATTGTCCAACAATATCAGAGGATTAATGAACTAAAAGATAAAATTCTTTGCAATTTATTAAAGATCGGGCATGTATGCCTCAGTGTATATGTTGTTCTTGTGAGGCTCTATTTTTCAGTCGTTCTGTAGTTAACTGTAACGTAGATAAAATTAAACAGACATTCCAGAATAATTAAATTAAATAAATTAGAAAATCCAAAAATAATACGATTTTAAATTATAATTTTCAATTAATATTAAATAATAAGATGTTTCACCCAACTCTATTACATATACAATATGTTGTAATGATTATTAAATTACATATACACATTTTTAAAATGTACATAAAATTTTATTTCACTAATAACTTCTTAATTTTTTCATATTTTTTTGTTTTATTATTATTGAATTATTGTTTATTGTAAAAGTTTTTTTACAATCACGGATTAATAATTATTAATAAATCAATATATTTAAATTAAAAAAAAAGTTAAAAAAAAGTCTGATGGAAACTATGTACCTTCCCTTGAAAGATCCAAATATTTCATTAATTAAATTTTTATTTGGTTATAACATGGAACCAATGAAAATAAGTACCATCTATGATATATCTTTGAAAAGCTCTCAATGAGGTCTTATTACTTCAGTTAAAAGAAAGTCCAAAATACAATTTTTTGGCGGAAGTTTTGGCTTTTTTGAACACTTTGGATCAGTCGATTGCAATCAAAAGGGGAGGTGCACAACTAGATGTTACAACAATCCTAAATTAAAAATCTCAGCATCCTACGGATAATCGTTTTTGAGTAATGCGAAATAACGTACGTACAGATGTCACACAGAAACTAGTGAAAATGGATATTTCTGTTGAAGTTTGAAAACCAAAATTTTTCGCGATCACAATACTTCCCTTACTTCGTACAAGGAATTAAAAATGGATTACATAATTTTGACATTTTTTTCATAGCAATTAAGTTTCTAAATTTTAGTGACAAGGTGTTCACGAATTATTAAAAAAAAATTATTTTCCCAAGACACGTAGCGATATTTTTCATTGTCATCTTTTTACTAATAAAATTAATAAAAATTAAATATATGAAAGAAATTTAGATGAACTTAAAGATCTTTTTATATGATTTGAAAGGAATCTTATTATTCTATGACATTGCCAGCGCCACTTGCTTCTGGTAAAGAAGGACGATGAAGAAATTGTATAAAGCTGCGATAAAAACGTTTTTTAAAAGATTTTTTCTGTACTTTACGAGTAATTTTCTTTTTTCTGTTATGTTTTTTTTTTTACTTTAGTTTGATAATGAACAGTTAAATTTATATATATTATTACTTTGTTCTCACAAGGTTATCTGATTTTCTAAATAGATAGCGTTATTGTTAAAAAGTTAATATTAATAAGAATAATAAGTGTAAATTATCTGATCTTTAATTAAGGAAATGATTGTAGTAAAAACTTGTATAAAATAGGAAAACTATTAAAATAATTTTATTAATAATGAATTTTTTCTATAAATGAAAGTTTTAATGAATGTGAACATGAATATCGCCCTTCATGTATTACGTGGTTTAACTAGAAAAATCATTTTATTCAATCAATTAAAATTAAATTAAAACTTCAAGTTCAAACCTCAAGATCGAGTTGCAATAATCCTGATTGTTTTGTGTGTGTAGGCGCGCGCGCGCATTGAATATCTTGAAAACTGGAAAATTTCCTGTTAATGTAGTTCCTCTTGACTATTATTCTGGTATTCATACGTTTAGACCTTCTTTCTTGTTATTTTATGTTATTCTAAATCATATTTATATAAAATTTTATAGCTCTATCGATATAATTATATACATGAATTATACTTAATATCAGACATTTCTCATAAGATCGATGTTATCAAACGTAACATTATTGTACTTTTAGTCACGGATTTTTCTGGCAAATGCTACTTTCTAAATAAATAATATGTTCGATTGGTAGGCTTCTAGGTCTCGTTAAAATGCGTGTTATTGATTAAAATACATATCGCATTAATTTTAATTGAATATTTATGTATTCTATACTATAATAAATAAAGGTAACCTAACAGAGAAACATTTTGTGTACTCTAATTTTTGAAGTTTATCTGTGTATTGAATTCCCCTAAGTCCAAAAATGGAAAAACATTTAGGGCGAAATTTTGTATGTTTATGTGATTCATCAAATTAAACAGCTGTACATTTACACTTCCTTTAATCAATATTAAAAAAACAACTTAATAATTTAGGAAAAACACATTGATTTGGAGTTACACCCGAGAAAATGTCGAAACAGTATTCCCATTTTTACTTCCTTGTACGAAATAAAGGAAGTATTGTGACGTGAAAAAATTTTCAGATTTCAACGGAAATATCCATTTTGACTAGTTTTGGCGTGACGTCTGTACGTACGTACGTATGTATCTCGCATAACTCAAAAACGATTAGCCGTAGAATGTTGACATTTTGTATTTTTGTTGTAAATCTAGTTGTTCACCTCCGCTTTTGATTGCAATCGACTAGACCAAAAGTGTCCAAAAAATTTGGATTTTGGACTTTTTCTTAACTTCAGTAATAAAGCCCTCATTGAGACCTTTTCAACGGTGTACCATAAGTGGTACTTATTTTCATTGGTTCCAGAGTTATAGCCAAATAAAAGTGTAATTAATTAAATGTTTGGATCTTAGGGAAAGGAATATCGGTTCGAATTCGACCTTCTCATTTTTTTTAACTTTTTTTTAAATTTAAATATATTGATTTATTAATAATTATTAATTTATATCCAAAAGCTTTTATCCTTTATGCATACTCACAAGTACTACCAAATGAATAGTTCTTAATTTTTTTAATCTATGGATCATGAGATTTGGTCGTCCGTAAGAGAATATTTCTACTGCTTGTCTTGGCAAATTTCCATGTAGAATTTTATCCATCCATCTTATTTTTAATATCCTTTTCTAACAATTCCAATCTGTTATCCTATCAATATTTTTACATATATCAAAATTGTCTTTTTATCAATATATATGCTTATAAATGTCTATATCCGTACAAAATTTTAAACAAAAATGTCTGCAATGCCTAGGTTTGTAAATGACACTATCACACTTCTTTTATATAAGAAAGTTTTCTTTGTTTGTACCATTCCTTTTTTATATCTACGTTTTTTTATCTTTTATAAATTTACTATCCAGTAGAAAATTATACAATTTCCAGTATATACACATTTACAAACGCACGAATATACATATGTATATATATATATATATTTTTTTTTTCTGTCACATTCATTATCGTAATTTTTCTTATATTTATTTCATATTTAATTTCTTTGTTTGTACTAACTCAAAATATTTTTATTCCTTTTAATTCATTTCTATTTTCTCCTGTGTGAAAATTCATGGTAAAACCTTAATTTCTTATTGTTCCTATTAAATAGTTATTTGTTGTTAAAGTTATTTATTTGTTGATTTATTATTGCTTCTGTATACAAGTTATATCAGAAGTACTACTGATATACTTTAAAAAATTTTTTTATTTCTAAAAAATATTATTTAAAATGTATTTAAAAATAAAAGCGACATTTTTTTCAATATTTAAAGTAAATAATGAAATATTCACTAAGTTTTTTTTTTTATTGTTGCTTATGATCTTGTGAATGTAGTATGAAGACAATGTATTGTATGAACTTATATAAGAGCGCACGCGCGCACATACACACAAATCCTTTCAGTATTATCCAATTCAAAGCTAAAGCAAACTAAGGTTTTCCTTAATTCATTTGTCCGTTTTTCCCCTTGGTTGGATAACTCTAGATGGATTATTTATATTTTATATTCAATTATATTAGTTCCTCCTTTTTACTTTTTAATTTTACCTAAACTAAATAGTGATCTACGTAATTTTTTCACAAAACTTTTTTCTTCCCAAGCTAACTTCATTATAAACTAAACATTTATTCCTTTCCTTTAATATAAACCCCTTTTTTTTTTTAATTAGATGCTATAACAAAATAAAGTGTTTCATTTCTTGGTATAAAATTGTGTAATGATGTAACATAAATTAGATTTTTTAAAGGTAATTTAAAGTTATTTCCTAATAAGTATAATAATACTAAAATTACACTCTAAATTATTAAATAACATTTTAAGTTTTACTGCATTTCATTAGGCTGTTTAGAATTTTGCGCAGGTGGTAGCGTCTCGGCGTTCATTCGGAGGTCCCGGGTTCGAATCCCGGTCAGGCATTGCGTTTTAACATGCTACTTGTCATTCATCTCATCTTCTGAAGCAATACCTAACGGTGGTCCCGGAGATTAAAAAAAAGAGAAAAGGGCTGTTTAGAATTAATTTTTAAAGTAAACGTTGAAATTTACAAGGATTATTAGCTTTTTTTTTTTTTTTTTTTTAATTATATGTTCAACATTTTTTCTTGACCAAATGAGACGAATTCATTGATTCCTTGTTTTTGTTTAGTAGAAGAAATTTTTTTTTGATAAAATTTTCTTTAAAATTACTTCATCGTGTTCTCGTTGTTAGTTGTTTCTCGGCGTTTAAAAACAAAGAATTCTTTTATACGTAAGTTTCTGATCATTTAACATTTTTTTCCATATGGATGTCTTTTTTTTTGTGGGCTCGTACAAGTTTTAAATTAAAATTAACTTAATTTAAAAGTAATCGATTTTATTAGGAATTTTAAATACAACATCCAATTGAGGGTTGTATTGTAATTATTTTTAATATAGCAACGAATTGGACCTGAAATTCAACTTTAAAGAATAATTGAATGAAAAACTAATTTGTTAAATTTTTATTGGAATGAATAATTTAATGTTCTCTTTTTACGAGTGGCTGTATAAATTAGTGGTAGCAGACATATGTTTTAAAATCTTAATAGCTTATTAGTTCTTTGAAGCAGTTAGATTAATTTAAAAAAGGGAATTCGTGGCGGCGGTTTTTTGTCTTAGAAGTAATTTGTTTAATTTACGGCTTTTTTTTTTGTAACATTAAATGTTTTTTCCAATAAATCCACTAAATGTATAGAAAATTTATAGACTTCTGCGCCAATTATAATACGATTTAAAAATCGTGTTAAACTGTACTGTATTGTAACAAATTAAGAATTATTATGGTATAATAGATCAAACTTTTATTACATATCTTAAGATGACACGGTACCTCAGTGTTTCAAGTGTAATGACGCATTATATCCTTTCTCCAGTTATTATATACGGGATATTACAAATGATGATAAGCGTGATATTGTAGTTGTGGGATATCTGATGGAGCTAATAACATGTTCTATCTGGACCGTATGCAGATCGAGTCCGTTGTTCATGTTGATGTGACGTTATACATGTACCTCTGTTACATCCTTGCCACTTGGCTAGAATAAATTGTTGATTACAGACAACAGGCTGTATTAAGAGAAAATGTAGTTAAAGAAGTTTCGAATCTGTAAATTACCCATTTTATTATTGGCGTATAAAATTTTCTTAATAAAACTAGAGGTAAATTTATCGCAATGTAAGTGGTAGAAAAAGGTTACACGTCATCTTTTTTGATTGGTTATTAATGATCAGCTTCTAAAGTTAGTTAGTTACTTTCATTAATTTTTAGTTATTTTTAACGCATTTTAAAATACAATCTAAATCATCATTAAAAATAACACGTTCCTTTAATATTTGCATCATTTCGTGTTGAAAGCGATAATCGATATAAGTTTGATACTATATCATTGATTTTGTCTTAAAAAACTTAACAATATTCACTTGCGTACATCTGATAGCATAATTATTTTCTTTTTTCATTGGCTATGTTGTTATTCTGTTTGCAGCGTTCTAGAGATAGATAATCTTATAAAGAGTGGTATAGTCGATTTTAATGCGTTGTAATGATTTTACTATGTTCTAATTAATTATTTAATATTATGTTTCCCTGTTAATTTGTCAATTAATACTTATCTATTTCTTTGTAATTTATCTGTTATAAAATAAATTTTATTATATTCCAGAATATAGCTTACCGGACTGTTCTAGTTTTGCGATAAACTAGTTCAGTGATAATCTCATCGTCCCAAAATCATTTAACAGCTAATTTTCGAAGTCTAAAGTTTTGAAATTCGAATCCAAGAAAACGTTAGTTGCTTTTATACGGATTTGAATACTAGGCAGGCATTGCATACCGGTGTATTCTGGTGGTTGGAGTTTGATTAACCACAAACTTAGGAGTGATCGGCCTGAGTTTATACAAGATTACAGGTCATACATATCATCCTCATCTCACTGGGCCATGGGAGGGTTACTTATATTGACTTTTTGTTCACTAGTTCACTAGTACACATAAGGTGTGTGTGTGTGTGTGTGTGTGTGTGTGTGTGTGTGTGTGTGTGTGTGTGTGTGTGTGTGTGTGTGTGTGTGTGTGTGTGTGTGGGTGTGTGTGGGTGTGGGTGTGTGTGTGTGTGTGTGTGTGTGTGTGTGTGTGTGTGTGTGTGTGTGAAAAGAGAATCAACAAAGGTTTGATTTAAATCACAAATTATTGTTGGTTTAAATAAATATACTAAACGAACTTCTGACATAACTTGCATCAGTAAACGTGAGAAACGTGAATTTAGCAACTTCCAATTTTTAAAAGCAAACAGTTAATCACGATTATTCACTCATGTGTCAAAGTAAATGATGGATACAATATGGTGTGAAATTTCTTCTATTTATTAACTGTACTTACAAAATTTGTTAACTTTATTGTTAAAATAGTTTTACAACCATTAAAAACAAAATACAAAAGTATTACGCTTTAAATCATGAAAAGACTAATTATATTCGAAATATGTATTTCAAAAAATTACTCGAGATATTTAAAAAATTTTATTGAGTTTATTATTGTTAAAAAATACTACTAGATTTTTTTAGATATTTAAATAAAAGTAAAACTTTTTTTATAAAATTATTGTCAAGTAGTGTTATTTTGTTTTATCAATTTTTTTTTTATTAATTATGGTATAAGAAATTAAACTGGTCTATAATTACTATAAATAATAAATTCTTCAGTTTTAAAGCTTTTTTTTTTTTTATTGGCCGCTGTTTTAGAAATATTAGTTGGAGAAATGGTGTATCCACATACATCTCAATTCCCCCCCTAGGGGGGAGATCACAACCTCGTAGCGTGTCAGGTCGTTACACCACCCCCTCCGTTCCTTGCCGGCAGTGGCTTTAACGGAGGACATCTTCTTGCCCTCAAACTGTAACACATTCCACAGTGTACAGCCCGGCCACGGGGAGATGCCACCGATGCAGATGCCCCGAGGGACATCTACATCGGTAATTCGTCACGAGAAATAGTATGAGTCCTGCCTTCCGAAGAAGACAGCTGACACCTAACGCTACCACGTTGCCCTCAAGAACTAAGCAAAAGCCTAAAACCGCGGAGAAGAAGACCCCGCGCCTACCACAATCAGTCTAAATTATTTCATGCCGCAGATGCATCAAGTACGCCACGACAGCATATCTATCAGCAAATTTTTCGGTAACCGCAACGGATCGTATGAATTTAAGCGATTGGAGCACAGCCGCTAGATAAACAATAAGTCCCAGAGGTCCTAAAGTTTGGTCTGTCGGGAGCTGAGTATAACCTCTAATCTCCCACTTCAGCTCCGGTTAGGAGGGCCTCTCGGAATACACCCTGGTCGATCGCAACCAATTTAACCCATCACCTCCATTAGGTGTGCACTCCAATTCGACAAATCGCCATGCTAAAGTTTGTATCACATACAGTTGAGATTCTAAATTACAACAATCGATAATAACGGTTTAAATAATCGCTTGATAAAAATGTTAACCACCAATGAATCAATTAAGCCGATTAGTATGTTATGAATCACCCAAAGCTTTTATTTTTTTACTACTTAAAAGAAAATTCCAGTTGTGGTAAACCGAAGATTATACGATATCGTTTTGCCTACATGTAAAAGTACTTGCTAAAAGAAAATGTAGATACGTTCATATTTATGTCCTGTATGTCTTACGTCTGTAGACCTCTTAAATAATTGACATTTTTATCTATTAACTTAGCTTCTCTATCTTTCTTTTTCCTGTTTAGCCTCCGGGAATTACAGTTCAGATATTACTTCAGAGGATGATATATGTATGATGTAAATGAAATGTAGTCTTGTACAGTCTCAGTTCCACCATTGCTGAGATGTCTGGTTAATTGAAACCCAACCACCAAAGAACACCGGTATCCACGACCTACTATTCAAATCCGTATAAAATTAACTGCCTTTACTAGGACTTGAACAATGGAACTCTCGACTTCCAAATCAGCAGATTTGAAAAGACGCGTTCAGCGTTAGACCAGCCCGGTGGGTCTATTAACTTAGCTGCGGTGTAATAAATAAATACTTTATTCAGATCACAGCAAAATTATGCATTATATAATGACGTCGAGAATGAAAGTTATATTAGCGTATAAAGGAACTTTTCCAGAATTTCATTACAAAAAAGGAAAACATTCAGCGAAGAAACCGCAGAAAAACAACGACGATGAAAGAACCTTCATTAAGTAGAAAATTAATTATCAAAAAAAGAGAAGAGCTACTTATTTATATTTATACATAAATATTAATACATAAAAATTATTTATTTATTTATTTTGTTTTTTGTGCAACAGAACAGTTTTACAAAGCCTTCATATGTTGCACAATATTACATGAAAATATATACAATAGTTACAATATCTATAAACAGTTATAAGTAACAATTCATATATAAGTTGAAAATACAATATTTAAATACATAAATATCAGTATACAATAATAAAAATAAATTATAAATTTATAACATTGGAAATAATAATTAATGTTTAAGTCACTATTTACAAAAAGTTTACAAAAATACATTAATTTCGTTCAAGAAACGAACTTGCGGCAAGAAGTAATAATAATAATAATAGTTTATTTATTTATTTTGTTTTGTGCAACAGAACAGCTTTACTATGCCTTCATGTTGCGCAGTATTACATACAAATATATACAACAGTTACAATATCTTTAAAAAAGTTATAATTAACAATTCACATATAAATTGAAAATACAATATTTAAATACATAAATATTGGAATACAATAATAATAATAAAATATAAATTTACAACTAATAACAATACAATTTACATAATAATCATAACAATAGTATGAATGAATGTGCTGCGACTTTGTGAAAATTAGAACTAAAATTTTAAGACATATAAAATACAAATAATGAGCCGTTATTGCTGCAAATTGAAAAACTAGACTACGTTCAGAAATAATTTTCAAAATTTCACTTAAAATTTAAGACTTCATGGCCAGGTAAATTTTTAATCAATAGGACTATGGAAAAATAATGTTTAAAAAATAAATGACAAAACATTTAATAATCTTGTATATTAAAAAAATTGGGCTGAAAAACTATTCCAGCTTGTGTGAGCGTTCTACTGGACGGATCGGGCTGATTTTTTTTTTGCTTGGAATGACCAACTTGATGTTATCAAGTGTCATCGGACCCGAAACTTGAGTCTTCTCTGAGAATTCCAAAAAAATTCCTCATTTATTACTTAATTGAGGAACCTTCCGGGGTTATTACTCACAAGAAAATAACTTTGAAGGTCTGTCGATGCTTGATCACATACCTGCCGGACATTCTCAGCAGAATAAAAAAGAAATCGACTCGATCAGAAATTTATAAAATTTCAATTTTGTAAATTATTTGTAAAAAAATATATTCTAGCGTAATCCCGTTCAAAAATAAAATGCAGGCAATTGACACAAATTGAAATGAAAAAAAAACGCTCAAATTAAATCCCTTTTGCTTTAGTTTTATACTAAAATAAAGATTTCATGAAAATAAATCGCAGTGTTTTAATCATTTAAAAAACATAATCTTATCGATTGGAATATCCCCTGTTAGTAACCTGAGAAATAAAAAAGTAAAATGTAAAGCGAGGGTAGTGTTTAGAGACTATTTAGAATATTAAGAGGAATTAGAATTATTTATACAATTATATTAGAAATCTAATTTAAAAAAATTTGATGTGGACATTACGTTACTCCTATTAAATTACATATACACATTTTTTTTTTTTTTAAATGAAAACTACATAAAGTTTTATTTCATTAATAACTTCTGATATTTTTTAATATTTTTTTTATTATTGAATTATTATTAATCATAAAACGTTTTTTTAAAATCGGTGGTTAGTAATTATTAATAAAGCAATATATTTAAACTAAAAAAAAGAGATAAAGTCCGATTCAAACCGATGCACCTTCCCTTTATAAGACGCAAGCATTTCATTTATTAAAATTTCATTTGGCTATAACTATGGAGTCAATGAAAATAAGTACCTCTTATAATATCGTTGAAAAGCTCTCGGTGAAGAGTTTTTACTGTAGTTAAGAAAAACTCCAAAATTCAATTTTTTGGGGGATTTTGGACACTTTTGGTTCAGTCGATTGCAATCAAAAGGGGTTGTGCACAACTAGATGTCACAACAGTCCTACGATGTTACTAGTCGCCGAACTAGTCAAAATGTATATTTCAAGTGAAATCTGAAAACCGATATTTTTCCCGATCACAATACTTCCTTTATTTCGTAGAAGGAAGTAATTATTCGTTGAATTTGGCGTAGCGTCTCGGTATTTCAACCGGAGGTCCCGGGTTCGAATCCCGGTCAACCATGGCATTATTCATTCGCTACAAAATGTCATTTCCACAAGCTTCAAGCTTGTGATTGGTGATATCATCAAGCCAAAAAAAATTTACTAGTCAAAAAATCAAAGAATTGTGCATTCTTTGATTTTTATTTATCAAATTGTGTATATGAAATAAAGATTGATTAAAAAATAATTGATTTCTTATTTAAAGTTATTTGTGTAATTCATTTATTTTATTAGTTTTTTATTTTTAAATTTATATTATAAAATGTGTAGTGAATGTTAATACTTTGAAAATAATTCAGTAATATATACTTCTTAATAAAAATGCCGCTGAACTTGGTTGACCTTTCTTGTGAATAGTTTTCTTCTTCTTTTTTAATTATCTGTGAAATCTGATTAATCCTGTAATTGTATATGTTTTTGTGAATAGACTGCTTATCATTTTCTTTCAAATCATTTAACAAGTAATGAAATTACTTCTTTTTGTTAAAGATTATCTTTAATTTGTCACGATTTCAGTGCCACTTCTATAACTGACTCGATCCTTTATTATTCAAAGTAACAATCATGTGTTTTTCTTCTTTTTAAATTATTACTAACCAAAGTATTATCAATATTTGTTCTTTTATTTCTGTAATGATAACAACTATTTTATTGCAAACCTTTGTAAAAAAAAATTATTTGTCTGTACATTACCGGAAAATCAAATACTACAGGTAAAGTGAGCGCTATATAGTGTAAACCGCGCCAAATATATCCAGGTATAGATAAGTTATTAACTAACTTCAGCAGAACAGACGATGAACATGTTATTTTTTTCTGAATTGTAGATAGATGATAGATTTTTAATAATTAAAAAAAACTTGAAATTTTCATTAAAGAATATATTTTATTTTAAATTTCCATTTACATACCCAATGTAACATCAATATTAATTTTAACGGTTATAATTAAAATTTTTGTAGTGAAAAAAAAGGAACAAAACGAACTTATTTTTTGATCTGTAGTACAAAAAAGGTACCGCTTTTTCGCTTTATAGATACTAAAAGGTGCTCGATTAATGTATTGGCCAGTTAAAAGTTTTATAACATTTTTCTTTATTTATTTATACATGTTTGTTTTGTCGAGTATTAATTTGTATAAATTGACGACCTTCAGTTATGATTTACAAATTGTTATTAACCTGCAAGAAACACAATGTTATAAATTTTTTAAATAAACAAAGCAATGCAAATGCATTATAAAGTAGATTTTGTTTATATAAAACAGGTTAAGCGTTGGAGGGGTTTGCATTGTTGCCAAACCTATCTGGAATCGGTAGCAAATATGATGATACGTTTGTTCGAAGTAAAGGAAATATTGTGATAGCGAAAAATTTCGGTATTCAGATTTCAACGGAAATATCCATTTTGACTATCCGTGAATCTATTTTGACCAGTTTCGGCGTGACATCTGTACGTACGTACATCTCGCATAACTCAAAAACGGTTAGCGGTAGGATGCTGAAATTCTGGATTTAGGATTGCTGTAACATCTAGTTGTGCACCTACTCTTTTAATTACAAACGAATGGACCAAATGTGTCCAAAAAAGGTCAAAATAAAAAATAAAAATTGGATTTTGGAATTTTTCTTAACTGCAGTAATAAGCCCTCATTGATGGTTTTCAACGATATATCGTCAGTAGTGGTACTTATTTTTACTGGTTTCAGAGTTATAGTCAAATAAAATTTTAATTAATGAAATATTTGGATCTTACAAAGGAAAGGAACATCAGTTCGAATCCGACTTCATATACATTCTTTTTTTTTATTTATTTATTTTTAATTTAAAAATTGATTTATTAGTAATAATTATTATTAACCACTGATAATAAAAAAAATACAATAAATAATTAAGTTATTAGTGAAATAAAATTTTATTTATATTTAATTTTAATTCAAAAATGTTTACAAAGGTTAACAATTATTAATAAATCAGCATATTTAAATTAAAAAAATAATAGTGTATATGAAGTCGGATTCGATCTGATGTGCCACATGGTTACTGATCCGACACGATTTCACTTACACCACATAACTACTTGATGGACGTGAAAAAAATTTAATATGTAATCTAATATAAAATGCTGATACGGACACCACAAAAAGTGTGATGCAATTCTGTAACTGTCAACTTTATTAAAGAATTGGAGGATCGTATCTCACCTTGAAATGAAGTAAGTTTAAATAAAGTTCAGTAAAAAATATGTGCTTGTAATTTAATAGGCGTACAAGGAAGTCATGTGGTGTCTACATCAGATTTTTTAAAGAGAGATTCAATTGTTTTGATGTTAACAGCTTTTCATGCTTTCATTTTACATTAGTATGAATTTTAATAATTTGGATAAAATTAGAAGTTTCTTTAGATTAACCGATCATTCGAAATCAGTAATGTCAGCTACTCAGATTAAACTATATCGATCATTCCTACAGTATTATATACCTGCAGTATTATATACAGTATTTATTTGTATGTTTTTTTTGTTTTTTTTTATTGAAAAAACGACTACTGTTATGCTGATTTTTGGACGTAGCTAAAATTAAAGAACAGTTGATTGAGATAACCTACTGCTTGTGTGGCACTATATGTTGCAGTATTGTTTAATTATGTTTGGTTTCTTGTTAAAACCTCACCGGATTGGTCTAGTGATGAACACGTCTTCTCAAAAAAGCTGATTTGGAAGTCGAGAGTACCAGCGTTCAAGTCCTAGTAAAGACACTTATTTTATACGGATTTGAATACTAGATCGTGGATACCGGTGTTCTTTGGTGGTGTTGGGTTTTTCAATTGACCACACATCTCAGGAATGGTCAAACTGAGACTGTACAAGACTACACTTCATTTACACTCGTACATATCATTCATCCTCTGAAGTAATATCTGAACGGTAATTCCTAGAGGCTAAACAGAAAAAGAAAGAAAAGGTTTCTCGTTAAAAAGTTTTTTTTTTCATTTTTCTGTTTTAGGGTTGTATTCGTGATTAGTCGAAATTAATTAAAGCATGTTTTACAAGTATACCTTCCCTTATTTGGTAATTAGCTGTAGGATATATTTATACAAGTTTATTATAATTTTTTAAATTAATTACCATTTTTTATGAGGTTAGGTTGTTATTATAAGGCTATACAGTATATTAAAATATACTATTTTTCTGTAATATTTATCGTTTCGTTTAAAATTTTAAAGTGACTGTTAAGTTGTAGAATAAATTAAAAAACTTAACCTCTGGATTATAAGTTTACTTAATTAGCAAAGATTTACTTGCATATAGTTTTGTATATTTGTATTAAAGAAAAGTTGGATTTGTCAGATTAACGCTTACGACCTTCGGGGTGAGAATTTGAAACGGTTTGGTTACACCCGTGATTTAATTCTTTTTTAAATGAAATTTTCTCTCGCCATAACGCTTTATGTTTAATTATTGAATTCCATAACACAAATTTGAACTGTAGTAGTGTAGTACTGTAGTGTTCGAAATCTAATTTAATATATCGATTGTATTTTTATTCCTATTTTTTTTTCTTTTCTTTAAAACGAACGGGCAAAAAAGCAAGATTTGTAATTTATACTGGTGACTGAAATTAATATGAAATGTTGGTCAGTATTAAATTATCTGTTTCTTCTATATAAAATTGCTACGAATATATTTTTACATTATGTAATGCAAAATTATTCATTTTTAAATCGGTTGCATATTTATTTATTTTGTATTAGAAATTGTGAAATTTTGTTTTGCTTAAAATTCAGTATGCTTATAAGTAGTCAGAGTAGGTTTATTTACTATCTTATTTGCATTTATAATATATTTTATACTGTTTACTAGTATATAGTATACTGAACGTATTATGTAGGTTTTTATTTCAAATAAATTATACGTAGGTTTTTATTGGAATGTGAAACAACAATCTTTATTTTCTTTGTAATTTTAGATTAATTTAACAATATACGTTTCTTCTAAATTGACAATTTGCCAATAAGTAAATCTTAAAAATGTGTATTTCGTTATTTACTTACGTATTTGTTGTGATCTTTCATAAAACGGAATACGTTTATTTTTTGATATCTAGTAATTTTGCGAAAATCTTCTTTTATTACCTCTGGAACTATATTTTTCATGAGAGAAAAACTCTCCTTAGAAAAGTTACATCCTACTAAAAGCTTTACAGGGAAAAAAATACTTGCATAAATATTAAACCTTGCCCTTTTTATGTTATTGTTGAATCTCATTATTATGTAGTTAGTTATAGTAAAGTTAAATGTTTGCTTTAAGTTTTATATCAATCTAATGCTATGTTTTTTTAAATTATTATGATCTAACCATAAAAAAATGGAAACAAAAACGAAACAGAAGGTTACTAAATTTTATAGCGATATTTATTTAAAAGTAGACTGAAACAAATGTATAGATAAAAATTGTACAATTCTAAATTATAATTTTCAATTAATATTAAATCAGATGTTTCACTACATGACTTCCTTGTACGCTTATTAATAATTACGCTTAATAATTACATATACACATTTTTTTTTTAAATGAAAAGTACATAAGATTTTATTTCACTAATAACTTCTGATTTTCTTTCAATTTTTTTTTTATTGTTATTGTTGAATTCTTTATTGTAAAACCTTTTTTACAATCACAGGTTAATACACGTAATTATTAATAAATCAATATATTTAAATTAAAAATAAGGAAATTATGTTGAATTCGAACCGATGTGCCTTCCCCTAAGATCCAAATATCTTCATTAATTAAAATTTTCTTTTGCTATAACTGCAACCAATGAAAATAAATACCACTTATGAGATATCATTGAAAAGCTCTCAATTAGGGGTTATTACTGCACCTAAGAAAACCTCCAAAATCCAAACCAAAGGTTTTTTTGGACACTTTAGGTTCAGCCAATTACAATAAATAAAGGAGGGGTACACAACTAGATGTTACAACAGTCCTAAATCCAAAATTTCAACATCCTATAGCTAATCGTTTTTGAGTTATTACGTCTATACATACATACGTACGTACAGACGTCACGCCGAAACTAGTCAAACTGGATTCAGGGATTGTCAAAATGGATATTTCCGCTGAAATCTGGAAATTGAAATTTTTTGCGATCACAATACTTCCTTTACTTCGTACAAGGAAGTAAAAAGTGTTACCATTTCCTTTTTTTAAATTAAAATGAATATAAAAATTAAATGAAATCAGAAAAGGATGATGAAGGATGGTCAGAAGAAATAGTTTTCCAATTTTATCACGATTAATTTGAATAATTACTTTTTGGTTATTGTTCATTATTTTAATTAAGTTCATTAAGAAAAACATTCACATAAATAAAAAAATATATTATTAATATATATTTCGCATATATATAGATTAAATAAATAAACATGTATTACAAGTATTAATAATAATAAGTAGAAATAAATATATAATAATATATATAATATAAAAATATAAATATATATAATATATGTATAACAAGTGTACATTTGACCACTACGAGACGTACTAACGAATCGGTATTTTCCGCTAATGATCGGTACATTCCGTTGCCTGTTATCTGAGCACATTATTACCACTGAAATATAGAAATACTGGAATGGGCACTGCTTATGTCCAACATGAGCGGAAAACGAATATGAGACAGATAGATTTAGAGGTATAGTTTTCATTGTCGCACAGTGCAGCGCATGCGCATTGTACCTAACGTACCGTCCCTTCAGAAAGTGATTCCATAAAACTTAATTGTAGTTAATATTAAGTGATAAAATCTCATAATTCTATTTAATTAATAGAAAAATTTCAATGCTTATGAATATTAAATAAATGTTGAGTTAATCATTGTTTCATATAAATATTTTTGTAAAAACTTTCTACAATAACTTGAATTATGAAAGATAACTTGTGATTTGTGATGAAAGAAGCGTCTCAAACTTTTTGAACGGACTGTAGACAAAGAGAGGTATACATCTAAATCAGCTATCTTTGTTGGCACGGATTTCTAACGCTAGTGCCCATGCCAGTATTTCTATATTTCAGTGATTATTACTTATTGTTATACGGAATGACATCACTCGAACTCTCTCTCTTTCTGTTTAGCCTCCGGAAACACAAAGGTATTATTTCACAGAATGAATGAGGATAATATGTATGAATGGTAATGAAGTGTAGTCTTGTACAGTCTCAGGCCGACCTGAAATGTGTGGTTAATTGAAACCCAACCATCTAAGAATACCGGTATCCACTATCTAGCATTCAAATCCGAATAAAAGTAAACTGCCCTCACTAGGATTTGAACCTTGGAACTTTCGACTTTTAAATCAGCTGATTTGCGATGAGTTAACCACTAGACAGGCCCAGTGGGTTGCATCACTTGGACTACTGGTGTTTTATGTGCTGAACTAAGGGGGATTGACACACATAGACCAGACACACATACAAATGCCCTTTAGTAGGGTAGAATTACTAGCAAAAGTGTATTATTTAAACTTATACTATGAAAAGTTTAAATAAACCCTAAAAATTTATTCCATTTCAAAATTCCAAAAGTCTATATTTTTAAACTTTGATTCGCTTTTCTACCCCCAATATTGCTCCAAAACTATTTTGTGTGGTCTCTTGTAGTATTATTATGTCTAGGAAGACGTTAAAAAAAATCCATTTAAAAAATATGCAATAAATAAAAAAAATACCTTTTCCGATTTTTGGCGAAGGGAGAATTTTGGGGCCAAATTTTTTTAAAGATTTTTTTAAGAAGATTTTTTTCTAAAGGTAAGGTAAGCATGTACAGATGTAGCTTAATATAAAGCGGGTGATGTTGGCGAAATTTTTAGACAATTGACTCCAAAGAAACTATCTCTATTATATCTATTCTCTCATTATATAATTTATCGTAGTCTGTTAATTTTATTTCACGTAGATGTAAAAAAATGGGTTGAAAATTACTGAAACAAAATTCAAAAACCTGTATTTTTTATTTCTAGTAATCAAAGTTGAAGGTAATTTACTTTGTTTATTATTACTTTTATTTTTTAATCTTTAATGAAAAACCGGGTTATAATCGCGTCAACACAGATAATTAATTAGATTATTTTATTAATGTACTTCTTTCGTTTTATAATAAATTATTTATAAATTAATAGCCAATAGCAGTTATTTTTTTTTTATGTTGGTTAATTATAAGTTTAATAAAGTTATTTAATATCCCATTTATTTATTGCAATATGGTTGTTTCTGTTTTTATGTAATTTTAAAATGAAACTGGTTTCTTTTCACAGTGTTTGATTTTAAAAAAAATTTTACCCTGAAAAAATGTGTAATAATAGCTTTTAATTCTTCGTTTTTCGATGTATATTTTATTTAAAAATGTGAAATTATTGTTATATTAATTAATATAACATTTTGTTACAGTTTATTAGAGCATAAATTAAGGATAATTACTTGGCACAAATCATTTATTTTTAATGATCGTTGATATACATTTCAGATTATATAAGTGGTGGTCGCATATAGATTTTTATTGTACTATAATATACAGTACAGACTTTCCTTGGTTCTTGTTTCTTTCCTGTCATATCAGTTAAGTATAACTGGCTAAGTTAAGTCAAGTCAAACCGTATGGTAATTCATAACCGGATACACGGAACGGCGGTTCTTTCCTACCTATATGAGT
Source organism: Lycorma delicatula (assembly GCF_047948215.1). Taxonomy (NCBI): domain Eukaryota; kingdom Metazoa; phylum Arthropoda; class Insecta; order Hemiptera; family Fulgoridae; genus Lycorma; species Lycorma delicatula. The sequence continues at coordinate 211,880,174 of NC_134457.1, forward strand.
GACGTATAATCATTTTAGCTAAGATGTACGTCAAATTTATTTAATTTTATTCAAATAATTTAGCTCTATCATTTCATTTTTTCCTTTTTTTTGTTTAAAGGAGAATCAATGTTGTTACGAGTATATCGGTTCTTTTATTTATTTATTTGTCTCATAAAGGATGAAAATGTGTATTCTATATTTGTTATATAAAAAGTTTTCAAGGTTATTTCATTATAAACAAAATCTACAATATTATTTGTTAGGGTATTAACTTTAAGATGATAGCTAATCTTTTATTATTTTTTCTAAATTGAAATCCCAAACTGACTGCCAAGATTTTATTAAAATTTTAATTTTTGTTCGCTTAATTGATTAGGAATCAAAATTAGAGTCCTGGTTTTACCAAATCGGCACTTTAGTCACTAGTTTCGTTTTTTTTTTTTTGTAACTAAAATAAAAAAAACACAGTTGTTGAACAGTTACATAGGTACACAAAAGAACGCTACCTTACTAAGATCCAATAAAGAAGCAAATGTAGGGGTATTTTTATTTTCGTATTAGATACTGGAAAGCGCTATCGCAACTCTACAAATGAAACCGGTGTGATTTACCGACCCCTGTTGCCCAAGGAAGAAGGGATAAAGGATAAGGAACGGGGATCGAAGAGAAATGGTACAATCTACACTCAGAGCGAACCTCTGGTCGGATTTAATCTTTAATTGTCCCGTGTTCGAATCCCCCTGTCTGGCATGGCATTTTTCATACGCTACAAAAATTGTCATCCATCTCTTCTTCTGAAGTAATACCTGAACGGTGGTCCCGGAGGTTAAAAAAAATCTTTAATTTTGATCTCTCTCTATTTATAGAATAATATTTTTTTGCAAATATTTCTAGCACTAATCAAAAAGTAAAAAAAATAAAAATTGAATAATAAATACTTTCATATGTTTAAATCATTTAATTGACTTTTTTCTATTCCTTTACGTTTTGCGCGGATGTTTAATTTCAACATATTTCTAAAATTCACATTTTTAATTATTTGGTTTTTATGAGCTCTAAATTGTGTTTCCTCTTAAAGTTTTTTAATATATAATTTCCTTCAATTACTTAATTAATTAACACCGAGTATTCTGATGTGTTACCTAGTAACCTAATAACCTAGTTCTTACATCAAGAATTTTCCACAGGTTTTTCCCTTCCTGATTTCTTTTGAAATTTATTTATTTCGAAATTTATCAATCTTTTTAATTTTCTGAATTATGTATATATTTACTTTCTAGTTTTAAATTTATTCATTTTTCGCTACGATAAAGCGTTACAGTTATTTTTAAAAGTTTTTTTTATTTTTTATAAATTAGTACTGGATACTAAAAAAATTATTTTCTTTTGATAGTCTCCTTATCCTTATAGTAACTTGCTTTTCAATCGTTTTTTAATCGTGTATCTTTATAGTTTTACTCTTTAAATAATAATAATTCCTTGACTTGCTTTGTAGTGGTTTTTGTAATTTGATATTTAACTCACCATTACTTTAATATTATCACAATTCATTAACATTATCTTATTCTTTATTTTCAAATTATTTCTCTTTTCGATTCCATTAAGCATTTTTAGTTTTATTTAAATAATATTATTAACGAATTTCAACGTCTTTTTACTTTGCCTCCTCTAGATTGTTAACTTTCAGTAATTTATTGCTTCTTCTATATTAAATTGCAGCAAGTATAAAATGAAATTAGCTTTAAATGAATTTACCTTTAAAATTCAAAATGTCAAAAAAGTTAAATTTTTTCGAAAGCGGTTCACACGAGGTTTTGATACAATTCTAATATTTTTATTACGTTGCAAATGGCCTGAGGTCAAGATAAACCTTCAGTTACACGTCACGCCTGTAACTGACTATCATGTCCGATCAGACGATCGAATAAGTATGACAATCACATTTTTGTAGTCCACTTAAATCATTAAAATGTACTAGCTTAGAATTGAATATCCTAAAGAGTAAAATATTCCAAAAAAAATCTACAATTTAAGCCATACAGATTGCAGATAACTTCTGGCTGATTATGACAATGAAGATTTATATCGGTTTTGTATTATCGAGAGAATTTAGTTTATTAAAAGCTTTTTTTTATAATTTTATTTTATGACCGAGCTAATTTCGTGTTACATGATAAGGTCGTCGTCAAACATTTACTTTAGATAAATATTCTTTATGTCTTAAATTGTTTAAAATATCTTTTAATTTTTTCTGATGAGCCAAGCGCGTCTGGAATTAGTTGGTTAGACATTCATAAAAATTATTTAAATCCAAAGATATATATTATACATGAAGATATTAACTCCAAGAATAAACGGTACCATAATTACATCGTAATATCATTATAATTGAATAGGTCGTAGTGACCGATAATTTAATTATTAAACTAAACCTTACCAAGATATAAAGAAACCGCACTGGCACGGCGTCTGGTTGGGTTATTAATAAAATAGTTTCTGCTATGGTTGACAGATTGTCTTCTGATATTATCAGACTAGCAGCGGTAACAAAAATTAAAATAATCAATTTCTGATAAACGTCACTATATCGTAAAGAATATTAAGATTGTACGTATAAATTACTAATATTTGGATTATATGACGCTAAGCACTTAAGAAACGATTCATTATTAAGTAGAGCGTTTATTTTTATCGATTCCAAGCTTAAGTGGAAAAGACTTTAAGTTTAGACCTAATTCGTAAAATGCAGCATAAATGACTTCCGGCTCATCCACAGAGACAACTTCTGTTGTTTATTATCTTCCTGCCGCAAGCAGTAATGTGGTTAACTTTATTGCTTGTAACAGGTAGACTCATAAAAATTATGATATTGATAGGATACAGAAACAATAGTGGTTACCTTTTGGATTTGTTCATATTTGTATCTGTATGATTCCTGTATATGATTCCTGATTGAAATACGAGATCTGTTCAGAAAATAACCGAATATTTAACTACGCGCCAAAGAAGATATTTAATACGTGCGGTTGGCAGCATTGCGTTCCGCATAACTTCCTCTGTATCCACATTTTCTTGGATTGTTGATATCTTGTTTTGTTTTCATATTATTGTTATTTGAGTGTAACATGTTTATATGTTATTAGCGATATTTATTATGTGCTATTTTTTTATACTTGTACTTTTGTCTCGATGTCGTAGCCGTAAACCCAGCTTTACTCTCCCGTTATGATCCTTTGCATGAATGTTTCATCGTCATCGGCTTGTTCAAGAAGTTACCGACAAACGCCCACTCGATATTCCTTTTGCTGTTCGGTCATCAAACGAGGAACTAACTTTGGTGGACAATCAATTTTTCAGTCAAAAGGTTACGGCATGATCCAATCGAGATGTTAACCTCTTCTACAAATTCTCTGACAGTCAATCGTCGATTTGCACGCACCAGATCGTTGATTTTTTGAACGCGTGCGTCATCAGTTGAAGTCAAAGGCCTTCCTGGTCGAAGATCATCTTTGATTGACTGACGACCACTTTTAAATCTTGAAAACCATTCGTAACATTTCGTAAGACTCAGAGCATCATCTTCGTAAGCTTGTTTCAAAAGCTGAAACGTTTCTGTGAAAGTTTTCACCGGTTTCACGCAAAATCTTACGTTGTTGCCGAATGTCGCACTTTACAAAAATCGCTACTTACACTTAAACACGTTGCACTCAAATAACAATGACGCAAAAACTAAACGAATATCAACAATCCAAGAACATGTGATTACAGAGGTGGTGATGCGGAACACATTGCTGCCAACCGCCGGTCACTAAATATCAACGTTGACTTGTAATTAAAACAGTTCGAATATTTCTTTTTATCAACCCGTTTCATTCGTATATCTTTAGTTATAAATGATACGAATCTATCATCCAGTTAGTAAAGTTACGCGTAACAAAAATATTATAAATGACGTGATACGGATACGATACAGTTATGAATTTGGACGCATTTACCGTGATACCTGCCGTTTATATAAGAACGATTCAGCAATTGCAACTCCCTCCGGAAAAGGGGGCGCATTGCTCCCTCCAAAAACTAGGGCCCCGTTGTGGCGTATTCCTGCTAGCCTATGAAGCGCTAGCACTGAAAGGACTTCAGCGGATGGTCTGAAGGGGAATTACGTCGGGGGCACGGGTTTTTAAAAGCTTAGCCTCCCGCGGTCGGGCACAGAAATGGGTTTGAAAACGCTGGTCCAAACGGATATGGAATGCTAATCGTAAAACCGTCCATAAAATATAATAAAACTTGAAACTTAGACCCGTCATTAAAATAAACCCTTAAACACGCCCGATTACAGAATCATAAAGCAGTAAGGGTGACTGTCCAGTATCTGCGATTCGAAGGGAGAATTTGTGAAACTCCCGCCACTTTTGCATTCCATTCCATTCCATATAAGAACGTTTTAAAGATATTTTTCCATTAAACTTGTTAATGTATTGGATTCAGCTTTTTCTATGTGAAAATGTATTGTAACGAGTCATAATTATATTATTTACTTCCTTGTACGAAGTAAAGGAAAATTTTCGGTTTTCAGATTTCAACGGAAATAACCATTTTGACCATCCCTGAATTCATTTTGACTAATTTCGGTGTGACGTCTGTACGTATGAATCTCGCATAATTCAAAGACGATTTGTCGTAGGATGTTTAAATTTTGGATTTAGGACTGTTGTAACATCTAGTTGTGCTCCTCCTCGTTTGATCGCAATCGACTGGACGAAAAGTGTCAAAAAAACCCAAAATCTCCAAAAAATTGGATTTTGGACTTTTTCTTAACTGCAGTAATAAGCCCTCATCGGGAGTTTTCAACGGTATATAATAAGTGGTTCATATTTTCGTTGGTTCCAAGTTATAGCCAAATAAATTTTTAATTAATGAAATATTTGGATCTTAGAAGGGGAAGGGACATCGGTTCGAATCATACTTCATTTCCTTTTTTTTAACTTTTTTATTAATTTAAATACATGATTTATTAGTAATTATTCACCTCTGATTGTAAAAATATTTTTACAGTAAGTAATAATTCAATAACTAATATATATGAAAAAATAGCACATTTATCAATGAAATAAAATTATATGTACTTTTAAAAAAAAGTACATATATGTACTTTGTATTATATGTACTTTAAAAAAAAAAAAAATGTGGACATGTAATTTAATAGGCGTACAAGGAAGTTATGTGGTGTCCACATCAGAGTTGTTTTTTTTTTTTTTTGTATTTTTTAACTTTTTGAAATTCCCTGCTATGGACATTGCATGTAAAACAACTTGGTTTCTGTTCTGGCTATATTGATGTCAGTGCTGGATGTCTGCTTTCAATCTCAGCTTAGCTACCTTCAACTCAAATTTATATCTCTGGAACGGATTAATGTATTATTGAAATTTCGTGTAATGTTATTCATGCGTTTGGAGCATTGATGTAGTTAAATATTTTTAGAAAATCGGATAAGTAGCAGTGTTTCCGTTGCATCCCTTGTTCTCTTTTTCCCTTTAAATACAATGGGAAAATTGTTTGTAAATGTCGTACTTTTTTTAAATTTTTTATAATTAAATGTTAATTTTATATGACTAATTAATAAACATCCTTTTACAAAAAGTACAATCAACAAAGCATATAGAGAGAGATCTTTAAGCGATTAATTTATATTTTTATTTCGATATAACTTTTTACCAAGTTTATTTTCTTTATAAATAAGGTAGTTAATAATTTTTGGTGATCAGTATAATTATTTTTTTTTTAAATTGGTACATTATTTTGAACATTTACTAGATAAAGTGTGGAAATAATTAAAAATGATAAATATAATGTAAAAAATAGTAGAATAACTTTTATTTTAAAGTACACCTATGTTGAAATAATCAACTCGTTTTATTTAATAAAAACTAGTATTATAATTATTTTCCTTTCAGGTTTATATTTCATTGAATACAGCTTGTTTTTTTTTTTTTGTTATTTTATATTTACATTATTTAATAAAATTGCAGTTATTTGGAAAAATATATTGTAATTATTATTTTATAGTATATTATTATTACAAGTTATTGATCAACTGTAGCATTGAAGTACGATTTTTTTTCATAAAGTATATAAGTAAATATTTTTTTCATTATATATTAAGCTTTTTATAAAATTTATTTTTGTGCAAGCTATAAGAAAAAATTAATAGTTTAAAATACTTTCACTAATGAAGGTCTTTTTAAACTAAGATGTGTTACATTGGTATTGACTGACAGTCTAGTAGACAGGTTTATAATTGAATTGTGTAGTGGTTCGACGTTTTGACATTTTTTTATTTGAATATTTTCAACGTTAGCGTAATTGGATATATATATATATATATATATATATATATATATGTTTCCAAACAATATTGTCAATTCTTATTTTAAAATAACAGTTAAATTAATGAGAATATCTTCCAATCATGTTGTTGTAGATTTGTTATAATAATAATAATAATAATCACCTCTTAAAATTGTTACACGTTTTTTTTTTTTTTTAGTACCCTTGATTCTTTCACTTCTTTATCTGTCCATCTATCCAACGTAAATTGTAGTCCAGTCTAGGAACTTGAAATTTTATAGGCAGACATTGATGATTGATGACATAATTTTCACAGATTTATTTTTTCATGTGTTATTGCTTGTTACCGATTTCAAAAAAAAGGAGAACCCTCTCAATTTGGCCTGTATGTTTTTTTTGTTACTTCAAAAAATTACTTTTCATAAAATGGAATGATTTCGATAATTCCTTATTTTTAAGAAAAAGCTCCTCTGATAGTTTAAATTGACGATTGTTTACACAAAAATTTACATTGATTTCATAAATCTTTTTTTATTTAATCGTCGTTGGATTTTTGTTGCTTGATGTAATTCTTATATTCAAAGTATTTTTTGAAAAGAATTCAAGAAAATTAGATGGAAAACGTATAATTAAAAATAATTTTCCGTATAACGAAGAACCTTACATTCGTAGTAGTTAATTAGCGTTTCTTTGAATTCTATTTTGTATTTTTATCGACATGCTGGTTTGTTGCGTAACGTTTTTTTTCATACGGGAAGCATTTTTTGTTGGTTGATCTACTTTGTATATTAAAAAATATATAATAATTTTAATTAAAAAAAAAAAAAAACATCTTTTTCAAAGAACTAAAAACTAATTCTTCCTCAGTTTATTTATAACTTTCGATGTTTTGAAGAACAAACCAACTTAAGAGTAAGTTTAAAAAGTTGAATTTTAAAAAGAATTAAAACTATATAATTGTTTTCGCTTTAGAACGATTTTTTTTTAATGTTTATTTTACGTGAAAATTTTTTAGGGAATCTTCTGAATGAAAGTTTATTTAATAATATATTATTTTTTTTAATTATCATATAAAAGTTTTTTCTGGTTTATATTATTAAGAAAAGAATATGAGAATTTAAGAAAAGAAATGAGTAATTTCATTTTGTGAGAGTTTTTTCTGTTTTAATTTTCTCACAGTTTCTTAAACATCGTATAAACTAATGAATAATAAACAGGTAAATTTAATTTTACTTTCTCCCTGTAATGTTAGAAAGAATTACAACCAAGAAAATTTTGAGTAACTATTAGGCAATTCTAAATCTGTTTAAAGCAGTTTTTCAATCTTATACGCAAGCACATTTTTACATGTAACCATACTTTAATTTGCTCACTGTAATTCTACGAGTCGATCGCATAATTTTTGTTCACAAGCTTTCGAAAATTTATTTATTTATTTATATGTATTTTAAAGTAGTTCTGCATCGTCAAAGATAGTCTTATTACATATTGATAAAAGTAATTCCTGTTTTTTCAGTTAAATTAAAATTTTCAGGTTTCCTAATTAAAAACTAATTTTTACCTTACTGCTTAATTTGCTTACTTCTGTTTTGTACAATTGTGTCATCAAATGGTGGTGTCATTCGAGGTGTGTTTCATCCATGTCGGAATTAAAACTAACGTTTAAAAACACTTATGATCTAATTCATTGAAATTCAGTATTTTACTATTGCGTCTTTATATAATTAAGATCTGTATTTTTATTAATTTTTTTTATATTTCATATTCATTTTTATAAGTAAACTGCGATCGATTAAGTTACATTTTTTTAATTTGAAGATATATTTACTTGACAGTTAACGAAAAAGGCAAACTTTAAAATATTTCAAGTTCGTCAAATTTTTAAAAACTTGCTGTAAAAATTTTAGTCATACTTTAATCAAATTATTATCACATTGCACGATTTTAATTAGTAGGTTAATTTGGATTTCAAAAGATAACATCATGTATTGAAATTTATAAAATATAAAACAAATTTTCAATCGAACATTTACTGTAAAAAGTAACGAAATAGTGAAGTTTTTGCATAAGTTGTCAACCACCAAAACTCCCATACCAAGTTTTATAATTTTTTTACGTAGAGGCTATCGGATTTGTTATATGCGACCCCAAAAACCCCGCGTAGCCTTTTTGCAGATTTTACCATTTTTATACCCGCACCCTTAATTTAACCCCGTACGGGGGATGTTTGCAAAACGTTATGGTGGAATATTGTATTGTCACCCGAGCTTAGTAACTCTGCAAAATTTCATCAATCGGCAATGTCAGGAAGTGTGTTAAATTAAGGATTCAAGATTTGAAGGCAAATATGAAAAAAAAATTGTGAGTTAAAGAAAAGCAAATAAAAAATTAATTTTTTTTCTTTCCAGATTGTTATAATATAACATTATATTACTAAAAGATATGCAATATATTCCTATCAATAAAAAAAAATTTCTATCAAGGTGGGAGTGACCCAACCTGATTTTTATATTTCTCTTTGTTTGATTGGAGGTTATTGAATCCTGAAATCCTAAATTGTACGTAATTCTGTTCATACACAGGTTTAAAATACACCGTTATTTAATAAAATTAATTTTATTCGTATTTTTTGCATTTAGGCTGACTTTATACCAACCTATCTACAGTAAATTCTGAAAGTGGTTACCATCTTGTTTCAGACACTTATCCACACGTTTAACTATTGATCTAGATACGTTTCTTAACGTCTCAGGCTTAATTGTTTGTATTGTAGCAATAATGTTTGTCTAAGTTCGTCTAGGGTACGAGGATTGTACGGATAAACCTTTTCCTTTAGAAAACCCCGAAGAAAGAAATCCAAACTGAAGAAGTCTGGGGATCGTGTTCACCACAGACCTCTAGAAATCAGCCTACCCCCGAAAAACTCTGTCTTAGGGCGAGCAGTATGGCTGGTGGGTGGTATTATCCTGTTGTAACCACCGGTACCTGTCCTCCTCTTCTAACAGCGCGATAAACTGCTTAACAATCTCTTGGTAACGTTCAGAATTTATAGTTTGATCAAAAAATATTGGTTCAACTACTTTCTTTCTTGACACAGCTCACCACACGCTTAATCTTTGCACATGAAGAGGTGACTACAAAAACGTGTGGATTATCCATATGCCATATACGATAGTTTTGGTTCTTTATGTATCCATTAAGGTGAAACCAAACCTCATCAACAAAGATAAGTGTATCTAAAATTGATATGATACCAGAGATAATCTTGACACCTAAGGAACCCAATAAATCCAAAAACTAGATGGAAATTTTCCGTATGTACATGTGTGTTCGGTGTCGCAGTCTAAATCACCTTATATCTCCAGAGCATCTATTTGAACTAAACTTGATCATATTATTTCTATATGTGGGGCATTGATGCCATTAAATTTTCAACTTAGAAGGTTAAGGGATGAGGCTGTAGAGCAAGGTCACCTCATTGTATCGAAATTTCGCCTAATTAAGATCTTATTTTTCTTAGGCGCATTTGTTAAAGTTTAAAAAATAATATTTCAATTTTTTGTTTCAAAATCGCACCCCCGTCCCAAAAACATTCTCTAAATAAACTAGCGGCTAAGTGGGTATACTGCGTCATTAGTACACACTCTCACCACAAGGATCGCTAGTGTAGCACTGACGTCCAGCTGCTGTATAGTCGTCTCTCCCTCTTTTTTTTTTTTTAGCCTCCGGAACCATCGTAAGGTATTACTTCAGAGAATGATAGTATGAATGTAAATGAAGTGTGGTCTTGTACAATCTCAGATCGACCATTCCTGAGATCTGAATTTAAGTGAAATCCAACCACCAAAGAACACCGGTATCCACGATCTAGTATTCAAATCCGTATAAAAGTAACTGCCTTTAATAGGATTTGCTGTAGTTGACCACTATGTTGCAACGTCACAGGTGAGCGGTAGAATTAAATAAATGAATAATATTAGTTTATAAATTGTTATAAAATTGTAACTAAGTGTAAAAAAGTATTTAAAGTGGCTGCTAGTTTTGCCACGCCCGCGCGAATGAAATATGGTATGCGCGCGCACTTTAGTTAGATTCATTGAATTAAACAAAAAATATTAAATTTTGGTAAAATGAAAAATATTTTAAATTAAGTTGTTTGTGTAAGCCGTGCATCAGAAAAAAACCGCATGATTGAAAAGTCCTACAACTGTGTTGTCAGAGTTTTTTAATACTAATTATGATATGTTCTCAGTTTTCTTAAATCATCTTTTTCAGTAAATTCTAATAATTTGTAACAAAAATTACAACTTCACTATTTCACGTAAGTGATTTGTATTTTAACTACAAAATTATTTATTTATTTACCCTTATAATTAGCAATTTATGGGGATGTATTATAGGTTTATAAAATTTTCTTTTTTGCAACTCTGCAAAAAAATTCCCTTCGTTAGTTATAAGAACCTCTTAAGGTAGAACAACAACATCATTATCCGGTGTAGTAAACAGAACGTTTAATTAATGCTGAAGAAACCAAAACTTAGATATATAGTACTGTAATGTCAAACTAAAGCGTTATTATTATAATCAATACAGTACGATCAGTGATATATACTCGTACGTCATCTTATTACGTATACTTTTGTTGACTATCAAAATCTATCTGTATTATGTGATATAATATGACATCTGTTTTATTTTAAGCCGTTATTATTACGTAATGTGACACCTATTTATTTATAGTGTGAATTGCTTTTTATCTATTGAAAATTCATAACGAAATATTCTTTGTTTCTAAATTGCAGTACTACGTCGTTTTAATGCAAATTTTAACATAAGTATTATTTCATTAGATTACATAAAGTTTTATATATTTAATGTTTTGTGTTTTATGATGGTTAGAGTTCAGGCAGACAATTGAATTAGTAATAAAAAAAAAAATTGCCAACTCTCCATAAAATTTTCGCTAAAACAAATTTCGTATGAAGCACATTTTAAAAGGATTTAATTATAATTGATCTATAGAATTTTTTTGTGGTAAACTTAATTATGATAATTTTTTTTTATTAATATTAAATTAAAAGGATTTTTAATTAAAATCCTTTTAAATTAAAAGGATGTTTTACTTCCTTGTACGAAGTAAAGAACGTATTGTGATGGTGATAAATTTCAGTTTTCAGATTTCAACGGAAATATCCATTTTGACTAGTTTCGGCGTGACGTCAACGTACGTACATACATGTATCTCGTATATCTCAAAAACGATTAGCCGTAGAATGGTGAAATTTTTTATTTAGGACTGCTGTAACATCTAGTTGTGTACATCTTTCGATTGTAATCGACTGGACCAAAAATGTCCAAAACAAACCGAAATCCAAAAAATTTGGATTTTGGACTTTTTCTAAACTGCAGTAATAAGCTCTCATCGAGAGCTTTTCAATGATATGTCATAATTGTTACTTATTTTTATTGTTTCAAAGTTATAGCCAAATAAAATTTTAATTAATGAAATATTTGGATCTCACAAGGGGAAGACGTCGGTTCGAATCCGACTTCTCCTTTTTTTTAATTTAAATATATTGATTTATTAATAATCGCTAACCTCTGGTAGTAAAAAAAATTCAATAATAACAATAAAAATAAATGAAAAAATATCAGAAGTTATTAATGAAATAAAATTTTATGTATTTTTAAAAATGTGTATATGTAATTTAATAGGCGCACAAGGAAGTCATGTTGAGTCCAAACAGATTTTTTGATTTTGAAGTCATTCTGATCTTCAAAAGTTTTATTCAAATTCCATTGTGCAAAAAAAATATACGCATTATGACTTCACGTTTACAACTAATATTTCCTGGATTCTGGGTACCATAATTTTCTAATTATGTTATGTTTATGATCATAATTAACTTCTTTTTTTAATATACAGTAAAAAACTGGATCTTTAAATACTCATACAGATTTTACTGTTTATTTTAATTGCTAATTTCTTGTATGGGTACATTAAATGTTCTCAGATGAATCAAAATTTTATAATAAATAGGTGCCTAGTATCCATTAATAAAAAACAAGATTTGGAATGAAAACAATTTTGGCATTCCAAAATTTATCGTTCCTTACATTGTATTTTGCCACAAAAATGTGCTGGTTTCGTATATCATTGTTATTTGACGTAAAAATAGTTCTTTCTAGGTTCCTGAAGTTAACCCACCGGGTTGGTCTAGTGGTGAATGCGTCTTCCCAAATCAGCAGATTTGGAAGTCGAGAGTTCCAGCGTTCAAGTCCTAGTAAAGTCAGTTATTTTTACGCGGACTTGAATACTAGATCGTGGATATCGGTGTTCTTTGGTGGTTGGGTTTCAATTAACCACACATCTCAGAAATGGTCGAACTGAGAATGTACAAGACTACACTTCATTTACACTCATACATATCATCCTCATTCGTCCTCTGAAGTATTATCTGAACGGTAGTTACCGGAGGCTAAACAGGAAAATAAAAAAAAAAAAAAGGTTCCTGAAGTTGAATATTTAATATGTTTCAGTTCACTTTGGTAGGGTAATTTATGATGTGTCCCACCTTTTTTTGCAGTCAAATACGGTTATAACTCCTAAATAATTACTATTTTTTTTAGGTAGTGGTGTTTGAATACATCCGGTTACTGGAATTTTTTTAATTACACGCGAAGCTTAAAGAAATTATTAGAAATATACACGTAAACTTAAATTTGATTTTTATCGAAAAATTTTCTAGGTTTCTTTTTTTTAACTATCGATGTATATAATTCAATATTTTTTGTAATTATATATATATGTATATGTAAGTGATGATACCGATGATAATAATGATAGTGTTTTATAACGTCTGTTATCAAGTTCATTTCATTATTAAGCCTTAGCGTTTACCGCCTTCAATAAGTGGAGAGGTCCTCAGTGTGGTTCACGTTATTTTTCCTTTTATTATTAAAAATCACTTTATTTTTTTCCTTTTTGTTTCTTACTCTTCACCAAATGTACCGAGTTTGATAATTATTTTCTTTTTTTTTGTGGAAGAACTTTCTCTTGGAATCATACTGTAATTATTCTTCAAGAAGTTAAATTAAAAGAAAAAAGTTGTTTACATTGAAAAAATTCAAAGATTTTTATTTTATTCTCGTTTTCATCGCTTAATATTGAATTTTTACTGCAATAAAGAACCTGTTGTTCTGCCATTCGAACTATTTTAATGAGTAAATTCAAGAAAATTTGCAGGAAAATTCGGGTAAATTTAGATAATTATTAAGTAAATATATAATACATTCCCGCATTCCAGAGCGCTTGTACTAAACCCTTTAGGAGCATAAGTCGATTTTTTTGTACTTACTTTCGTATTTTTATTAAGATCCAATTTCTTGTGAATCACTTTTTTTTAACAGGGTATTTTTATATATATAATGATGAATGTGTGGTTTGTTTGTTTGTCCCGTAAGCGTTCCTATACCATTTATCCGATTGCGAAGAAACTTTGGTGAGTCATTGTGCACACGCCTGCGAAGGTTTGTGAATTAGTTTGACCCGCTATGTGGTGCTGGGGTCAAGATATTTCGAAAAGTTGTATTTACGCTCCGATTTGGTTCATATTCAGAATTTGTATTTGCTACGTAAAAAGAAAAAAATTGCAAAAACTGTACCCGCTAGGTGGCGCCGGTGTCGAGATAGCTATGAAACAAACAAATATATAAACAGACTTTCTTCTTCTATTTATATATAAAAGGCATTGATCGTATCTGTTTCCACTATAGACTAAAAACTACTGGACCGATTTACGCGCGGGAAGAAGGAAAATAGGGGAAAAGGGAAGAAGTGAAAGGCTAATTTTGTGAAGTTCCGTAATGTCCAGTTTTTTAATGTTTTATCAAACTTTCAATTCTCTTCATTTAATCTCTCTCACTCCCCCCCCCCTCTCTCTCTTATATATATATATATATATATATATATTGAAATATATATAATATATATATGTATATATATATATACTCACTCAAATCTAGCAATAGCGAAGCATTGCTAGTAATATAAATAAAGTAATACCTGCCAGTAATATTCAAATATTATTTAAACTAAAAAAATATTTTTTTTTATTTTTATTGCTTTTCTTACAATCAGATTCTTTTATAATGAAACTTGAAACTGTAAGTAGATTTTTACAGAGTAATGACATGAAAGAAAGGCATCAAGTGATACCTACCAAGACAATATAAAAGTTTAAACAAAGTACAGTACAGTAAAACGTATGACGAATAGAAATATATCTAAGTGTAACAAAGAACAAACAATTCAACAATTAACTGTTAAGATCAAAACTTAAACGGTAACATAACTTGACACAGGTATTGAGAACAATAAAATTAAATGTTTAACAAAACAGTAAAAACAATTGAGTATAAAAAATCTGTCAGAAGTCATATATGAGAAAAAAAAACTCGTATAACAAATTATTAACACCGGTCCCGTATAAAAAACAAAGTCGAAACCACGATACCTAAACAATTCATAAACAACAAAACAAAAGAATTCATATTACTAAATTAAAATGATTCATAAATAGTATTATCAAAATTATTATCAACAGAAATGATGATGATGATTTGATAAAAATCAAAATTAAATTTTATTTTTATTCAAATTAAAACTGATTAAAATGAAAACGAAAGACTGAATGAGAAACCGGTGTCAAAAAGTGTACAAAACTCCAAAAAATATTAAAAAATCAAAGCCATGTTTGATCTAATGAAATTTACTTGGCAATATGAAAAGAAACAAAAGAGCATAAGAAAGAAGTTAATTGATTCAACGTACCTCTAAGGTGGACGATTCAGAAAAACCACCCAAGAATAAAAATAACTTGGTTAAATTTCAATTTATTGAAATCTTTGCAAAACTATATGTTTACTAAATTGAGTAGTTATTCTTAATTTTGCGTCGACTTCAATAAATTGCAGTTTAAAGAATTGAAACGTATTAATTTTTACCTTTTTGGTGTTTTTTTTATCAATTATATTTTTATTATATACATATTTTTTTTTAAGACATGTTATTTAGTGGACTATACCTTTATAGGAGTTTTTAAGGTAAATTAGTTTTACATTGACGTTCAGAGTTAGTATGACAAAATCATGATGTGATATTTAACGTAGCCTACAGTATGGGCGAAAAGTTCCTTTGCGTGTTAATAGCGTAGTACAGTTAGTTATGTTGATAAACATTTTTAAGTATACAAATCAATTCAGAAAACGGTATATTTTTTACTATTGTTGAATAGATTGATTCTATTATTATTTCCCATCATCAATCTGAATCCTGCGCATGTCACTTTGGTCAGTGTGGAAAGGACATGAAAGTCTCGAACTAAACCACGGCGGATACAAGTGCTTTAAATGTTTCTCAACAGTTAAAGCACTACTGCTTCTGTGTGGGTTCGCGAACGTCAGAACACAATGACAGACACTTTTAGGGACTGTGCGATTTATCGTAGCTCACGAATTCGTAACATCTTTTTTTGGGCAAAAGACAATCCACACTTTTATGAGGAAATCGAGTGCAATCCGTCTATGTTATGATTTGAGCAAGGATAACGGCAGACCAAGCTACCTTCAATTAACACGCGATTGCTTCTAAAATTAACGGCAAGAGGAATCGTTACACTTAAACAAAGCGGCGTTTTACCACATTTTGCTGTGAGTGTCCGCACACGGCTAAATGAATTGTTTCCAAACCAATAAATAAACCTTGAACCTTTGTAACAATATTATTTACAATAAATGTTATTGTTAACTAGACATAAATGTTGAAATATACTGTTTATTGTATTCATAACAATGTTTATTTATTTAACTCTGTACTATGCTATTAACATGTAAACGGACTTTTATCCTACACTAATATGGAAAAGCATTTTTATTTGAGAATTGAATAAAATTTCATTTTTCTTCAGAAAAATGTGGGTATATTGTTACAAAACAGTTTACTAACTTCAGAAAACATGTAAATCAGAGTTAGAAAATTTGTATTGGAAAATTAGATTACCGATTTTATTGCTTGTTAAATCAACATTTAACTTAGTTATCACGTGGTAGTAATACCTATGTTAGAGTTTTAAAACATTTTTCCTTATATACATTATACCTCTCAGCATTTTTCCTACAGAATGAAATACATTAATTTGTTGATTTACGCATTGTTCCGGTTCGTTTTTTTAATACTGTGATATACGAGGGTAAGTCAATTATTATCCGCAATGTAGTTATAAATTTTATTGCAATACAAATAGGAAACTTACATGTACATCATTTTTCAACATAGTCCACTTGCATTTCAACGCACTTGGTCCATCGTTGCACAAGTTTCTTGATGCCCTCATAAAATAAGGTTTTCGGTTGAGCTGCAAGCCAGGAATTCACTGGCTTCTTTCACTGTTTCGTCCGAGGTAAATCGAAGGTCCCTTAATGCCTTTTTTAGTGGACCAAACAAGTGGTAGTCAGAAGGGGCAAGATCAGGACTATGCGGAGGATGAGCCATTACTTCAAAGTCGAGTTTTTGGACCGTTTCAGCAGTGTGGGCAGCAGTATGTGGACGGGCATTATCGTGCAACAACACAACACCTTTCGACAGCAGTCCTCGGCGTTTGCTTCGGATTGCAGGCTTCAGCTTGGCAGTAAGCATCTCACTGTAACGCGCACTGTTTATTGTCGTGCCCCTTTCCTCATAGTGTTCCAGTACTGGGCCTTGTGAGTCCCAAAAAACCGTAAACAATAGTTTTCCTGCGGACGGTTGGGTCTTGAACTTTTTTTTGTAGGGCGAATTTGGATGTTTCCATTCCATACTCTGCTGTTCTATTCCATACTCTCCGGCTTGTAATGATGGATCCATGTTTCGTCACCGGTGATGATTCTGGCTAAGAAGATGTCCCGTTCGTTACCATAGCAATCTTAATGTTTTTGGCAGATGCCCAAGCGCGTTTGTTTATGCGACTGTGTGAGTTTTTTTGGGACCCTACATGCACAGATTTTATGAAACCCAAGTCTCTTGTGGATGATTTGGTAGGCAGAACCGTGATTAATTTGCAGATTATGTGCCGCTTCATCGATAGTTACTCGTCTGTCTAAAAAAACTATGTCACGTGCACGCTCAATGTTTTCCTCATTTGTGGCGGTAAACGGTCGTCCGGCTCCTTCGTCGTGCGTAACACTTGTGCGACCGTTTTTAAATTTTTTAGTCCATTCGTAGACACTCCGTTCGCGTACTGTACCGAAAGTCTTCGATAAATTTCGGCCCCGGATACACCTTCCAACCACAAAAAACGGATCACTGAACGTTGCTCTTCTTTGGTGCAAGCAGAAAGCGGAGCAGCCATGGTTAACGGGAGGGCAGCGATAATGGAACTAACCTAGCTGCATCAAACCTGTACATAACAACAATAAACCACGCATGTGTCATCTACGCAACACGACAGTACTACCAACATAAACAAAAGTATAAATAAATTGCGGATAATAATTGACTTACCCTCGTATAAAAGATCGAATTTATAAATGACATCATTAATCAATTGATTTCTCTGAAAATAAAGATGTTCATAACACGTAATTTTTGTTGTGAATTGTGTAAAGGTGTTCCTTTTAGAAATATTTCCTGTTTTATGTTCAGTTAGGTATGATGTTGCAAATGCCATACTTTCAATTAAGAAGGGGGCAGGAATGTATTTCATGCTTCAATAACCTTAGTTAATATTAAATAAGCTCGGTAAGGATATACGTGTTATTCTTGGAAATGGTTGTCACTTTTTAATTTACTTTTTCTCGTACCAGATCGCGTACTATTCCCGTTATTTCACCTAAACATACACCTTCCTTTTTGCCACGGTAATTAATGCGGTGTCATCTCAAATCTTTATGATTCCGTTCTATTTAGAAATTATTTTACAGCTGTCATTAATAAAAATAATAAAACAAACAATATGACCGAATGTGAGGAATGTGATACTTGATCGGAATCCAGTTATAGCTTTCTCTAACTCTTGCAAATTGATATCTCTCCATTACAGGTTAAACGATCTAAGTTAATGAATACAATTCTTCTCATATAATCACGTTTCTAATGTATTTAATAAAATTACATTTTGATCAGAATTAAAACCATTCAAATTAAAAGAATACAAATTTGGCCATTAAAAGTATTATTATTGGTGTTACTGTTAATTTTTCAGACTTTTTTTTTGTTTATTTACATTTAATAAATTAATTTTTATTAAAAAAAAATGTTATAATTCTAATACGGGAGGGATCATTTCATTTGGTTATTTATGTCATTGGGCCAAGGAATAATAATTTCAGTGTAAACTTTTTATTAAAAATAGTGAATTTCTGTTTTTCTAATAGAAGTGATTGAAGCTAAAAAGAAAGTTGTTCTGTACATTGTTTGTAATTGTAGTTACATCGCTTTAAAAAACACCTCCCCTTTGTTTATGTCTTCTTTTTAAAACAAAATGAATGAAAAAAAGATTATGTGATATCCAGAGAAATGTGTCTGAACTACCTGAAAAAAAGACTTTTGGGTGCAACAAATCTTTTCAAAAACTTAGTTCTAAGATTACTTAAAGATAATCCAAAGATTTTCTTTTAATTATGATCCCCAGTTTTAACCGGCAGGCTCATCATTCAAGCTTCCCTCCATCAGATCATATCAAGGATTTGGTATCCTCACTCCACTGGAATAGTGCCTGTACTATTCCAGTATCCTCAGCAGTGATGATGATACTGGAATAGGTCGTCAGGGTCCCACCGGGTTCGTCCAGTGATGAACGCGTTTTCCCAAATCAGCCGATTTGGAAGTCGAGAGTTCCAGCGTTCAAGTCCTAGTAAAGTCAGTTATTTTTGTACGGATTTGAATACTAGATCGTGGATACCGGTGTTCTTTGGTGGTTGGGCTTCAATCAACCACACATGTCAGGAATGGTCGAACTGAGACTGTACAAGACATGGAAATGGAAAGATCTAGAAATGGAAAGATAACGTATTATGAGAAATGAGAAAAAGCGATTTACCTTCGAAGAAACCGCATAACGAGAGACGCATAACCCGGCCGAGAGAAGCACTCAAAGCTCCCACGCCCAGCCTACAATCTTCGGAGGAATATTTTTCACAAATGAAAAAAATAGTTATAAAAATTTTTGCATTAAATAGCTTATACATATGCTGAAACAAAGAAAACATTTATTCTATAATATAAAGACCTAACCAAGAGTAGCTGCAAAGTTCGTAATGAAAAACCACTCACCAATTTCCAGAATTGTATCGTCTAAAAAGATCAAATGAAATTTATTCAGAACCTGACTGGAGATGAATCAAGGATCCTACCTAAAATAAATGTTAAAATAAAACTTTTTGAAAGATATCTTTCAGTGAGGGGGATCAGTAATTATTATCCCCTCTAAATATCACATAGTAGTTAAACACTTATAAATTTAATGATTTTTTTTTTCTTTTTTGCGGAATGCAGCACTCTTTCGGGTTTCTCCATGTAATTTACATTAATGCAAACAAAGAATAAATGGATTTACACTTAGCTCTATGAAGTTCTTATAATGAACGTGCTCTCGTTGAGCCCGGATTGCATCTTCGTTATCAGTTCCACACTGTTGACTGCAACCACGCTTGGAATCAGTTTCAGCTGCCACACGATAGGCCAGAAACCTACGTTTCAATTTGGGTTACGGATCAAGATTTACAACTGTTTTTTTATCATTTACGGTTGCCAATCAAATTGCAGAAAGCGTTCAACATACCCGCCAAAGAGACTTGTGAATCGATCTACTCCGCTTCCAAATAAAAAGTAACCCATTTTTTGTTAAGTGTTGAAGGGGGAAGTGGACAGACGGCCTTGTTGGGCGCCAGACTATTAAACCTTACCCGAGGCTGAAGCCTCGAACAACTCTACTTGTTATGAGCTCAAAATTCAATCATCTAAAGCAGTAAACATTTTGACTGTTTCCACTTTATTATGGCTAAAAACCTCTCAGTGGTGAAATTTCGGTGAGTGTTCCACAGAACGTGTACGTATCCGGAAGCCGGATTTCACGAATTCCAATTGAGAAGTTGAAGAAATCAACTGTTTCTCTTGAAAATATTTCTCAATTTATCGATCTCAACAATTAATTGATCCTTTATTGCGGGGTTTTTTCTTCTCGAGGACCAAAAATAGATAATTATGTTAATGAAGAAGTTCTCTCGCGATCTCTTTTGGTCTATGAGCCTTAAACCAAGCAGAAACTGCTCAGTGTTCCTTAACTTCGATGATTTAGAATACTGGTTTATAGTGTCAACATTAACATTAGTTTGCTTCACAGTAATTTCATTTTCAAAAATTCTACGTGAGAAGTTTTAGGCTTTATGGAACCTTCAGTTGTTGTAAATACAGTTTAGTTTATATTTAACATGAACCAAAAACCTCCGTAAAATCTTTCGGAATATTGAACTTTTACTTCATTTTTACGAATAAAAAGATTAAAAAGAAACTGAACTTCGCAATCCTTATTTTTCTTGATAAAATTATTGATTAGCTAGTTGGTCATTAATTTAAAATTATTAAAAGAAAAGAGTTATTAATATGAATTTATATTTGTTATTAATGACACATGACGAATTTTGTTGATTACTTTTGCCATTAGCTGTAAAATTGTTGTTCGATATAGATTACCTTAAAGATATATCAGCAACTGATATATTTTTTATTGATTTTAGAATTTAATTTACTGGTCTCTAAAAAAAAAAATAATTTTTTTTTATAATTTATGAGTAGACAATTAAAATAAACAATAATAAAATTATTTTAAATTAAAACGATTGATTAATGTCATATATTTTTAGTACTGTAATTTAAATTCTGTTTATAATTCATTCATTCGTATAAATGCCAGGTTATAATTTACTAGATTATAAAATTTATGAATTGAATAACTTCTAATGACAGAAAATTGTATGTTTTATTCACATTAATTATACCATTATCTATATATATAGTCTTATTATAGTATAAAATTATTTAACCAGAGTGATTACATGTTGCATTTGATTGTCATATGTAAAAATTGTTGAATTTATATTTTCACTTTTTTTTGTTTATTATAAAAGAAATAAATATTTTTTTATTAATAATGATGATTATTATTTTCTCTTGGTTTAATGCATTATTTTCTTATTATCATTAATTTTATTTATTTTAATGGGAATAATTTAATTTGAACCTTAGAAAAAAATTCATCAGGTTTTTTTTAAAAAAAAGAAGTCATTTCCTTGTAAGCTCGTTGTTTAAAAGTTAATATTATTAAAAGTTTAAATAAACTAAAAAAAGTTTTAACATTTCCAAAAATCAAACTTTCAAATCTTGATCGGCTTCCTGACCTCCAATATTGCTCCCAAAGTAATTTTTTTTTTTTTGAGGTCGTTTGCAGTCCTACTATGCTTAGGAAAACACAAAAAACATTCGGTTAAAGATATGCAATAAACAAAGCGATTTTTATTCGATTTTAAGGGAAGGGAAGCATTTTTTTTTTAAGTGGTAAGATACGCATATACTGAGCTTAATAAAAAGTGGGGTTATATTTGCAAAATTTGAGAATATTGAGTCCAAAGAAACTATCTTCCTCAACCCTTGGAGACATTGACTCAAACGTTTACCAACAAATTGCCCCATACACGCAAAGAAACTATCTACCTGAACCGCTGGAGATATTAACCCAAAATTTTACCAACAAATTGCCCCATATTCACGAATCTCCGTGCCAAATTTCATCAAAATCGTATATGTAGTCAAAAGTTATTAAGCTTCAAACACGCCAACATGTACATGCGTTCGTTAAGTATTTAAGAACATTACTCCATTTTTTTTTTATTTTTGGGGTCTAGTTCATGAAACGTCGAGAAATTATAAAGAAACCCACACTCTATCTTTTCCCTGATTACCATACTTTCCTTGTTGCAGTATAGTTCTTGAGCAATGACGTCAGAAAAATAAAAGTACAAATATACTCGTTTATATGTGTATATGTTACGGTATATGCGAATTCCGGTAAATCTTAAGTTTTACCGTAACATATATACTCTTTTATACGTTTCCAATTGTTTATAAAGTAATTCTTGAAAAACTTAATCGGTTGTCATAAAGTTTTCAAACTACTTACTATTCATTATCTTGTTTTATTTCTGAAATAACACCAATCTTTTTTCCAGACCTATTGCATTATGATAATTTAAAAGTTACTCCAGTATAAAGTAATTCTCGAAGTAATTTAATAAATACAAGAAAGAGCTTACGGACGTACTTAGAAAAGATTCATTTTTAAATAAAGTGTTAAAATATCTAAAATACTTTCATGGTGAATTATATAAAATCGTAGAACTTAAACGTGTCCAAAAAAATTCTATTACCATATTTGCCAATTTACGTGTACGTCGTATCAATGCTTCAGAATGTGTGCATTGTTTTTCAGTTATGTACTTATCATTAAATGATTTATCGCCTTTATCACGAAATTGATAGTAATAATTATCATCAAATTATTTTCTTAATCGTTATTATCATTGTTGAGTCATTCTTTTACAATATTTTCGAACGGGAAACAAATAAAATTAGTTGGAATATTTACGATAAAAACTAATACATTTACTGCATTGCAGAAACCCTAGGTCACGTTTGATAGCAATTTCTTTACAAAAATAATAATTTCATTAATATTTGACATTGGAATAAAAAATTAAGAAAAGAGATTAATTAATATCTGGAATCTGACCGTCGGTTTGTTAAATTATTACAATATCATATTACATCATATTTATGAAAAATAATTCCTTATAATTTCATTATAAGGATGATTTTATTATCGGTTCATTTTCAGTCGATATGATGAAATATGTTTTTTCTTTTTTCAAATGGTTATAGAGCCATCTCTATAGGTAACATACTTAGCGATAGAGTTTGTATATCGTAGAATAAGTGTTTCAGTTTTTACTTTAATTAAAGATAATTTTTTTAATTTATCATCTAAATTGCTGTAAAAAAGTCATCATTCTTTGATTTGTCATTCTATCTCTTTACATAAGAAAACAGTAAACTGATTGACGTATGACAAGGATGAAAAAATCTGATGTGGACACCACATAACTTCCTTTTATGCGTATTAAATTACATTTATTTTTATTTTTTTATTGTTATTACTGAATTATTATATATATCTAAAAAATGTTTACAATCAGAGGTTAATAATTATTAATAAATCAATATATTTAAAAAAAAAAAGGAGATGAAGTCTGATTCGAACGATGTGCCTTCTCCTTGTAAGATCCAAATATTTAATTAATTAAGATTTCATTTGGCTATAATCTGAAACCAATGAAAATAAGTACCTAATAAATCCAAATGTTTTTGGATTTTGGGCTTTTTTGGACACTTTTAGTTCAGTCGATTGCAATCAAAAGGGGAGGTGCACAACTAGACGTTACGACAAAATTTCTATCCAAAATCCTAAATCCAAAATTTCAACATTCTACGGCTAATACTTTTTGTGTTATGCGAGATACAAACGTACGTAGAGACGTCACGCCGAAATTAGTCAAGATGGATATTTCCGTTGAAATCTAAAAACCGAAATTTTTTGCAATCATAATACTTTTTTTACTTCGAGAGCTTTTCAACGATATATCATAACTGGTACTTATTTTCTTTGGTTTCAGAGTTTACAACCAAATAAATGTTAATAAAATATTTGGATCTCTCAAGGGGAAGGCATATCCGTTCGAATTCGACTTCTCCTTTTTTTTTTAATATAAATATATTGATTTATTAATTAACCTATGATAGAAAAAAATGTACGATAAATAATTATTCAATAATAACAATAAAAATAAATGAAAAAATATCAAAAGTTATTAATGAAATTAAAATAAAATTTAAGAAAAGAATTTTAACTGAAATAAGTAATCTCGAGTCCCCTTCTGCTGTTCGACTGGTTAATATTATTCCGAACTATGGCTCACCCGAATTGTTGTAACTGATAATTTTTTATAATTGGTAGATTTTCATCGTTACCTATAATTTTCAATTAGTTATGTGAAACAAATTTTCCGTTTTGGCCGATGACTTCTGATTTCTGATCTGCTTCGAAGCCATAGCTATAGAGTTTATCTTATCATATCATTTTGTTCCAATTTAACTATTAATAAAATTCTTAAAAATATTTTTATTTGCTGCAATCTACCGCTTTTAGTTTGTAACTAACATTTTTATTCAGAAAACATAATAAAATTGAAGGTGAAAAAATTTTACGTGATATCAGTTCTATCGATTCCAAACCCTCATTAACATCGTGATAGATAGTATCTGGAATCCGACTGCCGATTGGCTGATATTGTCTCATGGTACGTCATGTGTTTGAATGATAATTTCTTAAAGTTCTATTAGATGGAATCTTTCTGTTTTTTGCCTCTGAAAAAAATCATTAAGGCCGATGAGATTGGTTTGTATTAGAAGGATCGTTTATATTATATTCAAATTTGACGAAAATATTTTCTTTAATATGATTTTATTTATTTCTTTTTTATCTTAGGTCAGATTTACGTATGGTATCTGTTTTATAAATTGCGCTCTTGATCTTCCTTTGCAAGTTTTAGTATTGCATACACTTCTATCTTTGAATAAACCTGGATGTTTTTATGTGTGACCTACTGACTTAGTCTCTCTTCTAGATTCTGCCATAATTTTCTTTCCTTCTTTATTCTCGTAAGACGTATTCCTTTTGTATCTTATCCACCAAACTAATATTTGATATCCTTCTGTAGCAAAACATTTCAAAGGCTTTTATTTATTACCATTCTCTTTCGTATTTGCTATCAAAATTTGTACAATCCACATGTTATTTCTATTTTTCCAATTTATAGACCCGTATTACTAGTAAGTTCTAGCAGATATGTCCGCTTAACTATTCTTTTCCTTATTTATTTAACTATTCAGTTTTAAGCGCCTTTGACAATTTTTTTTTTTTTTTTTTTTTTTTTTTTTTTTTTTTTTTTTATTTGTAGGTAGAAAATAAATTAATAACCAAGCAATTTTTAAATTGTAAAAAAAATGTTTTTATCACATCCAAAGCCTGTTAATTTAAATGGTAAACGGTTTTTAAAAGCGTAAAAGTTCAGTAATATCGTTGTCTTTTGTTTTAGTTGTAGTAGGGATTGTAGTTTTATTTCAGTAAGGCTAACGTAACATATTATCAAAGGAATGAAGAAAATCTGATGTGGACATCCTTTTTACGCCTATTAAATTACATAATTTTTTTTTTAAAATAAGTACGTAATTTTTTTTTTCATTAATAACTTCTGATAATTTTCCATTTTTTTTTTATTGTTAACATTTTTTTACAATCAAAGGTTAATAATTTTTAATAAATCAATATTTAATTTAAAGAAAAAAGAAAAGGAGATTAACTCTGGTTCGAACCGATGTGCCTTCCCTTGGAAGATCCAAATATTCTATTAATAAAAATTCAGTTTGGCTATAACTCTAGAACCAATGAAGATAAGTACCACTTATGATATTTTTCGTTGAAAAACTCTCAATGAGTGCTTATTACTGCAGTTAAAAAAAAGTCCAAAATCCAAATTTTTCTAATTTTTTTGTTCACTTTTGGTTTAGTCTATTGCAATTAAACGGAGAAGTGCACAACTATATGTTACAAAAGTCCTAAATCCAAAATTTAAACATCCTACGGTTAATAGTTTTTGAGTTATGCGAGATACATACGTACAGACGTCACACCGAAACTAGTTAAAATTGATTCAGGTATGGTCAAAATGGATATTTCTGTTGAAATCTGAAAACCGAAATTTTTCGCGATTATAATACTTCCTTTATTTCCTACAAGGAAGTAAAAAGTGATGTATCATTTATTTATATCTGGTTTACTGATATAAAAAGAGTACTGTACATTTCCGATACGCATGGATATGACATAGCTCATCATGTGCAGATTGCTTGCCAGATGTATCTCTCTTTTCTTTATCGTACCCTGGATAGTGTTACTTTGATCTTTTAATTGGATTTAAATAATTTTTTTTAATCTTTGTGTACAATCTTAACTTCCTTATTTAAAATTAGATCTGAAGAAGAAATATGGTTTTTTTTTTTCAGGAGAAATTTCTTATTCTGTTAGTATAAAAGGAGCGGGCAATGACTTTTCTGTTGTTTGACTATTGTATTCCTGTTTATACAATGGAATCCATATTATAAGTAACCTGACATAATTGTTAAAGTCTGTTTAAAAATTTTTATCACTTATATAATGCAAATTTTTACTAGTTATTCATTATTATTTATTAACTGTGAAAAAGTTAATTAAAATTCATTTAAAATAGCAGTTATTATTGCTTAGTGTTATGTAAAATTAATTTAACCCGTTATGGTAGTGATGTTAACATTCACATTTTGTTTCAAAAGTCATTAGCATTTGATGAACTGGTCCATCAGCCTAAATATAGGTTTTGAATAATTAAGATGTATATTAATTGTTAAAACAGTTTAATTGTGTTTTATTTTCAATCAGTAAAGTAATTTTTCTGCTTTTATCCTTACATGTTTTTAATTTTCTCTGTGTGTGTGTATGCGCGCGTGTTTACTTTTTACTTTAAGACCGGATTAGCTAATAAATTACTTATGTAGAGTATAATTAACCGCTTGTCTTCAATCGGTTTTTAATTTTATTTTGTAAATCCGTTATAGATTTTTTTTGTTTTTATTATTTTCATCAAACTATTTTAAAATATTCTGAAAAAATTACAAAAAACCTTTTTTTGTAATTTTTGAAGAAGACAAGAAGGTAATTTTCAAGAAGGCTCTTTGTGGGGTAAAGTTGGTCCTGTTTTTATTCCTGATTAGAAAATCGTTAACCGCATTTATTGTTTTTGTAAAAATTTATAAAAATGTTGTCGCAAACCTCTTCGGGATAATAATATTTTTATTAATCTCCCCTTTGCCCTTTATTTTACCGTAAAAATGGTTTCTGTAAAGATAAAATTAATTTTAACTTTTATAACAACCAATATAAGCACTTTTTGTTTTTATTGCATGCTTTATTGTTAAAATAATATAAAACGTTTGTGTTACATATGCCATCATTTATATTTTATCAATCCTCAAATTGGAATTCTCCTGAACATTTATTATTCACTTGTTGTTGTTTTGTTTAGACTCCGGGACCACAGCTAGATATTGCTTCAGAAGATGAGATGAACGATTTGTAGCGTGTGTGAAAATGTCATGCTTGCGGGATTTGAACCCGGAACCTCCAGATGAAAGGCCGAGACGCTACCAATCGCGCGACGCAAACCGGGAATTATTCACTTTTTTCTCTCTTTTTTTTGTCCCGCGGGCCGGATCCTGCAGTTAAGTATTACACAGCCCAGGGGAGTGTCCTTTACTCTAACGGACCTCCACGTCTCGGCCCGCCTGTCGGATCTCACTTTGCGCCCGCCTCAAATCCCCCAGAGTAGGATCCACCAGGCCCGGCTATTATTCACTTTGAGACTACCAAACATTACGCAATTCTAAATATCGGTGCAGATCCATTAGAGGGATACTGTAACGGTGGCAGTTTTAATAACTGGAAAAAAAAACAGATTTTCTTGTGGAATTCATTTAAAAGCTAGTCCAAATGAAATCGTTTGTCGGTATACAATCCTTAGATGCTTGGTATAAATGCCCGGATTTCTCGAGTTTTTTTTTTATGAGCTCTTGCTACATGGAGGTGACCTTGCGCTATCTTGTGTTGTGGTTTTCCTTTCTTACAATTATCTCTTATTATTGCCTTGTTTCCCGTTTTAGTATCTCTGGAATAGTTCCAAACCTGGTAAGCTAAGAATGCTGTGAACTGTGGAATCGATACTCGACCTACGATTGTGTTCTGTAACCTTAGAATTATCATTAAATGGCAATGGCTCACATATTTCATTAAATTTAAAAATCAAATTAATGTTTTGTGTTACATATTCTTACGCTATGTTTATTTTTTCTTTTTACAGGTATGTTTTTCCGTGCATTTTTATTATTGGCATGATAAACTTAAATTTTGGTGAGTTATTTATTTGTTTTTTTTTTGTGTACGTATTTTATTAATATATTTCGTTATAAATTTAAAATAACTTACCATTCAGTACCTCTTGTTGTGCTTATATTCTCTATTCTAGTTGTTCTCTATTTTATATGTTATTTGGAGGTACAACCAACAGTTTCAATTTTGATATATATTCTCCTAACTAACTCATATAAGTTAGTTCAGTGTTTTTTCTCTTAGTTTTAATTTTAATTTGTTTAATACTAAAAAAGGAAACATTTATCTCATAGTATAGATCCTGATTATTTTGCATGCGCTTCGGTGACTCATTTTCTCTTGCCTGTGCCGTAAAGAGTTTTGAAAGAATACAAAATTAGTACCTTTAAAATTATATACGTTTACGTTATGATTTAAAAATGTGTACTCCTGAATGTTTATTTGCGGTAAATTTATCTATTTACCGTCAAGAATTTTACGTACGTAATCGTGTATATTTTGGTTTGTATTTAAGATTCTTTTTTTATATTTATTTAGAGTACTGTTTAGTATTTTGTTGGTGTTTCGTATTTTTTTAAATTTAATTTAGATTTCAGTATATCTGTAATTCACAAATAGCTTTTCTTTTTTAACAAGAAATAAATATTAAAAATTAAAAAACACGACTGCAAAAAAAATATCCCTTTCGGCACGCCGGAAGGCGGAGGTAGATTTCATCGATGCTAAGTAGGGGATAAAAAAGATTTCCACCTTAATGTTAGGAAAAACTTCAAATTTACTAAATACGACAATGGTTGCATTGTAAAAAAACGTTTCAAATGTTTAGCATACGACAAGCCCCATCTTCTTAACTATTTCAGCAACATTTGCTCATCCCTTCCCGTAAGAGTTGGTCTTATAAAAAATTGTTTCAGACAAAAGTTTTAGGTAATGGTTAGAAGCGTAACGACCACTTTAAACCGATTCTATATTGTACCTATTAAGAGATGTATGATTTCTTTTGTCTCCGAAACCCCATTTTTTTCACCTTCTGGGTCAATGGTTGGTGATAATCAAAAAATTTTACTTATATAAGTTTTAGGCCCTTATCCAAAGAATAGTTAGAACTTTAAAGGAATTCGATATTTTATTTAATAAGAAAATTATATAGCTTATTTCTTTTTTTTCGAAAAGCCTCCCCATGGTTCGATTTTTTCAATTAACGAACTGGGCTGAGATTTCGGGTCGTTATATTTTATGTTTCGTTTTGAAATTGATTGGCGCAAAATTACGGTAGTTACCATGTCCACAAGAAAGTGAAATATATATATATATTTATAGTTGGTCGCATTCTTCAGTCCATCATGCGTGTTTGGCTTTGCTTAGGGGAGCTAGTTTTTTTTACTTTTTGTGATTAGGCTTTCTTTGATTTAATCCCAGTTTTGGTTTTGTATGTCTCAGTTTCAAGGGATAATTCTTTGGAGTTCATTATTTTGTCGTATTTTCTGATTTTGGTTTTTCCTGTAGGAAATGTTAATATTGAATTTCATTTTAGAATGGTAGTGATCAGACTCTAAGTTTGCTGCTCTGAGAACTTTTTGAATTTCTTTATGGTGCTTTCGTTTGATCACCACATAGTATACGATGTACGATATATATAAACTTTTGAACTGACAGTGGTTTTGAGGACTGGAAAATGTAAACGCGAAGATATGTCGAAATTTTCTTGAAGTCTAATCATGGTACTCATTACAATAAGTGGTAGTTTTCTTATGGAATCTACCTAAAACATTGCTGACAAACATTGCTTTTTAATATAGGATAATTACTAATGTAGGATAATTAAAGAGCAAGCGTGCGGGTGACAATTTGGATGTAATATAATTTTTTTTTCAATTTATTTAAATATATGAAATTCTCGGTAAATCCTATAAAATTTTTAAATCCTATTAAATTCTCGGTAACGTAAGCATTCCAACGCGGGGTCATACATCTAAATCCATTCAACCGTTGAGCTGCTACGGTGGAACAAGCAAACAAACATGTACATACATACATACACCCTAATGCATTACACTTCTTTTTGGACAGTCGTATAAAAAGAAAAACAACTGA
Source organism: Lycorma delicatula (assembly GCF_047948215.1). NCBI lineage: Eukaryota > Metazoa > Arthropoda > Insecta > Hemiptera > Fulgoridae > Lycorma > Lycorma delicatula. The sequence goes on from NC_134457.1 coordinate 211,910,722, forward strand.
ATTCTTATTTATTAAGTTGGAAAATTTCTTGTTATATAACTGAAACAGAATAATTAAGAAGAGATCTTCAAAATCCTTAGAAACGTACAATTATATACATTTATTTCTTTTAATAAATACCCCCAAAAAAATAAATATTGAGTTCTTACATTAATGTATTAATTTCATTTCAATGAAGTTTTAGAAGGAGACTATTTTGTTGTTAATCACATTATCTTTTATAAATCTTGTATTTTGTGGAATTATCATTGTTCATGAATGACTCGGAATTGAATTTTTGAGTTTTAAAATCTTTGAAATCTATTCGACAGTTAATTTTGTTTTGTTATAAACGAATTATACTGTTTTGGGGAAGAGACTCCAGTTGAAAAGCTTTACTTTAATAAATTACGTTTGTAATTCTTAAATCGATAATCTTATAATTATAATTCTTAAATGGAGATTTTGTTCTATTTTTTAACTGATATTTGTCGCAATATTTATTACAATTTTTAAACGTTTAAATTCTTATATTCAATGTTTAAATTTTTGAAACTGAAATATATAAGTGGAAATAAAATAAAGACCTGTAAAACACGCTTCTTAGAGCTGTTAAAAATTTATTTGTTTAAGAAACCTATTAATACATTTTTAATTGAAATCAAACCTAATGTAAATCTATATGTATGTATGTATGTATTTTTACATTTTTTACTTCCTTGTACGAAGTAAAGGAAGTATTTATTTTTCTATAAAGTTCGATTCCGGCAGAAATTAGTTACATGTCATCATGTACATTGTATTAATTATTTTCTTCATTTTACTATTTTTAGGGAGCAACATGCTCCTGTGGAGCAGGCAAACAGGATTTTTAACGTTATAAATCGTGCTCTAGACGAGAAACAGTACTGTTCAGCGGTTTACCTCGATGTCAGTTAAGCTTTTGACACGGTTTGGCATGTAGGGTTGCTCTATAAACTGAAAAAGGTTTTACCGCATGCTTTCTATGTGGTACTAAAATCTTACCTAGAATACAGGTGCTTTCAAGTTAAACACGGAGAGATTTCGACGGATTTGTTCCTTATACAATCAGAGGTACCTCAAGGAAGCGTTCTCGGACCCATCTTGTATGTTCTGTTTACGGCTGACTTGCCAGTTACAACGGATAAACAGTTACGGATAAACAGTTTACAACGTTTGCTGTTGATACTGCAATCCGACTAATGCGTCTCGTTTTATTCAAGATTATATCACTCTCCTCGAATCGTGGCTTACATGTTGGAAAATAAAAATAAACGAACCAAAGTCAAAGCACGTCACGTTCACCCTTCGTAAGGGACACTGTCCTCCTATTTCTATCGTCAGTGTTCCGATTACGAGATCTCGAGACTGTAAATATTTGGGTTTTCATCTTGATTGACGATTTACTTGGGCTAATCATACCACTTCTAAGCGGAAATAGTTGGATCTCGTTTCAACACACGTACTGGCTGATAGGACATAGATATCGGCTTTCAGCAGAAAGTAAATTATTGATTTATAAATCCGTTTTGAAGCCTTTTTGGACTTACGGGCTTGAATTGTGTGGTACAGCGTGCAACTCCACTGTTGACATACTTGAACACTACCAAACAAAAACACTGCGGAAAATGCACAACATACCCTGGTACATAAGTAATAGCCTTATATAAAATGATCTTAAGTTGTGAACCGTTCGGCAGGAAATCTCACTAGTCAGCCAACGGTATCAAAATTGTTTGGATCGGCACCCGAATTATTTGCCGGTCAATTTGTTAGATAACACGATCAGTGATTTTTTAAGATTGCTGAGGAACAATATTCTTAGTTTGCCTTATCGTTTATTAGGTGACTTTTTGGTCTGGCCGTACGGAGTGCTCTCCTATTTCATTATTAAGTCAAAAACCGTTGGGTCTGTGGCAACTTAATGTTAGTTCAAATACATCTTATTTACTTCTTGTTCAATTATCTTGCTGAATAGATTTTAAAGTTGGTGTGTCGTTATAATAAAAAAAAAACTGTTTTTCTCTAATTTTTTTAAAAACTATGGATGATTACATGTGTTGAGCATGAATTTTGACACGCGTTAATTACAGGCTTGATTAACTTTCAGTTGGTAGCCGTCTTATCAAACTTTGGCTAATTTTATTTTATCGGGTTAATGTTAACAACCATTAATTATCGAAAAACTTCCTATATAAATTTCATATAGAAAAAAACTATTTTACAATTTGGTTATTAAATCGTCATCAAATGGAAAAGAAAACATAATTTTTGTGTAGTTGGACATTTCAGACTGTTTTTATCGTAACCATTCACAAACTGTTTAATTACAATAAAATAGTTTGTTTACTACATTTATAAAATAATCTTTATGTTTGGAAATTTTATGTTGTATATTAAAACCTTTGAGACTACCGAAAATAATTTTTTTTTTTAGTTTTCTTATGATGGTGGCTTAATACCGAAAGTCAGTATTCCAACGTATTGTCCCTTGTCCCTTTTAATATAATATTCATTAAGATTGTGTTATGCTAATTTTCGTTTATATTAATTTTTTTTTAATTTTATCTACATTCTTGTTATGAAAGATATTGCACGTCGTGAATAGGTCAGATCAGATTACTTAATACAGATCTTTCTTTCTTTTTCCTGTTTAGCCTCCGGTAACTACCGTTTAGATAATTCTTCAGAGGATGAATGAGGATGATATCTATAAGTGTAAATGAAGTGTAGTCTTGTACATTCTCAGTTTTGAGATGTGTGGTTAATTGAAACCCAACCACCAAAGAACACCGGTATCCACGATCTAGTATTCAAATCCGTGTAAAAATAACTGGCTTTACTAGGACTTGAACGCTGGAACTCTCGGCTTCCAAATCAGCTGATTTGGGAAGACGCGTTCACCACGAGACCAACCCGGTGGGTTTACTTAATACAGATCAGATTATCTTAGAATTGTATTTTTATTTATTATACGTATTTCAGGTATTTTTCTGTTTATATAAGTAAAAATAATGTAATTTTGCGATATTTAATACGTGAAAGAATTTATGATTTGATTTTGTTGAAGATGTAATGAAGTGTTATGAATAAAATTTAATATATATTAGCAATCCATGATGGCTTCATATTTCATAGGATTTATTCATTTACGACTCTCTACGAAAAATTACGCCTCATTTACATTCGGATTGTGTGATGTTTATTGAAACTATATCAAACAGTTAGGATGATAATTGGATTTTGATAAATAAATAAAAAAAACAACAAATGATAATTCCTGAAACCAAGCTGCAAAAAATACAACCCGTGTTTGAGTCGTTAAATACGACTCGTCCAAGGGTTAAGACGCAGTGTTTGAATCTTTCTCAAAATTGTATAAATACAGTGGTAAAAGAATTTTGAATTCTGGTCCATTGATTGTTAACATTACATCAATACATTCATACAGGCGTCCAGAAAGATATTCTTTATATTAATATAATTAACGTCTACTTTCTCAGGATAGATCACAGATTGGCGATCTTATTTATTACTTGCAGGGGAACAAAATCCTCTCAAATAATTATTTCTTACGAAATTTTTCAATCTCCTAATTGTTTTAATTCTTATCTCCTGAATTCTTTTACTTAAAATCATATACAACCAGTAACAAAAAAAATATCCTTCACAAAATAGTGAAAGATGTTTGAAATTTCAAAATAATTTTTATCAAATTTGTTAACAATTTTGTTTGCTTCCAAGATTTTTTTTTGTTAAAATAAATTTTCAATTGTAAAAAGATTAAAAGAAAAAAAAACAGCCAGGAAGATGGAAATTCTCTATTTGAAATGGAAAAAAAATTTTCGAGGAGTGTTATTTGAAATTTTTTTTGACTAAAGTTAATTTTGAACTAGTAAATAAAATTAATTTAAAAAAAAGAGAAAAATTTTTTATCTATTAATAATTTTTGTAAAGTGCAATTTTTGGGATTAAGTATCAAAAATCAATTTTTATTCAAAAGGAGAGCAATCAATACATTTGTAAATACTTGTATTTTTTAAACTGGAAATTTTAATTTAACAGGCAGCTAACATTTAAATCGTATAAATTCTTGTTTTCTTAAAATAAGTTGAATCTAAAAACAGAAATATATAAAATGAAAATAAATATTTTTTTTTAGTTATAAGCAGATATTTAGTTAAATATTCTATTTATAAATTATGTTCGCTTACATTAATACTACGTAATTTTTTTTTTTAATTGCTGATATCTGGAGAACCGATTTACTCGATTTTAATAATGAAATAAAATTAATCTCATTTTCTAAATTTAATTTGAGAGAAATATATATTTCTTTCTTGTGACCGTTATTTAGGCAGGGAATAGAAATATTACTATATGAAAATCTACGCTGTATAAAATATGACACGATCTGTAGGAGGTAAGTTTTCCCTGTCCACAAAGATCATTAAGAACAGTAGTAAAAGTATCATTCTTATCAGGCTTATAAATTTTTAGGCGACCATCAGTATAAAATGTATAAAAAGATAAACTAAACTTTAGTTTGTAAAATGTTAAGAATGCATTTTATTTTTGTTCTATTTAAAAAGATTAAAGCAAAAGTACGAAATATTTCAATTTGTAGAGATTACCATTTTAGTTCATTAGAAATTAGAAGTTTAAAATTAAGTTGCTTGGATTAAATTTATAAAAAATAGATATAGAAAAAAATTAGATCCTTGCATTTCAAATAAAATCTAATCATACGAAAACTAAACAAAATCTAAGCTATTTTAAAACTTGTAACATTAAATTTGTTTTATTCATTTCGAACAGTTTTCAAAGTTTCCTCTCTCACATTTATACGAATTGATATCAAAGATCATGCAAATATCATTTTTTGTCTTGTTCTTTTTTCCCAGAATTTCTTCATCTGTTCTGATTTGATCTTTCTGTATTCATCTCCTACAACTGAGCTTTTTCTGTTCCATATGTATGTTCAAATAGTACAAGAGCTAAACTTCTAAATTCACCTTTCTTTTCTGACTTAGATTGAATTTTTACATTTCTGTTTTTATTTGTTTGGTATAATTTTAATAGGTTTTGTATTTCCAAACGCCTCTCTCCATGGCCGATTGTATCGTTTCGGCCTTTCATTCAGAGGTCCTGGGTTTGAATCCCGGTCAGGCATGGGATTTTTCATACGGTAAAAATGTCCATCTTCATATTCTCACGTATAACCTTTTTTTTTTTTTTGTAAGCTTCTGTGGTGAATTAATTTATCAGTAAAAGAAAAAAATTATCAAAGATATGTTTGAATCTACGGCATTTTGTTGGCTCTTTTTCAAAGTTCTGCTGTTATTTGGTTTTCTTCCTAGATTTTATAGTTTTTGAGGTCTGATATGATTGTAGTTTCTCAGTATTGAGGGTTTCCGAGTGGAAATTGGTTGTTTTTGGTGAAGTCTTCGTTGATCTGGGAAAAGAAGCTTTCTTTCTTTCTTTTTCCTGTTTAGAATCAGGTAGCTACCGTTTAGATAATACTTCAGAGGATGAATTAGGATGATATGTATGAGTGTGAATGAAGTGTAGTCTTGTACATTCTCAGTTCGACCATACCTGAGATGTGTGGTTAATTGAAACCCAACCACCAAAGAACACCGGTATCCACGATCTAGTATTCAAGTCCGTGTAAAAATAGCTGGCTTTACTAGGACTTGAACGCTGGTTTTGGTTTTTGATTCTTTTGAGATTTTTGGTGACTAGATTTCTGATGCTTATAAAGTTGCTTAGTTTTTTGGTATTGCCATCGTTACCACGCTCTTTGCCTTTGCTTTATTAATTGGTCGCATTCTTCATTCTACCATGCGTGTTTTATGGCTTTGGTTAGAGGAGCTAGTTTTTCAGCTTTTTATGATTAGGATTTCTTTGATTTGATCCCCGTTTTAGTTTTCAGGGGGTTTTCAGTTGTTCAGTTTCAAGGGGTAATTCTTTGGAGTTCATTATTTTTTTTGGGCTGTATTTTCTGATTTTGGTTTTTTCTGCTGGGAATGATTTTGAATTCAATTTTAGGATGGTATTGATCAGAATCTAGGTTTGCTTCTCTGAGGACTTTTTGAATTTCTTTATGGTACGTTTGTTTGATCACCACATAATCAAGTTGAAATTCCAACTTGGTTTGGGTTTAGTGAGATCCATGTTTTCTGTTGTTTTAGAAGTTTTTTAAAGAGTGTGGATTTTAGAATCATGTTTTATGCTTGGCATAATTCTTTCACTCTGATGCCGTTGGTTAGTTCTGTTGTTTGTTGGGATATTCCTAGTTTTTTTGATATTTCTTTTCCTTTCCCATTTGGACGTTGAAATCACCAACCTATTGTTTTTCGGAAATTCTGTGGATGATGTCATCTAGTTGGTCTCAGAAGAGTTCTACTACATTTGTTCGTTTTATGTCTTTATTGGGACGTGTACGTTTACAATGGAGTATATTCTTTGCGGACTTGAAAGTTAGTGTAGAGAAGTCTTTCGGATGGGAATGCAAAGTTGGCAACGGAATTTAAGATTTTCTTGTCTATTAAGCCAGTTCCAAGGTAGGTTTAGTGCATTCATTATTCTTTTGTCTACTTCTCCTTTATATTCTGGACCCTTCAGGATCAAAGTAGTTGTCTTCCATGAATCTGGTTTCCTAGAAGATCGTTACGAGGATTTTGAGGGTGTCTGTGAGGCGTTTAAGCTTTCCACTGTTTGGAAGAGAGTTTATGTTGAAAGTTGCTAGGTATGTTGCGTTTTTCTGATTGAGGTTTCAGAACGCTTCGATTCGTCTGTGTGTAATGTTGTTGACTCCCCAGAATCCCACCGTCTGCTTGCACAGTTTGGTGCGGTGGATTGTCCACCTAGGTAATTAGTTTCATATCACACTTTTCCATGACTGGTAATGTTTTTATATGAGGGTGATTTCTATAACCACTAAATGTATAATCGAAATTGTAAGCCCTCCGTTTTAGTCTAGAAACTCTTGATGAGTTTCCTATTCAGCAGCAGCACGTGAAGGCTCTCGAACGTCCGGACCGAACCCTTATGAAAGAAATATTATCCGCCGTTTTCCATTCTGGGGATACAAGCGCTATGTTTCCTTTTATTATAAACTGCTTTTTTTTTTTATAAATCTCACATTAGAATTCCACCTCTAAATAGCTAAGAACTGATGTTTGGATGAACATCGGATAATTCAAATTGTGTATGTATGTCGCAAGCAAATAATTTTGTCGATATCGCGCGCGCGTGTATGAAGTTCAATTGCTACACTGTTATATATACACACGCACACACACATCCACACACACACACACTTACATACACACATACATACATTCTTTTATCATACAATACTCGCTTTCCTTGATAAACTATAAATGTTACTTGTATTGTTAATTGAATATCAGTTTAATAATCATTACCATTTAAAGCAAGATATATGCTTCCTACACCATTTAAAAATATTTCTTCCGTTGTTTATACATTTGTTCTGCATTTTGCGTTTCATTAGGAAGATAACGCATTGCATTTTCATTATATAAAATTATAATAAAAGTAATGTGTTTTCTTTGAATGCCCAAAAATATTTTAAAATATATCTATTTTGCTTGGAATTGTATGTCGTTTAATAATGATAAATAATTGTTAATTCAGTTCTAACGGATGGTTGGCTATATAACGTTTCTTGTATTTTTCTGTCATCTATTTTTTCTCGCAGCTAAGGAATCATAATTTTAAACTTCCGTCTCTGTATGTTGCCTACATGAACAATTGCACGTCAACAATTTTATAATATTATCCGTTGTTATAAATAGCTGCAGTTGATATTCTTCGTAGTAGTTCTAAATTTATTTTATTTGTCGGTCATTTATAAATTTAAGAAAATTGTTTAGGAATGATTTTATGAAATATTAGGAATCTTTCGTAAAAAACTTAAATCTAAAATTATTGTTTAACATTTTATGGTGTATACATTTCAATGTTATAATGTAATTTCTGTTTCCTATACTTATAATTGATAGTGAAATTGAAATCAATCTATACAGCCTTATGTTGTTTCTTTTATTTAAATATTAACGGGAAAAAATTACTGAATTAAGATGTGTTTTAATGTGTAGAAATTGATAAAAGATTAATTTCTTTGACGGTGTTTATTTCTTTCTTTATTGGTATATTAGTATCCACATTGTAATAATGTGACACAACTATTAAGTAAATAATCTGTATTTACTTATATATAGATGAAGTATGGCTTACTGAATTTAATGTTTCATAAATTTTAAATTTACGAGTATTTTGTTTTACTTTATAGCTTAAAATTATAATCAATTATTTTACAGTTAAAATTAGACGAAGTGTAACGTGAATGTAAAATTGAATGATTTTTGTCTGTCGGTTTGTAAAATAATTATAAATTATTATTGTGACCTAAACAGATTATTCGTAATTAAAATGAACTGTTTTTTTGTTAGATTTTATTGTATTTTTTGATCGGTTATAAATAAGGCCATTTTTTTTTTGTTTGACAAATATTACATTTCAGAAAACAATTTTCTATCCTATAAGTAAACTGCTGAAAATATTTATATTTTTTTTTACATAAATTGTTGTTATTTAAAATATATAAGTAAGTTTTATAAATTTAGATTCCATGAAAATTATTTCGTTAAACAACTTCTTTTAATAATGGGGAATTAATTTGTTATAATTTTTTTTTTCAAATAGAGAAGCATATCTGCTATATATATATATATATATATATATATATATATATATATATATTTCAATGATTAATTCAGCATATAAGTTCGAAGCGTGCGTGGGAATATGAAACGGAGATTTCTTAGCTTATGAAAAACGCCATGCCTGGCCGGGATTGGAACCCGGGACCTCCGGATGTAAGGCCGAGACGCTAAGGAGAACAAATTACTTACATAGGATGCATGTATTACGGTATTTTTAAAAATAAAATTTAATGGTGTAAAAATAACTGACAATTTGATTCTGTTTTCCGTTTAGCCCATTGATTATCAAACTTTTTCGCCCACCGCCCACATTGAGTCATCTGTTAAAAATAGAAATTGTAATTGCTGTTTTTAAGATGCATTCTTAAAAATAATATTTAAAAAACCAATTTCAAAATCAATTTCCAAATTTATTTTCAATTTTCAATTTCCAAATTTATTTGTATTTATACGTTGTTTAGATCGGGAGATATGCAGCATTAAAGACAAAGTAACCTTTTTTCTTTATGGTGGAATATTTCGGTTCAGAAAAATTGTAGAGATACAAAAAAGAAATTAAAGCTTAAAGTCTTAAGCTTTTAAGCGATTTTAATGCAGTTTACTGAAAAAATTTCGTTTCCCCCATGCACTCGATCATACATGAAGAAAAACTTTCAAATTTTAAAACTTTTCTTCTCACCGATTTTTTTTTTTTAATTTAATATATTTGAAATCTGAATTATATTGTCAAAAAGTGGAAGATTCAAGCTTTAATTTTTTTTATTCGTCTCTTTAAGCCTCTTGGTTGGAAAGTTAAACTAGTTTGAATACAATCATTTTTTATCATAAAATATAGCTGTCCCTTTAATTTTTTGTACTAGTATAGTAGATATTTAATTTAGTTTGTAAGATCAGAAAAACATTATTTTTGGTTTTTTTTTAATCAGCCATCGCCTTCCTAGACTGACTGAATCCTCCCCCAATTTTTTGTGGGCCTTCTACCGCCCCACCCTGAAGGCATACAGCGCGACCACAAGGGATCGTTATCGCCCACTTTGAGAACGAATGGTTTAGCTTAAAGAAACGATCACTCGATCTAATTTTTTTTTAATTATAGAAATAAATTATAACGCTTTGCAGTTGTACCCCAGTTGTGCAGCAAGCAAATATCTTGTTTACAATATCTATGTTTACACAGTTGTTTTTATAGTATATATGATAATTTATGAATCGTGCCTACTAAATGAGATGTTTTCTTACGTATTTACGTATTATTTTGTTGCAAATTTTTATACGGTTCGTATCATCTACACTCATCATTATGGCTAAATGTATAGGAATGATATGAATTGATGAACGGTTCGTATTTATTCTCATGCTCAAGGCTTGCAATTTGATAAACTTACTGATAATCTAATTCGTACAAATAGATAATAATTCACGAAGAAGACAACAGAAAACTACTTCTTTCCTCGTTTTCCCTAATAATTAGCATGGAAGCTTGTTATTAATAAAAACTGCTGTGCCATTTTTGAGACTGACTAGGATTTATGTCAGATCGCCTACAACCGTTGTGGATAGGGCACTCGCATTTATACATGCATAATTATGAAAACACTGGGTTGTTATAGTACAACGATTTATACCATAAAGTTATACAGATATTCAAAGTATTTACTTACGGAACTACTAGATATTCTTGAATTCCAGGTACGAGTTTACCTCAACAAGTATTTTTTATATTCTTTCTCTGTGTTCCTTTTCGTATATCTTAATCCAAGTTTTTCACGTCTCTTTTGAATGCCTTCTTTTAATATAAACACCATACTTTATTGGCCTATCCGTTTTTTAAATAAGAATTAAATTGAAACTTTTAAAATAAAATGAATTCAAAAAAACGTAATAAAAATTAAAGAAAAAAAAATTTAGTATTAAATTCATTAAATTTACACGTTTTGAATACCCAAAAATTTAACTAATTAAGATTAGGTAAATTTTTCGTATCTTTTATTGTAATCGTGAAAAATTTCGGTTTTCATATCAACGGAAATATCCATTTTGACTAAATTTCGTTTAGACGTCTTTATGTACGTAGTATGTCGCATAATTCAAAAATGATTAACCATGGGATGTTGAAATTTTGGATTTAGGACTGTTGTAACATCTAGTTGTGCACCTCCCCTTTTGATTGCAATCGACTGAACCAAAAAAGCCCAGAATCCAAATCTTTTTGGTATTTGGACGTTTTCTTAACTGTATTAATAAGTTCTCATTGAGAGCTTTTCACAGATTTTGAAAGTAAGTGGTACTTACTTTCATTGGTTCCAGAGTTAAAGTCAAATGAAATGTTAATTAAGGTTATATTTGGATCTTACAAGGGGACAGCACATCGGTTGGAATCCGATTTTATTTACTTTTTTTAAATATATTGATTTATTAACAATTATTAACCTCTGATTGTAAAAAAAATTGTACAATAAATCATAATTCAGTAAACAAAATAAAAAAATCGAAAGTTATTAGTGAAATAAAGTTTTATGTACTTTTCATTTTAAAAAAAATGTGTGTTCGTAATTTAATAGACGTACAAGGAAATTATTATGTGTTCTGATTCATCTGATTTTTTGTACTGATCAATGTCAAAATTTTAAAAATAATTAAAAGTAATTTTTTCCTATTTTTCACTGGTTTCTTAAGTAGGTTTTTTAAGTTAATCTTCTAAAATTTTATTAATAATTTAATTTGGTTATTTATGGGTATTTTATAATGTGTCATTAGTTAATATACTAAAATAAACTAAATCTACTGAGTAATTAGTTAATTTTAAGTAATAATCAATATTTTAAAAATATTATAATAAAATTGTATTATTATTATTAAAAATTTATTTTTTATTTGTATAGTTTTATGTATTTAACTCTAAACGTTTCCTGATAACGGTTTTCTTTTTGTTCATACTGTTTTATTAAATCTTTGTTGTTATAATTTAGTTATTTAATGTATACGGTTGCTTATAAAACGGACGTTTTGATTTTTTATTTATAATTATCCTTTTATTTGCTCTGGTGTGTTTGAAGCCTAATAATTTTCTTCGTAATAATATTAATAATAATTGAAGGTTGATCTTATTTAACTCCCTGATTACTTTTTTATCTCCTTTCATAACTGAATTTATTCTCTATAATCTAAAAAAATAATAAAGGAAAGTATTTTCATTTGACAAATTTTTTATACTTTTTAACACGATTCGATTTACGCTTGTGTCGTGTAGAACACGCAAAAAATACTTTAAAAAAATGCTATTATTCCTGTAATAATTTATATCTTTTTCACGCTCAGTTTGAGCGTTTTTGATCCTACTGTTATCGGTCATTTTCAAAACAAAGACACCACATGACTTCATTATATGCCTATTAAATTATATATACACATTTTTAAAAGTACATAAAATTTTATTTCACTAATAACTACTGATTATTTTCATTTTTTTTTTTTTTGGCTTAATTTATTGTAAAAAATCTTTTACAATCAGAGGTTAATAATTATTAATAAATCAATATATTTAAATTAAAAAAAAAGTTAAAAAAAGGAGAAGTCGGATTCGAACCTATCTGCCTTCCCGTTGTAAGATCCTAATATTTCATAATTAAAATTTCATTTAGCTATAACTCTGGAACTAATGAAAATAAGTATCACTTATGATATATCGTTGAATAGCTCTCAATGAGGGCTTATTACTGCAGTTAAAGTTCAAAATCCAGTGGTTTTTGAATTTTGCGCTTTTTTGGACACTTTTGGTTCAGTCCATTGTAATCAAAACGGGAGGTGCACAACTAGATGTTACAACAGTCCTAAATCCAAAATTTCAACATTCTATGGCTAATCGTTTTTGTGAGATACATATGTAAGTACACATTTCACCCCGAAACTAGTTAAAATGGATTCAGGGATGGTCAAAATGGATATTTCCGTTGAAATCTGACATTTTTCGTGATTACAAAAGCATAAGGAAGTAAAAAAGCGTTTTATTTGGGTTTGGTTATTTTTATAAAAAAATTGAAGAGCTATTAAAAACAACCATTATTATCACCTGAATAAAAATTATATTTTTTTTAGTAAATATATTTCAATATTTTGCGACTGGGCGGGCGATGTCCAATCACTGTGAAAGTGATTACAGTTCTTTTCTTTCTGGTGTAATTAATGTAGCAGTTATTTTAAACGATTTTATTATTTAATAGTATTTTCTTCCTGCAGTATTACTAGTTTTAACCTATAATTTTTACTATTGTACATTTATTTATTCAGCCCACATCATTTATTCAACATTTATTTATTCAGGCCACATCATTTTTTTATGTTTAAAAATTCCTGTTTGAAGTAGTTTTTTTTTTTGAAAAAGCTGATATATAAAAATCCTTTGGTTCAAAAATGTCTAAATTGGGTGAGGAAAAAAAGGAAAGGATTCCCGCTAACTGGTTAAAGGGGGAACGTTTTAAAATCTTTGTATTTATCATACATTTTTAAAGTTAAGTTACTTTAAATATTAAATAAAAAGTATACTTTAGTTACGCCTCAATATTTTAAAATCGGTTTTAAATTAGGAAAATGAAATTTTCATAGGTTAAGATATTAGTGTGATTGGCAATTAAAATAAGACCATACTAAAGCGCAAATATACATAACCGTTATAATTTAATTTAAGTTTTCAATTATTGCGGATATTTTTATGCTTTAGTATTATGCTATTGTATGATTTTAACCTTCACCTTCCTCTGATTTATGAAAAGGAAGAACATTTCTTCTTCTGCGACGATCTGTTTCTATGTGGGCGTATTACATTACATTACTAATATTAAATTATGGCGACTTTACCAGTTGTGGAAATAATATATAAGTTATTGCTTCATTATCTATTGTTCTAATATTCATTGCATGTTTATTTTCTCTTTTTTGTATTATATTAATTCACTTCCTTTTTAGTTTCTTAAAAATCAGATGAAAACATTTATTACGTTTCGAATTTTATTTTGTATATATATATATATATATATTACCACAAAGCCATATATTGAAAAAAGAACAGTGCGACAGAAGTTGGTTTCAAACGAAGTTGTGCTACGCGAACCCATTAGTAATTGTGGTATATCGTGCGCACACTTCCTGAATATCTTCAGCATCGTAAATCGAATTAAAAATAGTTTTTTATTACATTATTTAACCGTTTTAATTTTTACTTCCTTAAAAAGAAGTAAAAGAAGTATTGTGATCGCAAAAAATTTCGGTTTTCAGATTTTAACTGAAATATCCATTTTACCCATCCCTGAATCCATTTTGATAGTTTCGGCGTGACGACTGTACATGCGTATGTATCTCGCATAACTCAAAAACGATTAACTGTACAATGTTGAAATTTTGGATTTAGGACTCTTGTAACATCTAGCTGTGCACCTCCTCGTTTGTTTGTATTGGACTGGACCAGAAGTGTCCATAAAAGCCTAGAATCCATAAACATTGGATTTTGGACTTTTTCTTAACTGCAGTAATATGCCCTCTCATTGAGAGCTGTTCAACGATATATCATAAGTGGTACTTAGTTTCATTGGTTCCAGAGTTATAACCAAATGAAATTTTAATTAATGAAATATTTGGATCTTGCAAGAGGAAGGCTCATCGGTTTGAATCTATCATCATATACATTCTTTTTATTTTTTTTTTTTTAATTTAAATATATTGATTTATTCATAATAATTGTTATTAACCTATTGATTGTAAAAAAAAATTAAAATAAATAATAATTCAATGATAATAATAAAATATATATATATATATATATATATGAAAAAAATCAGAAGTTAATAGTGAAATAAAATGTTATGTACATTTCATTTTTATTCAAGAATTTTTACAGAGGTTAAGAATTATTAATAAATCAATATATTTAAATTAAAAAAAAAAAAGTTAAAAAGAAAAATACGTATATGAAGTCGGATTCGAACGGATGTGTCCATAATACGGATCCGTCACGTTCTCACTTACACTACAGAACTACTTGATAATATATAAATTAATATAAAACGCTGATTCGGACACCACAAAAAATGTAATGCAATGTATGTGGTGTCCACCACAATGCAATTATGAAAATGTCCACTTAATTAAAGAATGAGGATCGTATCTCATTTTCAAATGATATAAATTTAATTGAAGTACAGCAAAAAATGTGTATATGTAATTTAATAGGCGTACAAGGAAGTCATGTGGTGTCCAAATCTGATTTTTTTTTTTTTAATAATAATAACATTAAAACACTACCTTCAGTAAAAATGTAGAGCATAAAAACAGTCGAGTAGTTTCATAATTTCTGTACGTTTATCAAAGGTTTGTTATTCATGTTTTTCCATTTTTTGTCTTTTGACATGAATTCCTACGCCTTTCGCTAAACTTTTCTGATTTACTTCTTTATCTTTCTAATATTTCCACTAAGTGAATGGTTCTTTAGATTATCATCATTTTAAAACGATGTAAATTATCGGGTGATGTTGATAATATATTACATTTGAACACATTTAAGTGCTTCCTATCTATTCAATAATTCTGAATTACTTATCAATAAATCATCGAAATTTGTCTATTTTGAATATGTTTTGAATTAATCCCTTGTGAGTTAACGATTAACTGGCGATCATAGCAAAAAATTAACCATTACAGAGATTTCTCATCATAGTACTCAATTCTGTTATTCCTTCAATTTGTAAAGATGACTCATGTGCATTCGATTTACGGCTTCATTTTTCGGTACGCTCGATATACTACTGTGCGCTCATTACATGTAATCGTTCCATAGTACATGAATTAATGCTTATCTATGTTGGTCGGTGCTCTATTTAATATCGTTATCAGAAACAGGCAACCTTCGTTTACGTTAATTTTTGTAGTATACGCCAGACTATGATTTTCAAAAATGCTAAAAAGAAAAAAATTGTAAATGTATATACAGTAGATTCCGGATAATCGAACCACTTCGGGTCTGGGGCTTACTGGTCCTATTAAGCGATATAACGAAAAATGAGGAACTTTGCAAAAGTACGGTATACGGGTATATTCTAATTATTAAACTCGGATTAGCGATTTACTATTCTGAATTTTATTTCTAATATTAAGATTATATGAACAGAATTTTAAATTACAACATAATAAAAATTTAAATACTCTACCTTACAATACGTATCTAATAAAATACATTACATTATTTACTATCCTTTTTCATTACATAGCTACATATAAAAACAGGACTGTTACATTTAGAAAGAACTTACTTACTGTTCTGGTACATTGCATTACTGAATAGTTTTTGTAATATTACATAGCTAAAAAAAAAATAAATAAATAAATTAAAAGAAAACGATTGATAAACAAAATTGAGGTACAGAATACAGTAATGATTACTATTTATCAACAGTAAAATAAAAAATAAAAATACTTATGTCTAAAAGACATAAGTATTTTTTTTTAAAGTTGTTTAAACTTTTTGAAAAGAAAGAAAAATTATTTTGTCGTCTCCCTTTTAATATTTGGCTTTCTACAAATTTCGCACAGACTCGAAGTTCTTCTAGCGGACTTCCTTCACTGCCTTCTTGTATAAAATACAGCTGAAGTCCGTCAATGTAATTTGTTTGCATCTTTTGTAGATACGCGTCTGACTTCGGATTCGTTTTCATCTTCTTCAATCTCGTCCAGTTGTTGAGTACCAGTAATGTTTTTAATTATTTCTTTGTCTCCGGTTTCATTCTCATCATAGCATTGTATTTTTTCGTCTATATTTGAAAACTCAAAAAAATGTTGAACCTGGTGCTGCAAAAAAACGTAATTATTGTTATCAGCATCGATTTTTTCAGTATAATCGACAGCATTGACCGATTCTTAAACCATTTTCGGCAAAGGAATTTCCGATATTGATACTTTTTACAATATCCAAACTACGAACCGAATTACCTGCAACAAATTTACACTTGCACTAACATCTTTAGCCGTAGCCGTGGAAGTCAAACGTATTCCTTCAATTTCTCGTAAACTGTAACTTAATAATTTTCTTCGGTAAATAAATTTTTATTTTTTTATTATGCCCATGTCAAGCGGTTGAATTAAACTTGTTGTATATGGTGGCAGGAACTCAATTTGAATGTTTCGTAAATCTACATTAGGATGGGCCGCACAGTTATCAATAAACAGGCAAATCTTGATTTTTTTTCTGTAACTCGGTGTCCCAAACGCTCAGCCAATCACGAAAAATTAAGTCCAGACTTTTTTATTAAAATAGTAGTGCATAAGTAAACTCACCAGTCTAACTCACTTAAAACATCGTGGTTCACCAGCTTTACCTATAACAAGTTTTAATTTGTCACTGTCAGACGTATTCGTGCAACAAACCACAGTATTTCGATCCATTGGTTTTTTGAGGCAGATGACGCGATGTGTTTGTAACAGAGGGACTCATGATTAAAAATAAGTACGGAAAAACGATAACAACAGCACCATACACAATGAAAAACGGATTTTCCATGTAGAAAATGAAAACATTTGCTTGGTCATAACTGCATCATGTCATCTGTTTCGCCATGCACTACGTACTGCGCAGACCAGTGATAGGAAGTTACCTCCCTCAACATAACATTCAACAGCAGTCAAATGATTTTAATCACTAATGAAACTGATATTTTATAAGTAAAAGAAAGAAAAGAACGAGCTAGTGGGCCTTATAAACAGCATTTTGGATCGTTAAACTGGTGTAATTTTACATGAATATACCAATATGTTTCTGCTTTAACAAAAGTGCCCCAATTAAATGGCTGCCCCGAATAACCGGTGGTCCTATTAACCGGATCCACTCAATATATAAATTTATTTATTTTTTCTTTTGCAGTTGTTCCAATTGCTGTATTATTTTAACCTTCGTATTTTTAAATAAATATCATTCCGTTAACTTATATTTGAAAGTTACTAGTTTTCCTCTTCATAAGGAGATTTTTATTTAATTTTGTACTCTAAAAAATGAGTGTCTGCTTTCTGTTCTTGATCTCAAAGAATGTTCAAAAATTCTATTTAATGAACTAGTTGTTTTAATTATTAAAAATACGTAGAAACGGAATAAAGACAAAATAATCTTATAAAGAAATGGTGAAAACGCTTTTGCTCAATATTAAAAAAAATATATTAGGAAAGGTTTTTAAAATATTTAAGCATTGATTTTTCTCCCTAAAGTTTTTGATAGAGTGGAAAATAATTTTTTTGTTTTTTTTTTATCTGAAGACGGGGAACTGTTAACGTTGAGAGTTTAAAAAAACATTCTGGATAATAATTGTTATAAATTGTACAGGTTTTAGTTTCCTACCCTTTAACCTTCTTAATATTAAGTACAATAAGCGGGTGTTCAGAGGTAAAACTATTTGTCACCCGAAAAGATGAATATGTATTCCTGAGATTTAAAAAGAATTTTTTAGGCAATTTATTCTTTAATTATTCAGATTTTTGAGTATTCTTTCATCAGATGTTTGATTAAACTTAAAATAATGACAGAAAACCGGGAGGCGTTACCTTCAAGCATGATTTTGAAACAGTAGTGTATAATTTCGTATGATAATAATGCTAATTGTGAAGATTTGATTTAGTCAGTGGTTCTTAATTAAATAGTAATAAACTACTAAAAGTTTTAAAAATAATATTAATCTTTTTATTTTAAAAATTATATTAATAATTTTATAATATTTAAGGGCCCTTTACACCCTTATTACAAACCTGATGATGAATTAAAATCTAATTTAAAGAATGTGACGAGGAGTAAATGACCTTAGAAATCGATGCCCACATAAATAACTAAAAGAGGAAAAAAAATTGCGTATTATACGATTGGAAAAAAAAGCAGAATTAATTAAATGTACAATGACTTTAAATTATATTAATATAACTTAAAACATTTTACTATATTTTGAGTTCTGAAAAACTGGTTATGGCTACATGTACGGAACCGTATTAGGTATACGTTTCTAAGTGTTACGTGAATTAAATAATTTTAGGTTGATTGTTTTAAATGCTATTAATGTTATACATAGTAATTAAAAAGTATATAATTTAATTATTACTTAATTACTTTGTTTTGTTGTTATACGTAGTTCTTTGTTATTATCTTTTAAATCATTACTATCAACTTGAACGGTTTTCTTCACGCTACAAATAATAAATAATAATTTATATACTAAAAGCTTTTTTCCTGTAATTTTCTCATTGTTGTACTTAAATCGTAGTTCAAGTTTATTCAAGTTTTTTATTGAAATTGTTCTTTATATTTTACGACTAATTTTGATATTACTGTATTTCTTTTGCAGCTATTATTATTCTTTCTATTCCGTAGGTCTGGGCTGTAAAATATTTCATGTTAAAATTGTTGTATTTTTAATTTTAGCCATTACTTTTTATAGACGTTTAATCTTTCAAATAAAAAACTTCGGGTGAACCCGCCCACACATGCGCGCACGCACTCTCTCTCTCACTCGCTCACACACAGCGAGACAGAGAGAGACTTAATTGCAATAAAGGAATAAACATTTTTCTTTTTTAAGTTTTCCTTAGATTTGTTTAATGATTTCTTTAGCGTACAAAATCGTATCGGTTGTTATAACTTAAGAATTGCTGGTACGTGAAAAGAAATAAAAGTTACTCACGAAAATCTTAACCATTCCTAAGAATATCAATTTATAATTTAGTTTTTTGTTACTCAAACCATGTATTAAACTGTGATGTCAGTTTTTAACAATTATTAATCAGTTTTTATGTGTTTAATTTTAATAAGATTATCTGTTAAATTTAATTAAAATAAATTATTCTAAATACATTTCTGTTATTCTTCTAGATGTAACACTCTACAAAGTGTTCCTGGAGGATCCTCTTAACTTCAAAGACGTATTTCTCTTATTAAAATAATGAAAAAAGTTTACAGAAACATGGATCTGAAAATGCTTCGTTAGCGAGTTATGGCTAGTGAAAGATTTCGCCCCGATTTCTGGTCCTCCACTGAAATGAAGCCCTACTGGATTTCTGGGAAGGTAAATTAAGGGGCGAATTTAGTGGTTTATTATGGTTTTTTACGTTAAAAATTGAATAAAATTGGTTTCGTATCTCCCGTAGATTTTGAGAAATCTGGGGTGAAACGAATAAATTGGGGTAAAAAATAACCTTGTTTTATATGCTTGAGGTACAATGTCTTTGCTAATTTGGTAATAAAACGTTTAAAAAAAGTTGTAAATTTAATTCTGAAGAAAATGGTGCAAGATAAAATTAATAAAATAAAGAAAAGTTAGAAAAATTTGAATTTTATTTTTTCATTATTTTATTGAGAGAAAACGGCTATGAAGTTTTGTTCCCGGAAGAACAGAATTCTCCCGGGACACCTCTGTATAAAATTACTTACAATAATGCATTTTTAATAAATTAAACAGATATACTTTAATCTTTTTGCTTGTAATTTAATGAGTGTTGTTTTTGTTTTGAAATGTTATGATGGTTTTCAGTTTACACCAAATAAAGTATGAAATATTTTTCGATTAAATTAACAATTTCTTCTTTTAGTGCTTATAAAGATTGTTCCATGTTAAATTGTACGCATAGGATGGAAAATAACCATTTGCTAGTATTCCAGAAAACAAATTAGTGTAAATCGAAATATTCCAATACTTTATTTAATGGAAGGACATCATGAAAAGTTAATACTAAGAATATTCCTCTCATCCTTCTCTTACAGCTGATGGATTATTATTCTTTTTACATAGGATATTAATAGTGTACGACATTTTATGATATTAAATATTTACTCCTTTGACTCATTCTCGAAAGGAGCTAGCAAAATTAGTAACGAACTTTATTGTAATCTAGTTTTATCGATCACGAATTGTCTTCCCTACCTTCTTAAAAACTTCTCTCAAAATGTTCTGCTATGTTTAAATTAAGGAATCATTTATTATCGATCCAATTTTCATGTTACAATTTTTTAAGTTTTCATTCAATTTAAAACAAGCTTGTTTTATGTAGAGAAAGTAGGCGAATTTGTATTAAGCGTCATAACCAGCTTCTAGAATAACAAAGATCCCCTGGCAGAGTTATTAAAAAGAATGAAGAGGTTTAATTTAAGTTTCGTTAAAAATGGAAAATATGTTCATGTTTCTGTATGTTTATTCGTTCCATTTCTTTATTTTTCTAAACTATTTTCATAAGTTTTTGTTTGTGTAACAAACGAATATCGTGATGCAATAAGGTTTTTAAACACTTCTTATTGTGTGTGGGTCTGTATGTCCATATACACATACACGCACACGCAGTGTTAGTGTTTCACTTTTTTAAATTTATTTGTAGTGTCTGTAATAGGTAGAGACAAATTAATTTAGTTTTCGGACAATTCTTTAATTTAATTTAATAATTACCAATTAGTTAATTAAAGATAGTGAATAGTTAATGTAGTTTTGATGAGCTATGTGAATAAATTATGTTTAATAGGTAGATACTAATAGTTTTGATGAAGTATGAACCTTGCTTATTAGTACCGAATTTATCAAATCGAAGAATTTAGTTCTACAGCGAAGTAGAACAAATGATTATTAAATGTATGAAACGGAATTATTGATAGTAACTGATAATAAAAGATTCAGCCAATTCCAAAATAATGTTACTGTTTTTACATTATCAAAAGCCGTGCAATACTAGTAGAACTGTTTCAAGGACAAAAGTTCTTCTTAAAGATGGATTAGAACATGTATAAAATCTGAACTGTAAATGGTTGGTGACTTCGAGAGTGACAAATTGTTCACTCTTGAGCAGTCTGTCAGCGATAGTTTGGCGACGGAAACTTCCTTTTCAGTGTACCTCTCCTTTATCCTATAAGTTATTATTTTAAAACGGTAATGTTATGAAAACTTGTTAAAAAATCTGAACTGTAAATGGTTGTTAACGGAAGTGACAGATTGGTCACTCTTGAGCAGTCTGACAGCGATAGCTTGGCGACGGAACTTTTCCTTCCAGTGTTCCTTCATTTTTCCTATAAGTTATTATTTTAAAACGGTAAAACTTGTTAAACATAAGTTGTTCTGCTTAATAGCAAAGAAGCTAATTGCTAAATTTCTAAAAAAAATGAAGGCGGATCTGGTCATAACTACGGTACAGACACCGAAATAGACAAAATGATAAACGATCAAATCTCGCTTTGTACGAAAAGTTACGAGATCTTCAATTGTTCTTATTTCATGCTGTTGTTTAGTCCTCTTAAATTCTTTATGAGCTCATTTATCAACTTTAATCTCTTTCTTTCATTCCTCTTCTCTTCTTTAATTGTTCCCTCAAGAGCTTTTCTTAGTTATCCTTTCTCTGCTAGAACGACTGTAATGCAATCGCATTTCCTCCACTGAACACTGTGTAGTGCTGTACCATTAGCAGTTCTGGTAGACACATAACACCTCCACACTTGTCGGTTTACCCGTTTTATAATCTGTCTTTCTTCATGTCCAGATCTCAATTGCTTCAATATTGTTCTTCCCTCTCTTAAATATGATATATCTACAATATATGCACTAAAACTGTTTGTAACAATTTTTTTCGTCATACATTACTTCTGATAGATATTGTGATTATGTAATCATATGTACTTGAAATTGAACGATATTATATCTGGTCAAAAAAAAAATTGAACTTCTAAGACAAATCGGTGAGTAAAGAAACCCTATGATAATTTTTTTACTAGGTAAAGAAAAAGTAAGTCTGTAAGTTAAAAAGAGTAGAAAGAGGCAAATTTGAGTATATTTATTTAATAATTAATTAATAAGTAAGATGTAATAAATTGTACTAAATTTAAAAGATTATCGTAGATTAGTAAAGAATGGAGAACTGAATTAAACCAGTCAAGTGACTGATTACGACAGGTACAAAATGGTTCTTTTCTCTTTTGAAGTTTATTTATCTTGTTACACTACGTAGTAAAAACGTTTTTAGTAGTGTTTTACAAGAGCATTATTGTTCAGAAAACGTGAATTATACTGTTTTAAAGTTTTTACAGCGAATAAATCCAATATTATCAATTTATTGGTTAGTCTTATGAGTATTTTGTATGTTAGTTCTATTATATGAACGTATATAACTTTGATATAATGGATATAATTTCCTGAAATATTTACGAAAATTTTGTTATGTAATACCTAATCTATAGTGTAAAAGTTCACCCGGATTTTTTTTTGTTTAGATTACATTTGATTTTTATTTTGATAAAAAAATGATTTTCAAGTATGATAGGAAATTGAAAAAAAATGATTAATTTAAAAAACGTATTCAAAATTTAATTTTTTGGGAACTTATCCATTCCCTTTAAACACCCTAATTGCTTGATAATCATTTCAAGGTTTTTTTTTTAAAGCGACATTGGTACATACGAGTATATACATATTGGCACACACATATATATATATATATATATATATATATATATATATATATAATATATGTATATGTGTGTGTGCCATATACATTATATATAATGTATATTATTATATATATATATATATATATATATATATATATATATAATAAAAATAATAATAGATTTACGTAACGTTTTATGAATTTTAGCTATATGAGAGTAACTGATGTTATTAAAGTTTAGATTTATATGGTTAGGTATATCCATATAACCCACCGGGTTGGTCTAGTGGTTAACGCGTCTTCCAAATCAGCTGATTTGGAAGTCGAGAGTTACAGTGTTGAAGTCCTAGTAAAGCCAGTTATTTTTGCACGGATTTGAATACTAGATCGTGGATACCGGTGTTCTTTGGTGGTTGGTTTTCAATTAACCACACATCTCAGGAATGGTCGAACTGAGAATGTACAAGACTACACTTCATTTACACTCATACATAACATCCTCATTCATCCTCTGAAGAATTATCTAAACGGTAGTTACCGGAGGCTAAACAGGAAAAAGAAAAAAAAGGTATATCCATATATCCCACCGGGTTGGTCTAGTGGTGAACGCGTCTTCCCAAATTAGCTGATTTGGAAGTTGAGAGTTCCAGCTTTCAAGTCCTAGTAAAGACAGTTACTTTTATACGGATTTGAATACTAGATCGTGGATACCGATGCTCGTTGGTGGTTGAGTTTGAATTAATTGCACATCTCAGGAATGGTCAAACTGAGACTGTTCAAGATTACACTTCATTTACACTCATACATATCATCCTCTAAAATAATACCTGAACAGTAAGTAATTCCCGGAGGTTAAACAGGAAAAAGAAAAAAACTTATTTGAACCAAAACAAATGGCAAGAAGTATATTGTTATTCAATCCTATTGTCTCAGATCATTTTTAGTTCATATCATGATATAACTAATAATGATATCAAAGTCAGTATAATCCTGTATTAAATGAAGAAAACAGTTCAACCTATTAAATTGTAATATAATCTTATCATACAACCAATTCTTAATTTTTCCGGAAAATAATACCGAAAATAAAATAATAGTAGTCGTTCAACAACAACAACAACAACAATAATAATAAAAATAATAATGAAATTTACATGTTTAATAGATAAGGATAAAAATAGGTAAATAGTCCGTAACTTTCTTAATAAAGTGATACATCTTTTATTTTAATAAAAATACAGTAAATAGTAATGACTGAAAGAATTATATACTTCGTGGAAATTTTCAGATTAAATATGTATTTTAGTAAAATATTTCGATCAGTTATTGAGATATAATTAACTTTTTTTTTTTAAAAAAAAACTACGGAAAACTGAGTGAAATCAAATATTTTTCTTTAGGGTCTTTTTTCTTACTTTAACACTTTCTCAAGTTATGCAGTTTATTTTTGTGTTATGCTCTTTATATCAACCAAGAAAGACGATGACATATTTCTGAAAAGAGACTCCCTGTGGGAACTGATCCCTGGACTATATCACCTGAAAAAGAACAAAAAAAGGTTTTTGCGTAGTTCTGAGCAAGAAGACTGACTTTTCGTTCTTTTATTTTTTCAATCTTAAATTGAGCTTAACTCAAGAATGATTCTACCAATCTTCATAAAATTTTCGCATGTACAACTTCAGATATACTACTATAGCATACCTAAATTTCAATTTGATTAAGTTGTTTTTGAAACTTTCAAACCACAAAATGTTATAGATAGACCTATAAAAGAATGCATATATATATATATATATATATATATAAGGAAACCACAATTTAAGTGAATAGTATTTTCCTACTCCTCATACTTCAAAACGTAAAGAAAATTCATTTTCTCCCTTCCACTCTCATTTTGCGATCAAAAATAATAATTTTCCTCAAAAAATCGGTAAAAGAACAGGAATTTGTTGGATTTTGGTATTCAGTGAATTCATTCATAATAATCAGTGGCGGCTTGCGTATAGGCACTGTGGAACTACAGCATACCCTGTTTCAACTTGATATTATCGATAACAAATAATATAATGAGTCCTTTTTTCCTTAATTTTTTCTTTATACTTGTACAATATATAATCCTTAAGTTTAATGTCAGTAGCCAAACCCCTCAGTTTATGAAAAAGATACAAAAATCTTTGTATCGAACTTTACGCTTCGTATTTCAGCTTCATGGTATTTGGCTGTTGTGTGCATGCGCACGTAGGAAGCTGCAAGCGTGGCTGCGAGGGAAGAAGGCACTGTCGCTCCCGTAGTGCTGGTGGAAAGTAGTTTTTTTTTTACTCCTCATGTGTATGGAACGTTCCTTGTTCGTTCCCTTTTCTAATTTAGTCGGTGGAAGGAATATGAAAGCGGTTTAATTGTTCTTTCAATAGTAATCAAAAGATGGCGAAAAGCAAGGGCTCTTTGATTGCCAAATCTGTCCAAAAACGCGGTGGAAGGACGAAAGAGAAGGTAATTAGTAAAAACTAATTATGTATTTGTTTCTGTTTACATAGAAATTTGAATTAAGTATAGTGTTTTTAAGCGGATATTTTATTAAGTTATTATCTAATAACACTAAAAAATATTATCTGTATTGACATTTTATTATTTATTCGGTTAAACCGTGTACCATATTCTTGAATGTGATAAAGTGTAGAATTAGATTATTATCCTGCTTTCAGCTATTCTATTTGATTCATTTTTTCGGTTCATTTATTTTACAGAAAAGTTTAACCATGGCCTTGAAAAGGTCCAGAAAAAACTTTTCTGGAACAGCACCCCCGCTAATTTTAGCTACGATTCGCCACTGATAATAATATTTTTATTTTTTAAATGATTAATATTGAATAGATTTTTATCAATTTTCAGTAAGATTATTTATTAGATGTAATCTAAAGCACTATTACAAAAAAATTTCACTGTAAACATTTCATCATAAACATGCACCTATATTACAGGACTTTTCTTAAGTTTTAATTAAAAATATTTTATGAGGATAAAATTTTGTTCTTAGAATATGTATAAATATATATATATAAATATAGGTTGTTAGAATATATTTTTATACATAGGACGATTTTTTATGGAATGTTTTTATCTATTCTTGAGGTATGAATTTATGTTATGTATGTACTATCCTAGTAAAGTCAGTTGTTTTTACACGGATTTAAATACTAGATCGTGGATACCGGTGTTCTTTGGTGGTTTGGTTTAAATTAACCACACATCTCAGGAATTGTCTAACTGAGAATGTACAAGACTTACACTTCATTTACACTCATACATAGCCTCATTCATACTCTGAAGTATTATCTGAACGGTAATTACCGGAGGCTAAACAGGAAAAAGAAAGAGGTATGAATTTATGAATTATTTTAGTGGTATGAATTATTTTTAATTTAAAAATAATAAAACTTAAAACGATAGATAGAACGAAAACGTAGCGTTTTCGCTTTCATTTTCAGATTTTTTTTTAATTATATGATCCTCTGAATCACTTCACAGAGTTTAGTTTCTTAATTGTTGCATTAAATTATTTTAATAATTATTTGATTTTTTTTTTAATATAAATTAAATCATTGTTTGTATAACACAATAATATATATAATTTACAATAGATTTAAAAAATTAAACTGTGTATTTTTAATATTAAATCGTGTATCATAGGATTTTAATTAATTGTATTATTGTTGCATTTTAAATTTTGTACGAGTAACATTGAATTGTTTATGCTTTACTTTTTCGTGATGTTTATTTAATTAAAGATATTCAGTTACTGTTTATTGTATTTATATTAAAATGAACGGTGTGTTGTTTTATTAAAAAATTTATTGATTTGTAACCTAATTTATGCTACCTTATTATTTTTAGTCGTGTAATTGTTATTATTATTATATTATTGAACGACTGCTATTATTCTGTTATTCATTATTGTCTTCCGAAAAAATTAACAACTGATTTTAGTAAGATAAGATTGTATCATTTTACTAAAGTTTATTAGGTTGAAGTGTTTTTTTTTTAATACGTATTTATATCAACTTGAATAACATTGTTAGTTATAAATCATGATGTGAATTGAAAATGGTGTGAAATAATGCGATTGAGTAATTAAATATATTAGAAGACTAAAAATGATTTCGTTGATACTTTCCGGGTAAAAGTCATTAAAATATTATGACTAATTAGTTACTAATAACAAATTATGAAACTAATTATAAATTTCATTGCATTAAAATAAAGGTAAACGTAACTAGTTACTGTTATATATCTTTGTGATGTTCAATGTCGCAGTCAGTTGATGTTACTGTATCCGCGGTATGGTCTGGAAGTTTCATGAGATTTGCAGTGAATGAAGGCACAAAAACAGTATATTCGCGAATCACTACAAAAAAGATTACAATGCTTTATAACCTATGATCGATTTTAACTCTGGATTACCTAATAACATATCGAGATCTGTTCACCTTCCCCAGCGATCGGTCAAAATTTTATTCAGGTATTTTCGTACTTCAATATGGTAATGGGGCGAGAGCCAACTTTTTGATAAATGTAATAAACCTTGTCACCATTTAGCAGCAGGTCCCATCTAGTTCTCCAATATTCCATTTGCTCATATTTTACTTCCATGAATATAGAATATTCTTAAACCTTACGGGTCTTTTCAGTCCTGATATTCGCACATTATATTGATTCGGAGTCTTGACATAAAATCAGTCTCTTTCAAAAATTTACGTCTGCAGGCAGACTGATTATCGATTTAGGGTCCTGCCGAGTAAAATAGTACGTGGATGTCCGAAGATGTTTCAAGTGCTGCTGATATGGTCACACGGCTAAATTTTGTAAGTTTCCCTTGGTGGGTGCCCATTGTGGCGAGGAGGGCCACAAGCGTGACGATTGTCCGCATTCGCCAGATTTAACTCATCCCCGACTTTTTTCTTTGGGCACATCTGAAGAATAATGTCTATAAAAACAACCCTCACACAATCGAGCGATTCCAGCACAAATTCGAAGACGAAATATCCCACATAAATGCAGCGACCATCCGAAAAGTAGCAACTAACATGAAGAAACGTGTTGAGTTATGTGTAGCAGCAGATGGAAATTTCCAGCAGCTATTCTGAGAAAAATAAATAAATAAAAATACTTTTTGTCCTCCTACAAAATACAGTAAAGTATGTTATGTTAAGAAAGATTTTTGAAGAAGTGATTATTGAGTTTCGTATCTTTTGGTTCGCTCCGTATATGCTTCCCGTTTCCATAAGTGTTCAGCCTCTTTTTAATGTAGTACATGTAGTATTTATTTTCAAAATTATAAAACTGTAACTATTTAAAATGTTTCACTTACTTAGTTTATCGGGTAATATAAAATAAAATACTGTAATAGTCAAAATGTTGAGTATTCAACTTTTTTTTGCATTTCCGACGTGTTTAGGTTACCAGAGTCAAAAAAATTTTGTAAAAACTTTTTAAAACTGTCAAAAATGTAGTTTGGTAACTCTTCTATACAGATCATTTATGCTAATAAATTTCTATGAAAATGGGATTGGATAATTTAATATATATATACGTAATAGTTTAATATACGACGGTAAGTGAATTATTATACGCAGTGCAGTTATAAAATTTATTATGATACAAATAGGAAACTTACATGTACATCATCTTTCAACGTGTCCCTTTGCATTTCAACGCACTTGGTCCATCGTTGCACAAACTTCCTGATACCCTCATAAAAGAAGATTTTCGGTTGAGCTGCGAACCAGGAATATACCGCTTCTTTCACTGTTTCGTCTGAGGTAAATCGACGGCCCCTTAATGTCACTTTGAGTGGACCAAACAAGTGGTAGTCAGAAGGGGCAAGATCATGACTATGCGGAGGATGAGCCATTACTTCAAAGTCGAGTTTCTGGACCGTTTCAGCAGTGTGGTCAGCAGTATGTGGACGGGCATTATCGTGCAACGGCACAACACCTTTCGACAGTAGTCCTCGGTGTTTGCTTCGATTTGCAGGCTTCAGCTTGGCAGTAAGCATCTCACTGTAACGCGCACTGTTTATTGTCGTGCCCCATTCCTCATAATGTTCCAGTACTGG
The DNA here is from genome assembly GCF_047948215.1 of Lycorma delicatula. Taxonomy (NCBI): domain Eukaryota; kingdom Metazoa; phylum Arthropoda; class Insecta; order Hemiptera; family Fulgoridae; genus Lycorma; species Lycorma delicatula. The sequence goes on from NC_134457.1 coordinate 211,940,020, forward strand.
GCCTTCCTTGTGAGTCCCAAAAAACCGTAACCAAATCCTGCGGACGGTTGGATCTTGAACTTTTTTTGCAGGGCGAATTTGGATGTTTCCATTCTTAAAGCACAAAATGGCAACAAACCACATAAATATAAATTGCACTGATGTAATATCGATATTGTTTTTATGAAGTATAAGAACAAATTGAAGTATAAGAACCATGAAGTATAAGTATTATAGAACAAATTTATATTATACCTAGAAATTAATATTTTAAAAACAGTGTCGATTCAAAAAAGTGTCTAAGGAAGTATTTGGACAAAATTATTTCCTACTTTTTAACGAATTTTGTATCTGTTTCTTTAAAAATAAAAAACTAATTTTCATATGTAACCTACTTTTATAGATCTCTCGCTGATCGATGAAGATTTAACGAGCGGATGTAATATATTGTACAAAATCCAGTTAGGCCTTTGATAAAACTATAAATTTAAAAATACACATAAAAAAAATACTTTTACAGAATCTATCTTTTACAGAAATCTTTTACATACTATCTTTTACAGAAATAGGTAATTAATATTTTAAATAATTTTCATCTAATTTATTTAATTTACCGCGAATTTTTCTTCTTTTTAATTTTTAATTAATTTTGAACAAAAATGGGAATGTGATTTTCATGTTTATTTATGTAAATTTGCAATCTTGATAATTGATTACGTCCATTTTTTTACTACTTCATTATATGTGTGTATTTGTTTATTTTTAATTTTACTGTGTCGTAACAATATTTTAATATATCATTATGTAAAATATTGTAGAAATAAAGGATTAAATTTGACAAAAATTACCGGTTTGACTACTTTTTTTTTTAGAATAAATTATGTTAAGTGGATTCTTATATTTTTTTAATTTTATATATGTCGGCTTATAAGTAAACGATTTGTAATTATCTTATTATTTTTATTTGACGATAATTTATTTACTTTTTATAATTGTTTTAAACTGATTTTTTTTATTTTATATTTATTATTATAGTTTTATTTTTCTCCGTTTTAATTCTTTCTTTTTATTTCAAAGACATTAAATGACAATTTTATAGCGTGTGAAAATGTATTGCCTGACCAAGATTAGTCGTATTAAAAACTTACTGTAATCATATTGAAAATAGGGAATCAAATTCCGTAAATTTTGACAACAAATCGCTATCAGGTTTTTTTTTAATGTATCGCTGAATTTTTGCCAATTAGAGAATCCTGTGCTTATCTGTTACATCCAGTCTGTTTTTTCTTTAAGTTTTTTACGTTTTAATATTCTTCTTAATGAATTAACATTTCAGTACTAAATATTTTACTTAATTTACTTTATTTTTACCACTCTTATATTAACTCGCTCTTTGACTACGTATGTGAGATTCACGGTACGGAACCTTTCAGTCGAATTTTGAAGCATCGTGAACACATTTTAGTAACATTTTCAAGTAGCTAAGATGCCCCTAAGTAGAAAAGTGAAAAAATTGCCCCTTGAACTTATCACGTTTTCATGCATATTTTCTAATTGAAAGATAAACTAGTTTGTTTCGGTAAGTTTGGATCTAAAATTCGTACAATGTCATAGCTTTAAATTTTTAAATTTGAAGCTATGACTTTCACATAATCTTACTTATTACCATCAAAGCTTGTTGTCAAATCCAGTCTGAGATAACGTCCTAAAATTATTTTTGCCTTTTACGGCGTTTAATTTAAGAGTGGTGCTTTAAAATTTTTTTTTTATATATATTTTATTTTTCATATATTTTGCTTGAATGGACTTTTAAGAATAATTTATAAAATTTGAGTAAGGAAATTGATTTAGCGAATCATTTATTAAATATTGAAATTATAACACTTACTGTTACTTATTCTAAGCTAAATTTTTATCCCACTGAGTTGGTCTAGTGGTGAACGCGTCTTCGTAAATCAGTTGATTTTTAAGTCCTGAGATCCTATTAAAGGCAAGTTATATTTTTTTATGGATTTGAATACTAGATCATGTATACCGGAAAGATAAATTTTAGAATTTCTTTTTTAAAATAACGGTTAGCAAAGATATACTGTACCAAAAGCTTAAAAACTAACTTCCTGGATTTATTTATAATTCTTACTGTTTGAGGTTCATTGAATGTTAAATTATTTGTTATAGTGTATTCATGAATTTATGTAAGATGTGTCATGGCTTATTTTCGGGCTTATATATAAGGATGAAATTGTATTTCTTTTTCAAAAGAAAAACAATAGTGTTCTTAACGAAAAAATTAGGCCACTAAAATAATTTAGCCATTGAAATGAAATACAAGAAAACTGTACCAACAAAAAGCTTTTAAAAAGGAGCTTTACATTTGTTTTTTTAAATTTCGACTTTTACAAGTAAGCAGCAAATAAAAAAAAAATATTAATCCTTAATTTGATGTCTACTCTACAAAAATAAATTTTTTTTAAAGTAGAGATTTTTAATTAATTTGTAAATTTTAAATAAGGTTAGGAAAATAAAAAACGTTGGCCATAAAAAAAAAAAACATTCCTAAGAAATGCAAAGGCGAGAATCTTTCAATAAAATTACGTAAATAATTATAGAGAAACTACATAGCTACCGAATGTAAGCTAATGTTATTTAGAATATGAGAATATCCAGAATTGTTTTAACTGTTTTAACTCATTTTCTTGAATTTTTTTGGTGAAAATATATTTAATGTCAATGATATCGAGCAATATCATTATGATATATAACAATCTGATACATAGTAATGATTTGACAAAAAATTTACAAATATGTTAAGTTCATTTTCTTTCTTTTTCTTCTTAATTAATGTAAACAAACAACTGTTATGTTCTTATTTACTGAATACAATTATTATATTATCTCAGCTTATAAAACCAGCTGATGCTACATCTTTTTCTGTTTCAATTAAAAGGTATTGCTCTCTGTGAGTTGCTAATTATGTATAAACAATTCATCAAGATAAACAAACCGATAAAACTTGTAGTATAAAGATAATTTTTATAAAATAATATAAATCAAAATGTAATAAATTGATTAAAGATTATTTAATGAACATTGGTGATTATTAATGTAGATAGTTAACATAACTTAAGTATTGCACCTAGGCTGTGATTATTGTACATTACATTTGGTCCTCTGGGCTGGATATATATAAAAATTATGATACAGGTTGAATGTATTTAAAACTTATTATAATACAAATTTATCAGATTCAACTAATGATTTACATTGTTGTGGTCTTTGTCAATCTCAGTATTTAATTCTCGCATGATAAATAAGAATTCTGGAGATACTTTGGCTACAATGTAATTGGGTTTGTAATTTATGTTAACACCATTATCAATATAATGTTATCTAATTTTTTTTATATTAAGTTAAATTATTATGGATAAAGAACAATTGATGAAACAGTTAAGGCCTCCATTACACGAATTGTGGTACATTTGCAGATATGTCACAAGGTGACAGTTATACATGAAAGTCAGATGAAGACATCATCTTAAGTTACACAAAAATGATTCGATACAAACACAATTAGAAATGAACCTTGATGTTATTTTATCTTTGACCAAGTACAAGTCTAGGAAGATTTGTGCGACATAGAATGTAAGCTGCAGCATTTAATAAACTGTAATCATAGTGCAGCTAATCAAGAATTTCCTGTAGACACAAACAATTGCAACTACAGGCTATTAATTTACCATTGTTTAAACGTGACATTCTTTAATGTCATCATTACTTTTAAATATTTAATTATTTAATACACACTCGAAAGGATTTAACAAATCTTCAAAAATTACATTACTCATTACATTACACTCATCTCTGAAGGATGACACTTCAGCTATTATTAAAGATCTTTCAATAACCAATGAAAACTATAAAATTGCGTTAGATTTATTGAAAAAATGATTTGGCAATAAATTCATGATTGCATATTTTAATGCCAATTGTATTTTAAAGATAAGCTCTATAAAAAGAGAATCATTAGATTTTTTATCTAAATTTATTATTGATAATTCTTCATTTCTGAATTCACTTGAAGCAATGCAACTTCCGGTTAACATATTTGAATTTATTGATTCAATTTTTAACAGCAAGGCTAGATTACAATATCGACCAAATTAGGAAAGGAAATGTTGTTAAAGATTGTCCAAACTTTCAAGAGTTTTATAGATTTTCTTGAAATCATACAATATATTCTTGAAAATATCAATGTAAGTACTACATTTACAATTCAATACTGGAAATAATGTTAAGGGACATTACAACAATGCATTCAAATTTTATCGCAAACATTGTAACATTCAAATGCCAACAAGATTCATAAGCAACTTAATGTCAGCTGTTAGTGATGATCTAACTTTAGACATTGTTTTTTCTATAACTTGAATCATCAATTACAATCTTGTAAAGGTTTTTTTTATCTAGTGATGAACGAATAGAGTTGTTTGATATACTTTCATAAAGGTCATTAATACCAGTGAATGTTACTCAAGTAACTTATGTAATATGTTATAAGACAATACACTCGTTCATGCTGATAAACTTAATGATTCTAAATTAAGCAGTAATAAATCTTGAAATAATGATTATTATTCACAATCAAACGAAAATGTAATTCTGTCTACTGCTATATATAATGTGCTATATATATATATATATATATGCTATATGGTGGTATATTGGCGGTAAAATTTGGCACAGAGACTCGCGTATATAGGGCGATTTGTTAGTGCAAGTTTGGGTCAAGTTAGTGCAAGTTCAGTACATACGTAGATGCTTATCTAACCATTTATAAAAAAACTGCCCTCAAATTCTCCCCTTCCAAAAAATTGAAAAAGATATCTTTTTATATTAGTTTATTTTTAACTCTAAATGTCTTCCCAAGCATAGTATAGTAGTATTGCTGCAAGTGAACCAAATAATAATAGTTGGCGGGACAGTACTCCCGAGTTGAGAAAAAATCTTTTTCGAATAAATTTTTTCATGTTTCTATTAAACTGATGCCAGAAAACTATAACAATCTTGTCAGAGTTTTATTTTTTAAATTTACCTTTTTTGTATGTTTTTTTGGATAGATATCGGTTATTAAGGCCATTGACGATTAAAGTACTGGGAGTCCATAAAGTCTTACAGGATGTCCTCATAAAAAATCTATTACAGTTACAGCTGTGTGATTTGTGGCAAAAGACAGAATTATCAAGTTTTTTTTACCATGTTAGTAAACTTACACATGAATGTCTTTTGTCGCTCGTAGAATGTCCAACCGATAATCAATTTCATGCCATATGTTGGTCAATATTTCTTCGGTAACGCTAGCAACAGCTACAATGTGTCCAGATGATTTCCCATCTCAATGTGTCCAGATGAAGTACGGTGTTGAATAGACTCTGTCCTTAACATAACCAGAGAGAAAAAGTCTTAAGGGAGTTATGTCTGTCTGGTGTGATTGTAGTGGCCAGGGAGTGGGTCAATCTATCTGCCATGAAATGATTCATTCAGAAAATCTCACAACTAGTAGTCTCCAATGTGGTGGTTAACCATTCTGCTGAAAAACCACCCTAGGTAGCAAGTCATTTTGTTGAAGTATAGCAAAGTGTTGGAGCATATCCAGGTAAATGTTAGCTGTTATTAATTGCTCATTGAGAATTGCTCATCACCAATGTTTCTGTTGTGCATCAAACCCTTTTTCCCAATTTTTTCCCTTCTATCTGTCCCTCCAATATTAAAGCGACTATACCAGGTTGTCTTAATATGTAACCTATAAGTCTTTTCTCTTCTTTTAATTATATTTTTCCAAATGCTTCTTTCTTCATCAATTTGCCGTAACACTTCTTCATTTGTCACTTTATTCACCCTCTGATTTTTAACATTTTCCTGTAGCACCACATTTCAAAAGCTTCTAATCTTTTCTTCTCAGGTACACCGATCGTCCAAGTTTCACTTTCGTATAAAGATATGCTCCAAACATACACTTTCAAAAATGTTTTCCTGTTTAAATTAATTTTTGATGTAAACAAATTCTATTTCTAATTGAAGGCTCGTTTTGCCTGTGCAGTTCACCATTTTATATCACTCTTGCTTCATCCATTTTTAGTAATTCTACTTCACAAATAGTATTCTTCTACCTCTGTAATCTTTTCTCTTCCTATTTTTATATTCGATGGTTCATCTACATATTTTTACTACATCTCATTACTTTCGTTTTGTTCTTGTTTATTTTCATGCAGTAGTTCTAGGTCTATAAATGCCAAGTATGTGGTTTGTTTTTCTTTAATCTTCCTTCTACTATTAATCTGAGCATTAAAATTGCTTTTCTTGTCCCTATACTTTTCCTGAAACCAATGTTGTATTCTCCTAACACTTCTTCTACTCTTCTCTCAAGTCTTCTGTACAGAATTCTAGTTAAAATTTTTGATGCATGACTAATTAAGGTGATTGTTCTCTGCATTCACATTTATCTGCTCCTGCTTTCTTTGGTATCATGACTGTAACACTTTTTCATTAACAGTAATGAGTTATTTACTTTAAATTTTGTTATTATCTCTCTTATCATTCTGTGTTATTAATAATAGTAATAGAAACTAAACATTTTTAACAGAGTATATTTTTAAAGAAATATATATTTAGAGAAGTGTATATCTAGTAATGATGTTCATAAATTGTATAATAATTTTTGGTGCACAATATCAATGTTATTCTTAATAATAATCATAAAATTGAATGAATAAAATTAACAGCATTTAGCCGTCTGCAGTTAGTGTCATCCTTTCGTCGCCAACGTTAAAAGCTTCTCTAAAAATAACATAAAAAGAGAAAGTTCTTAAATTTTTTGTCACTATTGCGTTTAAGTAATGGAGGAAGATTAAAGAAATGGCAAATAAGTGAGTTAGGGGGAAATATCGAAGGAGAATCAATAATCTGGATGTTTCATCTCTTATAAGTGTCTTGTGTAAGCTTAAAACAAAGGTAAGGCGTGTTTTTCGACTTCATGTTTCTGTATTTTAAACTTCAAGTTTTTTTCAGTTTATGATGTACAGTTAATTGAGTGTCAGATTTTGAATACTGATTAGTCTCTTAATGATTTTCTTATAAATTTATTCATAAACGTTTGATGTTATTAAAAAAAAAATGTAGTAGGACCTAGAGTTTATTTGAAAATTTGTGGGTTGCCGATTCGGAACCGATTATTTCAGGTCTTTGTTTATCGTAATCATAAGTTGTTTAAAACAATTATAATTTATCTTCTGCTTAGGAATTAAAAATTGAATAATCAGTATATTTGTATTTGAAGTACAATTCATAATTTATTTACCTTGTAATTTTTAGTCGATTCCATATATGTCATATATGGAATTAAAATTTTTGTTTAAAAAAAAATGGATAAAATATTTTCCCGTGAAAGTTAAATGTAATATATTATCGTATGAAATTGCTTAACGTTATTTAGTTCTTGAGGTAACATTACTGAAGATATTAGAAGGTATTAGAAACTTCGTATATGACCCGAGTCGTTTTCGAAATCCTTGAGAAAAGGAATTTTTGTTACGGCGTATATTTAAGCTGTACGTACATAAACGCAAAATTATTCATTACTGATGTGTTACTCCTTAAGTTAAGTCGGGTTTTTGAAAAATAATCGTTATCTCTCACTGCCCGTTTTTTTTTAAATCCTTGATCACTGTTTTCAATTATTGTTTTACGCCCAGGAAGAGTCTAAATTATCAGTCCTATGTTTAGACGTTTGAACTGCAAGGTTCTTCATGGTAAGGAACCCTTGACCTGAAAAACCGGTTCGTTGTTTTTTCTGATATGGATCTACCTGCTATCCGATTTGGAGTTCACATTATCTGTGCGGTGGGTGCAAAATATGCGTAACAGCTGAATTTATTATCAGGAGAAGCCAGCCCTTCTAATTCTTAAAATACTTACCGTAAAATTATATTAGGTGCCATGTTAATAAAAATTGTAGGCGACTTGATTACGTAACACATATCTCCCGAAACAATCGTAAAAATTCTCAAACATACTAGGAAAATTAAAGCGTGAAATTATTTCATGCTCTTCGCTCTACCTAATACACAGTTGCACATTACACATTATACCTTTTTTGAGGTGGAGGAACCCCATTTACGGGCGCCGAAGCAGTATCGGACTCTCTTAACAGGTTCCGCAAGCTGTAACAGAAAATGCGTATGTATTCCTGCGCACTACCGGCTAAACGTCAACCCCTGGCGACTCCACCTCCTGGGAAACCGCTAATAAAGCATTACTTCAGGAGGGAGGATAAGCGCCCACACAAACATTCGGTCTCCACAAGCAAACATCATCCATACCAGACCACTACATGCACACATTGCACACCACAAATACCTAAAGAGAAAAACATTCAGAAAAAATAAAACACCTAACAGGTACTTTGACGTACCACACATATTTATAAATTCATACAATCAAGCCAACACAAGACAAGCGTACAACAATCAAGAAGACATGACCACAAGAACTTATCCACCAAAATACACTTAAAAGTTAATTAAATTTCCACAATCTCACCCAGAGTACACAAAACATACACCCACCAATTTATATATACACACACACACACACACACACACACACAAAACTCAACTCAACTACTTACCAATTTATCACTTACCCACATGACCGTCAGCCATACTCATTAAAAACAACGCCCTCAATCCCCGGGAGTTTCCACGGCCTCACCGCACCAAAGCGACCCCCCTCATGGTCGAGAGGGCCCCCAGGGCATTCAGCCGCAGACTTGTCCAACCCGGCACCCTCCGACACCTCATTCCCTTGCAGACCGCGACAGTGCTCGCCGTGCACATTATATCTTATATCAAGTCCAAGTAAATGAATCTACTACTGATATCTCTTAATTCTGTTCACTACAAGTATTGGCTATTAAGTGAATATCATTTACAATAATTTATTTATCAGTCTAATTTAGTTTCTGAGAAAAATAATTTTATAACGGGTAATTTACATAAATCACAGTTGGTTGTAATAAATAATGATGGTGTAGCGCCATCTCAACGATGGTTGTTTTAGGTGATGAAGTAAATGTCACGCGGGAGCGAAATGTAAATGTCTGCGATGGAGCTGAATGGAGTCGACGGTCTGTCCACCTCTCCCTGGTAAACTAGACCGGAGTTCATGGTTGTAATTTAATTGAAGGTTTAGATCAGAAAGAGATGAGAACATTAAGGGAATCAGGACTAAATTCCGTTGTTGCGATCAACATTGCTGGTGGTATTCATTATTTTTACCAATTACTCGTACGATATGAGGCATTTACAATCACAAGTAGCTTATTTTAAGGTAGAACTAGGCTCGGGATTCGTGCTTCCGTGAACTCTGTTAGCTAGTTCAGAGGGCAACGATGTAGGACAGTCAAGATGTCCGAAAGAGGCTTTCAGTGAAGGCAAAGGTTGAGTTAAAAATCACTGATGCAAATGTCTACCGAGGCATTTACATCGGTGGCATCCCGACCGAGGCCTGGCTCATTACTGTGAGGTGTAATCAGTTAGAGGGTCTGAAGACGACTCCCGTTAAAGGCCATCTTGACTAGGAACGGGAGGAGGGTGACGACCGGAATCGTCACAAGATGGGTGTCTTCTCCTATATTGGTTGGGATGTAATAAATAATGGAACTTATAATTTAAAGCAGCAAAAACACCCCCCAGGAGCAACCGGAATCGCCGTTAGGCATCACGTGAGTCGCTCCCTGGTGTCGTAGCAATTGTCTGCCTCCTATAATCGTCCCCTCTGTACTTTCCCATCGGGGTCCCCCCCCGCCACATCATAAGAGCATCCCGACCACCTCTTTCGGGCAGCCGAAATACCCTCAGCGGGAGGGTAAATATTTTTATGTATGTATTACGGCACAGTTCCCAGGTTTTGGGTTTGTATATTAATGAACTGTTTAACAAAACAATCATCTTATTTGATATCAGGTTACTAATTAGAGGGAATGATTGTATTACATATGGAGGAAAAAACAAATGTAACGATTAAAAAAATGCTCCATAGTCCTAAAATACAGAAGTTTCTTAAAGTGTCCTTATTTGTAGCTATTTGATCTTGTTAGTAAAATTTAAAAAAAATTATTTTTCTCTAATAATGCATTGATGAGAGTGAAAATAATTCTTAACGTTTATCAGGGGCTGGTTAATTTTTTTTACTACAGCCCAAAATATTATCATTTTAGGTATTCTTTCTTGCTTTTTTGATATCCTGATACCCTAGGACTGAGTACCTTGTTTCAGGATTGGAGGAATTTATACAATCTTTTTTTTTACTGGATTAAGAAAAAATCTAAAACTTTTTTTATAAATATAAAAAAGATCTGAATAGAAATAAGGAAGAGAACAAAATAATTGTTAAATTTTACAGCCTATATATAACGCTATGAACGTTCACCATAATTATTGCTAACAATTTTCCTACAATTTTATTTTGATTTATTAAAATCTATTGCGTCAAATAAATCTCAGGGATAATGAAAATGTATTATCTTATTAATAGTTAATCCACCCTGAATCAGATTCTCACGCATTATATTGTTTTTATTGACATTTAATCACTTCTTAGGTAATTAACAATTAACAAAGTATTATGTGATAGTGACACTTCGTAATCAAATGCTTTGATTTTGTACTTAATATTTTATATAGCATGTTTTAATAAGTTAAAAAACATGTATCATTCTATGATAAATAATGCATTATGTTGTAACATGAAATACCAACTTGTTTTTTTTTAAATTGTAACTATCATTCGGTTTTTCATTTAGTATTGTTTTTTTGCACGCTAACGGGGTTGCTATCTTGCCAAAGGGTGCCGTAGTGGGCGGACTTGAATGTTCTAGTTATTTGGAACGGGTAGGTGGTGGTAGATCACTAACCTGGTGAAAGGTCACTACCGTTCCAACCCAGTTTGTATACAGTTTTCTTCCCCCAAGTTACTTACGTGCAACTTCATAGTATTTAATAATTTAAAGGTCGAGGAAGTGTAGCCTTCTCTATAATTATAATATTCCAATTTAACCGTTTTAATAAAAAATATGTCTGGATATGTAATATCCTGATTAATTAACGGGTTATTCGTTTAAACTACTACATTAGATATTGCAAAGTTTGTATACTGTTTATATACGGTCGAAATTATTGAACGTAGATTCCCTCTCATCCTGAATATGCTAGATGCGTTTTTCTTTGCTGACGAATCGGAAGTTTAATATTTCTCTTTGTATTTTGGGTTAATTTTAACAAATTAAATCGGAAGATTTAATTTTTTTTGTTTTATTCTTCAATCAGTGCCTAAAAGTTACTAATTGTAAATAAATTCTGAAAATATTCTAAAGTATGGTAATCCGTAAAAATTTGGGTATGATGATTTTTATTTTAATTTCTCGACTTTTTATGACCTAGGGACTCCAAAAAAGTGGGGGTAATGTTTGTACGTACGTAAAGATCAAGAGGAGCGGCGCCGGGGCTATTAGTATAGGAACGGGAGGACAGCCCCAGAGGTGAGGGCTGCCATGTCCAGGTGTGCCAGTGCCAACCCACCGGGTTGGTCTAGTGGTTAACGTGTCTTCCCAAATCAGCTGATTTGGAAGTCGAGAGTTACAGCGTTCAAGTCCTAGTAAAGTCAGTTATTTTTACACGGATTTGAATATTAGATCGTGGTTACCGGTGTTCTTTGGTGGTTGGGTTTCAATTAACCACACATCTCAGGAATGGTCGAACTGAGACTGTACAAGACTACACTTCGTTTACACTCATACATATCATCCTCATTCATCCTCTGACGAATTATCTAAACGGTAGTTACCGGAGGCTAAACAGAAAAAAAACAAACAGGTGTGCCAGTGCCAATGATCCTTTGGCGACTCCAGCGGATGGTAAGCACAGTAAAAGAGAAAAGGCCCGGTGCTGTGTTTTGGGCAGATATCTCCGGACACGGCGTCAAGAAAGGGCACAATAAAGACTTCTCAAAAGAGCTGACCGGCGATCCGATCTACCATGACGGACTGCCGGTAGGTGGAAAGGCTCATTAGAATAACCAGACACTCCTCCGGGTGGAGTTATACTCATCAGTCCGGACCGACCTAGAGGATTAGAGTGTTGGCGTGTTTGAAGCTTACTAACTTTTGATTGGATAAACCAATTTAGATGAAATTTAGTACAGACTTGTATACTCGTATGTGAAGCAATTTGTTGTATAAGTGTGACAGTCAATTTAGCAAAATTTTGCAAAGATAACTCCCACTTTACATTAATCTACATGCGTACGTACATATCTTAGCATTTAAAAATTATTTTTTATCTTTTTTTGCATATTTTTTTTTACTGAATGTTTTATGTCTTCCTAAGCATAATAATAGTGCAAGTGACCCCTCCCCCTCCCCCCCAAAAAAAACCTTTGGGGGCAATATTGAGGGTAGGAGAGTGGATCAGAGTTTAAAAATATTCGGTTTTTTATATTTTTTAAAACGTTTCTTGGTTTATTTAAACTTTTAATCGTAATGTTACAATAAAATATCATAATTCACTCCTATCACCAAAAAATAAATCTTAGGTAACCTTTTATTGGTTGTACATTTTTCAGTGGAATTTTTTTTAATTTCTTGATTTATACAATCTCAAGGAAGTAGAACAACTATGTTGACAGATTTTTTTTTTATTCCATTCGTGAAAAACGGACATATTTACATCAGGCATATTTACATCAAGTTTTGAAAAAGTTAACTTTGTAATAAATGAATGGTTGTTTTGAATTTATTTCCCAATCATTTTTTCTATTATTGTAGTCAATTTTGTTTTATTTAAATTTATTTTTAATTTGTTGTGGCAAAACTATTAAAAATTACTTTTTACTTTGTTTTCTAACCTAATTTGATTTTAGGCGCATCTAAAAAGTGCAAAGACATTTTGTTTTTAATGTATGTTTATAGCGTAATAATTATGTTTTTGTTAATGTCCCGATTTAATTTGGGTGGTTTATAACAGTGAATTTCCTATTATCAGGCATTTTGTAAGAAATAGATATTTCAGTCTGGGATGTTTATTTTTAGGTAGATTTCATAAGAAAGCTACCTATTTTTATGGATACCATGATTGGATTTCCGGAAAATTTCGATATCTTCACGTTTCACATCCCCCCACTCCCCAAAACCACCGTCAGTTCAAAAGTTTATTTATACATTTACATATATGTCTGCCGTAATTTTGCGCCAATCACTTTCAAATAGGTACATAAAGGTACATAGGTACATAGGTTATAACACCCAAAATCTCGGTTGAGTTCGTTAATGGGCAAAATCGGACCGTAGGACTTTAAAAAAAAAAAAAATCGCAATAACTTTCTTATTAAATAAAATATCGAATTCGTTTAAAGTTCCTGCTATTGTTTGGTTAAGGGTCTAAAACTTACCTAGTTAAGTTTCTAGATATTACCAACTATTGGCCCAGAGAGTGGAAAAAATGGGGTTTCGAAGACAAAAAAGTCATACCTCCCTTAATAGGTACAGTATCAAATCGATTTAAAGTGTCGAAACAGTTTTTAAAGTGTCGATAAAAGTGTCGATTTTTGACTGAAACGATTTTTGATATGACCAACCCTTACGGCAAGGGATGACCAAAATTTTGCTTGAATTGTAAAAAGATGGGGCTTGTCGTATGCTAAACATATGAAACTTTTTACACATACAACTATTGTCGTATTGAGTAAATTTGAAGTTTTTCTTAACTTTAAGGTGGAAATCTTTTTTATTCCCTTGCACCGGTGATATCTAACTCCGCCTTCCGGCGTGCCGAAAGAAATTTTTTTAATTAAAAAAAAAAATAATAATAAATAGTGGTTAATGTGGTATATTCTGAAAAATTTTGAAGGTTTCATACAAATGAAGTAAGTAAAAATGCAATCAAAAAAAGTACTTTTGTTTAAACGAAAAATTTGTGTAATGAAATCAAATTTTGATTAAGAAAATAAAATCGTCGATTTTTTACTATGAAGCAATAAATACATCAAAGATATAGAGCATCAAGTAAGTAGTTTATTGTCAGTATTTAAAATTTTCTGAAAATGTTAAAAAAGAATTTGTATTAATAACATTGAGGTTTTTTAATGGCTTAGCGGGACATCGGTTGGCATAAGATAGTGGCCATGACAAGATTTAGTATTATTTTGTCGATAACGTAATTTCTATTTTGATAGTATTTTTATCAAAATAGAAATTGTTGGAATATACTATTATCTATTACTGGAGTTTATATGTTATCGTATCGGAAGTCTAATTTATTAAATAATTAAAATTTGCGATAACATTATGTTATTGTTAGTTTTGATCTTGTCAAGCGATAGATAATTCGTTTATTTATGTATAGAAATGAAATTATGATGTTGAAAACAATAACTTTTCTGGTCTTCTTAATAAATTATATACAATTAAAAAAGCTGGGCTACGGTTATTAAAATAAATTAGAAAATTAGATCACGCTGAAGGAAATGAAACTAGCTTACAAAAACCTACATTAATAAGTATATCAACGATTTTTTTCATCCCATGCTGCATAAGATAGTAAATTTTAATGTAAACTTTTACAATATAGAGAGAGTGCTGTTCGATCTGAGATTTAATTTAAGAAATTAATGTTATTAAAATTAAAGTACAGCTTATTTAATTGATTTTTACTGTAAAAACCGTTAATAGCATACAGAAAAATTTTGCGGCAAAACAACTAATCTTACATCAGACCAAAAGAGAAAAAGCATCGGAGAAAGCGTGGATAAAAGTAGCATATTGCCCGTAGTATATTAAAAAAGTAAAGATTTTTTTTTAATACAACTTTAACGTTACCGTGGGAATTGGCATCTATTCTCGGAAATCATAAAGATAAAATTAAATCCTTCGAAAGAACGGGCATTTATAAATTGATGTGTAAAGAAAATAATTGCAGTTGAGAATAAGTATGATTAAATAAAAAAATCTGACGTGTACATATGACTTACTTGTACGCCTACTAAATTACACAGGTATACACATTTTTTGTTGCACTTAATTTAAACTTATTTCATTTGAAAGTGAGAAAGTAATGAACTAAAAGATAAGGAGCTTTTACAATTTATTAAAGATCGGGCATGTATGCCTCAGTGTATATGTTGATCTTGCGAGGGTCTATTTTTTCAGTCACTGTAGTTAATTTTAATGTAAATAAAATTAAACAGAAATTAAATTCGAAAATCCAAAAATAATACGATTCTTAATTATAATTTTCAATTAATATTAAATAATCAGATGTTTCACCAAATCTGTTACATATACGAATATGTAATAATGCCTATTAAATTACATTTACACATTTCTAAAAGTCCATAAAATGTTATTTCACTAATAACTTCTGCATTTTTTCATTTTTTTTTCTTTATTGTTATTGAATTATTATCTATTGTAAAAATATTTTTACAATCACGGATTAATAATTATTAACAAATCAATATATTTAAATAAAAAGGAAAATTAATTATAATCCGGCCTGCGTGGCGCGAGTGGTAGCATCTCGGCCTTTGATCCAGAGGTCCCGGGTTCTAATCCCGGTCAGGCATAGCATTTCAACACACGCTACTAATCAATCATCTCATCTTCTGAAGCAATACCTAACTATGGTCATGGAGGTTAAACAAAAAAAGCAGAAATTAAAAAAAAGTTAAAAAAAGGAGATGAAGTCGGATTCGAACCGATGTGCCTTCCTTTGTAAAATCTAAATATTTCATTAATTATAATTCTGGAACCGATGTAAGTAAGTACCACTTATGATGATATATTGTTATATTAACCAGTCCTCAGGTTTATGTAGTTAACCTAAGTGCAACATAAGCTCATCAGTACTGGCGCAATAAACCAAATTATTTTCATCAATAAAGTACTGAGAAAATTCTTTTTGTCGGCTTCGGAAGCCCGAAATTTTTATATTCTTTTGTAGTAAATTCCAATCTTGCAGTTTTGATCCTAATAGTTCAATTTGATTTTTTGATAAATTTAAATCCCTAACCAAGTCATTTAATTCACCTTGTAATATAAGATGTGACTTATTGGAAGATAATTCAAAATCAAAATCATTATTGTCTTCTTCAGTACTGTCTGATTCTTCATCGCTGCTTTCGAAACATATATACAGAGGTGGCTCAGGAACTGGAATAATTTCGCTGTGAGGTACAGGCCTGATTGCAGATTGTAATGAAGGATATTTTACAATATGTGTAGATTTTTTTAGAAATTCCGGATACATTTGTTAAAAGTAACAGTCGGTTATATGATCCTTTGGTTCGCGCTAAACTATAAATACACCAAATGGCAAAGCCCTCCGTGTATCTTTCAGGCATCCTCTTAAATATACAGAACAATTTGTGCACTATATGAGGAACCCACGTCTTATCCTGATCACCAATTTTAGACTGAAAGTACAAATAATATTCTTTTTTAATTAATGTAATGTTCTTCTATTTGATTTTACGTAAACCAGCACACACATAACAAAAGGCATCCACATCATTTACACAATTTCGAGGCAATATGACACTCCACTGTTGTTGACAAACTTAAGACTGAACAAAATTAATTCGTTCCTAAATCTAGTCCTTAATACAAACAATATAGGTGTGTTTTTAACTACTGTTTTTTGACCTGCACAGACATAATTAATCTTATCCACGAAGGTTCACTCTTCATTATTAGATTTGATGTCATAATATGTGACAGTGATATGATTTAATTCTTTGTCTAATATTGTTTATTTGTAGCGTACAAATTATGTTAACAAAGTTAAACAAATAAAAAATGAGCAACAAAATACATTATAGGAGCTTAAAATATACTAACTATACGTTGAAAAATTAAAAAATCCTTTAATTAAAATTTAAAAATCTTTCAAAAATGGTGGGCGATAGAAAGATTCTGAGTTCATATTCGTTTTCAGCATCAAAAACAGATTAAAATAATGTATTGCATGTTAGGAAACAAAAATTATGTTTATCAGTGTTTATACCTTCATTGAAATTAAAATAAAAATAAAATGGCAGCACTGATGGATATTTTTAATAAAATAAGTATAACAGCCTTTGAAATGTTGCATTTTTCAGTGTGGCAGTCAACCTGTTAAATTAATTTTATAAAATTCTTACAAATTTCGTTGCAAATTTTTATTTGCTTATTGATGATTTATTTTCGTAACGTGTACGTTCTAATCTGTTCAACTAGTGAACAATAAGCTACTCCCTCACGGCCCATTGAAATGAGGATGATATGTATGACATATAAATGAGGTGTAGTCTTGTACAGATAGGCCGACCATCCGTGAGACGTTTAGATTGTATTTATGAAGTAGTCCATTTCCTTACGAGGAATCCTGTTTATTGATCGGTTTTTGGATTTATGTTTAAGGAACAATTTAATCGAAGAATCGTGAAATTTGGTTTCAGTTTATTTATTAGAGGGATTGATTCTAATACATTTTTGATAAGATCAGATGAGAGAGGCATCTTAGAAATGTGCTATATCTCGAATTCGTACAAATTAATGAAAATTTTAATAGTTTGATTTTAGTTTATCAGGGTAGTTAATTTTAAATATATTCTGATCGGTGAATTTTATTTTATTTCTGAATTATTATTTTTAACACAGGATTAAAATTTCCCCTATTGTTTTACGATGTAATAATCTATAATATATATATCATAAACAGTTATAATGTCATTTATTTTATTTTATAAATTAACAATCTATTTAGTTAAATAAATAAGTTTGATTTGCAGTTATTGTTACATATTACATTTAATGATAAAATATACTAGCTTAAAAAGGAAGTACCCTATGTAAACGTTGCTTTACATGTAAATACTCGTTTGTTTTAATTGTCATATTTCATTTTCTCATGGTCTTTTAAGATACTATATTTTCAAGGACTCTTTTTTATTATTAATTGCATACTGAATAGCACAACTTGTAAATGATGTTTTTTTAATATTATTGTTATTTAACATAGCATTAACTTTAATATTTTTTCTTTAGAAAATGTTTTGTATACATCGTAATTATTTTAACGTGAGTTGTATAATGAAATTATAAAAATGAATATATTTATTAGTTAATTTTAACGTTTTAAAATCATGAATATGAATAATAGTAAAGGTAAAAGCTCCAAACACGTAATCTACGATTGTACAAGTCAGGAATATTAATATTATTGTGCGCTATAAAAATACCCAGGTGTTTCATTTCACATAAAATTTACTTCATCTTGTCTGTTGAGATTAATCTTTCTCCGGATATATTTGCTTTAAAAGGTCGTTTTTTTTTTGTTAATAAATCTTTTTGGCCTATTTCTATCTGCTTATTTACTTTTAAGTTAATAACTTGTCTAATCATTATAGAAAGTTTTCATTGTCTGTAGATTTTTACGTTTATCTTACATTTTTTTAAATTAAATTTTTATGTATAGATTATAGTTATTAACTCGTACCAATTTTATTTTTATTACATTTATCGTACATGTAAGTAAGAGGTATCTTATTATAATAAATATTTTTTTTTATTTATTAGCTTTACACATTTTTTTATAGTCATCAGTCATATGATTTGTTTTCCATTCCTTTTTGTTGTGTGCAATTTCATAATCTCGGCATATTTAATAATGTAAAGCATTCTCGGCTATTTATTTTATTTATTCCTTTCGTTGTCTTCCTTTTACAGTTTTTATTTACGATACATTCTTCTATTATCCTTTCTTTTTCCTGTTTAGCCTCCGGTAATTACCGTTCAGATAATACTTCAGAGGATGGTATGAGTGTAGTCTTGTACAGTCTCAGGTCGACCGTTCCTGAGATTTGTGGTTAATTGAAACCCAACCACCAAAGAACACCTGTATCCACGATCTAGTATTCAAATCCGTGTAAAAACAACTGACTACTAGGACTTGAACGCTGGAAAATTCGAGTTCCAAATCAGTTGATTTGGAAAGACGCGTTCATTATTAGACCAATCCGGTGGGTTATTCCTCTATTATCCAATTAGCAAAATCTATACACGTGTTAAAATACAGAATGATTTAGGAGGAAAGAAAATAATTTGGAAAATAATAGCATAGCTTGAAATAAGGAAAATAATTCATACAAACGTATGTCCGAAAACGCTTTGTTATCTAGTTACGGCTAGCGAAAAATTCCATTCGAATTCAGTTCTCTCGGAGAAATGAAGTCATACTGAAATCTTTAAGGCGTTATATAAAGGTTAAAGTTGATAGTTTCTTATGTTTTTTGACCTGAAAAGTCGAATAAAATAGGTCCCAGTATTCTATCTCCCGTAGTTATCATGATATCCAATATAAAACAGAAAAATTTTAACGAAAAATACTTTTTTTTTTTAGGTTTATAATAACTATGTTTAATTACTAATAAATGCGTAAATTTTATTAAAAAAACTTTTAGAGAATTTAACTTTGACAAAATTGATATCATAAAATATAAGAAAAACAAGAAAGTAGTCAACTTTTAATATTAAAAACGAAGCTAACAGAAAAATGTTATGAATTTGTAAAAATTAAAATTAAAAAAAGTTTTAGTATAATAGATTAGATCTTTGCGAAATTAAAATACTTTTAATTTATACTAAAAAAAAAAAAAAAATTCTTGCTGAGGTTTATACTATTAATTTACCATAAATGTTGGAAAATTCCACCATTGATGTCGATGCACTTTTTAACTCGTTTTCTTGCATTTTCTGTCGCCAACTTAATGATATCCTCGCGTTCCTTGATGAGGGCAGCAGCAGTGAGACTCGTATACGAGCCCCCATAAAAAGTAATCGGTAATGGAGTAAAGTTCAGTGACCTAGATGACCAATTTACCGGCCCTCTACGACCAATCTATTTATCAATAAATTTTTCATCTAAGAATTGTCATTTGTGAAATGTTTTGATTTTCCATCAATTTGGTTTTTCAGTTCATTTTGCCAGTGAAAAATTTTCAAGCACTGTAAGAAATTCATCGTTTAAAAATTCCAGTTAATTACTCCTCGTGACATGTTCTAATGTAAAAGGGCTTATTAGTTAGTTAATGATCATGCCACAAAAAACTTTCACCGAAATCGTTGCTGGAAATTTGATTCATCTACAATTCGTGAGTGGTCTTTCATTTTGCTTTATAAAATAGTGTTTTTAGGCCTAATCTTATATGAGGGGATTATATTAATCTTTTATCTACATATTTATTTGCATTTACGTGCTGTAGTTGTTATGAAAATCGTAATAAAAATTATAAAAATTTTATTAATTTGAATTACGTTGTTGTTTTTTTGGAATTTATAAAAACTTCGTAACTTAAATAAACAGTGAATGTTTATAAGAATAGTTTTTAACTATATTTCTGCTCGTTGTAGAGAATTTTATTGTGATACATAGCATTTAATGTGTCTGTGTTCTCTTTGTTAGTTTTGCTGGGGAATTCTGCGCCGTAAGTTCTTACTTAATTATTTTTTTATTTATGGCTGATAATTCCTTTATTGACTTTAATTTATAGTCATTTTTAGAAGATATCAGAAAATAATTATGGATACAGCGGAAATACACGTCAAATAAGGTAACAATTAAGCCTGAGAATACCATTGTAATTCCATATTCTGATTACGTCTCTTTAAGGACAGCGAATTTCTTCTTTTCAACAAGAATTAATTCTCGTTTTTTAAATTAAATAAATTATAGATTTGGTATAATGAATTTTTTTCGTCTTTATTCATCCCCCCTTCGGAATCGGACCCGCAATTAAGCATTAACGTGACTCCGGGGGATTGCCATTGCCTAAAACTACCTCGGCGGTTACCATGGGTCCGGCTAACGCCGTTCCCAAGACACTAACTAGGAGCCAAGACTCTGAATAACAATGAACTGACTCTGGAACTCCTCTCTGTCTTAGAATGCCATGCCTCTAGCGAGAGGACCCCATAAAGGTCTCCTCAGCGGGACTCCTGTCTTTGAATGCCACGCCAGTGCGAGGGAACCCCCAAGGAGGTCCCCTCGCCGGGACTCCGGTCTTGATGCCACGTCTCTAATGAGTAACCCTAAAAGGGATTCCCCACCGGGACTACGGTCTCACATTCCCCCCAGTGCCAATGCAACGGAGTCCCCGCCCATTCAGAATTTACTTCTTAGCTAATTTGATGATAATAGTCTTTTAGTTTATTTACTTCTTGGATTATATTGAATCTCTTTTCCGTTTCTATATCCGGAAAAAATAATGAGTGTTGAATTCTTATATTTAATATACAGTATAGATTGATACCTAGGTGTTGTGATTATACATTGTATTTTGATATATAGTTTACCTCTGTAATTTTTGAGAAGCGTTCTATTCATATTTTCGTATTATCTTTAAGTTCCAAAAAAAACTAAATGTGAAGGGTTTCAATCGCTTTAATTCAGTTTCTACGCATTATCTCTATTTATGTATCTACTTTATTGTTTTAAGGTATTATCTGTGAACGACGTAGTCTGTTTTAACGAGAGTTGACAGATTGTCTTACATTTATTAATGTAAAAATTTACCCGTAATCCTAAGCAACGTTTGCTATTTCTTCACTTATATTTGCTATTAAGTTGCCTCCTGTTGACTATAAGTATATTATTAATTTACTTCCTCAGGATGCGATCCACAATAAAAAAATCTGATTTTGGGCACCACATGACTTGTTTGTACGCCTATTAAATCACATATACACATTTTTCAAAAATGAAAAGTACATAAAATTTTATTTCATCAATAACTTCTGAATTTTTTTCATATTTTTTTATTGTTATTGAATTATTATTTACCGTATTTTTTTCCTTTTTTACAATCAGAGATTAATAATTATTAATAAATAAATATATTTAAATTAAAAAAAAAATTAAAAAAAGGAGATGAAGTCTGATTCGAACCGATGTTCCTTCCCTCTTGTAAGAGCCAAATGTTCATTAATTAAAATTTCTTTTGGCTATAACTTTGGAACCAATGAAAATAAGTTCCACTTATGATATATCGTTGAAAAGCTCTCAAAGATGGCTTATTACTGCAGTTAAGAAAAAGTCCAAAATCCAAATCTTTTTTGGATTATGGGCTTTTTTTTTGTATACTTTTGGTTCTCTGTCGATTGCAATCAAAAGGGGAGGTGCACAACTAGATGTTACAACAGTCCTAAATCCAAAATTTCAACATCCTACGGTTAATCGTTTTTGAGTTATACGTGATACGTACGTACGTACATACATACATACTGTCGCAGAATGGCTTCGACGACACGTGGCTCTTAATAGCCTTGTAATAGCCCTGAGAAGGGCTGTTATTGTTGCCACCGATTGGCTTCGACGGCTCGTTGTAATTTATAACCTTGTAGTAGCCCTAAAGAGGGCCGTTATTGTCGTTAGCTCTGAGAAGAGCTGTTGGGTCCGGAAGTTGGTCTCCGGCGAAGTCGACTTGGCTGTAGTCGGGGAGTTGCGGCTCGTCCATTAAAATCATACCGGGCTTCCTCTCAGCGGCAGTTGGGTCCCCACTACAGCGTGGCAATGGTGGCCCCCATGCGATGAAAATAAAAGCAAATTGAGTTGCGTAAAACCTTCCCAGAACCTTTGTTTAGAAGTTTTACACTACGATTCTTTCTACCATCTTAAGTGGTATTTTTTTTTCTGATCTCGCTGCATGTGAATTTTAGTAAAAGATTTTAGCAGTCCAAGACTTAAAAGGAAATATATATTTTTTCATTTTCACTTGAATATTTTTGGCAGCAATGAGAGGTTTTGTTTTCGGATTCTATGTAAAATCTGTTAACTGAAGGAACATCAAGAGGGTAGTATTTTTTATAATATATGCATCATCTGTCATATGAATTTTGACTGGGTGGTCTACATATTATAGACACTTCCTTTTGTTACTTGTGTAGGAAAAGATCTGGTTATGAAATAATTATCCAAATGCAGTTCTTCGAAGGTCATGATCATAGCCTTGAATTTGCCGTTAACTTTCACAAACTATCCTTCCTTTAACAGGATGCAATATAATAAAACGTATAAATAAATAAGGTACTTTTTCATTTTGAGATATGGTGAAAAAATTCTGGTACCTTTCTTCAGCGAAAATTTTACAGTTTATATTTGAATAGTTTTAAATTTGCGTATTTTCCAAATGTTCAATTTTTGTATCTTCCAATTGTATTTCAAATGTATTATTATTAATCACAATTTATTTAAATTTCATTCCAATTTTGTTAATGGGGCAATATCATTATTTATTTTTTCAGTGTACTACCTAAATTAGGAGAAAAGTTTTAGGCGTAAATTTATCTGTATCCTCGTGCTGAATAAACATTAAGGCATTAAACTAAGAGCGTGCCATTTCTTATTGCATAATTTTTCTTTAATAATATTTTTAGTCCCTGGTTTTTATTCTACGTGAGATTGTTTGGTTGGTGTAAATGGATTTTACGAAATAGGATTAATTTTATTAATGTGTTTCATTTATCGAATTCGGGTAATCTGTTTTCAACTTATCGAAAATTAAATAAGACATTTCTATTGTTCACAAATTTCGTAGGTAGATGAATTCGTACGCTTTTATAGCGATCGCCATCTACACACCACATGTAATTGAAGTATTGGTCTGAACGGGTTTTATTTTCATGTAATCTTCAATTTCCTAGAAAACTGAAACAAACCCCTTTCATCTCAATTATCAATATATTAGTCCATTATCTCGATTAACGTCTTTCTTTCCTGTTTGGAAGGGATTACGCGTGAATAGTAAAACAAAATTCTTAATCAATCTTTCGGAATGTTCTTAATTTAACTAGATATATCACTTAGCATAACTAAAATAAATATATATAAATCACTTGAAATATTGGATGTATACAACGCTCAATGAAAATAATGTTTTAACATTTATTCACTTATGATGCATTTTTCAAACCAAGAAATTAAAAGACGTTCTTTTTTTAGGCAAAATTTTTTTTTTTTTTAATTTACATGCTCAGGATGAATTTTAACAAAAAGTTTCAACAGTAAAAAATAAAATTTAAAATAATTATCCCAAGGGTAATTGTATAATATTTTATTTTATTTTTTATCTTATTTTAGTTTATCATTAATTTTTTAGGTATATTTTTAATTCTAAACGGGGAGAGATATTCCACCTCCTAGTATTGTTTTTGAGTTTCTGGAAGAGAATAAATTTTTAATTTATAATTAAAGACCCTTTCTTTCTTTTTCCTGTTTAGCCTCCGGTAACTACCGTTTACTTCAGAGGATGATATGTATGAGTGTGAATGAAGTTCACACTTGTGAACTTGTACATTAGTCTTGTACATTCTCAGTTCGACCATACCTGAGATGTGTGGTTAATTGAAACCCAACCACCAAAGAACACCGGTATCCACGATCCTAGTATTCAAGTCCGTGTAAAAATAGCTGGCTTTACTAGGACTTGAACGCTGGAACTCTCGACTTCCAAATTAGCTGATTTGGGAAGAAGCGTTCACCACTAGACCAACCCGGTGGGTCTATAATTAAAGACCCACTTACCAACAATTTTTTTTTATGCATTCAAGCGCTTTCGGAATAGAATTTAAGATCATCAGGAACTTAAAAACGTATATTATATTCTTAATAAAACTAAAACTTCGATGTTACATAATGGTGGAGACATTCATAATGATAGGGTGTTAAGTCGACACAATTTTAAATACATAACGACCTCTGTTATATTTCATATACTTTAGTTAAATTTTACATATGACAACGAAGTTTTAATTTTTTAAAGAATATAATATACATTTTTAAGTTCCTGATGATGGAATTCTATTCCGAAAGCGCTTGAACGCATAAAAAAATTGTTGGAAGGTGGGTTTTTAATTATTAATTATATAGCATACCAACGGGCATCTTCGATAAAATTAGAATGAATTTTACAAATTTTTTTTTGTAGTTCTCTGCATAAACTCAAAGTTTGCGGGGAGAAAGTTTGGAATAAAAATTTTTTACCGTATAAAAAATGCCATACCTTACCGAGTTTCTATCTCGGGATCTTACGGATGAAAGAGTAAGACGTTAACTCTCCGCTAGAGATTGATATTTCAAATGAGGAATATTTTCTCCCATCTTGCTGGAAACTTTTTGTGATTTAATATCTGGAGATATATATATATTTCAGTGAAAAGTTTCTGGAAAAAACTAATGCAAAGAAGATTTTAAATACGTTTTTATATGCATAATCTTTATTAAATTTGACGCTCTCCGTGGCAGAGTGGTAGCGTCTCGGCCTTTCATCCGCAGGCCCCAGGTTCGAATCCCGGTCAGACGGCATTTTTCATACGCTACAAAATTCCATTTCCATATTCCACGTACAAGTTTTAAGCTTATGTAGCGATATCATCAAGATGAAATATTTTAGGTGATGTTTTCTTACACGTAATAGATAAAGACTCGGTGGAACAGAAGCGGATAATTCAGTTTTTAATTCTAATAAAAATTAGTTTATTTTTATGATATTACACAAAAAAAATGTATTTATTATAATTATTATTATTACACAAATCTATAGTTTTCATTTATTACTATTAATAACTCTCTAGGAACTATGAGGGTATGTTGAAATTTGAGGGAACTTTCGTGTCTCGGTCGTGCTATTTGCCCAACTCTAGGTGCTACCGTAACGAGTGGATGCCTGAATAGAGGATAGAAACAGAAATAATTTCTGAAAAGAGTACGTTAACAGTAGTGTTTTTAGGACGTCAATTAATTAATAATTTATACAGCCTAAAAAATAACAAGTTTTGCTACGGTTAGAAAATTGTATAACTGATAACATATATTCTCTTATAATTTCTAAGGATTTATTTTCTTAATTTTTCTTCAGTTTAATAAAATATGATGGCGTCATCTTGGATAAAATATTCGGGAGAGTAAATAGTTCTCAAATCAAATTTCTAGCGGACCCTAAGCAAATAGAAGACATTAGAAAAGCATACGAATTATAACATTCTTCGAGTTGGAGCGTGGCTTATCAGAACTTTTTTTAAAAATGAGCACAGCAGAAACGAATGGATAAGTGCATCAAACTAGTAAACTGAAAGATGACAAAAAAGAAAATTAATAAATTTACCGATTTCCGTGGTGGAGTAGTGGCATCTTGGTTTTTTATCCGGGGGTCCCGGGTTCGAATCTCGGTCAAGCGTGGCATTTTTCATACGCTATAAAATTCCACTTTCATATTTTTACATTTAAGCAAAAAAACAAAAACATGTATTGTAAGGTGAAATTTTGCTTCATATATTTTCGTTTTTACACACTTTTAAGCTAGCTGTTACTTTGTGAGTAAAGATGGGTTTTAACTGTTCTTCCGTTCTAGTAATGAATTCAAAGGAACAGTTTATTTCCTTTTTTAACAGGTGGCTTCCGCCATAAAAATTTCTATGTGAACTCTACCGTGGATGTTGTTATTCATTTTATTTATTCCCCGGAGCCTGATAATGGTTCTGTTCACATTATCGTGGTATAGCGACCAGACATGCTACATGGAGGGTTTTCTTCTCCACAGGGCGTGGGGGGGATTGAGATGTTCACATTATCGATTTTATTATATATTATTTTCTAGTACGTCTGTAAACCTAATTTTTCTACATAAATGATTACTGTACATTCATACATATTTAAATAAATAACTTTAAGAATATTCTTAATAACTTTATTTTGTCCCTATAAATAAAATCTGATGTGGATACCACATGACTTTCTTGTACCCCTATTAAATTACATATACAGATTTTTTTAAATGAAAAGTAATTACATTTTTATTTCATTAATAACTTATGATTTTTTTCATATTTTTTTATTTATTTTATTATTGCTGAATTTATCGTAAAAATATTTTTAAGATCAGAGGTTAATTATTAATAAATCCATATATTTAATTAAAAAAGAACTTAGAAAAAAGAAAAAAAGGAGATTGATTCGAACCGATGTGCCTTTCCCTGTAAGATCCCCAAATATTTCATTAATTAAAATCTTATTTGGCTATAATTAAGGAACCGATGAAAATAAGTACCAGTTATCCTTGAAAAGCTCTCAATGTGGGCTTTTTGGACACTTTTGATTCAGTCGATTGCAATCAAAAGGGAATGTGCACAACTAGATGTTACAATAGTTCTAAATCCAAAATTTCAACATCCTACGGCTAATCGTTTTTGAGTTATACGAGATACATACATACATATATACGTCTTGCTGAAACTTGTCAAAAGGAATTCAGGGATGGTCTAAATGGAAATTTCCGTTGAAATTTGAAAACCGAAATTCTTGGCGATCACAATACTTCCTTTACTTCGTACAAGGAAGTAAAAATAGGTTCTAGGTTTAGAGTTACACACATAAAACACATACACATAAGGGTGTGTCATAATTTACAGAATATATTTAATTATTTTGTTGATTTCTTACGTTATTCATATTTTTTTAAAATTTTAATTTTTTAAGCAGTTTTTATATTCCTATCAAGTTGCGATAAAAAAATATTTATCAGCCGAATTTTATTACAGAGAAAATTAAACTTCTTGATGTTACATTTGAACAAAATCTGGGTCGATCGTATTGACAATTTAACTAGAAGAAAGTTTTCTTATTGTTAAGCAATAAATAAATTACCACTTGAATGGCTATTCTTTTTTGCAAAAACAGTTCGTATACATTTGTTCTTACGATTTAATCTTCTTTTGAGATATTTTATGTTCTGTAAGGCTATTTATATTGTAGAAAATAGGCTGTTTGAACGATTATAAAATGTAATGAAAAGTTTTAAAGATCTCATTATTTTAATTTTTCCTCAATTATTTATTTTTATCTGTTGTAAATTCACTTTAATAATATTGATTTTTCATGATTTTATCATAGCATTATACTTTGCGAGATTGTAGTAGAATAAAAATTCCGCAAT
Source organism: Lycorma delicatula (assembly GCF_047948215.1). NCBI lineage: Eukaryota > Metazoa > Arthropoda > Insecta > Hemiptera > Fulgoridae > Lycorma > Lycorma delicatula. The sequence continues at coordinate 211,968,070 of NC_134457.1, forward strand.
ATCGATGTAACACATTTAAAAAAAGTATCTGTACTTATAATGTATCAGAAATCAATGGAAATGTGTTTAATTAAACATTAAAATAATTCCTCATCGCTAAATCGCTAAAAGAATATATTTCTTGTCTCAGTACTTGAATTATTTGTTAAATTTTATAATTTTGTGTACCCATCTTGAGATCTGCCTGTCACATTTTACGTATTAGAAATGATTTTCGAAGTACTGTACTATTTTCGTAGTTCTGTCAGTTATTTTGTTAGTTGTTCTCTTTGTGTATTATTTTTTTTTATAAATTAAATGTTTTGTTTTTCTTTTGTTTAATTGTTCTATTATTTACTATAAAGTGTTTATAATTAATGATGTTTGCATTGAAAAGATTGCTGTGAATGCAAATAAAGAATATTATTTTTATTATTAATTAAAGTCCTCCAAAGAGATTGAACTTAAACATGACTTTTATAAAGGATAATGAAAACAATAAATATTGTAATGAAAATATAATATTAATAAACAATTAAATAAAATTTATTACATTATATGGCAAAAATTATACAGAAAAAAATTTAATAAAACATAATTTCATGTTTTAATTTTTTTTGTTAAAATACCAGTTGAGGGTTTTACGAGTATTAGAATAGATAAATTATAACACGTGGTTAGTTAATAATTCTCATAACAAACATGGCTTCCACTGCTTAATGGTTTTTGAATTAACCGTATTTCAAATGGAATTTATTTAATAAAAGCCTAAGGAAGTTAAATCGGCAACATGGAATTTTCTCATCTAGGTAGTATCAAATCAGTAAAACTGGTATTATAATGGAGTAAAGAAATTTTACTTCTGTACAGAGAGGAATTTTAATTACATAGCTTCAAAGTTGTATAATACTTTGTTCTGCAAGTCTTTTGCTAGCAGATATAAATGAAAGTAATTTTAAGATACAGTTGAAAACGTTTCTTATTGAAAATAGAGATACAACTGCTTGTTTATTCTTACTTTTTCCCATATCTTCCTGTTCTTTTATCGATTTTGATTGGGATGTTTTCACCGTAAATCTCAATTTTTGTAAAAATTCGTAAATTTTGTAAAAATAACATATATTACTAAACATATTTTAGGTATTTAAGATATTACCAAAAATTATAAAAATTTATTTGTTAAAAGTGGTTACTTTACTTCCTTTCCTTAACACAAAGTTTGTATATATTAAAAAGATAGTTCCCTGATTGGTTTTACTTTTTTTCTTTTTTTTTTTAATTACACGACTATCCAAAACGGAGTGTAAAATATCAAAAGGGTTTGTTTCACCGTAGCAATTCAACGTTTGAATCGATTTAGATGTATGACCTCGCGTTAGAATCCTTACGTTACTGAGAGCCTATATCACTGTGTGAGCTGGATTTGAACTGAATGATTCGAATCAGTCGAATGAATAACATTAATTAAAAAAATAATAAAATTAAATTTACGTTAAATAAAATACAATAATGTTAAATAAATGTAAAAAAATTCCGTTTTATAATAATGGGCTTCCGTGGGGGGCTGTGTGTGAGGCTACGATGGTGAGTGATGCGGACTTCTCGTGCGAGGCTAAACCGATCATCACCAACAACTGCTAATAAACGGGGTGCTCCTGGGGCGCTGTTTTGGGATGTACGGGGTGCTCGTATAATATCTACGCAAAAAATCGTCCGATTTTTTAAATTCAAACGGGGTATTTGTTAATAGGATGAAGGTTAAATTTTGTACGCATCAGGTACGCTCTCGATCTAACAGATCACGGTTATTCGAAAATGTTATATTTTCACAACCAGTCTTCCTGTTTCAAAATTCAAACAGGGCATTTGCTAGTATAATACAAAATCAGGATGGAACCATATTAAAGAGCAATGTTTTTTTTTTTTTTGACAATCGTGTTGTATAATTTTTAGTATTTATCTCTTGTGTAATTTAATTTTAAAATATGATTATAATTATAAAAACTGTATTTCTAATTTTTTGTCTTGAAATTAGTGTAATATTAATTTTTTGCTTAAATGTTAAAAATAATTTTTTTTTATTAAACGGTCTGTTTTGTATAGGCATACATACAACGTTGTACTTTATGTATTGTGTTTTTAAATTAAAAAAAAATTAAGTTTCCGATAAATAATAATTTTCATTTGCGTAATAAAAATTAAAAAGAAAAGTAAAATTTATCTTATTATTTATGGATCCTTCTTGCCACTTCATTTAATTACGTAATTACGCATTTCTCTGTTATAACACCATCTACATAATAAGATTAAATAATTATAAAACTCATTAGAATAAACTACGAGAGGTTATTTGTAATGTAAAGACCGTTTCAATTAAAAAAATTTATTCTGAAAACTTTATAAATATTTTCTATTTCTCTTAAACTACATACCTTATACTACTTCTCTACATAATCGCCACATGGATTAAGACATTTATCGTAGCGATACACCAGTTTCAATGTACCCTCGTCGTATTTTTCTGCCGCCGGTCCATTTAGCAACTGATTAACAGCATTTTTTAAGTTCATCGTCACCCGTGAATTGCTTACCGCTCAAAAATTCATTCAATTTCCCAAACAAATGGCAATCAGAAGGAGCTAAGTCCGGACTATATGGTGAGTGACCGTAAATTTCCCATCCAAATGTTCTCAGTAAATCTCGTGTCGGACCCGCAACATGTGGACGTGCATTATCGTGCAGCATGACGACGCTGTCAGTCAGCCGCCCACGTCGCCACGCAATTGGATCTTTACGACCCGTCCACCGACCTGGGAATTGAGTATTAAAAAAATCTCAGACTTCTAGACGGTAGTCAGTGGTTCCCTGTCTTTGTGATAGTAATGGCGTCCATCATGGTCATTATCGTTTAACTAAGGAATTAGAACATTTTGAAGCACATCCAGATAAACGATACTATTTACGGTGGCTCCTGGAAGAAGAACGGACCGTACAGTCTTTGTTTGCTTAGGGCACAAAAACATTGACCGTAGGGCTGTCAAGAATGTGCTGCAAAGTTTCATAAGGGGTTTCGCTACCCTATATTCACCAGGTACGGGTGTTCTTCTTGCTGCTGATGTGAAACGTTGACTGCACTAAAAATCACATTGTCTAAAACGGTATTGTTTCTACAATTCTATCTATAATTTCCACACAAAACTGGCGCTGAGAGCAGTTGTCGTTATCTGTAATCTGTTGAACCGTGGTTAATTTGTATGGCTCATGGCTCCTAGTGCAATAGTTTACGTAAATGCACCAAACGGTCGTTTGTGGAATTCCAGTTTCACGTGAACCACGTCGAGTTGATTTCTTCGGATTACGTGCATAGCTTTCTCTGAATTGTTTTACAGCAGCTTCAGAGACGTGTGGGCGTCCTGGTGATTTTGTTTGTTTATCAGAACAACCTGTCTCAACGAAGTTTTGGTGCCAAGAGTAAATTGTACGCCTACTAGGAGACTCCATATTGTACTCTCTTCGAAAATTGCATTGAAACTACTGTGTATGACTGGAAATCGTGAAATCAAAACACATAGCGAGCATGTTTCGCACCAGATAATGTATCCATTTTTAACAACACTGGTGACAGTGTTGGTGGCCGAATTCCGTTCTAATGAACTACGCGTGTCAAAAACTTTGTGTTTTTCTATGAAATGAGACCTTAAACGAATCTCTAAGTTATCTAAAGAAATTTTTATATACTTTTAAAGTTATGAAGTCATCTTTTAATCACCCGGTGTAATGAAATACAATATTTAGAAAAACTTCTTCAAGTTAACTTTTTTCATTTTTGTTACACAAATTGGAAAATCATAAAATACATTAGATTCACTCATTTTTAGAAACCATGAGGGCAGATTTTGGTTCTAACCTTTGAACAAATATTAAGAAAGTATTAATAATAAGAAAGCCTAGTATTAGCGTAGCCTAGGTTAAGAAAGCCTAATACTAAAAAATCTGCCTAAGCTTTCTTTAGGTAAAGAAAGCTTATTGTTAATACTAAGAAAGGAGTAGTCGTAGGTTCTCGACCTTTCATGTGGAGGTCCGGGTTCGTATCCCGGTAGGCATGGTATTTCTCATACGCTATAAATTTCCATCTTCATATTCCCACGTATAAGCTTCTTTGTAAGCTTTTGTGGTGAATTAATTCATCAGCCAAAAAAAGAAAGTTCAGCCACAGCGTTGTCATGTGTTTTTTAAATTTGGTAGTGGTGTAATTCGATTTAAACAGTTACTTTATTTTATTTTTAAATTTAAATGGAACATCTCTTGTTAATGCTTTTATTATTTTTCGTTATTTATATAATGACAACTTTTCACGTTTCTAGGTTTAACTTAATTTCTTAATGTCATATCCAATTTTTCTAAATGGTGTGTAATTTGAATTTTATAATTTTATTCTAATTTAGTACACATTATGTTCTTATTAAAATGCAAAAAAAAGATAAAAAAATAACGTTTACTGCAATAATGTTTATTTTTTTATAACCTACTTTTTTTGTGTAAATAGCTTTGTTAAATTGTTAGTATTTGAATATGCTGTTTAATTCATTAACGATAGTTTACTTGTTCGTAGAATTATTGGATTTACATTATTTATTCTTTTACATTGAAGTTGCCATGTATCGGTTTAGCTAACTGAATTCAATTCATTTTACTAAATTGTTTTGTAAACTGTTTATAAAACCTGTCACTATAACAACTACAAAGTTTATTGTAAATAAGACATATTTCCTGTACTCCACCCACCAGTTATATTTGTTCTGCATTTTATATATTCTTTGTATAATATAAAATTTCTATATTAAAACGAGTGCATCTCGTGTTTACGCCATTATGCACTTTTAGGCTTTTGATTATTATTTTCCTTTAAGCTCCTTTGTAACAGCCAACTTTCCATCCATCCCACTTCATTCCACTTTTTCCTCTTTCGATAACTTATTCGTTACTTGTCTAGGCTTTTCACCCGGAGGTCCGGGTTTGTATCCCGGTAGGCATGGTATTTTTCATGCGCTATAAATTTCCATCATATCCCAGTATAAACTTTGTAAGCTTATGTGGTGAATTAATTCATCAGCCTAAAAAAGGAAGTTCAGCAACGGCGTTGTCGACATCAATGTTTTTAATTGTTATACTTACTATTTTTAGATTTTTAATTTATATTTTATTATTTATGTATTTTAATTGAATTAATTTATTAATTATCTTGTAATTACATTTTTTTTTTATAATGAATAATATTAAAAAAGTAGGTCTGTTTCAAAGTATTATAAAAATTTGATTAAAACCAAATGAAAAAAATAAAAATATAAAACTTGAACAAACGTTTTTCAATAAAATATATATATAAAATCAGCAATTACATTACGGAAATGTAAAATGTTTTCAATATTTTATTTTTCAGTTGTTATACTTGGCGCTCTCTTTTGTTTACAGAAGGTTAGTAACGCGTTTTAAAGTAATGATAAAACAATTTGAGGATAATCGTATTTATATCCCGATCTCATATCTGTTGACCTAAATAATTATTTTCATTTCATTATTAAAATTTCTCTTCAAAGACTAAATAAAAGTACCCTTTTTACCACTCTTATATTAACTCGCTCTTCGACTATGCGTGTGAGATTCATGTTACGGAACCTTTCAGTCGAATTTTGAAGCACTTCCGCTTATCCATTCCGCTCTGAAATTTTGCATAATGGTTTGCTCCTGATGACAACACATTTTAGCAACATTTCTAAGTCGCTAAGATGCGTTAATTAGTGAAAAAATGCCCCTTGAACTTATGGAACCTCATTTCGTTTACATGCATATTTTCTTAGTGAAAGAATTATTCATGTTCGGGATATTGTCGTTTCAATTGATTAAATTGAACGAAAGTATTTTTTCCACGGCCGAGGCAAAAATTTAAATTTCATATAAACGTTATATTCAATATTTATGTCTGATGATTCATGATGCTTATGAGCTGGTAAATAAAAATCATTACTCCTTTTTGATCATAAGTGGGAAGGAAGTGCACATTTTTCTCGCGTAGATTACAAACTATGATCAAAATCACCTTAAAATTGCAGAAAATAAAATCATCAAAAAGGTTCAATAAAGTAAAAAGAAGAATGAAAAAAGTAATTTTGCCGCTGACAGAACTTGAACACGCGACCACACACACGGTGAAAATAAAAACTGAACTTTTGTTAAATTATAGTTGGAGTTTTGAAATCCGGAATTTCTTTTGGTGTATTGATTGGAATTACTGACTGGTTCATTGTATGAATGCATGAAATATTTGATATGTGAGAGTAGAGACCTAAAATTTGTTATATTTAAAGTGTATGTGAGTATATACAGTAATATTATAAGATATATGAACTTTTAAACCTGCCTATACTCTTGTCTGCGGTTTTGGAAATTGGAGGAATGAAAACTTCGAAAGATCGCTCAAACCTGTGCACTAGCGCAGCTGTAAAGTATAAACTTATGAAGAATATAAAGTAGAAAATAAAAAATAAATAAAACAAACTTTATATTAAATGCAATAAAAAGTAGAAAGTAAAAAAATATATAAAAAATTTTTAAAACACTTAAATTAAACGCACTAAAATGTAAAAAATTATTTTAGGACGGTATCTCAGAATGGATTTGACAAGCTTTGATGGTGAAAGTCATAGCTTCAAATTAAAACTTTGATGTTTTTACCAATTTTCAATTTTTTCATATGCGTGATGAATGGCCTAAAGAGTGGGCAGCTCAAGTCAAAGTACAAATCTTTGCTCCCCACTCTTTAGGCCATTCATCACACATATGAAAAAAATTGAAAATTGGTAAAAACATAAAAGTTTCAATTTGAAGCTATGACTTTCACACAATCTTACATATCACCATCAAATCTTATTATCAAATTCATTCTGAGATACCGTCCTAAAATTACTTTTTTACCTTTAGTGAGTTTAATTTAAGAATGATGTTTTAAACATATTTACGTATTTTTTTAATTTACTTTTAAGACAGAAAGAATTTGCACTCGATTTTGAGGCTTATAAAAAATAAAACCGTTCACCAAATTTCAAAAGAAATCGCATCATCTTTTAATTATTTTATGATGCGTTTGTTAATATTAAACTTTTATTTTTTACTGATTTTACAAGATAAGTTATCAGAATGAGAATTTATAAAATTAATTGAAAAAGTACCGCTTTTTAATATTAAGTGATAAGTCAGTAGAACGGGTAATTTATGTAAGTATTGGTTCAGTGGTTATTTGGTAAAAGCAATCAAAGTCATGGTACGAAATAGAAAGCTCAAAAAATGATACCTTTTTCGTTTTAGCTGTAATAATATAGGTTAAAAAAGTTTAATTTCATCAAATTAAACATTAAAATATAAGAGCATCTTGTTTTTTAAATCTGTTAGACGATTTTATTTTCATAAAGTTTCAAACTCAGCTGCATAATATTCTACGCCGATACTAACGCTTCTTTACGTCAGCGGGTTCGTATTTTCTTACTGTTCTTAAACAAATTGGATATTTTTGAAGAACAGTTTTTCTTCATTTTCGTCTACTTTTCAAAATATTCGCAGGTATTTTTTATCCTACGATTGCAACTTGACTAACATTTTTTTCACTATATTATTCCTACTTTACAGTAAATTTAAAAAATTCAAAATTTTTTTTGAGTATATCGCAAATATACGTAGGCCGTTTCTCGCTTCGGCAGACAAGAATTAATCTCACAGTTTGTATTCAGTTCGAAAAATATAATAATGTAAAGTGGCCTACACATCTGTTACCTTGAAAAATATAATATATAGTTTTGAATTGAATACTAGCAGACAGATTTATTACAACAAAAGCTAACATATCATTTACTAATTGTAAAATGAGTATTTTCTATATGAATTAATATAAATTAATTTTAAATTAGACATTAATACAATAATCCTTTTTCTGTATTGAAAGTCCTAATTTTTTTAATAGGGGACAATTCAAATTATGATAAAAACGACTTGTATTATACACTTTTCTGTAGATGACTAGTGTGGATCGTGAGAAACATTAATTTAAAGGTAGATTTTTTTTGCTGGTAATAGCTGGAGGCGGCGTGGAAGCAAGTAAATTGTTAAGTATGAGATTTTTTTCTTTATGATTATAATTTTATATTGATTCATTTTACTTCTTTTATTTTATATTAGTAATTGTTGATGTTTTGGATATTTTTTCAAGATATCACTTCACTGCTGATTTCCTAAGTAAGCTTGATATGAAATGACTATTCGATTCCTGTCCCGTGTAAAAATAACGGACGACTTTTCATAAGGTTTCGAACTTTATAGCAGCCCAGCGACACGTGTTCGGTTACATTCAAATTTTTTGTTCGACCTTGGCGAGAAAAGAAGTCCGTCTGTCGAGATCCTAAAACCACAATAATGATACGAATTCTATTTGCTGATTTACTATTTTAAATGCGAAAGTTTGTAGCGGTTCTGTCAGTTTGCAACAGCATCACGCAAGGATCAACCGACCGATCGCTTTCAAATTTTGAGGATACATTCGTGTTATCCCAGAGAAGGTTTCTGATCTTTAAATCGAGGCCCTAGCTCCCTTGGGGGTGAAGTTGTGAATTTTTATTCTTGGACGATGACTTTTTTTGATTTCGTTTTTCAACGAAAAAAGTAACAGACAATGCGTTTTATAACCTCCGATTTTCATTTCCCAACTTTCTACTTTGATCACTTCCCCGGGATAGGTATTCTAGGGTAATGAAAAGTGATACCAAAAGGGATGTAATCGTCCTCAAAAGGAGCCTGTATGTTAAGAACGAGGGAGGAAAGGGAGCTTTTCAGGCTTTAATTGTTATTTATCAGTATTCTCACAACCATGAAAATAACGAACACAGCGTGGGTCCAAACGGCGGAACCCCCTGACCGGCTAGTAGATTATATGATATTCGTATTAAAAAGCAAACAATATGTCGCGTTTCTACGGGGATGTTTTACAAAATAAAAACTACTGATTACCTAGTAGTTAACATTTACCGATCGCTAACCGAGGTCTTATACTGTCATAGTCTTTTTAAAGTATTCTTAGCTGTAGTAAATGCTAAGAAATAACAATAATAATAATACTGTAAGAAGACCGGTATAACGGACCTGAGTAACGAATTCCTACCAATTAACAAGAAACCAGTCGAAAATATAATAATGGGAGGAATTCAGAAAGGGGCTAAAAGATACCCTTTTTGTAAAGGTATCGTTTAACAATCTTTTGTAATACTGCTTACTGACGTACACTTAAACAGATGTTCTTCCGTGAGAAAGGTTACCGGACCCAGGTTAGGGATGGATGGGAACGAAAGGGCTCGGTCGATCATTTTCACGCTTCGAGTTGGGTCCGGTCCAACAGGTAAAGAGGATAGGAGTATAAATACTCCGGGGAAGATGACTTCAGATCAGTTCTGCGAAATGACCCTAAGCTAGACGTTATGATGTCAATCTACGAAATGTGAGTTCTGCGAATCAGTCTAAGTGAGACGTTATGATGTCAGTTTGCGAGATGAGAGTACTACGATAGAGGAGTTATTATGCGAATTCGGCGCGATTAATTTGACGTCTCAAGTAATTCCAGTACACGAAAAACAAGAAATGGTTCGATGAGTAAATCTAAATGAGAGAGATGATTTACTAAATTTCTTTCATTGGGTAGTTTTATTTGTGAACAGCAAAGGTATTTGCAGTTAAAGAACTTTATACTTGTCTTATCTATTGTACTATTGTTTTTGATACTAGATTGGTGGTTAAAATTGATAAGACTAGCAGTCATGTTAATATCTTTTGTCAGTGGGACTGAATTCTGGTTTTCATTATTTATCTACCTGCGAATAAATCCTGACGATTACTTTAAATTCTGTTTTGTATGTAATCACTGTTGTTTATTATTATTGTGGTTATGATTATTATTTTTATTCTAATTATTATTGTTAGTTGTTTATAATTATTATTGCTATTGCCGTTATTATTATTATAATTCATTTGTTTTGTTTTACTTATTATGTTCTTTAAATAATAAATAGTAATTATATAAACATTTCCAGTTGTCAATCTCTCAATATCCTGATCGAATCGCGAAAATGAGAATACAGATAAAAATTTCATGAAAATATATTTTGTTTTCATTTTTATTTTTATTTTATATTGTTCCCTAAGTCAGGTTGTGTATAAAACCACCATTTGTTTTATTGACCACTATAATTTCTTTCTCTTCTGTTTTTGTCTGGCGCATTTTTTCTGCTTCAGTGATTCCAGTATTTTTCTATCTATTATTTTCATTTTATACTTTTTTATTTTGTTCTTAATTTTTATTATTTATCTAGTTTATTACTGTAGAATCGTATAATTTTATATTGGTTAACGTGATTTTATTTAATTTATTTTTCTTCCCACTCTATTTATTATCTGGAAATCCATTCTTTATTAATAAAAAAAATTATTGTTTGAAAACCCAGACTTGTTATAAATTAAATTTATAAGTACGATTTGAATATTGATTTCTTTCATTACGTTTGAATTTTCTTGAATAAAAGTTTAAAATTCTTTTTTTGTAATGAATGAGACGTGAATGCGTAAAAAAGGAGTATTTATGAGGTTTTATATTCCATTCAGTACAGCCCCGCTATAACGCGGCTCGATATAACGCGGATAACCTGTCTTCCAAAAAATATCTGAAAAAATAAAATAGGATGAAGAACTAACTTGTTTCAATGTAAGTACAAATACTGTATTGGCTTTTTCTTTTAAACCATAATTGCTTGATTTTTGCCTATTTTTTTAATTGATCCTTTTAGTGATTTAAAATTTATTTCTCCAAATAACGCGGTTATCCTATAACGCGGGCGTCACGTAATTCCCTCGATAACCGCGTTATAGCGGGGTTACACTGTATTTATTTATTTTTAGAGGTTACTTATAGAAGAATGAAACATTTTTCAAATCAGTTACAAAGTTCAGCCTACATAGATCGATTTTTATATTTTTTTAACATCGACAGCAAATTTGGTGTTAGATTGTCCTAACGAAATGATATTTAGCCAGGCTGTATTTTATTAATTTCAAGCGAAACTTTTCAATTAACTTAATCAATTAATCAATTAACTCGCGCTAAATATGAAAAGTAAGTTTAAAAGCAATTTAAAATTGATTTGAAAACTCTTCCCATTTGTTTTTATAAGAATAATGTACATTGTTACCTATGATAAAAAAAATATCTGTTCCGCGTACCTTAAAACCTTAACTCACGCTCTGTAATAGAACATTTTTACCGCTTCTCTGTGAGTTTTTATTAAAATACTTCGCATAATGCGCTTTGTGTAGGTCTAAACATATTTTAAATAGAAAATTGGAATAAAATGATAAAAGCGCTCTAAAAATTAAAGGAAAAAAAAATTGTCTTAGTTTTTTAATTGTCAACTTTTTCGGTTAACAACACAATTTAAGTTTAAGATTCCGGAGGAGAATGGCAAATAAAAATGTTATCTTCTCTGCGCTGCTGTATGGTATTGAGTCTTGGATTTTATAAAAAAATTTGTAGAAAAAAAGTGACGCCGACGCCTTTGAAGCACGGGTCTGAAGACGATTGCGTAGGATTAGTTGCAAAGTTATAATATGCAATACCGACGTATTCAAAGAGCAGCTTATAGCGCAGAAGTAATTAAGATTATTAAAAGGAAACGGATGGAGGGATTACTTTGTACATGTGATGAGATATCTAGAGAAGTCTTCAAAGGAATATTATGGGAAATCAAGATCCAAGTCGAAATAAAATTTTATAATTGAAGAATTTAAGGAGAAAGTTTTGAGATCAACTAGTTTTTTTTTTATTACGGTCATCTATAGATGACGTTTTTAGTTGCCCAGATTGTTGCTGACATTCAAAACGAATATGATACGTAAAGAAGAAAAATAAGTTTTTAGTATGGTTGTTTGTTTTTATTATGTTACCAATTTCACAACACGAAATTAAAAAAAAAAACTGGAAATTTATTATTTTTTCATAATTTTATCAAACATGGCCCGTTGGTATGATTATATAATTAATAATTAAAAAATCCACTTACCAATAATTCTTTTACATCTACGATCAAGCGCTTTCAGAATAAAATTCCATCATCAGGATATTAAATTTTATGTTGTATGTAACGTAATATTATATAACAGTTGTCAAATGTTTAAAGTTATGTCAACTTAACGTCCTGTCATTATGAACGTCTCCACCGTGTCTCCGGTGAGTTTTACTTTTATTAAGATTATAACATACATTTTCTAAGTTCCTGATGATGGAATTTTATTCTGAAAGCGCTTGATCGTAGATGTAAAAGAATTGTTGGTAAATAGGTTTTTTAATCATTAATTATTATTTTTTTCACTGCTGTGTGAATTTTTTTAAAATGTAGTCTTATATTCTTTAAAAAGGTTTAATTTTTGTCTTTGTCTTTTATTTTTACTTCTGTTTTGTTATGTTTAATTTCTTTTAACTCCCGAGTTATTCTCCTTTTTTATAACTCCAGTGGATGCATATATTTTTGTGATAAAAATTTATAAATTAGACATATAGCAGTTAAAATTTAAGTATCATACAAATTATTTTAATGCAAGGTATTAGTTCATTTTAAAGTGTATATATGCTCATCTCTCTCTCTCTCTCTCTCTCTCTCTGTGTGTGTGTGTGTGTGTTTGTGTGTGTGTGTGTGTGTATACTTATATATTAAAATTAACTTAAATGTAATCTATTTAAGTCTAATTCCCTCTTGATTGGACAAAATTAAATGTAACAACAAAATATTTTACTTAAAGATATTATCTTTATTATTCTGTTGGGTTAACCAAACAAACTAATAGTTTAAATTCACATTCATAAACACATCATACAAAATTCTCTTACATACTACTATTTCTTTTTTTCTGTTTAGCCTCCGGGAATTACCGTTCAGGTATTACTTCAGAGGATGATATGTATGAGTGTAAATGAAGTGTAGTCTAGTACAGTTTCAGTTCGACCGTTCCTGAGATGTGTGGTTAACTGAAACCCAACCACCATAGAACACCGGTATCCACGATATAGTATTCAAATCCGTATAAAAGTAACCGTTTTTACTAGAGCTTGAACGCTGGAACTCTTGACTTCCAAATCAGCTGATTTGGGAAAACCCGTTCACCACTAGACCAATCCATTGGGTTGGTCTAAGATAACCTGTGGAAGCTTAGAGAATTGTAAGTGAAACGTAGTGAATTTAATTTATAAGTTTGTTGGTTAACCCAAGAAATTAATAAAGATAATATTTTTAAGTAAAATGTGTTTTGTTATTATACATATATATATATATATATATATATATATATATATATATATATATATATATATATTTAAATGACAAACATTAAGAAATGAATATTAAAATACCAATCTGTTCTAATCTATAATAGAAAATTTTCTATCGCAGCATCGTGTTAAATCATTTATTTTTCTTGTTGTAAATGTTACATTATTGTAATTAATTTGTAACGTGTTTGTAAATCAGTATTTTAATTCGGTCGTGATTTTCCGGTTGAATCTTTTACTTATGTACCAAAAACATTCATGTTCCTACCATTTAAAATGTAAAAATAACAGTGAGGAGTTTATTGAAGCTTGACTGTTTATTTTTTGTCTGGTTGCTTTGCGTGACGGATAGTCGGGTGCAACGACAATGAACTCGACAGTTGCATTCATTAATGGTGGGCGAACGACTACGTACCACATGCCACATGTTTTTTTATTGCGTAGGCTATAATATTATACGTTTTATTTTTTTAAATGTCCGTATACTTATGTATTTAATTTTATTCGTTTGCCGTCTTTGTAATTGATTATTTGTGACGTGTATTTTCTGTAATAAATTATAGTTATTTTAGCGTTTTATCATTATTGTAAAATTTGCGCCGACCTTTCGCATTATTATACTAATTATATCGACAAATTTTCATCCCGATGTAATAAATCGTACTCTGCAACAAATTTCTTTTCATATTAACATCGCAGTATCTGATACATCAGTTAGGTATGAATGATGTCAATATTTTACGTTATTTAATTTACCTACTAATGAATTTAGGTCAGTTTGGTCACGTCAGTATCGCTGGTTAGAAAGATTTTAAATAATTTTCGGTTAATTTCGTAAACATTAGTTATACTCAGTGATGTCGTTCTGTTTGACCGTCAAGGATATGTGTATTATTTTGTTGAATAGGGATTTTAAATGTTAAAGTAATTATGATAGAAATAACGATTTCTAAAAGTTAAATTTTTAAAACTGCATTTTTTTTTTTAAATTTACGTGAACATGAAATGAGTTGATTATAATTATTGCTTTTAAATAATCAGTTGCATTTTGCTAGAATTGGAGTATATAATAACAATTATACTCCATACTCCAATTATAATAACAATTAATTCTAAATTGAGTACACTAAATTTCGCTATGGTTTTATAAAAAATTTAGAACGAGTATACTCTTCATAAAAATTAGCTGTCGACTTTGTTTCGGTGTTAATAGATATAATTTGTTTAGACAAATTTTTAGTACTTTAAAAAGTTTTACATTTCCATAAGCAACGTAGTTTTTTCGTGTTACATAGATAATACTTCGCGGTCTACAAGAAATGACCTTATTATGCTTCAAATTACATTTCAAATAAATTACGTAATTAATTATCTTGGATTAAATGATAAAAAATTATTTAATTCCCTTTATATAAACAATACTACTCTATATAGAGGAAGAACTGTGCTAAATGGTTATTTAAATTGAAAATAATAACAAATTTTCGAATATTACGGCTTGATGAGTTTTTAATTAGCTAATAATTAGATAGACCATAATTTTTTTTAATAATTCGTTTGACACACGCTTAAATACGTACTAAAATATTTAATAATTAATGTATAGTGTTTTAAAATTACATTTCGATTTAATTAATTTATTAGTTTTGTTCAGTTTCATAAAATATTTTTTTTTATGTATTAGTATAGGCTATATACGATGGACGATCAGAAAGTAAGTTACACCCCCCTCTATTAATCAAACACATATTTACAAGACAATTTTTTTTTTATTGAACAAAAAACTACATATTTTTATCTATTTTTCGACATAATCGCCAAATTTTTCTAAACACTTTTCATACCTTATGATAAGTTTTTCAATTCCACTCTCGAAAAAATTTCGTCCAATTTCTTTCAACCATTTAAGGACCGCTTCCTTCAGTTCATCATCATTAGCCAGACCCAGGTCTCGCTTGATAGGACCAAACAGGTGGTAGTCGCAGGGTGCTAGGTCAGGGCCGTAAGGCGAATGAAACCACACTTCAATTTGCAGTAACTCCTTTGTCACATGCGCTGAACGATGTCGTGAAGAGAAACGACCCCCCCATCGCTCAATCTTCGGGTCTTCGATCTGTAGTGACTTTACGCAATTTTTTTAAACTCTCACACTAAGATTCGGCATTGATTGTTGTTCCTAGGAACATAAATTCCTGTAAACAACTCCCTCAGAATCGAAAAAGACTATCAGAATAACCTTTCGAACATGTGGGGATGTTTTCACTTTTTTTGGCAGCGGCAAATTTTTGTGTCTCCGTTCATGTGATGATGATTTAGTCTCAGGAGTGTAATGAAGCACCCAGCTCTCATCTCCTGTGATTATTTGTTTCAAAAACTATGGACCAGTCCTGGAATAACGTTAAAGAAAAGAAAGAGCAGACGCTAAACATTGGTTGTCGGTCAACAGATGTGGCGCACATGTTTCGGTAACCAAGCTGATCGTGAATAATCGCTAACACACTACCATAATTGATGTTAAGTTCACTTGCAATCTCTCTAATTTTAATGCGGTTACTCAAGATTACTTCACGCGTTCTTCGTTATCTATTACTATGATGAACCTTTTTATTCACAATTATTGTGTATTTTTAGACCTTCATATTTATAGCATTTAAAGCATTTTTTTAATCAGTGGGTTGCGTTTTGATCGAAAACAAACTGCTAAACAACTAAAATGATTAGGACACACTAATAGCAAATTAATTCCGTTTATTTCGGTAAATCATTATTTCATTATTTTTATTTTATTTTTACCAGCAAAGTATTTTGCTTTGTCGTAAAGTCTTTCCATTTAAGTTGTAGGGATATCGTAGATTTTTCCACAACATTAACACTTAACGCGCTATAACACGTTAACACGTAACGCAATTCATGTCAAAAATCTTTTTCACCTCTGTATGCATCAGTAACTTCTGTTTACATGTCTGTTTTTTCACACTCTCTTTCATCCTCTTGTTTCTAATTTGTTTGATTTTTACGGGTCGTAGCTTCAATTAATTACGTTGTCGTTCACGATTTTGTTACGGTCGCACATTCATCTATTTACATCTTTTATATTTAACAGCGTGAGCCCTTCTCCGTCTATACCATTTGCAAAACTTAGAAGAAAGCATTACTTTTATGGACAACAATGTTGCCAGATATTATACGTGCGCGAACTTATGAACGACATATTGGAGAAGATCATTTTTTAGCTTTATTCTTTGAAGTATTGGTCGTTCTTTCTTCTGACAAGCATACGCGAAAATATAGAATGAGGATATTTTGAAAGGAAATGAAAAGGAAAGTAAGTTATTAATTCTCTTAACAGCAGCAAGATATAAATACCATTTTCGTATAACAAATAATTTTCGTTAACTAAACTTTGCGCACACTCTAGTTCTTTTAAATCATTTAACAAATCAATATTGGTAATTTCATTTTTAATTGGATTTTTTAAATTTTTTCCAAGTCATTGGTATAATTTTTTGGCTGCACTTTTTTCAATACTTACTAATTTTTCCAGTCAAAACTTCATCTCATGGTTCTTCTACATTACATGTACTTTTATTTGTAGATTATAATGTAAATAATTTAAACTAATTAATTAATTTGATAGATTATAGCTTATAGTTAAAAATATTGTTTATATTAATAGTATAGTAACTATCGTGAATTACGCTATAAGGATTAAATCATCGGTCAGTTAAGGTATAGTCGGTTAATATGTATATTGAGATCCCCCGATATACATATTTATTTGTTATTTACTATAATTTTTTTCTTAGTAGTTAAATTTTATTTATCGATAAATATTTACTAAGAAAATAAATATAGTTGAATTCTTAACTTCTTTTTTATCGGAGTAATTTGAATTATTGAAGGGTGCACAATGTGTTTTATAATAATAATAATAAAAAAAACCATCGTTCGTATTTTATCGAATACGGGTATAATGACTAGATATATGCGCAAAATAAAACGTATTGCACATTTGCTAACAGTAAACCCTTCTTTTCTTTAGTGTCACACTTTTATTTACTTTCCCTAACGTAACGTAAAACTGTCATAGCCACCCTTAACCCTCGTATAAATGTCAAGAAGTAACAAAAATTCACAGTAATTTGTCTTTGTTTTCACCATTCCTTAGCAAACCATTTGTCTCAAGGATTTAAATTCAACTATCACTGGAATACCTTAATATACTTGGACAACTGCCATAGTTTAATATGATGATAAATTTGCGGTATTTATTTTTATATCTACATTGTTGTTAACATATTTTCCCGATAGATTAATTTCAAAAAATATTTTCAGTTTTTAATGGTTGGAATGGTAGTCCGATTTAATACATCGACTTAAACTATTCCGACTAAACTATTTTTTTTTTTTGTTCTATTTTTTTTATATTTTTTAACCGCGACGAACTATCCATGAAATCCCCATCCCTAATTCGTACAGTTTATATACATATGGACAATCCCATTTGAAATACTATCATCCTATAAA
Organism: Lycorma delicatula; assembly: GCF_047948215.1. Classification (NCBI taxonomy): domain Eukaryota; kingdom Metazoa; phylum Arthropoda; class Insecta; order Hemiptera; family Fulgoridae; genus Lycorma; species Lycorma delicatula. The sequence continues at coordinate 211,985,981 of NC_134457.1, forward strand.
CAAACATTGTAGTGTAAAAGCTAGTGATATATTTGTATCAAATAGCTCGGGCTCTTTTGTTTTCATTATTGATTAAAACTAACGACGTGTATGGTTTCTTACCCGATGAATACTATTAACTATTATTATCATTCTTGTATTTACGTCACAAAATGTAATTTTGTATTATTATTTTTAAAAGTCTTCAATAACTATATTTTACGTTTTATTTTAAAAAAAGAAATATCAAGTGGAAATTTTTTTCTAGTCATTTTGTAGTAAAATGATTTTTTTATTTTTAAAACGTATAAAAAGTAAATATTATTTACAGTATAAGAAATTAAACCTCAAATGATCGATCTGTTATCTTTTTTTTTCTAAACATTACACTGTGAGCGATTCGTTTTGGCTTAAGACGAAATATTATAATATTAAAATATTATAATTTAATCCATTAAAAGTTTATTCATAAATAAAAAAGTTTAAATTCCATTTTTTTTTTCATTGATTTGTTGAATATTAATTCGAACGTGTAAATGGGTTTTACTTTCAACGTGTTGTGAGCATTTCTTGAAGTCTACACCACGGAAAGCTTGTTTGTCACTAGTCGAGGTCGACTAGCTATTCGTTACAAGCTTAACTCATTGTTTGATTCTATTGTGCGTAGTATAATTATTCTGGTTTAAAAAGTAATTCAGATTTATCAAATAATTAAATATCAATCATTTACGGAAATTTGATCAAAGTTCTTTATGGATTCCTAAAAAAACTTTATGGATTGAACGGAAAAAAAAACTCTAAGAATGCATGGAAGGTCAAATTATAAAATTATCTTGTAATTAAGAATAGTTTTTTATAAATTATAAACATAAACAAAATACAAAGGTACAGAAATTTACAAAAAATAAAAAAATATTTTTCTTTAATCTAATAAAAATTAACGTTTGTTTGTTTAGTATGCGTTCCTATACCATTCATTCGATTGCGATGAAACTTTTGTAAGTTGTGCGTACGTCCGTGGAAGTTTTTGAATAAGTTTAAACCCGCTAGGTGGCGCGGAGGTAAAGATATTTCAAAAAATTGTATTTATGGTCCGATTTGACTCCTATTCAGAATATCTATTAGTTACTTGAAAAGAAAGAAATATTTTTGAAAGAAAAAATGGATCGGCTTGGTGAAGCTGGAATCAAGATATTTCGAAAAATTGTATTTATGGTTCCAATTTAGCTCTTATTCAGAATACCTATTAGTTAAATGAAAATAAATATTTTCACAAAAAATGGATCCGCTAGTGGTGCTGGGGGTCGAAATATTTCGAAAAATTGTATTTATGGCCTGATTTCGTTCATATTCAGAAAATATGTATTAGTTACGTAAAAGAAATATTTTTGGGAAAAATGGACCCGCTAGGTGGCGCTGGGGTCGAAATTATTCGAAAAATTGTTTTTATAGTCCGATTTTCTCATATTCAGAATATATATTAGTTACAGAAAAAGAAATATTTTTGCAAAAATGAACCCGCTAGTCGGGGTTGAGATATTTCAAAAAATTGTATTTATGGTCCGATTTTGTTCATTCAGAATATATATTAGTTTCGTGAAAAGAAATATTTTTTTGCGAAAAAGGGAAGAAGGGAAAAAAGGAAAAGTTAAATTTTATGATGTTCCGTAATATTCAGTTTTTAATGTCTTATCAAACTTTCATTTGTGTTTGCTTAATCTACATATATATACTCAAATCTAGCAATAACAAAGCATTGCCGTTTCAGCTAGGTATCTATAATTTTTACTTGCTTTTGGTCTCTCTTTTTTGCACTTTTTGCTAATCCATGTAACTTTGTATTCTTTTGATGTTTATGTTGTAGCTTTTCTATTTTTAATTGTTGTGATCGTGATTCTCATTTTTCTATCTGTCCATTTAATCTTTTCCAATCTCTTAAACGTCTTCAATTTTTATTTTTCCCTCTTTTCTTAGTGTGCATATTTTAAATTCATACAGATATACTTTCCAAATATAATTGTTCACAAGGTGCTTTTTTGAGTCTTAATTCCATTTTACTACATAACAAATTTTTCTGTCTTTTAAAAGATTCCTTAGCCGTTGGCAATTTTGTCTTTATTTTGTAATTAATTAAAGAATTACTTTAGTAATTTGTGTTAACATGGTATCCAAGTACCTGAACTGTTTTACTCGATCTTTCTTTCTTTTGTTTAGACATTCTTATTGTTCCCTATCCTCTTTACTTTTATTTTTCTAGAATTCATTTTCATACCGTAATTTGTTATTATTGGATTTTGATACATTACACATAAATCGGTGCAGCAGTTTTGATGTATCGATTTACTTCGACGTATATTTACGATTCCATAAAGATGTACGTATTACAGAAGTTCATACATAAATCAAAGCATCATCAGATCAGCATCGTAATCTCGTACTAGATTTTTTTGGCAGTTTTATATGCAGACCAGCTTCTCTAAAACTACACACAAATCAACGATACAGAATCTTTACAGGCCTGTACATCATTAACAAGGATATATTAGGGTTACAGTCAGAATTTACATAACCCTAGCGATTTCCCGATCTCCGTGGCGGAGTGGTAGCATCTCGGATTTTCATCCGGAGGTACAGGGTTCGAAAACCCGGTCAGACATGACATTTTTTATACGCTACAATATTTCGTTTCCATATCCCACTGACAAACTTCAAGGTTATGTGATAAAATCGAACAAAAAAAAATCATATGGAAAAGTAAAATAAGAGGAAAAGAAATGATTTTGTCACATAAAGGTCGTGAAACGAGGATTAAATAACTCAAAGGTGTGTTTTTACGCGTTTCCAAATTATTATTTTTTCACCCACAACTTCTCTGAGAATTTGGGTATTTTTATTTAGGTTGGAAACTATACTTATCTCTAATTTTTATTTAACTGCCGAAATATACGCTAAAGCAAATTACTTCTTATTAAGAAAGAGGCATCCGAGAATACTCAGGCTTCTGTGAAGAGAAAATTCATGTCTTTCCAAAGTTGTGTTATGCATGGACGATAAGAGTTTTATATTTGTATGTAATCGTACTTATGTGTAAAATGCTAATTAAAAATGAAATGAAAAATCACGTGTACGAAATGTAGAATATATTTACAGTACATACATATATATATGTATATACATATTCTTTTTTGTTAGGAAAAAAAGATCAATAATGTTTTAAAATTGTCAATAATTCAAGAGGGTCAATAAGAACCATTTTGGATGTGAAAAGTATGAAAATACCACTTGGTATATAAGGATTATTTTATTCAGTGGTTGAAAAAAATTATTTCGGTTAAAAAAAAAACGAAGTTTTCAGATGCAAATGGCTATAGTAAACCTAATGAAGTTGCAATTAATAAATCAGAAAATACATGTCATGATACGGCATCTCTCTAATTAAATATATTTATTATCAGTTTTATTATTCGTAATTTAAATATTTCGCATGTTTTATTAATTAAATTACGCCATCAAATTGATTTTGCTTTGTCGATTTTACATTATCATTTTACCACGTGGACTTACTATCTGATTAATTTTTTCAATGTAACTCGTTTCAGATATCGTTACAATTATAGACATTAATATTTTTAAATTGTTTTTAATTGATAAAGTTTAACGTGCATTCTTATCTTTGATATTGATATTCTTATCTTTGATATTATGTGCATTTTTTCTTTTTTTTATATTATTTACATTGAATAATTTATTACCTTATTAGAAGTACAAACTGATAATATGTAGCTGACTTCATTTTATTATTGTTCATTATTTAGCTGTTTAAGTACGCATAATTATAATAGGGGAAAACATGACTTGCACAATGATCTTTTATAATATTGTACTTTCTTGTATAGGTCAATGTTCCATTTCTGTTTTACCTTACCAAATGATAGTATAAAGTTCAATTTTACTTCATATCAGTTTATAAATTATAATTTTATTTACGAAATATTACTATTATAATATATATATATAATATACATTTTTTAATAAAATGCTTGTTGAATAGTCGAAAAAATCTTTAAAAATAATGTAGCTTATTAATAAAGAGCTAATTAATAGCTTACTAATAAATAATAAGGTTTAATGTTTATCTCTGGTATTTTATAATGTAGTTTCTTTTAATAAATTATTTTTAGCCGAGTGATATATTTTCAGAAATTAATTTAAAAAGTTTTTTTTAAACTAATTAATTTATTTAATCTATGTTGATTTTATAAATTTATTAACTTAATTTTGGACTTATTATTCTAAACCAGCGTGTTAAATTAATATTATTTTACGTTTACTGAAAGAAGATAACTGGTTTTTGTCTTTATCTTATGCAAATAACAGTGTTTAAATTAATTTAGTTTTTTCTTTTTCTTGAAAAAATTGAATAAACTGTTTATAGGCTGACATGTGTCTTTTCCAAGAATACCTTATTTGTAGATTGGTAAAATAAAGAAATTTATTGCTCTGTATGTTTTTTGATACAGAGCAAAGAAGATTTTTGATTCTTGATCCTGTAGACGTTCAGTTAATATATAGTGTTCTTCAATGAAAACGACATTTATGTTTATAAACTATTATACTCTTTTCATTAATACATAATGGGAGTCGATGCAAATCCGTATTCATTTGAATAGTGTACGGACACGATATTAATTTACGGTAAAGTAATTTTGTTAGAGTTCATCCAATTAAAATTTTTTTATAAAAATATTATTTATTTGTAAAATAGTGTAAAAAATGTTGTCACCCGTTATTAACAAGGTCTAAGGTTGTTAAAACAGAGTACTTCGGATCGATATTGAATTTGTGTTTTTTTTTGCACATCACTGGTACATTTTTATTATTATTATTATTATTATAAGAAAACTAATTAGATAAAACTAATTAAATATAAAATAATTAGATAGAAGAACAATTGCTAACATTTACAAGAACCAAACAGCAACAGTAATAATTGAAGAACATAAGAAAGAAGCCGAAATAAAAAACGGAGTCCGACAGGATGTTCCCTGTCCACGTTAATTTTTAATTTTTTCATAGAACTAGCAGTTAATGATGGTAAAGTAAAGTTTAGATCCGGAGTAACAGTACAAGGTGAAAAGATAAAGATGCTACGATTTGCTGATGATGTAGTAATTCTAGCTGAGAGTAAAAAACATTTAGAAGAAACAATGAACGGCATGGATGAAGTCCTACACAAGATCTACGGCATGAAAATAAACAAGAACAAAACGAAAGTAATGAAATTAGTAGAAATAATGTAGATGGATCGTTTAATATAAAAATAGGAAGATAAAAGATTAGGGAGGTAGAAAACTTTTGTTATTTGGGAAGTAGAATTACTAAAGATGGGCGAAACAAGAGCGATATGAAATGCCTAATACCACAAGCGAAACGAGCCTTCAGTCAGAAATATAATTTATTTACATAAAAAATGAAATTAAACGTCAGGAAAACATTTTTGAAAGAATATGTTTGGAACGTAGCTTTATATGGAAGTGAAACTTGGACGATCGGAGTACCTGAGACGAAAAGATTAGAAGCTTTTGAAATGTGGTGCTATAGGAGAATGTTAAAAATCCGATGGGTGGATAAAGTGACAAATGAAGAGGTATTGCGGCAAATAGATGAAGAAAGTAGCATTTGGAAAAATATAGTTAAAAGAAGAAACAGACTTATAGGCCACATACTAAGGCATCCTGGAATAGTCGCTTTAATATTGGAAGGACAGGTAGAAGGGAAAAATTGTGTAGGCAGGCCACTTTTGGAGTATGTAAAACAAATTGTTGGAGATGTAGGATGTAGAAGGTATACTGAAATGAAACGACTAGCACTAGATAGGGAATCTTGGAGAGCTGCATCAAACCAGTCAAATGACTGAAGACAAAAAAAAAAAAAAAACACTTTTCGTTAAAAAATTATTTTCCACCGAATACTGTGATTAGAGAGTGGTGTGAATTAAATCCGATAGGTAGTGCTGTTGTTTTGCCATTTGGATTTATTTACATTCTGACTTTTATAAAGTGAAAGGTTAAATTGCTAATGATCAGTTTTTTAAGGTTTTATGAAACTTTCAATTGTTGTCATTTAATCTGTATGTATACTCAGATCTAGCAATAGCGAAGCATTGCCGAGTCTGCTAGAATTGCGCGGTTATTGAGAATATTATATTATATTATTATTTATTGAAATAACGTTTTAAAGTTTAATTAAAAAATGGACATTGTGCAAATTTGTAAGGTGCAGTTTTGTAGTGAGTATTTTACATTATTTTTCATTAATTTTAATGATGTATACACGTGCATTCAATAACAATCAACTTAACCTACAAATTTAAATTGTCAGTTCTCATTTGATTCTATGCAACTTATGAAGTATTGAACGGCTCTTTGAAAATAAAAATTTAAGTTTGTAAAATAAATTATAACATTTATAAAATTAAAATATAAGTTACTTATAATATAATTTAAAGCATATTTAAAAAATTGAATTTATAATGTTTTAGCTGATTAATTTTATAAAAAGTTTTCTAAAATTATTTTTAATTTACAATTATCTAAAATTTGGTAAAATAGATGTTAAAATAAAGAATGATAAAAATTTCTACTAAAATTTTAACTACGTTGCTTTTTTACAGTGCTTTAATTTTTTTATTAATTGATTAATTAAGCTGTTACATGGTTATGAAACATCAAAATTATTAAATAAATAAAAAAAATATGTAGGAGGTACTTTTTTAGAATGATGTTAAGTGAAAATTAGTAGTAATGTGGATGAAAATTTATTAATTACACTAATTATTAATTTTACGACGTTGGATTTTTTAAATAAATTTTCATCGGACATCTCAATATTTAGTGAAAATAGATATTAACCATACTACACATAATTAATCAATAAACCCATTACAATAATACAACAATCACAAACTGATAATATTATACTAATAGTCATTTTAATGAAATTTAGAACACATTCCTGCTAATTTTAACTTAATTAAGTTACTTATATTTATGTGTGTGTATTTATTACAGAATAATGCCGCGTCAGGACAACGTCTGTCGGGTCCGCTAGTACTATGTCTATTTGGCTGGCTTTCCTTTACATCTTTTACTTTCTACCGCGTCTATAACCAAATTAATAATCTTGAAGTCTAAAATTTGACGCGTCCTCCTTGGTTTTTTCCTTTTCTGCCAAAAATATCTCATACATAAATAATTTAAAAAATTCGTAACCGAAGTCAATTAATCCATTCTGACTATTTTTTCAATTGTTATGTGTTCATTAAATTTCAGAATCCTCAATTTTTTCCGTTTATCCAATTTTTTGCAGTAGAATTCTACTCTTATTCTCTGCATAAAAACTTACTTATTTATATCAGTCTGCATATGAAATATATGCTATGTTGTTTTTTCTCTGAATAATATTTCTTTATAAAAAACAAAATTTTACAATCTGGTATAATTTCCTTATTCTATAAAAGGCTTGGACCTGTGGCTAGATTTTACTACTCAGCTCTTCTGAAAGATGAGAATTTGATTCTGGGGCGGCATAAATTAATTTCCAATTCTAAAAAAACCGTTAATAATAAATCCTCAACGAGCTGCTGCTTACTTTGGAAGAGATGTTCCCCTATAATATTTCGTTTGTGTAAGCGATCTTATATACTTTCAGGTTGATTAAAACGGGAAGCCTTTTGACCAGTGAACCTCTTAAACCTATTTTCTCATCCATCTCCTGTTCGCTTACTTATTCCCTTATTTTGAAGTCTTAATATTTCATTATCATCCTTTTTATCAGATTTCAATAGATTTATTTTACTCATCATGTCGAACTATTAAGATTATGAAAATAAAGTACATCTATTCTCGCTTCCTCTTGCTACACCAGCTGGTCCTCTCCTTTTTTCACTCCGATTTTTCGCTTAGTTCTTTTTTCTTTGGTGAGGAGAAGAAATACCAGTTACGTTCGCTCTATAAGGGGCAGTGTCGGACTCGCCACAGGCTCCGCAAGGTGTTAATTGAGGTGCCTATGTGTTTCTGCGCCTACCGACCAAACCTAAACCCCCTCACCGACTCCTCCCTTCCAGGGCCGGACCACCATTGAAGCATTACCACGATCCCGGTGGGAGCCTTCGGCTCAGAGCCCCGTACGTCATCACCATCGCCGATCCACGCAAGCGCGGACCAGCAGACAGCTCAGCAGGGAACTGTCCTTCACCCCTTCGTCACCCGGTCGTGCTCTTCTGTCTCTCTCAGAGGACTTTTCCCAGAAACTATCATTCCGCTGGCGACACTGTAGAAATCCTACCCAGTACCCAGCTAAGTCACTCAGTATTCCAGTTCTTTCTTCTATTTCCTTTGTACTGAGAATATTTGCTACCGTACTTAATACGAGTTCCCATTGTCTAGTTTCTTTCAACATAAATTCTATCACATTTTCCGGTGTCAAGCTGGCTAGTTCAGGTGTGACCCTAAAAGCATTCCATCTGTCACAAACAAAGAACAAGAAAAAAATAATAAAATAGACAGAAAGAAATACAGCCTGTTATTTTCTTCTTCAAAAGGTAGTAGAATGGAAGGTTAAACTGTAAGAAGTTTCCTGGCAACTTTAGCTTTCGAATAATGAAGTTACTGCATTGGAAAAACCTCACTAGTTTATAGCTATTTTATTTGGAACTAATATCGATTTAAATAAAAATTTATAGATAATTAATATAATGATAAGACAATCAAATTCCGATTGCATTCCTAGATTTAAACGCTGGATCTATACATATTATCACTATGATAGCGTAGTTATTAAGTGGCGTAATCTAAATCAAGTGATATTTAAGTAAGATCCCGTTACTTCTAATATTGTATTAGTTATCCGAAACTGTCTATTGATACGTTTAAAATTTCTTTACAGTGAGAATAAAATCAAGTTATGTTCGTAATCTAATCAATAAAATCAGATATATATATTTTTTGTATTATATATATATATATATATATATATATCATATTTTTTATATTATATATATCATATTTTATATATTAAAAAAAACCACGCAAAACAAATTTAGCAACGCACGTATTTCCTGTTTATTCATTCCTTTTCTTTTTAAATCTTCTATTTGCAGTGGTAGAATTATACTTGTAGCGTGGGTACAACAATGCGAAGGCTAGGAAGCGCCCACAGGATGGACATTTAATTCTGAAGTAGGTGTTTTGTTGCTAAGATTATGAAGTATGACCCGATATCTTGCTTTATTTATTTAACAACGTCGCTTATGTTTTATAAAAAAATTTAAAATTTTCATTTAATTTATTCACGTAACTTCAATCGTTATCGTTTAATTTATTAGTGAAGAATGCTTTTCAACGACTCCTTGTAGTATAATTATTATTAAATTTATTATATTGAAAAATGATAAATTAAAACAATTAAAAGCATATTTGATTTTTTTTTTTTATAAAACTACTACGTATGAGTACATAACAGCTGGAAAGTTGTTACGGCTGGTTAGGTTTTATTTATTATGTTTTATAATCCCGTATTTTCCTTCCTTTTATTCATACACATTTCGTTAAATTTCTTTCATTATAGCACATTTCATTGATGATTTATCACGGTAAAAAAGACAAATGATGTTAATGATTTTAAACACACCTTTGAATAAATTATATTACTAATTATTTTTCCGTATCTCTTTCAACAACTTCCTCATTGTTTTTATTTTACTTGTATAACAGTTTTAATATATATAAGATTTACGTGAAATTAATTTTCATTCCAGTTATTATTATGGAATTTTATTATATGCATTCATTTGTATGAATTCAATCATTTAAATTTCAGTTTCCGATGGGTACTATTATAAGAGAAAGATAAAAGCTTATCTTTAAATATTTACTTCTTAGTTTAAGCTCTGCGTAAAACAATTGAATTTTATACCACATTACGTCTTGTTTTTTTCTTCAATATTGTTAAGTTATTTAAAACAGTAATAAAACTTCTGGAATGAATGTGAATTAGGAATTCCAATTACTCCATTTTCTCCTGATTTATTCCTTAATTTAATTTTAACGTTCCATAATTTTATTAAAATTTCCTATAAAACATTGCCCTGTAAAAGTATATATAAAATCTGTCAGAGTGAAACATTTTTCGAACGATTTCAATTTCGATATGATAGCTTCGTAATGTGAACACTAAATGACTTTCTTGTACGCCTCTTAAATTGCATACACAATTTTTTAAAAGTTCAGAAAATGTAATTTCACTAATACCTTCTGATTTTTTTGCACTTTTTTTTGTTATATTGTATTATTATTTATTGTAAATTTTTTGTACGATTACAGGTTTATAATTACTAATAAATCTGTACATTTAAATTAAAAAAATAAATTAATTAATTAAATCTGATCTGAACACCACATGGACTTCCTTGTACGCCTATTAAATTACGTATACATTTTTTTTAAATACACACATTTTTGAAAAGTACATAAAATTTTATTTTACTAATAACATCTTTTTTTTTTTTAATTGTAAAACTTTTTTACAATCACAGGTTAATAATTATTAATAAATCAATATATTTAAATTGAAAAAAAAATTACAAAAAAGAGATGAAGTCGAATTCGAACTGATGTGCCTTCTTCTTGTAAGATCCAAATATTTCATTAATTAAAATCTTATGTGGCTATAACTCTGGAACCAATGAAAATAAGTGCCACGTATGATATATCGTTGAAAAACTCTCAATGAAGGATTACTACTGCAGTTAAGAAAAATCGCAAAATCCAGATTTTTTTTGGATTTTGGGCTTTTTTGGACATTTTTGGTCAAGTGGATTGCAATCAAATGGGAGGTGCACAACTAGATGTTACAACAATCCTAAATCCAAAATTTCAATATCCTACGACTAATTTGTTTTGTTATGCAAGATATACTTACATACAGGCGTCACGCCGAAACTAGGCAAAATGGATTTAGGAATGTTCAAAATTGATATTTCCATTGAAACCTGAAACCGAAATTTTTCGTGATCACAATACTTCCTTTACTTCGTACAAGGAAATAAAAAAATTGTCACAATCTATTAACATAAATGGTTAAAAAAAGATAGCTAAACGCTTAAAATAACTTGAGTGTAGGTCGTTCAATGTAATTTAAAAATTTTCCATCGTAGGCATTTATTTTTGAATTTGATTGTGTCAGGAAAGTTTCAGTCTTGTATTGCTAGACGTTCAGGATTTACGACGAATGCAAAATTTCGTTTCATTTGTAGAAGTTCTTAGATTCAAATATCCTGAATAATAATCTTCCATATTAATGTAAATGAGTAGGAGTAATATTAAAGAATTAAATGAACGTGAAGATTTTTCTATTATTATTTGTAGAATATTGATGTAAATGAATAGATTCTTTAGGTCGTTATTATGTAATGCAGCTAGGAGATAGGCGTTAACTCTTCTAGTCGGCTAATTAACTGTCAGAGTATAATACCTACTTTAGTTATGGTAAATGGTATATTACTCTTAAAACCGATGCAATAAAACAAATTATTATTTGTTTTATTGCAAATTAACTTTAGCATATAAAATTATTTGCTATTGTAGTTTTAATTAAAAGCTAATTTTAGCTATATTAATTAATAATTTAATTTAGCTATATTTACAAGAGGTTAACTATAAAGTAAAGACTGTTTCATTTATTCTGAAAACTTTATAAATATTTTTTATTTCTCATTTCATACCTTATACTACTTTTCTATATAATCGCCACATGAATTGAAAGAATTATCGTAGCAATACTCCAGCTTGAATATACCCTCTTCGTATTCTGCCGCCAGTCCATTTAGCCACTGATTAACAGCATTTTTAAGTTCATCGTCACCCGTATATTGCTTACCGCTTAAAAATTCTTTCAATTTCCCAAACAAATGGTAATCAGGAGCTAAGTCCGGATTATGATTATAGCCGCCCACGTCGCCGATTTTGAATGGCGCGCCGTAACTTACGTAGAATTTCGCAGTAAGCTTCTGCATTTATAATCGTTCCACGTGGCATGAAATCAATCAGCAAACCGATCCCAAAAGACTGTGGCCATCAGTTAGCGTCCAAATGGCTATGCCTTGACCATATTCGGTCTAGTTGGTGATTGAGGATGACGCCATTCACTTGACTGACTTTTTATCTCTGGCTTGTAATACGATATACATGTTTCATCGCCGGTAACAGTTGAAATAAGGAACTCATCTCCTTTTTCTATGCAGCGGATCAATAATTCCAAAACAGATCCCATTCGGATTTTTTTGTTAAGACGTGGGGTACCCGACGTGCACAAACCTTACTGAAGCCTAAATGGTCATGAACAATGCGACCGATAAATGCTCTTGAAACATCAGGAAAAAGAAGGGCCAGATCGGAAATCTTTGAGTGACGATCTTTTCTGATTTCATCATCGAAACGTTTCAGCAAATCCTCGCTGATTATCGAGGGCCTCCCCGAACGTTCTTTATCATGCACATTAATTAAGTTATTTCTAAACCTTTCACACCATTTTCGGACGTGTCTTTCATTCATTACATTATCACCGTACACAGCAACCTGTGAATTTCAGCCGGCTTAACGTATGACTTTACGTGTTTCACAGTCGGCGGCAACATCGATTTTCCTATTCATTTTATAAAGTAATAACTCACATGTAATCAAAGATAACACAACGGGACAACTAACAGAAAAAACACAGTGTGTACATTACTCTCGTGGCCATGAATGACACATGTTTGCCAATCTTAAGGATAGAAATTTCCCAGTGGTCTTTACTTTAGAGATATCTCTCATAATTATTGGTATTTTCTTTAGGATGTTTACTTGTAGTATTTTTCATAACTTCACGGAAAAAGTCAAATTTTTGTTTGTTAAAATACTAGTAACAGAGAAAAATATTTTGGTGTGCTATACTCAGATAAAAAAAAAACTGTCCCAACATTTTCTGGAGCCTTGATGAATCAAGGGAAATTGGGATCGGAGATACTAGCAAAATACATAAATAATGATAGTTAAAGTTCATATTTATATTTAAAGATAATTAATATATAAAATTATTAAAAAAGATACATGAAGATAAGTAAATAAAATAATTCATAATATAAAGATTTAGAAGGCGTGAAAGAAAATTATTTGTTCACGTTAAATGAAGAACCAGAATTTTTTTTTAATTTACACAGGAAATATTACTCTGTAAATTAAAAAAAAATGTACAGAGTTATATTTATTCTCTGGACAAAAAACTTTTTAATTTTATATCAAATAAGTTGGGTGGGAGATCTTTTAAATTGGTAGTTTTTTTTTTTTTTGTTAAAAATGACAAGGAAAACACGACCCTTTTTCGTAAGTCGAAGTATTGTGCTGAGATACACGAAAACGTTCTTGTGTATTAATCTTGCGTTTTATTATATTATTGTTCCTGTACACAACTTTTTATTATAAGATTAACTAAGAACCCAATAGTCTTTAATGTGTAATCCGGTCTTCTAATTATTTATTTTAAAAGATTGTAACACAATCTTCTTTCGTTTCAAGTCTCTCTTAACCCCCATTTAAAGAGTACTTTACTTCCTATAAGGAAAAAGATGTGTTTTTTATATTTTGCCCTACCATCTCAATTGTAAGCAAGAAAAAAGCAAGAATTATGGGTAATTGAAAGTGAGAAGAGGTAGATAGAGAATGTATACCGTAGTAGTATAGATTACCAAAGTCTCTGAAATATATCATAAAAGTGCAATGAATAATGTGTTATACGTTTTTAGGTATTATCATTTTAAAAACTGGTACTTAAGGAAATAAAAATAAACGTTGTAAAAATGAAGGAAATATATTTTATTCCAAATGAAAAGCCGCTTTGTTGTAAAAAATCATTACCAAAAATAAAATGACAATTTTATTCACTTTTCCAAGTTAAATAATTTTTTCCAGTTTCATTAGAAGCCATACTTCATAAAAATTACGCATAAAATATGAATTAAATCAAATAAAATGACAATTAAACAGATAATACCGAGGCTCGGCTAATAAATTTTGCACACTAGCGTGCTGCACGGAGACAAAAGGTACTATCGAGTTGGGCGTGGCAGCACATAATAGCTAAAATTCCCCTCTACATCCCTGCGATAATGCGTTAAAACCCGTTTACCGGTTTGTGTTCAAATGGAGTCGAGTACAGCCAATATGTCAATACGATTAAAACAGCGCGCAGTGATCGAATATTTAACAGCAGAAAATGTGAATCCTACGAATATTTTTCATCGTTTAAAAGCGGTTTACGGTAGTGAAACTGTTAACAGGAGTACTGTGAATAGATGGGCGTTGAAATTTCGCGAATGTGAAGCTATTAAAGCGATAATTGAGGATGCATCTCGCGGCGGACGACCAGTTTCTGTGACTGACGAGAAACATCAAAAGTAGGTGGACGGTTTGCTTCAAAGAGACCGGCGAATCACCCAGAAACGTATCGCTATTCAGTTAGGCATTAGTTGTCCAAAATTGATTTTCTCATGAAAAAATATTTTTTTTTTAATGACGAAAATTGATATATGGAAAGTTAAATTAGAAATTTAACACCAGAAATTGATACGAATCGGGATTTTCCGCTAGTGATCGGTAGGTACATTCCGGTGCTTTTGGCTTATAAGTTCATTATTTTATGAAGAAAAATAAGCACATAAAAAAAATTTGGACACTACATGACTTCCTTGTACGCCTATTAAATTACATATACACATTTAAAAAAAATGAAAATACATAAAATTTTATTTCATTAATAACGACTGCGATATTATTATGCTCTACACACAGTACGAATTTCAATTAAAAGAAAGTGTTTTCAGGCACTAAAACAACAATCAATTGCGTGCTGTTAAAAAAAAAGTATCTGAAAGAGTAAAATGCACAATTTATTAATTTTTTTTAACGTCTATGCAAAATCGGTCCGGAAAGTAATCGTCACCAAGCCTACAATTATGAGAAAAAAAGGACTTTTACGTAAAATTTAGAGTTAATGGTTTTCCTGGGCGGTAAACCTCACGGTGGACGATTCCCCTAATGTCAGAAAACACATTGAGTATGGTATTGATCTTTGATTTGCTCATTCCAGCCTTCTTGTGGCGAGGGGACACCGAGGTGTGCCACTCGGTTCTTTGCCTCTTCGTTTCGTGGTCGTAGTAGAATATCCACGTTTCCTCACCCGTGGTAACATTGTCCAGAAAGTGAGGATCATTTTCACACATTTCCAAAACATCTTGACAAATTTCCACTCGGCGAGATTTTTGGTCATCGGTCAAAATTCTTAGGACAAGCTTCGCGCATACTTTTCTCATATACAAATCCTTGGTCATAATCTCGTGGACGATAGTTTTTGGAATATTTAACATGTCGGCCATTAAACGAACACTTATTCGACGGTCTGTTTACAAACACGAGTCACAATTCACTGACGAGTCGCATTTTCGTCGTTTGAGGAGGTTGACGGGCGTCCAGCGCGGGCTTCGTCGTCGACCTCTTCACGGCCTTCCAAAAACGCCTTGTGCCATCTATAGACTTGCGTTTGTGATAGACACTCATCCCCGAAGGCCTTTTGAACCATGGTAAAGTTTCCGCAGCAGACTTGCCGATTGTCACACAAAACTTGATCGCGTATCTTTGTTCCAGCGAGCGCTGCATCGCGACTTGTACAAGAGACGAAATAGATGTTTACGAAATCGCCCATCCTTCACCTCCGAGATCTCGGAGACAACTGAGCAAGCACTCGCTCGGTAGTTGACACACCATCATCGATCCTGGCGGATGATAGAGCGCGCTGCAACGTATAGTCGCTTCACAATAAAATGTATGACATTACTTTCCTGACAGATCTTTACAATACTACATATACAATCTATTTACGTACTGTATTAGCGATAATGAACATTATTTTTATGTTAATATATATTTTGAAAAACTTCTGGATATTACTTTAAACAGATACGTAATAGGTAGTGTTATTACATTCTATTTTATTATTTACCATTATACCTTAATATAATAGTGCATGTAAATACTGTACTGCAGTACAGTATTAGGCTATTATAATACCTATTACTCAATTAAATATTAGTTTTGGATCAACCGAGATTTAGGTATGATTTTGGATTATCCGCTATCCTCTTCCCGGATATTATCGCGGATAATCCAGAATCGATTATATTAACTAAGTAAAGTCTCAATATTGCTTTTCTTAAGCTTTGTTGTATAGTTATAATTTTAACGTTAAGGAACGTGTAGTATTACGGCGGAATTTCTCTAACCGTTACGTTGAGAATAGTTTATATTAAATTTATTTGGACTTGGAAGAATTTTTATTCTTCCTTATATCACGTAGTTGGCTCTGTCATATATTTTCTTACTCCAGTTATTAAATCCCAGTTTTTAAGGTTTTTTTTTTTTAATTATAAAACTATTTTTAAAACATTCATTGTGCGTTTATTTTATGCGGCATAACAACTTAAAAAATACTGTCTACATTTTGAATAATTGTACGAGTAGATGAAATATCAAAACACTTTTGTATTTGGGAACCTTTTTTTTAAGGTTATTTTCTGAGGACCACCTCTTTATATCTAGTAAACAATATAAAAGATCAAAATAAAAATAAAATGTTACACGTGGACCCTTTATTAATAACTAAAACACGTCTTCCGCTAATATATGAACATTGAATTATAATTTAAAACGTTCAAACATTGTTATATGGTAGAAGTAGACCCACGTAATGACGCACCTTTCATAAATAGTATCCTTTTTCTTGTCTAACTAATACACAACTGCAGTTTTATTTTCACTTATACACAGTTTCTTTAAAATTTACATTTTATATTCTGTTTACATGTGTGCGGTCTGTTTGATATTTTTATTTATTTATCAGCGGTTATTTTTGTTATCTTTTTATATTATTTTACTATAAACTTAAACGATAGATGTTTTTATTCTTCGGTATGTTTTAATACGTTATAGTTGTAATCAAATTGGTCACATACATTCTGTAATAAATCTATAAAAAAAATTAACTGAAAACAATGACGTTTTAAATCCTTGTATAATTGTACCTATACTAAAGCCGCTTTTTAAATTTGTCCGTTTTGAAATTCTTTATTTAAAAAAAGCAGCCTTTTTGTGTAATAAAAAGTTATAAGTCGCGAGGAGGATATATGTGCATATTCTGTAGTTGTAGTTATATATGGGGGTTGTTTTGGTAATTACATTGTTAATGCATACATAGTTACGTAATGTTCGTCTAAGGGTAGTATGCAACGTACTTTCCACTCTTGTTTATATTAGATTATATTTCATTGATCCTGTGTGACTTTTATTATTAATACTGTATTTTTCTTTGTTTTTAATAAAGGTTCATAGAAACAGTTTCTTGTATGAATATTTTATTTTTCCGTGTAATTGGGAATTAAAATATTATTATTCTATTAATATAGAATTTTCTTTTAAAATCCTTTTTGTTTAAAAAAATCTCGGTTCGCTTACCTAAAAACTTTTGCAAGTTTCTTTTCCACGTGTGCCGTTATAGAAATTGCTGTATGATTGAATAATGTCGCGTGTTCCGCGGCTCGATCAGGATATTGAGAGCTTGACAATTTATAATGTTTATATAATTACAGTTTATTGGTTTAAAATCTTCAAAATTGCAAACAAACAAATCAATATTTATAACAATGGTGATAAATACAATGATAATAATAAATATAAAACAATTAATGAACACAAATATTAATATTGTAATTACAACCACATAATACTACTAATAATAGTAGTAAACGATATTAATATTATATGTCAATAACAGCACATCAAACATAAAAATACATAACAAAGTACATGACATAATACACAATTGAAACAGTAAGTATGACATAAAAACAAAGCGTAATCGGCAAAGAATAACAATAAAAATATTACACATCAAATAGTGATAGATAGTAAATAAGTAAATACAGATTACACACAAGACACAATTAAAAATAAATAATCGTTCGGATTTTATTCCAGGTGATAAATAGAAAACTATACTCATTAATAAAAGAAACCGCTTGTCTTAACCTTTTTAACCACTAGTCTTGTATTAACAAACAATCGTATAGTGTTCACTTGCAAATACTTTTTCAATCTACCCTAACAATTTATGAATGAGAGGACTATTGCATTATTTATTTCACTTATAGTTTTATTGTAACTCACCGATAGTATTTCTTGTATACTTGGATTTACTCGTATTTAACTGGATTCAGGACTCTCCTCGCTGGACTGACGTCTCACACTCTTTTCTTGCAGACTCACACCTGGGACTCTCCTCACTGGGCCGTCGTTGTAACGTGTCGCTGGACTGGTTCGCAGAACTCCGTCGAACTCACACAAATCGCAGCCTAGTAGAACTGGTTAACTCTTTCTTAGAACTATCCTTGTGGGACTTACGCCGTAACGCCTTGCAGATTCTAATAGAACTCTTTTTTAGCTGGTCTTACCCTGGTTATACTTCTAGCCTCTTTACCTACCGGACCGGACCCAAGTCGAAAAGTGAGAACGGTTGACCGAGGTTTTTAAATATCCCGTGACTTGCAAACCTGGTCTCTTCTCACCTTACAACAGGTGTTCATTGTGTGTTAGCGGGCAGTATAACAAAGAACGATTGTTAAACGGACCAATACACGGGTTGTTTTTGTTCCTTTCTGGATTTCTGCAATTATTATACTTTATATTACTTTCATAATAATTGGTAGGAATCCGTTACTCAGGCTCGCTATACCGGTCTTGTTACAATATATTAGGAACCCGTAATCGTTAAGTGTTATTGGATGGGAGTACATAACGAATACTAATCGTTATTTTTCATAGTTCACTCTCCCCCCCCCCACTCTCTCTGTTTAGCCTCCTCTATATATAATTACGTCACATCCATTAAATTACTCCCAAAATAATTAATTCATATTCAAATAGAGAAAAAATACTTCTTTTTTTAATTTTTTATTTATTTTCGTAAAAATTTAATTAATATTTTGTTTTATCTATTTATTGAATATATTTTATTTTCAATTACTTATAAATACCTATGAATAATCTTTGATAATCCAATTTTTGGCTTTAATTATAACCAAATATTAACTGTTGGATGTTATTACCTATGTTAATACATTGATTATTTCCTTTCCAAACCCTGAAATTAACTGATAATTGGAGTTATTAAATCGGCATACAGCTCCTGTATGAATTAAATAGTAAATTATTTCTGGAACCTTCTTGCAGATCGATGTTTTAAAAGACAACAATCGCTTTTACCTTCCACTAAAATAATAAGCTTTCTAAAATAATAAAACCGCTAAAATAATAAACGAGTAAATGAAAGTAAAAAAAAAAAAAAAAAAAAATCAGATTTTTAACTGAGAATGCCAGTAGTATATTGGTTGCATTAAAAAAAACTCTTTAAGATAAAGTAACGTTTCTGCTTTTGTGGGTTTAAGTTGTTAGGTTTAAGTGTTAAACAATAAATATTAACCACAGAACTGCGGACAATGTTACAGATCTGTGATCGTGTAAAATCTTTACTGTTTTTCTTAAATAAATGTTTGACTGAATTTACTTTCGTTGATTGTATCCATTACAAAACTGCTTATTCAGGTTTTATCGCAGAATTGTTCAGTTCTGTAAAATTTTAAACGTTTATCCATTGCTTCAAAATTATGTCCTCGATTTTTGTAATTTAGTTAATTGTAAATAACTGAAAAACAAGTTATTAGACGATTTAAATTTTATATAAACGTTAAATCTCAGACTTACATCCGTTTGTTATGTGTACTTGTAAATAAGAAAATTGACATCTTTTTTTTTTATTTAAAAATGCTGAACATTCAATTAAAATAAAATGTATTTAATTCTTAATCGGAAATAATTTTTGCAGATTTTGTGAAAATAAATTATATTATTGAATAAATAAATCATTACACCGTTAACGATATCTTGCAAAATTTTTCTTATTGTAGATTTGTGAAACAGATTAATTTTTTTATTTTATCTTAAATATTAAATAATAGAAAAAATACATTTTAAGTACTTTCAGGTAGCTGTCACAAATAAAAAGAAAAAAAATTTATGTTTTTTATAAATATTACTCGGAAGAACGTCTTATTGATACACTACCAACTTTCATTACAATAAAATCCATTAAAAAAAAAAAGAAAAACAAATTTGGATTAAGTTTCCTCTTATCTATTAAACATGCTTAATATAATGTACACTAGGAAGTCTATTACGATTAGAGGACTAAAATAGCTCCCTACAATACGCGTCACGAAAGAAAAATCTCGTCTCTGAAAAGTTGTTACTTATGAAACCTTAAAATGGAAAAATGTAGTTTTATAATGTATTAAATGTTATTCTTTTCTCTTTTATTTTTAATTAAATCTAAGAAAACTTTTTTGATTTTCGATAAATTATGCCTTACAATTGAACTTTCAGTTCTTCAATTCAGTTCTTCGCCTGATTTCAACGTTTCATAATATCGTCGAGAGATTTTATAAAATATTGTTATTTTTTTTTTTGTCTTCAGTCATTTGACTTGTTTGATGCAGCTCTCCAAGATTCCCTTTCTAGTGCTAGTCGTTTCATTTCAGTATACCCTCTACATCCTACATCCCTAACAATTTGTTTTACATATTCCAAACGTGGCCTGCCTACACAATTTTTTCCTTCTACCTGTCCTTCCAATATTAAAGAGACTGTTCCAGGATGCCTTAGTATGTGGCCCATAAGTCTGTCTCTTCTTTTAGCTATATTTTCCAAATGCTTCTTTCTTCATCTATTTGCCGCAACACCTCTTCATTTGTCACTTTATCCACCCATCTGATTTTTAACATTCTCCTGTAGCACCACATTTCAAAAGCTTCTCATCTTTTCTTCTCAGATACTCCGATTGTCCAAGTTTCACTTCCATACAAAGCGACACTCCAAACATATACTTTCAAAATTTTTTTCCTGACCTTTAAATTAAAAGTATTAGTGTATAAAGAAAAGAAAAAAAAACAAATCTTTATTTTTTTGGATGAAGGAAAGAAGAATTTCTATTAAAACTGCTCGATTTCCTCTTCGGAAAAAGGATACTGTTCGCTTTAACTATGAAGTACAGAGTAGGCATTCTATTTGACTGACTGTACAACTGTTTGGCTGTAGAGCACTGTAAGCGACTGTATTCTTCTATCTAACATACAATTTTAGCATCGGTAAAAAATCTTTTTTTCTTCGTAGCTCTTTTTACACTTTACTGAAAGCGAAAATAGCAATTATTATTATTTTTTAGATGGTAATTATTTGACTCCTACTAATTAACATTTAAAAACTTTACTATTATAAAATTGCTTTTAAATATACTTAAACAAAATTCATTTTTTTATATAGTTTAAAGAAGTTATGAAATATCGAAAAATTTCACTGCTACAAAAAAATGAGATCCATTTTACGCCTAATTTAATGTAATATCTACAGATTTTCTTCAAATAAATTGAAACTCTCGAGGATAACGTATAAACAGAGTTTTAATATTATGTAAAACTGACTTTTCACTTTCTAATTTGTAAAATATTCCTCTTTAAAGGCAAGCTTTTTCTTTCGTGATAGACACTATAATTTTTAGCTGTAGAATTGTGTTTTTAAATTCCTTTGAAGAAATAATAATTTTTTTTATACTCATTCTTTCAGAATCTTTATTTCATTCTAAAAAATTTCGGACATGAAGTAGGTCTATTTTTCCCTTATTACAAAAGTTAACCACGTATTTTTTGTTTAACATAATTTTGTAACATTCTTTTCGGAATATTTTTCAAAATCTATTCTGTAGAAAAGAAAGTAAGAGTATTTTTCTTGGAATGATAAACTACGTTTATTATTCATGTTTTTCTTTGTTTTATTTAATCTGAATTTACGTTGAAAGATATTTTTAAAAGAATTGCCATAATGATTACAGTTTCTATCAGACACGTATGTTCTTACATCTAGTTATGTTTTTATTACTACTTTTTTTCGATTAGGTCTCTAGTGATCACGCACACGTAGTCAAACAGAATTATTCTTTCTGGTCTTCCAGTATTCTCTCATTCTGCTTTTGTTCTCGTTTTTTTTCTTCAGTCCATTTTATGCCTGGTCTTTTGATTTTCTCTGAGAGTCTACCGTTTTTTATAAGTTTTCTAAATTGATCTCGTTCTTGTACTGTGTTTTCGTTTATGTTTAATTTTTTAATGTCTTTATTGACTTCCGAGAACCGTGTGAGTTTGTTTTTTCTGCATTAGATCTGTCAAAGATTTGTTTTGTAAATCTTTGTGGACCGTTCTGTAAATTTCGTTTTCCCTTTTTAGTTTGTGGATTCCGTTTTTAAAATTTGTACGATAAATGTTTTTTCGGGTTTTTTTTCCACTTTGAAAATTTCATTATTTGAAAATGTTTGGAAGCATTCGGCTGCATATAGCGCTTCGGGAAAAACGATTGCGTTGTAGTGTTTTAATGTAGTGTTTATTATAGATGTTCCTTGTTAACTTAAAGGCGAAATTAATTTTCTTGACGCTTTCTCTCATCGCTTCTTTTTCTAAAACGTTAGGGGGTTATAATTTCACTGAGGTATTTAAATTTTGAAACTCTTTGATTTTCTTGATTTTTGTCTATTTTGATTTTGGTTTCTTTATTTTCATTGTTGTTTGTGAACCGTTGCGTTTTTCGAAAGAGATCTGTAATCCTATTTCATTTGCGCGTTCATTTAATTTTTGTAATTAAGTTTGTGCTTCGTGATTATTTTTAGCAAAAACGGTAATATCATCTACAAATGCTGTGTTTATTTTAGGTCCTTTGTTTCTAATAAATAGGGTGTTTGTGATGTTTAATTTCTCAATCTCTTTGGTTCATTCTCTGATCACTTTTCCCAGTGCACAATTGAACAAGATCGGGGACAGTCCATCTCCCTGTCTCACTTCTGTTTTGATTTCAAAAGGGTCGGAAAGTTCCCACAAGAACTTAACTCTGGATTTTTGGTTTGTTAGTTTGTCGGATTATGCTTTTTGTTTATGCGTCTATTACTACTGTACTGAACAATAATTTTCTTAAATGTTTGGTTTCTTTACTGAAATTTTTTTTTGTTTCATAACTTATTTTTATATATACTGTATCTCAGTTAAGTTTGAAAAGTACATAATTATTGCTAAATTAAAATTTAAAAAACTAAAAAAAAACTATACTTTAAAAGATGTCGTAAAGCGTTTGCTAACTATTAAATTTTTGCCTCATTATTCACAGAAGTTAAGTGGCGTATAAATTAAGTGCTTATAATACAATATTGTATCAATTTTTACATTTGAAAAGTAATTGCTTTTAGGAGAAAGTTAATTTATAATTTTTTTTTTATAGAAAACTTGTTCTTCGGTAAATTAATGATGTAAAAATGTGGTTAGTTGTGTAAATTATGAAACAAAAAATTATATTTTCTAGTGAATGAAAAAGAATAGCATTTGTTACAGACGTAAATCGTAATTTATATTTATAAAAATGAATGTTTGTCTGTCTGCATGTCTCTTATGCCTTACTAAATCGTTCATCCGATAACGATGAAACTTTTGGGAATGGTTGGACGCATGCCAGGGAAGGTTTCTGAATTGGTTTGGACCCGCTAGGTGGCGCTGGCGTCGAGATATTTCGAAAAACTGTATTTATGGTCCGATTTGCTTCATATTCAGAATACATGTTACTTACATGGAAAGAATTATCTCTGCAAAAATGAACCCGCTAGATGGCGCTGGGGTTGAAATATTTAGAAAAAATATATTTATGGACCGATTTGGTTCATATTCAAAATATGAATATTAGTTACGTGAAAAGAAATATTTTTGCAAAAACTATACCCGCTAGGTGGGAGCCGGTGTCGAGATATTTACGAAACAAATATACAAACGGACTTTTTTATTCTATATATATATATATATATATATATATATATAAAAGGCATGTTTGTATGTGTGTCTGCTAAAGACCAAAAAACTAATGGCCTGATTTACGCGCGGGCAAAAGGGAAAATGGAAAACGGGGAAAAGGTAGAAGAGAAAAGGAGAAAATGTGAAGGGTGAAAAGGAAACTGGGGAGGGGGAGGGAGAAGGGCGAAAGGGAAAAGGGGAAGGAGAATAAGTGAAAGGTAAAATTTGCGAAGTTCAGTTTTTAATTTTTTTATCAAATTTTGAATTATGTTCATTTATACTCTCTCTCCCTCGCTATCACTCTCTCTCTCTCTCTCTCTTTCTCTCTCTCTCTCTCTCTATATATATATATATATATATAGCAATAGCGAAGCATTGCCAGGTCTGCTAGTATACATAAATATATATATATATGTGTGAAATTTTGTTTAAAATTTTATTGCACCTTAAACGAGTTGCAGTAAATTAGAGTTTTTATTTAGATAAACGATATTATTATATTAATATGATAACTCGTCACTTTCCGTATAGAAAAGTGTATTTTACACTACCTATCTTAATCTATTTTTTTACGGTTGTAACTCGTATAAAGACCGCGGTACAAGTGACCATAATCTTTGAATACTAGATCGTGGATACCGGTGTTCTTCGGTGGTTGGGCTTCAATTAATCGCATATCTCAGGAATAGCCGAACTGAGACTGTACAAGACTACACTTCATTTACATTCATACATATTACCCTCATTCATTCTCTGAAGTAATACCTGAACGGTAATTCCCGGAGGCTAAACAGGAAAAAAAAAAGAAAAAGTGACCATGATCATTGTTGCTTTCTTGGAGAATAATGAAATTCTTTACATGACCCGTACTGAAAATATGTTTCTTTTTTTGATCGTGTTTTAATAGAAGCTATTCATTATTATTAAAAATTGAGTTTACTCTGACTTTTCTTGCAAAATCCTTTATCTTTTACCGTTTTTACTAATTTACTCCATTTTATTTCATTATTTTCTCTAAGGTCATCAGCCCAAATGTCATCGAGATATCCTGTAATTCTTCAACCGGGTAATTCCCGGTTTTCTCTCCATTTAATTTCATTCATAGTTATATTGTGCGTCTTAGTTAAGTTTAAATGATTTTTTATTTTTTAATTTCCACGAAGAAGACATTGAACTGTAAATCCATATTGTACATTATACGTTTGTACATTAACGAGTACAATCCAATACATCACAAAGTATTTAGATTTACCATATTTTAAAACTTGTTATTTATAAACACGGTAGTTATAAACTATTTTATGTTGTCGGGCTATCTTTTTATGGTATATACCGGTCGGTATTTAAACAATGTTGTTTAAGATTTATGTTTACCGTTCTCCATCTTTGGTTTTTGAAGGTTAAACACGTTTGCCTTAACACAGTTATATTTTTGAAAAAGATTTGCTATTTAATTTTAGGTTAAATATTTTAAGTATAATTTTCTGATATAATTTTAATTACATATTTAAATTTTATTAGATGTTAAAATATGTTTAATCTTATTTATAACGACATTTGTTTTAGATCTTTGAAATATATACTGGTATTTTTTCTTTGGATAACTTCATTGATTTTGAATTTTTGTTTATATAATGAAGTTTTGTCTCATTTTATCGTGGGCCTTGACTTACGAGTTATTTGAAGATAATTGGAAGCGATTAAATTTTGGTTCACCTTTGTATTTATTAAAAAATTTTGATTGATTTATATACGTTATTTATATACTTTTACAAACTACCCATTTTTAATAATGAGATTATCTTTTTAAAGCTCGATTTTTATGACGAATTGAATCTATTAAAACGATAAATTTATTTAACGAATCGTTATCTTTTGCACGTGTCTTTCTCAAATTAATAGCTTGGAACTAGTTCTTTTAACAAGAAATTTAAAAAAAATTCCTTTTTAACACATTCAGACTGACCCAGGTCCTGGATACTCCTGTTAATTAAATCCTATCGATCAAATAACTTATATTTCTTCCCCAAAACTTCAAGACTACCCCCATTAAAACGATTAAAATTGTTTGAAAAGATAAGAGTAAAGAATAAACTATTCCCATTTCTCATAAGATCTTAGCTCATGCTCTCTAGTAGTCTCTTTACATACTTTCTTTGTATTTCTTTGCTTATTTGTATCGATATACAGATCTCTTTCCCTCATCTTTTGCATTTCATGGAATCGGCTTTTTTTTATTAGAAGAGTTTTATCTAGACCTTTGTTGTAAATGAAACTAAAAAAAAATGTAAAATAAAAGAGATTTTAAAAAAATTTTACTGAATTAGAAAAAATTATTTTTTAATAAATCAGTAAAATTTTTATTCTAGAAATTCAGCATCGCATAATGAACAACACAGTGACCGTTAATTTGGATTGATTACTTAAAATCAAAATTAAAAGAACAATGTTAATCATTGTTCATTTAGATCCCATTTCAGATCTTTTAAGATAATATTTATTTTAGTCAATAAATTAAAAAGAAAAAATTATAAATGCCAAACAATTTTGTAAGTGGCTAGAAACAGCAGCAACAAATGAAGTGACAAACGTTATTAAAGAGATTATTTAGTTGGTAATATGTCCAAAACAGACTAATGATTTAAATTTTTAAAAGCTGTTAATTGTATTTTTTTTTTTTTTTTTTGTCTTGACTGAAGACAGTTAGTGAAGACTGTAGTAAAAATATACTAATTATTTAATTAATGGCTAATATCGATCAAAGTTAGATTTTTTAATGTTTATTTGCTTGATAGGCTTAAAATATCAGGTATCAAGCGTAACAAATGTAAACATCTATAGTAAAAATAATAAAAATCCACAAAAAATAATAAAACCCATTGAATCTGATGAAAATGTTTCTAAAAATATTTTTATATTTTATAAAATATTGAATTCAGGGTGTCCGATTACTATTCAGCTATTTTCTCTATACTACTATCTGAAAAGATTTTTTTTTTTCTTCAGTCATTTGACTGGTTTGATGCAGCTCTCCAAGATTGCCTATCTAGTGCTAGTCGTTTCATTTCAGTATACCCTCTACATCCTACATCCCTAACAATTTGTTTTACATATTCCAAACGTGGCCTGCCTACACAATTTTTCCCTTCTACCTGTCCTTCCAAAATTAAAGCAACTATTCCAGGATGCCTTAGTATGTGGCCTATAAGTCTGTCTCTTCTTTTAACTATATTTTTCCAAATGCTTCTTTCTTCATCTATTTGCCGCAATACCTCCTCATTTGTCACTTTATCCACCCATCTGATTTTTAACATTCTCCTATAGCACCACATTTCAAAAGCTTCTAACCTTTTCTTCTCAGATACTCCGATTGTCCAAGTTTCACTTCCATATAAAGCGACACTCCAAACATACACTTTCAAAAATCTTTTCCTGACATTTAAATTAATTTTTGATGTAAAGAACTTATATTTCTTACTGAAGGCTCATTTAGCTTGTGCTATTCGGCATTTTATATCGCTCCTCCTTCGTCCATCTTTAGTAATTCTACTTCCCAAATAACAAAATTCTTCTACCTCCATAATCTTTTCTTCTCCTATTTTCACATTCAGTGGTCCATTTTTGTTATTTCTACTACATTTCATTACTTTTGTTTTGTTCTTGTTTATTTTCATGCGATAGTTCTTGCGTAGGACTTCATCTATGCCGTTCATTGTTTCTTCTAAATCCTTTTTATTCTCGGCTAGAATTACTATATCATCAGCAAATCGTAGCATCTTTATCTTTTCACCTTGTACTGTTACTCCGAATCTAAATTGTTCTTTAACATCATTAACTGCTAGTTCCATGTAAAGATTAAAAAGTAACGGAGATAGAGAACATCCTTGTCGGACTCCCTTTCTTATTATGGCTTCTTTCTTATGTTCTTCAATTGCTACTGTTGCTGTTTGGTTCCTGTACATGTTAGCAATTGTTCTTCTATCTCTGTATTTGAACCCTAATTTTTTTAAAATGCTGAAAATTTTATTCCAGTCTACGTTATCGAATGCCTTTTCTAGGTCTATAAACGCCAAGTATGTTGGTTTGTTTTTCTTTAATCTTCCTTCTACTATTAATCTGAGGCCTAAAATTGCTTCCCTTGTCCCTATACTTTTCCTGAAACCAAATTGGTCTTCTCCTAACACTTCCTCCACTCTCCTCTCAATTCTTCTGTATAGAATTCTAGTTAAGATTTTTGATGCATGACTAGTTAAACTAATTGTTCTGTATTCTTCACATTTATCTGCCCCTGATTTCTTTGGTATCATTACTATAACACTTTTTTTGAAGTCTGACGGAAATTCCCCTTTTTCATAAATATTACACACCAGTTTGTATAATCTATCAATCGCCTCCTCCCCTGCACTGCGCAGTAATTCTACAGGTATTCCGTCTATTCCAGGAGCCTTTCTGCCATTTAAATCTTTTAATGCTCTCTTAAATTCAGATCTCAGTATTGTTTCTCCCATTTCATCCTCCTCAACTTCCTCTTCTTCCTCTATAAAACCATTTTCTAATTCATTTCCTCCGTATAACTCTTCAATATATTCCACCCATCTATCGACTTTACCTTTCGTATTATATATAGGTGTACCATCTTTGTTTAACACATTATTAGATTTTAATTTATGTACCCCAAAATTTTCCTTAACTTTCCTGTATGCTCCGTCTATTTTACCAATGTTCATTTGTCTTTCCACTTCTGAACACTTTTCTTTAATCCACTCTTCTTTCGCCAGTTTGCACTTCCTGTTTATAGCATTTCTTAATTGCCGATAGTTCCTTTTACTTTCTTCATCACTAGCATTCTTATATTTTCTACGTTCATCCATCAGCTGCAATATATCGTCTGAAACCCAAGGTTTTCTACTAGTTCTCTTTATTCTGCCTAAGTTCGCTTCTGCTGATTTAAGAATTTCCTTTTTAACATTCTCCCATTCTTCTTCTACATTTTCTATCTTATCTTTTTTACTCAGACCTCTAGCGATGTCCTCCTCAAAAATCTTCTTTACCTCCTCTTCCTCAAGCTTCTCTAAATTCCACCGATTCATCTGACACCTTTTCTTCAGGTTTTTAAACCCCAATCTACATTTCATTATCACCAAATTATGGCCGCTATCAATGTCTGCTCCAGGGTAAGTTTTGCAGTTCACGAGTTGATTTCTAAATCTTTGCTTAACCATGATATAATCTATCTGATACCTTGCAGTATCGCCTGGCTTTTTCCAAGTGTATATTCTTCTATTATAATTTTTAAATTGGGTGTTGGCAATTACTAAATTATACTTCGTGCAAAACTCTATAAGTCGGTCCCCTCTTTCATTCCTTTTGCCCAGCCCGTATTCACCCACTATATTTCCTTCCTTGCCTTTTCCAATGCTTGCATTCCAATCTCCAACTATTATTAAATTTTCATCTCCTTTTACGTGTTTAATTGCTTCATCAATCTCTTCGTATACACATTCTACCTCATCATCATCATGGGCGCTTGTAGGCATATAGACGTTAACAATCGTTGTTGGTTTAGGTTTTGAATTTATCCTTATTACAATGACTCTATCGCTATGCGTCTTGAAATACTCCACTCTCCTCCCTATTTTCTTGTTCATCACGAAACCTACTCCTGCCTGCCCATTATTTGACGCTGAGTTAATTACTCTAAAGTCACCCGACCAAAAGTCGCCTTCCTCTTCCCACCGAACCTCACTAATTCCTACTATATCCACGTTTACCCTATCCATTTCCCTTTTTTAATTCTCTAGCCTACCAACCTTTTTTAAGCTTCTAACATTCCACGCTCCGACTCGTAGAATGTTATTTTTTTACTTTTCTGGTGACCCCTTCCTTAGTAGTCCCCAACCGGAGATCCGAACGGGGGACTATTTTACCTCCGGAATATTTTACCAAGGAAGGCGCCTCCATTATTGCTTTTGAAAATGCAGAGCCACATTTTCTTGGAAAAAAAAACAGCTGTAGTTTTCCATTGCTTTCAGCTGCGCAGTACTCAGAGGACTGAGTGATGTTGATACGGCCGTTTAAGTCATCCTGACTCACGCCCCCAACAACTACTGAAAGAGCTGCTGCCCTCTTTCAGGAATCATTCCTTAGTCTGGCTCTCAAACAGATACCTCTCCGATATGGTTGCACCTTCGGTCCAGCTACTCTGTATCCCTGAGCACTCAAGCCCCCTCACCAACGGCAAGGTCTCATGATTCATAGAGGAGGAATTGTATTAACATCTTAATTATCACGTAAAAATTATTATTCTTTATTTATTATTGTAAAATTTATCTGCTACGTACACCGGATCAAGTTTTTTATTCATTTAAAAAGCAGTGATTTAATTTTAATTATTTATTTTTTGTTACAGAATTCGGCCACAGGTGGCTCGCGAGGTGATAGACATGTGTCGTGTTTGTACTTCAGTTACACCTGGCGAGCCACAAGTAACACTGGGCTCGGATAAATCATTCACATATGATTATGTTTTTGATATGCAACAAACACAAGAACAAGTCTATGAAACGTGTGCACGTGCCTTGGTCCAGGGATCACTGGAAGGTTATAATGCTACTCTTCTTGCTTATGGACAGGTTGATATAAATTATTATATTATTCTTATATTTTGGAACAGTTATTTATTTGTTTATACATTATCAATAGATATATGTCGTATTTCAGAGCTAAAATATTTAATATTTATACAGT
Source organism: Lycorma delicatula (assembly GCF_047948215.1). Classification (NCBI taxonomy): domain Eukaryota; kingdom Metazoa; phylum Arthropoda; class Insecta; order Hemiptera; family Fulgoridae; genus Lycorma; species Lycorma delicatula. The sequence goes on from NC_134457.1 coordinate 212,016,777, forward strand.
GGAGAAGAGAAGAATGCAGCAAATAACCTAAAAATTAAATTTTAATATAATGGAATTTAAATGGTAGAGAATAAAACTATACAAAAGGTATATTCTAATCTTAATACCTATATAATTATGCAAAGCCTTGACGGCATAAATATTTTTAATGTTTACTAAACAAACGACTGTAACTTAGAGACCAGGCACATACCAATATTTTTGCTAAAGTTACTTCTTTATATATGATGAATTCTAATGAAGGAAACATTTTGTTTTCCAAGTAAATTTGAACGGGAAAAATCTTTGTCAAGGTTTTGTGTAATTTATAATGAAACAAGATAATAAATCTAAAAGTGATGTCAGTTTTTATGAATCTGTCTTTTTTCTTTTCTGGTGTACATCGTTCAGAACAATATATACTATTTTGCTAACACTTTAAACAGATTATTAGTCAGTCAAATACTTCAAATAGTATTGCTGATACCAGTTCTGTGGTAGGTACATAAAACATTCTGTATGTTATTAAAAAGTATTTGTTATTTTGAATTGTGTTCATTATTTAATATATTGGTTTTATCATTTGTAATATGTCTTTGGATTTCATGTTATCCCTTTGTACCAAGTTATGATGTTCTAAGTACTGATAGGTATAAGTTATTGTACCCTATTTGCTTTTGTCCAGGGGACAAAAGAAAATATAAAAACGTTAAAACATTCAAAAACAAATGTTCACTTAAGAAATTGTATATGCTTGAGTTCATTAGTATATGAAATTATTTACTTTAATTTTTAAAATGTAGATTCTAACTCAGAATATTAAACACTAACCTTTTTAGATGTGGCACTAGCAACAGCAATGCCTTTTGTTGGCAGGAGGCCAGGCACTGCAAGAAAGTCAAAAGGAACAGCACAACAGTTGAAAAAGATTTATGGATCACTAACTCACATTCATACATATAGAATTGTATCCTGTTTATTTTGGATTTTGGAATTTCTTTCTTTTTTACTAAGGATCTCTAACATGAATTTTATCAAGGAAGATGATGACTGAAATGATACGTGAAAAGATGCTAGACATTTGCTATCAAACCGTGATTTATAAGCAGTATGCTAACATACCATTTGGATGACTATTTGGCCAAATTCTAACACTCTCAGAAGTATAAAAATTCTTGATACCAACAATTGGAACCCTTTACAATACTTTACATTATTTTGGCTAGTATTCTACACTGTATTATGCAGGAAAATTTAAAAGTTATCAATAGTAGGATAAATAAAGAAGTAATATTATTTTTCAAGAATTAATTTTATTAAAAAGTTTATAAGGATATTTGCTGGTTTCTATGGTGGAGGGATAGCATCTAGGCCTTTCATCCAGAGGTCCCGGTCAGGCATGCCATTTTACACATCCTGCAATATTCATTTATCATCCGACAGTAACTGTAAATGGGCTTTAGCTTGTTGTTGCTGTATTTTAAATTGCAATTGTACAAAGTTTGGTCTTTAACCAAACTCAATAATTAACATTTAGCCTAACCTGCTTCTTATAAAATCCATTCAAAAGACTCAAAATAGAAGTAACAATGTGATCACTAAATGGCATTAGTAATTTTTTGTTTCTATAAATGTTGTTTTAAAGTAGTAAGTAAATAGAGATTGAAAAAAGTGCTAAGTTTCACCAGCTGAATGCAGTTGATTTCAGTTACTGTAATTTTATTAGCCTAAAGTTGTCAAAACTTGGCTATAGTTAATTTAAGGGATAGTAGATACTCCATGGGAAATCTGGCTGAACAGTTTTAATAGTTCATATAAATAATTGCAAAAGTACAAAATTCTAGGAAAGGGTGAGGTTGAGGTTGTTCCTTTAGAAACCTGAACCCCCTTGATCATAACCATGAAAGCTGTTTGATTTTTGAAAGAAAAGGGATTGTTAAGGCTTGTATATTAGCTAGTCAAAAGAAAATTATTAATAACTATTTTCTCTCCTCCCATCTCGCTAAAAATCCGCCATATTCCTTAGGGATTGTGGGCCATTGACTGGGTGTGGTCTTGACTTTCCTCTGAATAATGTTGTTGTATATCTCATACTTCGATTCCAGTGAGGTTAGATCATCCTTTCTCACCATCTCATGCATCTTTGTGTTATCCTTACTCTTTTTCCCCTATTTTTTGTTCTGTGGGTGTAGACCTGGTCATGCTAGATCCATGTTGAGTATGTAGATCTGTATGTTATTTTGGACCAACATGGTGATTTTCCTGTCCCAGTGGCTACAAAATAATTCTAGGATCTTATAAATTAAGGCAGGCTCCTAACCATTCACAAATACAGGTTTATTACAAATATTAGTACACAGAGAATAATTGAAAAATTAGTTACTTTTACACATATTATGCGTTTTACATTAAAAGATGATTGCAGACTTGCATAATCAAACTTGCTGACATTCCTGTGAGACTGAAGGGGTTGGAGATGGGGCTGAACTGAAGTGTACATGGTAAAAAAATGTGTAAATTTCATTTATGTTCCTTTTTTATTTGACTATATTTTTTTTTAATTTGCTTTATATTGTTTTTTAGACAGGGTCAGGTAAAACATATACTATGGGAACAGGATTTGATGTTGAATTAGAAGGACAGCAGATTGGAATTATTCCTCGTGCTATTGACCAGATTTTTTCTGGCATTGAAGAAATGTGTCAAGCTGCAAAAGAGGCTGGAGAAACACCACCACAGTTTAAGATTGCTGCTCAGTTCCTTGAATTATATAATGAAGAAATTATTGATCTTTTTGATCCAGTACAAGATTATACCAAGGTAAGTAGATATACAGAAATTTACCACTTATTATTTTCTAGCTGTATGTGTGTATGTTTTATTTTTTATAATTTTAATAGTATTCATTTATCATGTTGTGGTAAAATTTAAGTTTTTCTGTATGTCTGTTGATAAATGTTATATTAAAACTTTTTGTATATTTCTTAATTACTTTTATTAAGTGTTAATATAAAAGTGCTAATTTAAGCATACAAGACTTTTTTTACGAATAAATTACTTAATTTTTTCTGTTTTCCTGATATATTTCTTTCAAAATTCAAATTTTTCAACAATAAAACAAAATTTTACTGCTAATATAATGTGAAAGACATTCTCTTATTTATCTTTCATATTGATATTGTCTTTAGATATGGTATAAAATACATTATATTTTAAAAATCCAGTCCATTAATATAACAAACCATATTTATGTGACCTTTGCATTATATCTTTATTATTTGCATTTTATGAGTCATATTTTCTTTTCAAAAATATCTATTAATATTTGATTTATATTTGAATGATATGAAAGTTACATATTTTCTAATGTATTAAGTTTAATTTAGATTTCTATTTATTTTGCTTTGTATTGGTTTATAATTGTAGCATTTTATTTTGTATAACTCTAAGAAAGTATTTTATCTTCTCTGTAATTGTTATTTATTTTCTTTTTAATAATAGAGTGGAATTCGAATTCGAGAAGATTCAAGTTCTATTTATGTTACGGGTGTTACATCACGAACAGTCCATTCAGCAAAGGAAGCTTTAGATTGCTTGCGACAAGGAGCTTTATCTAGAACTACAGCTAGTACCCAAATGAATTCCCAGTCATCAAGAAGTCATGCAATCTTTACATTACATATTAGGCAGCAACGCATTGCAAAAGTTGAAGAGGTAAGTTTATGTACAGGTTGTCCCATGATTAACAGAGAACCTTAAAGCATATGTTCTACTGGTGAAAATAATGGAAAAAGTTCATATAAACATAGGTCTGGAAACACTTTGTTTTCATGTTATGGCTAGCTAAACATTTCACCTGGATTTCAGCTCTTCTAATAAAAAGAAGCCTTATTATAATTTTTTTAACCCAAATTAAGAAGTAATGTTGGTGGTTTCTTATGTAATTTCACTTGGAAGTAGGCTAAAGTAGGTCCCAGAACAGTTTAACTTCTGTAGTTTTAAGTTATCTGACGTAAAACACAAAATTTGTTGTCAAAAAACAATTTTTTTTAGGTTTGTAGTACAATAGCTTTGTTAAATGCGGAAGATTTAATAACAACACTTGTAGAGAATCTAATTCTGAGAAAATTAATGTAAATTCAGCCAATAAAAAGTAAATAAAAACTTTTAAAATTTGGTTTTTTATTGAATCATAACAGATAGATGAAAAATAAACAGAAAATCTTTTTTTTTTCTCTACCTAATAAACATTCTTTTTATAAACAAAAACACTAATTTCTAAAAATAATTTTAAAAGAAATACAAAATTTATAAAACAATATTTCAGCTGTGTATATTCAATAATTAACCCAGGTAAAATTAAATAATTACATAAAAGCTAAATTGAAATGTACGTTACTTTAAAAATATATATTTTTTTAAATTTATTGTATAGATTGGCAGTACTAACAGCTGGTCAACAATGAGAATTGTGTACTTCACTTGAATCTGTTTTTATAAATTATCATACTGATAAAGGAAGTGTAGTGTATCATATCATAATGTAAAAATGCTGTTTTAATTTTCTAACAAGGAATATGCTGATATCATTTTTGTTTATGGATCTTGTAATGAAAATTCTGAAGCTGCTCAATGTGAATATCAGGAGAGATTTCCTAGAAGGCAAATTACCAATACGAAAACTTTTTCTTCATTGTTTCAGCATTTACAAAAGAAAGGGTCATTTCCAACGTGTTCGTTTTCTGTTCAACGCCAAATAAATCATCTTGTTAATGATGAAAATCGTGTGAGTCAACATAGCCCAGCTATAGCCAGACACTAATACAAGGTGAATTTCATGTTGCACTAGTTTGCCAAAAGCAAAGTGTGGTGCATTCTATGGAAAGAAAATCCTTTCTGTCTGCAGAAGTTCAAAATTTGTGGCCAACAGATTACTACCCCCAGTGAAGTCAGTAACTTTTATTACTGACTTTTACTAGGTCAGTAACTTCTAGACAATGCAGATAAGGTAAATTCAGTTTCATTTACTGATAAAGCAACTTTTACGAGAAATAGAGTTTTCAATTCTAAATATAATCATTTATGGAGTGAAGACAATCCACATGGCCCTGTGGAAACTAGTTTCCAACATAGATTTAACATTAATGTTTGGTGTGGCATTATTTATGATAAAATTCTGTAACTGTTTTCAATGAAAACCTTATGGGAAATGCATATGTTCATTTCTTTAAAAATAATTTGTCACCTCTTGTGGAGGATGTACCGTTACAAACTAGATTGTAAATCATTTTCTAGTACAATGGTGCAATGCCATCTTTTTCTTTAGTTGCTAGAAATCACTTGAATGCTAATTTCTTAAAATGTGTTGGACGTGGTGGACCAATCAATTGGCCACCACAATCACCTTACTTAGTGCCACTAGATTACTTAATTTGGGGCCATATGAAAACAATAGTATACAAGCTAAAAGTTAATACTAAAGAAGAGTTACTCATTAAAATACGAAATGCTTCGCTTCTATTGAATTTATACAAAACGATCTTGAGATAATATGGAAAGCCACTGGAAATATTTTATTTTAATATTTTATTTGTGGCAGAGTGGTGTGCACATTATGAAAGAGGGAATTTCGAACAATTACCATATTGAGGTTTGTTATTCTGTTATCTTTTATCATTTCATGTATTTAATTTCTTTTTTTGTTATATTAAGAATAGTGTTTATTAGATACAGAGAGAATAATACGATTTTCTATCTATTTTTTTGTATTTTGATTCAATAAAAAATCGATTTTTATAAGTTTTTATTTACATTTTATTGGCTGTATTTACATTAATTTTCTCTCGATTAAATTCTTTACAAGTTTTGTTACTAAATCTTCTGCATTTACCAAAGCTATTGTACTACAAACCTAAAAGAAGTTTTTTTTTTCGAAACTGAATTTTGTGTTTTACATAAAAACTACTGGAGTAACAGTTCTGGGACCTGTTTTATCCTATTTCAAATTACATAAGAAACCACCAACTTTACTCCTTAATTTGGATGTCAAATATTACAGTAGAGCTTCTTTTTATTAGAAGAGCTGAAATTCTGGCAAAATCTTTTGTTAGTTGTAACTAGAAAACAAACCGTTTCCAGACCTATATTTATGTGAACTTTTTTCATTATGTTCACCAGTAGAACATGTCCTGAAAGTTTCTCCTGGGGACTCTTTGTATACAATTATTTTATTTGTGTGTAAATAAAAATTTATATTTGTTTTTATATTGTTCAATATTTTCTGGACTGTTGCTATCAGAAATAATGTTTCCAGTATGTTGATGTTTCCATATTGATTGCTAAGAATGTAATAATATTTTCTTTGTGTAAACTTAAATTGGCACTAGTGTTTCTCCTGTTCCTGAAATTATTTCTGCACTAAGTTTGGAATAGGTTTCAAGCACTGTCTGTAATAAATTTCCTCTTTCGAGCTGTTTACTGGGACTATGTGTCCTACTTGATAGATTTATAAAGTTGTATAACTAATAATGAAACAAAGATTTCAGAACAGTTTATTGTATTTGCATAAAAAAAAATGAATTATAAAATGTAAAGTTAACCTGACAGTAAGTTATTAAAAAAAAAAAAAAAACAGTTAATATTTATGTACATCGATAAATGCATCACAGGAATAAACATAATCTCAATGTAGAAACACTTAAAATAATGTGTTTCTGAAAAGAAACATATATAAATAGTGTTTCTCAAAAGAAACACTTAAATAATTGGAAAGAAAAACCACACTTTTAATCTAGAGTATTTACATTACGTACTGATGGAATACATAAATGAAAACAAATCATCAGAATATCTGAATGAGTGGATTAAAACTCCCTTTAATTAAATAAATAAGTAATTAAAAGAATTCAAAATTTGAGCACATTATGGAAGTGAAAAATTAAAAAAAAAAAATTATAATAATGTTTTTCAGAATAATAAAATTAAAAAATAAATATGGTAACTGTTATTCAAAGAAAAATTTATTTTTTCTTGCAATTAATTATGCACTTCTCTTTCCTTTCTTTCAATGAAAATATGTTAATCCTAATGTATTTTCCCATATCCATCCCCTCTTTCCAAATTTTGAATTATTTAGTTTATATGTTTTAATTCTTAATTAAAACAGTTAAAATTAAAGACTTTAACCTGGATACTTTCTTTACTGAATCCTAGAAATAAAAATTATAATTTGTTTATTCTTACATCTGCCATAATCTAATCTGTCATAAATTACAATAGTAGAATGCTTATGAAGAACTGATTGAATCTATCCAAAAACATTCATTATCCACTATAAGTAAATAATAAGGTATGATTTGATGCATTACAACTGTGACTTAATAATAAAATGGGACTGTATAACCTTTAGGAAGGAAGTCTAGATTATCATGTTTGTATTGTAGTTGATGGTAGACTGTATACTATAAAATTTACCATTGCTTAAATAGACATTTGTAGATAAATAATATTGAAATGTAGATATAGTGAATTTGCATGAAGCACTTCACGTATATAAGCATATGTATATTTTTTGATTGTTTAGTTTTGGTGTGATTATCCATGTTTTCATATACTTTGATTAATTTATGTATATGCATAGATTTTATGTAATAAAACATTATGAGTTAGTTTTATTTAGCCATTAGTTTGTAATATAACTTTAATATTTAAATCTTTCAGATTGATTATGATGTTGATACAAGATCTGAAGGAATGGAATCAAGTACTAGTTCAGAAAAAGAATTTGTTACATTGAGTGCGAAATTTCATTTTGTAGATCTAGCTGGATCAGAAAGGCTTAAAAGAACAGGTGCTACAGGAGAAAGAGCAAAAGAAGGGATTTCTATTAACTGTGGACTTTTAGCTTTAGGAAATGTGATATCAGCCCTTGGTGATAAATCAAAAAAAGCATTGCATGTTCCTTACAGAGATTCAAAATTAACGCGTTTACTACAAGACTCTTTAGGAGGTGAGAAAACTATCTTAATTACAAAGCAGTTTAAAGAGTAAAGAATTATCATAATCTTTTACCACTTTGATATTTTAGAAAATATGTTTAAGTATATTTTCCTAATTTTTATTAAGAAAATGTCTTAAGTTTACGTCTATTTACTCTGTTGCTGATTTATTTGACCAGTCAAACTGGTGGAATATCCCTTCACTGCTTAATTTGACTTTAGTCCATGACCACCAATTTTTTCTCTTTTTGTTGTTTTATTCAGATGTAGTTCTTAGTTAACAAAAGTTATACTAATAAATTTTTGTGCTGTCACCTTAGTTTATGGAATGTTATATTTTCTGAATATTCAAATATTCATAGTTATATAATTTTTGTCTGTTTACTATCTTAGTCTGCAGAAGTGGTACTTCTTCTTTATTTTAATTCAAGTCATCAATATATGGAAGTAGAATGTCTTCCAGCAATTTACAGTATCTAGTTCCCATAAGATTTTCCTTGTATTATAGCATAGCCAAAATTTCATTGTTGATGATGGCACACTAACAATTTATGAAAAATTTCGCTTGATTATGTCCTTCTCTGACAATTAATTGATTTTCTTTTGACCAATAATGAGTTTTTTTTTTATTATGTGTTACATTATTGGAGAAGTTGGTTTCATTATACCAAATAATATTAAAAAATTAAGGTAATTTACAACCTTTTCTGCAATCCAGCTGCTGAATTCAAGCCTTATTTCCTGCCACCATGCATCATAGTGGAAGAATCGCAGGTTTACATGCATGGTAACTGCTTCTGTAACACACTTGCTATTGAGCTGTAAGGTACGGGTAGCAAGTGCACTGCTTCCTTTATGGAAGCTTATATGCTTCATGAACTTATTACTTAGCTAAATGACTCGTTACTTTGTAGATTTGTAACTAATCTCGTAAATAGTTTACGATGAGGTGTTTTTCTTCAGAGTATCACTGTACATATATGTTTCTCGATAATGTTGAATTCCTGTTGCTTAAAAAATAAATTTCCAACATATCCACTTTTTTGTTACGATAAAATAGTATTATTAAAATAAAAATTATATGAACAACTGATAAATAAAAAAAAGATACAAACACAAATAAAGATCATTAAAAACTAATATATTTATTAACTTCTTGACAACAATTAATAAATAAGGGAGACAGCAAAATATTAACCATCAGTAAGTGTCCTGTTAAACTTGAAACATATTCCAAGAATGCAAAAGACAGGTGATAATTATTTAGCATTAAAATTGTATTTATTGTTTCTGTAAGTTTACAATTGCCAGCACATATCTCTGTAATAGCTGCATTTAGAGAAAAATACCCAAGAATAAAAAAGTCTTAAAATAATATTTTCTACTCACAAATACAATAAAAACCTTGGGTTTCTATTTTAAATATAATGAAGTTGGCTGCCTTATTGGAAAAAGGTGAAGATTTAAAAAATGTTAGTACTGTATTTTTAATGTAGGAAAATCTAAGGAAGGTTCTGAATTTAGAGTTTATCATAAAACTTGTAGTTCTGAGATCCCAATGAAGGCCATCTTGAGTTGATCATCAGTATATACACAGGTGGTCCAAGATAAAATAACCTGAAGGAAGCAAAGAACACATGAACTGTGAGATGATATTATACAAGTAAGTGAAACACAAAAACCTACTTATATGGGTTCTTCTGTCTCTACAGGTACTGTAAGAAATGTTGACATTCATGGTCTAGTCACAGTTTGACTTGCTAATAACGTTCAGTGTGACTGGCATTGAAATCATCTCATGGGATGTAGGTGATGGTGTTGTGTATATTCTGTTGCAGTGTGTCAAGAGTTTGTGGGTAGTACTGGTAAACTTTGCCCTTCAGGTTGCCCCACAAATAAAAATCACAACTGGATAAATCAGGCAACTGTAGAGGCCATCCTGTCTTGGAGGAAAACTGTGTTGAAAACTGAGTGCACTGCTTCCAAGGAACCATCTGCTTTCGTGTCATTCTGCTAATAATACTTGAAACACTTTGTCTGTCATCTTATGTTGTCATTATCTTATATGTATGTCAGTTGCTGTATGAAGGGCTGAAAGATAACAGCAATGTAATGAACCGAGTTCATTGTGTCTCTGAAGGAAAGGGGTCCAATAATTGTTGTCCCCGAACAATGCACCACACTCCAATCTTTACATCATGCAGCAGTATCTTGAATATTTTTTGTGGGCTTTTGACAGACCAATATCGTGAATTTTGCAAATTAACATAGCTACTGAGGTAGAGCCACTCCTCGTCTATCATGAAGTAGAGGTTTGGATTGAGTAAACTACTTCAATTTCCTGCAGTAACCATGTGCAACACCATACACATTCATTATGGGCTGAAGGCTTTACCACTTGTAAACCTTCTTGTATGGCTTCAGGTTTGGGTCCTTTAAGATGCGCAGGAATGTTCGCTGGCGAATATTTTCCTACTGTGCCTCGGTCCTTTTCACAGGTGGATATTAATGCTTCTTATCAAGAATAGATTCAGTTCACTCAAACTTCTTTATGAACCCAATTATGGATGACTTGGCTGGTGGATCACTGTTGAACTCTGCATGGAATTTTTCTTCCACTCCTTTGGTCAATCTGCCCTATGCATAATATTCCTTGACGATGAATATTCTGGCTTGTTGCTGAATCAAATAATACTTTTAAGTTTCTCCTCTCCAGTATACGGTTCGGTTTATCTTGGGCCACCCAGTATATATGAAAACTATTGAATATAAATTTAAAAGAAAATAAATGTATGTATATATTCTAATGTTTATTAGAATAAATTAAAAATTAAAAAAAGATTTTTTGATCTATAATGACATCAATATGTGATAGATATCAAAATTAATGAGCAGTAAAAGGGTTAATTTGGTTAAAAAATGTAGCAGCTTCATATAACAATCCCATTATGCTTCTTTGGAGACTTCATCTTGATCACTTGTATTTTACTATACTTTTTTCTTGTACCCATGACTCTGGACCATCTACTGAAATAGGAACATATTAATAAATAAATATTTTTTACCTACATTTCCTTATCTCTTGTTATAATACTTTGATAAAACCCTCCTGTCATCTGCATACTACTTAATTTCCCAGTTGATTGAGCTTCCTGTCCTCAGGTATTTTACACATAAAATATTTAACTATTTCCAGAGGTTCTTATATTTGCAAGTTCTTTCTTTCATCTTGTTCATTCCTTATAATCACCAACACTTTGCTTTTAACTATGCTTATTTTTATTTCTCATGTTCCTATTTCTTTTACCCATATAGTTTGATTATGGACTACATCCCGCATGGTTAATAAGATCTTGATATATAAGTATGTGAGTTATATGTATATATAAGCACAGGAAAAACTCTTTGTTGATGTAGATTTTATATAATTTACTTTTATTTTGCAGGTAATAGTAGAACTGTAATGATTGCTTGTGTGTCGCCTAGTGATAGAGATTTTATGGAAACACTAAATACATTAAAATATGCTAATAGAGCTCGAAATATCCAAAATAAAGTAATTTTAAATCAAGATAAATCTTCCAGAACAATATCTTTATTGAGACAAGAAATTCAGCAATTACAGCTAGAACTTATGGAGTACAAACAGGTAATACAAGTTTGTTAATTTATCTTTACTGTTTACTTTTTACTTTTAAACTTCCTCTATTGAAAATTACATATAATATTTAAACACCATCAATAAATTTCCACTTAAACTTACGCTAAATATCCTGCTCTATCATCTTATTTTATATTTCAAGACTAAAATGCTTTGATGTTAATCCTAATTCAAAGTGTTTTACGTAATTATGAAAACTATGTCAGCTGAAATTTGGCTTAAGTAATCAGTTTTAATTTTTTCTTTCAAGTTAATTAAAACAACAATTTTATTTAGACTTAGATTTTTTCATAATGCTTACTTTAATGTCGCTTTTCAGGGAAAGCGGATTATTGGAGAAGATGGAACAGAAGCTGTTAATGATATGTTTCATGAAAACATAATGCTACAGAATGAATTAAGTAATTTAAGAACTCGTGTTAAAGCTATGCAAGAAACAATAGATGCTTTAAGTATGGAAAATACTAGATTATTAGCTGAAAAAGAAACTGGTGCTTGGCTAAATTCTGGTAATAACCTTAAAATGTATTATATCTAATTTATATTATTAAGTCATTAGCTGTAATAAGATTATTTATTACTTTAGTGGAATGGATTATCCAAATTGACCTTTGCAAGGCTGAATCCAGTGAATTGGAAACTGGAAAATTGGAAAATCCAATTTCCATACTGGACATATCATTCTAATATTTAATAAAACATAGCATTTAATAAAAAGACAAAAATATTAAAAATAAATAAATGTATTTTGATAAAACTAAAAGGTCCTCAGAACATATGTACAATGTAATAAAAAGCAGATACTGTAATACGTTAAAAAAAAAAACAATTAGTAGATATTTACTAATAAAAGAATCAGATTACAAAAATTCTCTGAAATAAATTAAAATTTACTAGTCTAATGTTTTATAATGAAATGTCATTTAAAAAATGTTTAAGAAAAACATACAAAACATTGAAGAGTTTAATTACTTTATATTATAAAAGATATCTTTTCTTAAAAATGATAAAGATTAGAAAAAATTACAATACAGTAAAGCAGGTACAACTTACTGACATTTAGTAATCAAAATGTACTTTTAAAACAGTACTTCTTACAAAAATCTGTAATCTGTAATTTGCTTTAATGTTGATGTTTGTTTATGAGCTGGAAGATCACACAATTATTTAAACAAAAAATTTATGTAGAATCACATTATTTTTGTTACTCCAACTAGACCATAGTGATAGACAAACATTCATGAGCTTTTTGGTGTGATGGCCCAGAATGCAAATCATTACATCATACTTCATGCTTCATCACATAATGTGTTTCTGCAAATTCAGATTGTTTTTAAATAATCAGCATCTCACTATATTTACGTTAATAACATATCAATAGTAATTTCATTTAATGTACAAGAATTGTAATTTAAGAAATGAGTTTAATCATATTTTTCTCTTTATATCATCATATAAGCGTGAAGTTTATGCATGGGATATGGAAATGTAATTTTGTAGTGTATGAAAGATGCCATGCCTGACTGGAATTCAAACCTGGAGTTGTGCTTATGGTAGATGTTTATATATGTTAATGATATATGTTGTAATTTAATAGGTTAATTATTCATGAAAAATATTACTGTGATAAATGCTACAACTGACATTCATGACCTAAAATAAAATGGAAAGTTAAAGAATCCCATTATGATGCCAAATTTGCCAGGGAAAATAGATTGAAATGATTTCGTCACCCTTTTTCAGGGAATCAAATGTTGTTGCATATATATTACCATTCTCTTTCACCAAAATGCAAAAAAGTATTCAGCTCTATATTGATATCTTTACTAAGGTTGTTGCAGAGACTGGTAATTAACCGAAAAAGTACTTTATACCCTCACAGTCATAATAAAAACCAGAATCAATACTGTAAATCAATGGATTATCGTGCCATTTTATTTTCAGAAAAAATATATTTTATGGAGGACAATTTATTTTTATGTATGCATTAATTAAAATGGTTTATGGTAAATATTTATATATTTTTTTGAGTATAATAGGTTTGATTACTTTGTAAATTTATCATTAGCAGCAGGTTATTTATTTATTTTTCGTACTATTGTCTTCTTTGCCTTAAGTTATGCAAATTTTCTCATCATTAAATATTTAAAACTTTTATAGAATGTAGAATGTAAAAATTCCAAATTTACACTTTTTTTAGTAAATAATACACTTACAGGAAAAATATAACTCCATTACTATAACCATTGTTTTTTAAATTATACTTAAAACCTGCTTTCTTTCTGCTGTTGAGTACATATTGTGCATTCAGTAGTAGATGTACTGTATAGGTTTCAGCAGTATAGATACTTATAATGCTACTAGTTCTACCCGCCACGTTTCACACAATTCTAAAGATTGACTTTGAGCTTTATTGATTGTGATTGCAAATGCCAATCGAATTGGGAATTGCAATCTTTTAAATTAAAATGGTGTATCGGTCGGGATTATGGGTATTCAAGGAATGAGGACATCTTCACCTTTGAAAGGCCCCTTTAAAATCATTGCTTCCACTACGTTATTCATCAATTTCTTAACTCCAAGTCGCGTGCCGTTGCAGAGTTTTGGCTGATTATTATTCCGCAACAGGATAATTGTCATTTTTTGATCGAACCGTTGCTAGAATCAATCTAATGAGGAATGTTTTCCCAGTTCCTCCTGGCGCATCCAACAAGAAAGTTCCCTCAACTCCGTCATTTATCATTTGCATTATGCGGCGATCATAAATGCCTTTCTGTTCACGCGTTAATTTGGGAATGTTTGATTGGACATATGACTGAAGATCACCAATGTTGTAACTCTGTTCACGGCGTAAATCCACATCAAATGAAGCAATTCCCGATTGACTAAGAACTTTATTTGCAATAGCTAAGCACTTGTAAATGTCTTCTGTAAATTCCATGATCATATTGGTATTTTCTAGGCGTACTCTATGCAAAATATCCTCAGCCATATGCGATCGATATTTTTCCCATAACTCTGTGGGAGATGAAGGGAAGCAAGCGGTCAATATAATTGCGTATAAAAACTGTTTTGTCGCGGTCGCAGGTATGTGACTGATGCAAAAAATAGATAAAAACAATCTTTGATGCAGGTTATATATCGTGCTAAAATTTGAGCTCAATCGGTGCAGAACATTTTGAGTTTTTGAAGCGTACACAAACCAACTTAACATTTTTATATATAAAGATTTGTGGGCTGCGAAAAAAAGCCCTTAAGTCGTGCAAAAAAACACATCATTTTAAATGCTTACAAAAGCAGAGTAATGCTTACAAATTACAGAATAATCAAACGGCGTTGATTTCAGATGTTAATAAACTGATAACGTAAGTAGAAGTTGTGCTGCTTCAGTGTACAACGTGATTCTCGAGTATGAATCTACTAATGAATTACGGTCTCCAAAGAAAACAAAACCCCGCAGGTCAATTGAGAAAAAGGTGAGATTTTGATAAAAACAGGATTCGTAAAAAAATTACTCGAATTTGAATTATTTAGAAATAGTTTAGCAGTGTATTATGTCCTTTGGATGAGAATTCGGTTATTGTCTTCGACAACACTTCTTATCATTAAACGAAAAGAATTCCAGCCGTGTTATAGAAAAACAATATCAAAATGTGGCTTAGTTCAAAAGGAATAATTTTTGAAGAGGTTTAAGTTAATGTTCAATCATTGCAAAGGGTTTCGCGTATTAAAAGTAATTATAGTCGGTATAAAATTGGTTTGACACACAACGCCATATTGGTAAGTCGTGTTTTTATTCGGCTCCTAACGAATATGTTTGCCGGCCTCTGTGGCGCGAGTGGTAACGTCTCGGACTTTAATCCGGTGGTTCAGAGTTGGAATCCCGGTCAGGCATGGCATTTTCATACGCTATAAATCATTCATATCATCACCAACTGCGGTTGTCCTTCTTGGTGGCTTTTCTTTTTGTTTTGGTGTTTTTTTTTTTTTAATAAAATACAGATGTTTTAGCTGTTAAATATAATTCAAAGAAATTCGGTCGTTGTGTTTGACAGCGGCCATCTTGCATTGATCTGATTGGTTTTCCTTTGTTTACATTTCCAAATTAAAAATAGATAGATAGATTTATTAAAAGTAGATGATAACAATATTTGATGCGGGTTATATATCGTGCTAAAATTTGAGCTCAATAGGTGCAGAACAATTTGAGTTTTTGAAGCCGTACACAAACAAACTTAACATTTTTATATATATAGATTATTATAATACATTATTGAATACACCACTATTGGCTGATGCATCTTTTATTGTTTTTAAAGAAGTTCACAGTTTGTTATTTTTTCTTAGTATGAGAGGAGTCATTAAATAGATTCAAACTTGATGTTAGCTAGCTAAAAATAGTAATAAGTAGATTCAAAAGATGTCATTTGGATGTACTACAACCAAATTTCATGATATTCAGTTAGCAGTCACTAAGAAGCAGGGTACATACCCACAGTTCAAAATATGACTGCTTGAGAGGAGTATATGTTATAAAAGCAGCAAGCTGTTGCATTTTTTTATGTAACAAAGTTTGAACTGGATATCCATGAGGAATGTTACCTATCTAAGCATTAGTTTCATAAAAATGTCAATAATGCGCGGTAGTTATTGAGAAAGACTAACTTGGTCGTCTTCCATAAATGTGATTTGCATCTTAAGTAGGGTGAAACCTTAAAATGAGTAAATTGGGCCTATGCTTATAGCATTTTCCTTTATTTCCTTTATAGACTGATGAAAAAGAGAACATACGTAACAGTATTATTTGTTGGGATAAATCGTGGTTGCACTACCATTCCAAATTAAAGAGTAGTTCAATTTAATGGAAACATACTTCTTCACTTTCATGCAAGAGATTAAAGGCTATCCGATATACTTACATTATGGTAAAATTCTTAAGGAATTCTGCTAATTTGTTTCCAGAAATGAGATTACAGTGTAGATGATGCATCATACTGTGATGACTTGTTAATGCTTTGTGTAGCAATGCAAAGAAAACATTTGCCCTACTCTGACTAGTGACATATTACTTCATCTTGATAATACTAGATCTCATATGGCTTGATTTAAACAGTAGAGAATTGATGAATTAGGTCCAATTTAGCTCAGAACACTTTTCATCTCTTCATGTGTTTTGGTATAAAAAACTCATGTGTTTGATTAACTTTTTGTAAATGGTGAAGAACATGAATTGCAAATGTAGTCCAGATAATAACCCAAAGGCTTTTATGCTACAGGTTTTGGGATACTGATAAAGTGATGGGATAAGTTTATCCCAGTTTCTGTTAGTTGAGATTATGTTGAAGTTAAAATTGATTTTAAAATAGATAGATAAGACTAGTATTAATAATAATCTGTGACCTGTTTACTGATTTTCTCTTGTAAATGTAAAATTAAGATGTACACTGTTAATGTAATTAAATAACTTGTATGTTTGGTCTTTACTTCCATTGTATATTGTAATGATAACATGTAAATATTTATATCCACGATTGTTTTGTTTTAAAGATTGCTATGGTGTTTGATTTTTCTAATACATGAAAAAAAATTGGTTAAAATGTTGGCTAGCATTCCTTAGGTTATCCGTATAGTTATAGTGTAAGATTTTTTTTTAATGTTTATTAGTGAATTTTATTTATAACATTTTATTACAGAGGCAGGTGCAAATGGTGATATGACTGAAATGATTCAAAAATATCTTGCTGAAATTGTAGAATTAAGATCAAAAGTTTTAGAGTATGAGGCAGTTTGTCAGCAGTTAAGAAAACATCCTCCAGCTGCTCCTAGGTAAACTTTAGTTTTTATTTTTGTAATTTTAATGTTAGCTAATGTTTATTAGTTATCATTGTATATTTAAAATAATGAATATGTTCATGGCATTTATGTATCAATATGTTCTTAGACCTTACTATTGGAAATTATATAATGCAAGTTTTGATTTATGTATTTGAAATTTTTAAACCATTATGTTGTATAACTAGTACTTTCTCTTTCCCTCTAATCTGAATAGATAGTTGCATCTATTTCCCAGAATGAATGAATATTTTTCCTCTTTTTTATGCCACTTTGTCAAGTTTAACATAAAAGAAATATTCAAAATTAAGAACCTGATTACATGTCTTTGATAATTAATCATATATATTCATTATTGCATTAGTACTTTATCAGACATGTATTATCCACTTTGATAAGTTACGGCAGTGAATAGGGTGAATAAATATATCGTAAATAAGTAAAAATGTATCACTTCAGTTAGTAAAATTTATTATATATGAAATGATAATACATTATTTACAATTACTTAAAAATAACATTTCTGAAATATAGCCACCATTTTGTTTCACACATTCCAACAGTTGTGCTTAGGTCACCCAACAAATTTTGGAGCATGACCATATGAATTTAAGCCACCTTTTCTCGGATTCTTCTTTAAGGTTCTTGGGGGTTCTTTGATGGTGGTGTTTGAAAAATGAGTGATTTCAAGTACCTCTAAAAAACCCACTGGCTTGGTTTAGTGGTGAACGTGTCTTCCCAAATCAGTTGATTTGGAAGTCGAGAGTTCTAACGTTCAAATCCTAGTAAAGGCAGTTACTTTTATTCAGATTTGAATACTAGATCATGAGTGCCGTTGTACTTTGGTGGTTGGATTTCAATTAACCACACATCTCAGGAATGGTCGAACTGAGACTGTACAAGACTACACTTCATTTACACTCATACATATCATCCTCATTCATACTCTGAAGTAGTACCTGAATGGCATTTCCCGGAGGCTAAACAGAAAAAAGAAAAAAAAGTACCTCAAAAAAAAATCATATACTGACAGATCAGTGATCTTACATCCACAGAATGTCTTTATTCTTCAAAATGATGTGATTAGGAAACAATTTCCATACAGCTTTCATGAAAACCTTGGCAGTGTAGCTTGTAGCATTATTTTGTTGAAGTATGTTTAGATTAACAAGGTTAATTCAGACTGAAGGAATTTTCTAACATATCATCATAGTGTTGTGAATTTATGGTAACTTCATACTGTCGTCTAGCCCTCAAAGAAGAAATAAGGCCCTATAATTCCAAATGATGAAATGACACACCAGATTGTTACTTTCACATGATGGAGTAGCTTTTCATGTAATCTTTGAGGATTTATACTTGACCAAGTAGTAAAAGTTTTGCTTGTTGACAAAGTCTAAAAGCTGAAGATAAATTTCATCACTAATCAAAAGATTTCTTATAAGGTCTGAATTAACATTTATCATGCTCAGTAGTTGATGAAACCAAGTTGGTTTACTTGAACAATACGGATGTTTTTATTTTATTATTTCTAAGAAATAGTATCTAAATATTTTACTAAAATATTAAGAGAAATAATTATAATATAGTATTAAATTTATGCATTTGTAAATGAATTTTTGTGATCAAGTGATTATATAAGGAGTGTATTGAAAGATAATTGTTTTAAAAGCAGCGGTTTGAAAATGATGTTTCATGAAATATATTACATTGTCCTCTTAATCACATATGGCAACAGTAGCTCCACCTTTACAACAGTTTCTGGTACATCTGCACTTTGTACGATTCTAGTTCTTTTCATTGTGTAGCTCATTACCGTGAAGTTTTTAACTCATGTTTTATTATGTGGGGAGAAGGCACCAGATGATTAAATGGCATATTAAAATTATTGAAGATCTTTGCACCACAATGAACAATTGTCATTGATTTTGTAATACACTTTTACGACAAAATGTGTGGTATGCTATTCCACAACTCCATCATAAAACGACTGAATTGTAAAACTAAGGGTTATATTTAATGTAAAGATACCTTCATTTTCTCCACTCATCAATGACTGGTTGACTGAATCTGGTGTTGCAAATCGCCTGATTCTCTCCACACTCATTATAATGATACTCATCAGTGGTTGGAAATATAGATATCATATATTTATTGTTAATAAATAATGTTATTGATAATTTGTTTTAGCAATTTTTTATATAAAATAAGATAAATTAAGATAAAATATAATTTAGATAATTATATTTCATTATCATAATTAAGATAAAATAAGATAGATTAAAATAAGATAATTTTTATATAAACCATTTGAATGGAGAAATAATTTTCATACTATATGACACCATGATTTTTTACATTATTTTTAAGAGTTTTAATTTATTTGAGAAAATCTGTAAGATTTACTCCAAATGATGTATAATGAATACTGTTTTCTTGGTAATCAGTTTTGCTGTTCCACAACTTTTGTATAGTTAAAGTAAAACGTTTTGCATATAATTATATTAAAGAACAGAGCATATCTGAGAACTTCTGATTGTTGGTCTCAGTATGGTGGTCATTTAAAAAATTACTCTCTTAGCTCTTAGTAAGAATAGGAATTGGTGTAGTAGTATTTTAATAATATTTATATTTAGCTCTGAATAGTGTTTTAATAACATTATTAATATGTACTTAGTTTTATAATTCCATTAACAAGGGTATAGGAAGGAGGTTGTGAAAAAAAAGAATTTAATACTGTAAACTAGCAGGCAATTTCAGCCATCTGCTAGAGAAGAGTACAGTTGTTTTACAGTTTTCTCCAGTGAAACGAATACAAAATCATTGCTGTAAATGACATATTTGTGAAGTGAATACTTTCTCTAACATGTTTGAGATCTTCACCAGTTGTAATGGAAATTCATTTTTCCTTTTTAGTCTCATTAATTAAAGTTGTGAAAGTACAAGTACCACATCAGTGTTACTAAAATGCATAGTTATATGCGTAAAAAATTTCTTACCTTTACGGAGAACCAAAATAACAATTTTTTGTTAAGTGGCTGCTACATTAAAACTTACTGACAAAAAACTTAAATGACAAAACTCTGATCTTAAATATACTTAGACAATGTTACTTTATTAAATAAACTTATTTTTATTTTTTTAAATGCCTTAAGAAATTAGAAGGCATTAAAATTGCAGTACTAGGCAAACAGGTAAATATGGATACATTTTACACTTGCTTTATCATTAATATGACTGGTAAACAAATTGAAACTCAACAATATTGCAGCTAAGAAAATGATTTATATGCAATTAAACCATATTCTGATTTAGAACTGATCGAACTAAGATGTAAAACTACTTTAATAATATTTTATTTTTGATGTGGAGAGATTTTTTATTGAAATATTTGTTTTCTGATAATGAAAAACCTCACTAAACATTTGAAATTTTCTCTTTAAATTTACATTTCTTTAAAATTTACTATGTTTTATAGCTTGTTTGACAGATAAAAATTTTGTGCATTATGGATGTTTTTATTTTGGTGACATAATTTCTTAGAAATGGTGTCTAAATATTTTACTAAAATATTAAGAGACTTAATTGCAGTGTTAAATTTACACATTCAGGTATAGATTTTTGTGATCAAGTGATTGTATAAGTGGTGTATTGAAAGATTTTTTTTTTTGTCTTCAGTCATTTGACTAGTTTGATGCAGCTCTCCAAGATTCCCTATCTAGTGCTAGTCTTTTCATTTCAGTATATCCCCTACATCCTACATCCCTAACAATTTGTTTTGCATATTCCAAACGTGGCCTGCCTACACAATTTTTTCCTTCTATCTGTCCTTCCAAAATTAAAGAGAGTATTCCAGGATGCCTTAGTATGTGGCCCATAAGTCTGTCTCTTCTTTTAGCTATATTTTTCCAAATGATTCTTTCTTCATCTATTTGTCGTAACACCTCTTCATTTGTCACTTTATCCACCCATCTGCTTTTTAACATTCTCCTGTAGCACCACATTTCAAAAGCTTTCTAATATTTTCTTCTCAGATACTCCGATCGTCCAAGTTTCACTTCCATATAAAGCAACACTCCAAACATATACTTTCAAAAATCTTTTCCTGACCTTTAAATTAATTTTTGATGTAAACAAATTATATTTCTGACTGAAGGCTCATTTCGCTTGTGCTATTCGGTATTTTATATCGCTCCTGCTTCGTCCATCTAGTAATTCTACTTCCCAAATAACAAAGTTCTTCTACCTCCATAATCTTTTCTCCTCCTATTTTCACATTCAGTGGTCTTTGTTATTTCTACTACATTTCATTACTTTTGTTTTGTTTTTGTTTATTTTCATGCAATAGTTCATCTATGCCATTCATTGTTTCTTCTAAATCCTTTTTACTCTCAGCTAGAATTACTATATCATCAGCAAATCGTAGCATCTTTATCTTTTCACCTTGTACTGTTACTCTGAATCTAAATTGTTCTTTAACATCATTAACTGCTAGTTCCATGTAAAGATTAAAAAGCAATGGGGATAGAGAACATCCTTGTCGGACTCCCTTTCTTATTACGGCTTCTTTCTTATGTTCTTCAATTATTACTGTTGCTGTTTGGTTCCTGTAAATGTTAGCAATTGTTCTTCTATCTCTGTATTTGAACCCTAATTTTTTTAAAATGTTGAACATTTTATTCCAGTCTACATTATCGAATGCCTTTTCTAGATCTATAAATGCCAAGTATGTCGGTTTTTTTTTTTTAAATTTCCTTCCACTATTAATCTGAGGCCTAAAATTGCTTCCCTTGTCCCTATACTTTTCCTGAAACCAAATTGGTCTTCTCCTAACACTTCTTCCACTCTCCTCTCAATTCTTCTGTATAGAATTCTAGTTAAGATTTTTGATGCATGACTAGTTAAACTAATTATTCTGTATTCTTCACATTTATCTGCCCCTGCTTTCCTTGGTATCATGACTGTAACACTTTTTTTGAAGTCTGATGGAACTTCCCCTTTTTCATAAATATTACACACCAGTTTGTATAATCTATCAATCGCTTTCTCACCTGCACTGCGCAGTACTTCTACAGATATTCCGTCTATTCCAGGAGCCTTTCTGCCATTCAAATCTTTTAATGCTCTCTTAAATTCAGATCTCAGTATTGTTTCTCTCATTTCATCCTCTTCAACTTCCTCTTCTTCCTCTATAACACAATTTTATAATTCATTTCCTCCATATAACTCTTCAATATATTCCACCCACCTATTGACTTTACCTTTCATGTTATAAATCGGTGTACCATCTTTGTTTAACACATTATTAGATTTTAATTTATGTACCCCAAAATTTTCTTTAACTTTCCTGTATGCTCAGTCTATTTTACCAATGTTCATTTCTCTTTCCACTTCTGAACACTTTTCTTTAATTCCACTCTTCTTTCGCTAGTTTGCACTTCCTGTTTATAGCATTTCTTAATTGTCGGTAGTTCCTTTTACATTCTTCATCACTAACATTCTTATATTTTCTACATTCACCCATCAGCTGTAGTATATCGTCTGAAACCCAAGGGTTTCTACCAGTTCTCTTTGTTCTGCCTAAGTTCGCTTCTGCTGATAATTGTTCGCCTCGATTGAACGATAATCGTTTTAAAAGAATGATTTGAAAATGATGTTTCATGAAATACATTACCCTGTCCTCCTAATCACATAAACATGGCAACAGTAGGAGCATATAGCTAGCTGTTCTTTCATCCCACAAAGTTGTAAAAATGACATCATATCTTTTAAAAAGTTGATGCTAGTTAACGCTTATAAAGAGTTACAAATTTTATTTTCTATAAATATTTTATTGTTACTATAAATAACATTCATTTTAAAAATATTGTATTATGAAAATGTAATGTGAAAAATGTGTTTGATGTAGTGAAATCTATTTATATTTATGTTACAGACGTCCTTCAATTTATAGCATGTCTTCAGTTTTTGGAGGAGAATCTGATAGTAATTCTGTAAATCAGTTGTTACAACAGGCAAAAAAAGATGTTCAGAGAGATAAGGAAGCCCTTGAGGAAGCAATGCGTGGAAAAGAGGCTCTCACTTCATCAACAGAAAGCAAGAAAAATGGTACTGGTGGTGAAGAAAGTGAACATTCAGATTCAGAAGAAGCTGAAAGTGAATCAGAATCAGAAAGTGAAGAACAAGATCAAAAAGAAGAAGAATATACTGCAGAATTGGCTGAATTAACATCTGAAATTAATCTTAAACAAAAGCTTATCGATGAATTAGAAAAATCTCAGAGACGTTTACATAGTTTGAAACAACATTATGAAGATAAATTATTGCAGCTGCAGGCAAAAATAAAAGCAACCCAAGAAGAACGTGATACTGTTCTGGCTTCATACAGTAAGTGATTCTTTTAATAAAAAATTTTTTTTTTCAATTTAAAGTTTTATATTGGTATATATTGGGTTTGTATTAAATTTGTCTATCTGATACCATTAATTTGAATGTAAGCTTTCATAATGAACGTTTATCTACCAAAATTCATTATTTATTATTTCATTTAGTAGTTCCTTTAGGTGTTTGCCGAATTACAGTAATTTTTTGTGATTATATAAATAATTTTTATTCTTGTCAGGCAGGAATTGAATTAGAAGCAAATCAAATTATATTCTCCATTGTTTTTTTAAGTGAATGCTTCTTGGAATTTAAAATACAGTTTTCTTTTTTTTGTAAATATCCACAACTTAGTTCAATATGTTTAGTTTAGAATTTTAGCTTTTTTGACTTATTTTATTATATTTTTTACCTCACATTTGCAAATTTATTACACTTTCATTGCTATAAATTACATAATTTATTTTCCTGTTTATATAAATAAATAATATATATTTTTGTTTGTGAATAGGTAATCAAAACAATCAGCCCACAGAACAAGTTAAAAAAATTAGGAAAGAGTATGAACAGAAACTAAATAACATGCAAAAAGAATTAAAATCATTACAGACTGCTAAAAGAGAACATGCAAAAACATTAAGAAATCAATCGCAGTATGAATGTCAGATTCGCACTTTGAAAAATGAAGTTTCTGAGATGAAAAGGACAAAGGTTAGTTAGTTAATATTATTATTTTTTATGTAAACTGATTTTATATATTGAACAAAATTATTAAGATAATAAAAAAATTTATTTAAAAAAATTAAATGAAGAAAGTAGCTGTTGATTTTGTTTTTGTAGGTGAAATTGATTAACAAAATGCGAGAAGAAGCAGCTAAACATAGAGAATCTGAAGTTAGACGCAATAGAGAAATTGCACAACTACGTAAAGAATCTCGACGTCATGCAAATGTTATTAGATCTTTAGAAGCAGAAAAACGTGCCAAAGAAGTAGTTCTACGATGCAAACAGGAAGAGGTAAGCAAAATAATTTTAACATGTTATTATTGTGTTGTTTCTTATTTTTTTAGTTAATGGATTTAAATGACGTTCTGCTTTACACTTTTGACTTAAGCAACACATTAATTCCTTCACATGCTTTCCTTCGGCTTGCCACAGGCGCGTTTAGATCAAGTCCTGTCGCAAGCTTACTTGTAGACTGTGGTGAACCATCACTTTGGGATAGACGAGACCAGCTTTTATTATGTTATTTTGCTCGTCTCAGAGGACAGCCTAATCACCCGGCTCTTGACTCAGTCTTTAGAAATCCTAATCTAGGAAAGTATGAGAACCATCCACGTCGTACTGCACCTGTAGGTGTCCATATCCGGCGTCTGCTGCAGCATATAAATGTTGACATACCGTCATTCTTTCCTACGTATCCTTGCTCATATCCTCCGTGGAGAATAAACCTTATAAATTTTACTTTTGACCTTATGACATACAATAAACAATCAACACTACCTATTGTCTCCCCAGCAAATGTTTCAATGTGTTCTCTCCAAGATGAAACCAGACACGGTTGTATACACTGATGGATCGAAACAAAATGATGCAGTTGGCTGTGCATTTGTTGTCAATGAAAGAACTTATATGTTTGGTCTACCCGGTATTACGAGTGTGTTTACCGCTGAACTATATGCTATAAATAAGGCTCTAAACATCATTAACCCTAAATATTATTTGCAGTGACTCGTGTAGTGCTCTCCAAGCCTTAAAAAACTTTTATTCCAAACATCCTATAGTCATTGAAATTTATAACGCAATCGCTGAGTTGAATAATCGTAACACAGAAGTAAGTTTTTCCTGGGTCCCTAGCCACGTAGAGATTCCAGGTAATGAACATGCAGATTCCGCTGCCAAAGAAGCATGTAACCAGCCTCCTTTCACCACCCGAGTTGCTACTTCTGATTTTATTAACTATGTAAAACAATCACTAAGAGCAAGGTGGCAAGGTGACTGGACGGCTACCGTTGATAATAAACTCCGTCAGATTAAAGATTCTGTGTTACCATGGGACTCCTCATACAGAAAACCCCGGCGTGAGGAAGTAGTTCTCTGTCGATTGCGGATAGGACACACGAGGGTCACACACGAGTACCTGTTGACAAGAGGACAAGCACCTGTATGCACACGATGCAACAGCCGCGTGACTGTGTGCCACATACTCGTGGACTGCATATGTTATGCGGCATTGCGTCGTAAATTTAAACTACCCAGAAACATCCGTGGTATCTTGTGTAATGATAAAGAGGTTTTAAACTGGATGTTTCTGTTTTTGCGTAGTATAGGGTTAATACAAAAAATTTAACAAACATAAAAATTTAATTACTTTAGTCCTATGTATTGTTTTTGTTATCCGAGTAGCGAGCCTTTTACACTCCCTATCGGAATTTGTCAAATTTTATATATATATATATATATATACATAATATTCATATTTTTTTTTGTTTTACAAATTTGTCTGTGATATTAGTTGTAAGATTTTTGTGATATTAGTTGTAAGACTTTAAACATAATAGTTTTAAGTTTTATCTCCTTTTTTAGTTTTAAGTTTTATTTATTTTTAATATGTTAGTTTTTAACGTAGTTTTTAGTTACTTGTTAGTGTTTTTGTTATCCGAGAATGGGCCTTTTACACCCATTCCGGATTTTGTTTCCTGTGATAGTAGTTTTAAGTTTTAATTTTATCTAACAGCTTTAATTACTTTTATTTATTTATTTTTTCTTAAAAAAAAAAATAATAATAAAACAAAAAATAAAACAAAAATCCGGGCAATGATAACGTTCAACCGTTTTTCGCCCAAAAAAAAAAAAAAAAAAAAAAAATCCTTCACCCATCACCTTTTTTCTGATAATAGTAAATTTATTTTGAGCTGTTGCAAATTTCATCTAAACGCAATTTTATGGTGACATGGTATTTTCTTGTATTTTAACATTCAAATCTTTTTAATATCTATGTTAAAAAATTTAATTAATCCAGTAGGTTGTAGATATGAATAATTAATTTTTTTTTAAATAAGAAATATTCAAATGAAACTGAATCTTATTATTAATTACAGTCATTAATTAATATATATATAAATTATATATATAGTAATATACTATATATATATATTTATTTATTTATATATATAGAGAGAGAGAGAGTAGCGCAGAGAAACAGGAAACTTTGAATTTGATGTTGGCAGTCCTGTAGGTGTACCAAGAGTGGGAGAAAGGTGTTAAACTGCAGAGCAGTAACATACATTTAGTTGTGATGGAGGAGTGGAATGGTGTAGAGTGCAGTTGTTATAAGGGCATTTTACTGATATGGTGACAGTATGACAACAGCTACACAAAGAGTGTTTCAGTGACAATATGAGATCCCACCCCATGGTCAAGTTCCTTCTTCACAGACATTCAAAACTTGGGTTTGTAACTTTGAAGACACTGGTTCGACTTTAAAAAACCCCTAGTGGACATATATTGTCTGTATGTATACCAGAAAACATTGATTTCATGATAGCTGCAGTGGTAAGGAGTCCTCGTTGTTTGATACGAAAAATTGCCTATCATTGAAGATCGGATATCAGAGCATGGAAAGAATACTAATTACTTGAAATTTCATCCTTATAAGATTCAAATTTTCCATGAACTGAAATCTGTGTATTGTGCCTGTAGTTTTGTGAAAAACTGTTGCCTAAAATCAATGAGAATGCTAACTTTATTGAAAATCTTTTTAACTGTTACACAGTGCTAAACTTACTGTATGGTGTGCAGTTTCATGTCATGGGGTGATAGGCCCTTACTTCTTTGAAGATGAAGGGGGTTCTGTGCTGTCACTGTGACATCTTAATGTTACAAGGAGTGTGAGAAAAGTAACGAGACTGACTTTTTACCTACCAAAGTTTATATTTTTTTCAAACAACAATATTATTCCCTTCAAAGTAGCTATATACCGGCGAAGTCGTTGTTCCCACTCCTGGTAGCAGCGCTGGAAGGCTTCAACTGGTAGGGCTTTTAACTGGTCCGTCACAGTCTTTTGAATGTTCTCCAGAGTTCCAAAATGACGCCCTTTTAAGACAAGTTTCAGTTTCGGGAAAACGAAAAAGTTACAAGGACTTAAATCAGGTGAATAGGGGGGGGATTGAGGAACCATAGGAATGTGTTTTGAGAGCAAAAATTCCCTGATGGAAATGGCCATGTGACATGAGGTATTGTCATGATGAAGCATCCACTTGTTTGCAATGTTTGGTCTCATGCGAATCACTCTTTTCCTGAGCCTTTCAAGGACACCTTTGTAAAACACTTGGTTGACAGTTTGTCCTGGAGGAATAAATTCTTTATGTAAAAAAGCAATGTAAAATCAGCATGGTTTTGATCTTTGATTTGCTCATTTGAAATTTTTTCGGTCGAGGCGATGATGGAGTGTGTCACTTCGCTTTGCTGCTTTGTTTCAGGATTGTACTCGGATATCTAGGATTCATCACCTGTGATCACACGATTGAAGAATTCTCTGTCATGTCAATCCTCTCAAGAAGATCAATGCACACGTTTCTTTGATTGTCCTTTTGTTCAGTTGTGAGGTTATTCGGCACCAATTTTGCATGTCCAAATCGTCTGTCAAAATTTGATGATGGTGAAAGTGTTCAAATCTAACTGTTCACTCATCATCCTTATTGTTAAATGACAGTCTGATCTCACAAGAACCCTCACATGTCAATGTTTTCGTCAGATTTTGAAGTTGAAGGTCTTCGTGAGCCAGGTTGATCTTCAACGTGTTCTCGGCCTTTCAAAAATGATTTATGCCAGCGGAAAACTAGTGCTCTTGATAAGCAATATTCCCCATAGGCCTGTTTCAACTTTTCAAAGGTCACACTCGCGGATTCCCCAAGTTTAACAAAAAACTTGATTGCACAACGTTGCTCTAAATTCCGTTGCTCCATTTTTGTAACACAACAAAACACAACTTTATGGTGCTGTGAAAAATAATGTGTTGGCTGAACGGAGTTGAAACTTGTACTGAGCATGTGGAAGGGATGAACAAACTGGTCTAGCACAGACTGGTAGACGCAGCATTGCCAGATCACTCGCAGTGTTACCAATCTCATTACTTTTCTCAGACACCTCGTATGTCAACATGCTAGAGACATTTTTTGCTCCTAGGCTCCATTCTCTTGCAAATCTTGACTATCAGCAAACCTGGTTTCAACAGGATGGAACCACCTCGCATATTGCCCGACAGTCTATGGCAGCAGTGAGATGTTAGTTTGGGGATTGCATAATTTCAAGGACGGCTAACATGGCTTGGCTGCCTCAGTCTCCAGACCATTTAATCTTTTACTTCTTTTTATGGAGACACCTGAAGAGTGTTGTGTACCAGAGTAGACCAAGAAACCTTGCCTGGATCAAAACATAGATTGAAGAGAAAATCACCAACATCCCAGAGAACACATTGCGCTATGTTATGCAAAATTTTCAGAATCAACTTACTGAATGTGTACACAAAAATGGTCAGCACTTAAGTGAAGTAATTTTTATAAAGTAATATAAATTGAGACTTCCACTCTTGTAGAACATATTTTCAACATCAAATAAAGGTTAGCAACTTTATTTCAGTTTTTCTAATTATTTAAAATTTTCCTGTCTGTCTGTTTTACTGTTGAGCAGTTAAATTACATGCTTTCATAATATAATGCTGCTAAAGATACAGTGATACTTCAAAACCAGTCCAATGCTTAAATGTTTTACTTCATATTTTTCTAGATGTAGTGAATAATAATTAAAACTAATTATGCAGTTTTTATAGAATGGTTGAAAATGTTTGAAAAACTTATATAAATAATTACTATTATTTTTTACAAAATTTACTATAATCTTTTTTCAGCTCTCTGCCATGCGACGTCATGCTAGAGGAGGATTAAGCAGCCGTGCTGCAGGAAGATTGTATCCATCAAAATCTGCTATTTCTTCTGCAAAGATTGTTAAACAAAAATGGATTGCACTGGAAAAAAATATCTCATCAAATGCACTTAATAAACAATCAATAATTTCACTGGAGAGAGAAATGGAAAGGTAAGTTAGTTTTCCAGTAAATAATTTGTTAAAGGTCTGTATTTTATTATAAATGTTAAAAATTGCTGAATAAGTAAGATATATTTGGCTTTTTGAATGAGAAGTGTACAAGATCTAACTGATTGCCATGTGGATAGGTGGTAAGTTTCTTTATCTTGAAACTAAAACTCAATTTACTATTAAAAACATATTTTTCTGTATGTTATTTGTTTGTAAAATATTGTGTTGATAGTGTATAAATAATCAGTATATGAGTGTAGTTCACATTAATACATAAATAAATATTGGCAATTGCAGTCACTTAAGGATTCTAATTACATTGTTACATAAAGACAGATTGGTAAAACTGTCATATTATGTTGTCTAAACAAAATATGTATATTATATACTTTGTGTATTTTCACATTACATACATATATAAATTTAAAGAACTTGATCAACCTAATTACAGAAATAAATAACGTAGGATGATACCTATCCTATTTTATCACATATACAAAAATGTTTTTGCGAATTTCTCACATCCTCAGTTGTAATCCACTTTTTTTTCCTTTTTTTTTTAATTGTTTACGTCAAATTATGTATTCACATAAACATTATCAAGAATAATATTTTTTTTCTTTTTTTTAATAAAATACAATAAAAACTTTGTTAAAATTTTTTTAAATATAAATTATAAAAATCAATAATTTAAAGTTACAAATTGAAAGTATAACTGAAATTAAAGACTTTTTTTAATATTTAGAATCAAAAATTAAAAGTTAAAAATTACATATATAAAAATATATGTCAATTGATAAAAATATTAAAATGAAATATATAATAAATAGGTTAGAATAAAATAAATATACACGGGGTCTGGCTAGCCAGTGTTGCATTACTGTCACTTGTGATTCTTAAAAAAATTGACTGTAGAAAAAAAAAAATATATATATATATAAACAAAAATTCAAATTGTAATGAAATCTATTTCTTAATTATCATCAGGTTCAACAGATTTATGCAACATTATAATGTTAAAAAATATGAAATATGATAGCACTTTAAAAATCATTGATTGTTAAATGTAAGTTTGTTTTGAAATGAATTAAATTTTTTGCACAGACTTTCAAGAACTAATTATCAGCTCTTTGTAGTGCTTAGTAATGATGTTATTAATTTTGTTACTTTTTAAAAAAGTTAAAAAGTGTAACTAGTCCAAAGAAGGAACTGATACCTAGCTCTGAAATGCTTTTGTAAGAAAACATTGTATTAATTTTCACGTGAATTGTTTAAGATTTATATTTTTTTAATTTATAAAAACTTTGTTGTCAGGAAAAAATGCAGCTATATTTTCTTGTTTCTTTTTGTTTTTATAAAGATAGTCATAAAATGTTACTTAGATTTGTTGTAATTCATATAATATTTTCTTTTCTCGTAGACTGATAAGTGAGCGGAAGGTGCTTCACACTGAGGTACAGAACAAAACACGTAAACTAAGAGAACTTCAGCTGCATCAGCCTCAAGAAAGGGTACTTCAGAGAGATTTAGAAGAAGAAATTGAAACACTTAAAGCTAATTTAGAATATATTCAGGATAGTATTACTGAATCACAACATAATATTGTTCAAGTTGAGGAATCTAAGGTAAAGAAATTCACATGTTCATTAATTACATTATTTAAAATTAATTATTAAAACTTAAAAACTGTTTATGGTTTTTGCACAAATGTAAACTGTTTTTAAACATCTTTACTGTTATATTCAATAACTGTTTAGCGTAGTTCTTTCTAGATATTAGTTCAGTATAAATTAGTATAGTAGTCATATTAACAGTCTCCTATACTACCAACTTTGTGGATTAATATATCATTCTGATTGAAATCCTTATAATACATTCCTAACTTGTTAAGTGTTATTTTAAACAATAACACAGGTCAACAAAAAAAAAAGTAATAATGTGGAACTGAGATAAAAGTTGGTGAATTAGAATGCGTTTTTTATGCTGAATCTTAAAATTGGGTTTTCTTTATCACCCCCAAATTTTTAGTTATAACCCTTTAAAATATTGAGAAGCTTCTTAAATAATAGAATACAAAAAATAATAATTACAATATACTAATAATTATAATTAATAACATTTATTAATTACAATTCATTTTCTCTTTTTGTCATCTAGCAGTAGTCACTCATCATAGATTCAACCCATCTGCCTTGATAACGCTGCTCCATTTGTAATGTATCTTGGCGAAACCATTCTCCTTGCTCATTGCTG
Organism: Lycorma delicatula; assembly: GCF_047948215.1. Taxonomy (NCBI): domain Eukaryota; kingdom Metazoa; phylum Arthropoda; class Insecta; order Hemiptera; family Fulgoridae; genus Lycorma; species Lycorma delicatula. The sequence continues at coordinate 212,048,976 of NC_134457.1, forward strand.
ATGTCATCCCAGTTTAAAGGAAAAAAGTCCAAATGAGAATTTAAAAAATGAATTTTCAGTGACATTCTACAGCCAATAGTTCACTTATAAGGTGATCATAGTTTTCAGCTTTTTTGTTTCCTAAAAACCCAGTAACAACATCTTTGAATGACTTCCATGCTGTTAGTTCGATTCAGTTTGCTGTCAAATATATTTTCACAAATCCATGTTCTTATTTGTAGTCCGATAAATATTCTCTCTTTTAATTTGGGTTCAAATTGTGAAAAAAACCTCAGCTAATTATTTAAAGCTGTCTCTATCTTTATCTAATATTTTTACAAAATTCTTCATCAGGCCTAATTCTATTTGTAGAGGTAATAAAATAATACAATCTGCTTCGACAAGTGGAATGTTGACAACATTTTTGGTTTTCCTTCTGGGATAATCCGATTTCTTTTTGGCCAGTCTTTAATTGCATAGTGTTTATCTGTAGCCTGACTATTCCACAAACGCAAGAAACATATATATTTTATAAAGCACTCTGGGGACTAAGAAGCTCTATTGCTTTCAGGTCAGCATGATTCACCATGAGTGTTCATCATACTTAATAGCTTTTAAAATTGTTGACATAATTTCATGTTTCTTTAATTCCTACAGCATGTGCTACTGGTATAGAAGAAAACCTTTTCGAGTTATGCAGCAACTCTGCCTTTAAGCTTCTTTCTGATGATTTTAAATAACCACTGATTTTGATTATGAATAATATATTCTATGTCCAGTTCAGACATTAGCCCCGTAACATCAGGCAGGAACAAATTATTAAATCATCTCTTTTAAAATATTTCGTTAAATTTTCATTTCAATTTCTACATACTGAAATTTTAGTATCCTTGTTTAATAAATTCCATTCTTTAAGATGAGTTCTGCATGTTGTTTCAACAAATACAAGTCATGAATTAGGTCACTCAATTCTGGTTGTGTGATGAGGTGAGGTTCAGTATTAGATTCTTCTGGAGTAATTAATATTTATTGATGTTGAGGATTCATCGGTTGAGCCTTCAGGGGAATCTGAAATTTCTTTCTAAGAACTTGAAGCGATCGGAATCGGTCAATCAACACCATGAAGTTCTGGTCTAATAGCTGAACGAACATTTGGGTATGCAATACTGCTTTTATTCTTTGAATTGAAAACATTTGTTAAGCAAAAATAGCAGTCATCATAACGGTTAGTAGGCTCTCGGCAAATCATAGGTACGCCGAAATGCAAATGTTCTTTTTTTCCTTTAACCACTGGGTTAGTTTAATGTAGCACTTGATGCATGCTAAATGTGGAGCCCAGGATTTATCTTGGTCTCCCAAGGGACAGTCAAAATAATGTTTGTAAGCAGTTTTCAGCAGATTCGATACTGGTTTTCATTGACTTTTCGTTGTGAATTCTCAGTTGTAACAAGAAATATTTGGAGAATTTTTACAACCCTGATTTTTATCCGTTTTAAAATTCAAAAGTTTTAATGAATGAAAGTAAACTGAAATGTTACACAAATACTTAATTATAAAAATAATTAAGTTTTAATTTATTAATACTTAATTACTTCACTATGGACTGAAATAAAACAGCATGAAACACACATATACCCACAAATTAACAAATCTTGATGTTCAATAAAATAATACCAAAAGTTGTTCTGTCATAAAAATCTTTATGGCACCACTTATGAAACAATCTTTATAATATGTGGGCTTGTTTTTTTTTTTTTTTATTTTTTATTTCATAAAAAAACCACTACCACAGCTAAAGAACACAGCAAGTCATACCAAGAGATGAACTCTTATTGAAGAAAATTTCATCATGCTGAACTCATTACTTGACTCGCTGACATCTCTGGGTTGACATGAAATGACATCATTCGACTGTTATGTTTCAAGTATAAGGCTACAGCATGCTTCACAATATAAATCAGATGTGAATAAGCAAACATACAGACATACTAACTTATTTGTATTGTTTGCTCCACGAATGATGGAACAAATAAATTTAAGAGGTTGTAACTTAAGAACGTTACGTGATGGGTTATTTTGGAATACATATTGAGATTCAGCATATAATATACTACGTAGAACACCTAATTTCTTTTCAGTTCCAAATTTTATGTGGAACAGTGTAATTAAATTTGATATGAGATGTGTATTTGAAAAGCAGCTATCTGAAACACTATGATGCCCAGAAACTTACAAAGTGGAGAGATTTCTCTAAACAGAGATTTTACTGCAAAGCAATGAAATCTCTGTTTAAGAGACAAATCAACCAAAGATTACAATTATTTCAAACAAAAATGAGTAGGAATTTCTTAGAATCAATAGGATTAATTTGGGTTTGTATGTATTAGTTATTTAATTCATATAAGGTTAAAATTTGGCCAGTCACAAAAAAATTTAATTGATATAACATATATATATTTATATCTAAATACTATTAAACTACCTGTTACAGAATATTGAGATAAGAGATAAGATTGAGAAAAATTTACCTAAATTTTTCATGAAAGTACTTTTGTGGGATCCTGCATCCTGCCATAATTGAAATAATTCTGTTTAATATGAGTTTTAAAAAGATTAATTCAGTTAAATATATGTACACACATTTATATATATATTTAAATTCAAATAATTCATTAACATATTGAGCACTGAGTTAATAAAATTTAATATATGAAATATAAACTACAAAACACAGTAATTAGTTAAGTTATACTTATCACTCACATTAATATCCAAGAATCAATTTTCATGGGATCCTGCATCTGGAGAACTCAAACTCTACCCATTCCATACTGCATCCAGTACTGGAATGCAGTACTTATTGTTCCAGTACGGGATAGCAAAATTTGCATATGAGTTGATAATACTATTCAAAATTTTTAAAACAAAGAATAATCTAAAATAACAGATTTTTAAAAGAATTATATATAATGTAATTGTAGAATTCAATACCAACTGATAATGAGGGATCCTGTAAAAATCGATTCTTGGAAATTAATATGGTAAGTTTGACTTGTCTAATAACTGTGTTTTGGTGATTTATATTTCATATATAATATTATTTGTATATTGTAATTAATTATACAATTATGATATACTATTATATATATTTTATGTTATATGTATTATATATTATTATTAAGCTAAAATTATATGTAAAATTCTATCTAATAAAAATATTATCTAAATTACATAGATAAAAAATTAATTTTATCTGTGTTAAATGTAATGTTAATTAATTTATGATATATTAAGCTGCTCTTATTATTTTAATAATTTACAGAAAGAATATATTGTAAAAATTATTTGGTGGAAAATAACTCTGTTTTATCTGACCTTTTTGTATAACTTATCAGCCATGACTGAACTAGTTTACAGGAAATCTACTGCAATTATCAAGTTAGTTAATGACTTTTTTAATTTAAATTAATTGTATTTCTAAAATGTATCACTTTTATGTTTATCATTTATATTTACTTAAAATTATTATTCTTTGTTCATGTAGAATGTGTGTGATGCTTCAGAATTAATTTCTGGAATTAGAGATTTAGGGGAAGTTTCATATATATTCGAAAAGTTGTACAATATGACCCTTCATCATAGTTGTTTAGCTGCTCAGAGAGAAGGTGCTTTAAAAGAAGCTCAAGCCAAACAACAACAGGTAAAATAAAAGATATTCTGTAAAATAGTAGAGTTAGATTTTGATACTTCTTTTTTTATAATATTTTTTGCATTTTCTTACAAATAAAAAATTGCTTCTAGTAATTGTTAAATTACAATTTAGTCAGCTGTAATAAAATAAATACTTGTTTTATTCCCCCAATTACCATGTAATATTATTATAAAAAAAGATATTCAACAGGTGATTTTGAAAATTAGAAGACATTGAGACAGAATACACTGTAGAATGAACTTTAAGAACGTAAAAGAAGTGAGGGTAGGAAATAATAAACCTTTGAAAGGTTTCTCTTTCAAAGAAAAAAAAATATGGAAGAATTGAACAAGTTTAATAGAGTAGGTATTTATAATATATTAATAAAAAACAGAAAAATGAAAATGAAAAATCAGAATAGCAAAGAAGAAAAAGTTACTGTGTAATAAGATGAAGTTAGACTTGAAGCTCTTATAAAATACAATTGGGTGATGTAAACATGGATATTAATGTCAAGAGTAAATTAATTTCAAGAAAAGGCTGAAGCATTTCTTCACAAGTATAAGGCAAAAGCCTATTACATCATCCTACCTTCTTTTATCTTATGTATACTGGTTTCTTCATTTTTTCATCGGCCATCCCAGGCTTCTTCTACTCTTTACTCTTCACTTATATGTGGGTTTTGTTGGACTCATGCACCTTCATGATCTAACCACCTCCCTCTATAGTTCTTAACCACTCCATTAAAGAATGTATACCCAACTCACCACGAAGATACTCATTCCTTTTCCTATCATATCTGATATACCCATCAACTGACCTTAGAAACCTCATCTCAGCACCTGCAGCCTACACTCATCAGTGCTTGATGATGTCCAAGTTTCCCCACCATACAAACAACTTCGCACGGATAACACCCTATAGAACTTCGATAACGTCTCTGTTCTCACTCTTATTCCGTAAAGTATGCTTGACAGTACCATTCAGCCTATTAAATCACTCAATTTTATTACTTATATCAATTTCCCCGAGGTATGATATAATACAACCCAAAAAATTAAATGATGAGACCTGTTCTATTTTGCTTCTTTAAGAACAATCTTTGACCTTATGGGACATGTTCCACAAAATGCCGTTACTTATTCTTCAGTCCTCACAATCTGATCTTCTTCCTTTTTTAAAGATAAGAAATAACTTCCACTAATCAATCTGACCGCATAATCTTATGTTTCCAACATATATTAATGAACCTCATAAACCTCAACTTAAAAGTTTGTGATATTCTTTTAAACATCTCAGCTTTTACTATTCTATATACATTTTAGGACTTCCTCCCAATCCTCCATAATAGATGTCTCCAACGAATGAAAAATCATATGCATTCTGAGCATTTACAGTTCCCATTTCCTCTTCATCAGTCCATAAATTCTTGAAGTACTGCAGGCTTACCTACTAATAATGTTTAAATCAGCCAGATCTTTTGTATCTCTCTTCAGATGTCTCATTACTTTAAATGCCATTACCTGACCATATATATAATTTTCCACATTTGAAATATTCTTGTCCCAGCTCTCTTGTTGGGCTTTCCTAGTTTTACTCCAAACAACATTAGCTAGCATACCTACCTTGCTTCATCTGTTTCAGTTGCTATAAGGTGTTTATAAGCAATGTTTTTGCTCTCAACTGCCTCCTTTATCTCATCATTCCACACACAATTCCTATTCCATTTCTATTTCCTGCTCTTCCCTAATGCTTCCAAAGCAGCTCCTTCCAAAATAAATTTCATATTATGCCACTTTTCTTCTGTTCCATCACTCAGACTAAAGAATCCAATCACTGCTGATATAAATGCCTCGCTGAATAATTCTACAAAAAATACACCTTTCATGTCAACCTTTCCCCGTGTGTACTTCTCACTCATCTTTTCACCTATCTTTTCAGCCATCTGAAGCATCCAAACAACATGAAATGGTCACTACTAATATTACATTTTCTATACACCTGGACATTTGTAAACAAGTTAAATAGTTTTGCATCTGCAAGAAAGTATTCAATTGTCCTCCTATTCCCTCTGGCAGCCCGTTATATATGTAGAATTTCTTCTTATATGTAGAAGAAACCATTTATTATCTTTAATCCATTAAAAGAAGTAAAATCTTGCAATGCTCTTCCATTTAAATTACATACATTCTCATTATGCTTCCCAGCTATTACATCAATCGATATACATCCACTCTAACATTCAAATTACCACCCACCACAATCATTCTTATTATAGCTGCTTAAGGTATTTTGAAGGATCCTGTAAAAATCCTCTGTTTCCTTCTTCCATTCTTCCTCTGGTGCATAGACACATAAAAGAAGTATATATCCTCTTCCCGCTCTACATCGTACTCACAAAATTAACAGAAATAAGAGTGGATTTTATCTTTCCTCTATTTATTCAAAATAATGGCCACTCCTGATATTGCTTGAACCTGTATAAAACATTGCATACTCACCCAAATCGTAAGAACCCCTCTGTTTCTTCTTAGTTTCGCTTATCATTGCTACATATAATTCCAGTCCATCTTTTCCTGTTTGGATATTTGAAAGTATTTAAATTCTTGAATGGGCTACTAACTTGATTGCAGGTAAGACCAGTGGTGGGGCTGCCACCTCAGAGTCTCTGGTCATGCATCTGGGTTTTATTCAGAGATCCAACTTCTAGTCTCTTCTGCCCTTTCTACCACTGGGAATCTTCCTCTTCTGCCTTCGAGGCCATTGGACGATTGTCACCTACAACCCTAGGCAGGGGCCCTATGACTGAGTGCTACCACCCAGTCAGGAAATAGAAGAAATTGGAGAAATTAAGTAGATGAACAAGAGGAAAGATGATCAGAAGATGCAAAAAAGAGAGGATAAAAAAGAAATAAAAGCTATCAGAAATTTAACAATGTTGCTGAAAATAGAAGAGGAAATACCTGCATGGTGTAAGAGATCTGCCTCATCAAGGTTGATGATTGTTTAATGATAAATCCTATAGGCTGTCATCGTTAATGAACTTTTCATTGAAATAATTAATCATATAACCTTTCCTTAAATATATAAATTTGAAAAAAATAAGGTCAACTCTTTGACCTAAAACTCAGCTCTAGGCTAAGCTTGGTGGTATTAAATTGGTGACAGAAGTATGTCATAGATAACTTTTAATATAAAGTACTTAGTATTGTTTTATTATCATTGTCTAAGCAAAACGTTCAGTGTTTTAGGCTACAGAAGAAAGGCTTCATTATACATGGTAGGAATAAAGAAATATGAAACTGTTAGCAATTAGTTGTGGTTCCTTTATTATTACTTAATAGTGTAGGAACCACTTCAGGTTGGTAGATTTAAAATAAATTTCAGTAGTTACAACACGAAAAATGTAACAAATAGGTTTGTGGTGGTCCTTAGAACAATTTTTTTTTAAATTTAAGCCAAAGCTTATGAAATTTCTGCTGTATGACATTTTTTAATTTGTCTTGGTAGTATTTTGCATTTAGCTAAATAAGTACTTATCCAATTGAAAATTTTTTTCTGATTTTGATTTAGTAAGACATCTAATGAAAAGTGCTACTTAACTAACCATAGTTATATATTGTTGGTTTTTTTTAGCTGGAGAAGGAAAATGAAACACAAAGACAGCTTTTAGAACATATTGTTGGTAAGCAAGGAGGTCTTGTTACTTCTGGTAATCAACAAGAAAGTTCTAATTCTTCTAATGCTTCATCTAGATCACAGTCACCTACTAATGCTGATACGTAAGTTTAACAAAATTACCATTACTTTTTAACCTGTTTGGCACTCAGTGCCAAACAGCTTTTCTGTACACACTATACAGTCTTTTTTTGAGTAGCTTAGCATATTCACCACAAAGTTTCACTTGTCAACAAGCTCATAGTTGTTTCATATTTCAACCTACTGTATCATATTACAGTGTACTCCGCTATAACATGGTTATCAGGATTTACATGACACCTGTATTATAGGCTAACCACGTTATTTCAAGAAGTAAATTTTAAATCACAAAGGGGATCAAGTAAAAAAATAGGCAAAAAATCAAACAATAATGATTTAATAGAAAAAGCCATTACAGTATAATATGTACTTACATTGAAACAAGTTAAGTGCAGAAGATACGTTAGTTTTTCTTTGTACTAGTTTTTAAAATAAGAAGTTATTGTTTTTTTCTCTTGCTGATGTATGTTTCTTCTTTATAATATATAACTTTACACTTTGTAAATGTAATAAATGACAATCATCACTATCACTTTGTTGCTCCATCCATGTTATTACACTATTTATATTTTCCAGAACGTCTTTTATTGCAACACCTTCCCCTTCTTCCTCCAACAAATTATCATTAGGTTGTAGAATGGAGTTTACAATTTCTTCATCTGTCATCTAATGGGCAATGGGTGTTTGATTGTCTTCTTGAACCCACTCATTGAGTTCACTCAGTTCAGGCAATTCTTGCTCGGTTGAATTTGACAATTCCAGTGCGTGTTTGTCAGTAAAAATATGAACATTTTCTGTTTCAATGTCTTCTGTATTATTCTGTGACAACATTGACCAACAATTTTTAATTGTAATAGAATTTACGTTATTCCATTCTGTTCCAGCACTGTATACAACACTTTTTAATGACACAGTTTTAAGAAATTCTGTTACTTGTAATTCTGAGTTAACGATAGCGTTCAGTAGGTCTCGTCGGTAATAAGCTTTAAATGCTCTAATAACTTGTCGGTCTAATGGTTGGATCAAAGGTGTGATAGTCTTGTGTAAAAATATTGCGATTATTTTCCCATCTTTAGATTTCAGCAAGTCAGTAGGTGGATGAACAGGGCAGTTGTCAAGAAGTAATAAAGCTTTTTCTTCCAATTTTCAAACTTGTTAATAATTTTTAACACAAGGCACAAATTCATTATTAAACCATGCTAAAAAAATATTACACGTCATCTAAGCTATTTACTTTTTTTTTAAATAACTGGTAATGCAATTTATCTTCTTTTTTCACCCAACCACGTATATTACCTTCAAACATATTAATATGTTTGAAGCAACATGGGCTGGTATATTTGCCAATGAGCAACGGCTTCAATTTATGTTTTCCTGACTTATTGGCACACAAAAGAAAATTTACCCTTTCTTTGTTCATTTCATATCAGACTTATTTGGTGCCTGCTTTGCATCTAATGTTTTTGTTGGCAATAGTTTATAATACAAAGCAGTTTTATCACAATTATACAACTGTTCATTACTGAAGTTATTCTCTTCTATAACGGATTATAATATTGTTTGTGAAAAATGTTCGGCTGCTGTCGCATCTGCTGAACGAGATTCTCTTTCGATGTTTACTTATCTATGCCATGGTTGATTCCATCACGATAATCAACTGCTAGAAGCATCGAATTCTTCTCCATTGTTAATTTGTTCATGAAAATTTAATGCCTGAGCTTGAAGTATTGGCCCTGATTGCGGCACTCCTTCACTCTGTTTTTGCAAAAACCAAAGGTATATACAGTTATCTACAACATTAACATCACAGAGTCTAACCTTTTTGTGATCAAGTCCAACTGTTTCATCTACTGATTCAATAAAAGAATGCAATTTATCTTCTTTTTTCACCCAACCACGTACATTACCTTCAGGCACACCGAATTCCTGGGATAAACTGGCTTTTGAACGACCTGCCTTAACCTTTTCAATAATTTCTCATTTTTCCTTTAAAGAATATGTTTTTTGTTTAGATGACATGTTAGGCAAATATGAACGAAAACAAACACTACAAAATCTAATAAATTTACTAATGTAATAAAACGTAACGATACTGATAAACACAGTAAAAGCAGCTCTGAATAAATCAAATACATAATAACATTCAGATACCGTATACTGTGCCTTGTACAGGCAGCACATTGATGGTCTTATCGCTGTTACAGGAAATGAGTCATGTGCAGTATATCATAAGAATTTGTCCTATTACTGTATTAGAATCATTGTTTAGTTTTATTGAATCGTGTTTTGGGGAATTCCAGGGCTTTAAAATTGTTTGTAATTAATTCACAGAAGTTATATTAAAAGTGTATTGTTGACAATTTTAAAGGATTTATGGTGGGTTTTACACCAATATTGAATGCAGTGGTAGGGTGACTAGTAGTATTTCTTCATCCTATTTAATTTTTTCAGATATTTTTTGGGGGAAGGTTATAATTCGTATTATATCTGTATCTGCGGTATATTGAGCCACATTATAGCAGGGCTGTACTGTATTTTGGACATCAGAAGAATCCTCTTTCCAGATGTGTGATGAGTTATATAAAAAATTTCTTATTATTTGTAAAAAACAAAATTTTAGTCTCATGTTTTATTATTTGATCAGAAATATTTTGCTTTTATTATCATGTATTCAGTTATATATTTATATATTGACTATGGATCGGTTAAAAATATCTTGTATGAGCATTTACAGTGAGGTGTTCCTACTTTCCCCTCCATCTCCCTTCTAAGAGTAAGTGTATTTTTCTTTTGTCCTTATTTATTTTTTTTTATGCTTAGGTGTAATTCTAAAAATTCAATTTTAATGTTAGATGGATTAATTTTGTACTAGACCTGGGTGATCATTACCAAACCATTTGAATGTAAAATTCACAAATAGTCTATGACAGATACCATTAAAAGAGGTGAAAGCTTACAAGATATGGGTATCCTGTAATGCACCAATGAAACATAAATACTGGATAATATTCCAATCTTATAACACGTAAAAATTACATGTATTATTCCATTCAGCATGTTAAAATAGAAATTAAATATTTGTTATGTCATCAAGGAAAGGTGTTTGTAAAATTTTACTATTGTTGAAAAATTTCTTTTACCAGCCTAATGTGGCTCATATTTCCACTTATTTTTGTAAATTTTTTTTGGTATCAGTCATGTGACTGGTTTGATGCTTCATTTTTTTCTAATTTTTGTCAGTCTCTTAGCTTCAAAATATCTTCTTAATTTTACGTACTCTATTATCTGTTTCATATATTCTTTTTGTTGTTTTCCTTCACTATGCTCTATACTTCTTTGTAAAACAATATTCACTTACCCTGGATGCCTTATATATGGCTCACTGCATTTCTCCTCTTTATTAGATTTGATTAGATACTACTTTAAATTTCTGTCTACTCCAATTGATCTTAAAATTTCTTATTTTGTATTCTATCTGCCTGCTTACTTTTTAACATTCTCCAATAAAAATTTACAGATAAAAATTACCAAACTCTGTAGCTTAATAAATTCATTTATTACCCACAACGGAATGGAGAGAGTATGTGTTTGGGGTAAGTGGTTGTGTGGATATGGGTATGTAGTTGCACGTGTCTGTATTTGTGTTACCATTTTCCTCAAAAACTATTGGATCGATTTTGATGCGGTTTTTTGCGTTACATAGGTCTCATTTTAAAGCAGGTTTTTAGACATGTTTTATACAGTTATAAGCTGCCAGGGGGCACTGCAGTAGATATGTTTCTTCAAAATGGCTTCGTGGATTTTAAAATTTTTAATTTTATTACTTGTATAGTTTAATGATGTAATAATTAGCAGTATAAAATTTACTCAGTGTTTTATAATTATGAAATTTTAGGAAAAACAAAATTTCAGTCCCTATTTTTTTTGTAGTACACTTAATAGTCTCAAAATAGAATTTTATTTTGACAGTACATAAATAATGTAATCATGTAATTTATTAATATACAGTAATTTTTTATGAATGAAATTTATCAGAGAGGGTGAAAATAAGAAACTGGCAAGAAGTTTGATTAAATTGTTAGGTATAGCTGTATACTTGGGAATGTTTTTTCCTCTACTTAATGTGTAAAAAATTAATCTTTTATTGATTAATTTCTATTACATGTTTCTATTATTTAATAATTATATGTAATTTTGTTACAGTAATTACATTTATTATATATATATATTTTTTTGTATACTTTTATTTTTATCATTTATATATTTTTCAGTCTGGTAACTGCATGCTTATTCCCAATTATGCCTACACATATTGTTTTTGAGAAATAAATCTTGTAGCATGTGAAAAATTGTCCAAGTCTGACTGGAATTTGAACCCAAACCCTTCCAGATGAAAGGCAACATCATATGTAACCCTGGATTTAGAGTTTTTTAATTTTGTTGAAATTTTATTTAAACTTTATTGATTAAAATCCAGTATTTCAGATAGTAGTCACATATCACCTTAATTATTTCATTTTTAGTTATCAGTTTAAGTTAAATATTAAAGACTGACGTAATTTATATCATGTGCAATTAATTATACATATACAAGGTATATGTGGGGACCCAAAAATAACCAGAAGTTGTATGTAAAGTCTGAACTAGACATAGAAGCATGATGCACCACTTGGTGCAAGTCAGTGCAACTGTCAGGTTCTCAAGCAGCAGCCAGTATGGCATTGTTGTAAGTTGATAATTATTATTGAAAATTTTGTTGTGCAACCAATGAAGATTGTTTCAAACCATTAATCAATTTTATTAGATGATTACGTTTCATTGAGTGAATATCAGCAGAAGATTTCAAATCGATAAATATTTTTGAAAAAAAAATTTTTTGTTCTAAAAATATAAATATTTTAACATAATTGAATATTTATGTTTTTATTCATATTTGATTTTAGGGATCAGGTTCAAAATGTCTTGCAGTTTCTTATTTAATTTGTTACAAGAAATGAATGAGACTTGATGCTTTGGTGACGACCTGAAAACGAAACAAGTATCAAACCAATGGAAAATGCCAGTTTACAGAACATAAGAAATCTCAATAAGTCAAACCCAAAGCTTATTTTTTAAAATTCTTTTTCAAGTAAATGAATTGAGCACAAACAATATGTCCAAGACAAACTGGAGAAAATGACAAAATTATGTGAAACAGCTGTGGTTAGGTCTTTCATCATAACAATGCCCCTCTCCACATTGTCTTGAATGTGCAGTAGTAATGGGAAGAAATGTGATAGTTCTCCCTCATCCTTCTATTCATCAACTTTGTGCCGTGGGACTTGTGTTATCACATAATATGCCTCGGGAAAGGAATATCAATGAAACGATTAAGAAATAGTAGGGTCTTTGAATATCAAGACTGAATCAAGGAATCATCAAGTAAACATTCAGCAATGTTTCTAGCTTGCGAAAAATATTGTATGAATGTAGTAAGTCAAAGAGTACTTTGTAGCATGGGTCACTAAACCACAAGCCATTAGGGTAGTTGAGGCTAACAGATTCCTCTTGACTCTTGGTTTAATAATCCTTTTAACAATTAAACAATATAAAATCTAAACAGTGTTCAGGGAGTGACTGATTTAAATCTCTAGTAACTTGTTACATCTATTGGAGATTCATTTAGTTGAAATAATAGATAGCTGCATGTGACCCTATTTATCTTATTGAAAGTGTAGGCTGTGTAGCTAGTGTGATATCATAGTATTGTAGGGTTTCTAGATCAGAATTTGTTATTAATTATAACTCAGCAACTAGATATTAACTGATATTGAGGAACAAGTTCCATTAAAATTTAACTAATCCAACTAGGACTTTGCAAGAGGAATATTCACACAAGTATTTGCTACCCATTATTTGCTTCTTTTGTCAAAAGGACAAAATGTATAAATTTTTAAGAATTCTTACAGATGAATCAATATTTGATCCTCATGTCTCTGCATAACTTTTTCATTCAGTCAATGAATATCTTGGGGTGATTTAGTTAATTGAGTTAAAAATGATTATGAAAAGTTGTTTGGTTTGTAACTCTCTATTGTACTTTTGTAATAATGTTTGAGGTACCACCCAAAAATTCCCAAGATTAGTTTATTTCCTTGAAAAAGTTTCTTTCTGCGTAAATAGTTTGATCCCCATTTTTTTTTTTTTTATAATTGAAAACACTTCTGAAAGTCACCTCTTGTCTCAGTTGAGATAAAGCCCACCATCGATGTACACACAAATATGCTGCTGATGAAGGGTGCCAGAATATTCATTATCAAGGAATATTACATAAAGGACAGATCAATCAAAAGAGTAGAAGAAAAATTCCACGCAGAGTTCAACAGTGATCCACCCACCAAGTCATTCATACATGAGCTCATAAAGAATTTTGAATGAACTGGATTTGTGCTTGTTAAGAAGAAGCATCAATGCACATGGTTGTCAAAGCCTACAGACCATGATAAATGTGTGTGATATTGCACATGGTTACTGCAGGAAATCGAAAGTGGTTTACTCAATCCAGACTTCTACTTCATGATGGACGAGGCATGGTAGTAGCTACATTAATTTTCAAAATTCGCTATATTGGTCTGTTGAAAACCCATGGCAAATATTTGAGCTGCATGATGTAAAGGTTGGAGTGTGGTGCGCTGTATAGGGGATGAGAATCATTGGACCCATTTTCTTCAGACACACTGAACACAGTGTTATTACATTACCAACATCTTCCAGCCCTTCTTAGAGCAACTGATGCCAGATAAACGATGTATTACCAGCAGGATAGCACAATGGCACATGGTTCGTTGGAAACAGTGCACTCAGTGTTCACACCTGACAGAACTATCATGAAGAATCTATGGCCCCCACAGCCGCCTGATCTATTCAGTTGTGATTTTTATTTGTGGGAGAACTTGAAGGGCAAGGATTACCAGAACCATCCACGAACTCTTGACACACTGCAACAGAATATACGCAACACCATGCAAGTTGTACTGAATGTGATTCATCAGGCCAAACTATGCCTGGACCATGGTGGTTAACATTTCTAGCAGTACCTGTAGAGACAGAAGAACCCTCATAAGTAGGTTTTTATCTTTCATTTACTTCTTTAATATCCCCTTATAGTTCATGTGTTCTTCACTAGCTTTGGATTCGATTTATTTTACTTTAAATTAATTCTTTTCAATAATGAAAATGATTTTTATATTTACTGATGTTTTCTTTACTAATGTTAGGTTTAAATAGCAAACTTATTCGCTTAAAGTTTTAAGTATATCAGAATGGCACAGATAGTTACTATTTGTCTTCCCATGCAGATGATAAATTAAGACTCATCCACATCAATTATATTTTAGCACTAATTGTTCCTAGATATTGTCTCCTGGCCATCATTTTGCTTGTTAGGTTCTAATTAACAGCCCATCCTAGCTTGGCAATCCAGAGATGAAAGGTGCTTGCTGCATAGATAGCCTCCGATCTTCTAATCAATAAAACTCCACTAGATATCTGGGTGCTTCTAGAATTTGATATAAACCCATCAATCAAAATTTTTTAATTTTTATATTTTCTTTTTGTTATTAGGCTTAATGGAAATGGAGTTTCAAACCAAAGAACAGCTGATGGCAAATTCCGTCGTCGCATTGCTCAACCAGAAGAAATGTTACACATCAGCACAAATTCAGTTCCTCCACCTGCTAGCCTATCTCCTGAAAATATGCCTCCACCACGTGCATTAACACGAATTCCAAGTGCACCCACATCCCTTAAGTATGTGCAAATTTTTTTTTCATATTTTAATAAAAAGCTTTTTATGTTTAATTTGTGGTTTACATATGTATTAAATATTAGTTATTTAATTAGAAATATAGATCATTTATTTATTTCTTGTCATATAGATTCTTCAATTGATTGGCTCACCACTGATGCAGAAGCAATGGAACAAGTTATAATTACATTGTTATTGCAGAAAACACTGCTTGTAAAAATACTTTGTTCCTTTGTTGAATATCTATAGAATGAAGATTCTTTAATGAGCCAAAGCAAATTCGTGTATTTTGAGTTATTAAGTAATTCCTGACTGTCATAGTGCTTGTTACACAGACTGATGAAGTTTTTACAATTTGCATTTTTGTATGATAACTAGACTCGACTTTTCCAAGAAAATGTGGCTCTCTGCATTTTCATATAGCAATGATGGAGGCGCCTTCCTTGGTAAAATATTCCGGAGGTAAACTGGTCTCCTGTTCGGGGACTAGTTAAAAAATAACATTCTACGAGTCGGAGCGTGGAATGTTAGAAGTTTAAAAAAGGTTGGTAGGCTAGAAAATTTAAAAAGGGAAATGGATAGGATAAATGTGGATGTAGTAGGAATTAGTGAGGTTCGGTGGGAAGAGGAAGGCGACTTTTGGTCAGGTGATTTTAGACTCTTAGACTAATTAACTCAGCTTCAAATAATGGGCAGGCAGGAGTAGGTTTCATAATGAACAAGAAGATAGGGAAGAGAGTAGAGTATTTCAAAACGCATAGCGATAGAATCATTGTAATAAGGATAAAATCGAAACCTAAACCGACGATTGTTAACGTCTATATGCCTACAAGCGCCCATGATGATGATGAGGTAGAGTGTGTATACGAAGAGATTGATGAAGCAATTAAACACGTAAAAGGAGATGAAAATTTAATAATAGTTGGAGATTGGAATGCAAGCATTGGAAAAGGCAAGGAAGAAAATATAGTGGGTGAATACGGGCTGGGCAAAAGGAATGAAAGAGGGGACCGACTTATAGAGTTTTGCACGAAGTATAATTTAGTAATTGCCAACGCCCAATTTAAAAATCATAATAGAAGAATATACACTTGGAAAAAGCCAGGCGATACTGCAAGGTATCAGATAGATTATATCATGGTTAAGCAAAGATTTAGAAATCAACTCGTTGACTGCAAAACTTACCCTGGAGCAGACATTGATAGCGACCATAATTTGGTGATAATGAAATGTAGATTGGGGTTTAAAAACCTGAAGAAAAGGTGTCAGATGAATCGGTGAAATTTAGAGAAGCTTGAGGAAGAGGAGGTAAAGAAGATTTTTGAGGAGGACATCGCAAGAGGTCTGAGTAAAAAAGATAAGGTAGAAAATGTAGAAGAAGAATGGGAGAATGTTAAAAAGGAAATTCTTAAATCAGCAGAAGCAAACTTAGGCAGAATAAAGAGAAGCTTGAGGAAGAGGAGGTGAAGAAGATTTTTGAGGAGGACATCGCAAGAGGTCTGAGTAAAAAAGATAAGGTAGAAAATGTAGAAGAAGAATGGGAGAATGTTAAAAAGGAAATTCTTAAATCAGCAGAAGCGAACTTAGGCAGAATAAAGAGAACTGGTAGAAAAGCTTGGGTTTCAGACAATATATTGCAGCTGATGGATGAATGTAGAAAATATAAGAATGCTAGTGATGAAGAAAGTAAAACGAACTATCGACAATTAAGAAATGCTATAAACAGGAAGTGCAAACTGGCAAAAGAAGAGTGGAATTAAAGAAAAGTGTTCAGAAGTGGAAAGAGAAATGAACATTGGTAAAATAGACGGTAAAATAGCATATAGGAAAGTTAAGGAAAATTTTGGGGTACATAAATTAAAATCTAATAATGTATTAAACAAAGATGGTACACCAATATATAATACGAAAGGTAAAGTCGATAGATGGGTGGAATATATTGAAGAGTTATACGGAGGAATGAATTAGAAAATGGTGTTATAGAAGAAGAAGAGGAAGTTGAGGAGGATGAAATGGGAGAAACAATACTGAGATCTGAATTTAAGAGAGCATTAAAAGATTTAAATGGCAGAAAGGCTCCTGGAATAGACGGAATACCTGTAGAATTACTGCGCAGTGCAGGTGAGGAAGCGATTGATAGATTGTACAAACTGGTGTGTAATATTTATGAAAAAGGGGAAGTTCCGTCAGACTTCAAAAAAAGTGTTATAGTCATGATACCAAAGAAAGCAGGGGCAGATAAATGTGAAGAATACAGAACAATTAGTTTAACTAGTCATGCATCAAAAATATTAACTAGAATTCTATACAGAAGAATTGAGAGGAGAGTGGAAGAAGTGTTAGGAGAAGACCAATTTGGTTTCAGGAAAAGTATAGGGACAAGGGAAGCAATTTTAGGCCTCAGATTAATAGTAGAAGGAAGATTAAAGAAAAACAAACCAACATACTTGGCGTTTATAGACCTACAAAAGGCATTCGATAACGTAGACTGGAATAAAATGTTCAGCATTTAAAAAAAATTAGGGTTCAAATACAGAGACAGAAGAACAATTGCTAACATTTACAGGAACCAAACAGCAACAGTAATAATTGAAGAACATAAGAAAGAAGCCGTAATAAGAAAGGGAGTCCGACAAGGATGTTCCCTATCCTCGTTGCTTTTTAATCTTTACATGGAACTAGCAGTTAATGATGTTAAAGAACAATTTAGATTCAGAGTAACAGTACAAGGTGAAAAGATAAAGATGCTACGATTTGCTGATGATATAGTAATTCAAGCTGAGAGTAAAAAGGATTTAGAAGAAACAATGAATGGCATAGATGAAGTCCTACGCAAGAACTATTGCATGAAAATAAACAAAAACAAAACAAAAGTAATGAAATGTAGTAGAAATAACAAAGATGGACCACTGAATGTGAAAATAGGAGGAGAAAAGATTATGGAGGTAGAAGAACTTTGTTATTTGGGAAGTAGAATTACTAGATGGACGAATAGCACAAGCGAAACGAGCCTTCAGTAAGAAATATAATTTGTTTACATCAAAAATTAATTTAAATGTGAGGAAAAAATTTTTGAAAGTATATGTTTGGAGTGTCGCTTTATATGGAAGTGAAGCTTGGACAATCGGAGTATCTGAGAAGAAAAGATTAGAAGCTTTTGAAATGTGGTGTTTTAGGAGAATGTTAAAAATCAGATGGGTGGATAAAGTGACAAATGAAGAGTTATTGCGGCAAATAGATGAAGAAAGAAGCATTTGGAAAAATATAGTTAAAAGAAGAGACAGACTTATAGGCCACATACTAAGGCATCCTGGCATAGTCGCTTTAATATTGGAAGGACAGGTAGAAGGAAAAAATTTTGTAGGCAGGCCACGTTTGGAATATGTAAAACAAATTGTTAGGGATGCAGGATGTAGAGGGTATACTGAAATGAAACGACTAGCACTAGATAGGGAATCTTGGAGAGCTGCATCAAACCAGTCAAATGACTGACGACAAAAAAAAAAATCTAGACTAGTTGGTGAAGTTTGAAGTTATTTAACTGTTTAACTGCAATACAGTGTACAAAATACTATATTGCAATGTACTAGTGGCTTTGGTTCACCTAGATGGCCAATATATTTTTCTTTTTTTTGCTTTATCAGGTTTTAAGTATTTGATTAAATAATATTACTTTATAGTTACAAATACAAAAAATTAAAGTCCTTAGAATATGCAGAAATTGCTACAGGCATAATTGCTTGCCACATATGTAGCATTTCCTAAGTTTATAAAACTCTTCTCTTTGTGGCATCAATAAATCATTAATTTATTTAACTGTTGTAATATTGTATAAATTTGTGTTAACTTTGCTTTAACTTTCTCTTTATAAATATTTACATATATTGTCAAGGATGATTATTAGAAGCATATATTCAAAATATTTGAACAGTTCTATAGACAGCATGCTAGGTATATGTAGATCAGTAAAATCTCCAGATGAATCAAACTAAATTAAATACAAACACAAATAATACTGAATACAAATAAATTTGTATTCAGTAATAAAAGTAATAATATTAACATGCAGTAAACTAAAAATAATTCTATAATAATTTTATTCCACAAGAAAATTATGGCTCATATTAGTTGGATTTATAAATATTTCAAAGAATTTACCTGTGCTAACAAAAACGAAAAGGTTATTACCTGCACTACATTATTAGTTACATGCACATCTACAAACTGTAGTGTTGGGAAGTGAGATAAGACTTACTAGAAATTCTAGTACTCGAGAGCTCACTTTTTGTTAACGTGGTTCTTTTTGTAAATATTATGGTTAAATAAAAATTGTTTCTATTTTATTATTACTTTTTATTTCATGTTTTTTGTAGAAATTTGAGTATTAAACAAGAACCTCAGTCTCCTATTATGGGGCGTAAAATAGCCCGTCAAGATTCAACATCTCCTAGAGTTGCACGTCGTGGTACGTTTGTCCTGTCCAGTAATCCCCTTTCTGGGAAACATGGCTCTATGTGAGTGCTGCTTTACTAACTTTTTAATTATTGCTCTAATTAGTTTGCTCAACTAGAACCTTTCTGCTCAGTTTTATTATTCATTTTAATTTTATGCATGAACTTTAATTTTAATATTTCATATTGTATATTATTTCATTTGGCAGTTTATTGTTGTTGTATATAACATGTAGAGATTCAGTAATATTGTATTTTTTTATTTTAATTTTTTATTAACTTTTATTTACAAACATTAAATACAGTACGTATATACAGACCATATACTTTTATTATTGTAATATTCATATCTTTTATACATTTTGTTATTTTTAAATAATCCACTTAAATGATATACTTTATTCAATATAAGTAAATAATTTATGGAAGCTTAATTAAGAATTATTAGGAAATACTTAATACTTGATGTCATATTTCTACAAAAAAAGATTAAATTTATTCAGTAAAATGTACCATCACGAAAGAGGTTAAAATTAATTGTTAAGTTTAATGGTGTAAAATATTATGATCAGTTATTTTAGAAGATTATTTTTGTTTACTACTTAGAAGGATCATCCCATGAAGATACAAACAGCAAAGGAAAGTGGTTGTTTACATCTGTGTGATAATACTATCTCCAAAGTCTTTATTAAAAATATTTGTGGAGATAATAAAAAAATTTAAAGAAGAAAACATGGTTTTTTAATCTTTTTATTGTCTTAAGATGTACCTCATTATAAATCTTTATTCTTAAAATTAATTTTTTTTTTTACATTTTTTCAAGCAATTTATGGTTAGTTTTATATCTTTGTGTAATCCATGATTGATATTGTGAGGAATGCTGCTTAGTGTAAAAAAGAACAATTATTTTTTTTTTAAAGTAGTTTAATAATAATTTTAGATTATGGGATAGAATTGCTAGCCAAAAATGACAAACATTATATTCAATTATAAATGAAAACTTGTAAATACTGCTGACGGAATATTACCATTCGATAATGTTTATAGAATTTAGAAATATTCATGTACATAAATCATTAACATGTCTTTTTTTCAGTAACTAACAGGTTTGTTACGTACTAATTTTATCTATCATTATCATTTACTTTAAAAGTGGATTAATAAAAATATTCTTTCGTATGGGAATAGTGTACCCTAATGTCACATAAGAAGATTAAATCTGAATCATTACCTATTATGTAGTTCACATAAGTCGTTAATATATCTTCTATTATTAAAAAATGAAAAATACATTATGAATTGTGTTTTTGAAAATCATTCTGTAGATGATATTGAGTAAAAAAAAAGTTAAATGTTATTATGATCTGTTTGAACAAAGTTTTGTTACATTTTGAAGTGATTTTTTATCTATTTTTTACTATTTCAATACAGAAAAAATCAAATTGTATGTTAAATAATTATTTTTTATAACTTATTAAGTGCAATTCATAAGTATAGATTTTTCTAGAAAAGATTAAATTTAACATTTCCGAAGCACATCTTTTGTCAAAATAGTTACTGTGCTATAACAGTGAGGAATATTTTGAATTGCAATAGTACTATTTAAAGAAAAAGATTAAACTGATTTTCATTGCTGCAGTTACATTCACATGAAAAATTATTTTTGTGAATGATATATACTTAGAATTTTAATATTTCATTAATACATATTGTGTTGATTGTAATTAAGAATTATCAGGGAAATTTTTAATTTCAAATTTTTTTTTAATTTTCTTATTACGGTGTTTATAAAGTGTAAGCATTGAATTATGTTCATCAGTATAATTTTAATTAATGTTTTTAATTAGTCTTGTCTGTACTATGTATTTAAATTAAACATTTTTTTCTAACAGAATAAACATTCTTTTAACTCATATACATCATTTAATTTCATTTTAATAACATATTTCTGTAAAATTAATAATAATTAATACACACAACTGAAAACAAATAATTTTTTATATTTCAATTTAATTAGCGACTAATATAAGTCTACATCACATCTTTTCATATATTTCTATTTATCATTTCATATTAATTTCAGTCGTTTAATAACAAATGTATTTGAGTGAAGGAATGTGCTTTCTGATTTTATTTTAACTTAATTGGTGCTGCTTAATGGTAAAATACTAATTAGCCTTGGGTCCTGAACCCAACATGACCTCCTAGGGAACAAGGCCTTGATGTCAGCCCTCCTAACTCCCCTCCTGTCTACCGAAGATTCAATTCTAGAGAAGAAAATGTTTTCTCACGATTAACTTCTGGAACCACTCAGTTAAATGAACAGCATGCTGGAAATGGAGTGATATCACAGTATCAGGGAAAGGTATGTATGTTAATCTTAAATAAATTATAACTTAGATTTAGGTAATTAATTTTTGAATCTTTGAAAATCTATTTATTTAATATATAGTGTAGTTAAGAATCACTGAAAAAATTTACCCAAATAACAATAATAATATAAAAGTCTTACTCAAAAAGAGTGGATGTAAACTGGACACTTGAATAAATCAAATTGTTTATGTAAATTAAAACATAAAAATAACATACTTCAGAAACAAATACATTTAATTTTAAAACTATTATTTTTTATTTAAAACGCATTTGTTCAGATATGTTTCAAACCTCTTAGTGTTTCCTTACGTATTTTTTTTTATAAATTTGTTTTTTTATCAAAATATTTTTAGCACCCAAGTGCAAGGGTATGGTGATATAATTTTAAAAGTGTACTTTAAAGGATTTTTTAAAACCATTGATCAGAATGGAAATGCAGTGAAACTTATTTAAAAGCAAATTTAAGAGACTTATTTGCTAAGATTTTTTCAGAATTGTGCAGTTCCTTCAACACTAGTACAGCAACTGCTGTGTTATGTTTTAATTAGTTATTTATATGTTGCTATATCTGTAACGTACAACACTACCAATAAAAGCATTTTATGATACCTTCAGAATATTCTTTGAAAAATAGAAATATTCAAAAAAGTGAGTTGTATTTGATTTTGACATTTTTTAAAGGTATACAAATTTTTATTCTCTAAAAACAATGAGGGATACTTTTAATTTTTCATAGTTTGTTATGAATGAACAACCAGAGGACAGGAAAATAATCAGATGATCAAGATTTCAATTGAAGTATAGGAATCTATATCAGGATCCCAACTAAAATATAGAAAAAATGAAAATTTGTGTTTAGTTGCTTGGCTGTTGGAACTCACTACATGCATACAACTATAAAGACAATAATCTGTTATAATTAATATAGCAACTTTTTTTTTATGCCCTTATAAAATTGTCAGTCATTCCATAAAGTATGACATGATGGTTGCAACACCATCTTTGAAAAATGGTATTTTTCACCATAATTTCTCTTCCATTTGTAGAGTTTTGAAATTTACTTAGTTAATTTTTATAACCAGCTATACCAAAATAATACAAATTTTCTATACCCAGCCAGCATTAAAATTGTTGTTGTAAGCATCTAGGCTTTTTTTTAAACTTCTATTCTTATTAAGATATCAGTCTATTTTAATAACTTTTTAATTAAGAATCTTACTAGTTACAAAATGAAATGTTATAAGCCCTGTTTTTTGTTATTTAGATATAAGAATTAAATTAAAACTTAGGACTTAAAATTGTATTTTTTCCAGGCTCTCTTTTTTTCTCTCTAGCCTCTGGAACCACCATAAGGTATTATCTTCAGAGAATTATATGTATGAATGTAAATGAAGTGTAATCTTGTACAGTCTCAGGTTGACCATTCCTGAGATGTATGGTTAATTGAAACTCAACCACCAAAGAACACCCACATCCATTGTTTCAAGGCTCAAAGTTAAATAACTCATAGTGAACAAACATGTACAAACTGACATTCATTTATGTTCTATGCGCAGATAAAAAATAAGAAGCCAAATCTTTATCTTCTTTCATGTAAATCAAAGAAACATTCATCAAAACTGGAATTTTTCTAAAAATTCAAATTTTTGATGGCTTTTATTAAAAAGGGGCTGAACATAAAAACCTGAAATGATCTTGTGTGAACATGAAAAATTATTTTATATTTTGAAGTTATTTGGTAGATGTGGTATGAGTAATGTTAAAAAAAAGCCAGCAAAAAAAATATATTTATTCCAGTTTTGACGTAATTAATTGTGTATTTTGGTGTGTTATATTTTTATTTAGTTACACTCAATTCTCAAAAAGTACTAGTACTCTTTCAATTGCTACTACTGTCAAACTGTTCACTTTGATTGTATGTTGTTTTCATAGCCATTTTCTGATTCAGTTACTTTGATTAATCTTGTCTTATCCATTTACTCTTTGACTTTTTATTATTTCCAATAATTTATCCCATTTAATACAAACAACCAAATGCTTTTTTCATAAATATAAAACATACACTTATTACATTATTTCTTTGTATATACCTCTTGCCAATAATTCTTTTAGCCCAATTGCAGCCCTCTGTCAAAACTGTGTATTATTTATATCAGCAAACTTTTATTGCATTTTAAGTGTAATAGTTTTGTTAAACTCAAATAAAAGATACTTTACAAGAAGTATTTCATGCAAATTAGATACCTCTTCCAAAGTAACAGTAACATACATTTATGTTTCTGAACATACTTACGTGCTTACGTGAACGACATTTATGCTTCAGAAAATAAATGGAGTTATTAAAATTTGTTTGAAATGTAATTTATGAAGAGAATTTTTCTGTTCAATTTTCAGTTGTGATAAGGTTAAATTTTACAATTTTAGCAGATAAAATCTTGAAAAAGGGGTTAATTACACATTAAAACATTAATAAAATATTATTACACATATGACATATTATATGCAGTCAATAATTAATAAAAATAATTAAAAATCTTTAAAAACATTTAATTTTTTTTATTAAACATGTTTGCAGCCAGCCACTAAATACAGAACAAGTTTATTACAATATAAACTTTACTTAATATTGACAAAAGTGCTGCTATCTATAGCAGCGTTGATAAGAGCATTATCAAACTCTTTCTGCAGATTGATTAAGCTGAACTTCTGTCTATATTTATATGATATCTTTCTAAAATTTCCAGTTTTTTATTATTATCATTTTCTTTTGTGTTCACTAAATGATAGTGAGAAGAAAAACAAGCTACAATGCATTCATATTATGAGCGAGTAATGCAGATACCTATTGGCTCTGACTCAGAAGGCAGTAATCATATATTTGGGGCTTTAGGTGGCGTTATTAAAAATTTCCTAGTGAAATCTCTTCTGTTCTTTGATTTAACAAAACTTGAACTTTCTTTTTAATTTTTTAATATCAGGCAATGGCTTGAAGAAATACTATCATGGGCAGCACTGGGGATGCTTTACAGTATGCATCAGAGATGCTGTCAGTGATGATAATTGAGAATTGAAAGGTTATGGTTTCTTGGCCATCCTGTACATGTTGTCATTTGTAGTTATGCTTTAATCACTAGTTTGAAATATCTTGCTTGTTCATTATTATTATTATTATTTAAGATTATTTAAAATCATTTTCGGAGCTTACTAAAATAATGTAATATTATATTTTTTTAATGCTTTAAAAAATTGTTTATGAAAGAAATATTACAGTGTTTTATACAGTAAGAATAAAAAAAAATGTTCTTTCAATTCTATTCTTGATATTTATGCATGGATAGTAATAATAGTCTTAAATTATGTGTGACTGTTATACCTTAAGCTAAATAACTTATTAAATGTGAATATTTTTGTTAAATAACCTTATTATGTGTAAATAAAACCTTAAGCTAAAAAGGACTTAATCAATAAAAAAACCAATATAATAAAAAGCAATTTTTGAAAACAGAAAAAATTAGCGCATGATGAAAATTCAACAAAAAAATAACATATTCTGATTAAAATAACCTATTCTGATTGAAATGGTAAGTGTAATAAGAAGCTATAGACTTTGTAATGTGGTAACAATCCAGGGGAGTTTCCAGTAATATCTATCTGATCCCAACAAGTAATGATACAACAGACAAAATACAATCATAAATCGAAGCATAGTGAGAACAGTACATATGTATACCATGAACTGATGTGATCAACAGTAGGAGTATTAAATATTGTACATTAAAGAAATTTAAAAATCAAGATTCATTTTGAGACCCTCAGAAAATGATGTACATGTATTGTGGGTGGGACAACTACTTTATTCTTTGTCATGAATATCCTTTGTCATTTTTTAAACATTGACACCAGTTTTCTCATTAGACAGTAACTTATAAAATTTTGCCCATAAATTTGTGTACTAATTTCTACAGCAGAATTGTTACTCATCATCAAAATCAGAATTTCTGGTCAAATTACATAATTGGTAGGGTTATTTATTTAAAGGAACTGATCTCATTCATTAGATATTAAGCATCTAATTAATGATTGGTACACCCACAATTGACAATTGGCTGCTGATGAAGGAAAATATGTAATTTATATTTAATCATGGGAATATACCAATGTGTTCAAAAAACAACAAAAAATGTTTGTTTTTTGGAAATAATTTTATTTATTTGTCTACATTAAAGATATCCCCTTCAAAATAGTCCCCATTATATATTATACACTTATGCCAGTGCTTTTTCCAATCCCTGAAACACTTCTGGAACTCGAT
The DNA here is from genome assembly GCF_047948215.1 of Lycorma delicatula. Classification (NCBI taxonomy): domain Eukaryota; kingdom Metazoa; phylum Arthropoda; class Insecta; order Hemiptera; family Fulgoridae; genus Lycorma; species Lycorma delicatula. Next base: position 212,075,327 of record NC_134457.1, read on the forward strand.
CTTTGGAATAGTGCTTAGCTCTTTCAGCTATTCACTTTTAATCTTATCTATTCTTGTAAAACGATGGCCCTTTAAGGTTCTCTTTCTTTTTGGGAATAGAAAAAAGTCACACGGGGCCATGTCTGGCGAATATGGTGGCTGGGGTGTCATTAAGTTTTGTTTTTGGTTAAAATTTGACGAGCAAGCAATGAAGTGTGAGCAGGTCCATCCATTATCATAGTGCAGAAGTCATGAATTTTTTCACCACAAATCCAGGTGTTTTTTTCAGATTGCTTCATGTAAACAGTTGAACTTGTAGATAATATTCCTTATTGATTGTTTGACCTTGTGGCAAGAACTCATGATGCACTAGGCCATTAAAATTGAAGAACACAGTGAGCATTACCTTCATATTCGACTGTACTTGTCGAGCTTTTCTTTGGTCTTGGTGATCCAGAATGCCTGCCTCCACTGGAACGATTGAGCCTTAGTTTCGACATCATATCCGTAAACCTATGTTTCATCACCTTATGACACATTTCAGTAGTTTTGCACCATTGTTGACTTCATTTAGTGACTCCTGGGTAACTTCCATTTGCCACTGTTTTTGTTTGAAATACAACAATTTTGGAATAAATTTTGCTGTCATACATTTCATACCCAATACTTCCAAAAAAATTTCATTACATGAGCCAGTTGATATCCCAACATCATCAGTGACTTCTCTGATTATTATTTGGTGATCATTCATAATCACTTCTTTCACTTTTTGCACATTTTCATTGGTTGTTGATGTGCTGGGGCATCCGGGGCGCTCGTCATCTTCATTGTCTTCACGATCTTCTTGGAAACGCTTATACCACTTGTAAACTCTTGCTTTACTTATAGTAGACTCGCCAAAAGCAATATTTAACTTTTTTTAAAACATTGCTACACTTTATTTCATTTTTATAGCAAAATTTAATACAAATTTTCTGATCCATTATTTAAACAAATAAAAAATTGCAGATTGTACCAAAACACATCTTATCTTTTGATAGCTGATTACAGACTGAATATCCAATATGGCTTAAAATTTACTGATACTTTTCAGACATATTTACCAATACAACAATGAAAAAATCCTGAGAATCGGACTAATAAAACCTGCAAAATTTCAAAATTCTCATTACTTTTTGAACATATCTTGTATATTGTCTTCATCCATTTAATAAATTGGGTGGTAAATTAAAGTAGACTTATTTTTGAAGGTTTACTTATTTTATAATATTATAAAAATGTTGACTTCAAATAATATAAAATTATGCGTAATGATGTAGGTTTACCTGGAAAGATAATTATGAGTGAAGTGGTTTCGTATCGCTTTCTTCACCAGGCCAAATATACTGTTGCATATCAGTATATTGACCCTACCTAAATGCAGATGATATCCAGTCTTGTAAATACAACTTCACCCTATTCACACAGGTTGTATAGCAAACACATAAAGCAACTAGGACTAGTGCTTGTATCTGAGAAATAACTTGTGAAATAACTTAAGAAAGACTGAGATACATAGTAAAAAGACATCTGTCTCAGTGAAGGAAAGATATCAGTGGTCTAATAAGTGTTAATTATTTTCAGGTGGGTCTTAAAGCACCATTAATTTGTACTCATATAGTTGAGGGGCATTCCAGAGCCGTTTTAGCTGTTGCTGCTACTGATGATCTTCTATTCAGTGCTTCAAGAGGTATGTTTATGCTTTTATATAATTTTAATTATTTATTTTATGTTTTATTTATGCTTCTTGTGCTTGCATCAATTTAGGTTTTTAAAGATATTTTCTACAGAGAATTTTCATCTTTAAAATACACTTCTTGTCTTTGAACAGTAAAATTTTTCATTGTTATATTTGTTAGAATTACATTACTTTCTAACAAATTTTTATACATAAGTTTAAGAAAAAGTTGTATTTAAATATAAAGAAAAAAGTTATAATGATATTTTGAAAATATTTTCTTTCACCTGCTTTTGCTCCTTATTTGTTTCTTTACTAATTTATATTAATTGTTGTTTATGATTAAATTTAGAAAAATTATGACATTAAAGTTTTTGTAAATCGTAATGATATAATTTAGTTTTTTTTTTACAATTTTTTTTTATAGATAGAACAGTAAAGGTTTGGGATTTAGGTCAAGGCAAAGAAAGAGATACATTGTCTGGTCATCCTAATAATGTAGTTGCTGTTAAGTATGATCAAGAATCCCAGCTGTTATATAGTGCATCGTCAGCATATATAAGAGTCTGGGATTTAAGAACTGCTACCTGCATTCGGAATTTAAGGTGAGTGTTAGTTTTCTTGTCGGATTAAAAAGATTAGAATGGCATGTAAAGATTGCATCCAGAATTTTCAATTTAGGTTATCTATGATGCTGGTTCGTTGAATGTGGCTTTAATATTATTACTATGTAGCAGTTTTACCTTACTTCATTCATGCCCATCAGTTTCTTGAATGATATTCGTCAAGGTGTTGTAATTAAAATAAAGGGTCCAGGTCAGTAATTAAAATAAATTGATAACTAAAATATATTACCTATTTCAAAATTGACTCCTAATTGGGTGGTACAAAAGAAAATTTAACAGAAGAAGAGATTTTATTATCCATTACTGTTATACACTAATTAATTACCTACATATCTACATTACTTTTCCTTATAGCTGCTATCCACATTCTGGCACTTATTGTACTGCAATATCAGTTTTAACCGATCTTTTTCAAAGAACTTCAATGTAAGGGTATGTCGCCTTTAAACTCTTCATTGATTTTGAAATGTTGGATAGCCGGTCAGAGCCCAGACTGTAAGGAGTTGGTATGAAATTTTTTACTTTTAATTACTTAAGTAAAACTGTTTTGCGATGTGTGTAGTACGGGGGATACACATTATCATGTAGAGTAATAACTTTTCTTGAACTTCCTGCGCTGTTTGTTTTCTTTTGATCCAAACCAAAGTTCCTTCAGCACTTTAAAATAAACACCTAATCAGACATTAATTGATTTTTATCTTAAAATAAACATTTATTCTGGTCCCAGTTTCATGAATTTTCTCAGAAAAACTCCCTTACAGTTATAAAACTGTCGCCTTTCTTGCTTTCATTCTGCATTTTACCAAAACCAGATGCTTTAATATGATTTTAAATAATAAGTCTACAAAATATAATAGAAAAAATACTTTTTAAAACATGTAGGCTATTGCCTCATTATTTGGTTTTGGTATACTGCCCCTCTGAATATCTGGCACCAGTCTCTCAGTGCTTCGTCCTAATTACATGTTGTTTTATAAATATGCACTGATCTTTATATAACTGGATAAGGGATCCCATATATTAGAATTGGTAAAATTTGAAGCATAAAGTTGCACCATTAAATGAGTGGTAGAACCGGTAGAACTAAATAAAATGAATCGACACATGCATAGAGATAAGTGTAACAGTAGGAATAAAACCACTTTTTAAACTGATGCAGTAGAAATGTTCTGATTTTTTATAATTGTATAAGATTTTCTCAGCTTACTAAATTAACCTGTAACAACCAACTATATATATACATTCTACAGACTAATTTAGATGTTCCATTAATTTAAAATTTCACTATTATCTTACTTTTTCTGTTTTCATAAATTTTCTTAATGTTAATATTGGGTTTTAGTGTTTTGCTGAAATAAATTTTTTTGCTTGCTTATAGATTATTTGCAGAAAATTATTATTTACTTAATTATTAACTATAATAAATAATTTTTTTTCTTTAAGCTGACTGATAAATGATGATTAAGAATTAATGATAAAAGTTTATATTTAATTTATCTCTTAACAAATTCCTCCCTTTGAAACCTCTGTTTGTTATACTGTCAGATTTATTGATTCCCCATTTGTTTGACTTTTGCATGTGTATAATACTCACCTTCTGAATGCACTTGAGAGTCAGAAAGAACTCAGAAAAATAAATTATAAATTGATTACAACTACCACTCGATTCTTGTTATTTATATATTTTATTTTTTTGCTTGAATTCACTACAGAAATCCAAAGCCTATGTGTAGGAATATGAAATGTAATTTTTGTAGTGTATGAAAGATGTCTTAATTGTAGGATAGCTGAAAAATTAATTAATTTGTTTTTCATTTATTTTTATTTTTTTTATAGTTGCATCAACAATTAAAGTCATTAGCGACTTATCAGTGTAATGTAACTGTACTGGTAATTTGTAGTCTTGAACAAACTCAGGTCTACTATTCCTGAGACACTGGATTCCTGGGTTAATTGAAACCCAACTACCGAAGAACACCAGTATCCACAATTTAGTATTCAAACCGCAATAAAAATGACTACCTTTTTTAGGATTTGAACCTGAGAAATTGACTTCAAAATCAGCTGAATTACAATGACCAACTATTGTATTACCACTAATTAGACCAACTCTGTTGCTTATTTATTTGTATTGATTGATTGAATGATAATGGTATACATAAATTTCTTTCTCTCACTTATTTTGGCTGGAAAATTAAAAAACTTATTTTTACTCTGTATTAATTTCATTTTTAATCTCTAAATTGCAAATCTTACGTCTGTTGATGTTTATAACCATTGATTTTTTTTTATCGGTACAGTGTAAATTGATCTTACTATACATGTTTTAAATGGATAGTCCCTTTAAAATAAATTCTGATACTACTTATGTATTTTTCATCATGTTTACAATAAAATTTGAATAAAAAATGTTGTTATACATAATAATAAGTATTATATATTTTGGACATCATTATAATTTAATATTTTATTTATAAGAAATATAATTTTAATGGTAATTAAAATTACATTTACAATTTTCAGCTCTACAGGGTCAGTTATCAATGGATCTGTAAATTTTGCTCAAATTCCTGTAGGAGAGTCTCAAGTAAACGATATTGCTCTAAATCATAGTGGTCGTACATTTTATAGTGCTGCAGGTGACAAAGTTCGCGTGTGGGATATTAGAAAGTAAGTATTAAATTTTAATTTGTATTAAATATTTTCATTGTATTAAAAAACAGAAAATAAATTATTGTTTACTATTTAAAAATTACATATGAATTGTGAATATATCATCTTATTTATATTTATGATTCAGTGAAGTAAAATCAAAACATATTGTAAGTATTTTGTTATATTTTTAAGAAAGCACTTTCAAATTTCTTGAATTTATCACAATTTTTAAAAATAATTATTGCAGTGGAACAGATTACGTATAAAAATTTTGCTGTTTGAGCTTGGAGTAACTTCAACTGATATGTACATTCATTTAATTAGTTGAATCAGTCAGTAACTATTTAAAAAAATTATTGTCCTATTTTAAAATATTTTATTAAAATAGAAAATATTTTATCTAATAGGTAAATCTATCTATTAATCAGGTCACATTAATTTATTTTTGAATTTATGTAATATCTTTTTAAATATTCTAAATATATATATATATATATGTACATACATAAAAATAAGATTAGAATATTTAGAAAGCTAATATATGTGTAGAATACTCCCAACAAGTTTAATTAAATAATGATGTGTGGTGCTAATTGAACTACGGGAAGTATTAAAAGTAGTTTCATTGACGTTTTAAAGATGTGAACTAGCATTTTTCATATGCTAAAAAAACTAATTTCTTTCCATAAAAGTTTGGCAAGTTAACCATTGTTGGCATCTATTAGGTTGTAGCCATGATTTAATGTAAGCCCAATTATTGGCATAACATTTAAAAATTAAACCATCTTAAAAATTCATCTCTTATAATAAAAGATTGTCATGATAGCCATAATTGGACATAATCCCCAATTCTGGCTAATTGAGGTCATATTAATGGCTAATTAAAAGACCATAGTTGGACATAAACTATTAATGCTAATGACCTTTTGAAGTATTTTAATTTATATTTTTTTGTGCTACAATCTATAATAATTGGGCATAAGCCCATTTATAGCCATCCATCTTAGTTACCAGAATGTTACTTATTTATATTAGTTATTTAATTTTAAATAAACTTACCGAAAACTTAACTTACCTTACCTTACCATACTTACCTTTAATAAACTTACCTTTAGTAAACTGGAAAAACAAGGATGTAATGAAGCTGTAGACATAATATTTGGGTATTATGGTAACAGCAAAATGAAAATTACTGAAGCAGGTAGAATTGCCCTAGAAATAAGATAAAGTTTTTAAATTAATAGATTAGTACAGAGTATTAAACTGATTGGCTGAGACTTATGGGCGATAGGGAGCGGAGGAAAGAAACCTTTGAAATGAAATATATTTATGATACAAAAAGAAAAGGCTATATAAAAATTGTAGTAACAAAATGATTAGGTTTGTAAACTTACTATTTGTCATGTTTGCTTTTTAAAAATAACTAAAAGATAAATTGAATGGAAAATTTAGTGAGAAAATCAAACTCATTTACATTCAAAGATAGTGATTATTCTATTGTATGCATGAAGATTTAAACAGGAAGGCACAAAGGAAAGTATAAAAAAGAAAAGAAAGGTATAAAGAGGAATTCCTTCATTATTCCAAATGGAGAGAATTCACAACAGATTTGTGGCTTGAAGACCTGAAAAAGAGAAATTTAATTCTTTTTTCTATGAGTAGATGAAATTATTTAATTAAAGAATATAGTACTCTTTCATTATTAATGGTTTCAGTTATTCTTGCTCATTAGTTGTTGATGTTCAAAGATTGTTATTTCTGTGTTGTTTTACAACTACATTTTGCAATTGACAAGTACATAATTGCAGCAAATTATAATAAAATTAAAAAATTAAGATAAGTCCTACAACAAATCCCTTTCCATTTTAAATCTAAATAAAAATATTTACTTTTAAACAAGAATAATGAATAATACAAAATTTTTATGTTTAGAATTTGATATTAAAAAAAAATTAATTAAAAAAATTGGTACTTTTAATTTCTGCTGCTCAAATCTAGAAACTTCATTATTAATAATAATTAGGACAAAATGATTTGATGAATTTATCAATAAAATAAGGAATGAAAGAGGGGACCGACTTATAAAGCTTTGCACGAAGTACGATTTAGTAATTTCAAACACCCAGTTTAAGAATCATAATAGAATTATATACACATGAAAAAAGCCAGACGATACTGCAAGGTATCAGATAGATTATATCATGGTTAAGCAAAAATTTAGAAATCAACTCGTCGACTGCAAAACTTACTTTGGAGCAGATATTGATAGTGACCATAATTTACTGATAATGAAATGTAAATTGGGGTTTAAAAATCTGAAGAAAAGGTGTCAGATAAATCGGTGGAATTTAGAAAAGCTTGATGAAGAGGAGGTAAAGAAGATTTTTGAGGAGGACATCGCAAGAGGTCTGAGTAAAAAAGATAAAGTAGAAAATGTAGAAGAAGAATGGGAGAATGTTAAAAAGGAAATTCTTAAATCAGCAGAAGTGAACATAGGAAGGAATAAAGAGAACTGGTAGAAAACTTTGGATTTCAGATAATGTATTGCAGATGATGGATGAACGTAGAAAATATATGAATGCTAGTGATGAAGAAAGTAAAAAGGAACTATAGACAATTAAGAAATACTATAAACAGAAAGTGCAAACTGGCGAAAGAAGAGTGGATTAAAGAAAAGTGTTTAGAAGTGGAAAGAGAAATGAACATTGGAAAATAGATGAAGCATACAGGAAAGTTAAGGAAAATTTTGGGGTATATAAATTAAAATCGAATAATGTGTTTAAACAAAGATCGTACACCGATTTATAATATGAAAGGCAAAGTCGATAGGTGTGTGGAATATATTGAAGAGTTATACGGAGGAAATGAATTAGAAAATGATGTTATAGAGGAAGAAGAGGATGAAAGGGGAGAAACAATACTGAGATGTGAATTTAAGAGAGCATTAAAAGATTTGAATGGCAAGGCTCCTGGAATAGACGGAATACTTGTAGAATTATTGCACAGTGGAGGTGAGGAAGCGATTGATAGATTATACAAACTGGTTTGTAATATTTATGAAAAACGGGAAGTTCTGTCAGACTTGAAAGAGTGTCATGATACCAAAGAAAGCAGGAACAGATAAATATGAAGAATACAGAACAATTAGCTTAACTAGCCATGCATCAAAAATATTAACTACAATTCTGTACAGAAGAATTGAGAGGAGAGTAGAAGAAGTGTTAGGAGAAGACCAATTTGGTTTCAGGAAAAGTATAGGGACAAGGGAAGCAATTTTAGCCCTCAGATTAATAGTAGAAGGAAGAGTAAAGAAAAACAAACCGACATACTTGACATTTATTGACCTAGAAAAGGCATTCGATAACATAGACTGGAATAAAATGTTCAGCATTTTAAAAAAATTCGGGTTCAAATACAGAGATTGAAGAATGATTGCTAACATTTACAGGAACCAAACAGCAACAGTAATAATGGAAGAACATAAGAAAGGAGCTGTAATAAGAAATGGAGTCCGACAAGGGTGTTCCCTATCCCCATTACTTTTTAATCTTTACATAGAACTAGCAATTAATGATGTTAAAGAACTATTTAGATCTGGAGTAACAGTACAAAGTGTAAAGATAAAGATGCTACGATTTGCTGATATAGTAATTATATCTGAGAGTAGAAAGGATTTAGAAGAAACAATGAACAGCATGGATGAAGTCCTATGCAAGAAATACTGAATGAAAATAAACAAGAACAAAACGAAAGTAATGAAATGTAGTAGAAATAATGAAGATGGACCACATAAAGATTATGGAGGTCGAAGAATTTTGTTATTTGGGAAGTAGAATTACTAAAGATGGTCGAAGCAGGGGTGGCAAAATGCAGAATAGCACAGGTGAAACGAGCTTTTAGTCAGAAATATAGTTTGTTTACATCAAAAATTAATTTAAATTTCAGGAAAAGATTTTTGAGAGTATATGTTTGGAGCATAGCTTTATATGGAAGTGAAACTGGACAATCGGAGTACCTGAGAAGAAAAGATTAGAAGCTTTTGAAATGTGCTGCTATAGGAGAATGTTAAAAATCAGATGGGTGATAAAGTGACAAATGAAGAAGTGTTGCGGCAAATTGATGAAGAAAGAAGCATTTGGAAAAATATAGTTAAAAGAAGAGACGGACTTATACATGGCCACATATTAAGGCATCTTGGAATAGTTGCTTTAATATTGGAGAGGCAGATAGAAGGAAAAAATTGTGTAGACAGGCAATGTTTGGAATATGTAAAACAAATTGTTAGGGATGTAGGATGTAGAGATATACTGAAATGAAACGACTTGCACTAGATAGGGAATCTTGGAGAGCTGCATCAAACCAGTCAAATGACTGAAGACAAAAAAAATCAATAAAATTTTATTACAATAGGATTTTTAGGTTGCTGTTACTGATTGTTTTTCTTACAATTGAATCCCATGGTTACAGATCAGTTTCAAAATTGTTTTATTCAGCAATGTCCTGTTATTTCATTACTGTGCTGAATTATTTTCAATTAAAGTAATTAATTTAGCAATTAAATTTTTTTTGTCATAGTTTTTGTGTTTAAAATCATTACTACAGTAGTAAAATTAATTAATCATTGCATTGTAAGTGTATTATAATCATTACAATGATGACTTGAAAAATGTTATCAAACAATTGATAATGTAGAATTTACATAAGATGAATAAGAATAATAATGACAAAGATATGGTTGTCAAATGTAAATCCAATTTTATGATCCATTTGTTAAATGAAGTTTTATGTTTAGAGAGGCATCTGATGAACTCTCTGAGATAGTATTCATAAAAAATAAGGCTGAAATTTAGAAGATAGTTGAAAAGATTAATTATCCTTCATAAAAACTTAGAAAATATTTAGAAACCAGTAGAAATTACAAAAGTCTCAATAAAAGATAAGGTGCATTAACATGTTATTAATTTTTTTTTTAAAGCTACCCTGGATTCTGAAACAGGACTTTGGCATGTTACTAAACAATACATTTTATGTGTAATGTAGGCCTTAATAAAGGATTTTTCTAATAAGTGATAGCAAAAGTAAATTAGAATTTAGAAGTTAAATATTAATTTAAATATTAGAACAATAATGTGTCTCATACCCATAAAAATATAACAGAAATCAATTCTGTTTGGATTTTTATGGTTTTTTGTAAAGTATAACTGATATAACAAAATATCATGCAGGATATTTTTTGATTAAACAGTTGTGTGTTTTGTGAATAGATCAGGAAATGATTTAATTAGATGCATTTATGTTTAATTACTTTGTAATCAGCATGCACTAATTTTGTCTAAATATATTGTTGTTGTTGATATTGTTTTCAATAAAAGCATCCTGAAAGGCATCATGAAAAGCATCCCATGATGCTTTTCATGGTTTACTATTTTTGGAATGGATCCTCCATGTATAGAAAGAGACTTAATTTTATAGAAAATTAATTAATTAAAATTTTTATGTTGTAGAGCATACATTTTAATGCCGGCACTCCCAGATTTGAATCCTGGTTAGATGGCATTTTAGTACACTACAGAATTGCCATTTTATCATCTTCTGAAGCAATACCTAACAATGGTTCCAGAGGCTAAAAGAAAAAAAATGAAAGAAAAGCTGTCTGCAATTGCATTGCAGTTTCCTATTTAAACACAAAAAGATTATTATATTAAGCAACTTTTAAATGGATTTTTTTTAAATCCTTATGTGACAAATATATCACTGTATTAGTCAATACAACTAGAAATATTTTAAATTGTACAAATTTGATGATGAATCTAAATCTTTGTTTGTTCATCATTTCAGTGTTTTACAAAATTACTTAGTATTCAATTCAATTATACATGTTTATGTATTTTCATAAAATAATATTGTCTTATCAGATTTGCTGTTACTGGTAAGCTAAGTGGAGGCCATCAGGCAGCGGTTATGTGCCTTGCAGTTCGAAAGTTATCAGTAGATGAGGATATCGTCATCACTGGTTCTAAAGATCATTATATAAAGGTGATATATTCATAATAATTTTTTTTTTCATAGTTAATGATATTCTAAGTGATTCTTATTTATCATCGGTCATGTTATTTTGTAAGTTGCTATAGATTGTCCATAACTTATTTGTAAGTATTTTTATATAAATTCTATTTCTTTGTCTAGAGATGATAATAAATTGAATTATGAAAAAATTTAATGTCAATGCCAAAAATTGAGTTAAGTAATTAAGATATGTCTTTTACTTGCTCTACTAATTGAGTTGCTGGCACCACTTTTATAATTCTGGTAGTGTATCATGAATCATTCCAAGATTGCTTATGCATTATGATTGGAGTGAAGAATATTATTGTATGCTCTCTTAATAATTGAGATCTTGATTCTATTGTCCATATTAAAACAAAAACAAGTTTTTAAATTCAAATGTCAGCAGAACATCAACATTTTTCTATATTATCTTACCAGCTTTATTTACAGTTCTGTTATTTTAATAATTGTATAGCTATTTTTTTAGTGGTAGTGATAAATTAGAGAAACTCAACTAGTAAGTGGTCAATACTCAATGGATAAATGAAAAATCGTTAATAAGGTGGTAATAACCGCAATCAAAGGATAAATGTTAATGTAAATCAGTATATTACAAAAAATGTTGATTTATGGTTTTTAATTCCAGATAAAATACAATTTTAATATAAATTTTATGAAAATCAGTTTTAACTATTTTTGAGTCTTGTAAAAACAGGCAAAAATTCTGTTTGATAATTATCAAAAATAAAATTTTATTACAGGGATATTAAAAAACTGACTCCCTGCTTGCAAGAATTAAAAATAATAATAAAGAAAAAGTTATTTTTCACATTGTCATCACCCACATTCAAACACTAATATAATTATTTAATAATGTAATTACTTTTGTAATAGACCCTCATCACAGAATCAACTTTTGGTTAACAGCCAGTTTCACTTCTATGAATATATTGATTTCAAAGCATTAAACAGTTTGTCAGATCTCTTTGGCAAAAGGTGGTAGTTGCTTGTGTCTAGTTTATTAAAGAAATGGTAAAACATTAAAAAGAAAACTGCTGAAGTGTTTCTTTTATTGTGGGAAATATTTTATTAATGTTTCAATTAAAACCTGCATTGTGGTGGGGGGGGGGGGTAGTGGATTTTAATGCAGAAGAACAACACAATTTGTGAGAAACCCTTCTAAAATTTGTTCCGACTTTAAGAATGTGAAGGATGACCAAGGGTCTATTCTCAAAAGTTATGGAGATTCATAATTCCTCTCTGCATTTATGAATTCAGTCTCTAACAGCATTGCCATTCATAACATGGACATACTCTGTTACCATGGAAACCAGTTTAATTTTTACAACCGGTGGGAAATAATTTTGGAATAGCTTGTATTTCTCATATATTATGAAAAATGGACAAAATAATCAAACCCAAGAGTGTCAATAATCATTCCAGTTTTTTATGCACATTCTTCATTTCTGTACCAATAACATTAACATTTTATAAATAACAGTGGCCTGTTAGCTTAAAAAAAATAAATAAGTAAAAAAAAAAATAATATCTAAAACCATTACTAGTTCATGAGTTTATTTCTTAGTATTGTTAGTTCTGGTATTTTTTTCAGTGATCTTTTCATACATCATCCATTGTAACTGTAAATCTGTCTTAAGTACTTCATAACACTTAGACTCTCTTCTATGTAATAATTAAAGAAATAAGGATATTTTTTTTAATGAAGTATCTTTTAAAAAGTTTTGATCTCAATTTTCAAAAAAGTCTTTTTCAAAAAGTTTATATTGTTTATACTTTGTAATCCAAAAGTTTATACGTTTCAATCCTGCTGATATTTGTCTTGCTCTCCTTTTACAACAAAGTCATATCAAGTCTGATTTTCAACTCATATAGATTAATTTTTAAATATCACTTACATTCAATATCTATTACAATTCTTTAATTTATTTCTCTCGCGTAACAATTCTAACATATTCCCTTGTAACTTTCAGATAAGTTATTCTTTATCGTAACTGCATTCATACTCTTTCTTGATTACATTTATTTGTTTCTTGTATTTCTGAGTTTAGCATTTAGATTGTATTTATTACTTTTTTTTAAATTACGAGGCATATTCATAAAGTAAGGGCAGTCGGCTTATATTTAAATATTAGTAGGTCAGAACACAGTTTCACACAGGCAGGGCCATCTATCGGCTATTTGTGAAGCCACTGCAGTTGTTTTTATTCAGTAGTCGTTTGCCTGCTGGTTAATGCAGATCGCAATGTCTGTGACAATCATTTCTCCCGCCAGTTGTGAAGTGAATGCTGTGATTCAATTTTTGTGTGCAAAAGGATCTTCAGCTGCTGAAATTCATCGAGAGTTGCACCTAGTGTATGGACCTGCAGTAATGAGTGAAGGAAGGAAAGATTAGACAGTGGTATCGAAACTTTAAAAATGGCCAAACAAATGTGCATGATGAAGAGTGTAGTGGGCAGGCTCAGTATTCAGATCGATGAAATTGTTGAACCGAAAACTGTGATGTGATCAGCAATTGATGATTAGTGCTCTGGCTGATGAATGTCCACATGTTGGATGCTCCTCTATCTACATGATTGTCATAGAAAAGCTCGGATATCACAAATTGTGTGCAAGGTGGGTACCGAAAATTCTCGCCAACCAACACAAAGAGCAAAGAATGTGCTAGTGGACGAGCATTTTTGAACCGCTGTCGGCAAGATGGAGATGATTTGTTTTCCTACATTGTTGTGGGGGCGATGAGACGTGGATATCCTACACCAACACAGAATCGAAACAACAGTCAGTGCAGTGGTACCATTCAAGTTCCATAAAACTGAAAAGTTTAAGCAACCTCCATACTCGAGTCGAAAAATGTTGGCTACCATTTTTTGGGACGAAAAGGGGGCGATATTTTGGCTGATTTCATGGAATGTGGATCAACAATTACAGCTGACCTGTACTGCAAAATTCTCACCAAACTGAGATGTGCGATCCAAAATCGACGACACAGGGAAACTGTTTGGCATAATCCTCCTTCACGACTACATGTATCCTCACACTGCTGTCTTAACAAGAAGAAGGTTCATCAAGATTTTTGTTGGGAACTTTATGACCACCCTCCATGTAGTCCTGACCTTGCACTTTGTGACTACTTCCTCTTCTTGTATTTGAAAAAGTGGCTTAGAGAACGGTTTGAAAATGACGAGGAACTCAAGACTAGTGCAGCATTTCAAAAAGTGCTTAGAACTGAATGGCCATTACATAGAAAAATGAAGTAGATATTTAGTAAAACTAAAACTGTAAGTAAAAACCTTTACTCACAAGTTAATTTTTTTTAATTGTCAAACGGTTGAATTGTTACTTTATGAATATGCCTTGTGCTTTTTTTATTGGTGTTTTCAGACTGTATCTAAAATCGTTCTTATCTTCATTAGAAATTTAAATTATTTTTTTAATAAAGGTTTATGTACAAAATTCTTTGATGACAAACGGAAAGCTGTTTTTGTGACATAAGTAGAAAATAAATAAGTAATTTAAAAAATGTAAATTATATGGTTACATAACCTTAACAATAATTACATACTTTAAAGACTACAAATTGTATGCTTCAAGAGTATGAAAAATTCTTAAAGGTAAATGGGTTGGTTTGTCTAACTGATCATGTTATTAACATTTAAAGCTAAATAATAATTAAATTTGTTATTGTTTACAGTTTTAATAAAGGGTTAACGAACAGCTAGGTTATGTACTCATGTGAAGGAGAAAAAAAATCTTGTCTTTATTCTGTATCTTTGAGTGGTTCATCTCTCTCTTATAAAGCACTTTTCCAGGCCTTGCATACCAGCACTTGATAATCAGAGTGGATTGGGTAAAATCAGTCTTTGGCTGATGATTCTACAAGCACAGAATAGGCACTTAACTTAAATTACAAATGTTCAGAAACACTTGAGTGTATGCTTGAAGATTGAATGATGTGAAATGTTTATATATATATTTATATATTCATATGTACATACAAGCAAACAATGCATACAGTTTTCTTTTACTTTTCAGTTGAAATCAGTTTCATTTTTACTTAATTTATATTGTGCATCCAACTTTTTTTATTTTTCTGGTATTTGTATAACTAAAATTTAGGAAAATATTTTTTTTTAGGATTTATTTTATTTTAATTTGATTTCAGGTGTTTGAAGTTGCCAGTGAAACTGGTGGTGTGTATACACCAAGAGTCAACTTGGAACCACCTCATTATGATGGGATTCAGTCACTCGCTGTCAGAGATCATGTACTCTTCTCTGGTTCACGAGATTCTATTATTAAAAAATGGGATCTTGATAGACAAGAACTTATAATTGTAAGAAATTAGTATTCTGTTAAATTTTTTCTGATTTTAAACCTGATAGTTGTAATGTCACAATTGCATCATAGCAGCTTTTTTATTCATAATATTAATTTTACCGGCATTTATTTCTGTTTATTATAATTCTAATTTCCCTTTTTGAACATTTACACAACTCAATTTTGTTAAAAAAACCTATTTAATGGCTTTGAAAATTACAAATAAATCTGCCCTGTGATTATGTTTACTGCTTTTTATATAGTGTTAGTGGGTTTATTTACTTTCCATCAGTGTATTTTAGGGATTTTTGGTATAATTTTGTATTTTTCCCTCAATAATTTAATGTGTTTTTTTTTTATCAAGTTGATAGTATTTTGCATGGAAAGAATAGAAAATTATTTGAATGATGGTAACCAGAAAAATGAGAGTAATGATGTGCATGCATGCACTGCACAATCATTTCAGCTGCTAATTTTTGTTATTATGTAAGATAATGGAAATTTTTTTTTCTTTTAGTTTAACTAAACAGTTTACATGTAATGAAATTAATGTTAGAGATTTATATAATTTTTAACAAGTATAGACTTCATAGAATGTCTGTTTTATTTTGTGGAAATTGAAAAATATTTTCACGAAATGATTGTGAAAAAAAATCACAAAATGTAATAACATGTTTTTATTAAATGTATTGTATTCAAATTTATAATTTTATCTTAAATTTGATTATATATATTTACATGTAAGAGAAAAATTACGTTATCTTTTTGAAAAAAGACACATGATCCTAAAATTTAGGTTTTAATTTAGGTAAAATCATTGTCAGTATAGGGTTAAAAAAGTTGCTAAATTTTTTCTTTACATGTTAAAATGATGAGAAAAAGAATTTATACTCAATCAAAGTACTTCTTGTTTTTTTTTTTTTTTTTTTAATTTCATTTCAGTTCTTTGCATATGGGGTGCACACTGTTTATTATGTAACTTTTATATTTGACATAGGTATGAATTTATGTTTACAACAGTGTGTAGAAAAATTTTTAAAAAAATGGTGTAATAGTATAGGGCAGTGATTCTCAAGATTTTTAGCTCCACAACCCCCAAAAAGTAAACAAAAATATATTTAAATATTTTGTGACTCCCAACCTCAACCCAATGAAGCCTTCCTTTTTCCTGTTTAGCCTCTGGGAATTACCATTCAGTTATTACTTCAGAGGATAAATGAAGTGTAGTCTTGTACAGTAGTCCAGTACAAACAAATGCCATTCTCAATGTTTTTACAGAATAATGAGTATTTGATGTTATTGGCTTACTTAGCTGATGTATTTTCACATTTAAATGACTTTAATGTGAATTTACAATTATGTGATAAAAAAATTTTTTAATCACAATGTTCATGCTTTTGTTACCAAGCTTGACATCTGGATTATTAGCCTTCAAAGCAAACATTTTTATGTTTCCACTTGCTTCCGATTATATTAAAAAAAATCTGGATGAAGAAGACACTATTATTCACCATAGTTTGGCTAGCATGAAGATGTATTTGTATAAGCTAAAAATTCAGTTGGCATAGTATTTTCCACAAGATAAAAATGATTTTTTGAAGAGATGGAGACTGAATCCATTTAGTGAAAACATTATAAGATGTGTGGTTAATTGAAACCCAACCACCAAAGAATACCGGTATCCATGATCTAGTATTCAAATCCGTATAAAAATAACCGACTTTACTAGGACTTGAACACTCCAGTGTTCTCCAAATCAGTTGATTTGGGAAGACGCGTTCACCACTAGACCAAGCTGGTGGGTTAACCCAATGAAGCCTAGTTAAAATTAAGCTGTGTTGATAGCGACAGGTATGAACATGCATGTATGAAGTGTACAAACATGAGCAATTTACAGGTTCCAACTTGATATGTATGTGCTTCATGTAATTTGGTCTGCATGCATAATATTTGCTGTGAGAGTGTCATATTTGAACATGCATATGATACATTTGAACATGTGCCCTCAGCAGCATAAAAGAGGCATAAGGGATTGCAGAATGCCAGTTTAGTTCGAATGCATAGCATGCGTCTGAGTGTAATTTCATTAAAAATAATAATTGAGATTTTGTTTTTTTTTACGGTGCAGTCAAATGATGTAACTGTGTTTTTTCGATTAGATTCTTGTGCAAAATGGACAAATTTCTGAAATGGATAAATGGAAAAAATGAAGTGAGCAATTTATATCCAGTGAATTGATTGCTAAAGAGATAAGATTGTAGTTACATTTAAATTATTGTTTTATCTTATTGGATGGAGAGCCATAGTACATTGTTTGCTTTCTTCCTTTCTGATGAAAGCATGCAGACGTTAAAATTAATTCAGCACTTGGAAACTAAATATCTGGGTCATAAATTCCCTTGAAATTTTTCAAAAAAAAATTACATACTTTGAGAAATAAACAAGCTTCTATTTGTATATGAAGCCATACTGACAAAAGTATGGCATCTATACTGATAAAAGAGACAGTTGAAGCATCTTTTCTCATAACATTAAGAATAGATAAGTTGTCCAAACCCCCATACAATGACAGGAAACCTCATACTGCCTGATGCAATTGGTATGGTCAGTGTTTTAATAGGCTTGAAAGAAGCAAAAAAATTGAAAAAAATCAGCATTCTAATGACAGTTTCAAAGAAAATTTATCAAGTGAATTTTGTAGTATTCAGTTTGATGAATTAAGATGTAGCAAACATTTCTCAGTTCTTATTTTTTGTGAGATATGAATGTGATAGGGACAGATCAGTCAAAGAAAATATGTTTTGCAAATCAATTCTTGGTCATGCAACAGGACAACTTTTTGATGTTTTTTGTGAAGTTACTAAAAACTATAACATATATTGGACAAAATTAATTGCATTATTTAGTGATGATACAAAAACAGTAACAGGAAAACACAGTGAATTTCTAAAAAAGTAAAAAAAAAAAATCACCTTATAATAAGGGTGGAATGGATGCACTGTTTCTTTCACAGACATTCTCTTCCCACAAAAAGTATGCTGGAAAATCTAAAAAAATTCATTGTAAAGCTGTAAAAATGGTTAATTTCATTAAAAGTCGACTGTTACGAAATAGGCTGTTTGCTAGACTGCGATGAAATGGACGAAAATAAAATATTTCTTCTTTTCCATACAGAATTCTGATGGTTATCACAGGGGAAAGTGTTAACCCAGTAATTTGAATTGTGAGATGAATTAATAATATATATCCAGTACAAACAAATGCCATTCTCAATGTTTTTACAGAATAATGAGTATTTGATGTTGTTGGCTTACTTAGCTGATGTATTTTCACATTTAAATGACTTTAATGTGAATTTACAATTACGTGATAAAAAAATTTTATTAATCACAAAGTTCATGCCTTCGTTACAAAGCTTGATATCTGGATATTTGCCTTCAAAGCAAAAATTTTGATATGTTTCCACTCGCTTCCGATTATATTAAAAAAAATCTGGATGAAAAAGACATTATTCACCATAGTTTGGCTAGCATGAAGATGTATTTGTATAAGCTAAAAATTCAGTTGGCATAGTATTTTCCACGAGATAAAAATGATTTTTTTTGAAGAGATGGGGATTGAATCCATTTAGTGAAAACGTTATTGCATCTGCTATGTTATCAGTTAAAATTCATGACCAGCTTATCAAAGTGTCTGCCGATAAAATGTTACAACTACAATTCACATATGAAAATTTAGATATATTTTGGCTTGCTTGTCAAAGTGAATAGAAATTTAGTCACAGAAGCATTGAAAATATTAATCTCTTTCGACACATCTTACCTCTATGAAAAGGGGTTTTCATCTATGGTTGTACAGAAAACTAAATATAGAAATTGTCCTTTGTCAACTGAAAACAATTGGTGGCAGTGAAAGTGTTATAGCTACAGGTAATTCTTACACCTTGAAAATTTACGTTCAAAATAATTTAAAACCATTTTGTATAAATTTTAATCTATTTGAACGATCTATGTATTAATCTATGTATTTACACCATCCAAAGTTAAATAGTTAGATAAATTTATTTTAAATATGAATTATTTGTATGATGTTTTAGTTCTGAAAAAAATTTTTGTTCTTACATTTTATATTCCTTGTCATATAATTATAATTCTGTCATTAAAATAAAAAATTGTTATTATAGAAATTTAATTCAACCAGAAAAAATTATTTTTATTTTTATTTTCAGTCTGTGAGTAATGCCCACAAGGATTGGGTCTGTGGATTGGCATTTTTGCCAGCGCAACCTTTATTAGTATCTGTTTGCAGAGGTGGTGTGCTCAAGTTGTGGTCAGAAGATACATGTACTCAGCTTGGTGAAATGAAAGCCCATGATTCACCAATTAATGCCATAACCACGAATAATTCACATGTCTTCACTGCATCCAAGTAAGTCATGCAAGTTTTATGAATTAATAATAATAAAAATGTTTAAAAATCTAGCCTATTTACCTATTAGGTTTATTACGATTAAGGTTTTTTTTTTAATTTTGATAAGGAAGGAGGTAAAACCTAAGACACTGAATTATTTTTGTATTTTTTTTCTCCTTCATTTTGATCTCTTCCTCACTATCTTGCACATACCAACTTTGTTTGTACTTTCTCAAAGTAAACTCTAAAGTAAGCTATGTGCATGATCAATTATTATGCATTAAGATTGAAGCAGTTATATATATTTAATATCTAAGTTCTACAGATCTGATATAAAATATAAAGGATAATTTTTTTTGTTGAAATTTTAGAAGCATCGAAGCTATGGTCATTAGCCCCTTCCACATCAAAAGAGAAAAATAAAAGAAATCTTTTCCTCCCCTAAAAAGAACATAAGCAACATAGTCTTGCAATAAGAACATCTAAAAATAGACTTGTCAATGGTTATTGAAAGCCCGAAAACACAACATAACAAGGGTGTAAAGGCCCTTGTTATTTTAAAACCTTTCTAACCATTTCTTTTGAAATTTTGTCAAAACTATCAAACAACACTTCACTGTGATAAAAATTAAAACACACATTGGAAAAATTTTTAAACATAAGATGCCACTTAACATCACACAGATCACTTATAACAAAATATCAAAAACATGTATTAAAACTATTTTGTTAATCAAAAAATAAAAATACATTTTTTATTATAAAATTCTTCTTGAAAACATACAATCAATTCTGTTGCCTTGGTTTCCCTTTAGGCCATCCTTTTTTCCATCTTCCTAAAGGCCTCGATGTCGAATTCCAAGGTATCTGAGCCCTTGAAAATGGAGTCTTCAGATCCTCTGCCATTAGTCATTGAGGATCTTCTGCTGCCAACATGACACCTTTCCTTTTCAGAAGTACATTGCAGTCGAGACTGGATGCACTCACCACTAGAACATGTGGGGCAGGCGAAGTTCTTGGCTAAAGGCCACCGTGCTTTCAGAGGCTCCATTGTTGGTTGTTTAAAATCTTCCTTTTTCAATATTATCACTTCTGGTTTCACAGATCTCTCAATGAGGATTTTTTCTTCCTGCACTTTTACTTTAGATGTAATTGGCTCAGTTTTTATCTCAGTTACTGTTTTTTTTGGCTTAACTTGTGTACTAGTTGTAGGCTCAAACTTTGGCTTTATGGCGTTCTTTTCACGGAAACTTGTGCATCCTTTGGCTTTGGACTATTTCCTCTTGGTGGTCATCTTCATTTTTTGATTGATGATTTGTTCAACCATATTTGTAAGTATTGGTGCTATTTCTGATATGTTCTTTAAAGCTACAGGAGCTGCAGTAACCTTTGCATATGAAGAAACCTTTGGTGTTCTGCTGATCACAATCTTACTAGCTTCCAAGTAGCTAACCTTTTGTATTGTCTTGACTTCCTGAGTAGCTACTTCTTCCTTGTAAATAGGACAATTTTGAGATCTAATAGAGTGGTGTCCATGACAGTAGACACATACAGGTGGGTGCCTGCATGGGTCATGAGGATACAATGACTCACCACAGATGCATATTTGTTTCCTGGTACATCTCGCTGCTGTATGTCCAAATTGTTGACATCCAAAGCATCGCAGTGGAGTCAGTATAAAAGTACATACATCCAGTCTATGAAATCCTGCCTTAATCTTGTCCAGACAATTCAGTTTATTGAAGGTCAGGATGTGCGATGCAGAGGGAACAACTTTTTCATCGTGTATTCAATCGTCAACACGTAACAACTTTCTGAGCATGTAATTCTTTGATGATTCCTTTTCACTGCAATTCAATAATTCTCTACATGCAACAACACCCTTTGAGGTATTTAATGTACCATTGGGCATGACTTCAACATCTAGTACTTCAATTTTCTTGGCTTTAAGTAACAGTGACGATTTTACGTTGTTCACAGTTTCTACAAATAGTGCAACTGCAGTTTTCTTAACATCCTTTACTGGATCTCTTGTTGCTTCTGTGATGCCTCTAGCTACCACGAAAAGGCTGGTTTTAGTAATATCAACCTCCTTTTTCGTGATAACAAAATATTTCAGAATTGATTCACTACTCTTTGGTTGAAACTTTGTTCAATCCATCTTTTCCACAACACATTGAATTCTTCTTTGTTGTTAAACTTGACACTCTTCTTCCTCTTCCTCTGTGAAGGCAGAATGAGGCTCCAGGATGGGGGTTTTTACGTGGACCCTCTGCCATGGAAGTTGTGGATTTTGAGTTATCCATAATCCTATTCTTTGCCTGTCAATATGTTGCAAGATGCAGACAGAAATGGTTGGGTGTACCCTGGATCAGTGATCCTGCCACCTCCCACAAACTTAACCCAGGCTGGGGAGTCAGGTACAGCCTGATTCAGGACACTGCAACCCCAGGTGTCACACCTAGCAATAAGGGCTCTGATACCCTTACTCATGGGACAATCCCTGCCAACGGCCGAAATGACTGACACACATTGGGTAGCTTCGGCAGACTTCGGCAGAGCAAGCTCAAAGCACCCCTACCCTCAACTCGGCTCCACAACCAAGAAGAGAGATGAGCACTCCCTGTCCACACTCTGCCCAGCGTCAGTAAAACAGATCACGGTCATGCTTCCCACCCTGCTGCAAAAACAGCAAAACCGAGAATCATAACTGCAACCAGCTTGGATAGTTCAGAACTGGATCTTAGGGATAATGTTGTCTTAAATGATACCTTTTTTTATTACATTCTTAAAAATATGATTTGTTACTTCTCAGACATTTATAATTTAAGTAGTCGCTTTATTCTTATCAGGTACAGCCCGTGTAGGTTAGTGTGTACTGTCAAACAAAAAGGTTTATTCAAAATATTGGTAGCATTAAATTGTCTTTGTACCATTCTAAAAGCATGCGCATATATCTGTAAACTTTTTGAATAATACAAGGTAAAGCCAAAAATAGAACTGATCTAAATGATTACTGATGAAAATGGCATTTTAAAAAAATTATGATGGAATTTTGGAGGACCAAGCATACACTACTCTGTACATAAATAATAGACACTGATGGTAAAAGAGCTAAGTGATATATGTGATAACATTATTTATACTCAGAGGATGACTTTTACTATGTCACTTATAATAATTTTAATTAACAAATTACTAAGTAACCTAAGTGGATGATACATTATTTGCTTTTAACTACAGTATGGTATGCAAACTGAAGATGTTACTTGAATGCCCTTCAGTTATTTGCACGGTAATTTCATTTTTCATTTATAACTGAGTGTGTATGTCATTATCTATTCACTTCATCTCAATTTTCACCTTCTTAAATGATGTGATACAGTTATATTGCTGTTTCTTTTAATGAATAATTTTGTTTTACTTCGGAGATTTTCATATCAAAATGTGTGAGCACTACAATAAATGGTAAAATAAGAACTATTAATTTAAATGTATTTCATTTGCTTATAAAATGAGGTTCTGAAAAAATATGCAGTCTAATTTATAAGATATTGAATTATAAGGAAAGAAATAAAATTGATAGAAATTATGATTATTGTACTGAATTCGTTAAAGCAAAAATATTCATCTTGCATTCCATTGGTTCAGAAAGTAAAACCTGAAAATGTCTTTTTAAAAAACAATTTGTAATGAGGCTCTTATGAACTTCATTGTAGAGAACACATTTGTGTATGCATTATCAAAAATTGATGTCAATTTCAGAAAATTCATAATCAAAAATTTTGTAGATTCATTTGCGAATAGTTTGAAGAAATCTGTTTCATTCTAGTCTGTCAAGAGGCCTGTAAGTTATACATTTCAACTTGATGTTATATTTTCTAATTCAATGTGCAGAAATTATTACACAGCAAAACTTACTAATTTTATTCTTTAAAATTCCCTTAATCAAGTGTAAAATTTACCTTTGATCTTCTGTGTTTGTATACTAAAGTCTAAACAGTAAAGAATTTAAAGCATTTAAATTGATATTTTTCAGTATTTGAAAAATAAGCCAAAACTTTACTTTTATTATTATTATAATTTTTATATTGATACGTCAATCACTAGTTTCAATTTTGGACAATCCCTAAACAAGAAATGTCCTCAAACAAGGAAAAAGAATAAAGCCCAATCAAACCATAGATAGACTGGTTCTAATTGGGGTTGATCAGGGTAGTTTACCATTTTGTTTAAGATCAAAAAAATTTGGTTACTACAAGAATAAAGAGCTATTATTTGTTGTCAATATCATCATTAATGATTATTATTCCTTAATAATACAGATAATTATAAGTTTACTATCTCGTTCTCTTCATATATTAAAAGTCAAATCTTTTTTATCGGTAAAAGATTTTCCTGATTATGTATTTAGATATCACAGAGTCCTTAGTGGACTCTGGACGTATTACTTCAGTCTTAATTAAACTTCAAAAAATTAATACAAAAAAATGTTTGTTTATTTGCATTAATTTCAGTAATTCAAATATATAAGATTAAACTGATTCATGTAAAAATTTCAGTCAAAGGTTGGTCTGTTTGCAAGAAAGTACAATTTCTTTATGAAATAGTCCTTAAAAAAAGGTATTAATTTAAGCAATTCATTATAAGTAATTGTTGTTTTCCAAAAGCAGTAGTTTCATCAAACTGAAATATTTATTTGATATTTAAAAATAAAATATTCTTTTCTATTAGGAACTTAGATTTATATCATATTTTATTCATTATAAAGATGCAGTAAAAATAAAATTGAAGTTTTCAAGCGCTTTATTATCTCGAAACCTTTAAGTTACAATAATTAATCAGAAATAAAGTGAAAGAGTAACTCTACATTTTTTTCCTTATAAGTGTTCAATGTGAGCATGTTTCATCATGAGACACACATTCAACCGACAGGGGGGTTTATCCCATATTTCAACCAACATATCTGGAGTAATGGAAGTGAAAGCTCCTTCAATTCAGTGTCTCAATTTAGATAGATCAATAGTTAGTGGAGACATATACACAAGAACCTTTATAAAACTCCAAAGGAAAAATTGATATGAGGTCAGATCAGGGACCTTGGAGGCTACTGCAAACAAGCTGTCATCAAATTCATGCCGTCTGATCCAGTGGTTGTGGAAAATGTCTTTTAACTGATATCATGGAATTATGCCAATGAGGAGATGTCTCCTATTGTTGCCATATAAAATTCTATGGTCCATGTTGCATTTGAGGAAAGAGCCATTATATGCAGTATATCCAAATAAGCAACTATTATGCTTACTTCAGCGGAAAAAAAACAGCCTGTAAACTTGCCATTGGAGGAATTTTCTGACTCTCAGGTACAAACATTGTGTGTTAATTTTTCCAAAAAAAGAAAAATGTTAACGCATCACTAAACAAAAATATAATCAAGAAAGTAAATATAATCTTCATGGTGCAACATTTCTTTAAAACATTCCACACTGTCATCACTGGCGTTGGGAGTTTGTGCCCAGCCTTCCTAACAAATTTTTTAAGACTACCCAAAAAAGACTCTCTGATACATTTAACATTTTCTTCAGATATGCTCAGTCGTCCCATAATCTTCCCTTTACACAGTCTTTTCAAACTGTTTATGCCATTCACAAATCTTTTTGTCATTTGCAGGATCGCAATTAAATTCTCTACAAAACGTATATCAATCTAACTATAGATTTACATTTAGCAAACTGCAAAACACAGTAGGCTTTCTATTCAGGATTTGCTATCTTTGCTAGTGGTACTACCAAGTAGAAAAGTAGGAATCAATCTACAGTATAGAACTAAAACTACCCATTTTGCTCTTTGATGTACACCTCATCCTAGAGATATATTAAATTAAAACCCCAATATTCTTCTTCTTTTTTTTGTACACCTAGTACATTAGGTATTTAATAAATTCATTTAAATAAAAGAATAATAATTTTTCAGCGACATTAATATTTTGTCATTACAGCATTCAAATTTTTAAATGTTGAGAATTTTTTATTATGTAATATTCTGTTTTTAATATTAATGCCCTTTTACTTTATAAAACTATTAAATTGTCTGTTTATAGCATGTGTCTGTATATTATTTATAACAATAATTATTAACTTTATAACACCTGCACCTTCATTTTCTAAAATACTAAAAATTAACAGCATTCGAGTATGCATGATAATGATTACTAATGGCATGTTCATATTAGCTGTTCTTATCTCACGTATGTTATTGTTTTTTTTTAAGGCAGTTGTTACAGGTACATAACTTTGTAAGTAGTACTACTGAATACCATTAGTGTAGTTATATTGCCAGTTGATATTGTAACTAAAAGAATTTAAATGAAATGTAATTTAATTGTTATTGAAATTTCTTTACTTTCCATTGTAACCAAGACATATTCATCAAACTTTTAAAATTGTATTTTTTATTTAAAACTTCTCCTTCGGTAGTAAAAACATAAATTTATTTTGATATTATCTAATTTTTATCATCTGTGGAATTTATAGTTATTATCTTATACCTGGTCTTAAAAAACATAGAACACAAATGCAACAATGTTAAGTGAGACTACTTTTCCTATTAAAATCAATTCTGATATATTATTGAGGGGTGCAGATCATTTCAGAATTTTATGAATCTGTGCTAAGACTGTTTTAAGTAAAAAATAGCTGAACAAAAAAAAGAAAGAAACTATAATTGACTGCAGTCTTTAAGTTGGGTTTATATTTAAATGTAAGATAAAATATTTGATTTGTGTTTCAATTGGATACTTCTACAATTTCATAGTTTTAGGTATAGGAAGAACTTTTTTAAGAGAATTTTATTATATTTTGGGTAACTTTTTAGTTCATTAAGAAAAGAAATTATGTTTTATATAAAAAGTAAAATTCAAGAAGATTTAGACCTCATCTATCCAAAAAGTAATTAAATATTTAAAATAGTTAACCATTGCGACTTTATATCACTGTTAATGGCACACTCTTTAACTCAATTCATTAACATTATGTCATTTATTTCAAATTCTATTTTGTTTAGTTTATAGTCTGCAGCCAAAGCTTAATTTGGTAATTATTATATATTTTTTACTTTTTGGGGAAAATAACATTTTTGAGGAGCAGTGTGGCTTAAGGAAAATCTTTTTCCATTTTGCATTCTAAGGTCGTTTTTTTACAGAAGACTAGAATATTGATAAGATGTTTATGGGAAGGAATAAATGAGGTGTGGTTTGTACAATATGTAGTGGAAGAATTGCCATTGAAAAACAAGCCTTTGATTAGATGTAAAGGTTATATTAATCTTGATTTTTGAACGGGTAAATGTTCCTTAACAAAATTTCATCCAAAAAGATCAGGCAACCTCTTAGAATTTTTTTTATTTAATTGACATTTTAGAGACAGAGTAGACATTTCAGGGAAATGCAGAGAAAAATGATCCCCAAAGCTTTAAAAAGTAGTATGTATTAATTCATCCACACGTTCATTACATTTTACATTAACTTTATGATGAAAATTGGATCTGCAATTGTTCCTCAGCTCCCAAATTACCTTATTAGTTTCTCTGAATTTCTTTTCATCTTAAGTGTAAACTGTACTATGAAAGATAATAATCTTCAATTAATAGAAGAGTTAACAAAATGCTCCCACTGAATATTGTGGTGTTTTAGTAAAAGCATACCAAGATGCACTCCAACAGTTAAAAATAACACTGTTGATAAAATTCATTTTTTAGCAGTTAGTGTGATTCCAAAATTGAACCACTTTTGGGTTTTTGAATACTACTTAAATCTATATTATTCAACATTTTCTGTTTATCCTTCAAATTTGTGAATGAAGTGAGGCTCCAATTTTGATTATCAGTTCTACGTATGCATTTTTAGATGTATTATTACTTCCTATGCTATGCTAGTATTCAGTGATGATAAACAAATTGAACACACCAGTACATAAACAATAGGATACGTTATATGTAATACAGTGTATATTTTATGGAGTGGAGTTAAATGAGGACATCTTGTATTTTAATGGAAACTGGAAAGCTATAGTTTTCTGATTTTCCAGATAAAATTAAAGGATTTTCTAAATCGAAGATGATAGAAGGTACTGAATTTGCTTTTTGTATCATCCTTATTACTGTGCTCGAAGGTAAAAGGTAAAGAAATTAGAAAAAGGTAATGAAATCTTGATCTAGAAATTTTCTCATTTCCTTTAAGAAAAAAATATACAGTAATATTCACATTATACAATGTTTTTAGATTATTATGCTGCTATCTAACTTTTATGAAGGATTATTAATAGATGTATATAAAACATTGGAGTTGTAACATAAATTGTGGTATTTTAGATTAAGCAAAGATATTAATAAATTATGTTTGTGACATTAACAAATTTATGTATAAAATACACCTAATAAAGTTTAGTAGTTTGATTATTATTAGTAGTGAGAATTTTTTTATGTTTTAGCTCACCTTCTTTTGAAATATTTCTCAGTAGTTGTTTCTTGGCACCATGAATGATAGTAAAATTCATTTATGTTCTTGTTGCTTGTAGAAAGTATACACTATGAAACAGTAAGCAAGCTAAGCAAATTTATGTTGTGTGCGTGCGTACGCATGTGTGTATGTATACATGTATAAGTGTGCTTTAAAACTGAACATTGGTTTTATGCACACTTAATAGGAAGTAAATGTATATTTCCAGTAAGAAAGATATATTTTTCTCAAAGATGAGTTGAATTATTAACTGATAGGCAAATTTTGTTACTTCAATATTTTAGTCAGTTACATCTTAACTAAATTGAATATTCAAAAAAGCACGGTTTTTAAGAAAAATAGGTGAAAGTTAGCATATTTTTTTATACTTTTACAGTATAATATTCAAACTCTTGATATGTGCAAAAATATTTTCAGTGGAGGCAATTATCCCAATTATTACCCCTCCCATGTGGATACTTATGTGTATTAGCCCTATTTAGTAATTGATACTGATAATTTGTAGTGTGTTGATGATACTAAATGTAATGGATGAATATGAGTTTTTAAAATCATATTACTCAAAAAATTATTTTTTGAGAAGTACCAATATCTTAACTTTAAATACATTTCTACTGTAATTAAAAATATATTTGTAGAAAAAAAAAATAATGATAAGTTCTGTAAAATTTTGTTTGTTTTCTATGCTACCTTTTCTTAATTAGAAAGGAATTTAAGAAACATTTATCAATATTGAAAGTAAAATTCAAATTCTCAAATTAGTAATGAAAAATGTTATAGTAAGCAGTATTTAAGTATTGTAGTGCTGGCAGTTAGTACCTTTTATTTTACAGCGGTGGTGAAATGAAGATGTGGAGACTGCCCCAAGGTTCAAACATCATGACAATGTCAACTGGCAGGATCTTCGAGCTCTCTGTCTAAAAAAATCATACAGTTGTTTTTTCAATGCTAATTTAAGTTATTGTTGTGGTGCTAATTTTAACAGTAGAAGATTCTAGTTATGAACTAGTCTGGTGATCGGTTAATTTATTACTTCTTTTACTTTCTCTAAAAATACTAATTGCTAATGTTTTATTGTAACTGTAGTTAATTATATTAACTAGAATGTATTGTGGTTTAATTTTGTGTGATGTAATTTGTATTTTGTTTCTCTTAACTATGTTAATTTTTTTATATTATAATTTTTAAATAAAGCAATGAAATGGATATGCATTTGGATTTATATGTGTAAATTATTATAAGCAAATTTCATTTGCAAAAATCTTACATACATTATCTCAAGTAATTATAGTCAATATAGATTTCTACATTCTTTTTTAGGATTTAAATTAAAAAAAAAATCTTGTGTGTACTTATGTATGCGTGTAAGAAGTTATACTTCTTTGGCATGAATAAAAAAAAAACTTTTATGCATTCAAACAAATTTGAACTGAGTCAAACGATCGATAGACAATATTAAAATACCATGAATAAAAGTTTGAATAAATAACACTTAAGCTAAATTAAATAATATTTATTTTATACAGTTAAACAAAAATTTTAAACAGTTTAACAAAGTTCAAATATATTTTGATTAGTTTAGTTCCATTAAGTTTACAAATGACAATTGAGTAGGTATGAGGGTTATCAGTGGCTTATGATATGAAAAATATGATACAAATAGTTTTATTTTATAATAGTGTATTTTATCAAAAATTTTGTTTTCGGTAAATTAAAAATTATGTATCCAAAATCAAAAATTTATCTGATGTGCTATTTTCTGTGTCATTAAAAAATATAATTTTACTCATAAAAAATATAACCTCAAATCTTGATACACAATTTTGACAAAAAGAAATAAACATATGCTGCAATATAAATAAAGTTTTATGAATATGAACAACAATATTCACAGTTTAAAATATTTGTCTTCAGAAATCCGTGTATATAAACAGTAATATAAATATATATTTATTACGACTCAATATATGTTATGTTTGCAGCATGTACTAGTCACTTAGTTGCATTTAACAACTGACTGAATTAGATACTACACGCATGTGTGTGCAAACTGATCCAATTGGGCCTGTGCAAATCTCCATGGTATATTACATCGGCGTGCGCAACTTCCATAACTTGCTGAAAATACACTCTGATCAGTTTCTCCTAATGCGCCAAAAGAAGTATAACTTCAAAAAAACGGATGTTTAAGGACAGTTTTCAAAATGATTGAGATTGTATTGGACATTAAAGAAGTATAAAATTGACAAGGGAAATATGCTCAAAAACTTTCTACAATTATGAAATCTTAAAAGCAGATGAACGTTATGATTTTTGAATAGTCGTCATCAGTTGACATTGGGAAATTAAAGAAAACTAAACACAAATACAAAAACAGTACATAAAAATAATTAAAATAAATATAATCAGAAAAAATTAACAAATTTATCATGGCTGCTGATAACATTAAATTTGTTACAAGTTAATATGAAGCAGCCATTTGGGAGACGTATCATTTTGACCTGTGGTGTATGGTGGCTTGTGGCTTAAATCAAAGCAACCAGTGAAAATAATTATTTTTCTGACCAGTACTGCTTGTTGACCCAACTAATCAAGGATCTCCCATCTCTACAGTTTGACAACACTAAAAGTGTGCTTATAAGGTCGTGCTAAATCACCAATGATGGATAGATTTTTTAATGATATTACAGGAAGAAAATTAAGAGTAACATTCAACACAGACCAGTCAAGCTTCTTCTGACTGGCTACATTTTGGTGAGCCAAAATGTTTTTTTTTCAGAATCCACTAAATGGTTGAAGCTGACCTTAAAGGTTGAAGATTGAGTTGGTCTGAAGCTAGGGTTGGCTCATTTCAGAGTTACCCACTAAGCTTGATGCCAGCCTACCTCGGTTACTGCTGCTAATTTATTAAATGGTTCATTTTAGGGGAACCAGGACTCAAGCTGCTTCTTATAACTCTCAAATAAAATAAAATAAATTAATAAATGAAAGACCCAAGTTGCAAGAGAAAAATTAGCTTAAATACAATTGAAACCGCTTCAACTTTCTTTGCATTTTTTTTTTATTTTGGTAGTTTGAGTGTTTTTTAATACACTTATGATAATTTGTTGCTTTTGAATTTGATTTGCTGAAGCAATATTTTATAAACTTAGATGGATTTTTATGCTGTTTAATAGAGAACTGATTATTTTTTATGTATTAATTTATTTTGTTACATTTTATTTTTAATATTTATTTACATTTTTAAATTTCACTTTTGTATGTGTATCGATTTTTAATATATCTCTTGCACTGATGATGATTGTTTAATAATCAAAATTCACTTCTAATTCTAGATTTTATTTAGTGTGAACAGTTTTTTAGTATTTCCTCTTTTTGATTTCATTAAATTTTCACTAGCTTTGAGCATAGCTTATTCTTCATGTAAAAGTGTTATTTTATTCAC
Organism: Lycorma delicatula; assembly: GCF_047948215.1. NCBI lineage: Eukaryota > Metazoa > Arthropoda > Insecta > Hemiptera > Fulgoridae > Lycorma > Lycorma delicatula. Next base: position 212,107,060 of record NC_134457.1, read on the forward strand.
ATAATTTACTGTTAAAACATATCAGTTTAAATATATCTGTCCAAAAATAATTTTACTTGATCTGACTTTTTGGTTATGTTATATTTACTTATATTGTTAATTATAATTTTACTTGAATATTTTGTATTTAGTTGTTTTTAATTATGACTTTATATTTTTTACTAATGTTTAAAAGTTTTTTATGGTTATATTGATTGATAAAATTCTTTTAAATATTGTGCAATTAATTTATTCTGAATTTTCTTACATGGGAAATAATCATTTGCTGTATGCTTTAGCAAATGTTCAGTTTGCAACATGTAATGTGATTAGTTCATTTATTTGAATGATATAATAAACATAAAAAATTGATCACATGAATTTATGAATAGATATCTTTATTTTAGGTTATTTTTTTGTTTTAATTTCTGGTATGAATTTATTTCATTGCTGTCTGTGTTATATTAAAGCATTGATAGATTGATGATACTTAAGGCATAGTAATTTAACATTTACCTCTGGTCTTGTTACAAAATGATTGGATTTTTTTAAAATTCTGAGTTGTATGTGTAATTACTTTCTTATCAGATGCTGTGAAAGAAAGGAATCAGTTTTCGTTCAGTAATCCATTTCTATTCGTTTGTTATGTAAAGTTGTTGTATTTATAGATATGGTTGTGATTATATTTTTTAATGAAGTGGTTGCGATTTTTACTTTTATTTAATTTTTTGATATAGTAATTTTCTTAAATTTCTTATGTGTATTTATTTTGTAATCAAGTACATTTTACAATCTTGTGTTTGTGATAATAGATATTCTAGATTCTAGTCAGTTCTGCTTTTCATATCTCTTAAGACAGTTACTCTATAAACTGTAAGATCAAGAAAGATTATTATTAAAATCTTATAAAATCCTCTCCTTAAAAATCCTGCCCTTTTTAAAAAAAAAAAATATGATAATACAATTTTTTCTTTATGGTTTGATATATATATTACATATTTAATTTTATTTGGTAGTTTATCTTTTTTGTTTATTATTATTTATTTCTTAAACTTAACAGTGTTTTAGCAAAAAAAACCATTAAATCCCATCATTTAATGTAGTGTTTTCAAAAATAGATTGAATGATTTTGTAAAATATATAGCTTATTTTTTGGTGTAATTTTTGATTTTGTTATTTGGTGCAGATAGATGTTTTAATCTATTGAACAAAATCTATCACATCATACAATTTTTAAAAACTTAAGTTTTTTTGTACTTGTGTATTATAACGGCACTACTTAAAAAATGATCTGTAGTTAGTCAGTTAATTTTTAGATGACGCCAAAAATACCATAATAAAATTATAAATATAATCTAACCAGACTTAACTTATACTCGCTAACCTTGCAAAGATTAAGTTTGGTTACATTATATTTATAATTTTATTTATTCTCTTATTTCAATATAGCCTTTCAGTGGCGCCATCCAAAAACTAACTGACTAACTACAGATCGCCTTTTAAGTGGCACCATTATAATACATAAATAATTTTTTTTTTTAATACCAATTCTTATTTTAGTTTTTCATAGTAAACTTGAAATAATAAAATACATAAATTATAATAAATATATATAATAAAATTATAATTTTTCTTATAATAGAAATGAAGTAATAACATTTCTTGTAAAGAAAGATGTTTTGTAGAAGAATATTACAGTTTTTTATTATAATTAACCATGATTTTATTACCCCCCATAAAAAATCTATGAGTACATTCAGTAGATACCTTAAAAAAAAGTACTTGTTAAGTCTCTTAGTGTATAGCAAAGCTCTTGTGAACAATCTAAAAGTGATTTCTTGTAAATATTTTATGATATAAAACTTAAGTTTTGGAATTGTGAAAAAATTCTTTTTAATATTTGTATTTTTAACATTTAATGACACACATACATATAAGATATATAAGATACATATAAGATATATACACACTAAAAAACGTAAATAAACATTTTTAAATTTAATTCCACAGAACAAAATTTTATAAAAAAAAATTACTTAAAAAATTTATATATATATATTTTTAATTACTTATAAAATCGTATAAGTAAAATAGTTAAATAATAAAGTTCAAAATGTTTTTATTGACTATTTCCTGGTTCCTGCATTTCATTTATTTTTTTGTGTAATATATTTCTTCTAATAGAAGTTCTTTTATTGCTCACATTCATTCAGTATGTGTGTATGTATATATATATATATATATATAGTACAGTTTCACTGTACTCTTCATACAATTTTTGGCTTTTTTTGTCAATTTAATGTTGAAATGGTTAAGTTTAAGTGTATTTTTAAACTTTGTTAAATTTTTAACAAACAGTAATAAATAATATTTATTAGTAATAATAGTTTAATTCATATTTATTTTTTTTTAAATCCACTTGTCAGTTTTTTATTTATTTTTTTATTCAGTAGACCTTTCTTTACAAGTGGATTTAGTTTCATCTATTTTACTTATTTTATTATTAATAACTTATTACACCATACTTCTGGACAATCACCTTATCCTATTTATAAAACATAAAATTAAAACCAATTACTAAAAGCTTTATTTCTTAATTTAAGTATCCTTTTTGAAAAATTTAAAAAAAGTTGTAAGGTAAAGTGCATTATTTTTTGGCACCATTAAAAGTATACAAGACAGAAGTTTGTGAAAAATGTTATTTAAACGATAAGATTGGTGGGTTTACTTCCAGATTGATATAAATCATTATGGTAAACCTTCCCTAGTAGTTTACCTCCTCTTTTTACCATTTCCTTTTATTCTTCTTTTTAGAGTATCAGCATCTTCAATTATTGCAGCAGAACTTAAGTTCTACTAACTACACCTTCAGGATACTTAAATCCCAATCAGTTGTTACTAGCTTAAATAGAGTCACTGCAACAACAGCAAGTACTAATTTTGCAGTGTAGATCTTTTTGTTGAATAGTTTATATTTCAGGTATGTCATACAATTCTTGGGATTAATGAGGATTTTTGTTAGAGGTATAGCTAGTGTTGTTTTAGGTTAGCTGTTTAAAATTTTGAGGAAAGCTTTTTTTTAAAGACTTTTCACGAAAATGCTTTGTTGATGGTCAACAAAAAAAAAAAATGAATGTGTTATTCTCATTCTGGATTTAAAAAAACTCTGATTTTCCTAGGAATTATGAGTGGAATGAACTTTCACTACCTACACAGGAGTTGAAGGACTTTTTTGGGTGGGTTTGCTTATCTCATTTTATAGTTCCTCTGCGGATAACTCCAATCGTTTCTATGCTCACTCCTTTCCATTATTTTTTAACCTTTTTTCCCTGCAGTATTGTACATGTTTTGCCTTATGCTTGCCAGATCTGTGATAAAACTGCAGGTTGTGATACAATTAGTACATCATGACATGGTATTCTCATGGTTTAATGGGAGCAGCAGTTCCTGCTAACTCTATGCTTGAAAACGTTTTCCTACAAAACTTCACAAAAAACTTAAAATCGAAATGCTTATGGGTTAAGCCAGATAATCTCCATAATACATAAAAAAAGTAATAGTAAAACATAATAGTAAGGCATATACTGTCCATAAATACTGTGAATGGTTTTTAATCACTTTTTTGCTCCTCATTCTTCTTGACTAACCATGAAACTATTTCTATATCCCTGTCCAATACATCGTGATAAATTTAACCACCTCTCCTGAATAATAGAATATTTTTAATTCTATTGTACAATATCAAAAGTAAAGTTGGGTCTGAAGTAAAGTTTACTTAGAATAAAGCAAACTTTCATAAAAATCATTTTGGCATCATGGTGATTACTAAAAACTAAATTCATATTTCTGTCCTATGTCATGAGCATTCATTTAATTTTGACTATTCATTTGGTTTCAAGGCTATCAACATTAGATCACTTTGTATTTCCTGAAAAATTTCCCGTACGTTAGTTTCAGAACCCATTCAAGGTATTTTTATTATACAAGGATATTTGGACATTATTTACATACCTATTATGGGAACCATTAGTATATTACAAGATCTGAGAATGACTATATTACTTGATAGTAAATGTTGAATTATTTTTTTTACTGAATGAATGTTTTCTACGTAGATAAATATTCAAAATATATTAAAAGTTTTTTTGACTTGGTGCAAGTTCAGACCTTCCAGTGCCTCTTTGTAACAAATGTGGTGAAATTAAACTATCTTTAACCACTCAAAGCAAAACAAGAGTTTACAGTCCCTTTACAATGTAAGCACGGTAAAATGTAAGAGAATGACAGACAGCAAACATATTCTAATATGGAAGGGTGAACAATTAAAACTTCAGTGATCTTGAAAATTGCAAATCATAAGATTTACTGAAATTTGGGCTTTAGAGTAACTTTTTTTCTTTTTTTTGTCTTCAGTCATTTGACTGGTCTGATGCAGCTCTCCAAGATTCCCTATTTAGTGCCAGTCGTTTCAATACTGTTACAGTAACATACTTAGCTAATTCTCTAAATGTACTTCTTCACTTTATCACAACAACAAAATTTTATTTTTATTACTCTCTGGGTTGAATATATTTTTTTTTTTAATTTAAATATATGTGTTAAATAATAGTCAATGTATTTTCATTATTTTTTGATATTTGATTCCATGAAAATAAATTATAAACTATATTGATAAATTTATATTTGATTACATGTAAATAGTTATTAATTGCAAAATTTCAGAAGTAAACTGAGTTGTTTTAAGAATTAAAATGAAATATTGATAAGTAAGTGCATTATATCATTGTTTATAAAACAAATTTATTAATGTTTTTGCAATTTGGATTCCTTGTATGTGATTGTGTGCCTTTAAAGAATTGTATTTTAGCATTCATTGTAAAAGCAGTGTGCTTTTATGTAGAAGTAAACTGGATAGTATTAAAAGTAGTGGTTTTCATTTTTGGTTAAATATTTTTCTGCTGTAGTTTTTTGTTAAACATTTAATTATTGATGAATAGTAAGCTAATGTTCATTTTATAGTTTTTTATCTACAGAATATGAAAATTTTCATAAAATTCCTTATTTAATGAAAAGTTTTTGAATATTTTTTTCTGTTTTTCTGCCTACATGAAGTATTTAAATACGTTTTAAAAGCTTCCCTTTTGCTTTTTTAATGATTCCAAACTTTTTTATGGTAGGACATTCTCTATATTTTATTATTTCTGGAACTATGGAATTCACATTATGCAGAATCCATAATGACTATTGTGGAAGGTTTTTTGATTGTAAAATTGGTACTGAACTTCAGATTTGTTGAAGTCAGTGCCAATATATTTTATGTGTAAATATCTATATAAATGTATGTTGTTTTCATTTTCTATGTTTCATAAACTAGTGAATTTACTGAAAGAAATATATCTAAACTGATAAATCTGTTTTTTACTATTCTGTAAAGTTTGCTAACTTATATATTAATACTTTTCATTATTAGAGCTAGCCACTGTATTGGAAAAACAACAAAAAATTGCAATCTTTCACTTATTTCTTGAGGCGCTATCCCAAAATTTATGAGTTATGATTTTTACTTTGAAAGGATGTGATTTTTTTTACAAAATCCAGAACTAGTTTGATGAAATAGCAGTTGTTACAAAATCACTTATGAGTATAGGAATTAAAAGCAGGAGGTGAGTAATTATTAAAATTAAAAAAAAGAATGTTATTCAGCTGCTATTATGCTTTATTGTAAACTATTCACTAACAATGATAAAAATGTATGCCATCTTAAGCAAAAATTGACTGTACTTTTTATAGAATTCAGTATTCAGTCTATATAATCTAATTATAAGCTATTTATTCTATATTCTGTAGAAGTACTTCATCATATCAGATTATTCACTGAAATTTTCACTTATATGCCTTGTGTAACATTATGCTTGTTTATCTTTATAAAGTAATTGTAGGGAAAGATTTATGTTATAAGGTATGTAGTAAGTATCCATAAACTATAAGTAAATTAATTCTGAATTTTGATAACGCGTTTGATAATTCAGATCTTTATAATACATTATGAATTTTTCAGATTCGTAACTGAACACTGTTGGAGAGGCATGCAATTAATCATTCTCATTTAAATTTATTAAATAATTGCGTCTGACAATGTTTTGTTTATTGTATGGCATTTTTTAATATTCACAAGCCAGCATAGAAAATTTAAAACACCATGTATGAAAAAATTAATTTTAGTAAAGAATTAATGTTTTTATTAAAGAAAAAATTGAAAAATGCCTCTCTCAAGTTTATTTTTTGTGATTAACTCGTGCAAGAACTCTTGTACTACCTGGAAGATCCACACATATTTAGAGGAACCATATTTTTAACCAGTAGTAATTAAATTATTACATAATTAATGACAATAATGTAACTGTGTGTAATATAGTAATAAACTGGTTAAGCCTTCTCAATATTACTATTCCTAAATCGCCCATAGCTTAAAAATACTAATAAATCTGATACTTAAGCAAATTTTTAAAAATATTTTTATTGCGTCTATCTATTTTTGTCAGTACAATTTACAGAAAACATGTTCTGTAATGAATATGTAGTTTATCTGTAATAGAAGCAGTATTTATATTCATATGATATATATTTAAGTTTACATATATAAAAATTAATAAATAACTTACCATTTTGAAACTTCAAATATTCACTATTTAAGTAACACCGTGAAATGTTAGATTTCCTGTTATTATATTTTATATTTCATGTGTATTGTTTTGTTCTGATCTATTCTCAGTCATGTGTATTATTTTTAATTACGTTATCTAAATTTGCCCTTGAAACTGAACAGTATATCAAAGGTCATAAAATTATTTTTAAATTTTAAATGAATGATTTTTATTGTTTTTCTCATATTACATGTTGCATGATAATTTTAAATTACTTACTTTTAATTCTATGTAATAATAATTTAATAGTATTTTCATTGTAAATATTAATTATAATTTATTTTCTGTTTTTACCACAAATTAATTATTTAAGATTTTCTTATTACATTACAGTATAGTACTCAGTAATAACTTTCAGTACTTTCTTATAATAATTACTTAAATGCTTAAATAATTAAAAATTATCTTAATTACTAATTTAGACAAGACTACGTGCTTTACATAGCGTACAGTTATTTTAATAAATTTAGTGTGTATTTGTAAAAAACACACTTCATAAAACATTAACTCCATTAATTTTTTATAGTGAAATAGATTAAAATAGATAACAGTTATGTAATGTTTATTTTTACAATATATTTTCTGACTAATTAACTTCCTATACTAATATATTAAAATGATTTATGTTATTACAGAATAATTATAATTATGATTAAATCTTATTATCATTAATAAAGTGCTTTTAGGTTTTTATTTCAGAACCTATTCAGCTGAAATTAATTTTTTTAAAGCCTTCAACTTATTTTATAGTATGTTCGAGTCCCTGTATCCGTAGAAAATACTCATTGTGGACTTAATATGTGTTTTGAGCATTTATACATATCTACTTAGGATTTATTTATTCACTCATAAATAATTCACCCGTTGGCTGGACCCTCAGAGCTCTTCATGTTCTCTTTGATATGTTGCAAAGCATCTCTGGAGCTGTGATTCAAAATAATTCTGTTGCGTAGATAATGAAAGTGACTGTTACTCAGTTCTGCATTTGTTGTGTATCGATATTAAGGTACATAGGCCTTATTTCTCACAATGATTTATGTGGAGTGGTCTAGCTTTGTGGTGGTCATTCCAAAGAGGCTGGTGATGCTTTTGAACCATAGCTGAAGCAGCAGCTTGAAAATTGTTCATTTAGCAAATCTTGCACTTGAAGCGTAAAATGAGCTGGAACCTCAATCTGCTGTATCCAAACATATTCTGTGATACCCTTCTCTTCAAATCAAGGTATTTTTTCAACATTTGAAAATAATATAATCACCATCCACTTACTCTTCAGAAAAACAAGTATTGCAGTATCCAAACAAGTATTGCAGTGTCATATATACGCATGTGGTGGATCCTTTCCAACTTGTGCATAAAACAAGAATTCTTCTTAGCCCAGAAAATAACATTCCTGAATTCAAACTACAATAAATTAGACATCACAGAAAATAACACTTGTGATGGGGATTTCCAAATGCAATTCGGAAATCTTGCTAACAAAGCATGGCAGGCTGCAAATACTATTTCATGTCTATCCTGTAATTCATTCACAAAAGTTGGTAGAAATGGTTTCATATTCAAATATCTTTTTAAAAAACTTTCATGCATTTTTGACTGTGGTACATTAATTTCAGTCACTCATTTACAAAAAATCTAATTGTGGATTACTCAATTGAGTTGGTGATAGCAATATATGTGTCTGCAATCATATCTTCTTTTGTCCACTGTATGGCCTGTCTTTAACACTACTGGAAGCAAATGATCTTTCTTCTGATAAAGTGTTATTGCTTTATGAGTTGAGACCTTGTTACAGTGTTAACAAAATGTATTTATTATTTGTGGCTTTATTTGTCTCATATATAGTCCTATGTGCACCTGAACACATGTCACATGCTCCTCAGCGAATGTAACTGCATCCACTCGCTACAGCCATGGCTTTGAAACTGAAACTAGAGAGCAAGTGAGTTCCTTTGTGACCTTGAAAGCAGAATATCAACTGCAGTAAAGGAATCATTTTCTTAAGAACTGAATACTGTACGATTTTCAAAGTAGTAGCAATATATTAATCATAGGGAGGGATACAGGGACTTGTTGGATGTATTATTACCTACATCCAACATATCTTATGTACAATACATCCAACATATTTTAGTATTTCATGTAAACATGAAATACTAAAATATTTATCGCTTAAGAATGTTGGATTTTATTTGTTTAATTAATTAATTTAAATAAAGTGTAGAAAATATTAATGGTGTTTACAAAACCATAATATCTTATTGACTTAGTAATGTAATTTAAAATAAAAAAACTAAGCTTCTATTTAAAATTCCATGATTACAGTAATAAAAAACTTTTATGATTTCTAAGTACTCTATATCTGCAAGAGGGGCAGAGCCCACCTATGAGCTCTACCATAACCAATGTGTGTCTGTTGTGTATAGCTTACTAGCTATAGTAATAGTTATTTTTCTTCCTGACCCATCTTTTTTCATTACATTTTTAAACTGAGTTGGTAATAAATATATTTATTTACTTATAGACCTCTCAGCCTATATCAAATTTCAAACCTGAGATTCATTGACAAGAAGCAGGAAAAATGAGAGTGGATGCATTAAAGAGAACAGTAGGAAACATACATTTTAAAAACCTTTAATTTTTATATTTCTTTAGTGATTTTTTCAGAATTTATAACTTTTTCTCAACTGTATTGTTATTTTTAATTTTATTTTTTTAACATCTAATTCTTAAGTAATAACTCAAAAATCCCCAAAAACAATACATTTTTGTAAGCTAAAAAAGAAAGCTTAAGAAAGATAGAAGATTTCTTTTAAAAAGAAAGATAGCTTAAACAGAAAATATTCTGAATAATTTATGTCTCTTTTAAATCAATTTTTAAAAAAAAAAGCCGAAGTGATAATTTTACAGTGGTAAACATTTCAAATTTTTTTGTGTTGAAAATGTAATGAAAAAGAATACATGTTGGTTGAACAGCTTCTGGAATAACGTACTTTTCAGATTTTAAAACATCCAACTATATATTTTATTATGAAAATAATCAAACTTTTATTAAATTAAAATTATTTAAATAATCTTTATGATATAATTAATTCCTTATAGTGGATGTGTAGTAATATATTGTTAAAATATAAGTTTTTATTGATATTTTTTCTTGTTATAGTATAATTATAATTTTAAATTACATTAATCATATTTTGATTATATTATAATATATGCAGATTATTTAAAGTAGTTCAGTATTATTTTAATAACATATTTACTCAAAATGTATTATGTTTGTGTAACTGTTATATTAATTACTGTCTCGTCAAATAAGATCTCTTAGCTAAAAATTAGTTGCCATCTGTATCAACTGGTATTGTTGTATATTTAACCCTTTCACAGCATTTGTGTATTTTACATATTCTTCTTATGAAAATAGAAGCCATAAATGAGATCAGTAAAAATATCACTCTACTTAAATTCCCATTTATTATAACAATTATTAATATTTATAAAAGATAATATGTTTAATATGTCGTAACCTAATAATCACACAATTTTGCTGTTTAAGCAAAGTTAAATTTTAAAAAAGAAATTATAATAGACCATACAATTTCATTAATTATTTTTACATTTAATGTAAACGTAAGTGAATAGTTGTTCTCTAATGATACAAAGTTGATATTTAAGCATTAGTGAATGATCCTTCTTATACTTCGATGTTAGCTTTATTTAATGTAGTAGGATGCACAACAGTATTACAGCAAAAAGTAGCTATGTTGCAACAACCAATAACGAGTTACACTTGATTCATAATTTCAGTGGCAATGTGCTGTTACAAGAGGTGCTGAAATGACTAGAAAGAAAGGCTTATATAATATGGAACTTTTTTTAAATTATAAGCATTGAAGATTGGAGTACTCTTTCAAAGTAATTATAAGTGGTTTTCTTCCTGTATTTCTACAGCTCCTGTTAAAGCCCATCAGGGCTAGGAATGGGAGGGTGGCATGGCAATCGAAAGCATCACAAGGCAGGTGTCTTCCCCTATGGGGTTGGGATGTATTTCTGCACCTAGACGAGACCTGCAGCTAAGGCAAAAGCTGAGTTTTAAAATCACCAATGTAAATGTCTACCGAGGCATTTACATTGGTGACATCCCAACGAGACCTGGCTTATTATTGTGAGATGTAAAATGTTAGAGGATGAAAGACGATTAAAGCCCATCAGGGGTAGAAACAGGGGTGGGGGTGGCAACCAGAAGCAACACAAGGCATGTATCTTCCCCTATGGGGTTGGGATGTATTTCCACAGCTGACCTCATGAGCCTTCTCATATTAGATGTGTATGAAATAAAAAGATAGTACAGCAAGTATGAAGAAAACATTGAACATTGTCAGTGAACTGTTGTAACAGCTTATTTGTCATTATTCAGAATCTTATTTGTATCTAGCTTTCTTTTTGATAAAGAACCACTTGATTCAAAATAATATCACTTTCTTTAATAATTAATTGTTTAACACTTTAGAGTAACTTTTAACTCCAATTTGTACCAAGTATATAGCCATAGAAATAATAAATGATGTAAACTATGTTGAACATTGTCATTTGTTATCTTTTTTTTCTACGTACAATATTGAGTGCAATGGTCAGAAGCCATTATCAAAAAATGTTATTAGGTATAAGTATTTTGATGCTACTGAAAAATCTGATTTTATCTCTTATCTATTTTATGTGCCATGTTTGTCTATTTCATAATAAATTATGGAGATGTGAAATAGGATGAAAATATCTCACGAATCAATAAAACTTAAATAGATCTTAAATATTGCATTTATAAATGTGTAACATTTAATATTTTACTGCCACCATTAAATATAAATTTACTCTTAATTTGTGTAGCTTAAGTAAAGTTTCTGTTGCTGCACCAATTTTAAAGCAGTTAAATCAATATTTCAATTATTGTGGAATACTATATATATTAACATCCTATAAAAGCATTGATTCTGTTCTTGATTGTTTTTCTAAATCAGAACTTGGACAATTTTAATTTACCACTCCTTTATCAACATTAAATCTCTCAATCTTGTATCTAAAAAAAATACAAAATAAATCTCAAAAATGTTACTTTAATCTGAAAAGAGCTGATCAAGAGCAAACATTTGCAAAGTTCTGAATACATCATTATATTGTTTGTTGTAAAGTATATAGTAATGTACTTTCTTAAAAATGTTATTGCTTTGTAATCCTTAATATTTTTATCTTCTTTATTCTTTGGTGTACTCATTTACTTTTTATTTAGCAAAACTCCATGATATTTATTATTTTAACTTAATACCTATTTCTTCTTGTGAACGGTTTTTACTGAAAATTGTAAAAAAACTCTTTAAATATCTCTGTTAATGTAGATAATACCCAGCCTGCTTTAATAAACCTTTGGATTATAAAGTATTCAATGAAATCATTCACATATTGTAGTATGTTCACACAATTGTATTTGCAATAATGATATGAAATCATAGAATCTGTCAAAGCTTATATTTGTTTTGGTGTTTGTTAATTATAATAAAGATATAAAAAAAAGGAAAAAATATATTAAAAAAGAGTAAAAAAAATATAGTAAAAGAAAAAACAGTTATAATTTATATAAAATATATTGAATAACTTTTTTTGTATATACTGCTAATAATTACTGTATTTATATAAAATTACCCAACCCAAATTGTTTCATATTGATTGTTATTGCAATGGGGAAGAAATATTGTTAAATATATATATTTGTAAAAGAAAAAATTGGTTTAGCCTAATATTTTTTCTTTTTTTATTGTATAAAATATTTTATGTTTATATTGTTAAATCAGTTTTGCAGTTGAAGTGTAATTCCATATGTTAATTAGAGAAAAATTTACTGCATATTTACGTAGTGTACAAAGTGTTTACAAAAAGCTAATAATGCAATTTAAAAGGTTATTTGCATAATAAATGTAATTGTATATCATGATCTCTGAAAAGCAGTTATGTAATAAAATATTATCATGTCATTTAGAATTAATAACATTTTTAAATAGTTAAGCTATATTTTGCTTTTCTTTTCACTTTTATTGAAATTATACTTAGTTGGTATTCTATGAGATAGATATTTATTAGTTGAATGTTATAGTTATAGTATTTGTCACCAAAGAAAAAAAGTTTACCAACTGTGTTTTACCTCTCACACATCCTTACACCATTCATCCCATAAGCCACAGCCAGAGAATAGATTTTTTTCGGATGATTAATTCACTGTATAAGCTCAAAACTTGTGCATGAGAATGTGAAATGTAAATTTTGTAGTGTATGAAAAATGCCTAGCCTGACTGAGATTCAAACCCGGAACTTCCAGATAAAAGACTAAGATCCTAGCACTCTGCCACAGAGATAATTTGGTGCAGATATTGTTACAGGGGAAAATAATGCAGTAGACTAGTCAAAGGCTAGCCATTAGCCTTTGAATATTGAACTTTTGATAAAAATCCTTAATCTTTCATACAAAATTTCTTCTGTGTATTTTATATAAATATATATTTCATTGACATTGTTTGGGTCAACTGTTAGGAATAATGTTTTAACAAAACGTTTAAGAAATAAAACATTATATGTGTTTGGTACAACTAGTAACATAAATTAAAAAATTCTATATAAATTCAGTTTTACAGTTTATGAACATATCAATTCATGACACATTTTGTTGAATATTTCTTGTAGTGCCAATAAAAGTTGAAAAGTTATACTTAACTTCCTAGATCTTTTATACTGCTTACTCTTTTAATAGTAATTATAAATGGATTGATCAAACCAAAATTGTTGCAAACAATTAGAATTGTCCTAATGTAAGTAATTACAGCTGTCTTCCTGATGTTAAGTTCTGTGAAATTTTTCATTTATCTGTCAGTTAACCGTGTTAATATGATAATTAAGCTTGTGTCACAATTTGAAGTTTTCTTCACTTCAACGCATATTTTTAGGTCATCAGTTTATTAGATCATAATTTATGATATTCCAATGAAAGTATAATTAATAAATGAAGTAATAGTAATTATCCGGTTACTTTCACCATAAATTTTACATCAGCCAAGCAAAATTGCAGCCATATCAGCGCATTGGTCTGACAGTTCCAAAGGCATTCAACTTCTCCAACTAAGAATGGGAACATTGTCAAATAATTTTTTTTAAAAGTTGAAGTACATATTGTTCCTGTTGGATGCAACAGCTATTGGATGTAATAGATACTGTATTGGGGCAATTATTTTGGTGCAAAATAAGCAACATGTTATTTTGGTAGTAGATTTGGGCTACATAATTCCATGTTGCTGTGGAAAATCTGACTCTTCATTGGATTATAAAAGTAATCATGCATAAATCTTTTCAAAGATTTTAAGAGCGATTCCAAGTACTGAGATTGGCCCATAGTTGCACATTTCATGAAGTTTTTAATTTTTACTACAAGAAAGACCACTGCCACCTTCCAAATATCAGGGGAATTACCACACCTAAACACCTAAAGGTAAAATAAAAATGAAACAATATTTACTATATTGGTTGTCAGTAAACATGGGAATTTTTTTTGTACTGAACTATTTGTTTTAACATGATGAAAGAAACACGTTTTGAAATTTGCTTTATTGTTTCATGAACACATTTGTACACAGTTTCATAATTTCAGTTACAGTGGATGAAAAAGGATTTTAAAGAAAATAATAATTTCCTTTAAAATTGCTGATAATATCAGTTTATGTGATATAGTACAATGCTTAAAAAAAAAGTGTTCTTTTTTAACAGATTCCTGAGTTTTTAAACAGTTTTAATGGCAGTTCTTCTTTGCTTTATTTATTTTTACCATCGTATTAATTAAATTCAAGAAGCTTTATGCATTTTATTATTGTGTAGTAACTATTGTCTGAGCAAAAGATTTCCTATCCTTACTGAGAGCAAAATCAAACCTTTTTTAAATGGTTATCATATTGATACCAATAATCAAAAAATTTGAAAGATACTTTAAAAAAGAAGTAAATTTTTTCTCTTAAATAATTTTAAATTGTAATTTTTTTTTATTTTTATGATATCTCTTAATGAAATTATGGAATGTTAAAATTACAATACTAGGAAAACAGACAAGAAATGGTGTACTTCTTTCCATAATTAGTACAGGTTTTCTTCAAATAAATTGCTGCCCACAAAATTATAATATTGAAATGAACAAAATGTCAGGTTTTTCTTTCATGACTTATACCTTTGTTGCAAAATATTTATTTTTCCTATATTTAGATTTTTTAAATTACTTAAACCAAATTGGTGGTTCGTAAAGTAGACAGTTCATGTTTTGCTTGAAACTTATATTTATTAAACTATAGTGGTAGGGGTATAATTCTGATGTCATTATAGTTTCTAAATCATTCATTGTAACACAAAAACACATAAATTTATATTATAATTGTGTCTAATATTTCCGTGAAAATGTTTTTATATTTTTAAACTAACATTCACTATATTTAAAAAATTGTAATTCATGTAGATGTTGAGAGTTGCTTTACAGACAATTATTAAAATTCAGCTGTTGATCCATTTTTTGTGGATTACTGCAATTATATTCTAATTCCTTTACTCTATAGGTATTTGTAAAGTACAAAAATACCAATGATGCAGAACCTCAAAATTATAAATAATTTCTTTAGCACTTTATACACCCAGATCCAGTTAGTATTTAGCCCAAAGTTACAGAAATCCAACATCACTTGGGAAGGAGGATTCAAAAAGAAAAAATGGGTGGTGTTTTGAGAAGGTTGATATACTCAGAGAGGGACCAAGAAGAGAAACAAATAACCTCCCCTCAAAGATGGCAAAATTTTACAATTCTTTAGAATTTAACTGAAAATCAATTGTCTAAAATTTATTTTTGGGCTAAGGTAAAAGTAAACACAGACTCCCAAACAGTCTAGTTGATACAAAGACCTTACCACTCAGTCAGTGGAAATAAAAAACTAATGTAAGAATTTTTTATTAATAAATTATCAATTTATATTATTACTTGACAATAATTATAGTTTATATCTGAAAATGGACTAAATAAAAATGGATTGTAGTCTGTGAATAAATCAGATAATGTGATTGTCTTTACATTTGATGGTCATTCTTTAAATAATAGAGCATTTTATATCTTATGTCATATTTCTAATTTTTGGATGCATAAAAATTTGTATATGATTTAACCCTTCACTAGTATGCCACTGTAAAATATAATATTTATTATGAAAAATGTAGAATGGAGAAATGGGGGATAAATTCTTTTTGTTTATAAATACCAGTATGTTTGTATTTGTGTGATGACATCTATTTGGGTTGGTAGCTTAGTAGGACTAAAATATTAGAATTTTGTACAGTAACTTCTGTATATGGCAGACTGATACTATTAAAATTTGGATTGGGATTTCAAAGGATAGAGAAGTGAAGCAAGCCGGAGTCACCCTGTTGTTGCCAATATGAATATGTAAATCTTGAATAGTGCTTTATAAAAATTTTCCTTTTATAAGATTAATTTTTTTTAAAGATGAAGATTATTTCATAAATTTTTTTCCAGAATTACTCAAATTTTAATGTAAGAGTTTTAGTTAAAAAATTTTAACTAAATAAAGGTTCATTTAAATAAAGGTTGCTGTTTGATTTAAATGTAAATGTACTTTGAATAAGTTCGGTAATGCTGTTGCTAATTTGTTTCAAGTATTTATGTTTTTCAGAAACACTGAAAATGGTTTAGAGATAAATATATACTTAAAAAAACACTTAATAAAGTGTTATGGTGATTATATATAAAAAAAATATGTGTACTATTTGAAAAAAAAATAAAAACTAAAAAAATTGAATTTAAGTAGTAGGCTTTATTTTGATTTTTTCTTATTTTAAAATTGACATTTATAAAAATACTTAGTTGTTTTATAATTTCTAATCTAATAATTTTAATAAATTGTTTTAGTTTTATCTTTGACTTGATTAATTTTTTGGCTAGTTTGATATGAAATTATTTGTCAATTCCACTCTTTTTGATAGGATTACAGAAGTGCAAACACTGTAGTAGAGGTATACTGTAGTGAAGTGAATATTCATTTGCTTATTTCTTTATATGTATAAAACAGAACTTATTATATATATTATCTTTTTAGTTTTTTAAGGAAAAACTCAAATTATTGATGATATTTTTTTATTTGCAATTATTCTCTTCTTTATAATTTAAAATTAGTGTTTTGCTAATAAATAGTGTTGCTTTATGCCTTTTTAACTGATTCTATACATATGAGTAATCACAACACTTCATCTTTGTCATCTAAACAGAGGTAATTCATTTAAAATTGAAAATGATTTAAAACACATTGTAATTTTGTCTGATGCCTAGTGCGTTTCTTTTTTTTTAATAATTATTTGTAAATTAGTTAACATTTTTTTAATATTAAGTTTAATTTTTTCCTTGTAAGCAGTTCTTTATATAGTAAGGAACAATAAGAAAACGTGAATTTCATTTGGAACTTTTTTATAGTTTTGTACTTTATAAAGCCTCATTATTTTTAGATTTCACTTTAGTAAATAGTTGTATTTGATTATTTTTTATATTTCACTTTAAAAAATTATCTTTTTTTCATTTCTTAGAAGATAATATTTATTATTTAAATAAATATTGTTAGTGTTAAGCAAATAATTATCAATTTCATCAAAGTGACATATGTATAATTTAAAAACCTTTCTTGTGTTTTGGTGTTTCTTGTTGGTTTCACTTTCAATTTTATCACTGAAAAATTTTGTTTTTTTTTGCTATACTTAAATACAGTGCTTTAAAATAATATAGGATTGCTATTATTTTTCTCTTTTGTTTGACTATCAATCATGGTTATATGATATATGTCTACTAAACTGCATTTTAGTATTGTATGATTTTTGAAATGTTTGAAGATAAATAATTTTTTTTAATGGGAAAAATAAAATAGACTTCATTTAATATATGTTATTTTTTCTTTTTATTTACAAAAGAGTTCATTCATGTTTTTAAACATGTTATGCTCAAGCATTGGTAAAAATTTAACAACTGAAGATAACTGGTTTAGATAAATTCTTAAAGAGAAAAATTTCCCTCCCCAAAAAAAATATACAAGTATAAGATGCACAATTTGATGTAAACAATCATAGCTAATAAATACAAAGGATTAGGAAGAGTTAATATCAATATGAAATGAGTATTAAAGGAATTTTTATTATAATTATTATTAATAAAAATAATAAATAAATAATTCTGCAACTTCTGATAATTATTTTCCCTTATTTTAATATTTTTCATTATCCTTGTTTAATTACCTTAATTTTATCTTTATTTATTTTGAACTTAAATTCTTTCAAAGTAAAAAATGTATGGTGTTCAGAATTTCTTCTTACTCTTAGAAATAGATAAAAAAACATTGTTGATTCTATATGTATATATAATCTTATTTTGTTTTTTAAATTTTGAACTATTAAACAATTAATTATTTAATATTTTGATTTCTTACAATTTACTGAATTACTATTTAATAAACAAATCTTTAATCTGCCTTTAATATTTCTTGATTTTTTTTTTATTTAAAAAAATATTTTTTTTTTGTTTTTATTGAAATCTTGATTTGCGAGTAAAAGAAATGTATATAAATTTGGGTAATGATAGGTAGCATTTAATATTGAGATATCGTTTAGCCGCTTCCTAAAAATGTCTCATCATTTATATTTTTCAAAATAATACAACCATTTGATAGAAATTTATTTTATTCAGGGCTGTTTTATTAAGCTTGGGTTATGGGTTTATTAAGCTTTATACACGGTTATGATAAAGGAAGGTACCCTTGATTAAAAAGATATTTTATACTGTAAAGAATTTAGAAAAACTTCTATAATGAATAATGTAACTTAATGCACTCAAAAAATTAATTTTTTTACTTAAATTATTTTTCAATCTGACCACCTTCTAGAATTACAGAACCTGGGTCTGTGAGTATTTGCCTCTCTTCCCATGATTTTAATTAAAATTAGTAAAAATTTGTGTTATATATTATAATTAAAAAAACAGCATTAATTTTTTTCTTAGCATTCTGTATTAATTAAAATTCATTGTTGACAATAAACTTGCAATATGTGCACGTGCTTTTAAGTATAATGCAATATTTGTATTGTACATTAATTAAAAAAAAATTTATCTTTTTTTTTTTTAAATAATTGTGCTTTGCAATACGGCACTTTTATTAAATATGTGTATTTTTCTCACGAGAATCATATAATTTTCATGAAAATGAAATTTAATATATAATTTGACATCATATAACTTAATTATTATTTTATGTAATTAATAATTTGTTAAATGAAAAGAATATATATGTATATGTACTTAATTGTTAATGGAAGCATTTGAGTAAATTTTGTTAGAAGATCTTCATCATAATCTATAAAAGGTGATTTTTTTATAATTATTGTAGTTTTGTATTTTTTTTTTTAATTTCACACAATGTTGGTTTTAATTTGCACATTTTTCAAGCTTATAATCAAACTGAAACATTTATAATTGAGTGAAAATTTATATGAGATTGGAATTAAAATATTACAATTTTTTCTTTTTTCATTTTTTTATTATTTATTTTAATGAGAAATTTCTTACATATTCATTTGCATGCCTATGTTAAGTTACTTATGTTATATTATCTGCCTGTTTTAATATTGAACATTTTTTATTATCTGTATTTAAAGACAATTTTGTGTACCTAAAACTATATAAAATAATAATTATAACATATTGAAGAGTTGCATTTTCTGCACAATCTATTTGATGATGAAACAAATTACTTATGCTTGCTATTATTGAGTGTTAGTCTTACAGTGAGTACTGTAGTAACAAATTTATCATCAATTTTATATTGCTTAAAAAGACATGACAGCTCAACTTGTGGGTAGTATCTGAAAAATGGCAAAGAGTTATATTTTAGTTGACATTTCATACATATTGTTTTTTCATCTTGTGATATTGATTCTGATATAAACCAATTTTTATTTAGCGGTCACCTTTGAACTTGTTTGGTGTTGAAAGTATGAGGAGTCTCATACTTTCAACATGAGGAGTATGTGAGTCATGGGTGCACCATTATAATCCTGAAACAAAGCAGTCAAAGAAATAGATTAAAATTTAATTTATGACTCATCCTATATTCACTACTAAGTTGCCAGAGGGAGTTAAATTAAACAAAAAAGTAGAGTTCAGAGTATTGTTAAAGAAATGAAACCTAAAAAATGTTATCTGTAAACAAAGCCTTTTATTATTATTATTATTATTATTGTTTATCTTTTTTATTATTATAATAGAGGATTGATGCATGTCACGTGGTTGGAGTTGTTTCTTCACAACTATGTTATTGTCATTATTACTCCTCAGAAATTGGTGCATTTGAAATGGACCACTGTTCAATGTCATCTTTGCAGTTCTATTATGTCACTTAATATTTATATTGTATCCCATATATTTATTCTGATCTCTGAAAGAAGTATTCTGGGAAACAAAAATTTTCAAACTATAAATACGTGAAGAATTTATATGCAATTGGCTTCAGATATTCTTTTTTTTATAAAATTCAGAAAAAAATTACCAGTCCAATAGAAAAAATGTGTAGCAATATTTTGAGACTATGTAGAAAAACAATTTACATGTTTTGTGAAAATAAATTAATAAATAAATTTTGGAAAAATTCCATTTTTCAATTTACTGAGCCTGTTATGAATTGTTTATAAAATATAATTAGCTCCATCAATCTGAACCATCTTGCG
Source organism: Lycorma delicatula (assembly GCF_047948215.1). Classification (NCBI taxonomy): domain Eukaryota; kingdom Metazoa; phylum Arthropoda; class Insecta; order Hemiptera; family Fulgoridae; genus Lycorma; species Lycorma delicatula. The sequence continues at coordinate 212,127,576 of NC_134457.1, forward strand.
TGTTTGAGATATATCTTTATAATGAATGAAATTTATATATTTGATTTTTTCTTCACTGTTGGACACTTATATAAGTTGAACTTCATCAACTTTCACCAATTTTGCTGTAAAATGATTAATACCATTTCTGGCTATAGTTATTTACTCAAGTTTTAAGGATTATTTATTGATTTTTTTTTTCCTAACATTTTTTCTTTTTAAATTTGATTATGATATTGATAAGTTTACAGTTCTTTCTACAAACATAACAGTACGTAAAGTTAATTGTTTTTTAATCAGTGAAACAGTGTTTTGTTCTGTATATTTGTATGTTAAAATTATTTTTTAAATTTAAGCTCAATGAACTGCATGACAAAATGTGATAAAATTCTAAACTCTTTCAGATTGTATGGAAATTGTTCTTCTAGAAGTTTTTTGTGCTAATTAGCAGGATCTTTTTTATGGGGTTACTGGTAGGTTTCCAGATTTATTATTAGCTATGGATATCTTCAGTGAGGAAAGTGCTGCTAATTAGGTCTAAAAGTTCCTTTGCAGGAATAATTTCTGATTACCTTATAAGTGAATTGTTTATAATTTTCAATAACTACTTAAGATTATTTTTTTTTGTGGCTGATAAATTAATTCGCACAGAAGCTTACAAAGAAGCTTGTATGTGGGAATGTAAATTTGTAGCATATGAAAAATGCCATGCCTGACTGGGATTTGAACCTGGGACCTCTGCTTGAAAGGCCGAGACTGCCACTCCACCACAGAGATTGGCATATTAAATTTATGTTTTATCTATAATATCTTATGAATTAAGTTCTGTGTATGTTATTTTATTAAAAATACTGGTTCATTTTTTCCTAACCATTAATGAATCCAAAAAAATTCATTGTTATTTCTTTACTACTGTTTTTTGAGCTAATCCTTGATATATTTAATCATAATTAATTGATAAACAAATATAGGTGAAACCTGTTTGTATATTCATTTCTGCATTTACGTATTATATTTATTTTTTGAAAAACTATAAATTGTAACAAAAAACTGAACCAAATTTTTGAAGTTTGTTTTATCTTATTTCAGAATATTTTTTATTCCCTTACGATCTTCTTCAGCGAGTCATCGAAATCACATGAGTGACTTGCATTTTGAAGTTAGTTATTAAAAACATAATATTTATAAAATGGTGTTCAGTTTGTCTTTTTTTATAGTTTCAAAATTCATGAATTAAACTATATCAGTTTAACACAGTTAACATTACCTGATGGTAGTTTGTAACTTGTTAAAACAATCAATTAATGACTCTTTGGTGCTTTTAAATGCTGACGGCTGTTTGTTGTGCTTTTTGCTGCCAATAATTTATAATTTGCTTATTGTTTAATATTATGTGCATCAATATTGCACACAAAGTAATCTGTTTCGTTTAATGCTTCAAATTTTTATTATTATTGTAATTAATTTATGTTTACTGTTTGTGATTGTAGCAAACTCAATTGATTTATTAAAGTTTTGTCATATTTTTTGTTAGAATCATTTTGAATTTTTGGTGAATGTACAGTAGTGTAAAGTTTTCATCTGCTGTATGCCAGTGTCTTAAAAATAAAATATACACTTCTGCATTAATTTTCTATATGTTCATAACAGTGCTGTGCTACTATGATTAATAAATTCATTATTCCTAAAGCAATTAAATCACCCAGCACTTTGTTCAGATTAAAATTAACATATGTTTACCTGTTGTATAATTCTTGACAGATTTTTAAGTTTGCATTTTTGGCCCTGACATACAAGAAAGACTCTTATGTTTACAACATCATGTGATATAGATATGAAAAAATGTTCTCCGTTACACTGACGCTTCCGTCATTGTGAACAAAAATTTGTTTTCTTTATTTTATCGCTTAGTTACGTTGACTCCTGTGATTACTCCCTTATTATAACATTTTTATCGTTATTGAACAACATTATGAAACATAATAATATTCTAAATTTATTAATTGATTATCTTACAAATTAATGGAACTTTTTTCTGAGAACCTTTCAGAACCAATTTCTTTGCGTAGCTCCTGTATTAAAAAGGTCTAGCTCAAAAAGAATTTCAGAAGAAATAGAATCATCAATTTATGAGTTGTTTAATATTTATTTGTAAGTTTTATTTTATTTTCATGTTATGTAATTCTTCAAATGCACTTTAATGCTATGCCTATTTTTTATAATATAGCATCTTTAATTTTTTTTAATTTAATCTCACTAGAAATGTTTATGAATAAAATAGTTGATTTTGAAATAGAGAGCTTATTTTGGTTATTTCTCATTTTTTTGCGTAGTATCCATTTTTATGTTTTTAGTAATTTTGGTGGCTTATCTATGAAGAACTGCGCTACTAATACTAAGAACTGGTTTTATTGGATAATGTAACTGGTGAAAATTACAGAATTTTTTAATGATTTTGCTATCCAATTTTTTAATGCAATTTACTATTTTTTTCCTTCGGTTATAAATTATCTTTTTACAAATGGCTATTAGTAATTATACATGTCATATACATTTATGCAGTTTTTTCATAAAGAAAATGAAGTATTTTCTTAGAAAGTAGTAGATTTTCTAAAGCGGCTAACTTTTTATCAATAATTATAAAATCCATAAAAATGTGTTGCTGTTTTATGCATGATAAATGTTTTAAATGAATTGTTTATTTGCACTTGTTTTATAATTAATTACATTCACGTTCAAAGTTATTCACCTTATTATATAGTACTTTATTATTAATTAAAATACAATATTTAAAATATATTTTATAATTTGTTTTTATTTCAGTGATAGTTGTGTTCGTCTATGGAGGCTTAATAATCGACTTGATTTCCTTTTAAATGAGCTGACGTGACGCGGACTTCATTGGTTTGCTGCTATGTTACATTCGATTTACACATTCCTCTTGCGTCTCCTTATAAGACTGTTTACTTATTTACTCAGGAAAGATTAGTATTTTTTTAAATTAATAATTTTTTGTATTCATGAACGTTTTAATTTTTTTTTAATTCCTTAATTAATTATTGTGTTTTTATAGATGGCCTTAAATGTATTCAGTAATAGTATTTTAATGTTGTACAGTATTTTTTTTTTTAAGTTGTATAAATATATTATAATTAATTTTAATATTGTACAGTATTTAAGTTAATATTTATAAAATACATAAATTATTTACATTAATAATAGTTATTAAAAATAATTAATTAATGCATCCATTACATTGTTGATCAAATTTTTATACATTTTATAAAAAGAAAATAAACTAAAAAAGACAATAATGTAGGGTAAGTAAAAGTATTTTTTTATATTGCATTGTTTTAATAAATAGTATTATATTCATTGTTTTATTATTAGGGCTAGTTTAAAAAATGGATTTCTTAAATTTAAGAATCAAAGTATGTAGAAGTTTCATTTCTTTCTTTTTGAACTTTTTATATTAAAAAAAAAAAAACTTAATTTGTGTTTGTCATAATTTAATAGAGCCATTATGAATAATTAGTTATGTATTAAAGAAATATCTAAAACGTTTTTAAATTTCTGTATGTTATAAAATAAGAGAATCAGTTTTTTTGTTGTATAATTTTGTGTTTCTTATCTTTGAATCATTGAAAATAGTTTTCTTTTCGTAGAAATTTAGATAAGTGTCACTAAATATTAGCAATATTATTATTATTAAGTGAATTTTAAGTATAGTTATATGAATGCTGATTTTAATTAATATTTTTTAATTACAAAAATGGTGTTACTGAATAACTTATTCAGTTAGATTTTTATTTTAAATATTTTTATCTTTTTTAAGTCTTATTTTTCATTACAGGTTATTTATAATGTTTATCTTAATCTATTAGTTTTATACAATATTAAGATGTTATTATTATTTTGTAGTAGCTTCCTAGAAATTTTTTTAATACCGTGTAACTTGTATTTGTTCTTAAGTTATGATCTAATTTATTCATATGGAAAAACCTCTATAAACCAAAATAAAGAATATGGATCCTAATTTTTGTTAAGCAAAATTTTAGATAAAACAGGGATACTCACATTGTTTTATTTAAAAGTTAGAAACATGACTTATAGGATGTATAAAAAAATTACATTTAATAAAAAAAAGGTTTAATCAATGTTAATAAAGATAATTTAAAATTAAAACATTTTTTACTCTTTAAAATGACTTGACAGATTAATATTTTATTTTACTTTCAATGTAAGAAAACAGAAAACGAAGAACATCTATATATGAAAATAAACAATTTGGAATTATTCAAAATTGAGTGGTGGTGAAAAATTCCAAAATGGGTTAAAGTGAGAAGTTTTTCATTAGTATTAAAAACATTTGCATTTACAGTCTAATATTTATATTATTTAATTTTTAAATATTGAAGACATCATATAATTTCATAACTAAACATATCTGTGTTATATAGATTAATATTTAATAGAGAAAATCATTTCATTCATGACTGAGTTGAAATCACAAGTGAAATGGAACAAAATTTGACTTTTTATTGTAAATATGTATTTTGATGTTTCTTCACCATGATTTCCTAGTATTATATTCCCCTTATACACATTTCCTCATTTTCATTTATACTGTATTTTTTAAATGCTTTTTAATTTTTGTTTTGTATGTTGGTTATTTTTTATTTTATTGTATATTTATAGATATTTTTTTTAAAAATCACTCAGTATTACTTGTTTAAGTAATTTACATAGGCACTAGCTGATTATTTTTGGCCTGTGTTGGTTAGAACTAGAAAGGTTACAGAGAGGTTTCATTTTTCCTGCATACGTTTTTTCTGAAGTTTCCTATTATGCATCTGATAACACAATAACTATCTTTACAAATTTTTACAAACTAAACTAGACATGATTTAAATTCTGAAGTTTATCTATTTTTGAATATATGTATAATAACAACATAAAAATGTCTTATAAGTATTATTTGTAATAGTTATACCAGATCTACCGTTTTCTGTAATTGTACTATTAATCTTATTTTCACTTTTCATGATAATAAAACAGAGCATTCTTATCAGTGTAAAATTTTTACCTTATCTTTTCTTGCATCTCTCTTTGCTGTAATTCAGTTTAACTCTTCTATTTTTGTAACAATTAGTACATTCAACAATCTCATTTTGGTAGTAACCAATTTTATTAAGTAGGTTGTGCTTTTGCAGCCTCTTATGGCCCTGAACATTTAACAGTTCGACAAATATTCATAAGATAATGAAACACATTACAAGCAATAAATTAGTTAAAAACAGATATTAATTAAATAAAGAGGTAAATAAAATGCATAAAAATATTTAATTGATCAGACACATTTAGGATTCTGTTGAAATATTATTTTCTTTAATTCCAAGACAAATAGAATTGCTGATACAGTACTAAAGAGCATAAAAGTTATCACTAAATAAGTAGCAAGGATCAGTGGATAAGTGGGAATGATTTTTGCCACCAGAATATATAAAAAACAAACCAGTCGCCTAGTAGAGCATACTATTGCCCAGTGTTTTTGCTCAAGGGTTAAATTCTGAAATTTAAAAATTATTTTTATTATATATAATATTAAAAACAGCTTACCATTATATTATTTGATTTCCTCAAACATTTTGGGTTATTCTGCCATCTTCAGGAGGAATTTAAATACATAAAAAAATATAAAAATCACATGATAAATTAAAGAAATAACAATTGATTGTCATAAGATACATTTTTGAATGTTAAAGTCATAAGTTAAATTTAAAATAATTACATCTGTTTTGTAAAAGTATCACAATTGTTATTTAACAACTTGAATGTTAGATTTTTGGTTAATGGAGGTTTTACAGTATTATACTTTTTCAAAACTGCTATAAACTTCTTTTTATTCGAAGTTCTTTTAAAATTCTTTTGTTTCAAATTGTGTTAACTGACGTATGACTAATTTTGAACAAGCCCCTACAATTATTGATTGTAAATAATTTTTTTTTTCAGACGGCAACTCACTTTTGAAGAGACAGTTAACTTCTATATCATTGTGTTTAATATGACATGTTCAACATTAGTTTCAAAATAATTAATAACTAGGTGTGTGTGTGTGTTCCCCTACAATTATTGATCATAAATACATTTTATTGTTTTTCAGAAGGCCAGCTCACCATATATATATATATATTTTAAAATTAATTATTTATAGTTTAAAAATCACCATATACACACATACATAAAAAATAAGACTGATCTCGCCTTTAAGTGTTCTTATTTTTTATATATGTGTGTCTATATGGTGATTTTTACACTATAAATAATTAACTGTGATTTGACACACAAGACAACATGTTTAAAAAATTGATACACACACACACACACACACACACACACACACACACACACACACACATACACATACACATACATACACATATCTAGTCAATAATTATTTATTAATATTAAAAAAATGTAAACTGTAGGTTAAAAGTGTTGAGAATATGTTATAAAATAAATACAACTGAAGTTACTCAGTATAATTTAATAAATAACCAACAAAAATAAAACATCAATCTGTTTCAATAATTATTTGTAAAAGTAATAGATAATTTACTCAATTGAAATTTGGAAAGTTGTCATCTGTTTTATAAGTACAGGTTCAAATGTAGTATTTTTAGTTGGTTAAAGTATATCTATATATATATATATATATATATATATTTTAATCTTACTCCTGTTTGATAATCTTACTTAGCATATTCATAATTAACACATGTCATGTTCATTATCAGTTATTACTATGATGTATTTACAACTATCTGTGAATATTTTACTGCAATATTTTTTAAAAAGTTTCAGATATGTGAAGAACATTACTTCCCAAACAGTAATGAAAAGTCTGTATTAATAATACTATGTTTGTTATTATGTGAATTTTAAAGTAAAAATGGCAATAATTACAGTTAAAAAAAAAATAAAAGGAAAAAAAACAGAAAAAGTAAATGTTTGTAGCATTTGCAACTTAACCGTTAGTTGACTGGACTATTTACCATAATCTTTAACTTAGACTAAGAACATATTACTAGTGTCGCCTTAGCATTATAGTTACAGTTTATTATTAATTGGAGAGAATCATTCTACCTTTCAGGCTGATAACTTATTCTCGCACATTCACTGATTTAGTTTATTAAAATTTTAATTTTTTTACATCAATTTATTTATCTTTTTATATTTTTTTCTTGTTTGTATCAGTTATCATTTACTGTTATTAGTAACAATTCCAGAATTTTGAAGTCTAATTAATGAAACCACATCCAATTTGTATTTTAAATATTGCTTCCACTGTTGAATTTTATTCTTTCTTTATATCGTAATATACTTTAAGATATATTTATCTAAATATCCTAGTTCTTGTAAGGGATTACAGTTACTGTACTTTTTGTTAGTATTCTTAATTTTTTTTATGAAATTTTTAGATCGTAGTTAATTTTTCCTCATAATAGTTGATGTGCCTATAATTAGAATTAATTATTGTATAAATTGTGTGATTATAATGTAATTTCGGCCTACTGATCAGTTAAAATTTAAATATGTTTAAAATTGTTATTAAATAAAATTTATATATTTGGTAAATATAATCATTTGTCTCATAAATTATAGAGTATTTGTCTCATAAATTGAAAAGTCATACGTCCCAGATAGCCTTAAAGTCCAGCTACTGGGTTGCTTGACTTATTAATAAATCTTTATTTTGTTAAATTTTTATCAAATATAAAAAAATTAATAATTTTCAATAAAATAATAGATTTAAAAAAAAAAAAAGGTTTTATATATATATATATATATATATATAAACTCTTTCACAACCATCATTTTGACAGATATATCATCCTGCTTCAGTGGACTATTTGAATCCCTTTGTTAAGTTTTTTATCCTGTTCCTTTTTTCTTTTATAATTTAACATATTGTACTTAACTCTGTATATTATATTGATTTATATCTGCTTCTCAGGTTTTGTTAGAAGCTTCTCAAGTTCAGCTTCTAATACTGGTTCAGACATATTTTTTCTTTTAAAAATATTTGTGTAATGCAAATTCGAGGGTCATTCAAATATAAACTGGAATTTTGCCACATGACTGAAGAGAGCATTAAATGTAGTGGGGCGCTGCAGGTAATTGGTTGGATATATGTGGAGGAAAGAACTGACCAACCACACCTGTAGGTTACATTCCCACATCAGTAGCAGAATGTCTGAGTAAGAGTACCATCATCCATTGTGTAACAAATTATAATTTGATTTCTTGCCAATGAAGGTGTGAAATCATCTGAAATTATGACTCTACACTAGTTATAGTTTGGAGATAGTACCCAGTCAGAAACTCCTGTTTGATTGGGCCAAAAAAATTTGAAGTGGCTGTGATGTAGTGGAAAATGAAAGTCACAAATGTCATCCTCAGACCAGTGTCAATGATGACAACATTCAGATCGTTTGTGACCTTATAGAATGTGACCGCCACATAACTATCGCTGATATTGCATCACAGAGTGGCATAATTCTCGGCAGTGTACATGCAATGTTTTCAGATTTTATACAACAAAGTGTTGGTGAGGTAGGTTCTACGTCTTCTCACTGAGGCACAGAGAAATGTCTGGAAAGATATCTGTTAGTGACTTAGTGTCACTAAAGGCAATTTTCAGGAAAGGTAATTTTGAACCACACCCTGGAAAGCAAGAGAACATGTATCGAGTGGTGGAAAAGTGAGGAGGGGCTACTTTTCCTCAAGATCAAGAAACTGTGTTTTGGGACTCAAAATGTGTGCTACCAACTGATTTCTTAGATGAACGAAGGACATTAAATGTGGCATAGTACTGCCAGTTGTTGTTGGGTGACATCAGTCTGTTTATTGCAATAAATGATGCTGGCAAACCAATTTGCAACATCCTCCTTTTCTACGATAATGCACGGCCACATACAGCAGCTCAGTCTAGTGATAAATCACTAAACTTTTGTGGCCAATTCTTGAACATCCACCGTACAGTCTAGATTTGTCACCATGTGGTTTCCACATGCTTGGTTTTCTAAAAGAAACTCTAGGAGGGGAAAGATTCAAAGACGATGCTGCAGTCGAGCATTATGTGCACAGTTGGTTGTTGGGGCAGCCATCGTGTTTTTTGATGGGATCAGGAAGCTATCTATCTGGTGAAAATGTATTTGTCTTGAAGGAAATTGTAAAAAAATGAAGTAATTTATTTGTAATTTTATCTTGCATCAATAAAGTTATGTAAACAAATCCGGTTTATATTTGAATGACCCCTATATATTATTTATATGGTATAATAGAAAAAATATCTATTTATGGCAATCTTAACACATTTTGATCTGCTAATCTTTTGTTGTACAGGTTACCATCTCAAATAGGAATTTCGACCATTCACAAATTATGTAGAGACTAGAATGAATGACCTTATTTTAATCTATTATCACCTTTATCGAAACATGAATTTTATAATGCTAACAGAAATACCGGTTTCTGAAGCTGGTGTACCTATTTTTTTTATATTTTCTTTTTGTTTCAATTACTGCAGTGCTCAAATATGTAAATTCGTAATTATATTTCTAAGCATCTAATTAAACTGCTTTAAAATTTTTTTTTTTATTTATTTTTTATTAGTAAAATAAAAATATAAAAAGTTAATTGATTTTTAAAAAGAGTGTTTTTTGGTGTAAGAATTTTAAAAACACATTTTTCAACAAAATAGTTTTATTTACAGCTAATTACATAGGTATAGGCAGAAAAAATAGTACATGATAAAACAATGTTTTTGTAAATAAGCATTTTTATAAAAATGTTCAAATTTTTTTAAATTCAAAAACATATTTTTTTTATCTTTAAAAACATTTTGTTGAGCATTTATTAAAAAAACAAAGAAATATAAATGTTTAGTAACTTACAATAAGATAATAACCAAGCAATTTTCAAAGTGCCTAATTGTTCGTCCAATGTTTTCAGTTTTTATATACAGTCTAATGCACATTCATTACAGATTTTCTTGCTACATTTAAGACAGATGGGGATTTGTCAATTGACACATTTATAGTTAGTTTTCCTTTCCTTAATTGAAGGGCATTTTCTGCAGGTTTTATTCTTGGGCATCTTATCACAGAGCTCTCCATGATGTCCTTGTTGCTAGTCTTCACTGAGCATATTCATTACGAGATCCTTTGTATCCCTTCAAAGATTTGGTATTTCCAGTCGCATTCTTAGATGGGGTTCAAAACATACCTTGGCAAATTCTTTAGTGAACTGAAATCTTGTCATAATTTCTGTGTTGATGTAGCACATGTATAAAATGTGTACGTTTACACTTGCGATGCTGACAAGTCAGTAAAAAACCACTAAGGCCGAGTGCCTGGTCCTTCTGTTCGATGCATACATGGCACACTTCATATCCATAATATTCACACCACATTTTGTGGTGTTATAGTAACATACAACATCCAGCTTGTTCTTTTCTTTATTTATTTCAATTCTATGATGCTTCATGGAAATTAAAACCACTGCTTGGTTTTTCTTTGGAACAAATGATACCAATGTTCTATTCCCGTTGAACCTGAAACAAACTGAATTTAGAGGTTGATCCAAACTGGAAAGGAATTCAACAGGTATCTCCTTTTTATCTTTCTTCGTAGTGCCTAAATAAGTTAGGTCTCTGTTTTCTAGCTGGTCCATAGCCTCCATACTTGAAAACCAATTGTCTGCTGTGACATTAGGGTGAATTCCTTCAATTTGTTTGCACAGACTGCTTGAGTTGGTTTGCTGATGTTGTGCTCTTCAGGAGTGAGTCCGATTCCATCACTATCGTCTCCCATATAAATATAGGCATTGTACAAGAAGGATGTTTTGGCATCTGCCAGGCACATAATTTTTATACCATATTTGTTCGACTTATACATTCAGAAACTGCACCTACCTCTAAACAGGACTAACATCTCATCAATTGTTATCTTTTCTGATAAACTGTACGTTTTAGAGTTTTCAATCACTTTGGTGAAAATTTCTGATATTGCAGCTGCTTTATCACAAGCTTTCCCTCGCATGTTAGGTTTGAGTATCGTCAAATCTCAAACATGAGGAGAATAAAATTTCAAAGCGCTTTACTGACATAGATGAATTGAAAACTGGCTTATTGATAACATCTTTAGCAAACATGGATATTATGGTTTCATGGTTAAATTTTAAAGCAGAGGACAAAAGTAATAAGCTGATTACAGCATTTATCTCAGTATTGTCATTATCACGGTAATCTGACTTACTCATTGAATCACCTGATGTATTTCTTACTGCTGCAAGTTTTACATTTGTGTGTACACATATTTGATCAATTACATTGGGATCAAACAGCATATTCCACATTTCTGTCTTTTCAGACTTATTTCCTAATCTTTTTGCTATTCCAATCAAGCCTGGCAAACGTCCTATAATGATGTTGTGCACTGGTGTTTGTCTACTGGCACTCATCTTTGGCTCATTTGTGCATCAAGGATAATCTGGTACACACTCATTCTTTTTCATTTGGCCTGAAACATATTCTGGCAAGTTCTTATCAATTAGTACAATTTTGTTGTCCAACTCGCCACCCTTCGCTGTATCTTCAAGCCCCGTTTCAGTCTGTGTCCTCTGTATCTTCACTTGACACTTCATCAGACAACACATAATCCGGGCCAGTGTCAGAATTGTCCATGGACTCGCTTATTTCTAGGCATTATCATTTACTTCCAATTCTTCAAACATCATGTTTGTGTTCATAGTTTTTGTCATGGAAAGTAACCTGCCTACTGGTACTTGGACAGTCCATATTCGTTCCCACTATTTATAAAATTTTTGCTAAATATATGCATTGACACTATTTACAAAATATATACGTCCACACTATTTAAAAGATATTTTTTACAGAATATATTTCAAATTACACACTGTTTACAGAAACAATAAAACATTTTTACTGATAAATGCACAATTAATAAATACGAGGTGTAATGTATTTAGAAAGATCCAGTATGACAGACTAGCACATAACAAACACACATAGAAATATCTGGTCAAACGGACCAGATGAGTTTCACACAACGATAAACCACTGTTAAATAGTGCCCTCAGACTATGTGAAAACAGGTTTGTTGTAAAGAAGGGTAGTGGTGGGTAAGTTACTGAGCACCCTAGAGATCAAAATCATGCAGGTGCTACCATACGAAAACGAAATTTCCTCGGTCTCAGAAACCAGCGTTTCGATAAAGGTGTAATTTATTGTATTGAAATTGTTAAAATCCATCACACGATTATTTGTTTCCATGTATCATGTTTAGTTTTCTCTACATAGGAGTGTACTAGAAGGAATGGTAATTACGTTGATTGATGTGATCACATAGTAAATATGTAGTGATTCATTTGTTTGTGATAACATTTTAAAACTCTCAGTTGGCAGATAAGCAATTCAAAATGTTAATTCCTCTGTATGTGTAAGCTTGTCTGGAACTTTCTAACAACAATTTATCAGTATTTTTATGAGGTAATGAGATCAATAAGCACATTTCATTGCTTAATTTACTTACATGCATTATTCTAACATTTTTTCTAATTTCAGATGTACATAATATCATAACTTTTATTATTATCAAATACTTCATTGTGATCATTAGATGTATATTTTTTCTCTTCAAGATATACCAAACACTATATTAGTTATACATTAAATTAAACTATTAAAATAAAGAGCGATTATAATTTACAAATTATCATCAATGTGATAAAATATCTATTCGCTATTTCAACATTTTTATCATCTGAACTGATTTGATACTTTAACATTCAAATTCAATTTTAAAAATAAACCAAGTTTATTTCAATTTTTATTCTCATAGTTTTTTCTCTTTTCTTCATGAATAGCAATGACCCATAATATGCTTGCCTCATTAAATCCAAAGATGTACCAAGCTAAGATAAAATAGTTTCAGACTAGTGCATTGTGTTTTTACTATTGAAAATTTGTTGTTCTTTTATAATAATTATTAGTACCTCATGATATAAAAATTTCCAATCATATATTTGGATTGTTAGTCAAATAAAAAAAGTAACTTTTAGGCAACAGAATTAGTACAATTAGTTCATCATTTAATGTGTGTTGATATTATGGATCTTTGGTAAATATATGTGTCAATGTGTTTTTGGTAAAGTGTTATATTTTATTTTAATTAAACCTTTTAAAAATATCTGCACATTTTTTAAAATAATAATTTTTTAAATTTCAGGTATTTATTATATTTTAAAACTAATTCTTTTTATTTCATTTTGTAATGTTTTATAATTATTTACTATATTTTACTGTATTTTCTTTTTTTTAGAAAAATGTATTTAATAAATAAATTGAAATTTACATCTTTAACTTGTTCAAATAAAGTTGTCTGTATATGACAGTCTTAATTTTGTGTATTTAATAAGTTATGTTTTGTTAAATTAGCAAAGGTAACTTTTTTAATTACGGTTCACAAGTGGATAAATATCAACAGTTATAAATAAACACAGTTAAAATTTCCTTGGATTCATTTTTGTACAGTAAAATCTGAGTTAGCACAATTTCATGGGACCAAAAATATAAATATTTTTTGTTGTGAACAGAATTCCGGTGAATACAGGGGTGAACTATACAATTAAAAAGAAAAAAAAAGAAAAATATGGTAGTGTACTTACCAGAACCCCCCCATTTCATTTTCAGCAGTGGATTGTACAGTAATTTGTTAGCAAATTCGTAAGCACAAACTTTCTATTTTATGTTAGCAAGTACAGACCAGTATATACTGGATTGTAGAACAATTTTCGTATTTTAATTTAAAAAATTGTAAATTTAGGAACTGATAATTTTGAAGCATAATGAATTTTAGTACCTTAAGCTAATACACCTTGATAAGTAATAATAATTTAATTAACCTAAATGTAGTTTATTAATTGTTCATTATGTAATTTAGTCTTTATTATAAGAAAAAATGTTGGTTATTTTTTTTGTACTGAACTTTTACTTTTAGCTACTCTGTTTACTGTAAACATTTTGGCTTTACAAATTATATTAAACAACTCCGAATCATTTGTTGTATTGTTACTGTTGCGGTCCTTGTTATCGCAATCGCTTTTGTCTTTGTCAGATTTCTCTCGATAGTGGACAATAAATTTATCTATGTTCTCTATGTTAGCCTCTGTCTCTAATAAGTTGTCCATGCTAAAATTTTCAGCAATTATATTTTCATAAGACGCCCATAACGGCATAAGATGCCCTGTTCAATTCTTCCTGCAAGTCATCATAAATTCTGTTTCTGTAGACGTATGCAATTGAAAGTTTGCTTTTTGGAAGGAGTGTTAAACCGTCTTTGCTGATACACATTTAAATCACAGCCAAATTATAACATCGAGCATTGATATATATTTAGTCAGTTGAGTAGTTGACTGTGCTGCTTCAGTAGTTGCTAACAGAGATTTCATTAATACTGGATGGTAGTGTAATTTGAGACATTTAATTACATCTTGGTCCAGAGGCTGGGTAACGCTTTTCATATTTGATGAGAACAAAGCTAATTTAACATGGTTTAATGCAATATCTGGATGACATGTAGTGTTATCTAGAAAGAAAAGAACGTGTCTATTTTGTTGCTTCATTCTTGTGTTAAACCCTTGTAACCACTCCTTTATAATACGCGACGTCATCCATGATTTTATGTTGGATCTCCATACTACAGGATTGCCTTTATTAATGTTTTTAAAACATAGCGGCTTATCAGCCTTTCCAATAACGAGGGGGTTTTTCTAGTTCTCCTGTCATAAAACCACAAACAAAAATTGTCAACCTTTCTGTGGAATGCTTTCCTCTTGTACAACATTCTCCTTTCAAGTGAAGAGTCTTACTTGGTAGTGCATCTGGTTTCATCCCTGTTTGTAATTTTCAGTCAAAGTAGGAAGTTTTGTTTTCCAGTCAGTTACTGTCTTGTCATCATCTCCAGTCTCACCACATACTTCTTTAAACATAATTTGATACCGCTTTTTAAAACTTTCCAGCCAACCATTTGAAGCACCGAAATTGGTGCTACCTAATTTCTCTGCAACTTACTTTGCTTAGTGCTGTATATTTACTCCTGAAATCGGTACCTTTCTTGCCCTTGCACTCACAATCCATTCCCAAATAATTTTGTTAATTTCTTTGTTGCCAGTTTTTTTGCATATGCCTTTTATTTGAACCACTCCCTTTTAACCATTCAGTTTTAAACTCGTTTTTATTTTTTTAAATTTCATAGATTTGAGCCTTACTTATGCCAAATTTTTTTAACTAAGTTTTTAATGGACAGGTTGTCTTTTTCTCTGGCTTCAATTATTTTGATTTTTGTGCTTAAGTCCAACACAACTCTTTTTTGGTCTGTACTTTATGTACTGAACTGTAATATGGATCCGTAGAAATAAAAAATTAAAATGACAAATTCAGTGAATGAACGGAAAACAGAAATGCATACACACACACACACACACACACATATACTAAAAAAAGATAACTGTTGTAATGAACATAAACAACACATGGATAAGTTACGTATAGTTGCATTAAATAATTAATTTAAATAAAAATTGTGACTTAACATAAGAAATGATGAGAGTGTGTTAAGTTATGATTCAGAGGGCAGTAGGCATAAAGGCTTTCTTTTTTTCTTTTTCCTGTTTAGCCTCCGGTAACTACCGTTTAGATAATTCTTCAGAGGATGAATGAGGATGATATGTATGAGTGTAAATGAAGTGTAGTCTTGTACATTCTCAGTTCGACCATTTCTGAGATGTGCGGTTAATTGAGGCATAAAGGCTAGTTTACTGTAAGTAGCCAAAACAATGACTGTGTGCCGTCACTTGTACAAGGTTTTAACACTCTCTGTTGTCGCCTATTATGATTGGCAATGAGTTACTGAAAATGTAACATTTATGTAGCATTAAATGTGAATTTATCAGTTACAACTCTGACATGACTAATTTTAATTTTTGTTAATGTAGGGTAATTTGTAACATAGTGTAGTACAGTATACTGTATACAGTATGTGTAGTACTGTGCAGTATACGTATTCTATTTTATGTCATGGGAAAAATTTAGTACTTTATGTATAGCATTAAATGGGTATATGTTTTTTTTTTGCATAAATTACAGTACTATACATGATTCTCAAAAAACGTCTCCATTAACTTGTGAGATTTTATTTGTTTTCGCGTCAGCCAGGTTTCTATTATTTCAGGGAAAATTAACATCATATCTGATAAAATTCACAGGACTGGGGAAATTTTCCATTGTAGACAGGATTCTGTTAAATCCAGGTTCCATTAACTCAGGTTTTATTGTATTTTATGTAATAGTTTACAACTGTTAATGCAAGTCATTACAGTTAACCAAAATTAATCAATATAATGGATTGAATTAATTAAACTGGTGTTATACGCAGTAACTGTTAGACTTAATATTATTGTTACTTTATTAAATAATTTTGCTTTCTTATTGTGGTTTAATTACTTCTCCTGAATTGTATACCTTTATTAAACAAAATAACAGGGATTTTGTAATTCCAACAAATGAAAGTATTGACATCATTTTCTATACTTTCTTGTTAATCTACTACCTTAAAGCTGACTAACTTACAAATTATATAATCACTGTTCCAATACTGTTCAATTGCTATGTACCTTGTCTGTTCATACAACGCACATTAAAATAAAAATGGTTAAATTACACCTTTTGCCAGTCTTATCTGATATTTTATTTTAAGTAAAGTTAATTTTTTAAATTAAAATAATTTGGGGTAGCATTAGTACAGGAAAAAAATTGCTATAAGCATATGTCTTGAAATTTGTCATTTTTAGTCATGCTAGTGAAATATTTAATTTTGATTTCTGCATCAAAGACCAAATGAAGTTATACTGAAATTTTTAGAACAAATGTTCAGAGACAAATTGTTAAATTGTTGATAAACAAACATTTCTTAGAATATAGATAAAGAATTTAATTCTGAGAAAATCGAATGTAAAATAAGTCAATGAAAATAAAATACAGGTTTCAGAAATTTTACTTTAATTCAAAACAAAAAACAAAAACTGCAATTTTAAACAGAAAAGAATTTTTTTTTTAATAATACTAAAAAATTGTCAAAACAAATTTAATTATTGATCTCAAGCCATTACATTAGCCTCTGTCCAAATCCCCCAAGAAAATAATGTGCCTTCATCAAATTTATTTGCTCAAATGATTAGCTAGTTGAAAACAAAGATATAGTAATTTATAAACCAAAACTTTTAAGTTTGTAATCATATAATATTAGGTGAGGTAATAATGAAACTTTAGTTTATATTAAAGCTGTATACTAATATTTAGTTTTAAAAAAAATCGTAAGTGTTTATGGTTGCTATTATTGAAGAAACAATAAATCGCATTGTTGTATTCTGTTTTTTATAAGAGAAATGTACTCCATGTCAAATCAGTCGACCTATTCTGATGACCATAAGCCAGAACATAACATTGGTGATGTAAACCAAATGCATTTTTAAGTCCATCTCTAAATATTCTAGTATAAGAATTTATACCAAAGTATATTTTTTATGGTTAAAATTACAGCTTTCTACAGTGTAATAATTTTATACAAAAAAAAAAGATTACTTGAAATTCCATTGCACTCTAAGCTATCTAATATTTGATAAATTTTTCACACTGCCGTTTAATGTATTCTTTACTGTTTGTATGTATATATATAAACATAAATGATACTTATTGCAAGATGAAGTGCATTGAAGGATTGAAGTATTATCATAATGTTCTTTGATCAAGAGATAATGATAACCTTGGTTATTTTATTTGGTTATAAACTAATCAGATTTATATTTTAAATTATAATTAAGTATAAGCCTACAAAAGTAAGCTTGTTATGGAAGTTTGAAACAAACTAGTACTTGTGTGTTAATTATAGGCGATTATACTCGTTTACAAAAAGATATTTTCTTACTAGAATTTGTGTTAACAAATGTCCTCTAATCAATTCATTACAGCATGGAAAAGAATTGACCACTAAGAATACACATAATATTAACCAGTACAATACATAAATCCTTTGACAAATTGCAAATATAAATATTTTTAACACTTTATCCCAACCCATCACAAAACCTATTTTATCAGTCATAAGAACTTATATATGAACTGTGTACTGCAAGTTTTCACCAGTCTGTGAACTGGAAGTTTTCACTAATCACAATATGAAGTTATCTTGCTTTTACCACAGTATCTTTCCAATAAATAAATAAAAAATTTAGTAATCTCATAATTTTCTGATTCAAAGCGCATATAATGTAAAATAAAGTATGACTTTTAGTACATGAAATGATGTAACTGAAAAGTACTTTTTGATAGTAGCAATATGATGAAGATACTTTATTGTAAGTGTTTAGTAACGGAATGCTTATTATGGTTTTCTAGTTTTAAAAGTAAGAACTGTTTTTATTTAAGTTGTTTGGCATTTTTACTTCTATATTCTGACTTCATTAATATTTGTGGTTTGCAGATTACATTGTACTAGTTTAGTATTTAAGAAGTTGAATTTTTTCATTTTACGAATCAAAAAATTCAATTGGCATATGAAGTTGAAATTGTGCCGTAATATTCATCACTCATGACAGAAATTCATCACGTCACAACTTGAAGGATAAAAGAAAATCTGCAACTTCTATTATTATTATTATGCTTTTACGGCCAACATGGGACCACTTAAGTCAATTTTAGTTAGATCTTTTCTGAGAAAAGCGTGTTATTTTACTCTTCCGAGCTGCCCAGTATTTCTTCATCCGTTCAGATCTTGCTTTCTTTTCTTCATCTGTAAACACCCTCTTCGTTGTATTTTGTCGTTTGTCTGTCTTGTGTTTAAATCTAATGCTTTTGTCTTTTAGCTTTGTAATTTTTCCAGTTTTATTCTGTAGGTCAGTCAGGGAAATTCCCAATTCTTTCATATCTTCTCTAATTTCTTTGATCCATCCTACTTCTAGCTTTTGGAACCAGAGCTTTTCAATGATATTTCTTGACAGTCTTGTTTCCGGTGTCCTTATGAGATGACCAAAGAAAGAGATTCTTTTTTCCGCATAGTATCAGTAACAGGCTCTATTTCTCGATACACCACCTCATTTGGCACAATCCACCATTGGCCTTCTTTTTGGTGTTTTTTATTGATACACGTTCTGACAATTCTCCTCTCTATTTTCAGAATTTTTTCAATTCAGTTTTTCTGAGTGATTTTGAAAAGGGTCTCGCTTCCGTAGGTGACTTCTGGCTGTACTACAGTTTTATAATATTTAAGTTTTGTTTTAGCATAAAGGCATTTTTTGTTATATGTTGACCAAGTTAATTTTTGGGATTTAATCATTTTATTTGTCCTGTTTTGCCATGTCACTTTTTCATTTAAATTATAATTTATTATTTCCCCTAAATATTTAAATTGTTTTACTATTTTAATTTTCTGATTGTTTACCGTAATGTGCTCTATTACCAGAGGATCTATGGCCATTAGTTCAGTTTTTTCGAAAGAGATATGAAGCCCTATCTTTTGTGCTAGGTTTTGAAGGTTCATGATTTGTGTTTTGGCTTCTTGAATATTATTTGCTAAAAGAGCGAGGTCATCTGCAAATCCTAGGCAATTTAGTGTGATGGAGTTTTTCTTAGTACCCATTTTTATATTTTTGGGATTTATTTCATACCATTTTCTCATGACAAATTCGAGGGCGCAGTTAAAAAGGAGTGGTGAGAGGCCTTCTCCTTGCCTCAATCCAGTTTTTATGTAGAAGGGTTGAGAGAGTTCACCTCTGAATTTCACTCTGGACTGGGTATTGGTTAAAGTTAATTTTATCATGTTTACGAGTTTAGGGTGAAGGCCCAGGTTTCTCAGAAAATTCAGCATGGATGGTCGGTGTATACAATCATAGGCCCTTTTAAAGTCGACGAAGGTGATTATTAGTTGTTTTTTCCGTCTTTTATATAAGTCCATCATAAGTTTTAGGGATATTATTTGCTCCGGGCAACCTCTCCATGGCCTAAATCCCCCTTGGTATTCCCCAAGTTCCAGTTCAAGTTGGTCTTTGCATCGGTTGTATATGATTCTCGACAGGATTTTGTATGTGCAATCCAGGAGAGATATGCCTCTGTAGTTTCCCGGATTAGTTTTATCCCCTTTTTTATGTAATGGATGAATGAGGGCTGTGGTCCAGTGTTCTGAAAGTTTTTCTTCGTTCCATATTTTCACGAGGCATAGATGTAGGGAAGTGTTGACTGAATAAACTAAAGAGTGTTTCCAGAGTTCTGTGAAAAGCTGGTCTTCTCCGCTTGCTTTTTAGTTTTTTATTTCATTTAAGGCTGCGAGAACTTCTTGAATTGTTGGCGGGTTGATATTTACTGGTGAAGTTTTAACTGGAGTTTCAGTGTCAATCTCAAAAAGCTCTGGGGGCTCTGGGGGTTGAGGAGTCTGTTGAAGGTTTCTGCCAAAATTTCAGCATTTTCTTTATTGGTGTGGGCCATATTTTCTTTTTTTCCTCTCAGCATAAGGGTGGGTGGTTCATATCTTTGAAGAGCCTGACCAAAAATTTTATAATAGTCTCGGGAGTTAGTTTTCTTGGAACTTTCTTATATTTGCTGAATCAAGTTTTTTTGGGCTTGTCGTTTGGTTCCTCTTATAATTTTCTGAGTTATTTTCCTTTGTTTGGTGAATTCATGGTTAGATTCTTCAGTTTTCTGGGTTTGGTGGTTGATCCAAGCCCGGTGTCAGTCTTTGACTGCTTTGTCACATTCTTCATTCCACCATTGGTGTTTTTTTCTTGGGTTTATAGGGACTAGTTCTTCAGCTATTTCTTTCAGTTGGGATGTCAGTTCTTTTAAATTATTAGTTAATTTGATTTTTTTTGTTGTTTCTTCAAAGATGGCATTGTTTATTAATTTATGTGGATCATAAGCTCTTTTGTTTTTAGGTTGGGATTTTTTTCTTTTTATGCGGGGTGAATTTTATTTTAACTTTAATTAAGTAATGGTCCGATCCAGTATCTGTTCCTCTCAAGACTTTTACATTATAAATCTCCTTGTGATAATTCCGGTCCATGCAAACATGATCGAGTTGCCATTACCCTTTTTTCCAATCTGGGTGTTTCCAAGTCTTCAATTTGTTTGGTTTTCTCATAAAATAGGTGGATTTTGAGATTATATTATGGTTTCTGCAAAATTCGACAAGTCTTTGGCCGTTCTTGTTAGTTTTCTTTTGGGCAGGCCATTTTCCGATAATATCACGATATCTTCGTTCTTTACCAAGTTGAGCATTAAAGTCCCCTATTAAAATCTTGGTGTGGGTCTTATTTATGTTGTTTGCAGTTTGGTCAAGAAGTTCCCAGAATTTGTCCATCTCTTCTCTATCTTTTTTAAGATTGTTTTTGTCATTTGTGGGAGCATGGACATTTATTATGGTGTAGAATTTATTGGCTGATTTTAGGGTTAAGGTTGAAATCCTGGGGGAGTAAGACTTAAATTCTACGACTGAGTCAATTATTTTAAGATTGATTGCAAATCCTGTTCCGAACTGTGGGCAATTCTTCATCACACGTTTCCCAGGGATTCCTTTGTAAATTCTGTAACCCTGAGATTCAAACGGCTCTCGATCGGTGTTTCTCATTTCTTGAAGTCCTGCGATTAGGATTTTTTGTTTGTCCATTATGTCTGTTAGAGTTTTTAGTTTGCCGGGTTGAGTTAGAGAATTAATGTTGTGAGTGGCAATGTAGTTTATTTGCTTGTGTCTTATCCTCAATTTTGAAGTTGTGTTGTTTTTGGGTGTTTCCAAACGCTCCGATTCATTGTTATCTTTTAAGCAGCTGCCCACCGGATCCGAGTGCAGCCTTCTCTGGTATTTACCAGACGATGGATTTTTTCTTAAAAGACCTTCCATATTTGACTTTCAAAGGCAAGTCAGCCTTGGGTGGGAATAAATTCCCGAGTTACAACTCTGGATGTGATCCAGAGAGGTGATTCCGATTTAGTTCACCAGTAGAAATCTCCACGTTTCTAACTGGTTATCCAGACGAACCAACGTGGAGGCGCAAACCGATTTTCTTAATTGAGATTTTAAGTATGGAGAAAGTTTAAATCGGTTCCGGAATCATCTGCAACTCCTATATTTTAATATATTTATGACTTTATGATACTTGATCCCATTAATTGTCCACAAAATGCAAACACTCAACACAATGTGTTATAACTTTTATACAGAAAGCATTAAATAAATTCTACATACATAAACGATTTTTGCAAAATAAAATTTGAAAATCCTTCTTGATATAATCTTCTGTAAATGAAAACCTAAAAGAGTCTGACAGATCACAATTAGGCATATATCTTGTAAGCTTTAAAAATGAAAGGCAGATATACGTGTTACTAAGTTTAACCATTTACGTTTGAAATGTTTAATCATTTACATTCCTACAATTTTGTAGGCAATTACAATTTCATATATGTGTAATAACACACTTATTAATGCAGAGTGACTACAAATGAAAAAGATAGTTCATTGATTTGTAAAAAAATTATTTTTCAAATACAGAGAGATTATTACGTACACAGTTTTACAGGAAATTTCTTAAAGTGTGCATTTATAATGTTTGTTCAATGATGTCTGATTAGGCATGGTTCCATTTTCATGTACTGAACAGAACTTGTGCTTATGATCTTCCAATGCATATGCCATACATGAAATTGCTCTACATGACCAGAAGATTGGACTGTGGGTTGCAATATCTAGAAGAAGAATTGCTGCCTCAGTATTCTTTGAAGAAACAATAAATTCAGCTTGTTATTGTAAAAATCATTCACCAGTATATGGGAGAGCTAACCAAGGATGAAATTAATAATGCTGGGATTCAAAAAGACGGCATGACTGCATATACAGCCAGGCAAACTATGAAGTTACTGCAAGATGTTTTCAGAGATCAAATCATTTCTAAGATCTTGTGGCTACCTTGTTATTCAGACTTGAGCCCACTGGATTTTTACTTCTGGGGTTATGCGCAAAGTAATATTTATTGAGAAAACCCTACAGCCTCCAGGTACTTTAAATTGTTATTTGTGATTTCACCAAAAATATTTCACATGAACAACTTGTGAAGTCCTCAAGAACAAGAATAAATGCAAGCAGGTTTGTCTGGATGTCATGAGGGCCATTTCCAACTGCTATTGTAAAAAAAGTGATGTTATGTATTGTTGTACTAGTGCATGACAGGTGTGTAGTTACTTTTCATATGCTCTGTATATATTCTCCATTTCAAAGCAACAAGTATAAACCATATCTTTTTCTCATTTTTTATGAATGAAATTTTTTCCTTCTACTTTTGGTCATAGTTACCTGATTTTTTCTACAGGTAGTAGATAACTCTTCTCTATTTGAACTCAATATTCCTCAAAATTAAACAAATGTATTTCATTTCTTTTTATTAAATATTCTCAAAATATAAGAATGCAATTTAGTAGCTTTTTTATTTGTAAATCTCCCTCATAAACTATACACTCCGAGAAACAAGAAGATGTACATACACTTTGTGAAACAGATATGATCTTGTCATAGGTGGTAAGATTACATAATATTTCAGTGATTAAAAAAGAAAGACACTCTTGTAGTTTCTAATTTTATTTTAAGAAAAAAAATCCTGTTAACTTGCTTGAAGAAATATGTCTATATTTGCATAGATGACTTTAATTTAAAACAAAAAACTGTGCCTTTTAGTTAAATTTCAAGGAAAAATGACTAAGAAGTATATAAGATAGGCTTACAGTGACTGTTGGTAAATGGGGAGGGGTGAAATGGCAAAAACTTATGTTAATGATGGCAATATGAGACAATGTATAGACAATAGAATAGCAACTTTATTGCTATAAATATTTGTACAGTAGCAATTGTATATTGGTGCTGGATGAATTATGTTTGAAAATCCTTTTAGAATACTGTTCTTAAAGTTTACATCTCTCACTCTCTTATGCACACACAATTTTTAATAACTAAATCAGTAAATTTAGTTACATTTATGAAATTTTTAAGTTTTCTTTATTTGAGGCTACGCTGTGCAGAAAATTAGTGAAAATAAAGGTAATAAGAAATATAGTTTTTGTTTTACAATAAAATTTTCGAAATTAGTGTTAATTAATTAATACAACTGATGTACCACACGTCCTCCTTTGTTCATCATCTTGGTTATACTGCTACTGAATATACTTGGTAAAAATTTTGGTCGTAAAACTGTAACGCTTATCTACAATGTAATAAGTTTTTTTATTAACAATTAAAAGTAGAAAAATATTTTAAGTAAAAAATAAAATGGTAAGTAATCTACACATTTACCTTGTATATTTAACATTTGTAGTAATTACTAAAGCTTTATTTATTTCAGTTATTATTCAGTTAATTTACTTATTAGTTTTGAGAAACTTTTTCTTCTAACCTCAGTAACCAACTGAATGTAAAAAATTTTGCATCAATTAAAC
Source organism: Lycorma delicatula (assembly GCF_047948215.1). NCBI lineage: Eukaryota > Metazoa > Arthropoda > Insecta > Hemiptera > Fulgoridae > Lycorma > Lycorma delicatula. Next base: position 212,152,165 of record NC_134457.1, read on the forward strand.
TTGATTACTATTGGTAGTGGTTCGGAAGGCCTGCCTACATACTATTCATTTATTTTATTTTCTCTAATAAAGCTACTGTGTTGATAATATGAACCAACACAAAGTAATTACGTCTTGATTTTTTCAAGTTAGAGAATAGTTTCGAGCAAATAAAATACCATATATATACTCTGTCTAGTATTTAGCTGGTTTAACCAGAATTATGAGTAACTACTTGTGTGTGTGCATGCGTGTGTGAATAAAGAAGATTAACTTCCCTTTTTTTTAAGTCATGCTCTTGGTTATGTTTAATTAAAATTATTGTGATGTGTATATAAGTTCGTGAAAGGAAGGTATATAAAGAACAGAGACCAATAGACAAATACAAAAAATGATCATGTTTTGGGAATGAACACATCAATTTCTTTTTTGGAAAGTACTTGAAAAGAAGTGATGAAACAAGAGGTGAGAGCTTTGTCATCAAGGAAAAAATGGAGTTTTATCGTCAATTTAGGATTCCATCTGATATAGCTTAGGAAGACGTTGGAGCTCATTGCCCTTCAGTGTATATGATTGTAAGTTGTGTAATGGATTGTATCGTTGAAAAACCAAACAAGTATATCCATTTCCCTAAAAAAATAAAAGAATAAAAGAAGATAAAGTTCTGAGGTCAACCACTTTTCAGATACTGACTGTAGTAGGGGTATTAGATTGTTTTCATACTGAGAAAAGAAGTCCGTATTCTTTGCATACAAGTACATAAAAAAGAAAGTGACATGCTAATATAAACATACAGGCTATGTGCATAGGTGTAGCCATGGTTTTCTCCAGGAGGGGGGCAAAAATAAGATAATGTTTTATGTTAAAAAATGAGTTTTATTTGAGCATTTGAAAATGCTAAAAGTAATTAATTGCAATGCTATTCGAACCTATCTAAATCTTATTTCAGCACTAGCCTATGATAGTTCTGGTTAAATCTTAACAAAATTTATTTTTAGCTTCCAGAACCCTCTTTTTATGCACACTCATCATACAAAGCTTGACAAGCTGATTTTATGTCATGTAGACCTTAACCAAGTTTTTACCCTGTGTAAGGTGCTGAAGGACCTTTTGGTAGTGCATGTTGTACAGGGCTGAGCAAGTGAGATAAGTAGTGCCAGTTTTGTGGATGAGTAGAACAATTGGGTTTCTTTAATTAGTGCAGCTATTTCTATCTCCTTCAGTTCGGCATTTTCCCCTTTCTGTTGTTGTACCAAAGTTCAGCTTCACTGAGGAAATCATTGAATTTTTTGTAACTACAAAGTAGAGTAATTTTTTTTTTAAATCTTCATACGTCATATCAAGCATTACTTGAGGGTGCAACATACACAATACAAATGCAGGAAAGTTCTTCTCAGAAAAATGCTGTTCCAGAGACGTTATTAATGAATTTATGTATGGAATAATTAGTGATCTCATAAACTTGCTAGGAGTGTGTGCTGGTGGATTCACACTATGTTTCTGCTGATTTATGACTCGAGGCATATTGAAATCTGTTCCAAGATGCTCAGGGATTGTTTCAGCCTCTGCTATCACACTTTCACTTTCAACAACCATATTTCCATGTGTTTTCTCATGTCTGTGATTTGTACATTGAAGTAAGTCCACACTTTTTGACTGAAGAGATTTACCACCGGTTGCAGTAGTGCTGAATATTTTGGTATGAGGCAAACACTAACAACGAATTCTGATTTTGTAGCAGCACAGTGCATTTGTAAAGCACCTTTTCTTATTGCATTGTTACCGTGTGTTGATAGTTTTTCAACTGCCATAACAATTTGCACATAATATTTCTTAAATGTGGTGATACTTTTATACGAGGGACAATCAGAAAGTAAGTTACACCCACTCTGTGAAACAAACATATTTATAAGACAATTTTTTTTTATTGAACAAAAACAACATATTTTTATCTATTTTTCCACAATCACAAACTTAATTTACAAGGTGTGTGAGAAAAGTAATGAGACTGACCTTTTACTTACCAAAGTTTTAATTTTTTTTCAAAAATAAAAACTTTGGTTTTTATTTTTTCTTCTTCTTGTCAAAAAATCAACAAATCCCAAAAAATCAACAAATCAAAAAATCAGTCAAAAAATCAACAAATCCCTTCAAAGTAGTTCCCTTGGGCAGCTCTACACCGGCAGAGTCGTTGTTCCCACTTCTGGTAGCAGCGCTGGAAGGCTTCAACTGGTAGAGCTTTTAACTGGTCAGTCACAGTCTTTTGAGTGTTCTCCAGAGTTCCAAAATGACATCCTTTTAAGACATGTTTCAATTTAGGGAAAAGGAAAAGTCACAAGGACTCAAATCAGGTGAATAGGGGGGTTGAGGAACCGTAGGAATGCGTTTTGAGGTCAAAAATTCCCTGATGGAAATGGCCGCGTGACACGGGGCATTATCGTGATGAAGCATCCACTTGTCTGCAATGTCTGGTCTCACACGAATCACTCTTTTCGTGAGCCTTACAGGACACCTTTGTAAAACACTTGGTTGACAGTTTGTCCTGGATGAATAAATTCTTTATGCATGATACCCCTACTGTCAAAAAAGCAAATTAGCATGGTCTTTCTTTGATTTGAGCAGGTCAAATCTTTGATCTGCTCATTCGAATTTTTTCGGTTGAGGAGATGATGGAGTGTGCCACTCTTCGCTTTGCCGCTTTATTTCAGGATCGTACTCAAATATCCAGGATTAATCACCTGTGATCAAACAATTGAAGAATTCTTGGTCATTGTCAATCCTCTCAAGAAGATCAACGCACACGTTTCTTCGATTTTCCTTCTGTTCCATTGTGAGGTCTTTCGGCACCTATTTCGCACAAACCTTTCGCGTGTCCAAATCGTCTGTCAAAATTTGATGTACAGTGAAAGTGTTTAAATTTAACTGTTCACTTGTCATCCTTATTGTTAACCGACGGTCTGACCTTACAAGAACCCTCACACACACAATGTTTTCAACAGATTTTGAAGTTGAAGGACTCCCTTAGCGAGGTTGATTTCAACGTGTTCTCGGCCTTACAAAAATGATTTGTGCCAGCGGAAAACTTGTGCTCTTGATAAGCAATGTTCCCCGTAGGCCTGTTTCAACTTTTCAAAGGTCACACTCATGGATTCCCCAAGTTTAACACAAAACTTGAATCCACAACGTTGCTCTAAATTCTGATGCTCCATTTTCGTAACACACAACAAAAACACAACTTCACTGATGGCGCTCTCAAAAATAATGTGTTGGCTGAAAGAGTTGAAACTCGTACCGAGCATGTGGAAGGGATAAGAAACCTGTCTAGCACAGACCGCTAGACACAGCGTTGTGTCTCATTACTTTTCTCACACACCTCGTATTTATATTACAAAATTAAAAAATTAAATATTTTAGTCTCCAACATAAATTATCAATATGCATATCCCACTGTAAATGTGGATCTAGTATGACACCTAAATATTTAACTTGTGTAATTCTTTCTAATTTTGAAAAATTGCAAGTTTCACTTGAGGGTTAAATGCAGTTGGTGAACGAGTGAATTTTTATATAATGTAAATTAGATGGCTGACTTCTAATATTAGCAGAGAAGGTAGTATACATACTTTTTTTAACATTAATACTTGAAATGTGGTTAATAAGCGATGTTTTCACATATGTAAGGCCTCGATTGCTTGAATGTTTTCACTCCCTCCTAGACAAAATTAATGTTGTATCATATAATATAATGTTAATGTCGTTTATATGTAAACTGAGAAGATATGTAAACGTGTATAGGAGATAGAACAGTCCCTTATGGCAGTTCATATTCAAACAGCGTTACTTTACTTGTTCTATTTTCAGTTGTAAGGAAGTGGGCTCGATTTTGTAATTAACTGTAGAATAATTTTAAGGGTTACAACACTTTCCTAGATGTTCCAATTTTTGTAAAAGTATGTAATGTGGAATGGCATCAAAAGCTTGATTTACATTCATGAAAATTGCTAAAGCTTTTTTATTTTTATTGAAATTATTGGATTTAATTATATTTGTTATAATATTCTGGGTACTTTTATTTACCTGATTTTTTTGTATAATTTTTTACTTATTTAAATAATCAATTATAAGTTTTTTTAATTTTTTTTTTTATAACGTTTGAGAAACAGCTTAACAGACTTATTGTGATAATTTGAGCAATTTTTAGTCATCAGATTTAAAAGGAGGTATGATAGGCAATTTTGAATTGTTCAGGAAAGAATCCTAAAATACATTTACGTATTATTTTTTTCAAAAGTATTACAATGTAAAAGGAAATATTTATCAAAAATTTATTGCTTATCTCATCAATGGCAGGAGACGAGTTATTTTTAAGAGATTTAATAAAGTTTAAAATTTCTGTTTTGTTCGTTGGAGATAGAAAAAAGGAGTATGGGAAATTTATTTCCATTACAGGATATGAATTAGTGGAGGGTGCAGGATTATTAAGATTTTCATTTCTTAATTTTTCTGCATATGTTTTACCTATGTGTGCAAATTGGGTGTTTAAAATATTGGCATCTATAGTAGGTTTGATGAGTCCTGTTCTATGTTCAACGTTTCATTTAGGTATTTCCAGGTTTTCCAATATCACCTTTATAACAAAAAATTTTATCGTTATAGTAATCGTATTTGCATTGTTTTAATAGTTTATTTAAAAGGTTTCGGTATTTAAGATATGTGGTTTTTAATTTTATGTTAAAATGATGTTTAGCAAGGAATTTATATCATTTTTGTGTATAGAATTAACTAATCACTAATTTATCAATATTATGACTGGATGATATTACTTCGTCCCATTTTCATTTTTTAATTTTGATATTATACCACAAAAGTTAATACGTTTAGCAATAAAATGTTGTTTGTCTTTACATTACTACTAAGTCGTAACTGCAGACAAATATAGAAATAATCTGTAATGTGCATTTTAAAAATTAATCCAAGTATATTTTTGGAACAGAAAGGTATGAAAAGAAGTGAAAGAGCAATGGTATATTATTATTAGAGTAATGTTTGTTTATTTATGGCTGCTTTATATTCAATATTATTGAATTAGTTTCAGAAATTATATAATTTATTGTATCTATGTAAATGATCTTTGTAGAATATGCAGATACCTTTGCATTTATCAAGATTGCCTGGTTAATAGCTGAATAACAATTTAATTTATAATTACTGTAAAAGAATAACTATTATTCCAAATTCCTTCAGCAATTCTTATCATATTAACAAATTGATCAAAATTTTTATTTAAGCTACATATATTCATATGTATTATATTAAAAGAATAATCGATTACAGTGATTCCCAAACTGTGCGCCGCAATGCCCCGGGGAGCCGCAGCCTCTTCACAGGTGTGCTGTGAAATATTGTAAAAGATTCATAACTAATTGAACCAAGATATTTATAATTATTAATTTAATCTTAATAAAGTGAAAAAATAATGAAGATACAAGAGTTTAATTATTTTTATTTCTTACTTAAAATTAGTCATACCTTTACTTAGGATAGGGCGCCATGGAAAAATTTTAATTGAAAAAGGACACCACGACTCATAAAAGTTTAGGAACCACTTATCTATTACATTAACCTTACCAGTAAAAGTATTAGACAGAAAATCAAATATATCATCTACTTCAATAACATTCAGTTAATGCTACTTCTTCAAAATTGTTTGCGATAACCAGAAAAGTAATACAAAGTTTGATTATTTTAAATTACAAAGAAAAATGGAGAAGGTATGAAAATCAGTGTCACTGTCTGGATCTCTATTGCTATTTTTTATGTAACATTTGTTATTTAAAGGAGATAGAAATTTATTTTAATTTGTAGAATTTATATTGTTAGGTAATATCATGAAAACTTAATACTAAATACCATCTATATTACCATCTATATTCTCTAAGAATGCAATACATGTATTGCATTACATGAGGTTTCTTTATAGTATATAAAATTAACGATACAATAATCTCAATAAAGAAGTAATTTTGCTTATCAAGCACAGTTTAGTTTATCAGAAATTTTTTTACTCCATAAACTTTGCAGTATATTGCAATTAACCTTTTTATTTTAAACCTAATCTATTCATTTTCAGCTTCTTAATAAAAAGTTTGAGAACCAGATTAATATTAATACTTAAAAATCAACTACAAACCACCCCAGCATGTAAAAATTCCCAAGATGCAAAAGATAAAAAAACTTATTTAGAACTCCAAATTTTACTTTTTTCTTTTTTACACTTTTGCAAAAAAGTAGCATAAAAACTTAATAGACTTATTTCAATGTGCTGTCTCTGATCAAGATCGTTCCTTCCTGCACTCAAACAAAGGCCAACTGTTTTTCCTCATCTGAGTCCTTTAGCCAATCTAAGTATTGCTTTAAATGAAATAGGTATTTTTGTTAATGTATACATTATTCTCTTTCAGTTTGGAATTTATTTGGGTTGTTTTCAATCCACATTTCTTCATTGATGCAGTGATCCAATCCATTTTTATTTCTCTAGAGATAAATTTAACAATTATAGATGTAGATTTTTTTTGCATTCAGCACTCTATGCATAACTGATGTGTCATTATGTTTGAAATCCATCTGAATCATTCATGCAATAGAATCCAATATATTATACAGATTTTCATGTTTAGTTGTTGGAATACCTGTAATTTCTATGTTTTTCATTTGAGTTTGCTGATGTAACAGATGCGCATTTCTTCATGTAGATGGGTTAGTTTTGGTGAAATCTGCGTTTATTTCCAGTTCATTGCATCTTTTCATGATTGCTTTATAACCAGTACCCACCTCGTCATTTTGATTGTTCAAGCATAATAATTTTCATTGTCTGCAGCTTTTATGCTTTTCTATAAGTACTTTTCTAGAAAGGATCCCTTTATTGTTACTCTAGATTCTTTTTTTATTTGCTCTCTTATTTCTGGAAGCTTCTCTAACCGTTACAATATTTAAGAGGATTTGGTATCCATGTTATATATCATGCCATGATATTAGAATACACTGTTTTTGTAATGCAGAAAGTGCTTTATTTATGTTATTATATCAAATTGTCAATTTGTATACCTTAATGATTAATTACTGTGTGTACCTAATATACTCATGCATAATTTGTTTGCCTAAATTTCTATTTAAATTATTATAATTTTTGATGATTATTAAATGCAAAAATATCAAAATGTTAGTAAAAAAAAAAAAAAACTGTTGGGTTCAATTTAATTTCCTTGATTCAGGGATGGTTTTATGGTCAATTTTAAAAATGAGACGTACTTTTCACTATTTTTAATTTCTGGCTTCATATAATAAGTGTACCAAATTGAGGTTTAGTAAGGTGAAAATACTTGATGTCCAATTTTTTTAATAGTAATTGATGGATTAAAGTTTCTTCTATTAAAGTTTTAATTGATGGAATTGCAATAAAGTTATTCAGAATTCCAAAGTTTTAAGTCGATCTGGAGATATTTCTGAACAGTTTTTGCTTCATATCACAAATATATTTTCAAAAAATTTTGAAAAACATTTAAACTGCAGGAAGATAAAACAAAAACCAAAAAAAAATTTTAATTTTAAGAGATGAGGGTTGATTTTTTGAAAACTTTTATTTATTTTTTTTATTATGCATTATATTTGTAGATGAACAAAACTATATTGATCTTTCATGACATTTTTTGAGGATTTTTTATAAGTATATTTTCTGTAAGTATAATGAATAATTTTTAAAAAATTAATTAGGTAACAAAACTGTTCAAACATGTAAAGAACAAAAACTAAACAATAAAAAGATTTAATAAAATATTTTTAAAATGTGATTTTTATTTTATGAACTTTAATTCTATCAATTATGTTTCAATTACAGAATGGTTATATTTGTATGTATGTTATGTTTATTATTATTATCTTATGATCATGTAGGATCACTTTAGTCACTCCATTAACCAAGTCTCTTTGATGGGACTGTTGGGCCTTGCGGTCCTCCCATTCCTTTTTCATACATTCTGATCTTTGTAGTGTCCTTTCCTATATGGAAAATGTTGAGTTGTGAGTTTTTTCTTGTGAGTGTAAATTCTTGTATAATTTTATCTTATAAAACTAAAATAAAATTCCACCACAACCACAGATTTTCTGTGGTATCTTCTGGTGTAAGACTGATTTCTCCAGATCCTCTTATTTCTCTGAGTTGTTGTTATTCATCTAAGTGTTTTTCGAGTTGAGATTGTACCGAACTAATAAAATAAAACTCCACCACAACCACAGATATTCTGTGGTGTCCTCTGGTGTAAGGCTGATTTCCTTCAGATCTTCTTATTTCTCTATTTCAGAGTTGTTATTCCTCTTCGTGTTTTTCGAGTTGAAATTGTACTGTACTAACTGTTTCAGAAGTCTTGATTCTTGCTTCCTCGTGATATTTCCAAAGAATTCTTGTCTCCTCTTATGGGTGGAATCAGTGATGGATTTTAACTTTGTTGCACACAATCCACCACTGCCTTTCTTTCTGGTACTTTTTATTGATGCAGGTTTTCCAATTTTCTGGAGTCTGTCTGTCTGTCTGATTGTTCAATCAGGTGGAAGAGTGTTTCTGCTGCATAAGTGACTTCTGGTTTTATAACTGTATTTTAGTGTCCAATTTTTGCATTTATTGATAGGCATTTTTTATTGTAATTGTACCAGGTTAATCTTTGAGCTTTAGCCAGCTTTTTTCTTCTTATTTAGATTGAGGTTTTTTGTTTAGGTTGTTTGTTATTATTTCTCATTGGTATTTAAATTGGGTTACTATTTTGATTTTATTACCGTTTATGTTTACTTCTTTTAATTGTGTTTGTTTTTGGGACATAATTTCTGTCTTTTCGAATGATATTTTGAGATCAATTTTATTTGCAATGTTTTGATGTTCTAATATCTGTGATTTAGTTACATTGATATCATTTGCTAGCAGTGCCAAGTCGTCAGCGAAACCAAGACAATTAGTTTTGATTTTTCAACCTATTTTTACTTTGGAGAGCATTTTTGAGCCATTCCTTCATTACCACTTCTAGAGCACAATTGAATAATAGCAATGAGAGCCCATCGCCTTTGCTTTGATCTCAAATGTTTCGAGAGCTACCTCTAATTTTACCTCTGAATGGTGTCAGAATTTTTAGTAGGGATTCTCTGTAAACGATGTTATAAACTTTCTTGCACTCTACAGATGTCATCACCATGTCTGTTTCTTTTCCTATTGTAATCCATTATTAGCTTGAAACATGATCTGGTCTGGATAGCTCTTCAAAGTCTGAAACCTTGCTGGTATTCTCCTAGTTCTTTCTTGAGTTGTGAACTGATCCTGTTGAGGATGATTTTTGAAAGAATTTTGTATGTTGTGTCTAGGAGTGAGATTCTGCTGTAATAGTTAGGGTCTGTGTTTTTTTTTTGTGTAGCAGATGAATGAGGGCTGCCATACAGTGTTCTGGTAGTTCTTCTTTGATCCAGATGTTGACATGCTAAGGACAATCTTTGCTGATCTTCCTGCATGTTTCCAGATCTCTACAAAAGTCTGATCTCCCACTGCTTTGTAATTTTTCATGTCAACATGTTTGGTAGACTTCTTTTATTGTAGGAGGGTTGATGTTTTCTGGTGGTGTTATTGGAGTGTTGGTGTTGAATTTTAGGTGTTCAATCGATTATTCGTAATTTAGGAGTTTGTTGAAATATTTAACTAGGATTTCCGTGTTGTCTTTATTGTTATGGATCAGTTTATTGTTTCATTCTTTTTTAGTAAGGTTGGGATTCGCATTTTTGAGTCAATGTTTGAAGGTTTTGTAGTAGTCTCTTGACTGTGTTTTATTGAATCCTTCTATTGACTAAAGTGTATCTTTATGGCGTCTTTTTATTCTCCTTTTTCAGGTGTAAGTTTATGTATGGTTTGTTTAAATAACAGTTTAATTTTTTCTTTGTTATTCTGAATATTTAGAATATGTGCAGAATATTATTCTGCACACGCACACGCACATACACACACACACACATTTTATATATATATATATATATATATATACATTATCATTTAAAATAAACTTAAATAAATTCTAATATATAATAGAAAAGTAAAGTAAGTTAACAATAATTTGAATAATTGATATTACTTTTAGTGTTTGTAAAGTGTATTTTTCACATATAGGTAATACTGAGAATATTTAAAAATTTTAATTTATTGCTTATTTGTTTTAAAAATTAATGATTGTAGAAACTTCTACGAAATAAATTTTGAAAAATGTAACCTACAAATTGAATAGAAAAATATCTATTATTTAAAAAAGTATAGTTTCTATTAAGTGTAACATTTTTTATGATAAATAAGTGGGTCTGTATTTATAATTTTTTTTATTTTTATTTCAGTCATAAATTGACTGGAGTTTTGGTGCATGTAATCTTCACGTGAATAACTAATAACAGATTTCTAGATTTTTCTAAATTCGACCTTGAAAGAGACAAAAAAAGTTAAAAAAGAATTGCACCTGCCTCTGGTTACTTGGCTAAAAAAACAAAAAAAAATTTGTTATCGTGAAACGAAGTACTCCTAGAATACGAAGTTACCTCACCTCCTATTGGTGTTTGTTGTGTAACTCTAAGAACTAGTCAAAATACGTTTTTACATATACGAAGGACAGATAACCAGTAATAACTACTATTTTTAAGATAAGGCAATTTCCAAACCCACATTCTTCAGATCACTCAAGAGTTCGGGACCTGTTACTCTGAAGAAATTACAATACACTGATTAGTTTTAATATCTGAGTATTAATTGAAAAGTTTAAATGAAAAATAGATATATTTATAAAAACTGAAAAGGTAAAATATTACAGTAACATACTATTGACATATAAACATTTGCTAGCATTGAACAGTCAAAATTTGATATCAAAGTCATGTAAATGAATGAATATCTACATATTTAATTTTTAAATATTTAAATTAATATAAATAATGTAATAATATTTCAATTATTTGTAATAAATATTTAAATTAAATTAATGATAATATAATTAATATAAATAATATTTTAATTAATATAAATATTTTATATTTTTTCTTGGGTATTAGTTTAATAATTAACAGGAATATTGTAACTATTTATTTTTTATGTTATGTAAAAATATTATATAATATTAATTATATTTCTTTTACGTATCCAAAGGTTGTTCATACATAATAAAGTAATAATTTTCATAAATCTATTTTCTGTGACATTTTTAAAATGATATATAAATAAATTATTTGAATGTAGAAATATCATCGAAACTTAAATGCAACTTTTCTTTTTTATTTATCTTTATTCAATAAACTAAATACTAATTTTCAATTGAATTTATTGTAATGCGATATAACTAATAATTTTCTTAAGCCTATTTTTTTATCTATAAATATATATGATAATAATGAATTCGATATAAAATTCATTTTTCACACCCGATGTGAAATTATTATTTACACATAAGTAGAAACAAATAAAACAGAATTAGTAAAACATTGAGAAATGGTAGTATAGTGGTTAATGTTTAACTTTTCATTTAATGAAAAATCTATCCTTGTGTAACATTTTCATGAAAAATTAGTACAATAATTTTTCCAAAATCACTTGTTTTAGTTTTCAGGTACTGCTGACACTGTAAATATGAGATGATTTGACTTTAAATTTATTTTAAAGTTGATATTCTTTAATATACAGATACATCTTAGATTAAGCAAATCGTAAATAATTTTGATTATTATTCTACAATCCAGCATACTGTTTCTTAGAGATATTAATTTTTTTAGCTTTATTCCATCATTTCCATTTTTGTACATGTAAGAGTACCATTAGTACCTGAAAAAACTAAAGTGCTTTTGGTAAAATTAGGGCATCAGTGTGATCTGGCCAGGTTTAAAGTTGTACCAACATATTAGATAAAAACCTTTTCAGCAAATGAAATTTAAAGATATGACGTTAAAGATAATGATAGGTAAGTCTAGATATAATATATACATTTCAAATAAGTGTTACGTACTTGGAATTCTGAGATCCCTCGAAGACTGAATGGTGACTGATCTGCGAAGTTCCCCCTCCCATACTGCATATTAAGGCACCTTTGGAATAGCTGAATCCCCCACCCAACGCCTCTCAGGTGTTTCCCCCACCCAATGCCTTAGAAGCGTTTCCCCCATCCAGTGGCTCTCAGGTATTTCCCCCACCCAATGCCTCTCAGGCATTACCCCCACCCAACACCTCTCAGGGAATTCCCCCATCCAATATGAAATTTTTATTAAACCAAAATGAAGGCGTAAAACGTCTGCTGCGGTTCCTCTTCTAATAAGAATAACCAATAAAAATAACCAGATTATAGTTACTGAAATCTAAGTAAGAAAAATAATTAGCCAGTTTTTACCATAACTGAATCTTATAATTGTTTTAATTTTAGTTTGTATTGTCAAAAACTTTGCTGTTTAATTTGTTAGAAAGATAAAGCCATAAAAAATAAATGTCATTAATCAGTAAAAAGTAGATGAGTTATGTTTCTATCATCAATCCTACTAAGCAAACCTGGTGTACTGGGTCATATTAGCAAATCATTAATTAATTTGTTTAAAAAATAAAACTGCTATGATAAAACTATTATAAAGTTCAATTATAGTTAAATAAAACTGTATTCTTGTACAAGGTGAGGGATTTTAATTACTTGTTACATTTAAGTAACCTGCCAAATGTCTTCAAACTAGTGGATACTTAGTTTATTATAGAAGTGAGTAAATTTTTGTTTACAGTTAATTCTAAATTTGTTAAAAAAAAAAAAAAAAATATAGTATGTGGACAGGATCAAGTGATCTTGTCAATTTGATATCTATATAAGTAAACAGCAACTTCATGCTATTTTGTATAAATTTTTGCTCCAGCAAATAAAGGTAAAGATCTCTTACCAAGGATCCAGTTCAAAAGTATAACAATCGAATGTGGGATAATGCTGTAGTTTTATTAATAATTTTGTTTCACACAAAAAATTAGAGGTGCTGCTGGTATTGTAAATAAGTAATATTTTTTTTATATGACATTTTTAATTAAAAATGTCATTGAACATAATGACATTAATGACATTTTTAATTATGGCGAGTTAAGGCAATAAATTTAATTTTTATGAACATTATAAAATTAGGCTGTAATATATATAATGTGTATTTCACCATTAATATATTACTGTACTTTTTTTCTTACATAGTGCTCCTAGTGGACATCTGAATAAGCATTATTTATCTCCATAAATAAAATTCATTAAAAAATAATATTACAAACATAAACAGTGACATTATATTAATATATAAAAAATGATAACAATGCAAGTTCTATTTTCAATAAAATGTATATTTACAAATTTTAATTTTGTTTTTATAAAACTGTATGGTACTTAAAAATACAGAACATTTTTTGTTTAATAATTAATTGCATATTTACATTTATGATTTCATCAGAGAAATGTAAACAAAATAAAAGAGTGAACACAGTTTCAATATTTAGCGGCTAACATTTGGTTTTCTATTGCTTTGTCTATAAAATAAGTATACTGTTGTTTTGCTATTTTACATTCTATTTATGTTTATAACATACTGTTTTAAAAAGTATACATTTTCAACAATTAGTAGGTTATTAACTATTATTAAAATTTGGATTAATATATTAACTACTGGGATGTTAATTCTGTACTCTCAGTACACAATAGCTATAAAAATAAATTAAAAGTTTTTTTTTTATTTCTGTTATCACCGGATTCACAAATATTTTACAAATATGGTAATTCAGTTTTTTCACAGCAGATTGAAGCTGTAGATCAAGATCACAGTAAGAACAGTTAAGAGTTCTGATGAACCTTAGGAATTTCAAGATCGTTATTTTGGTGTAAATGTAGATCAGGTGGTAATTCTAGGGAAACTGCCATGCTGCTTCTCTGAAACAGTAGTCAACCTGAAAAAAGCTTTGAAACATGGTTTTAATATTTTTTATTATTATTTTTTTACTAAACATAAGAAAACCGGTTAATTTCTCATATGTTGTTATTGGTTAATTTTTTATAGCTGGTATTGAGGAAGTAAAGATTTGAAGCTAAAAGAGGTATAATATAATATTTATTTCACAGTAGACTGATTTGCTATGTATGACATTGTTCACGTGATGAGTATGGTTTACTAGGCCTGTTTTCACAACACTGTGCAGGTAGTGGTTTTTTAAAATAGCTGTATCAAATGTAAATGCTATTAAGAGTGTACTAGAGCATTTGACAGATGAAAAGGGAATGAATCTGGTATCATGCAGGTACACCGTACTAACCATTTGAATGATCTGCTATTCTTACTGTTCTGTGTGAAAATGATTGCATTTGTTAGCACTTGGATAGGAGATCACCTTAATGAGGTTGCCTTCAGTATAAAACTATACTATTAAACTACTCATAGTTGTCCTAAAAAAAAAAAAACATTTTATATATTAAATCTGTTTGTATGACATGAAAGATTTCATTTTTAAAATCCTTCAAAGACAGAGTTGTGTCTGAATAACTTCAAAATTGATGCAAGAAATCATTTAACTTAACTTTATCCAGTTGGTAGGTGTATTTATAGACAAGGTGGAAATAGGATTTTTGATAGGAGTCATTTAAGACAATGTCATCTGCAAACTTAAAGAATATACTAGTCTTTTAAACTGAGATATTTTCAGTTCTTAGATGCACCTGATAGTGTTGTGAAAATAAAATTTGAACAGGTGGCGGTAATTTAAAGCTTTTAACCTAGGATAGATCAGTTTTTATTAGTCTAAGACTGTTAAAAGGTATTGCTGGATTTCTCATCCCTCAATAAGATTTATGTTAATGTGTAAACATTCAGGAACAAGAGGGCTGACTTTCTGGGCAGAAATTTAGTAATTCCTATGAAATAGGCCCTACTGGAAATGTATGAGTGCAAAAGAAGAAGAAAATGGACTGTTTCAAGATTATGAAAGAACACTTTTTTTATATCAGATAATGCAGAATCTAATTGTTCAATTAAAATATTATTTTTAATTCTCCCAAAAAAAAAATATTGAAAAGGATCTTCCTACTGTTGAGTCTGCTGCAGTAGGGCTAAGCAGTGTTAAGAACAGATTTATGATCATATCAATATTATTTCTACACCTGTGTAGTTTATTTTATGTAATATGTACCCAATTTTCCACCTACTCTGTTCTATGGAATCTCAGCTATGAGGTGGATATAGTATTACAGTCATATTACAAGTCAACAAAGCGAAGTTCATATTCGCTTTGTGTTTTATTTGGGTATAGACTGAGATGGAGGTAAAACACAACAAAAGAGACTGGGCTTCCTACTCAACAAAGTGACTTGCTTGTCAATCTGTTTTAAACAAGAAATGTTATCTGTTTAAAATAGGTTGCTGTATTTTATTTGTTCTTATCAGTAATAACATGTCTACAAATAATTTAATGCTTATAACTACATGCCATTTTAAACATTAAACCCATAATTCTATGACTCACACTTCTCTGGTTGACATAACATCATTATTTAAACAAAACAATTGATGTAAGAAATTTATACTTTATTTACTTGTATATACTTTTTTTAGCAAAATGTATTTTTATCATGCTTCTGTTTTAAAGTACACTGATTAAGAAAACAATTACTCTTATTACAAAATAACAAGGCAAAAGATAAAATTCATTATTTATACAAAAGTAGACATAATTAAACAGAAGAAAAACTGATGCTTTATTATTAAACATTGAAATTTAAATGATATGAATTAATTCATTAATATGAAAATAATATAGATAAAGTCTAATAAGTAATATAATGTTACGTATCACTACCCTGATATGCATCTGCATTCATACACACAGACAATAATGTTTAAAGCAGCAATCTAATCTCATGGCAGAAGTCACAATTACTTTACTAGTACCTCTGGAACGTGACTGTACACAGCAGTAGTTCAATAAACTCTCTAAATATGAACTTCGCTTTGTTGACTTATATTTTGTATGCAGTCATATTGTCTCTAAAATGACGTGTATAATATATTTTAAATTCTAGTAACATAAATTACATAGTACAGACTATTGAGATAAGACATTTCTTACCTTAATTTTATCATCATAGTAGTCTAGTTAATAATTCAATATTATGGTTATTATCCGTTCGGTCAATCAGTGAAGGTTTTTAACCCTATGATTTACGATAATGAATGGTTTGGTATAGTTAAATGTAAAGTACTTCCTCCAAAAAAATTGTATCACCTGTACATCCAGTAAAAAGAAGAAAAGTAAGTTGTTGTTTCCTTTATGTAGAAAATGTATTATTAAAATTAATAGTGCTAGATGTTTTCATCCAGATAGCTGTAGAGAGATCACAGGAAACTGGATGACCATAAAGATGAAGGCCTTAGAAAAAGTTTACAAAATATTACAATGTATTAGGCTTGGTTAATTAAAAATAAATCAAATGAGTTGTTCAAAGGATAAGTAACAGATTTTACGTAGATTAAACTTGAAACTTCACCTTGGCAGGCTGACTTCAAAATAAAATAATATGCTTGATATTAAAGAGAAATTGGGAATAGAAGTAGGTATTGAACAAGTTGAGCTAAATCCTGGTAAGAGAGCTGTGTCAAAGATTTGCCTGAATAGTTTATGGGGTATGTTTGGACAAGAATTAAATATGAATCAAACTAAATATGTATGTGTTGTATTGAAATTGTATAATATACTTTTATATATAACATTTAATATTTAACATTATATTTCAATGTTTTTACATTGAAATATAATGTTTTCACGCTTACGTTTTCATTTTTCCCCATTTTCATTTTACTTTTAGGTTAGGTCATGTTTGGAACTGTAAATGTAATTTGTTAATATATATATATATATATATATATATATATATATATATATATATATACACACACATACAACCAAACTTCAGTTTGATAAACCATTAGACAGTGTTTGAGGGAGATGTTCTTATAAAGACTGTAACAGATAGCAGCACTCGTGCAAAGTAATTCGCAATTTTCAGTATTTTAGTATTTTTATTATTCAGTAATAGAATTATCTCAATCATGACTGAGGGTATGGGATTCTGTGAAAGTAACTTTCATGAAAAATTAAAGTAAAATTGGTCTGTGTAATGTTTTGAAAATAATCACTTTTACTCTGGTATAGCCCACTTCTAATCTTATCAATTATGCAGTAATTGAATTTTAAATGATCACTTATTATTTCATGGGATTTTACCATTCCAATAAGTCAAATATACACATTCGCTAATTATGATTTTATTTTTGAGTTTCAAATCATTGGATTGTTTTCTCTATTTCTTTCTTTTCTGTTCCAATCTTTTAGCCTCCAATACGATTAAGGATTTCTACATCCTTAATCACCTATTTTATACATTTCAATCTTAGAAATAGTCTTCTTCTATAGTTTTTACTTTCCACAATTCTCTTAATTACCATATTATCTAAATCTTAGTGTCTTAATATAGGATCGATTAGACATGATCGTTATTCTTTTTTTGAACCCAACAAATCTACATTTAATAAATGGTTCTATAATTCATGAAAAAATAAATCTTTTATTCTGACCAGTGTAATACATTATATATATTACGCCATTATAAAATAAAAAGTAGATGTCCATATTAATTATTTAAAATAAAAACACATTAAGATAAATATATGAAGATATTAAATATCAAAAAAGAAATTATAAGATAATTTACAATTCAGAAAGTGATATTGAAAATTATTTTGAGCACACATGAACTAGTAAAAAACAAATAAAAAAATATTTTTCAGTATTAATTAAAGATTCATCGACAAAGTGATATTCTTTCTGTAAAAGAATATCTTAATTGAATTTTAAATAAATTAATAGGAAAATTTTTAAAATTTTGTAATTTATCAAAATCACATTGAAAGCGTAATAAGAGCTTTTCTTTTGTCATAGTATTGCATTGAGTTAATATGAAAGCAATTCTGTTATCTGATTTGATATTTTTTTTTTTTTAAATAAGTGGCTATTTTTTTTTTTTTTACCAAATAAAGATATTCACATTAATACAAAAAAAAGGATAAATTAAAAGTAATTATTTTAGCTCTGGTCTAAATGGTTCATATGTATGGGTTCCAGACAAGGATACGACACATTTTTATATTTAAAAATGTGTTCTTACTTTTGAGGGTGTCCCAACAGATGATACTGTATTTCAGACAGGAATGGATGTAAGCATAATAAACATTATACTATGCCATGACTAGCTTTCTACAAAAAGGAAACTGACCAAGAATTCCTCTAAGAAATGTATTTAAGGATACTAAAGTCAGCCATGTCTAGGGCGATAAACCCAAAGAGTATCATGCATGATAAGGTGAATAGGAACTCTGCATATAATATATTAATGTAATTTTTCTAATGTAAATTGATTGAACCAAATACCAAACAGGATGTGATGGTAAAAAAGATAAATAGCCTCAGAATGAATTATAGAAGAAAAAACTTAAGAAATTCTGTTGCTTTGGCTGAGGTCAAGATATATAAACTCACACTTTGATACTACCATTTATTTGAGTTTTTGTTCCAAGTCATGAGATGCCTAGAAGCTCTTAATCAGACTTATGTGAAAGAGAGGTAAGTTCTGTTTGGACTACATTATGCATTAATAGACAAGCAGTAATTTTTCATTTTTTAGCTAATTCTACTATTTGGAGGATGACGTTAGGATAAACTATTGTAAAAGATTACCCCATAATTCTCTCTCATCATTGGTGTTTTATTTTTAAAATGAGCACATACCATTTTATTTATTTCTTCCAGTAAATCCTTTTATTTGCAAGTAATCACAATATTATTGTTAATCCTTGATGTGGTATTGCAACTTCTGTCATGATAGTATTCTGATTAATAATTAAAGGTGTGATGAGTGATAAAAGTTTCTTCATTCATTCATTCAAAGATAATTATGACTATTATGAGGAGGGTGTTTTTTTAACTTGCCCAAGTTAGATGAAAATAGATTTTTCTTTTCGTTACCCAATCTTTACTCCAAATTGCATGCCTTCTTTTTAAAACCAGGGCAAAAGAACCCAAAGCAAATACATCGTCTGAAGTCGATGTATTCCAAGCACAAACTGGTGTGCTTGCAACGTGCATACATGTATCATGTGGTGGTGAAGGGATATTGTGCATTTTTGTTCAAAAAATTCAATCGTCTATGCTTGTCAAACGTGCAGATGAGTGTGTAGCAATTTTAAGCATCTTCAAACAGTAGAATTTGGTTTTGTTGCAAACAAAATCAATTTGATCATCTGTAGAGAAGTTGACATTATATAAAACATACATAAATTTGGCTTTGTGGCCAACAGCAATGCTATGGTTATTATTAATAGGAATTCTATTCATGTGATCATGTTTTACTGCTTGATAAGCGAAAAGCAACGCTTTTATCTATATTTAAAGATGATTTTTCACCAATAACAATAAGTAATTTTTCAAACTGCCATTGCATATAATAATTAAATAATAAGAAAACAAGAAACTGAGGATGATTTCTCGAGTCACGTTTTCGAAAAAAATCTGATTTGGACACTACACGACTTCTTTGTATGCCTATTAAATTATATATATTTTTTATTAAATATTTTCTTTCATTTTCTTTTGTTATTGAAATATTATTTATTGTAAAAATTTTACAATCGTAGATTAATAATTATTAATAAATCAATATATTTAAATTAAAAAGAAAGAAAATGAAGTCGGTTTCTCGCTGATGCACCTTCCCCCTTATAAGATCCAAATATTTCATTAAAATTTTGTTGGCGTATAACTCTGGAACCGATGCAAATAATTTCCAGTTATGATTATAATGTTGAAAAGCTCTCTACAATGGCTTATAATTGCAGTTAAGATATGGGCTAATTATAATTAAATTGAAGTAAAAATTGTTATGTTCATAATAGTGTCGACTGTCAAATAATAAAATAAGTTATACGTTAATAAAAATGTAACGTCACGTCCGTAAAATGTTTACCACTATTAAATATTATTTTATATAAATAATATTCTGTATTTTCTTAAAAGTCTACTATTTTTTATTGAAAATTAAAATTGTAATTTCATGTAGAAATAAATATTCATATTACTATTTTGAGGCAATACTTGAATTGTGGGAAATTTCAGTGCAATTGTTATTTCTTTTTTTTTCCTGTTTAGCCTCCGCCGGTAACTACCGTTTAGATAATACTTCAGAGGATGAATGAGGCTGCTGGGTATAATTATTATTAATCACTAGTAAGCAGTATTTTTCAGTTTGCCTTGAATTTTTTTGATCATAAATGCACTATGATTTCTGTTTGGTATTGGTTTTATTTTCAATTGTGGTATTGAATAGTATGAGACCATATGAAAAAGTTTTTGTTCAAATTAAACATTTCTTTTCCTTAGTGTGTCATTTACTGAAAAATTGTTACATATTGTATTTAAATTATACAACCCTAATGTAGATTTCTTGTTTTGTTTCTGGTATGTTAATAACACATATTGTACCTCTACAATTTTTATTTTCTGTTTGGAGAAAACTGAAGAATTTCTACATATAGAAGTAAATTTTATTTTTGAGATTATTTTCCTTCTCCTAAAATTTTTTTTAACATTTTAATCTTAAATCTTTTTTGATTTATATTTTAGTGGAAGAATAATCCTTTCATAGTCATGAATAGTTTATTAATGTACTGATTGAAAATTATTAATGATAGTTTATTGATAGATTATAAGTACAAATAATGTAAACTGACAGAAATTTACACAATGCAGATAGCATTAAGTGTGTCAAAATATTTTAGACTGCTTTATTAATTGGCATTATTGGTGACGGGTTATTTACTTATGTAATATTTTTTGAATAGTAATTTTGAAAAGTTGGAGAAATCTGTACCTTGTTTTTTATTCTGTTTTTTGAACATAAGTTGTTTAAAATCTTTTCATATCTACTCCTTAACTTAGTAGAGTAAATATGGAACTGTTGAGGTTATTATTTAGAAATCTGATTTATATTTGCAATTGAAGCTGTTAAATAATATTTAAAGTTTTGCTGAAACTGGTTCCCTCGGGTTAAAAATGATTTGTAAAAATGCATAATTTAATTTTCACCTCTTTGGTTTCACTGTATTTTGTAAATAAATGTTCCTTTCATTACAAAATGACCTTCGGAACTGTCATTTTCATCACTTCTGTTTATTTTTATCAAAGAAACTTTTTCAAAGTTTTAAGATAAGTTTTTATGTTTTGTGTGCCACCAAAACAGCTAACTGAATCATGTAAAAAGTTAACCATACTTTTAATTCTCATTGGCTGCATTTCAAAATTTTATCTTGAAAAGCCAGAAAAATATTTTAAAAGATAGAGCATCTTTTTAATTTAAAATGTGAAAAGTGTGAAGCTTTAAAAAAATAAACAACTTCTTATTCCTTACTTTTTACTTTACCCATTTAATTTTTCAAAACCCTATTTTTAGAAAAACGAACTATAACCAACCATGTGAAAAGTTATTAAAAACTCAAAAAAGAGTTCCCAGAACCACAGCTCTTTTTCATGAAGTAGGTCAAATTATTTACCTCAATTATGTAAATGAGACCAGGTATGTCAGAATTTTAGGAGAAAGTGGCAAATGACATACAACGTTTTCTGAATTGAAAAACCAATAATTTTATAAAACTTACTGGTAAATATAAAGTGTAACTTGCTTGAAAATAGAATTTGAAAAAGTAGGTGTTCTATAGCAGTTTTCTGCATGCAAAGTAGTTATATATGTATATATAATACATAAATATTTATGTTAATAATAAAGATTGATATTAACAAAAAAAAAATAATGATCATTTAGAAAAAAAATCAATAAATATGAAAGTTATTAAAATAAATATGAAGTAAATCACCGGAAATTCTTCAGGGAAATAATCTGAGATTGTAATAAAAAAAAAAAAAAAAGAATAGATTGGGCTAAAATAACATGCTCAAGTAAAAATAACTCCTTTCCTTTTATTCATCTACATATGTACGCAGAAGTATGTGTATATAAAGACCAAGTATTGATTTAAAAAACATAGTTCAAATCCAACATACTCTTGACCGACCAAGTTCTAAGTCTCATTTTTCATTAAGTTTAAACTAATTTGTCTCTAATATGTTAGTCATATTAGAGGCATATTATATATGTCAAGATATGTTAGTTCAAGTTATATATCGGACTAAGTGAAAAAACCCTTAAAAAATAAAAAAAAGAACATCTGTCTTGTGATTGAGAATGGTTGCAAGTGTGATAAAACTTTTGAAGTTATAAACATTATAATTTTTACATTTGGTTTGATTTGTTGTTTTGAAGTTATACAAGAATATTCATTACTATATTCCCATTAACATGTAATGACTGTGCAACTTGTCAATCAGTGATAAGTGAAACATGTAATTATATATGATTAAAGATTTACTTTTTCTTATCTTCAGACAGTAGTAAAGGATCCTGCTTGGAATATTTTTTTTTATCAAAGATGTTCATGGACTATTTTGCACAGGAGAGTCCTTTAAATCTGAAGTGTTATGTGTAATTATTTAAGTGAATTATCTATTCTTCCAGATTTTAGTTCCTATTTTGCTTATTTCTTTAGTCTGTAGAGAAGGTTAGCCTGAACTGTTTTTGTATGAATGTTCAGTTTTCCTTCATAGAGTGTCATTTTGTACACTTTTCCATTTATGTAAGTTTTCACTTCCATGTACAGCTTAAGCTTATTTTTAAGAATCTTAATTACAAATATGTTGAATATTTAAAAAATTCAGATAAAATCAAACTGTACAGCACAATTTAAGTATCCAGGTCAGTTACCAAGAAACCTTTCCACAAAAAAATAGCTATATTGCTAAAAAAACAGCTAAAAAAAAGTACAAAATAAATAAAATTAGTAAAAGTAAAATAAGTAAAATTATATTACTTTACTGATATTCTGAATGAATTTCTAAAATTAATAAAAAGAAATCTGAACCTTCTGAAAGAAATATTCAATTTATGTATAGTCTTTTATCTGTAAGCAGACTCTTGATATTTGCCAATTTGAAAAAAAAAAACATTAACCATTTCTATAGCATTTCTTAGCACCTGCAGCTCTTTCTGGGATGGAGAATTCTATCTTCAGAAATCATATGGTTTTCTTCTTCTCTTTC
The DNA here is from genome assembly GCF_047948215.1 of Lycorma delicatula. Taxonomy (NCBI): domain Eukaryota; kingdom Metazoa; phylum Arthropoda; class Insecta; order Hemiptera; family Fulgoridae; genus Lycorma; species Lycorma delicatula. Next base: position 212,175,446 of record NC_134457.1, read on the forward strand.
ATAAAAAAATAGCTACCAGAGTATTACAATTACTAATCCTTTGGGGTGCACCAGATTAATGCATGAATTTGTCATGTATTTGGTGGTGCAGTTTAGATAACTGCTGCATAACAGTATATCATGTTCTCCTTGTTCCTTTATGTTGTGTGCAATATGCATTGTAGATTTAAACTATATATATATTTATTTAAAGTACAATTAAAAGATGTTTTATATAGAAACAATATTACTGTTGATGAATTAAATAAAATACGTATTTAAAAAAAGAAAAAACATTATTTATATCCTGTTCAACATATATATAAAGTACAAGTAAGAATTTATCAGGGGTGCAACTTTTTAAACCTAAAAATTATTTTTTTGTTTAGTAGTGGCAAATATTTTAAACAGATTGGAGTAGAGAATTGTAAAATTGCTATTTGGTTTACAAATAATTTCAAATATGATAACAAATAATTTCAAATGTATCATGATTTTATAAATTTCTTCTTTTGGTCATTCTTTATGTCTGCTAAACTGTCATTTATTTATTGATTTTTTTTCATAAACAGTAACAATTCCACTGGATGAAGTCTATGAAGATTGGAAGAAAACTATTGGTCCATATCAGATCAAAGATATTGCTGAACATTATGGTATATTTAATGATTTGTATGATGATGCTTTCTTTTTACCTATTGTCATTATGGATATATCTTACAAGTCTAATGAAGGACTTGTTCCAGTTTTTAGAGGAAATGATGTAAAACCTTCACAGGTATGTATGTAGAGGGCTGTTTATGAATTGTCTTGGTTGAGTAATAAAGATAAACAAAATAAATTGAAAAAATTATTATATAAAGTTATATATACTTAATTACTTCTCGACATAATCCTTGCCCAAATTTAAACACTTTTCATATTGTGATACCAGCTTGTCTATTCATCTTCAAATATTGGTACTGACAAATCACCCATCCATTTGTTGACAACATCCACATTCATCATTGCTTTTGAAGTGTCGAGTAGCCTGCCAATTCTTCAATTTTATAAACAGATGAAAATCAGTTGATCCAAATCAGGGCTGATAGGGGATAAAATCAGCCACTTATACTTGCTTAGTACACCCTTACTGGTAGCGGCGGTGTGAGGTCATGCTTGCATTGTTATGAAAAAAACAATTCCCTTCACTAATGTCCTTCACTATTTGTTGTGTTTTAAGCTTTGACAGAGTTTTAACAATAAAGTGCCTGCATTTGTTGTTGTTACCTCTACCAACAAAATTCCTTTACAATCTGAAAAGTCAGAATTTTTTGTTGAATTTTTGGGCTTGTTCGAAGATTTTGTGTATCCACTGTTTGGATTGGTATTTGTTTCAATACTGATAATCTCATGACTTCATGTGGGTGGTCCCAATCATAACAGTGTCATTTTGCTTAACACTTACAGAGGGGCAGATAAAAATGTTGTACTTGTGTTCTGCTTGACTTGTCATTTTGTGAATGAGAAAGTCATTGCTTCCCTGAATTGATGTTAAGGAACTAATTATGTTCTTGTCCTCTAATTTAAACACAAGCTGGCTTTCCCTTAGCTTATGCATTACCATATATGTGTGTGGTGTCTTTTAAATATTTATTTAAATTGTCATCTAATTTCAATTTTATAACAAAAACTTTACTTCATTTATAGGCGTCAGCTGCTCCTGAAGTAGTTATGAAGCGCCATCTAATACTTTGTGGACTCGGTCATAACAAACTCCGATGGTCATCTTACACATGATAATGCTGAATATGTCCACTGGTTCATGTAAGTGAATTGAAATAACATTTGTTAGTCGTGAAATAAGTAATGGTTAAGAATTTAAAAATAACTAAAAATGGGTTGAGCTAGGTAAAACTACATGCTCGTACAACTTAATGGTTTTGTGCTGGAGTATCCTTAGATTGTAATTGTTGCGATCTAGTTTCTTGATTAAAAAAAAATTGTGTCTGGAAAAAGCCACCACTTTAATAAACTTTAGATAACTGTAGTTAAGCTGTTTTCATTTTGCTTTTCCATTTGATGAATCAACCTGCATAAAAACTATCAAATTTTTTTAAAGTCATCATTGGAGTTATTGTCTATAATTTTTTACATTTATTTTAAAATAGTTGAACTTTTTAGCTTTGCAGCATAGACTCCCTATACTATGTTGCCGGAATATATCAGGCTATTAGGCTTGATGAATGCTGTTTCTACATACACAAAATTACTAAGAATTTCTATTGCTTACCTGTATAATATTTCTGTTATAATCTTAAATTAAAGTAATTAACTATAATATGAAAAACTCAATCACTTTGTGGATTGTAGCTTTCTGTTGGGCCTTTGGAAAGACTTCTTTTTCCAAATCTAGTTTAAGACAGAGTCCATCTGTGATCCGAGTTAACTGGAACATTAGTTAAAAAACATTTGAACCACATCTGCTTTGTGTCATTTTCCGACTAAATAGGCTTCTGATACTAGATGCACCTCTGATCCTTTCTTACTGAGAAAGGCCAGGGGAGTTCACATCATAAAGAGTACTTGTTGCGGTCTTCTGATTGACCTACATTTATTGATCAGTTGGCTGTGCCCCATTGATTTTTACAGTATCCAAGCAGGGACCGATTTGCTTAATACGTGCACTGATGCATCTTTTTTCAATGTCTTTGATATCTTTCCCTTTTCTTATACAATTATGTGCTGGTCAACAGATTTAACTTTTAGACAGTTTTAACATCTGCAGATGTACAGATGCTTTAATACAGCAGATAATACCCGTGATTCTCTCAGCTCTTGTCAGATTTTAAAAAACTAGGCTAACCAAAAACTACTAATTTTAAAAAAAATAATGTTTTGGTTAATGTAGTTAATAGGTTTAATGGTTTAATGTTTTAATGTTTTGGTTAATTGGTTTAATAGTTGGTAATGGTTAATTTAATGTAGTTTTGGTTAGCTTGGGATGACGATATGTTCAAATTATTATTTGCTGCTACTAGTGTGACGGAATTTTTCCTTGATGTTTGAGTGTTAATCTTTGTAGCCTCAAAATAGCTAATCGTCTTCAGTGTTTTTGTTTCTTTTATGTTATTCATTTTTGTTTCTAACCTGATATCTTATATATATATAAAGTAAATGAATTAGTGTAATTTATAATCCCTTATCAAATATTTCAGTGGTACCTGAAATACCTGGTTCAGATGTTAAAAAGGGTGAAGTAGTTTGGGATTATTTGCAACCTTTCCCTCCTCATGGAACTGGTTATCACAGATATATATTTGTACTTTATAAACAAGATAAGATAATTGATTTTTTTAAGTTAAAAAAGCCATCTCCTTGGTGAGTAATATTATTCTGATTTACTGTTCATAAGATTTTCTTTCTGTGATGATTTCATTAATAATCTCAAAAAATATATTATTAAAGGTGTTTTATTATATTGTGTGCTTCAATGTTAGAATGTTATGCTTTATACTGCTTCTGAGAAATTATTTGTAGTTCACTCTAAGAGAATCCTTTACATTGCTGTGCTATCAGTGTATTTTAATTTCTCTCTTGCTGCAGACATGGTCCAAGAACTTATGTAGCAGCAACACTTCCAGGCTGCTTAGGTACATCATGTTACATATAGCAGTGATAAGAAGGATTTGTGCATTATATTCTGGAACAGCAAGTTTAGATTCATTTGTTCTTTTATTATTAAGTTATCGTCACTTAACTCCCGATCCACATTTTTTAACATAGAAAGTCACTTTAAAAAATGGAAAAGAAAAAACTAGTTATATCAATTAGTTATGCTTTTATATCAATAAATGTTTATATATTTTTATGCTTTGCAGGGAGTTACTTATGCATCTGTACAATTTCTTTTAAATTGAGCAGTATTATTGTAAAGTTTGATAGAATAATATACAATATTTATAATTTTATAGAGTGTGTTTTTTATTGCATAGACTAGTGGTTCCCAAACTCCGAGTCGCAGTGCCCTTTTTCAATTAAAATTCTTCATACTGCCCAATGCTAAGCAAAAGTATGACTACTCATAAGCAAGAGATAAAAATAAATAAAACTTGTGTATCTTCATTATTTTTTTACTTTATTAACATTAAATTAATAATTATAAATGTCCTTTATAAAAAAAAATTACTTTATGTTTTGTTATTTGTGAGTTAAAAAGAGGTGTAAACAAATTAGTATATGCAATAATTTAAGTTAATAATTCATTTAAATATAATTCATCTATAATCATAAAATAAAAAAATACAGAAAAAGTATTGAGAGATGACAATAAAGGTTGCAATTGTAATCTTTAAAAAAATAATAAATAAATAAGTAAATAATAATTAATAATAATAATAAATAAATAATAATAATATATAAAAAAATATAAAAAAAAGGTAATTTGTACAAATTGTGAATATACAGAGCTCTGATAGACAAGCTCTTTTAATAATTGTTTTTCAGTGATTTCAGAAAAACAGCTAAAATTCTCCAATTGATGATTTAAGTTGCCATAATGTATTAATGGCAATTTTAATTGTAAACTTTATGTAAGCCAAACATGGTATATATGAGATATGTTAAAAAAGACAAATAAAAAATTTATTAATGTTGGCTTTATTACTCATCAACCCCTTTGAGCAACAAAATAAATTTTATGTGGCTTTAACAAATATAAAAAGTACTTACTGCTGTAAAAATGTAAGATTTTGCCACCTGTTCTGCATCTGATTTTCGGGCCCCAAAAATGAGACATTTTCAAAATCTTATGATCTGGCATTTCTATTTTATAAGTACCACTAGTACCTAAGAGTTAAAAGGTAAAAAAAAACAGGCTTGTTACCCTAAGCCCTTCATTATTAATTTGGGCCCACAATTTGAAAAAAAAAAAATTTGTAAATGTAGTTTAAGTAGACATTACAAGATGCCATGCATTTTGGACCAGTGTCCTAAATAGTTCCTAGAGCTTACCTAACAGCTTGAGCGATCTAAGTGTGGTGCCATAAAATTTACTTTGTCAAGACAGAAATTCGCTGCCACGCCTAGGTTGCTGAATGCCAGCAAGTACCTGTCCACCATATTAAAGCACTTGGAGCCCTAATTGCCTGCTGGTGGTCAGCCATAAGGTAGCTTCCCACAGCAGTGCGCTAGGAATCATTCCCTTAAGTAAACTACTGATGTCGGTTGAACATAGCAACCACATCAAGGAACTCCCACATGGTCCGACAATGCGGCTCTCGCCACATTGACTTGCCACTTGTGAGTGGCCAATTTTCCCTTTGACCTCTAAGTTCCAGGGTGGCCGCTTGGTCTCTGGCCCCTCCAAGAGTAGAGCAGTCAAACATCAGATGTTCATTTGATTAGACCTCCCTGCAGACGCACAGCTGATCAGCTGCCAGGCAGAACTGAAACAGATATTGGTTCAAATTAACGTGGTTGGTGAGCATCTGCACACCCATTGCCCTTAAAAACAAACTCGAGGCATACCATCCCCTCAGATCCCATATAAACTTGTACAGGGCTCTTCCCTTATTCGTGGTGTCCCATTCCAGCTGCCATGCTTCCATCATGAGGCTCTGCAGTCTCTTTTGCAGGCGGGAGATGGGCAACAATGAAATTTAGATCCGGTGCATTGTGATCACCATTCCGTTCTGGTACTGGCCCGGCCTCTTTGCAATCTCCACATGGCTGCCTGAACTTTCACCACTAAATCGATTAGGAGAGCCTTTCCTAATATGGTGGTAGCCTCGGCTGATTTTACGGCTGATTAAACAGCCTTTATACTTAATGTGGGGGTTTCGACTGTACGATAATTTTTCTGCACCCTTGAGAATCTTAAACTTTGTCTTGGGCACAGAAATCTTTAAATTTTGAATGTCCATCTAGCATTCCACAGTTGACAAGACCGCTTGCACTCAATCTTCCAGCTGCAGTCATGAATTACCGTGAACTAAAAGGAGACAGTCATTGGCGAAAGCCTGGGTTGTGTGTGACCCCTTCTGGGAATGTCAATCCCAGAAACCCGTCAAATACCAGGTTCCACAGCAGAAGGAAGGAAATGAAGGAAATTCTGCCTCTATGTCTATCAAAATTGCCAGAACATATTTACAGTCGGCGCTTTCCACCTCGGCAAGAGCATTTAAGATGCAATCCACAGTGCCAACCCCTTTCTTGAAGCCATACAGGCCTTGATTTAGAAATGAATTCATATTGATGCTTTCCCAGAGCCGTTCCACAACCAGCCTTTCAAGCAACTTGCCAATTACTGGCAAGAGGCTGATAACTGCCATCCTCGCTAGGATCCTATCCTGGTTTTAAGAGCACCCTCACCAAAGCTACTTTCCAACAAGTCAGGAAGCAGGCCCAGCTAAGGCATCCTGTGAACAACCTGCCAAGCAGCTCTCTTATGACAGGCAGCTGATGGTAAAATATCTATGTTCTATATCTGTTTCTATGGGATCCACAGCCTGTATGCCAGGGAAGGGTGCAGCCCTCGTCCTAATGCCGATCTCTGTTTCACCCTTCGGAGCGTCTGGTAATACAGTATCCAGGAACGCCTGGTAAGTCGCCACCGAGTTAAAGTGTGTTCATGACCACCAAACCCACATCGACCACTGGATAGCACATGCAATGGCTTGGGCTGGTTACATAATTTTGCAAGCTGCCAGGGGCTGCACTCCAACTCGCGCATGTAGTCTTGCCATAACTTGAGTCTGGCTTCCTTGATGGCATGAACATACTTATTATGGGCGCGCTGGTAGATTCACAGATGCTCAGCGCGCACCTCATCAACGATAATCCCCATTAGGGGGCGACGCTGGTATCTTCTCCTAGCGGACCTAACTCTTATGTGCAGCATGCTAAGATCAGAGGTACTCATATGTGGTATAATAAGGATCTTCTAAGCAGATGTATAATTTATTCTTGGTAACAGAATTTTGTTAAGACCAATTTTTCTGTTTGATATGAAACAGATGGAGTTTGTCTTTGTAGTTTTGATGCTACTGTGGATGAGGTTAGCAGAGTTTTGTGTCTAATCCGTGTAAATTTATGCAACAATATTTGTAAAACATGCTGATCTCCACGGCATAGTGGTGGTATTTCTTTTGTCTGGAAGGTCTCAGGTTCATACGTTAATTAGGTGTGGTGTTTTTCATATGCTACAAAATTTGATTTCCATATCCCCCAAGTACAAGCTTTGAATTTGATATTAGTAGTAGTGGTATTCTTAACCGGTATGATCAAACAAATGTTTGGAGTGTGTTAAACATTGGAAATTAAAACTATGGGATTAGTGTGGTTTGATATTATTAAGAAATCAATAATAAGAGTCATTACAACTGGGTCATAACAACAGAGGACATAAGAGACCTCTGTGTGGAACTGTTAATCAGATAGAAGGAAATGAAGTTCCCTAAAAAACATAATCTCCACTGATTGACATTTTAGGTCACCAGTTGGACAATAAAAAGATCTGGAACAGCAAAAAACCAGTTGAATATAGAGCATATTAACACAAGTGCATTAAACTTTTGTGCTGTTAGCGAAGTTAAAGTGTACACCCCCGTCTTTTCATTGAGAATATTGTAAACTGTATTGTGTTCATGGATATGTTTTAAATTTTCTCATTCTATATTTGAGCAAGAATGATTACCCTTTCATTTGGAGCTAGATGGTGCTCTACCATCCAAAGCCCAAGATTTTCTGAGTAGATCTACCAATCTACTCAAGCCGGTAGACCAGTCAGGCTAGCTTAATTTCCATCTTGTTCCCCAGATTTGACACCACTCTTATGTGTGTTTATTGAATTTCAAATGTTTTCCATCCTTAACGTCCAACTTTGCTGTACTAAAAAACTGAATCGCTGCCTCAGTTGTAGAAATTATGCTGGATATAATGAACCAAGTTTGTAAAGTTACTCATGACTGCTTCATTTTTTCTGTACTTGTAGGTTTTTGCTTTAACGTAAAGTTCTACTCTGATTCTGGAAAGTCATTGCTTAATATTTTATTACTTTTACATTATATTCAGTTATCTTTCTTGCAATTTTCTGAAATTTAATTTAATTTTCTGTGCGAATTATTTTCTGTATGATGTATCTGCTGAGTATAAACGAGCCCTTAAAATATCCTTGCTTGCCTGATACTCTCACCCAATTTTCACTTAACAACATTTTCTGTCATTTATTCCTACTCTCTGAGATTATAGTTGTGTGACTATCACATTTTTAGGATAACTGGTTGCTGACCCTATTTTCTGTTGGTGTTGAATACCCAACTTTCAATCTTACTTAGTTTTCCAGGGTTCTTTTGCTTATAGCTGAGTATTTTCAAAAACAGATTGTTATTACAAATTTTGAAATTTTCCTGAAAATCGTACAGTATTGAGAGTTCTTTGATATTATTAGTAAAAATTAACCTGAAATTTTTATTTACCATTAATATTATTTGGGCTAATGTGCATGTACTTTTTAAAATAAGTGAGGTTTAAATTATACTTGTAAAGTAATTCCTCAGGAATTGGTTCGTTGGCTTTAGTTGTTAGCATTTTGCTTAATTTACTCCTTTTAATTTCTAAGTTCTAATTGCTAAGACATTACAAGTGATATGTAACAATTAGATTGTAAGGTATGCAGTTGACTGTAACTCTAAATAATTTTGTTTATTCAAGTTGCCTGGTTGGTTTGGTTGTCTGTGATCAGCTGCCTTTTTCATTTGTTGTCAGTTTTGGTGTGCTTAAAATCATAAAACAAATTACTATAACTGGTTGTGTACTGTAGTTAACAATAAGTAGTAGTTCAAAAAAACAAGTAGACTAAATTATTATGTTGATTTACTGTATATAATTTTTTATTATAGATACCTGGAGAAGTACAGAGATTCGAAAGAGATATCCAAAGAGTTCCTGTTGAAAAAACTAAAGAAGACACATCCATTCAAGAAACCTCCTTCACCCCTACCATTTCCAAATGCTATTCCTTTTAAGAGAGGCACACCTTCGTGGGTTATTACTGAGATGAGAAAAGAACGATTACAAAGAGGTCAATCTGTTTACCATGAAAATCTTCCTTAGAATTAAATAGATTAATTATTGTATTTTTATTAAAAAAGCGTAAAATAAATAAATTAAGAAAAAAATGACTTAGTACCTGAATTTAAATTTAGTTTTCTAAATTCCCGATATTAATTTTCTAGATTAAAGTTAAAAATAAATGGACATACGAGTGGTACTATGCATCCTAGTAGAGTTTGTTGTCATCTTCATTGTGAACTAATATATTTACTAAGACAGACTAAGAGAATAATTCTATGGAAAGCAGTAGCTGTAACTGGGGATTTCACATTAGCTTTTAATTATACTTAATTCAGTTGATATCTTTATTTGCTCTGGTGTGTATATTACATGATAGTATAAATTTGAAAAATAATAAATACATTTTAAATTATGGAGAAATGGATAATTATGTTAATCGTGTCAACATTAAAATGATAAGGACTGCCCTTTATCATTCAGATAAAAATATCCATTTGTTTTATGCTATGTTTTTTAATATTTCAATAAAATTTAGTGCGTTTGGAAGTAATAGTTCAATTACGAGGGTTGCTTGTTGATGTACGCTCTCTCATTCTGTTGGACACCATTGTTACGGATTCGAGAATGCTTGGTATGTCAGAATGTCTTAAATAATGTGTAGTGATTGGATTTTTAACAATGAAGAAAGTGATGAGGAGAGATTCATCTGCAATCCCATGTTAGGTGATGAAACTGTTGATTGAATTACTATGAGCAGGTGGGTAATAAAATGTGCATCAGAAGCTGGTAAGGTGAATATCAATGATAAACCTTAGAATGGTCAGTCAGTGTCTGAAACTGATAAGTACCAAAGGAGGTAGATGAATAGATCAGAATGACCGTTGTATTGCACAACACATTGCCACTAGAATAGGTATCTCAAAAGAATGATAGACACATTGTTACAAAGTTGGGCTAATAATCTGTTCACATTGGGTGGGATGCTAACTCTCAAAAAAGAACAAACATTGTAAGGAATTTTGTGAACAGCTTATGAAATTTTATCGTGACGAGGGAGATGACTTCCTTTTCAGTATTGTGACAGGGGATGAAACTTGGGTTTATTATGGTGACCAGAAGAAAAACAACAGCATGGAATACCAGCACTACAGTTGGCCCACAATCAAAACATTCAAAACAACCTTCAAAAAAAAAATTCTCTTGACAATATTCTGGGATTCCAAACATTCATATGTGACTGTAAATTCTGTGCGATTACATTAAGAAATTAAAAACATCTTACGAGAAGTGTGTCATGTTGAGATCCTTGGAACCAATAATACTGCTCAGCCACACACATCGCTTACAACCGTCAAGGCTCTTGTGAAGTTGAAATTTGATTTCAACCTGTTTCACAACCTCCATATTCACCAGATTTGGAGCCCTGCGATTTTCACTTCTTTATGCAACTAAAGAGTGGTATTAAGGGTATTCATTTCACTAGGGTTGATGAACTGAAGGATGCAGTGAGATCGTGGTTCAAGGAAAGATCGCCAAAATTCTTCATTGGTGGAATGAGAAAACTTGTTCACATTTGGGACAAGTGTGTAGCTGTAAATGGTAACTACATGAAAAAATAAATGGGTGTTTTTATAGCAAATAAAATGTTCTTTTATCCCGTAATTGTTTCATTCGATTATCTCTTTTAATTTGTTAGTTAAAATGTGAGTGCGTATACATTTCAGCCACCTCTTCTATGTTAAAATGTTGCTTTTTATCAGGTCTGTGAAAAATTTAAATGCTTCATATAATATTTTTTTTAAATATGTTTCTGTGAGGCCGCCAGGCTGGTCTAGTGGTTAACTTATCACAAATCAGCTGATTTTGAAGTCATGAGTTCTGAGGTTGAAATCCCTAGTAAAGGTAGTTAGTTACTTTTATATGGATTTGAATGCAAGATCATAGATACTACCAGTATTTGGTAGTTTTTTTTTATAACCTCCAGACTACAGTTAGGTATTGCTCAGAGGATGAAATTTTTGTAGTGTGTGAAAATGCCATACCTGACTGGGATTCGAACCTGGGACCTCCAGATGAAAGACCGAGACGTTACCGCTTGTGCCATGGAGGCTGGTGTTCTTTGGTGGTTGGGTTTCAATTAAACCCACATCTCAAGAATGGTAGACCTGAGACTGTACAAGACTACACTTCACTTACATTCTACATGTCACCTTACGGTGGTTCTGGAAGCTAAACAGAAAAAGAGAGGAATATGTTTCTGTGAGGTGATTTAAAAAAAGTTTAGTTTTAACATAACTTTCATTTTAATTTTTTCAATTTAATTCAGTGTCATTTTTCATTCAATTTAATTTCATTTTTTTGCATATAGGGTATTCCATTTTAACGATCCACGCATCACTATTTTTGATGATATTTTGTGTATAACTACCCATCCTGCAGTGGCCAAAAAATATTTTTTTTATGTTTAAAAGAAATCTTTTTCTTGAGTAATAGACTATTTCCTAACTCACCAACAGGTAAAACCAGCCATTTTCATCACTTTTTCCAAGAGCATTCTTATTTTACATCGTAGAAGTTGTTAAAATGGGCTTTTTGGAAAGAGTAAAGAATAAAGATAGGCTACGTTTACATATTGTTGTTTTTTTCAAATTTTGGGCCCAAAATAAATAATGAAGGGTTTAAGGTAACAGGCCTGTTTTTTAGGCAGCTAAACTGTAAAGATTTTGAAAATGTCTGATTTTTTGGGCCCAAAACCCACATGTAAGACAGGAGGAAAAATGCTGAAATGTTTACAGTAGTATGTAATTTTTATGTACTTTAAAACCAAATAAAATTTATTTTTTTACTAAAAGTTTTGTTAGCTTCATTACTCGTCATTTACATTTACATTTTGGCAAACCTATAAAGCAATCAGAAACACTAATGTCCTTGTGTACCGATACAAAGGTAAATGTTTCCGATTCAGAGGTCACCTGAAATTTTAGAATACATTTCTGATGTTGGAGCTTAACTGTGAAAGATTCTTGTTTCGGGGATTGTTGTGATTACCTAATAACGTGAACTGAGGTATTCTTCATCCTCTTGAACATTTCAGAGCAGAAAATTAACGTTTCAAATAATTTCAGAAGGTGTAACAATTCAATTGTTAACTGCCCTTTGAAGGCTTGCTTTAGTGACAGTCCTTTCTATAGTTCCACAAATACCATCCATGGTCCTTTTCCATGTTATGAGGCAAAAAAAATTCACTTCACCTGCGATCTCAAAATCTTCTTGATGGTACCACTAATTTATGAAGTTTGTTTTGATTTTATAGTATAATAAAATCTTTTTATAATATTATAAAATATTATATAATATCTATATATTGAAATTATAGGGCTGGGGAGCCATCAGAAAAATAAAAAAATGATTTAACGTTTGGTAACAGTGTTTTTGCTTTATTTATAACTTGCTTTTGAAAGCAGAAGAGCAATGTAGTATTGTGCTTCAAGTACTTGTTAATCACACAGTAGCTATGGCTTTGAAATTTCCTTCTTTTTTTAAATATGTGAGAATGGATGTACTGTGGCATAAGATTATTACCAGTGATATGACTGGACATCATCCTGCATCACAAAAGGAATAATTTGCGTCTCCCATTTCAATACATTCACCCTCCAACAAGTTCTCCTTTTTAATGTTGATAAAATTAGCTTGCTTCTTTGCAGGAATATGATGCCTTTTTGATTACTTAAATTTTCAGTAAGTTTATGTGAGTACTTTTGAAATGGAAGAACTTGAATAATTAGTTCACAACGGTCAACAGAAACTCACTGTTTAAAGATAATTTCAGAATCAAAATCATCGAAGCTCTTTTGAAATAATCTGAGCACTTAATTAGTGCCTAGAAATTTTTCATACTGTGACAGATTGCAGGTTTCATATTCTATATCACATACCATGGGTGAAAGGAGAATTTATGATCAAATTTCATTATTAGAGCAGATAACAAGACCAGAACACAAAGTTTAGGTCTTAAATCAGCAAATTTTGAAAAACCAACTTTTAAATTACGTTTTTCTTTGAAGGCTGTGTGCAATTCTTTTAAATTACATAAGATAAGCTTTTTTGAATATTTGTTTCTTTCCGTCAGTTTCTTTTACAGACACAATACTTCTTGCCTGGGATCATTCAGCTGTGCTCAACATTTGGGAACATTTAATTTCGTTTTCATTAACTACGTGACTGGATTTCTTTTCACTGATATGTGGCAAAATTCCACTTGTTTTAACTAATAGTTTGGACTGACAAGCTAAATACTGACTAGCACTAAACTCATTTTGAATTTTTTGAATGCTCAAGCTGCTTGGTAATAAACTTAAAATATTAATTTTTTCATTTTATTCTATATTTTAATGATTAATTCTTCATATTCCCTACCTAAATCATAATTTTTTGGTACTAAACTGTTTTCTTCTGTAGAAATATTTAAATCAAAGGAATCATTTAATTTACTGGTAACTGATGCGGCTATTTTTGTAACTTTATTTTTAAAATTGGTTCCTTTGCGCTGCTTGATAATTTTTTAATCTTAATGAGGGAAATGCCAAGTGCTGAACAAGCTTTAATCAGAGATTTGACTATAACACATTGAGGCTCAAATATATCTTGACATTCCGGTTTGCTTTCTATATCATGTTGTGGTTTTTGTATTTTGTTTAAGTATCTTGTACACAACGCTCTAAATTGAATTAATTTTAAATTTTGAATGCTTGTTGAAAGTGTCAAATATATTTCTTAAGCAGTTTAGTGTGACAGCTAAACGGGTCAGAGCAACTTTTCGCATTAGTATGAAAATTATTTATGTAAATATTCGGTTTTATGAAAAGTACAGATATTTTTTGTTTCAGTTCATCCACTTCTTGAAATGTATCAATGTTATTTGCTGTTCAGTAAACTCAAAAATATCGTGCAATACTGAAGATCTATTGTAAGTCAATTTGTGACATATTGTTTCATTGCGAATGCCAATTGAACACTCCATAATTCGTTTTTATAAAATGCAAGGGTTCTTACAATAACATTAGTATAAATTATAAAACTATAATATAACTGCACTTCACTTTGTCTTATCTCAGTTTATCTACAGCTAAAATAAAAATTTATCTAATTAATAAAATTAAAAATAAAATATATCGCATAAAAGAGAAGTATACGTTAGTGTAAAAGTGTATATTATCTAACCGCAGTACAACTGTGCAACGTTAATGTTCAAGCTTTTTAATCTTCATTTTTTTGTTTTTATTTATTTACCATCAGTCAAACTTACATATTGAACACATATTTTTTTTGGGTGGGGGGGGGGAATTAAGCCAACTATGGACCACATAAAATAAAGTCTCTTCTGGTTTATTTTTTTCTCCCATTATTTTTTCATTCTTTCTGCGTATTTGTTCTTTCTCTCCTTTGACCATTTTGCTTTTCCTTCTTCACTATTTCAAACTAAGCTTTTTATATTTTTTTGTTAGAATCCTTTTTTTCCTTTATTTCCTGTACTTGATCCTGTTTTTTTCTTTTACCTTCTAGAACCACCGTTAGGTATTGATTCAGATAAGATGAAATTGCAATTATTTTGTAGCGTGTGAAATTACCATGATGCCAGACCGGGATTCGTATGCAGGAGCTCCGGATGAAAGGACGCTACCACGAGGTCGGCTGTACTTGAATATGTAGGTTCTTCATTTTTGTAGGTGCCCATAGTTGCTCTTTTGTTCCCACCGTTTAATGCATATTTTCTTTCTTTAGTGTCTGTTCTACCATTCTGTAGACATTGCCTAGGAATCTCAATTTTCTTCTTTTTATTGTTTTTTTGACACCCTCTATTTCTTCATACAGTTCTTGGTTGGATTTCAATCTGTATCCTTCTGTTGTTTTCTTTGAACCTAGGATTATTTTCAGTGTTTTTTCTTTTTTTGTTTTACAGTTTCCTGTATAATACAAGTGGTTTATAATACACTGTAACGTAATGCCTAATTTTAGCCTTTTTGAGAGATTATTTTATAGGTTTTTTTTTTTAAATAGACAGTAAACTGTAATTTCATTTTAAAAAATCTTGTGTATATATCACATGGATATATATATCCTTGTACGCCTATTTAATTACATATACATATTTTTTTTTAAATGAAAAGAACATAAATTTTATTTCATTAATTATAATGATATTTTTTCATATATTTTATTATTATTATTATTTATCGTACAACTTCTTTTACAATCGGAGGTAAATAATTATTAATAAATCAATATATTTAAATTAAAAAAAAAAGTTAAAAAAAGGAGACTAAGTCTTATGTGTCGATGTGACTTCCGCTGTAAGATTCAATAATTCATTAAAGTTTTATTTGGCTATAATACTGGAACCATTTCCAGTAACCATTTTCCAGGAAAATAATACCATTTATGACATATCGTTGAAAAGCTCTCAATGAGGGCTTATTATTGCAGTTAAGAAAAAGTAAAAAATCGAAATATTATTGGATTTTGGTTTTTTTTTTATACTTTTGGTTCAGCCGATTACAATCAAAAGGAGTGGTGCTCAAGTAGATATTACAACAGTCCTAAATCCAAAATTTCAACATTCTACGACTAATAGTTTTTGAATTATGCGAAATATATACGTAGCACATACCTACGTTCGTACAGACGTCACCCTGAAACTAATCAAAATGGATCCAAGGATGGTATATAAATACTATATTTAAAATCTGCGGAATGCTTCTTTATTTCAATTCAAAAATTTTTCTTTTAGTTTATGTTAAATTGCGAATATCTTTAAAAATCGATTATAAAAGTTCGTTTTTCATACGGATTTAGATTTATCTTTATTGTTTTTAAGGGCAGAAGTAAATTTTTTTAACTTTGCTACATTAAAGGCATTATATATATGTGAAGTTTACAATTTTTTTTTTTTTTTTACTATTACGTTCGTGTTTCCAAAAAGCATACAGGTATTGATTGTTTCTGATGCTTTACACAAACAATTTAATTTAAAATATTTATTTCATTTAAATATATCTTTTCGTTAATTTTATTCAGTGATTCTAACTAAAACGCGGGTGCATACCGTAATTAATTCACACGGGTGTGGCGAATCAATTAGAATAGGTGGTAGCAGGAATATAATCAGAATCTACACTTTATCACAATCCAGAATACGATTTTTAAGTACATGTACTTAAAAAGTACATGTATTTTTAAGTACATGTACTTTAAAATCGCATTCGGTTTAACCGCATAAATACAGATAATATATTTTTTAGTATTATTAGATAATAACAATAAAATGACCGCTTAAAAACACTATAGTCCAGCAGTGCTTAATTAAAATTTTTATGTACATAAAAACAAATACATAATTAGATTTTATTAATTACTTTTTCTTTCGCCCTTCCAGCGTGTTTTTGGACAAATTTGGCGATCAAAGAGCCCATTCATTAGATGGCTTGCCGCCATCTTCTGATCATTACTGAAAAAACACCTAAACCGCCTTCATATTCCTTCCACCAAGTAAACTAGAAAATGAACGAACAAAGAACATTCCATACACACGCGGAGTAAAAAAAAAACTACCTTTCACCAGCACGCCAGGGTCGGCACTGTGCGGGAGCGACAATGCTCTCTCCCTCGTCTCGTGTGCAGCTTCCTATGTGCACTTGCGCACAACGGCCAAACACCATCCGTTCGAATTTTTTATGTTTTTGTGGTTTGGCCTACTCTGGACCACGCAAATCATTTCTTCTGGTTTCTTTTTCACTCAATATTCTTCCATTCTTTTCGCGTGTGTGATCTTTCTCTCTCCCGACCATTACACTTTGGTGTACACTTTAGTGACAATTTTGTCACGTGTGAAAATGCTATGTCTTTCCGGAATTCGAATCCGGGACCTCCAGATGTAAGGCCGAGACGCTACCACTTGTGCCATAGTAGTATAGAAACCTCTATCAAGCCCCACTTTGACCTTTGACCCTTAGAACCAATTTGGCGCTTGAACATGAGGTCATGTTTTCCAGTTAAATTTGTACGCCGAAAGAGTGGATTTACTGCAAAATACATAGCAAAACACGGATTTAAGATGCCTCCAAAATTACAACAAAAACCAACAATCAAAGTGGGCAACCTGAGGGTCTCTTTTCACGGGTTTATTCGAATACATTAAAGAACGGCTACTTTCAGTGATAAATGTGTGTTCAGGTTAAATTTACATGTTGAAACAGTTGATTTACCGAAAAAATTTAACGCTGTAAATATATAACGATGTTCTGCATCGAAAAGTCATCATTACTTTCAGTAAAAGCGGGTTTTGTGGATTTTAAATTTTTTATAGTTGTGATAGCTAATTATTGACAGCTGATGTTATTTATATTTTACATAAGAAACGAGATTTCTCAGACATATCTTTCGTTAAATAAAAATATGGCGTACCTCAAAAACGGTGTGTCTTAGGCCATTTTTAACGCGATTTTGAAAGGCTTAACTCCCATGGCGATCACCCGGTACGATAGGTCCTAGCCCCATGCGTCTAGCGGCCACCATTATCGAGATACTAGCGCGAGCAAAATTCGCATATGTCAATTCACTTCAAACCCACTTTTCACTATGAATTTTTCGATAAATCTACTCCTTCATATTGAAAATTTAAGAAAAACTATGATGAGGTTCTGCATCAATCGGTCATGATTACTTTCAACTAAAACGGGGTGCAACACTATTTTTCAAGTTAATGATTCTTTTATTGTATATGTTCTTTCGCATTTGTGAGACTAAAATAATTTCATATAAAACCGCAAAATACAGTTCATTTATCAAACAGCTTCTACATCACAATTCATAGTTTGTTACAAATGTATTTTATTTTATAACATATTTATAGACTGTCTATGACGTTAGGGGATTCCCTATAGCAGCTGTCAATCATCCATAATTGTTTTTTTATATGTTGGTTCTTTACTGAGGATGTCCATTAGCTACCATAACCTAATACCTGTTGGTTTACCAGAGTGGCTGGCATAAAATTTAAATTCTAGTAAGGCTTGGCATTTTCTATTCAATACAAAATTCAGTTATCACTAACTGACTGAGTATAAAACTGCTGATGCGTAGAAGATGTTTCATGAAACACAAATCATTCATGAAAATTAGTAATGTACAAAAATTCCAATAATGAGCATCCAACACCAGGCATACTAGGAAAAAAGATAAATGTTTTTTCATTGTTTCACTTTATCAAAAATATTGTTATAAATCAAAATTTTGATATGTAACTGACTTCAACTGTTGGGGAAATGTGAAGAAAATGATGAATATAAAAAAATATAAGTGATATCTTTCATTTTCCATTAATTACAATAAATTTCCCTCATATTTTATTATTTATATATGAAAATTTATTCACAATAATTTTATTTATATAGTTCATTCTCTCGCTAACTTTCACTTTATGTTTAGTAGTTGTAATTGTAAAGCCCCGTTTGCTTTATTTCTTATAGACTTTTTTGTATTCTTAATCTTTTATTAATTTTCCTCCATCTTCTGGAATACAATAAAACTTTTTCATTCTCTTAACATCTCCTCGAGTGCTGCACCACATCCAGAAGAGAATGAGGCTAGATTACTTAGGAAAAAAATTAGAATATAAAGGACATTTACTGAGGGATAATTTACCTATAGGAGGAAAAGTAGATTTACCAACGCTGAAATTGACATGTTGCAAAATATACATTTTTCCAATGGCACATGTCAAAGAATTAGGATTCTAACTAATGAGATCTTTTTTTTAGGATTGGAACAATATTGGAACAATATCAGTTGTTTCAGGGAGTGAAGCTCATCCAATCTACCTTATCAAACAGTTACCTTTGGAGATGGAATGTACTTTCATTGAAACTGTTTCAATGTTCACCGGAAAATGGTCACTTCTGTGGAAATTTCTAAAATCTAAAAGTATATCTCATTGCCATCGATGCAGTTATAAATGTTAAATTTAACAGGATATCAATCCGTATCTGGCATTTAAATAAGTTCAAAGCCATTATTTAATACAACAAAGTCAGAATTTAAAAGGAGCCTTTCCAATACCCCCAAATAAATTTGCGTGCATTAAAGCCACCCATTAGTAGTATGTGTGGGGAAGGTGGTTAATTAATCGCATTATGTCATCCTCCTAATCAAAATTTGACAGATATGCTGCAGATAGTAATCTGTAGCATTTACGTTAATGTTGTTTAAAATCTATAGTGATCGAATTAACGATGCCCCTGATGTATTAAGTGAATGTTTGTCTTCTTTGTAAAGACTTACACGGAATAGGCAGCACCCTATAATCTTGGAATGGATATTTGTCATATTAGGTGGCTTATAGAAATACTTAAATTCTTTCAAAAAACCTCTCTTGTCCTGGTGAGGGCAAAAACTGAATGAGACTGCATTATTTCATTTAAATATAGCTGAGTTACACATATCTTGATTCATTATATCTGACTTGATTCAATATAACAAATCGTATTATGTTCACTCAAAATTTAATCATCATATTCTTTCAAATCTCTATGATGGTTGGATATTTGTAAAATAAATAATCAAATCAATATAGGTATATAGTCTTTTTAATTGCAAAATAACATTTTATTAATAAACAATTCTATTTAAATACGTTGTATTTCTTTCCTATCATTTACCTTCCTATCATTACTAATAGTAATTGTAAATTTTAACCCATTTCCTATCCGCTTTCTGTTGGAGGGGTGAAGGGGTAATAAAAAAACAAACACGCAGTATTAACACAAATACATTTATTGACAGTTAATACATTAACTTAATTCAAATTAATTTAAAATTACATTTAATTTCTAATATTCTCTATAATAAACTACTTTTACACGACGAATCGTCCTGTCTTAAGACTGGATAGTCCATTTTGATCTGCAGTGTGTGTTCGTACGACAACCTAGGAGTTTCGTTTGAAAATCCATATAAAAGTTCGAAAATTTGTTTTATTTTTTTTCTTACTTGAACAAAAGTTTATCAAATGTATTCTTACATACACACATCAGCACACATAAAACTTTAGTATTTCAGTTTTCGTAATTAAGGAATGAAAAATAGGGATAAATATATATATATTTTTTTACAAACAACAACGGGCGTACTAGAAATTCTTAAAATTTGAATGATTGAGGTACTTGGATATAAATTCAAAAACGTGGTATATTTCATTGAGTTAAATAAGAGTCCACTAATATTATTAGTATGCGCCTAATGGGATCCTAGACATTGGAGGATGCAGTACACTCCCTTCGCCGAGGGAGTCGCACGTGCTAGCGATAAGCGGAAAGAAGAATGGTAGGTGGATTAAGGTTTTATCGACTCTTGTTCGCTTTCACCATTTTCTTTGTCTTTCATCAGTCGCGTTAATATTCTTAAATTTTTAATAGCAAGTTTTTTTTAGCCTCTTTCTACATCGATTTGCCCCAACACCTCTTCATTTGTCACTTTATCCACCCACCTGATTTTTAACATTCTCTTAAAGCATCACATTTCAAAAGCTTTTAACACTCCGATCGTCCAAGTTTCACTTACATATAAAAGCTACGTTCCAAACATACTCTGAAAAATGTTTTCCTGACTTGACTGAAAGCTCATTTCTCCTGTGATTTATATCGCTTCCCAAATAACAAAATTCTATCTCAATAGTATTTTCTCTTCCTATTTTTATATTCAGTGGTCAATCTACTTTATTTCTACTATATTTCATTACTTTTATTTTGTTCTTGTTTTTTTTTTTCATGGTGTAGTTCTTTCAAAGGACTTCATCCATGCCATTCATTGTTTCTTCGAAATCTTTTCTGTCTCAGCTAGAATTAATATATCACCAGCAAATTGTTACTTTATCATCAGCAAATCTTAGCATTTTTAACTTTTCATCTTGCACTGTTACTGTGGATCTAAATTGTTCTTGACATCATTAACAGCTAGTTTCATGTAAAAATTAAAAATTAGCGGAGATAGGGAACATCTTTGTCAGACTCCGTTTTTTATTATTGCTCTTTGATTATTACTGTTGCACTTTGGTTCCTGTAAATGTCAGCATTTGTTCTATCGCTATACTTGAACCCTAAATGTTTTAAAATGCTAACATTTTATGTATGTTAGCATACATAAAATCTTATCTTCCTTCTACTATTAATTTGAGGCCTAAAATTGCTTCCCTATCCCTATACTTTTCCTGAAACCAAATTGCTCTTCTAACAGTTCTTCCACTCTCCTCTCAATTCTTTACAAAACTGTAGTTAGATTTTTTATGCGTGAGTAGTTAAGATAATTCTTTTGTATTCTTACATTTTTCTGCTCCTGCTTTCTTTGGCATCGTTTTTTAAGTCTGATGGAACTTCCCCTTTTTAGTAAATATTGCACACTAGTTAATATTTATCGTTTCATCACCTACACTGCGCAGTAATTCTGCAGTATTCGGTTTACTCAAGGATTAAGGCCTTTCTTCCATTCAAATGTTTAAATGATATTAAATTCAGATGTCAGTATTGTAACTCCCTTTTCATCCTCTTCACCTTTCTCTTCTTGCTCTGTAACACCAGTTTCTAATTCATTTCCTCCGTATAACTCTTCATTATATTCCACCCACCTATCAATCTTTTGTTTCGTATTATAAATCGGTTTACGATCTTTATTTAACACGTTAGATTTTAACTTATGTACCACAAAATTCTCCTTAATTTTCCTGTGTACTCCGTCTATTTTACCAATGATCATTTCTATTCCCGTATCTGAACACTTTTCTTCATTCCACTTTTCTTTCGCTAATTTGCACTTCCTGTTTATAATATTTCTTAACTGTCAATAGTTCCTTCCATCATCACTAGCATTCTTATACTTTCTACGTTCATCCATCAGCTGCAATATATCCACTGATATCCAAGATTTTCTACCGGTTCTCTTTGTTCCGCCTAGGTTCGCTTTTGCTGATTTAAGAATTTCCTTTTTAACATTCTCCTATTCTTCTATATTTTCTACCTCATCTTTTTTACTCAGAGCTCTTTTGATGTCCTCCTCAAAGATCTTCTTTATCTCCTCTTCCTCAAGCTTCTCTAAATTTCACCGATTCATCTCACACATTTTCGTTAGGATTTTAAATCCCAATGTACTTTTCATTATCACTAAATTATGGTCGCTATCAATGTCTGCTCTTGGATTGCTCTGGTCAACGAGTTTTTTCGAAGCTTTTGCTTAACCATGATATAATCTATCTGATACCGTTTAGTATCGCCCGGCGTTTTCCAAGAGTGGTTATTCTTCTATTATGTTTTTTAAACTGGGTGTTGGCAATTAGTAAATTATACTTCGTACAAAACTGAATGAGTCGATCCCCTCCGTTATTCCTTTTGTCCATCCCGTATTCATCCACAATATTTTCATTCCTTGCCTTTTCCAATGCTAGCATCAAATCTCCTATTATTAAATTTTCATTTCCTTCTGTGTTTAATCGTTTCATCAATTTCTTCGTATACACACTACTCATCATTATGAGCACTTGTAGGCATGTAGATGTTAATAATCGTTGTCGGCTTAAGTTTTGATTTTATCTTGATTACAATGATTCTATTGTTAAGCTTTTTGAAATACTCTGCTCTCTTACCTATCTTGTTCATTACAAAACCTACTCCTACCTGCCCTTTATTTGACGATGAGTTAATTATTCTAAAATAACCTGACCAAAAGTCGTTTCCTCTTCCCACCGAAACTTGGTAATATATATATATATATATATATATATAAAAGTTGATATAGATATATTACATCTATGTCAATAAAAATTTGAATATAGATAATATTTATAAAAGTTGTAAAGGGAAAATATATTGAGCAAAACACTACTGACATAACAATTGTTTGTTAGCATTTGAATACTCAAAACCTGATATCAAAGTTTTGATATTTCATAAAAAATAAAATTGTAAACTATTACAATTAAATCAATTTTTAATAACAGGAATATTTTTAACTGTTATTTTTATAACAATAGATATTATATTGTAATACGGTAATTATTTTTTTACATGTTCAAATTGGATTCGTTAAGTATAATTACGAGTCAAATTTTAATAATTTGTTTTTTGCAATATCTTTCATTTTTCAGGCTATAATTAAAAAAATAAGTGTAAAATATATTTTACGTATCGAAATTTTCAGCAAAACTAAAATGGAAAGAGATTTGATTAAATTAGGTTCTTCTTTTTCTATCTGCACTCTAATATTTTTAAATGTCCACATTTTTTTTATTAAATGTGTCGAGGGTTCATACATATATAAATAAATAAAATGCGATATATATATATATATATTATAATATTGTAAAAATACCATCGAAACTTAACTGCAACGTTTCTTTTTTATTTACGTTTGTTCAATAAACTAAATACCATTTTTTAATTGAATCTTCTAATAAAAAAAATTATTTTGATATAAGTAATCATTTTCTTAAATATATTTCTTTTAGTTATGAACTAGATATAATGATACTGAATACGATGTAATTTTTTTACTGTAAGTAATTTTTCACACCCGATGTAAAATTATTATTTACATATATAGATAGAGATACATAACGATATCTAAAATGGAAACGGCAAAGCGTTTAAACATTTAACTTTAATTAAAATTTTTCCTTTTGTAACATGTTCGTGAAAAATAGTACATTAGTATCATTAATTTTTCCAAAATCACTTGTTTTAGTTTTTCAGGCGCTGATGATATTCTGTGTGAAGCATAAATTAATGGTTGATATTTAAAAAAACAATTCAGTCTAAACTGAAGAAAATAAAAAAATATGCCAAATATTTATTTTTTGTAAAGTAGCTTATGACAGACAATCCACTTACCAACGATTATTATTATTCTACATTACAGCATACTGCTTTTTATAAATAATCAGGCTTTGTCCATCATATCCAAATTCACACATATAGACTACAATTAGTACTCGAAAAAAACTAAAGCAAGTGATTTTGTTAAATTAGGGCATCAGCATGATGTTGCCAGGTTTTGAAGTTGTACCAACATATTAGATAGAAGAAATATTTTTTGAACAGATAATTTAAAAATATATTCAATATTAAAGATAATAAGAAAGTGAAATTGCAAATAAGTGTTACATACGTTTAATTTTGAGATCCTCGTAAGCTGAGTATGGTGACCTTGACTGGATAGCTTCGCCTCCAATCTGGTCCAGACCAATCCCCTACCTAACACCACCCTACCGTTACCACACCCAAAGTTCTTCCACACAGTGGCCCTCCTGGCGCCCGTCGGATGTGTACATCCCTCCTCCTAACGAAACACTATCCCGTTCGGCAGCGTTTCCCTCTACCAACCGCACATCTAGCACACTTTGGATTAACCGCTTCCCCCACCCAACGGCTCCTGACCGATACCCCACCAAACACGCTCCCTGGCACCTGTCGCATGTGTACATCCCACATCCCTCATCCCAACGAAACTCTATCACGTTCAGCAGCGTCTCCCTCTACCTACCGCACATCTAGCATACTTTGGATGAGCCGTTTCCCCCACCTAACACGCCCCGACTAATACTACACCCAACGCGCTTCCACCCAGTGGCCCTCATGGCGTCCGTCGGATGTGTACATCTCTCATCCCAACGAAACTATCCCGTTCGGCAGCGTTTCCCTCTACCTACCACACATCTAGCACACTTTGGATAAGCCACTTCCCCCATCCAACGCGTCCCGACCGATACCCCACCTAACACGCCCCGACTAATACCACACCCACCGCCCTTCCACCCAGCGGCCCTCCTGTCGCCCGTCGGATGTGTACATCCCCCATCCCAACGAAACTCTATCCCGTTCGGCAGCGTTTCCCTCTACCTACCGCACATCTAGCACACTTTGGATGAGCCGCTTCCCCCACCCAACGCGTCCCGACCGATACCCCACCTAACACGCCCCGACTAATACTACACCCAACGCCCTTCCACCCAGTGGCACTCCTTGCGCCCGTCGGATGTGTACATCCCCCATCCCAACGAAACTCTATCCCGTTCGGCAGCGTTTCCCTCTACCTACCGCACATCTAGCACACTTTGGATGAGCCGCTTCCCCCACCCAACGCGTCCGGACCGATACCCCACCTAACACGCCCCGACTAATACAACACCCACCGCCCTTCCACCCAGCGGCCCTCCTGGCGCCCGTCGGATGTGTACATCCCCCATCCCAACGAAACTCTATCCCGTTCGGCAGCGTTTCCCTCTACCTACCGCACATCTAGCACACTTTGGATGAGCCGCTTCCCCCACCCGACGCGTCCGGACCGATACCCCACCTAACACGCCCCGACTAATACCACACCCACCGCCCTTCCACCCAGCGGCCCTCCTGGCGCCCGTCGGATGTGTACATCCCCCATCCCAACGAAACTATCCCGTTCGGCAGCGTTTCCCTCTACCTACCGCACATCTAGCACACTTTGGATGAGCCGCTTCCCCCACCCAACGCGTCCCGACCGATACCCCACCTAACACGCCCCGACTAATACCACACCCACCGCCCTTCCACCCAGCGGCTCTCCTGGCGCCCGTCGGATGTGTACATCCCCCATCCCAACGAAACTCTATCCCGTTCGGCAGCGTTTCCCTCTACCTACCGCACATCTAGCACACTTTGGATGAGCCGCTTCCCCCACCCAACGCGTCCCGACCGATACCCCACCTAACACGCCCCGACTAATACTGTACCCAACGCCCTTCCACCCAGCGGCACTCCTAGCGCCCGTCGGATGTGTACATCCCCCATCCCAACGAAACTCTATCCCGTTCGGCAGCGTCTCCCTCTACCTACCACACATCTAGCATACTTTGGATGAGCCGTTTCCCCCACTTAACACGCCCCGACTAATACTACACCCAACGCCCTTCCACCCAGTGGCACTCCTTGCGCCCGTCGGATGTGTACATCCCCCATCCCAACGAAACTCTATCCCGTTCGGCAGCGTTTCCCTCTACCTACCGCACATCTAGCACACTTTGGATGAGCCGCTTCCCCCACCCAACGCGTCCGGACCGATACCCCACCTAACACGCCCCGACTAATACAACACTCACCGCCCTTCCACCCAGCGGCCCTCCTGGCGCCCGTCGGATGTGTACATCCCCCATCCCAACGAAACTCTATCCCGTTCGGCAGCGTTTCCCTCTACCTACCGCACATCTAGCACACTTTGGATGAGCCGCTTCCCCCACCCTACGCGTCCGGACCGATACCCCACCTAACACGCCCCGACTCTTACCACACCCACCGCCCTTCCATCCTGCGGCCCTCCTAGCGCCCGTCGGATGTGTACGTCCCCTATCCCAACGAAACTATATCCCGTTCGGCAGCGTTTCGCTCTAACTACCGCACATCTAGCACACTTTGGATTAGCCGCTATCCCCAACGGCTGCTACCGATACCCCACCAAACACGCCCCCTGGCGCCTGCCGGATGTGTACATCCCACATCCCTCATCCCAACGAAACTATCCCGTTCGGCAGCGTTTCCCTCTACCTACCGCACATCTAGCACACTTTGGATGAGTCGCTTCCCCCACCCAACGCGTCCCGACCGATACTCCACCTAACACGCCCCGACTAGTATCACACCCGACGCCCTTCCACCCAGCGCCCCTCCTAGAGCCCGTCGGATGTGTACATCCCTCATCCCAACGAAACGCTATCCCGTTCGGCAGCGTTTCCCGCTACCTATCTCACATCTAGGACACTTTGGATGAACCGGATCCCCTACTCAACGCGCCACGTCCGATACCCCACCCAACGTCCCATGACTGGTATTCCACTCAAGGCCTCTCACACAGCGACCCTCCTGGTGCCCGTTAGATGTATAGTATTTCCATCCCGACAACTCTACCCCGTTCCGCGAAGATTCATCTCCGATTACAGAACACGCTGATCTCCACTCCCTTCTGCGGCGTCTCATCTTCGCTGAACTTCCGGCGTTTCCTTTCTGCGGACACAACTCCTGAAAGAAGCCATATATATATGAAAGCTTAATATTCCGTTATCATAGGTACAAAAATTTTATCACATTTTATTTCAATTTTATCTTATGTTTAGGATATAAAAGATTCGATTGTATTTTAAAATCTGCATCTTAATTATATTTTATGTGTAATTAGGGCATCAGCATGATGTGGCCAGATTTTAAAGTTGTACCAAAGAAATATTTCTTGAAGAGATAAAATTGAAAAATATATTCAATAGTAAAGATAATCAAAATGTCTAGATCTTATATTAATACAAATATATACATTGCAAATAAATGTCACGTACGTTGAAATTTGAAATCCTCGTAGGCTGAGTATGGTAACCTTCACTGGAGAGTTTCGCCTCCAATCTGCGTCCAAAATGATACCCCATCTAACGCGTCCGACCGATACCATATCCAACGCCCTTCCACTCAGCAGCCATCATGGCGTCCGTCGGATGTGTACATCCCTCATCTCAACGAAATTCTATAAGACGATTCCTGTGCTAAGCCCATCAGGGCTATGATCGGGGAGGGGGTGGTAACCGCCACCCCCTTCACAAGTTGGGAGTCTTCCTCTACGGGGGTTGGGATGATAGATCTCGCTGAATTCTCCGACGTTTCCTCTCTGTTGATATAACTCCCTGAAAATAAACCATAAAAATACATGAAAGCTTAATATTCCGTTATCAGAGGTACAAAAATTTTATTATACTTTATTTATTATCTTACGTTTAGTACATAAAAGATTCGATGGTATTTTAAATTTTCATACTGTATCTTAATTAGATTTTATTACACATACGTATATAACTATCGTTTGAAAAAAAAATTATAAAAATTAGGTTTAAGAAAATGATTAATTTATAATATAAATATTCCTGTAAATTATTAAAAATTGATTTAATTTATTATTGTTTTTAAAAATATATTGTGAATATCAATTAATTTATTACACTTAAAAATTAAATATGTAAATAATAATTCGTTTATTTAACTTTTCAATATATCACGAGATATCAAGTTTTAAGTATTCAAATGCTAACAACCAATTGATATATGACAAGGCTGTGGTGTAATATTTTACCATATCAACTATTATTAATATTATAATATATATTATTAATATATATATATATATTTATATTGAAAATGTATATTAATAAATGAGAAAAAATATATAATAAATAATATCGTTTTACAAATATAACACGACCAATGAAGTCTAACTAAATTAATTTTACGGCGTTGTATAAGAGTAAACTTGATATAGTTTCTGTGTTTTTTATCTGAAAAAATCGAATAAACCTCCAGGTCCAAGAACTGTATTCGTGTAGTTTTCACACGAAAACTACACGAATACTGGGGGTTCACACGAATACTATACCAACGCTGGTTTTCATCCAGCGTAAAACGAACATTCGATGACGAAAGACACTTTTTTCATTTTAAGTGCAGCTTTGTTAAATAATTAAATAATAAAAAGTAATAAATCAGTAAATTTTGTCACCAAAACTTGTAGAGAATTCAATTCTGAGAAAACTGATGTAATAAAACCTGTGAAAAACAAAAAAAGTCAACTTTTATTATTAAAAGCAAAACTTAGCAGAAAAATGTTAGCAAATGTTTAACAAATTCTTAACATGCTTAAAAAATGTTAGCAGAAAAATGAATCTAAAAAGTAAAAACAGTCATTTTTTGTACAATAAGTTTAGACCTTCGAAAAATTAAAATAATCTACTATTCTTTTAAAAAATACACATTGTGTTTTATACTGCATTAATTAACAATAAATATTCGAAGATTCTACCATTGACATCAATGCACTTTTCAACACGTTTCCTTACATCCTCTAATATTTATGAAAAAAACTAAACCGCCAAGATTAAGTAATCATAATTTATAACAATGAATAATTTTCAAATTAATTTCAAAGCATACTGTTATGTATAAAGTATATATTTAAGCACATAAAACACACACGCACACACACACACACACATACACACATGTACGTTAGAAGATATTATTTAGCAAATGCAAGCATTATTACTAGTATGTATTCCTGGATTAGTAGTATGTTGAAGACATTGTTATGTACATTATTTTATTCAGTTGCTTAATACGTACGTATGTTAGCTGTACACCTAACATAGTTCATTAGAATCTTGTAGTTGGAAGGTATATCCAATATAATGTAGAAAGAATATCTGTATATGAAATAATTATTTTATATGTATAATAAAACAAGTTTTTTTAAAAATATTTACCGCTAAGAAATAACTTAACTGACGCAGTCGGTAGGATGTCTTCAAGGAGTTAATAAACATAATTTTTCATCGCTTTCCATAGTTCGTGAAAACAACAAACAACGAGAATAAAATCATATCATTCTAAGAGTGCAATGAATAAGTGAATATTATTCAAAATAATTTTATTTTTTTGTATGTGTTATATTTTTTATAAAGTAATTTTTATAAAGTACTTTTATTAAAAGGTGAAGAAAAAAATTACATCAGTGTGAATCAGTAAAAATTAAAGTAGTAAAAAAATAGTGCAAGATCGCAAAATAATTTTATGGTAATTAGAAAAATATTAATATAAAATTTAAATTCTATTATTAGTCGCTTTTAATTTGTGTAATTTTTGTGCGAAAGAAATCTTATTCAGACAAAATGACGAGAACAGTGTCGAGAATACCAATATTTTGGCGTGATCCCTGAATACTAAGGTGATCCGACTTTATTAAATCGATTTATTGCTATTTTGCTAAGATCTGTAACAAGATTTTATATAAACGGTAACCCAGATTTTCAGAATGA
Organism: Lycorma delicatula; assembly: GCF_047948215.1. NCBI lineage: Eukaryota > Metazoa > Arthropoda > Insecta > Hemiptera > Fulgoridae > Lycorma > Lycorma delicatula. The sequence continues at coordinate 212,205,393 of NC_134457.1, forward strand.
ACAATCGCCTGTTTTAAAATTAGTTGAAATAGAGACAAGTGATATTGAATGTTTATTTAGGTAAAGGTGATTGTTTCAGATTAAATTTAGAAATGGCAAAATTACAACAAGAAACGAGCAAAACACCTTTTAATTTTTACGAAAAGGTCTAAAAATGATTAAATTTTCAAACAGAGAACCTCTAATAGCAAATGCTTTATGGGAATATGTTAAGAAAATTAGCTTTAAGAGTCTTAAGAGGTTTGCAGAACCGGTAGGTTGACCTATACGTATTAAAAATCGCAGTTCACTTAAAGATGCTTTAAGCATGTTAAATAAGTAAATGTGATTTTAATAGCAATAATAATTTGTAAGAAAACGTACTGCAATCAAAAACCAAAATAATGTTAGATTTAACCGATACCGAATCCCGCAAAAATATATAATTCAAATCAAATTAGATTTCAAAAAATTCAATACCCACAAATTATCTTATAGAAATCCCAATTCCTTTGTAAGATTGCAGTTTAAAAATTACAAAAAAATTTCAACGGACGACTACTCTTTCAAAATACAACCCGAACCACAGACCTCAGTTTAAAAGGACTCAAGAAATATACACGAGTATTACAAATAACCTAAATTATATCAAATGCCAGGAAATAATATTAGTAACGCACGAGCGACAAATTTACATCAAACAGCGGAACAATATGCTGACCTTTCTTGAGAAATAGATAATCTCATTGTACAAAATAAAATTAGTTTAATAACCAATAAAACAGTAGAAGAATTTGAAACAGATCATTTTTTTTTTGAGTAAATGAACTCAGGAATCGTTTTTCAATTATGAATTTACATTCGGAAATTAATGGCTGTCATATAACATCGGTGCTCGAACTAGATATAGGATATTAATCCATACTGGAAGTATCAGAACTTTTGTAAGAAATTTATTGGCTTCAGAGTGTCTAGATAAAGACCCTTTCGAAGTAACCGCGGCCATGATTTGTCGAAAGAAGAATTTTTTACTCTAATATCATTAAGAAGTAACTGATAAATATAAATTTATAATTATTATAAATAAGTAATTAATAAATACTATTTTTATTTGATTTTGATAACAATTTTGATTTGCTATTAGGACTAGATTTGAAGGAAATGGAAAATCAGTTTAGATTTTGTAAATAATAAATCAACGTGTAGAAAGATAGTAATGCCTATATATTATTTTAATATAATTGAAGAAATGCAAACAGAGCACATCTGTTAAAAAAATAAGTTCCAAAGTGCAGGTACGCACGACGCAAAATATTAGGTTTCATGTAGGAAACGTAAAAAAAACAGTGAAATCGTATTGTCTTATAGAAATATAAATGGATTTGAAATACCACAACGTATAATTACGATCAAGAACAACGTAGCCTACTGTACAGTAATAAATTCCACGTAAGTAAACAAAAAATTAATTATTAAACCTATTTTAGCAGAACCGTTAAGTTACTATAATTGTGTACCAATAATAAATAAAAATTATAAATATCAGGCTAATAATAAAGAGTAGTAATTTTAATAAGATTAGTCGCGGAACGAAAAAATTAATTTTATCGACGTTTGAATCGTCATAGAATTAGATCATATGAATTTTGAAGAGAAAAAAAGCAATATTAATTTATAAAAAAAATTGCGTTTGTATTTCACGTTGAAGGAAACAATTTAACGTTTACGAGCCAAATAAAACAAAATTCGTATATCAGATGAGATACCAGTTTACACACGAAATTATCGCTATCCCGAAAAATATAGAAATGAAGCCGGAATCCTTATTCAAGATGTATCAACAAATTATTCGATCCTCATATTCGCCCAGGAACTCTCCAGTTTGGATAGTACTGAAAAAAACCTGACGTCTTGTGAAAACAAAAATTTAGATTAGCGATTGATTTTGTAGAATTAAATTCATAAACAATAGATGGTAAATTTCCGCTTCCGAATATAACAAACATTTTAGACGGGCTGGTTAGGAAAAACCCAATATTTTAGTACGTTGGAACTCGCCACAGCATTTCATCAGGTAGAGGTGGACCAGTAGCATAGAGAAAAAAGCGTTCTCCATAAAAACAGGACACTATGAATTTTGAAGGATGCCATTTGAATTAAAAAATAGCTCACCAACCTTCCAACAAATTACGACTAATGTACTACGCGGAATTAAAAATTAAATTTGTCTTGTTTATCTGAAGGTATTATTTATTCGACTAGTTCAAAGGAATAAAAAGTTTGTTAGATTTCGATAGGAAAATTTCAAAATTCAATTAGATAAAACAGAATTTTTACGAAAAGTTGTGCCTATTTAGGACATCTTGTGACAGCAGATGGAGTTAAATCAAATCCGGATAAGGTCAATGTAATTAAACGTTATCCGATACCAAGGACCGTTAAAGAAATTAAAAAGATTTTTAGGTTTATTAGGATATTATAGAAAATTTATAAAAAATTCTGCTAATATACGAGTAACAAAATCACTAACTAAATGTTTAAAAAAGAACGTGAAATGTACATTGAGAACCCAAATTATATAAAATGTTTTGAAATGTGTAAAAATATTTTGTCAAATGAGCCGATACTCCAATATATTTTATTAACCTCCCCACAGATGCCAACAATTTTGCTATCGTGCAAAATTTAACTGTTAATCCATAAATACGGCACAGATCTACCATTGCATATGCAAGTCGGACCCTCAGTGATACTGAAATAAATTATTCCACAATAGAAAAGGAATTACTGTAGTTTGGGCGACCAAATATTTTCCTCCATTTCTTCAAAATTTTAAGTATTAACCGATCAAAAATAGCAACGGCTATTTTCTATTAAGGAACCAAACTCCAAACTTTTAAGATGACGATTAAAATTAGAAGAATTTGATCAAAAAATAATTTACAAAAAAGGAAAGAAAAATAAAAATGCCAATTTATCAAGAACGCAATTAAATATAAATAAAAAATCAAATAAAAATTTTGAAACCGTGTCAGTAGATACAGATGAAAAAGACAAAATTATTAATGAACTGTTAGTTTATATTTTCCAAAACTATGAGTATATGACCGGTCGGTGAGCATAAGAAACCTATCGATAAATTAAACGAAAATATTTTACCTCGAATTTAAAATACATATTCAAAATTATATAAATGTGAAATTCATTTAAAACCAAAATATGAAAGAATGCCTTTAAATTTAGAGATTAATTTGACTCCTACAGCATATACAAACTACTGCAAATAGTTCATATCGCAGTGTCTTTTTTGAAAGTTTGTGTCAATTGCAGATAGTTTTTCTAGGTATGCACAAGTATATCGGATACAGGATCGCAAGCGATCAAAGTAGCCGATAAATTATTAAATTAATTTACATATCACAGAATCCTTTAAACAATTAATTCTAATAACGGTACCGAATTTAATAATAGTATAATTAAAGAATTAATGCAGACATACAAAATTAAAATACATTTTACAAGCATACAACATCCACCGTCTAACGGATATGTGAGAGATTTCATTCTACACAAGTAGAACATATTAGACTTTTTAATAACCAACCAGAATTTAAAAAGGCTATTAACATATGCAGTTATCAGGTACAACAGCAGTATTCATTCCGTTATCAAAAATTAACACCGTTTGAATTTTTTTTATGGACATATTAATCCAAACTCATTATTATAAGCACATATGTAGTAGTAGGTAATAAACGATTACGTTAATAATAAAGAAAAAGGTGAACAAATTGTACGAACATGTAAAGGAAACTAATGAAAAATCAAAATTAAAGATCATGAAAAAATAAAGAAGATTTACTGGAAATACCACCAGATGTTTATATCAAGACTGTCCATAAACAAAGTAAAACAAAAAATAACTTCGATAAAAAAGTCAGTTCGGTAAATAAACAATGAAATACAGCAGAAATAGAAGCAAGAAGTAGTACAAGTACAAAAAGTAAAATACATTTGTCAACAATTAAATGACCTTGAAAGATTAAACAGATATAAAAGAAAAAAACTTTCCTCCATTACAGAAAATAATCCTTATTTAAATTTTGTTTCAGGCAATCCTTTCTGTTCCTAAAAGGAATTCATCCCGGAGCAGCTAAAACAAATAACTATTAATTTGGAAATAGTCCCGACAGAATTAATTTCTGCCAAATTGGAAGCCTCTACTATACATTTATTCATTATTATAGTTTAAAGTATTTACTCGTTTATAAAATTTTAATAATATTTATGAATATGTATTAAATCATTTTAATAATTATAATTACACGATCGTATGTATAATTATGATAAAAATGAAGTAAAAATGAAGATTTTGTGGCATAGTAGTCACAACTCTAGAGATGTAAGTAATTATTTTAATTTTATTAATCAAACGAAAAAGTTAATAAATGAAAAGTTAGAAAAAATAGTCTTGTTAAATAATAAATTAAAAATAAAAGTGGAATTGTTAATGGTCTCGATTCAGTTGTTAAATTCTTTACTATTAATTTAGATGCAATTTAGATGAAAAAAGTGAAATTTTAAATTATAAGGAAACAATAACGAAAACACTTCGAGGAATACACCTTATTAATCTTAATAATAGCAAAATTATATATAGAAATAAACCCTCTACAGTATGCAGGTGAAAGTCGCAGGCATCCAAAATTTTTGGATAATAGTGAATTAAATTTTGATGAGGCTCAACACAGAATTTTCTGTAAACATAAAAACATTAGATTTAGATAAAAGTAATTTGAATAATTTGTCGTCAGTCAGAAAACAAACAATTGTTACGATTTTATTATAGTATTTAATTTTAGTAATTATTATTGTTTATGTAATGTATTGTAAAACATTTAAACAAAGACAATCTGAGCCTGCTAATCTGCAGCCTTGGAAATGTTATTTGCGGTAGGAGGAGTAAGAATGTATTAGTTAGTGTATGTAAGCATTATTACCGGTATGTATTCCTGGAATAGAATTTATTCAAAGAAATATTTTATTGAAGCCTTTGTTTTTTATGTAATTTCAAGTCTTGGACTCACTCGGTTAGAATGAAAATCTATCATTGTATTAAAGTTTTTAATTCGCTCTGTTAGAACGAACATCTAACATTACTTACAATAAAGTCTTCAACTTGGTCGGATGGATTCAAGTACTCTTGTACTCATTTATTATATAAAGAATATCTACATGTAAAATAATAATATATAAATAATATTTAAAATTTTTAATTTTAACACCAGATTCTTTGGTTGTAGGGTTTCAATTAACCACACAACTCAGCAACGGTCGGTCTGAGGTTGTTCAAGACACATTTACTGGCCCAGTTATAATGTTAAGTTGCTGACTGCTAATTGTTGATGCGACTATAAATAAAAATAATAAAAAAAAAGTCTATTTAACATGAAAATATTATCTGAAAAAACCAACAAAATATCTAAAAAAAAAATTAAAAACTAAAATTAAGGGAATTTTAATATACATTTAATAAATTTAAATAAAAATATAAAGACACTCGTGTCAAAGATAGAATTTTTTTATAAATTTATAAAGACAACTATATTTTCAAATTTACCTTCTTTTACGTCCAGTATCCAAAATATAAAATAATTATTTATACACCTCTATCCGCTGTTAACTAACCGTGTTTATTTTCAATATTTCTCCAAATTATGTCCTCATGTCTTCTACTTTCAAAATTGTATAATGAATATGAATGTTTATTTTTTAATCATAATTTTTGAACGGTTGCTATGAAACAGAAATCGTTGTAAATAGTTTTATTGTTACTTTAATTTTTAGTTTCGTACGCTTCTTTAATTACTTGTTTTTTATAAACGCTAATGATGTAATTTTTCCAAATTTGAAAACTTTGGACTAGATCAGTACCCAAAAAAGATTTTAAATAATCATTTAAAAATGATTATTTTTTATATAAGAAATTTTAAATGTCGATGGATACATTTTTCTAGATAAAGTACATCATCCAAAATATCAAATTACTCTATCATTATAGAAGAGTAGATGACTGTAAGCGATTATCTCTTATCTTTGATACAAAAGTAATTAAAGAAGATATGGCTAAATAATTACAAAAGCTCTTTTGAAAAAACGATTTCTGTACAATTTCAAAAAAGAAATTTCAAGAAAAAATTCAAAGTTTTTAAAGATTCTTAAGTCGGGTTCCATGAGAGCCTATTTAAAAAAAAAAAGAGCTCCCGATTAGTCTATATTATTACTATATACAGTTGGATTTTCAATGTTGAAAATTAAAATTAAAAAAAATGTTATAATGAGTATGGGTCCCGTGCAGCTTCTTTGTTTTTGGGGTTCAAAACTTTTTATTTATTGTAGTAATAATTCATTTCAATAAATCAATAAATTATACATCAGATTTATTGTAATGTTATTCAACATGGCTAAAAAATTATACTTTAAAACAAATATTTTTTTTTAAAGTCGGTATTTTCAAGATCTCTATCCCTCAGTCCTAATATAGACAAGTATTGTATACATAATCAAACTTCATCCACCTAAGTACAGAAATTAAAAAGCAAATAAGATGACACCTTATTTTTTCATAACTTTTACAATAGCACTTCATAACCTTACATCTTCAGTTGTAATTTTTGTTTTTTTAATTTTATAAAACGCAAATTGTTTAAATTATATGAATCACAATGATTACTGTTTTTTAAATGTTTTATTATATGATTATTTGTTTTGTATGCAGGTTTAAATTTACTTTTATCATAAACCTTAGTTATATTTTCAACAAAGTTTAGCAATACATAGATATTTTAAACATATGTTGTCAATTTTCTGAGTATCATTTATTGAAATACTATGGGTGAATATGGGCTGGGCAAAAGGAATGAAAGAGGGGCAGTCCCCTCTTTCATTCCTTTTCCAAAACTTATAGAGTTTTGCATGAAGTATAATTTAGTAACTGCCAACATCCAGTTTAAAAATCATAATAGAAGAATATACACGTGAAAAAAGCCAAGCGATACTGCAAGGTATCAGATAGATTATATCACGATTAAACAAAGATTTAGAGATCAACTCGTCGACTGCAAAGCTTACCCTGGAGCAGACATTGATAGCGACCATAATTTAGTGTTAATGGAATGTAGATTGGGGTTTAAAATCCTGAAGAAAAGGTGTCAGATGAATCGGTGGAAGTTAGAGAAGCTTGAGGAATGGGAGGTAAAGAAGATTTTTAAGGACATCACAAGAGGTCTGAGTAAAAAAGATAAGGTAGAAAATGTAGAAGAAGAATGAGAGAATGTTAAAAAGGAAATTCTTAAATCAGCAGAAGCAAACTTAGGCGGAACAAAGAGAACCGGTAGAAAACCTTGGATTTAGGAAAACCTTGGATATATATTGCAGCTTATGGATGAACGTAGAAAATATAAGAATGCTAGTGATGAAGAAAGTAAAGGAACTATCGACAATTAGGAAATATTATAAACAAGGAAGTGCAAACTAGGGAAAGAATGGATTAAAGATAAGTGTTCAGAAGTGGAAAGGGAAATGAACATTGGTAAAATAGACAGAACATACAGGAAAGTTAAAAAAAATTGTAGGGTACATAAATTAAAATGTAATAATGCGTTAAATAAAGATGGTACACCGATATAATACGAAAGGCAAATTCGATAGGTGAGTGGCAGATATTGAAGAATTATACGGAGGAAATGAATTAGAAAATGGTTTTATAGAGGAAGAAGAGGAAGTTGAGGAGGATGAAATGGGAGAAACAATACTGAGATCTGAATTTAAGAGAGGAATACATGGAACACCTGTAGAATTATTGCGCAGCGCAGGTGAGGAAGCGATTAATAGATTATACCAACGGGTGTGTAATATTTATGAAAAAGGAAAAGTTCCATCAGCCTTCAAAAAGAGTGTTATAGTCATGATACCAAAGAAAGAAGAAGCAGATGAATGTGAAAAATACAGAATAATTAGCTTAACTAGCCATACATAAAAAATCTTAACTAGAATTCTGTACAGAAGAATTGAGAGCAGAGTGGAAGAAGTGTTAGGAGAAGACCAATTTGGTTTCAGGAAAAGTATAGGGACAAGGGAAGCAATTTTAGGCCTCAGATTAATAGTAGAAGGAAGATTAAAGAAAAACAAACCAACATACTTGGCTTTATAGATCTAGAAAAGGCATTCGATAATGTAGATTGGAGTAAAATGTTCAGCATTTAAAAAAAATTAGGGTTCAAATGCAGAGATAGAACAATGCTAACATTTTTAGGAACCAAACAGTAATAATTGAAGAACATAAAAAAGAAGTGTAATAAAAAAAGGCAGTCCGACAAGGATGTTCCCTATCCCGTTACTTTTTAATCTTTACATAGAACTTGCAGTTAATGATGTTAAAGAACAATTTAGATCCGGAAAAACAGTACAAGGTGTAAAGATTAAGATGCTACGATTTGCCGATGATATAGTAATTCTAGCCGAGAGTAAAAAGGATTTAGAAGAAACAATGAATGGCATAGATGAAGTCCTACGCAAGAACTACCGCATGAAAATAAACAAGAGCAAAACGAAGTAATGAAATGTCGTAGAAATAATGAAAAAGGACGGACCTCTGAATGTGAAAGCAGGAAGAGAAAAGATGATGGAAGTAGAACAATTTTGTTATTTGGGAAGTAGAATTACTAAAGATGGACGAAGCGAGAACTATATAAAATGTCAAATAGCAGAGGCGAAACGAGCCTTCAGTCAGAAATATAATTTGTTTACATTAATTAATTAATTTACACGTCAGGAAAATATTGTTGAAAGCATATGTTTGGATCGTAGCTTTATATGGAAGTGAAACTTGGACGATCGGAGTATCTGAGAAGAAAAGATTAGAAGCTTTTGAAATGCGGTGGGTGGATGAAGTGACAAATGAAGTGGTGTTGCGGCAAATTGATGAAGAAAGAAGCATTTGGAAAAATATAGTTAAAAGAGGAGACAGGCTTATAGGCAACATATTAAGGCGTCCTGGAATAGTCGCTTTAATATTGGAGGGTCAGGTAGAAGGAAAAAATTTTGCAGGCAGGCAACGTTTGGAATATGTAAAAAAAATTGTTAGTGATGTGGTAAGTAGGGGGTACACCGAAACGAAACGACTGGCACTAGATAGGGAATCTTGGAGAGCTGCATCAAACCAGTCAAATGACTGAAGACAAAAAAAAACGTTGGATTTACAAAAAAAAAAATTAAAAACATTGTTCATATATTGTTTAAAATTTATTTCAGAATTTTTTACTTTTAATGCTAACCAAATTTAGAAAGGAGCTTATGGAAAATATAATTGATTTAAATTAACAACGGTCTCCGTGATGGAGCGGTAGCGTTTCGGCTTTTCACCTGGAGGTTCCAGTTTTGAATACCGGTCAGAAATGACGTTTTTCATACGCCACAAAATTTCTATTTCATGTACCTATGCTTCGATTTTATGCAATACTCATGTGATTAATCACACAAAAAATAAATACTAAAATCTACAGTTAGCTCCATATTCCTATTACAAAACAATCATTTTAAGTTATTAATAATCAAGACGACTTTTTTAAACACAATTATAAAAAAAAAAACAAAAGTGGAACCGACTTCAAAATGCGCTAAGATGTAGGAAATAATTTCGTCTAAATATTTAAATAATTCCTTAGACTTTTTTTTGAATCGACACCTGCTTCTACAAACTAATTATAAATTTATTCTATAATACTGTACACGTATATTTCATAAAAACCAACACCAATATAACATCAGTCGAATTCATATTTATATGCTTTGATTCCTTTTTCGTTTTCGATTATTGTCTATTCAAGTACCAGTTAAGTACGATCATGTATTTTGATATCGGTTCCGTTTTTTAAAAGAATCATTTATTTCATAATTTTCTGTGTATTATTATACACATATATAACGATAAGCTAAATAACAATAAGTTAATAACGATAAGTTATTGTGCTCCTTTCTGGTGATACAATGCAGCTGCCTCCAGTCAAAAGTCATTGGTGTTTTGTATATTTCGATTTTTGATGATTTTATTAACTGTGCTTCATATCATATGCAGAAACTCGCATTACCTGCTCTACAGAAGAGCATATAACATCATCTAACGTGACGCATACATACAGAATTTCAGGATTCCCACTGTCCCTACCTACTCGCAGGACAGCGAAAAAATGTATTTATCAGTTTCCACACCGATTATCTGAGTTTAAAAAAATTATTCACTATCATGGTATCATCGCGAAAAGCAGCTTCAACGAGCGCAACAAGATTTATTTCAGTCGATTAATTGAAAAAATGTAATGCACAAACACAAAAAAAAATATACGGGTCGAATACATAAACTCTTTTTTGAAGACTGTTAACAAAATAGAAAAACGATTTCATAACTTTCCTCACTGCCCTTTACAGATTTTTATTTCAAATAAGCAATAGGAAATTTAAATTTTAATGACTTAATTATGAAATATTTAAAGTCGGCTGCAATTGTGAAAAAGATCAAAATGTAAAATAAAAATTTGATATGATTCAATCCCTTCACCAAAACATACAAAATTAAAATTGAGAAAAAAATAAAAATTCTTAGGAAAAAATTTTTGGTTCCAGTTGACACTCTTGACCAAACGACGACAGGGACAGTCATTTTTTTTTGTCTTCAGTCATTTGACTGGTTTGATGCAGCTCTCCAAGATTCCCTATCTACTGCTAGTCGTTTCATTTCAGTATACCCCCTACATCCTACATCCCTAACAATTTGTTTTACATATTCCAAACGTGGCCTGCCTACACAATTTTTTCCTTCTACCTGTCCTTCCAATATTAAAGCGACTATTCCAGGATGCCTTAGTATGTGGCCTATAAGTCTGTCTCTTCTTTTAACTATATTTTTCCAAACGCTTCTTTCTTCATCTATTTGCCGCAATACCTCCTCTTCATTTGTCACTTTATCCACCCGTCTGATTTTTAACATTCTCCTATAGCACCGCATTTCAAAAGCTTCTAATCTTTTCTTCTCAGATACTCCGATCGTCCAGGTTTCACTTCCATATAAAGCGACACTCCAAACATATACTTTCAAAAAACCTTTCCTGACATTGAAATTAATTTTGTGATGTAAACAAATTATATTTCTGACTGAAGGCTCGTTTCGCTTGTGCTATTCGGCATTTTATATCGCTCCTGCTATGTCCATCTTTAGTAATTCTACTTCCTAAATAACAAAATTCTTCTACCTCCATAATCTTTTCTCCTCCTATTTTCACATTCAGCGGTCCATCTTTGTTATTTCTACTACAATTTCATTACTTTTGTTTTGTGCTTGTTTATTTTCACGCGATAGTTCTTGCATAGGACTTCATCTATGCCGTTCATTGTTTCTTCTAAATCCTTTTTACTCTCGGCTAGAGTTACTATATCATCAGCAAATCGTAGCATCTTTATCTTTTCACCTTGTACTGTTACTCCGAATCTAAATTGTTCTTTAACATCATTAACTGCTAGTTCCATGTAAAGATTAAAAAGTAACGGGGATAGGGAACATTCTTGTCGGACTTTCTTATTACGGCTTCTTTCTTATGTTCTTCAATTATATAATTGAAGATTATATAATTGCCCCTATTATTAGGGACTGTCATAACTGATTTTAATTTTTTTTAAACTTTAACTATGAATTTTTAAACTTTTGTCTAAAAGTATTGATCTACAATACATATCAGCGTGCTGGTAAGGTGGATTACATTAATTGTTAATTTAATTATTAATAGATCAATATATTTAAATTAAAAAAAAGTAAAAAAACAGATGAAGTCGGATTTGAAAAGATATGATCTCCCCTTGTAAGATACAAATATTCCATTAATTAAAATTTTATTTGCCTATAACTCTGGAACCAATGAAAATAAGTTTTGGATTTTGGGCTTTTTTGGATACATCTAGTCCAGTCGATTGCAATCAAAACGGGAGGTCAACAACTAGATGCTAAAAGAGTCCTAAATCCTAAATTTCAACATTCTACATATTAAAAATTCTACAAAAAAAAAATACAGTACAAATACTTTTTTGTACAAGTATAGAACAAAAATATTCTTGTAGAAAATTCACATTCAATCAAAATTTCAATATTCGTTTTTAAGTTATTCGAGATATATACGTACAGACGTCACGCCGAAACTAGTCAAAATGGATTCAGGGATGGTCAAAATGGATATTTTCGTAGAAATTTGAAAACCGAAATTTTTCGCGATCAGAATACTTCTTTACTTCGTACAAGGAAATAAAGATTCGTTCAAAAAATCTGCAATAAATGAAAAGATAGCTTTGTCGATTTTAGAAGTGTAAATTCATGAAGACATCTTAGTCTAGTATGTTGTGCTTTTAGTATAATGATTTGCTTAGAAAATAAGTCTCATAAGCAGACAGATATCACTCTGTTAAGGGGCCATTAAGAAAGTAGCTGTTGCCTCAGCCTAAAAGAGAAGTCCAGTATTTTATCAAAGACAACGCTCAAAGTTGTAATTGATAATCATGGAATCTGAGGAATAGGGATTCTAATCGACTCATGGAGTGTAGTTCACAATAATAATGATAATTAATATTTTATGTCTCTGAAGGAGTCATAAGTCAACAGATAACATGACATAACACATATCTATTCCCAAAAAACACTGAACCAATTTTAATAAAAACTCAACATCACGAGCTAGGCTTACTGAAGAAAAAAAGTATTTTAATTGTTTTCCGATGCTTTTTACAAAAAAAATTATTGCACATCACCACGTGACACCGTCCAAAGTTTAGCTGATATTCTGCCCTGAAATTTGCCCTTAACTCTGTTCATCACATTGACTGATTTAAAGAAATCAATCTAATAAGGTATCACTTATATCTCGCAGGACTTTTACAGCACGAAAGTCAGAGAACAGGAATTTATCATCTACTCTACATTCATCCACTTCTTCATTCTGTTTAGTACTGGTATAGGAGGAATTTATGAAAGACATGATGAAATCGCTGATTCCAACTGCAAGATGTGTTTTGGAATTCATTTTTTGTGAGCAAGCATACAGTGAATCTGAATTCTGTAGATCATAATCTCATGTTTGTACTAATATTATGAGCGACATGGTTATGATTTCAGAAAATCAGAAAGAAGCGAGCCAAACTGATTCAAATTGTATTATATAACTGAAAAATGATTGTGGAAACATTTTGGGAAGAAAAGAATTTAGTAGCAGAATTCATGGAACTTGGGATTGCAATGATATCAGAATCTTATTATGAATTGAAGGAAGTTAGATAAATCAAACGGTGCAGATTGCTCTTGATGGCTATTATTCTTCTGAATGAAAACGCACAACTTTATGCTATAGGCCACTCAAAGGCTTTAGTTGTGTGTTCAATTTGGAGATTTTTATTGTTGCTCCTATTGTTTGTCCATTCTCAAGAAAAAAGCACTTCACGACAGGCTTAATAAGGAAAGTGACGGCTGAAGTGATTACCCATTTTTCTTCTATGCAGAGTAGGCCAAGCCCACCGAAATGCAGGAAATCGTTCAATTCTACAAGCGACACCTTCACTCTGTTCATCATTGGGACTGGTCCCAAATGAAAATCATTATTTTTAATGAAAGAGAAAGCAATTGTACCTCCTACCTCTATTGTGTTTTATATGCATCACACAGCATTGTGATTGTGACAGATTATGTAATTCTACAACTTAGATACAATTTCTGCTAAGTTACAGAATATGAATCACAAAACGTACCTCACAGTTGGGAACAGTAACATCATATGATTCATACACTACTCTTTTACCAGCATTAAATCGAATGACCAGGGATTAGATTATAGATAGCTGATTGGTGACAGCGCATTATGTACTTTGCTTCTACTTACTAAAAATGTAGACAAAATGTAATTGATTCTAATAATTTAATATTGCAGATGTAAAATAGTTAATTAAAGTTATTTGTTTTAAATAATCAAATGTTTTATTAAATGAAAATAAAACATATTGTTTAAATTTAAACACATTGTCGAAATAACACCGTCTACACAAAATTTGTATCTAATATGTTACACAACATTCCTCTCTGTAATTTGGTTGCTGATCTCAAATATGCTATTGAAATTGTGTTATACATAAAGGTTTTACATTAATCATAAATTTGCAATATTTGTTTTTATAATAAATTCATTTTGATCAACTACTCGTTACAATTCAGAATAGTTTCTGTATTTTTACTTTTAAACAATATGCATGCATGCTTAATAAAGAAAAAATAAACTATATATACACTGAATTGTGAGAAATAGACACATATGATATCATGCAGACATCTGTTGTTGCCTACTACAGAGCTTAAAATTTTATTCAGTCAAGCTTCAATTTTCTATAATGTGTGTTGTGTTCACACAGTTATTAGTGTTTGCTATATTTTCATAAATTCTTTATAATGAAGAGATTTTTTCTCATTTTTATTTGCTCCATGGCCTCTGCAAAAGTTCAAATCATCCAGATAATTATTGTTACATCAAAGATAAATTTACGCATAAATCTCAAGGAAAGATTTATGAATCGATAAAAAGAGCTTATAAATTTTATTTTGATTGCGAACTTTGGGATCAAGATAAAATCTGGGCGCCTCATGTTATTTCTATATCCTGCCCAGTAACTGAACGGTTGGAAGGGAAACAACGAGCCGTCCTATTTACTGTACCGATGGTTTGGTGTGAACTTAAGGATCACAATTCACAGACTGCTACTTTTGTATGACAAATAAATTTGAATTTTCATTAAAAAAAAAGAAACTTCATAAAATATGCAGATGTATCCTCAGATCCAAACGTGGTACCAGATGGGTAGGAGTTACCTGTATCTGTACCACCTTCTAATCCAACATGGCTAGAAAAACAGTCTGAAAATGTAGTGGATGTTGAAAAATTTCTTCCTGTATCCGATGAGAAATTCCTAACTTAATTCAACAATATGAACTTAATGATATAGTTTGTGATTTAAAGTTATTAAAGTAGCAAGCTGAACGTCTGAAGTCTAGACTACAACAGTAGAATCTTTTAGCGGAAAAAACAAACTTACTATGTTTGGATCACAAAATAAAACTTATTCACTTACTTTAAAAAATTTATTGTGCATTTGTATTGATGTCGATGGCCTGATGAAAGGGCTTGGAATTCAGCATGTTCCTGAAGAATGGCATTATTTTATTGACTCTACTTAAGTTAGCATGAAAGCAATTTTATAGGATTATGGTTACAAACAGCCATCCATTCCATTAGCTCATGTAGTCTACATGAAAGAAATGTATGAAACTATGGCATCAATATTAGAAGCAATAAAATACAAATTGTGTATGTAGCAAGTTTGCACTGATTTGAAAGTTGCTGCATTACTTCTTGGTTTACAAGTAGGGTTTACGAAATATTGTTTTCTTTGTCTTTGGGCTAGTCATGGTACATAAAGTCATTACTAAGAACTGGCCATTCCGGCATAACTTTATGGCTGGTGAAAAAAATGTAAAGCATTTATCATTAATTAAGAGTGGTAAAATCATGCAGTTGCCGTTTCACATAAAACTTGGACGAATAAAAATTTTTTTAAAGGCACACTAGACAAAGATCGACGAGGATTTAATCATTTAGCAATAAGTTTTCCTAAACTGAGGGACGGTAAGTTCAAGGAGAGTACATTTATCAGTCTGCAAATCAAAAAATGCTTAAGGGTTTAACTTTTGAGGATGAACTTAGCAAATGTGATTAGCTGCATGAATTAGGAGACACCAACAATGTCTCCTTCGAAGACACTGTTGGTGTTTTTTAGGCAACAGAAAAGATGAAAATGATGTTTTTTAGATTAATAAGCTGTTAAAAAACTACAGCATTTAGTATATAGAATGTCATTAAAAATTCATTTCCTACCTCCCACCTAGACTTTTTTCTGGAAAATTTGGGCTCTGCCAGTGATGTACAGGGAGAGCTTTTCAATCAGAATATTCTGACCGTGGAGCATCATACCAAGGAAGATGGGATGCTGGAATGATTGACGACTGTTGTTTGTTTTTATTTATTACTGTATTGAATGTATTTCAATTCATCTGTATTTGAGTAAATAAAAATTTAGCAGATTTAAACAAATTATAAATGAATACACATAAATAACTTTCTTTAAATATTGCTATCACACTGATTATGAATTTATTGTTAAATATGTTGTACGTATCTAAAAATGCGACGTATTACACAAAATTTATACTCACGTTTTATTCAATCCAGATTTGAAACTACGATGATAGTCATTCTCTACTTTCAACATTACATTTGACTAATCACTAACCATTGTTTTTGTCACAGCTTCCATGAATTTAAAAGTACTCCTAGTATAGCACCTACAACTCAAAATCACTTGGCAAAAAGATTAGTAATGTACATAATATGAATTTTTATATATTCTTTTTTTTTATTTTGTTTTGCATAGGAGGGAAAAGCTCTGCCAGCCACCGTCTGCACCCGCAACAGACTGTAGTGTCGGGCTCTCACAGACTAAAAACCCTCCCCCTTTATGACATAGGAATTGGACCTAACCACAAATACATTGAAAAAATCATATCCTATCAATGGGGAAACATACTGGGACCCTATCACCTGAATTTTTTTTACATAATGTCTCCTTCTCTCTCTCTCAACCATGTTTTGTCACTTTCCATCCTCTGTTTATATGACATTATATGGTATTAATGGTATCATTTCACATGTAACAATAGCCACAGGTATGGTTTTTTTTTTTTAGTTAGTAAGTTACATGGGATATGATTTAATAGTCTATTAAATCAACATGGTGAACATGGTCTGTTTATTTAATGTCTAATTTTGTGCTTTTTATATTGTATTCACAATATTTCACTAAACTAAGTTTATCCTTTTTTGAGTATACACAGAACTGAGATTGTTTATAATAGTACTTGTGACTTTTTCTATGATGTGGCTGGCTAATGTTGCCTGTATATCACTGTAAAAGAGATTATGGTCTTTATTGTTCTTTGTTTGATACTACATCCTGTTTGCCTAATGTAGAACTTTACACTATTGCTATAGGTTGGTGTTTATATTTATTACAGAGGAACTGCAGTAATATATTATAGAAAATTATATATTTTAGGAAAACTGTGCTAAATTCTGGATGGCTGTTTTTTTTAGTCAAATCTATACTATTAGTGTACTGTAACGTAAAATACATAGTAAAACTGTAAAAAGTCAGTAGTTCTGTCTAACTGAAATTTAGAATCAGTATTTTAATTAAAATATTTACAACTTTTTGAGTAAACGATTAAATAGGCTATATATAATATTAGATAATATAATAAATGATTGTAAAAATATCTGAAGATATTGGAAATAAATTCATTATTATTTTATTTTTGTTATATTTTTATTATTATTATTATTAATAACTTTTTGGATAAAAAAATTAAAGCTTAAATTAAAATAAGCGTAATTTAAAACTTAAATTTGTAACAATATTTTCAACATCCAATTCTTTTAAACTTACAAAGGATGATTTTTGAACTTACTCGCAGATATATTTTAAACAGGAAAAAATTTAAGCAAATGTAGTCTGAAATAAATGTTATATAAAAAAATCTTTTGAAATTTTGTTTGGAGTTCTTCTTTTTGATCATAGTCAAAAATTGATGATGAAATAAATGTCAAATAATACAGCTAGTCATTAATGTTAAAAAAATAATTTTACAAAAATGTTTAAAATTAAAAGACCAGTAAAACATTTATCGGTCTTTTATAATATACTTACCTCTATGGGAGTAGTGTTTCCATCTTTCACTTGTAAAGTTCTAGATTATGTTAGTCAGTCCGTACCTGAGGAGAATAATCCAGTGTTATCTCTCCAAAAGGTCAGCAGTGGGTAATATCGTCAAAGGAGAGGTACAGATCAGAATGAGCTGCGGTGTTCCACAGGGCTTAGTGATGGGATCAATACTATCAAAGAAATTATTGATTGATCAATAATGACTGATATTCACTGATGAGGTTCACTGATGATTTGGAACTTGTTGATGTAACAGTCAATGGGGGCAGTGATGGAAACTAGGAAGAAGGTGGTAAATATTATTGTCTCATGCCTGCCGGAAGTTGGGCTTCAGTTTTCGCCCAAGAAGATCTGAATGTCATAGTCTCGTTGGCATACGCTGACCCCAATTTCATTTAGTCAGTACCACAGTAGTCCACCCTACCCCTGCAGTGAACGGGTGTGGATAGATAAGAATGCCAAGTTTCAGAGATATGTAACAGAAGTGTTGGTTAAGACTGAAAAACTGTAGCTGTCATTGGTCAGATAATGACCAATATCGGGATCGCAGGACATCGAAACAGAGGGTCTTGTCTCAGGTGGTGCTCTCACAGGTTTTGTACAGAACACCAGTCTCATTGATCACACTGGATAGGAGGATAGCCCCTCCTATGAAATGGTTGGAAGTTATTAACTCTAGTTGCTGTGGAAAACTTTTAAGTGCTCATTGTATTTCTTTTTTGAAGCTGCATTCTGTTTCACTAACAGCTAATTGAGCTTTGAGAAAAGCTCAATTTAATAAAAGATAAATTAATAGTTCAGATTGGCTCGGTTTATCATTAAAAAATCACAAAATGGAGATAATATTATTTAAATAGCAGTAACAAGTTGATGTATTAAAAAATGTTGTACAAGCCAAATGAACCTAACTTAGTGGCAAAGCTAGAGTGACTGGAAGGGCACGTGCCTTAGGTGCCAATATACATGGGGGCCGAAATAAACTATCACACATAAATAAATAAATAAATAAAATAATAAAAAGAAAAACAATTTCAAACGTATGATTAATAAAAAGTAGTCATATGTATTAAATAACACTAACTGGTCAACAAAATCTAATTTTTTGTTTTTAAATGAGAGAGTGAATGACTGATTCTTATAGTACATTTTATGTTGATTTCAGATATGTTAATACATTTTTTCTATTGGGCTCAGTTTTTTTCGTAATCAAAATTTCTTTTGAAACAAAAGGTGTATGGTGAACATAGTATGACAATAAATTACATGCATATTGTGCTTATCTAAAATCTATTTCTTTTGGATTTTTACTGTAATTTGCTGTAGGTAGATCCCTCTTTAGATTCAAACAATTGTCCGCTAACATTTTTTGTTTCCATTTTCCCTGGTATCGTGTTTCAATTGTAGATATCAACTGGTGAAAGTGTTCTCATTGTTCATACTGATAAAAAAAAATCCAGTTTATCAATGGAAAAAATCTAAATGGGAATGTAAGAAATGGATTTTGAGTGACATGCTACAGCCAAGTTCTTCGTAGCTTTGAAGGAGTTCACTCACAAGTTCTCTGTAGTTACTGATCTTATGATTTCCAAGGAAGTTGTTTACCACATTTTGAAATTATTTCCATGCAGTAACCTCCACCAAGTCATTCAAACATTCTTCAAACACCAGATCACTCATTAGTTTTCTTATTTGTGGTCCAACAAATGTACCTTTCTTTATTTTATCATCGCTTAATTAGGGAATTTGTTTTATAGAAACTGAAACCCTGCATCATTATGATCCATTGCTTTCACAAAATTTTTGAATAAACCTAGCTTAATATGTAGTGACGGAAGATGAAATTTTTCTGGTTTTACTAATGCCTGACTAACAATATTCTTCCTACAGTCAGTACCTCTCTCTTTGGCTTATAATACTCTTTTATGTAATGGGTTTTCCTATCCCTGCTATCCCACTTGCACAAAAAGCTACAGAACTTAGTGTATCTAAGTAAAACTGCTACTGCTTTCAGATCTTCACAAATATGCCATAAATATTTCTCATACTGAATCCTGCTCAATAGAAGTTTCGTATTTTCACAAGACTCCTTTATGTGAGCAGCATATGCTAATGGTATTGATAGGTATTTATTTCCAATGTGAAGTAGAACAGCTTTAAAACTAAGCTGTGATGAGTCAATAAAAAGCTGTCATTCGTCAGGATGGTGCATATCTCCCAAAGCTTCCAGTAAAGAGTCCACATCATTATATTCAGTGTATTAAGTTTGCATACTGAGAGAAGAAATGTTCAAATTCTGACCGTTTGTCATGGAAAGCAGTTATTTTAGTGTTTGGTTGTAAAAGATGCCATTAATTCAGTCTTGATGCCAATATTTCTGCTTGATTCTTTGATAAATTAAGATTACGAACCAGATCATTTAATTCTAACTGATTAATTAAATGGGACTCAGTAAATCTATTTTCTAAAAAGTTTGGAACTCTTTCTTCATTGCCTAATAAGTCAGCACAAGATCTAAGTTTCATGATTCTGGTGGTACTGGAATTGGAAGCTCTTGGCTATGTGGCACTGGCCGCATGGTAGAGGGAATTACAGGGTATTTAACAGTACATCTAGTTTTAGCTGCTATTCCAGATATCTTTATTACACAAAAATAACAGTCTGTGGTGTGATCCTTCGGTTCTCTCTAAACCATTGGAATGCAAATGGCATGTGACGAGATTCATTTAGCCAACCAGTCCACAATTTTACCAAAGGAAGCACAGCAAATATGAGGAGCCCAAGATTTATCTGATCAACTAATTTACATCCAAAGTACAGTTCATACAACTTTTTTATCAGTGAAGTTATATTTCTTTCCGAGACTTCCAACATTACCTCACCACAGAGTAGCAGAAATTGTTTGGATGATTAATGCAACTACAAGGCATTATTATATTATATAATAATAAATTATAATAAATAATATTGTTTAAAAATTAACACTTTATAAACGCACTAATTTAATAAACATACACTCTGGTGAACAAAATATACCTGCAAATTCAAAAGCCAGTACGTAGCTGCATGTTACACACGAGAACTCTCATTTGAATGAGAATTAAAAATATTTTTCTAGTCTGTATGACAATTTACAAGTAAATATAAAATAACTAATGAGCAGATATGTTTATTGTAAGATGAAAATAGGAAAATGAGTCACATTCTTGTTCATTTAATTTAGTGTGTAAATACTAAACATAACTAATGTCCAACAAATCAATGTGACAACAATTAAAATACTGCAATAAATAAACAAAAGCTATTTAGTTGACAAATATTATAATAAAATGCATTAACAAAATGCTATGCTTTGGAGTTCAGGCATAATATACTACCTGAAAATAAGATTGGTAATTACAAAAAAATTAAGCCTGATAGAAAAATTCTGATTATATATATAAGAATCAGTTATTCACTCTCATCTAACAAAATCATTGTTGATCAGTGTAATCTAATATGCAACAATTTATTACTTGCCACTGTTTGTATGTGAGTATTGATGTGTTTGTTACACAGGTTTAGGTGAGGGGTGTTGAGAGATTTGCCCTGAGTGAGGCAGAACTACCATAACCACTACCTAATTTAATGATTGCTGATCTAATTAAATGCCAATCTCTGTGATGGAGTGGTAGCATCTTGGTTTTTCATCTGGAGGTCTCAGGTTTGAATCCCAGTTAGACATAACATTTTTCATATGCTACAATATTCCATTTCCATATCCCACGCCCAAGCGTCAAGCTTATGTGGCAATATCACCACGTCCAGAAAAAAAAAGAATTAGTCACTCATGAATGTTTTTGTTATGATTGATCAACAGCGGGATAATAGAAATATTATATTATTTAATTACGATTAGTAAACTGATTAATTCTATATAAATTCAACAGTTGCAAAAGATAAAAATTTTAAGCAGACAATCATGTAACTGAAAAGTGGAGGAAATCAAAGAAAATAACCTTCTTGTAGATGATGAGATATTAAGTTACCATGACAGTAGTAAGTAATTATAGTTTATTAATTATGTATATTTATGTAAAATGCAGCAGATTGGAGTAACATTTTGGTAATGATAATCTATAATATATTGTACAATCTATAAATATGAGAAAAAGTTATATTATTTAGTGATATCAGATTACATAAATCCTAATAGCAAGAGCATATAATCTGGTCTTATATAGTCTGTTGAGTTGTACATTTTGATACCTCCATGTGCCACCTAATTCTAGGGATGGGTGTGGCCTTTCCTTAAGAATGCCTAGTATTTTCTTGGATGATTCTTAAGTATCTGGAAGAAAAGGAATGAGGTTATCTGTGATATATTTAAGCTAGTTAATGCAAAATCATTAATATGCTTTTTCAGTCATATGTAAATCAAACAATCTCTCAAGGAATTGTAAGTGAGATAAGCGAGGGGATTTGGAGCAAACCTGTGTTTTATCCCTTGGGGTTTGTTTACTGTTCTTTCAGTCCTTTAGCGAGTAGGTTTTCTTTTTCTCACTATTCAACCCTTTCCTTCAACTTTGAATTCTTCTGTTTCAGGGTGTTTTTTGGATCTTAGTTTCACGGCTAGAAGATAAATTAAAAGGATAAGGTGTATCTCTATTATGTTTATCTTGGCATTTGAGAGGTTTGGTGGGGATGTCCTTCTTATTTACCTGTCTCTGAATTACATTTCTTATCTGGTAACTCAATAAAAACTCTAGTATGGGACTGAAGGGCTTGTAAAGTAAAGCTAATTCAACTAATTAATACATAGATACACGTTTCTGACTATTCCAACACTAATATAGAATATCATTCCTTCAGTTCTTGATTCAGCTAATTTTCTGCCTACCTGGTAAAAGTAATTACTATGTTCTCATTATATTTAGATTAATTTGTAATAAAGATTTTGAGTTTAAGCAAAGTGCAAAGCGGTGCTTGCTTTCTGTCACTTGATGTAAATGATTTTTTTCTAAAGGGGCTAATGTACTGTCCTGAGTTTATTTTATATTCTAAAATAAAAATAAAACAAATGGATTATTTTTAATAAGATTACATTATCCTAGAATATGTAGTAAGCTCTAAAACACTGCCATATGTTGCCCCAGTTGCACCCAATTTTGAACATTAAGTCGAAGGTGCCGATCAATATAATGGGAATGGTAATATAAAAATTTCTTTGCTTTCTTATTTAGAAATAAACATCTATGTGTTTTATTATTAATAGATTACAGATTCTTAACTCTTTCTTCCAAACTTCCTCTAATAAAAAGTTAAAACTTATTTTTTTATTATTTTTGTTGCAAGTTATTATCACTTCAGCCAACTTTAGCCAACAAGATTATACGTGTAAAGAAAACATCAATGATAAGTTCACATTTTCATTTACCAGGAAATATTATGTCTATAAAAAAAATTTGTAACCAAAATAAAGATCTATAGGGTCTTATCGTCCCTCTTCTAAATTTAAGCTTTTTAACTCAAAAATAAAATTCAAATTAAATTTTAAAAATAAAGTATAATTTTCGTCAAACCTTTCAAACTAATAACCAAGCTTGTTATATTACACAATGGACTTATGTTTCATCAAACTGTTAAATGAATGCATGATTGAATATAATTTATGAAACAGAAAATTGACAATGAATCGAACATGATTACTGCTATAATTAATCGGATCAGTTAATTAACAAAATATCACATCACCATTTACTGAAGAACAGCACTGATTAGCTTAAAGAGAATAAATTAATCAAAATAATGAATGAAGGACAGAAATGATAGAATAAGATTACTGTCTAGCCAGGTGACATACTGATATACATCATTTTTTCACATACTGATAAAATTGACATCTCAATTCAACAACTGAATTCATCTTTTCCTATGTCAATAATGTACACTTGTCTCAGAATGTAAGGTGTTCTTCTATAACTTATTTGATTGTTGCTACTCTTTAATCAACTTTTACCATATGCCATGAGTATTGTTACTCATATTTTATGTTTTTTAATAATTTATACAACTACTAAAACATACTACTAAAACATATTTATGATCAACATACTGTCTTAGCATTTTTCAGAACAGGAGCACTTTCAAGCAGGTTCTCGTCTTTAGAGGTATCTTTATATAAACAGAAATATGTTAAAAGATGGACTGTATGCATAAAATTATTTCATGCAATCTATGCATACTGGTATTATATAAAAACTATTTTCTATCATAGCATTGGTATTTTAAGTAAGTTTGATGAAAAACATTATTCAAAATGATGATAATTTAAAATTATTACATAATTAATGATCAACTTTCAGTTAATTAATGACATAGTTACTTTTTCATAATAAATACTTTCTGATAATTAATTATTCCTTCCAGTCTGAAAGTACTGAAACTTTTACTTTGTAAGAATCTTTTGGAGCGAATTAGCAGTATGTTAAACAACTGGGTTATCAATATCACTGTTAATGGCAAATGCGAATTTAACAAAAATAATATTACTTGTAAATGAACAAACTACATAGATCAAATATATTTAATATAATATGATACTAAAGGTTTTGGGGGTTCCTAACCTTTTTCAGAGAGTTGCCATCAGTAGCACTGTTGGTAACTACTGAAGGAGGATCGGCCAACTGAAATTCTATTTTAAAAGTCTACTTTGCAATTAATTCTCAATTTTTGTATTTGTTCGTGAACATTAACCAACTATTCCAGTTTAACGTTACTACTGAAAGTTTCAGTTATTTATAAATTATTACATTTGACAGATATTTTTGTCAAAATATGGTGCTATACTAGAGGTGTGGCACAGTATACGTCAATTATAAATAGTAGATTCTTGCATTTTTTAACTTTTAAGAATAATTTTATAGTGTTATAAGTATATCTATCAACTTCCTCATAAAAAATCTACTGCATTTGATGACTTGCAACTTTAACAAAATATATTGTGTTTTGGTAGTTAGTTAACATTATTAATAAATTACAAGTACAGATTTCAAATATTAACATGACAAAACAGTTCATTCATTAAAAAACTGCATATTGCTACAAAATGTGTAAATAAATAACTATTAATATATTATACCATTACTGTTAGAAACAGTGACAAAACATTTTTATTTTACTTGCTGCCTATTTAATAAAATACAGAAATTTATTAACTTCATCAAAAGTAATATTGATTTAAAAGAAAAGGCAGAAGAGTTTTTTTAGGTATCCAGTAATTTCTACTTTTATGGTTCAACACTTTCCATGAGTCAATTTATCTTAAGTTTTAAGTTATTAAAAACTTCATGCAGTAAGAAACTAACAGTAACATAATATATGCAACTTTATCAATAATTAAAAAACAAATTGACAGTGGTTGGAATAAAATGAAATGTGGTGGTTGAAATAAAATGGAAAACATCAATTAGATAAATAATAAATTATAATAGTTCTACTGACTTATATGATAAATAAATAAATAAATAACATGTAATTAATCAAATAACAGTTTCTAAAATTCAGTCTGCTTAAATGTTAAAATTTAAAAATGTATGTGTTTTCTAAATTGAATTTGGTATACCTTAATTTATGGTGAAAGTTGTAAAACTACGTAAAGTTCTAAAAAAGACTGATTTGATCAAAAACTACCTAAAACGGAGGTAAACTTTTTACAACTTTCTCTTAAATTATTCATTATGAATAATAATAAATAACTTAAAAATTAAATTTGATTACAATGCACTGATCTTTTTTTGTGTTTAGGCAGACAACCAGAGAATATCCCCTAAAATGTCAAACAAAACATTGTAGGTAGATAGAACTATTATAAATAATATTAATTTAAATAAAACATGATGTCATTCCTACATCATGTAAGAAAAGTTACTTCTGCTTCATGCTCAAGGTTATTGATAAATAAATGTTATCATGCATCCTGCAACTTATCAATAATTATTAATATGTTCAGTTAAAATTGAATGAAAAGCACATATTTGAAAGTTTTTAAAAATAGAAGGCTGCCTAAATGTATTTTCATATTTTCTTTTTTTTTTCAGAGGGTATTGCTTCTAGTGGTATTATGTTTTTAGCAACATATATTTTTCAATTATTTAATATTTAATATTAAATATGAAGTAAAATTTTGAAAGTTCTATAAAATATGGGTGAATGTTTTAATCTTTTTAGAGTGCAATTTGATAATTTTTATTATAGGTTATACAACTTTTCAGTGTATTAATTTGTTAAAAAAAAATCATAAAATGGTTTAAATTATAAATGAGGAAATAAAAACCTGCATGAAATTTTCCAGTTCATATGGAATAATTTACAACACAATTATTATGATCGGTTGAAAACTTTTAAACAACAGTTTTTCCCTCAAGATCATTCAATTACAAAATATATATTTCTAAAGTTGATCTTTTCAACTTTATAATATCAATATAATTTCAATATAGTATAAAATAAATTCAACTTGATCCACCCAAATACATAATTGAATAAAATAAAATGACACCTTATTTTTTCATATAATCTCTACAAAAGCACTTTCACGGCAACCTGCATCTTCAGTAGATTTTTTTCTTTTTTGTAAAATATTTAGTTATAATATTTTTTTTATATATATATACATATTTAATAATTATAATAATAATAATAATAATAATAATAATAATAATAATAATAATAATAATAATAATAATAATAATAATAATAGTAATAAGCCATGTTAGGTTTTAGTAAGTGTTCTAGCATAATAATTGATCATTTAACTGATTGATCAATTTAATATTATTATATATTTTTTACTTAAAAGGTTAAGTTAAAAGGTTCGGTTAACATAGAATTAACTCCTTTTATTCGTTACGAATCATTCTATTAATTAATAACAGTTCTGTTCAAGGTAGAGGATTATAATCTGTATGCCAAGATACAGTGTATATTATTCACTTACGTTCAACAGGTACGTAGGTACCTGTTGAACGTAAGTGAATGAGTTATGAGATGGACGTAGGTCCATCTCATAATGTTCATTACATTTACTTGTGTTGCACTTATAGTATAAGTATACTCGGGAATGCACGTATTAGTAGAATGCACAAGATAAGCTTTATCTGGATAAGCTTTATCGGACTTACTTCTGGCCGAGTGGCAGGAGGCCTGGAACATCTCACCTACTGGTGTATGGACGAGTAAATTAATTCCGAGAATTGATGCAGAGAGGACTGGGTGAGGTAGCTCCTTTCTGGACATGGCGAATTTGAAGCCTACCTGCATCGATTTGACAGGAGAGCGTCTCCTCTATGCAGGTACTGCGATCTTGAGGATTTCGTTGAGCACACCATCTACCATTGCCAGCGGTGGGATGTGGGCATTGATTAACCTTTTGTAAATTAATTACATTAGTTTTAATATATAATAAAATTATATAAACACAGAATTCCATAATGAATTGGTTCAATTGTAGGTAAAAAAACAGAAAGATCCCGGCCAGGAACTTTTACCGTAGCAATTAAAATTAGTATGAAGCTATATTAACTGACAAAAAAAAGATTTATTGTATAATAAATCAAATAATTTGAAAAATATACAATCAAATACACCTTCAATGCGTATGTATAGATTTCATATATTATACATATTAGTATAATAAAATATTTATATAATATAATTAATAAAATGAAAATCAATAAAGCTCTAAATCTTCAATCGACAACAGTCAAAAGGTTTTCACTTCTATGGATTTAAATTCCTTTGGTAAGTGATTAAATATTTTTGGACTTAAAAAAAGAATAACATTTAAATAACTCAATTCTTGTCCTAGGAGGAACTTCACTATCCGCTTGCCGTGAAGTCTTCTAACCAAAGTACCAAGAATCCTATCCTGTTTACAACCTTCATAATACGTCATTGGTATTCTATAGAAATACATATGATGCAGTGGCAAGATCTTAAGTTTCTGAATAATGGGAAGGATTCATGCATCTACTTTTACCCCAATATTATACGTACTGCTTGCTTCTGAGCAATATAAACAGATCTTAAAACACTGTAGTAAACTCCAACCCATACTTTAACCTTGACTCTTAAAAAGCGATAATACAGTGATATTATACTCTATATTAGTTGTAAGAGCACTAAATCTCACAAACTTACACAAAAAAGTAATTTACTGACCTGGAACTTCTTCAATCACCTATCATATCAATCACCAAAAATTTCAGCACCTGTTTTCCTTACACGATAATATAGTAGCCCAAACTATAATGATAGAAATTCTTTGTTGAATTTATCAAACACCATCACAATCCTTAAAACATTATATTACAAGTATATCTCTGAAGTGTAGTTTTCTACAGTCTCAGGTCAACAGTTCCTGAGATGTGTGCTTAATTGAAACCCAACCACCAAAGAACACCAGTATCCAAGAACCGTAGAACTCTTGACTTAGAAATCAGCTGATTTGCAATGACGAGTTAACCATTACACCAGCTCGATGAGCTTAACTTACACTTTACTCATTGTAAAGTGTAATCTGTAGTATAAAAATTTTTTGAAAATTTCTTCCTAATTTGTAAATTGTACAATTTTTTTTTAATAAAAATACTTTTTTAAATTAATATGTTCTTTCTTTACTTTAATCCTGTTCATCACAAACTCTTATATAACTTACTTCTAAAATATAAACCTGACTATAAAACTGTAACATAGTTGAGCTAGCCTCCTCTATGAATCATGAGACCTTGCCGTTGGTGAGGGGGCTTGAGTGCTCAGGGATACAGAGTAGCTGGACCGAAGGTGCAACCATATCGGAGAGGTATCTGTTGAGAGCCAGACTAAGGAATGATTCCTGAAAGAGGGTAGCAGCTCTTTCAGTAGTTGTTAGGGGCGTGAGTCAGAATGACTTAAATGGCCATATCAACATCACTCAGTCCTCTGAGTACTGCGCAGCTGAAAGCAATGGAAAACTACAGCTGCTTTTTTTTTCCAAGAAAATGTAGCTCTCTGCATTTTCAAATAGCAATGATGGAGGCGCCTTCCTTGGTAAAATATTCCGGAGGTAAACTAGTCCCCCGTTCGGATCTCCGGGTGGGGGACTACTAAGGAAGGGGTCACCAGAAAATTAAAAAATAGCATGCTACGAGTTGGAGCGTGGAATGTTAGAAGTTTAAAAAAGGTTGGAAGGCTAGAAAATTTAAAAAGGGAAATGGATAGGATAAATGTGGATGTAGTAGGAATTAGTGAGGTTCGGTGGGAAGAGGAAGGCGACTTTTGGTCAGATGATTATAGAATAATTAACTCAGCTTCAAATAATGGGCAGGCAGGAGTAGGTTTCATAATGAACAAGAAGATAGGGAAGAGAGTAGAGTATTTCAAAACGCATAGCGATAGAATCATTGTAATAAGGATAAAATCAAAACCTAAACCGACAACGATTGTTAACGTCTATATGCCTACAAGCGCCCATGATGATGATGAGGTAGAGTATGTATACGAAGAAATTTATGAAGCAATTAAACACATAAAAGGAGATGAAAATTTAATAATAGTTGGAGATTGGAATGCAAGCATTGGAAAAGGCAAGGAAGGAAATATAGTGGGTGAATACGGGCTGGGCAAAAGGAATGAAAGAGGGGACCGACTTATAGAGTTTTGCACGAAGTATAATTTAGTAATTGCCAACACCCAATTTAAAAATCATAATAGAAGAATATACACTTCGAAAAATCCAGGCGATACTGCAAGGTATCAGATAGATTATATCATGGTTAAGCAAAGATTTAGAAATCAACTCGTTGACTGCAAAACTTACCCAGGAGCAGACATTGATAGCAACCATAATTTGGTGTTAATGAAATGTAGATTGGGGTTTAAAAACCTGAAGAAAAGGTGTCAGATGAATCGGTGGAATTTAGAGAAGCTTGCGGAAGAGGAGGTAAAGAAGATTTTTGAGGAGGACATCGCAAGAGGTCTGAGTAAAAAAGATAAGGTAGAAAATGTAGAAGAAGAATGGGAGAATGTTAAAAAGGAAATTCTTAAATCAGCAGAAGAAAACTTAGGCGGAATAAAGAGAACTGGTAGAAAACCTTGGGTTTCAGACGATATATTGCAGCTGATGGATGAACGTAGGAAATATAAGAATGCTAGTGATGAAGAAAGTAAAAGGAACTATCGGCAATTAAGAAATGCTATAAACAGGAAGTACAAACTGGCGAAAGAAGAGTGGATTAAAGAAAAGTGTTCAGAAGTAGAAAGAGAAATGAACATTGGTAAAATAGACGGAGCATACAGGAAAGTTAAGGAAACTTTTGGGATACATAAATTAAAATCTAATAATGTGTTAAACAAAGATGGTACACCAATATATAATACGAAAGTAAACATATAAAGTCGACAGATGGGTGGAATATATTGAAGAGTTAATATATTGAATTAGAAAATGGTGTTATAGAGGAAGAAGAGCAAGTTGAGGAGGATGAAATGGGAGAAACAATACTGAGATCTGAATTTAAGAGAGCATTAAAAGATTTAAATGGCAGAAAGGCTCCTGGAATAGACAGAATACCTGTAGAATTACTGCGCAGTGCAGGTGAGGAAGCGATTGATAAATTATACAAACTGGTGTGTAATATTTATGAAAAAGGGGAATTTCCGTCAGACTTCAAAAAAAGTGTTATAGTCATGATACCAAAGAAAGCAGGGGCAGATAAATGTGAAGAATACAGAACAATTAGTTTAACTAGTCATGCATCAAAAATCTTAACTAGAATTCTATACAGAAGAATTGAGAGGAGAGTGGAAGAAGTGTTTGGAGAAGACCAATTTGGTTTCAGGAAAAGTATAGGGACAAGGGAAGCAATTTTAGGCCTCAGATTAATAGTAGAAGGAAGATTAAAGAAAAACAAACCAACATACTTGGCGTTTATAGACCTAGAAAAGGCATTTGATAAGGTAGACTGGAATAAAATGTTCAGCATTTTAAAAAATTAGGGTTCAAATACAGAGATAGAAGAGCAATTGCTAACATGTACAGGAACCAAACAGCAACAGTAATAATTGAAGAACATAAGAAAGAAGCCGTAATAAGAAAGGGTGTCCAACAAGGATGTTCCCTATCTCCGTTACTTTTTAATCTATACATGGAACTAGCAGTTAATGATGTTAAAGAACAATTTAGATTCACAGTAACAGTACAAGGTGAAAAGATAAAGATGCTACGATTTGCTGATGATATAGTAATTCTAGCCGAGAGTAAAAAGGATTTAGAAGAAACAATATACGGCATAGATAAAGTCCTACGCAAGAACTATCACATGAAAATAAACAAGAACAAAACAAAAGTAATGAAATGTAGTAGAAATAACAAAGATGGACCGCTGAATGTGAAAATAGGAGGAGAAAAGATTATGGAGGTAGAAGAATTTTGTTATTTGGGAAGTAGAATTACTAAAGATGGACGAAGCAGGAGCGATATAAAATGCCGAATAGCACAAGCTAAACGAGCCTTCAGCAAGAAATATAATTTGTTTACATCAAAAATTAATTTAAATGTCAGGAAAAGATTTTTGAAAGTATATGTTTGGAGTGTCGCTTTATATGGAAGTGAAACTTGGACGATCGGAGTATCTGAGAAGAAAAGATTAGAAGCTTTTGAAATGTGGTGCTATAGGAGAATGTTAAAAATTAGATGGGTGGATAAAGTGACAAATGAAGAGGTATTGCGGCAAATAGATGAAGAAAGAAGCATTTGGAAAAATATAGTTAAAAGAAGAGACAGACTTATAGGCCACATACTAAGGCATCCTGGAATAGTCGCTTTAATATTGGAAGGACAGGTAGAAGGAAAAAATTGTGTAGGCAGGCCACGTTTGGAATATGTAAAACAAATTGTTAGGGATGTAGGATGTAGAGGGTATACTGAAATGAAACGACTAGCACTAGAAAGGGAATCTTGGAGAGCTGCATCAAACAAGTCAAATGACTGAAGACAAAAAAAAAAAAAAGTTGAGCTAGTTCATATCAACATGCCGAGGCTGTAGACATACATAGACTAGTTAGTTGAAGATTTAGGATTATGTAAAATAAAATAATTATAGCAACATCACAAAATTTTTTTTTCTAGCACCATAACTATTTTCTAATATATCACTACACTGATAAAAAAGGAATTCTTATACAATTTAGCTGGATAGATCAAGGGAAACCACGGTAAAATTTTGATCAGAGCAGCAAGATTTTGTATCAGTCTGACAATAATTTGAGCTCATTTTTCTATTAAAACAGCAGAAATATATATAATATATAAACATTAACAACTAACAGTTTCAGATTAAGGCAATAAAATACACAAAAAACAATTATTTAAATATTTAATAATATTTTATTGTTTCAAATATAATAAAGTTCATTAAGCCACGGAAAGAAAAACTAACTGTTCTGGCATTTACCCTATTGGACCAAGGGAAACCGTGGAAAAACCTTGGTCAGAACAGCTTACAATGTTTTATGTCTATAATATGCTGCAGTATTAAAGGCATATTTTACTATTGGTGATACATTCACTGTATATTATTTATACATTTAATTAGCTTTTAAACAATAAAATTTGCTGAATTTTAATTGTTACTTCTTGAATATCATACATCCTTTAAATCCTGTAAAAAAAATAATAAAATATTAAGATGAAACATTTAATAAAGTTCTGTATTATGATGACATACTACACACAAATTCGACAAGAAAGATAAAATGGATTTAAATGACAGATAAAAGGATGCTAGGTCTTGGCAAGATTAGAACTAGGGATCACAAAAGAAAAAATAACAAGCATCTAATTCAAATCCATTTAAAAAAAAGAAAATTTACTTTTAATCAAACATATATTAACATCATTCAATTTGGGACTGTCTTGCATTGATAAATACAAGATTGAATGATTAAGAGTAATTCAGTTTTGTAACTCAGCTAATTTATTAAGAGACAGTACAAATCAAACAAATTCCACTTAACATTTTATTATAATCGTTTTAGCTGCACTTAAAAAAACTTGTTTTTGTGAAAAATAGAGTTGAAAATTTACAACAGGGATGTAAAATAATCATTTTCTTGGTAATAAATACAGAATTTGCATGTTGACATTAGTTTCTTTTTTGAGCTTAGTGAACTCAAAACAAAAAATAAATCTTTGACATCATAGAAGGTGATAGAATGAATTTAAATAATAAAAATGAAAGTCAAAGAATAATAAAGTTAAAGAATAATAAAGTTAAAGAAAAGTCACCACTATTGTGATGTTATCTATCTTAAGTATAATATGTAGTCAAATAGTTTATTTAGTCCGCATTATGTCAGTTCATATAATATGTTGCATTTGTCAAAGTCAAATTTAGTGCATTTTTAAACTCCATTCTGTTCAATCATATTTGCAATTACAATAAAATGCTATATGTTAAATTTCCTGTTATGGATAATATCTTTGTTCATTAATTTTGAACCTGTAATAGGTGATTTACAAAGTTTGATCCTGATGTTAAAACTGTAATGTTTTTTAAACAAATGGTCCTGTTTTAACATTTATTGCCAACACACTGACAAAATATCAAAAGGGGATTTATGTTCAACTTGTTTCTGATTTTTTTTTTTTTACTGTAGGCAAAACAAATTTTCCCCTGGTCATAAAACATTATTATTTATCAGTTTTTCAAAATAAAACAGAATAACTTAATTTAAAATAAAAATAATAATTAATAATTTAATAATTAAAAATAAAAATTGGAATTGAGGTAATAGTAGGTGAATTAAAATCTATTTTTTATGCTGAATCTTTAAACTGAAAGCAGTTTCATCACCCTCAGATTTTTAGTTATGACCTTTCAAAATGGAATCCCATTATCGCTGTCATGATACTGAGAAAATATACTTTGAAACAGTTTGGAACTCAAAAGTGGAATTGTTCAAATATAAAGAAGTGTATTCACAAGAAAGAACAACTTTTAGATTCAAGACGGTTGGACAAATGTTGAAAAAGTTTAGATTTGTCATGTATCTGTGAAAAAGGACCAGTGTCATCTGTACACCAGTTATAAACACAACTAAAGAGGATTATAATAATTACATAAAAAATAAAAGGGATGCTAGGAAAGAGAAGGAACAAGATAATTTGAGTAATGAAGGGGTTAATGTGTTCACAATGGATTTAGGAAAAGTGCTTATGGAACCAAACCTTAAAATTTCAGCTATTTATTACAAACAAACTCTGTGTGGATAATTTTACATTTTATAGTTACAAAAAAAGGTTTGCTACTTATGACATGAATCAGAAGGTGGTATCATCTCCCAAGAATTTTCTTTTGTTGTTTGCAATTTTATTTTTTAAAAGACTTGTGTAAAATCAGGTGAACCGTCATCTTATTTACTGATGGTTGCCCCTAAGAGAATAGGAATTTGACATTATCTAATGTTTTTTTATTCATCAGAGTCAAAAGCTGAATATTGTAATTATTCAAAACTTTTGTGGGAAAGGTCAGGATTAAATTATGTATTGTCTATTTGGCCAGGATGTAGTGCAGGAGATCCAAACATAACTGATATCAGATCTATGAGATACAGTTCTGATGGAATTTATTATAAATTAAAATATGTGAGTGGAAACCTCTTCCTAGGCATTTCAGCAAATTTGGAGAAGAAAATACAAAGTTTCTGAAAGCATTATACTCACAAGACTAGAAAAATTATGAACAAAAGTACAACCATCTTTCAACAGTTTAAATTGTTCATTCCAGCAGATTACAATTCATTTTATGACAGCTTAAATCATGAGTAATAATTATATTCAAGGAGTTCAAATTCTCATATTTTTGCAAGTTCTGCTACCTCTGTTTTTAATATTTTTTCTATTATTATTTTCTTTAATTTTTATAATTTTTTTTATTTTGTTTAATCAAAGTTTTTGATGTGCGTTTGGTATATTAACTTTGGTACGTACAGTGAAGTTAAGAAGAAATGTTTAAACAGTTATTATACGAGTATGCAATTTTCTTCTTTATAAAACTTGTAATTTTTAACAATAAAAAATTTTACTGTTATTATGATCTTTTATTGGCTAAATTTCCTTCAGCATTTGAAAAAACTGTTGTCTGCTTTAGGTGCCATTGCAAAATCTGCTAAGTTTTATTTACAAAGAAAATATGGCTACTATCACGGTTTTATAATATTTGAGACCAGTACAACTTAATAATATTTGAAAAATTATGAATTAATAAGGATAACTTTTAGCTTCCTAGTGAAACAATTTAGCAGGTTTTGACTGCCAGCCAACAGTATGTAAAATAAAAAAATTATACAATAAATATATATATATATATATATATGTAATTTAAATATATATATGTATATAATTCCAGTACTGAACAGGAAAACTTACACATACACTCATAATATCATTCAGAATAGAAAACATAACTTCAAATAAAAATGACAAATTATTAAAATATATGTTTTAATGTAATAGATATAGAATTTAATACCAATTGAAGCTGAGGATAATGTGAAAACCAATCATTGGAAATTATTATGGTAAATATTGAAAAAAAGGAAAATGCATATCGTATGGAAAGTATTTCATCAGCCTTAAAATAAGCCCATATTGGACATTCTAACCCAAAAATGTCAGAAGAAAATTGCTTTTAATGATTCAAATAGTTGTTCTCCTTTACCCAACCAAAAAAAACTTATTGGTTTCTCACATCAGAATGAAATGTTATGAAAATCATTACTGTGTTGCATTACAGAAGTAGATTTTACACATGTTTTTGTACAATTCAAATGAATGACTATGATATAGTTTCATACTACTTAAACATTTAAATGTAAAGCAACATGTTATATTATTGTATCATTATTCACAGATAAATCTCAACAGTTCAAAAATTTTGTTAACTCTGATGATCTATAGGAACCAGTTTATTTTATACGGCTAATGCTATTTAAATTTGGCCTTACTTCAAACCCTTCATTTTCCAGGATGGTATTCTTCGAGACATTTTAAATGTCGTTTGACCACCAGGTTATATTTAGTGGTTTTCCATCTTATTCATGACTAAAAATTGAGAAACAATGTTTACTCTTATTAATGTGTTAGACTGAAGTCTATAAACCTGACAGATGAGATAAAAGGAACACCTTATCACAAATACAAACAATAACAGTGGATCAATCCAATATATAAATTTCAATTCTCAAAGTATAAGAATGACAGACATATCTGCTAACTGAATATGCTGATTTACAGTACTACATTTAATGACTGAATCTACTCATTCTATTTCAACTGTACTTTTTGGCATTTAGCTGGGTCATTTTTCATGGAGTAAAGCCATAAAAAAAAATAAAATCCTGCTATAATAATTTTCATAGTTATTTTTACAAAATTATTTAGTTGTAAACTGACAAAACAACGCATAAATATGCAACAACTTTTAATTTTTGTCTTAATTATTTTTATTTTTAGTTTTACATCTTTATGAAATTTTTTTTTCGTTAAGCTTTAAAAACTTTCATGTCTGCTAGCCATCAAATGACATTTTCTGAAGGTCAAAAGAATATTAAGGTTTAACTACTATGATTAGCAAAGTAAATAGATGTAGCAAATTTTTGAGGCAATGACAATAATTCATTCTCTCACACCTGAGTGAAAGAAGTCCATATTAGCTGTGTTACTACCTCAATTTATCATGCAGGTATAGAAATCTACATCAAATAATAATAAAGAGACACGAATGAGAATGAACAATATTGAAACGCAATTATTTCAACAAGATATCAATCTAATAACCTTTTTCATGGAAACACATAGTTAATCATTGCCCTGAAATACATACTCTTACAAGTTAAATCTATTTCGTTATTTTAAGAATAAATACTTATAATTCTGTTTGAATATCTATACTTACGTAAAGTATTATTGCAGTATGATGTAAGTATAAGTATTTGCCCATTTCTTGGTTTACTGCAATTCTCAATTCCTTTCCGTTCTGTACGAATCTTTTAATCTTGATTTATTTACTATATCCTACATCCTCAGATTTCTGTTTTATATAATTATTTACCTTCATCTGCAGTTCTTACTTTATACACTTCTCTCCATCATCAAATTAACTAAAACCAGATGTCTACTACATGAGCCACCAACCTAGTTAGTTTTTATAAAAGAGGCTGCCACAAATTTCCAGCATTTATTTCTCTGTGACCATATTCTCTAATTGTTTTCCCTTTTTGTTCTTTTACTGCTACAATTTCCAGTCACTTGTTATTTAATTTTTTCAATCCTTTATCTTTTAATGTATATTTTCATCTTCTGTTGAAGAGGTCTCTATGTAAATTCCACACTAATGTTGTAGGCTTGAGCTTTAAATCTATCCTGATGTTTATAATTCTTTTGCTTGTGGTAATATATATATTTTTTCTACATTTTTATCCTCTTCTTATGTTTGTATTTTAGTGTTTATTTAATGATAATGATCCTACAACAACAAAAAAGAAGCAATTTCATTTTTCCTGATAACATTAAACATTTTTTTTACATGATAGTTCAGTATAACTTTACTAGATACATTGAAGTCAAGACTTGACACAGATTACTTGATATATTGAACTTTAAACAATACATATGTATATCATTTAAAATTACCCAAATTACCACAATTATATAGATTTTAGATATTCATACTTATGAGTTTAAGAACAATGTTATACATGATAATATAATTAGGTTGTTGAAATTACACTGAGCAAATTTATTTATTTTTCTTATTTTCTTACCTTTATTAAGACTAAAATTACTATTAAGCAACTTGTTTAATATGTTTGCTTTGCTTGGCATTGTTCCTGCCAGCCCCCCATTCAGTCGCCCTAAAGCATAAGACTGAATGCCTGTGCCACAAACAGTTCCTAACCCTTGAAACAGTTTAGTTAATGTCTTAACTAGCTCCTAGAGCTAACCTAAAAGCATGGTACCATACAACACTCGCGTGTCTCACTACCCACTTGTCATATATCACAAAAATGGGTAGGTGCACCCCATCAACACTAAAACATATGACTATCAATAATTAAATTTATCTTGTAACGACAGCAATTTGCTGCCATGCCTAGGCCGCTGAATGCCAGCAAACATTGAACAAAGCACCGCATCATCAAAAAACTCCCACACGGTTCGACAATGCGGCTCTCACCACGTTGACTTGCCGCATGTGAGTTTTGAGAAGGTCTTATATTTGCATATTAATTTAAGATTGGCCACTGATCATTTGCTAATGGACAACTAAGATGGTTTCCAACCGAGCAAGAGCACTGAGGATGCCATAATAAAGGTAATGGATATAGCTTTCTCTAGTCCATGTAAATATGTATTAGGGATTTTTCTGGACATATCTGGGGCATTTAACAACTTTTGGTGGTACTCTGCACTGTTTCAGATGCAGAAGCGTAAGTGTATACAAAATAAACTAGAAGTGCTCTCAAGTTATTTCAGACATCGGACCATCTCCCTGCGTGATGGCGGTTCAGAGGTTCTAAAGACCTTAACTAAAGGATGCCCTCAGGGCAATGTTCAGAGTCTCTATCTTTGGATCATAGAATTTTATTCGATGTTGTGTTTAAGGTAGCTGTGTGGTTGTCGTGTCGTCGCTTATGCTGACGACGCGCTGCTACTGATTCGCGTTGTGAAGGGGATTCGCGTAACGAGGTAGAGTTCCAAGCTGCTCGTGCTTGTGAGACACTCCGACTCTGGGGTCTCCAAAATAAGATGATTTTCGGCACAGAGAAAACCACAATGATATTGCTTACGAGCCGATTGACTGCTTCCCGAAGAATCGGGTTCGGATGGTTGGTCTCCCCATTCAGTACATTACGACCCAAAAATACCTGGCTGTTATCCTTGATGAGAATTTTCGGTTCAACATCTACAGTATGTAGCAGAAAAGGCCAATGATGCCTTTTATGGAATCTGTAGCGTCATTCAACCCAATTGGGGGTTGGATTATCGTACATGAGTATAGTTTGCAAAGGTGTCAGCGAAGCTATTATGCTGTATGCCGCGGCTGTCTGGGCTCACAGCATGACTTTTGGGTACTTCAGAGAATACATTCCTTTCTTGATCTCCCTTTTAACTGGATGATCCCCGAGGAGTGGTCTATAGTGGCTGGTTTTCTTCGCGCCTTGCAGTATATAGGTTTGAAGAGGGAGTTTAATCGAGGTACTTAATCATGGTAGCAGTCCGGGTGGCTAGTGTTCCGGCTTGGGCATTGGTTGGTTGAAGGTAGGCGCATTGGCATGATTGAGAATCATAAACTTCTTGTTGGGACACAGAAATCTTACAATTTTGAATGTCCAACCAGCCTCTGCGGTTGACAAAGCCGCTTGCGCTGGGTCTTCTAGCTGCGGTCGTGAGTTACCAAGAACTAACAGGAGGCAGTCATCGGCGAAAGCCTGGGACGTGACCCTTTTGCGAATGTCAGTCCCAAACGTCTGTCGAATATCAGGTTCCACAGCAAGAGACCGAGAACAGAGCCCTGCGGGCTTCCCCTGGCGACGGATATTTCCACAACTAGGTGTGCATCCTTAAACAGAGCCGTGCGATCAGACAAGCAGTCACGTACCACGGCCTTCGGGGCTGCGGGAACATTGCGGCGTCCCAACTCATAGAGACCTCGATTTAGTAGTGAGTTCATATCGATGTTTTCCGAGAGCCGTTCCACAACCAGCCTTTCTAACAACTTGCCGATTGCCGGCAAGAGACTGATGGGTCGATAACTGCTGACATCACTCGAATCCTTTCCTCATTTTAAGAGTATCCTCACCAAAACCACCTTCCAACAAGTCGGAAAGCAACCCCAGCTTAGGCACCCGAGAACAGGCTGCTAGGCAGTTCTCTTGTGACAGGCAGCAGATGATAGAAAATATTCGGATCAAGTTGGTCAATCCCTGGTGCCCTCCGGTGTTTAATGTATTGTAAAAATGCTAGCATTTTTACAATTAGCATTGTTTCTGAATTGAATAACGAATTCATGAGATACTATTTTATTATTTTTTATTTGTTAAACAGCAGGTAATAGTTTATTAGTGACGTTAAGTCGAGTAAGATTGTTAGCATCGGCCAAAACACTGTAAATAAATAAAATATCTTTCTTATTTAAAAATTTATGAATGTATTGATGATGGAACTGAATGGAACGCACGGATAACGGGAGTTGTTTTCTCCCTACTAATTGCAGAACTTGGACTAATATCTCTTGCTGCAACATCTTTCTATTTTTTCTGGCGGGTTATTATTTGCTTAGTGGCCGTTATAGATTTTTTTTATAGAGGGATTTGGTATTTTCGTACCGATCCTTTAAACGAATGAGAAATAATTAACTGGGACTGATACGGGGAGACTAAGCTGTATTTGCTTTGTATCCTGGCAATATTCCCCTCAGTCCGTCCGCTGAAGTCCTTTCCTAAGTCAGTCTAACAGCAATTTTCCTTCCGAGGGGGCCCTAGTGTATGGAGGAAGCCTCCAGACACACGTGTGTCCGGGAATGGTACACACAATGAATGTGGAGGGGGGAATGGTACGAGGGGGACAGTCATTATACTGGTTCACCTGAAACAGATATAAAAAGGAAGGCATGTTCTATATTGCAAGAAATATATAACAGATCTCGTTAAGAACAATATGACAAATCTGTCATATTTCTACCTACCTGCACATTAAATTATCAAAAAATTTAATTTTTATAAAGCGCGTCAAAATCGCTCCCAACCATTCCGTTCGCGCGCGCGCAAAAACAAAAAACAAAAACAAAACCTTATAATGTTGAAAAATATTAATTAGGAAGGTATGGGCTTAGATTCAGATGTTTTCAAGAAAAGTTGAAAGTTACCAACAATTTATTTAATTTATCATTTGGAATAATTAAGTTTCTACTAGTAGTTAACACTGGTCAGGTAAAATATATTTCAGATAGTAATAATGAATAATAAATAAGGATGGGATCAACATATACAAAGTCAATGGATTTTGAATAAAAGTTTTAAAAGATTTTTTTTTTTTTGTTTATTTATCTCAAGACTTCTACAAACGCTTGACCGGAGACAATGAAGAGGCTCCGGCCAGGTAGCATCTTATTTATTTCCTGTTGAGGACACCTACGGAGCATAATACAACAAAACCTAAAAGCTGTTTCTGCGAAACGTCAGAAACGCCACACAATTTCATCAAATTCAAAATCGTCCGCATCGCCACGTTTTGGACGGCCTCCAGTTTT
The DNA here is from genome assembly GCF_047948215.1 of Lycorma delicatula. Lineage (NCBI taxonomy): Eukaryota > Metazoa > Arthropoda > Insecta > Hemiptera > Fulgoridae > Lycorma > Lycorma delicatula. Next base: position 212,246,609 of record NC_134457.1, read on the forward strand.
ATCCCCGTACCGGATAGGCGTATGTCAGAATTGGCAAGACGTAGAGTCGGTATAAGAGTATCTTAGTCGCCAACGGAGTGGGGTGGCTCGAATAAGCACTGGGTATATGGATGCACTGGCGGCCTTTGCTCACTGAGCCACATATTTTACATGTTACCATAATGTCAGCCGTTTATCCAGGACCACTCCCAGAACTTGAACTTTTGTCTCAAATGTTATTTTTCTCCTGATATTTCCAGCTGTCTCGCCGGTCCGTGTGAATAACACGGCTACGGACCTTTCCTCGTTGACCCTGATTCTCCATATATCAAGCCACGGCTCCACGAAATCCAGTTGCCGTTGGAGTCTCTCGACCGCGTAATCCATATTTCGGATTGTGTAGTAATATGTCGTATCATCGGCGTATAAAGCGGCGTTGACGCCTTCCGACAACGGCATATCGTTTGTATATGCAGTGTACAAAATCAGCGAAAGGACTGCCCCCTGGGGTACCCCAGCGGTTATCACCCTGTTAGTTGATAAGGATGTCCTAACGCGTATCGCAAACTGTGTTCCCAGTAGGTAAGAACTTATTAGCCTGACATGATGGCCAGGGACCGCCGTATGGGCAAGTTTACGTAGTAGGCCGTCGTGCCAAACTTTATCGAAGGCTTTTTTTCCGTAGGGGGAGGAAAACGCTCTGCCAGCCAGGCCGCCAGGCCCGCTCTGGCGGCAAGTGTGGGGCTCTCACCCACTAATATAACTCCCCCTCTAGCCACGCAGGGGAACAGACCTAATCCACATGTTATGTACACAGCTCCTGCACAATCCCCCGGGCGCTCTTGTCACCGATTTAGAATAGCCAGAGCGACGTCCCCAGGGGATCATCGACGAACGAAGACTCCGAGGAGCCCTCACCGCCCACCCCTAAGGCTGGCCGCTGACAGCCGTCCGGCATCGGTCGCTACGCCTCAGGTCAACTGCAGTTGACCTGAGCCTACGTGCCCCTCTCCTATGCTGCCTTGTTTCGAATTATGGCTGACACCGCAGCGTTACTCTCGTCCAAGCATCTCATCTAACATCCCACTTATGGCATTCTGCTAACAGTATCACATGAGTAGGTCATCGGCCAGACGGGATGACTCTGCCGTCTTGCCTGCTACAGAAGGCGCGTTCCACTGCAGCAGTTTGCAAAGTTTGCGTAGCCATATCGGTTGAGTAAGGTCATGCCGCATTCAATCAAAGACTGGAGTAGGTCCCTAATAGATTTGCCAGTAACAGGCGGGGCAATGCAGCTAAATTTCGGGCAGGACGTCCTTACACTATTTTATAGTAATTAAAAGCCACTTATTTTACAGTAAACTTGTGGTCGAGGTTATAGATACCAGTGGTAGCGAGCGTTCTTTTAAGTGCCACAAGGATTTAAGGTCCCACCCCCTTAGGAAGCTGGTAAGTGTGGAAGGCGATCCCCTTCAAGTGCAGAACGTTCTGAACTTGCCAGAAATCGTGTTCGCTGGCTAATTGCATCCTTGCTGAGAGTCAAGTGCCGTTTGCAACAGTAAACTTGTGGTCCAGGTTACAGATACCTCTGGTGGCTGGCGTTCTTTTAAGTGCCACAAGGATTTAAGGTCCCACCCCCTTAGGAAGCTGGTAAGTGTGGAAGGCGATCCCCTTCAAGTGCAGAACGTTCTGAACTTGCCAGAAATCGTGTTCGCTGGCTAATTGCATCCTTGCTGAGAGTCAAGTGCCGTTTGCTACAGTAAACTTGTGGTCCAGGTTATAGATACCCCTGGTGGCTGGCGTTCTTTTAAATGCCACAAGGATTTAAGGTCCCACCCCCTTAGGAAGCTGGTAAGTGTGGAAGGCGATCCCCTTCAAGTGCAGAACGTTCTGAACTTGCCAGAAATCGTGTTCGCTGGCTAATTGCATCCTTGCTGAGAGTCAAGTGCCGTTTGCAACAGTAAACTTGTGGTCCAGGTTATAGATACCCCTGGTGGCTGGGGTTATTTTAAGTGCCACAAGGATTTAAGGTCCCACCCCCTTAGGAAGCTGGTAAGTGTGGAAGGCGATCCCCTTCAAGTGCAGAACGTTCTGAACTTGCCAGAAATCGTCTTCGCTGGCTAATTGCATCCTTGCTGAGAGTCAAGTGCCGTTTGCAACAGTAAACTTGTGGTCCAGGTTATAGATACCCCTGGTGGCTGGCGTTCTTTTAAGTGCCACAAGGATTTAAGGTCCCACCCCCTTAGGAAGCTGGTAAGTGTGGAAGGCGATCCCCTTCAAGTGCAGAACGTTCTGAACTTGTCAGAAATCGTGTTCGCTGCCTAATTGCATCCTTGCTGAGAGTCCAGTGCTCTTTGCGACCAGGCGCCCGCGGACTAAGGCAGATATGGCTCTCGCCAACGTGGGCCACTCCCTAGGGAAGTTCTACATTATGGGCGGGATTTTCTCCCGCTTTTCGACCGGAGGTTGTGAGGAAGCCGCCCTCGGTTGTGGTTGGCTCCATGAACTCAATGTCCATGATTACCAACGAACCGCACTTGGCACTCTTATGGGCTCCCAAGATTAGAAACTCTCCTCCACCGGAAATTTCCGGGAGTGTAAAAGAGTAGGTAGTGGGCAATTAGTCGACATTAGCCTAAATTTAAAAAAATTAAGTCTAAATTTTAACACTAGCTTAAGTTTAGATTCACAAAAGGAATAAATCAACTTAATAATAAAAAAGTTAAGTGGAAGATGGCTTACATTAACGTAAATTGCTAATAAAATTCGGTGGTTAAACCTGGAAAAATCTCTATCAGTGAATGACAATAAAATTTAAGTAAAAATTATTTAATTAATACTAATCACTACTTAATCTATAAAATAGTTCCAAAGTAATAGAATTACTTTGTTATAAGCCTAAAAATTAAATTTACATACTTAACTAATTGATACACAATGGTGAAAAACGACACGTTTGTCATATTGTTCTTAACAAGATCTGTTATATATTTCTTACAATATAGAACATGCCTTCTTTTTATGTCTGTTTCAGGTGAACCAGTACAATGACGGTGGCCATCTGATACCGCGGACACACGTGTTTCTGGAAGCTTCCTCCATACACTAGGGCCCCCATGGAAGGAAAATTCCTGTTAGACAGAAAGGCTCTAGCAAAGGACTTCAGCGGACGGACTGAAGAGGAACATTGCCAGGATACAAAGCAAATACACGCTTAGTCTCCCCGTATCAGTCTCAGTCAATTATTTTTCATTGGTTTAAAGGATCAGAACGCAAATACCAAATCCGTCTATAAATAAAATCTATTACGGCCAATAAGCAAATAATAACCCACCAGACAAAATAGAAAGATGTTGCAGCAAGATATATTAGTCCAAGTTCTGCAATTAGTAGAGAGAAAACAACTCCCGTTATCCGTGCGTTCCATTCCGTACATCATCAATACATTCATAAATTTTTAAATAAGAAAGATATTTTATTTATTTACAGTGTTTTGGCCGATGCTAACAATCCTACTCGACTTAACGTCACTAATAAACTATTACCTGCTGTTTAACAAATAAAAAATAATAAAATAGTATCTCATGAATTCGTTATTCAATTCAGAAACAACGCTAATTGTAAAAATGCTAGCATTTTTACAATACATTAAACACCGGAGGGCACCAGGGATTGACCAACTTGATCCGGATATTTTCTATCATCTGCTGCCTGTCACAAGAGAACTGCCTAGCAGCCTGTTCTCGGGTGCCTAAGCTGGGATTGCTTTCCGACTTGTTGGAAGGTGGCTTTGGTGAGGGTGCTCTTAAAATGAGGAAAGGATTCGAGTGATGTCAGCAGTTATCGACCCATCAGTCTCTTGCCGGCAATCGGCAAGTTGTTAGAAAGGCTGGTTGTGAAACGGCTCTCGGAAAACATCGATATGAACTCACTACTAAATCGAGGTCTCTATGAGTTGGGACGCCGCAATGTTCCCGCAGCCCTGAAGGCCGCGGTACGTGACTGCTTGATCGCACGGCTCTGTTTAAGGATGCACACCTAGTTGTGGAAAAATCCGTCGCCAGGGGAAGCCCGCAGGGCTCTGTTCTCGGTCTCTTGCTGTGGAACCTGGTATTTGACAGATTTTTGGGACTGACATTCGCAAAAGGGTCACGTCCCAGGCTTTCCCCGATGACTGTCTCCTGTTAGTTTGTGGTAACACACGACAGCAGCTATTAGGCCTAGCGCAAGCGGCTTTATCAACCGCAGAGGGCTGGATGGACATTCAAAATTGTAAGATTTCTGTGCCAAACACGAAGTTTATGATTCTCAAGGGTGCAGACAAATTATCATACAGTCTTAACCCCGGCATTAAGTATAAAGGCTGTGTAATCAGCCGAGTTCGAGTTCATAAGTGCCTAGATGTTTTGTTTGATGAGATGTTACCGTTTAGCAACCACATTAGGAATGTAGCGGCGGACGACGTCTCTGTAAATCACAAGCTTAGGAGGATTGCTAGAAAGGATTACGAGCTGTCGGGCCGTCATTTGTACATAGTATATCGAGGTGTCTTCGAATGTATGACACGGCGTTTGTTTGGGCGCATAGGTTGTAAAGAAATCCAGCACTTATTCAAAATTTATGGAGTGCCCAGCGCAGAGCCTTAATTATATGCACTTGTTTTTTTAACACAACCTCCTACGAGGCTACCATTGTATTGGGAAAGGCCCTCCAAATCGATTTATTGGTGAAAGTTCGGTCGGCTATGTGAAAATTGTGAAGAGGCAGGAGGCCGTGGTATTTGGGATGCGGTTTCGAGCCGGACCAGTACCGGAGCAAATTGATTTCAATGCACCGATTCTAAATTTCAAATAGTTGAAATCTCCCACCTGTGAAGGAGGCTTCACAGCCTAACGATGGAAGCATGGCAGCAAAAAATGGCACGCCACGACTAAGGGAAGGTCCTTGTATAGATTTATGCAGGATCTAGGGGGATTGTATGCTTCTTCTTCGTTTTTAAGAGCAAGGTTCCGCCTGGCAGCTGATGAGCTATGCGTCTGCGGGAAGGTCCTGTCGAACGAATTTATGATGTTCTCTTGGGTGGCGAGAACTCAGTCCACCCTGGAGCTAAGAGGTCAAGCGGAAAATTGGCAACTCACAAGTGGCGAGAGCCGCATTGTCGGACTGTGTGGGAGTTATTTGATGCGGTTACTTTGTTCAACCGACATCAGTAGTTTACCTAGAAAAGACTCCTACCGCACTGCTGTAGGAAACTAAGCAAGTGGCATGGGTGTATACCAGCCAGGTTAAGGTAAGGCTCCAAGCGGATTAATGGTGCACAGGCACTTGCTGGCATTTAGCGGCCTAGGCGTGGCGGCGAATTGCTGTCTTTGACGAGATAAATTATGTTTTAGTAGTTGATGGGGTGCGCCTACCCATTTTGTGATGTCTGACAAGTTGGCGGTGGGACACGCAAGCGAGTGTTGTATGGTATCACCCTTATTTTGCTTACGCTTTTTGGTTAGCTCTAGGAGCTAGTTACGACACTGGTCGCTAAACTGTTTCGAGGCTCGGTAGCCGTTTATGGCACAGACATTCGATCTTATGTTTTAGGGCGGTCGAATGGGGTGTTGGCGGGATAAATGCCAAGCAAACCAATAATTACTACTTAATCTATAAAATAAAGTAATATTACTTTGTCGCAAGACTAAAAATAAAATTTAAATTTTTAACTAATCGTTAAACATTGGTAAAAAGGGAACCGTATTTAAAATAAATTTAGGTAATTTTAGTAGTATTTAGATAAACATTTATAACCTAGTTATACTCATTTGAATATTAAAGAATAGTTTTTTAATAAAAATTAATACACTAGTTCTTCTTTAAAATAGAATAAATGTAAACTATGCTAAAACTTATCCAGTTTGACCGGAAGGTCAAACAAAAGATACAACGCTGCTACTGGCTGTACTGGGCGTCCTAACGGAATTCGGTGACGACACTGGAACTGGTATTCAGGTACACACACACACACAACATAGAGCACTAGAAAATATGTCCTTTCACAACCATTGCTAGACAGAGAGTCACTTTGATGAAAAATGTAAATCCTTGATTTTTCCATAAGTTTTGCTTTCTCATAACTACTCCTTTTTTATAATATAATGGTACTCAAAATATTATTTCATATTTTCTAGCTGTGCTCCTGTAACAATTTTAAATGTAATGAGTAGCATTGTTATAATCATTTTAAATAGCATTGAAATAACATTCTTTTTATGTAAAAAAAAAAAAATTGGGTTACAACACTTTTATCCAGAATGTTGTAAATTTAATTTTTTTTTCACATGAAGTTTCAAAATTGATCTACAGTACCCGTTAAATGCCCACTAGAGACAAAAAATAGAAAATCCCCTTTGTCCAATAATCTACTTTTTCAGAATGACCAACACAGATCTCAAGCACCCATAAGGGGTAACTCAAAAACTTTAAACATACGGTAGGGTTGAGACATCATAACAATTTTTACACAAATAAAACTTTATTTTACAACAACCCTTCCAATCCAAATAAGTTCCAATCCAAAATAAGTTACAACAAAATAGTTCCAATCCAAATTGGAACTATTTAATTTTTTTTTTCAACTAGTTTCAAAAATGGCAACAGTGTAACCCAAGTAGTAGTCTCATGCCAAAAAAAACCAGATTTTTCGATAGTTAACTTTTTAAAAGTTATTTTAGATATTTAAATAAATGGTATTAATCACCTAATCGACTGACCAAATGAATACTGTCATATTTTTACTTAAAAGTAGGCTAAAGTTTAGTTATTGAAAGAGGTTATTTAACATAACCTCTTGTTATGTTAAGTAACCTCCCTTTCTTAACTACAAATCATTTTAAATTAGTAAACACCAGTCTTTACTAATACCAAATTTCCTAGAGATAGAGAATGATAATGTGAAAGCTTTCAAGATGCACAGAGTGTAATGTAAATTCAGTTAAGTTCAACAGAGTTACCTATATCCATATTCATTTATTTTTTGTTATATGTATATATATATATATATATATATATATATATATATATATATATATATACGGTATAAGCTGAGTATTCTTTGGTGTGTATGTACAGAAGGAATGGAAAACGTGACTTTATCTAGATGAGCTCTTCAGTACCCGGTAGAGCTCTTTATTTAATCAAAGAATACTTTGATTAATTTATTTTACAATAGTAAAATAAAGTCCCTGGATAGGATTAACGGGCAAAGGCTTTCCCTCAAATCACACAAATATCAGTCGCAATTACTCTTCTGGTCTTCACCACGCATGAGGTACATCCAAAGAGAAACCAAACTTTAACAAAATTATTTTATTAGTTGTTTAATCGGATTTATCCTCTCAGAGCAGACTCCCCCATTGTTAACAACTCTTATAATTTCTTTTTATTGCAATGAACTCTGGTAATTCTATCGTGAATAACAAGCAAAGCCCACAGCAAAAAGGCAAATCCACAATTGTATATAATTACCGTAATGTTTTATTTGTAACAACAAACTGTAGCTATTGGAATAATGGGTATCAATACGTCATAGAATATCAAATACTTATTTTCTTTTTTGATAAACGGGTTAAAATCACTTATCAAGTGGACATAAAGCTAAAACCTATGAAATATCTTGGAAAAGACAGGTTTGAAGATAAAGAGACAAAATGATAACGTAATGAATGAGAAATGAATTGACAACAGACAAGATGAAAAAATCTACCTAAAAAGTGTTCTTCAAAGTCTCTAGTTCAGAAATGGTCATTCTATTCACAATTTATTGGTAGATTGAACAATTTTATCCAGGATGACAGTAGCATGTGAACAATTGATGATTTGCTTTAACCTGTGAAAGAGATAGTTGTAATTATTTATATTTCCTCTTAATGTTACAGAATCACCCTAAAACAACAGATCACAAAGAAAACCTTCCCTCATCCATCCCCAGAAATGTGTAATTTATAGAAGAATCAGATTAAAACATAAATTCTTTAACCAGATTCACTGTGTAATATTCTGTCTAGGTAGTACCTGTTATTAATAGGAAACTACAAAAAATGTAGAATTAAGGAAAGAAAGGAAAGAAGCAGTAAACGGTTTTAACTATTCAGCTTTACCATAATTGCTGATATCTCCTCATGAGACAAAGTTAACGGCTGCCTGAGATACCCTTTCCCAACCTATTGCATTCTGTTAATTATAATTTGTATACGTATGCATACAGAAGTAAAATTATTATTGTGTTTTTTTTCTTTTGTAAATAATTTATAAACAGAAATTCAAATAATATTATTTAATTTACTGTACAATCCTTGGCATGGAACAAATTTAAGAAGCTCTTTTTCCAGTATTATTATATAAAATAATGTTATTAAAATCATAATAAGGAAAACTCTTCACTTTTTTATCTGTCATTTTAAAATTTATACCTCATGTAATATTATGAATTGAGACTATCATTATAAATTATTATAATAATAAGAATTGGAAATTATTAATCCTTTGTTTCTTAACTTACTTTTATTCTTAATTATTTCTGTGATCTCAGCTCTTCTTTATAGTAGGTCAGTATCACACATCCAGTAAATTATGATCCTGTAGATTATCATTAAGTGAGAGACAAATTATTAATACGATTCTGTAAAAAAAAAAAAAAAAACAATAATTGAAACTTTTTTTGAACAGGTGAATTGTGTCTTTAAGCATAACACAATTACTCTTAAAGAAACAGTAACCACATTTGTAACTTGTCATGTTGATTACTAGTCACAAGTAAAACTGTAAAAAACAACTGAAATATCAAGATTTTATAATAAAAATCTAAATGTGTGCAGAATGATTGCTAAAACTGGGTCAACTGTGGCCAGTACATAAATTAAGTAAATAAATAAATTTTTCATTCTGATAGATGCATAATATATGATATAGATCACATCAGGAATGGTTGGACATGTTTTACTTCATGGGTGAATAAAGTACTCTCCCAACATTTACCTGGATGGATCATCTGGTAAAATAATGATGAAGATACTAAATAAAAAAAGAATACAAAATAAATGACAGTTCAAAGACATTAATGAAAAATTATTTGAGTACATACTTATTTACAAAGTTGAATAAAGAAAATTCAGGGTTTTTTCAAATTCTTTAATAAGTGTAATTAAAAATTTATCAATAATAATATCGCTTTTAAATATATTACTTGGGGAGATATTTTAAACGGTTTAATAATTAATTAAAAACACAATTGGAAGTGTAATTTTTTAATCGCTTTGTATTCATTTTTCTTAATAAAAGTATAATCACATTTTGGCAAACTGAAGTATTTGTTGTGTTATGTGAAAACAAACTGTTATCTAGTTAGATAACAGAAAAGATAGGCGAGTATTGTTGTAAAAAACACTATTGAAAAATCATACAAAAGAGAAAATTTTAACAAACTTCCAGTGGGGTATAAAAATACTAGAAAATGAAGATATTAGAGTTTAATTGTAAACTGTCAGTTTGAGAAACAGATAAAAAAGAGAAAAGAGTGGCAGAAGGTGAAAGAGAGACAAAACAAAAAGGAAAATAATACTGCATCTATATAAATAAAATATAATCTTCGTTTTGTGTATGCTCTAAATTAAAAAATTGTGTGTGCTCAAAAATTACTTAACCGATTTCACTGACAATTTCACAGTTTAAAAGATAACACAATTTATAATTAAAGTCACAAGTTATATATAAGACTACATTTATGATATATACAATGACATTAATTTTGGCAAGAGAAATTCTGTTATTTATTTATACATTTTTTTCTTATGATTTATATAGTAGTGAGATTGGTGAGGTTTGAACTGTGGTATACATTCCAGCAATAGATTGCCGGGTCCACTAATATAAATCAAAAATCATTAAAAAAAATTATATTTTATTTTTAATTAAAAAATAATAAATATTAAAAAAGTAATAAAATAAAAAAAGGAGAAGTTCTCGGTCAGTTTCCTTAGCGATTTGATAGTGTTCAGAAGACTTACAAAAGGTACAATGAAATACCCACATATTACCTGTCAAATGACTGTGGAACAAAATAACTAATTATATAAAAAGAATTATGACTAAAGTAGTGCAATTTATAAATCATGTTATTTGCTATTATGGACAATGCATCCAACATTTTTAACGTGGATGATCTATAGAGACCATTTCATTGACCATTTGAAATTTATTTACTCCAAAATATTCCTTTTCCATGATATTATTCATGAAACACATTATTTATTTACTCATTAACACATTAATACATGAAACACATTGTTATTTATTTTACTCTTAAGAGGACTAAAGTTGTCATGAAGCCAACAAAAAGAGGGTTTATTTGATCAATCACTAACATATGTTGCAAGTTTGGTAAAACACTTCTTTAACAGTATTTCAAAAAAATAAACTGCAGGTATAAAGACAAACATAATCTCTTATAACATTCCTTCTCATATACCTTGCATAATCTGAAGCTCAGTAAATTGAAAAAAAATCTAAATGCTAGGAAATTGAGTAAAAATTAAACTTAAAATAAAAACATACTGTTGCATAAATATCTTGGTAGTAATATAACTAATTTTCTAAAATACTTTACAAATCAAAACTATTGTGTCATTAAAACTTCTCAACAATAAGAAATAAAAAATTAACACTTTTGTGAAAGAGGTATGTCAGTATAATCAATCTTAAGTTACAATTAAATTATACACTTACTTGAAATCATTAAGTTTTCTTCAACACTTCATGTTTTGTAGGTAATATTTTTATAATTTTTGTTCAGTTTGAAACCAGTTTTCCATTTTTCTTTATTATTTTATTTATTAATTTATTAACTATACTTTTTTTAATCGTCTCATGACAATTATTTAAAATATCACAGTTGTCCATAGCTGAAACAAACTAAAAATATTCTGAACAACAATTAGTATAAAATAATTAATATGGAATCAATTAAACCTGAAATATAAATACATACAAACAAATACCCAATAAATTTCCCCACAGGTTAACGCAACTTAAATTCATTAAAACTAAATTAATTCTAGTAAAAAAATTTTGTACCCAAACCAGAAAAAAATCACACATGTTTATACCCTACTGGACACGATCGCGACTTAAAACTAACACTTAACCTAATAAATAAAATGTAAAAACTGAAAAAATACACATATACAACTATACTTAAACAAAACCTACAAAGGGGCCTACTGGGAGGAATGCGATATTTTTCTTAAAACTAACATACATATATTTATTCTAACATGCACATATTAACAAAAATAAATTAAACGCTGATGTACCTGTAAAAAAATACATATACTGAAAAAAAGAGTTACAAAGTAAGTAGTTTTCCTTCCAATTATTGTTACATTACATTACTAGAGTAATAATTACTTAAGTCACGTTAACACTGTTCAAGTGATCCACACTTTTTAACCTACGTAGTAAATGACCGGTGTCGTACCTGTAACAAAAGAAAAAACGAATTGTGTTAAGATGTATTTTTTGTAATACTTTTAATATTTTTTTAAATAATTTAATGAAAAGAACAGATCTGCACAACCAGTCTCGATGTAGTAGTATAATCAATTAGTACAAATAATAATTCATTTGTATTCTGTGCAATTTTTTTAACTTTAATAATAATAACTTCACCCTATAACTTAAACAGTTTCAAAGATTCCAGTTTTTATGTTCCTCTAAAGTTTTGTTTTTTGTATTCTATTTGTCTTAGTATATAACATAATAACGTAATTCATCTCTTTATAAGACTTACTACAGATCATACACCTTACTTTGTCTTAAGACCTCTTTTCTAATATTTTATCGCCTTAGCTAATTTTAAATATCTGAAAAGATATTCTAACAGTAGAATATTTTATAATATTCTATATTTTATAACAGTAGAATATTTTCTTTTGTTTCTGTTCAATATTTATAGAAATGAGATATCAGCGGAAGAAGAAGAGATAATATACGCAGATGATCAGGTAATAATTGCAAAAAGTTAAGTACAGATATAATATATATATATATATATATATATATATATATATATATATAGAGAGAGAGAGAGAGAGAGTGAGAGAGAGAGAGTGAGAGAGAGAGAGAATGAATGAGAATGTGTGTTAGTTAACAATTAACAGTTAACAATCAAAGGGAAAACAACTGAAACAAGTTGTAATAAGTTCTTAAGAGTTTTAAGTATTTAGTAAGTATTATTACAAGCAAAATCACACAGAGAAAGTAAAAACCAGGTTTGGGCAAGGAAGGCTGACATGCTGGAAATTAAGCACTCTGATAAGAAAGAAAAATATCCACATGGAGTTAAGAAAGATTAGTTAATTATTATATGATCAGACTGTTAATACTATGATAAAAGAAAAAATTGAGCAACTTATTTTGAAAGCTTTGAGATTTAGGTATGAAAGAAAGATCAAAATAATCAATACAGATGTATTTACAAAAATCAAGGAAAAAAGAAATACAATAAAGTCTGTTAGGAAAAGGAAAGCTAATCGGTGATAGGGCAAAAAAGCTCTGAAACAAAAAAAAATGGCTGGAAAAAGAAGCTGATGAAGAAGAAATCGGATGTAAATTGAATTAAGGGTAAACGAGATTACAAGAATAATAAGAGAAAAGTAGCACATAACAGAGAAAAACAAAAAAAAAAACATTTCCATTGTCTCATTCTATCACTGATAATGACTATCATCATATCATGATCTATAGAGACCATTTCATTGACCATTTGAAATTTATTTACTCCAAAACTAATTTTCTAAAATACTTTACAAATCAAAACTATTGTGTCATTAAAATTTCTCAACAATAAGAAATAAAAAATTAATACTTTTGTGAAAGAGGTATGTCAGTATAATCAATCTTAAGTTACAATTAAATTATACACTTACTTGAAATCATTAAGTTTTCTTCAACACTTCATGTTTTGTAGGTAATATTTTTATAATTTTTGTTCAGTTTGAAACCAGTTTTCCATTTTTCTTTATTATTTTATTTATTAATTTATTAACTATACTTTTTTTAATCGTCTCATGACAATTATTTAAAATATCACAGTTGTCCATAGCTGAAACAAACTAAAAATATTCTGAACAACAATTAGTATAAAATAATTAATATGGAATCAATTAAACCTGAAATATAAATACATACAAACAAATACCCAATAAATTTCCCCACAGGTTAACGCAACTTAAATTCATTAAAACTAAATTAATTCTAGTAAAAAAATTTTGTACCCAAACCAGAAAAAAATCACACATGTTTATACCCTACTGAACACGATCGCGACTTAAAACTAACACTTAACCTAATAAATAAAATGTAAAAACTGAAAAAATACACATATACAACTATACTTAAACAAAACCTACAAAGGGGCCTACTGGGAGGAATGCGATATTTTTCTTAAAACTAACATACATATATTTATTCTAACATGCACATATTAACAAAAATAAATTAAACGCTGATGTACCTGTAAAAAAATACATATACTGAAAAAAAGAGTTACAAAGTAAGTAGTTTTCCTTCCAATTATTGTTACATTACATTACTAGAGTAATAATTACTTAAGTCACGTTAACACTGTTCAAGTGATCCACACTTTTTAACCTACGTAGTAAATGACCGGTGTCGTACCTGTAACAAAAGAAAAAACGAATTGTGTTAAGATGTATTTTTTGTAATACTTTTAATATTTTTTTAAATAATTTAATGAAAAGAACAGATCTGCACAACCAGTCTCGATGTAGTAGTATAATCAATTAGTACAAATAATAATTCATTTGTATTCTGTGCAATTTTTTTAACTTTAATAATAATAACTTCACCCTATAACTTAAACAGTTTCAAAGATTCCAGTTTTTATGTTCCTCTAAAGTTTTGTTTTTTGTATTCTATTTGTCTTAGTATATAACATAATAACGTAATTCATCTCTTTATAAGACTTACTACAGATCATACACCTTACTTTGTCTTAAGACCTCTTTTCTAATATTTTATCGCCTTAGCTAATTTTAAATATCTGAAAAGATATTCTAACAGTAGAATATTTTATAATATTCTATATTTTATAACAGTAGAATATTTTCTTTTGTTTCTGTTCAATATTTATAGAAATGAGATATCAGCGGAAGAAGAAGAGATAATATACGCAGATGATCAGGTAATAATTGCAAAAAGTTAAGTACAGATATAATATATATATATATATATATATATATAGAGAGAGAGAGAGAGAGAGAGAGAGAGTGAGAGAGAGAGAGTGAGAGAGAGAGAGAATGAATGAGAATGTGTGTTAGTTAACAATTAACAGTTAACAATCAAAGGGAAAACAACTGAAACAAGTTGTAATAAGTTCTTAAGAGTTTTAAGTATTTAGTAAGTATTATTACAAGCAAAATCACACAGAGAAAGTAAAAACCAGGTTAGGGCAAGGAAGGCTGACATGCTGGAAATTAAGCACTCTGATAAGAAAGAAAAATATCCACATGGAGTTAAGAAAGATTAGTTAATTATTATATGATCAGACTGTTAATACTATGATAAAAGAAAAAATTGAGCAACTTATTTTGAAAGCTTTGAGATTTAGGTATGAAAGAAAGATCAAAATAATCAATACAGATGTATTTACAAAAATCAAGGAAAAAAGAAATACAATAAAGTCTGTTAGGAAAAGGAAAGCTAATCGGTGATAGGGCAAAAAAGCTCTGAAACAAAAAAAAATGGCTGGAAAAAGAAGCTGATGAAGAAGAAATCGGATGTAAATTGAATTAAGGGTAAACGAGATTACAAGAATAATAAGAGAAAAGTAGCACATAACAGAGAAAAACAAAAAAAAAAACATTTCCATTGTCTCATTCTATCACTGATAATGACTATCATCATATCATGATCTATAGAGACCATTTCATTGACCATTTGAAATTTATTTACTCCAAAACTAATTTTCTAAAATACTTTACAAATCAAAACTATTGTGTCATTAAAATTTCTCAACAATAAGAAATAAAAAATTAATACTTTTGTGAAAGAGGTATGTCAGTATAATCAATCTTAAGTTACAATTAAATTATACACTTACTTGAAATCATTAAGTTTTCTTCAACACTTCATGTTTTGTAGGTAATATTTTTATAATTTTTGTTCAGTTTGAAACCAGTTTTCCATTTTTCTTTATTATTTTATTTATTAATTTATTAACTATACTTTTTTTAATCGTCTCATGACAATTATTTAAAATATCACAGTTGTCCATAGCTGAAACAAACTAAAAATATTCTGAACAACAATTAGTATAAAATAATTAATATGGAATCAATTAAACCTGAAATATAAATACATACAAACAAATACCCAATAAATTTCCCCACAGGTTAACGCAACTTAAATTCATTAAAACTAAATTAATTCTAGTAAAAAAATTTTGTACCCAAACCAGAAAAAAATCACACATGTTTATACCCTACTGAACACGATCGCGACTTAAAACTAACACTTAACCTAATAAATAAAATGTAAAAACTGAAAAAATACACATATACAACTATACTTAAACAAAACCTACAAAGGGGCCTACTGGGAGGAATGCGATATTTTTCTTAAAACTAACATACATATATTTATTCTAACATGCACATATTAACAAAAATAAATTAAACGCTGATGTACCTGTAAAAAAATACATATACTGAAAAAAAGAGTTACAAAGTAAGTAGTTTTCCTTCCAATTATTGTTACATTACATTACTAGAGTAATAATTACTTAAGTCACGTTAACACTGTTCAAGTGATCCACACTTTTTAACCTACGTAGTAAATGACCGGTGTCGTACCTGTAACAAAAGAAAAAACGAATTGTGTTAAGATGTATTTTTTGTAATACTTTTAATATTTTTTTAAATAATTTAATGAAAAGAACAGATCTGCACAACCAGTCTCGATGTAGTAGTATAATCAATTAGTACAAATAATAATTCATTTGTATTCTGTGCAATTTTTTTAACTTTAATAATAATAACTTCACCCTATAACTTAAACAGTTTCAAAGATTCCAGTTTTTATGTTCCTCTAAAGTTTTGTTTTTTGTATTCTATTTGTCTTAGTATATAACATAATAACGTAATTCATCTCTTTATAAGACTTACTACAGATCATACACCTTACTTTGTCTTAAGACCTCTTTTCTAATATTTTATCGCCTTAGCTAATTTTAAATATCTGAAAAGATATTCTAACAGTAGAATATTTTATAATATTCTATATTTTATAACAGTAGAATATTTTCTTTTGTTTCTGTTCAATATTTATAGAAATGAGATATCAGCGGAAGAAGAAGAGATAATATACGCAGATGATCAGGTAATAATTGCAAAAAGTTAAGTACAGATATAATATATATATATATATATATATATATATATAGAGAGAGAGAGAGAGAGAGAGAGAGAGAGAGTGAGAGAGAGTGAGAATGAATGAGAATGTGTGTTAGTTAACAATTAACAGTTAACAATCAAAGGGAAAACAACTGAAACAAGTTGTAATAAGTTCTTAAGAGTTTTAAGTATTTAGTAAGTATTATTACAAGCAAAATCACACAGAGAAAGTAAAAACCAGGTTAGGGCAAGGAAGGCTGACATGCTGGAAATTAAGCACTCTGATAAGAAAGAAAAATATCCACATGGAGTTAAGAAAGATTAGTTAATTATTATATGATCAGACTGTTAATACTATGATAAAAGAAAAAATTGAGCAACTTATTTTGAAAGCTTTGAGATTTAGGTATGAAAGAAAGATCAAAATAATCAATATAGATGTATTTACAAAAATCAAGGAAAAAAGAAATACAATAAAGTCTGTTAGGAAAAGGAAAGCTAATCGGTGATAGGGCAAAAAAGCTCTGAAACAAAAAAAGATGGCTGGAAAAAGAAGCTGATGAAGAAGAAATCGGATGTAAATTGAATTAAGGGTAAACGAGATTACAAGAATAATAAGAGAAAAGTAGCACATAACAGAGAAAAACAAAAAAAAAACATTTCCATTGTCTCATTCTATCACTGATAATGACTATCATCATATCATGATCTATAGAGACCATTTCATTGACCATTTGAAATTTATTTACTCCAAAACTAATTTTCTAAAATACTTTACAAATCAAAACTATTGTGTCATTAAAATTTCTCAACAATAAGAAATAAAAAATTAATACTTTTGTGAAAGAGGTATGTCAGTATAATCAATCTTAAGTTACAATTAAATTATACACTTACTTGAAATCATTAAGTTTTCTTCAACACTTCATGTTTTGTGGGTAATATTTTTATAATTTTTGTTCAGTTTGAAACCAGTTTTCCATTTTTCTTTATTATTTTATTTATTAATTTATTAACTATACTTTTTTTAATCGTCTCATGACAATTATTTAAAATATCACAGTTGTTCATAGCTGAAACAAACTAAAAATATTCTGAACAAAAATTAGTATAAAATAATTAATATGGAATCAATTAAACCTGAAATATAAATACATACAAACAAATACCCAATAAATTTCCCCACAGGTTAACGCAACTTAAATTCATTAAAACTAAATTAATTCTAGTAAAAAAATTTTGTACCCAAACCAGAAAAAAATCACACATGTTTATACCCTACTGGACACGATCGCGACTTAAAACTAACACTTAACCTAATAAATAAAATGTAAAAACTGAAAAAATACACATATACAACTATACTTAAACAAAACCTACAAAGGGGCCTACTGGGAGGAATGCGATATTTTTCTTAAAACTAACATACATATATTTATTCTAACATGCACATATTAACAAAAATAAATTAAACGCTGATGTACCTGTAAAAAAATACATATACTGAAAAAAAGAGTTACAAAGTAAGTAGTTTTCCTTCCAATTATTGTTACATTACATTACTAGAGTAATAATTACTTAAGTCACGTTAACACTGTTCAAGTGATCCACACTTTTTAACCTACGTAGTAAATGACCGGTGTCGTACCTGTAACAAAAGAAAAAACGAATTGTGTTAAGATGTATTTTTTGTAATACTTTTAATATTTTTTTAAATAATTTAATGAAAAGAACAGATCTGCACAACCAGTCTCGATGTAGTAGTATAATCAATTAGTACAAATAATAATTCATTTGTATTCTGTGCAATTTTTTTAACTTTAATAATAATAACTTCACCCTATAACTTAAACAGTTTCAAAGATTCCAGTTTTTATGTTCCTCTAAAGTTTTGTTTTTTGTATTCTATTTGTCTTAGTATATAACATAATAACGTAATTCATCTCTTTATAAGACTTACTACAGATCATACACCTTACTTTGTCTTAAGACCTCTTTTCTAATAAAATCTCTCAAAAAATTGCAAATTTGGTCGGTATCTACTACCTAAATAGGGTACGGGTAGGTTTATTCGTCTTATTTCATCATTATTCATCAACGGGTAGATTATCACTTTCTCATTATCCACATTTTAACACAACATGACAAAAGTTAACAATAAGAGATAAAGCCTTATCGGTCATTGTTGTCAGGGTGGGGATTATATTCAATACTAATACGACTATGAATACCGGATTCACCAACCTTTTTACGATTAGTCATTAAAAATACAGTTTCTGTTACATTTAGAAAGTTCATTATTAATATTATAAATTGCTAGTTCTTTGATTCATTTAGTTCGTTGCTAGTACGTTTCAGAGAAAATCACAGTAAATATAGTTGTATTGAAGTTTCTCTATAATCATTTCAGGTTGTTTTGGAAAGGCAAAATTCATTTTAAATAAACTGTAATTCTGGCATCTTTTTTTTCTTCACCTGGTTCTGCATTTCCACATTGGCTGAAATGGAATGCGGAACCACATTATTAAGTCGATTATAAAATGTCAAACGTATAAAATTAGGAAGTATTACATAATGAAGACAGAAAGAATATTCTTGTTTTTAATCGACTTTGTTTATAATTAACTTTTGTAAAAAAAGTTAAAGCGTTTAAAAGGCTGATTTGGATAACAAGACCAATTTATCAATAAAAAAAAACTATAGATGAAATAACATCAATTTTAAGAGTCACGTCTAACACATACGCTTTTACTTTCCATAATAGAAGTACGAATACAAATTATAAATATAAAACAATACAAAGATTACGTGGGAAATTTGAAGAAGCATCAGAATTTTCTACCTATCGCTTCACTGAATGCTTTTACTGCCACGTGATCTGAATACCGTATTTTACATTAATGATAGAGTAAAAATTACCTTAATTTTTTAGCCCTCTTGCTTTTGCGGTCTTATAGTTGCAGCCCTGCTAATAACAACCAGGTCGATTCGTCTTCTTTTTTCATTTTTATAATCAAAGTCTACCGGTAAACGAACAACAAACTGCTTTATCATCTGCCAGAACATCAGCGGTATCCACCGGCATAGACTTGCGTCGGTAGATACAGATGCTGAAGAACTGCAAAATAAGACCGCTGTAACGCAGAACCAACCGGAGTGCTATTCTTTAAAACTGAAATTTCAAATCAGGGTCGGCTCTTATTATTTATTTCCATGAATAACCATGGAAATAATTACAGTTATCAATAACGTCACGATTTCATTCTGCATCCGCTAAATTTTCATTCATTTACACGTACGACTATTTCATTTAAAATAATAAAAAAAAACTATTTAAAATTTTTATTAAGTATCTTTAATTAATAGTTTTAATTAGTAAATTTTTTTTATCAAATTCATCGAACCGATATGAGCTTATCCTGAACTTTTGGGATACATAAATTAAAATCTAATAATGTGTTAAACAAAGATGGTACACCAATATATAATACGAAAGGTAAAGTCGATAGATGGGTGGAATATATTGAAGAGTTATACGGAGGAAATGAATTAGAAAATGGTGTTATAGAGGAAGAAGAGGAAGTTGAGGAGGATGAAATGGGAGAAACAATACTGAGATCTGAATTTAAGAGAGCATTAAAAGATTTAAATGGCAGAAAGGCTCCTGGAATAGACAGAATACCTGTAGAATTACTGCGCAGTGCAGGTGAGGAAGCGATTGATAAATTATACAAACTGGTGTGTAATATTTATGAAAAAGGGGAATTTTCGCCAGACTTCAAAAAAAGTGTTATAGTCACGATACCAAAGAAAGCAGGGGCAGATAAATGTGAAGAATACAGAACAATTAGTTTTACTAGTCATGCATCAATAATCTTAACTAGAATTCTATACAGAAGAATTGAGAGGAGAGTGGAAGAAGTGTTAGGAGAAGACCAATTTGGTTTCAGGAAAAGTATAGGGACAAGGGAAGCAATTTTAGGCCTCAGATTAATAGTAGAAGGAAGATTAAAGAAAAACAAACCAACATACTTGGCATTTATAGACCTAGAAAAGGCTTTCGATAACGTAGACTGGAATAAAATGTTCAGCATTTTAAAAAAATTAGGGTTCAAATACAGAGATAGAAGAACAATTGCTAACATGTACAGGAACCAAACAGCAACAATAACAATTGAAGAACATAAGAAAGAAGCCCTAATAAGAAAAGGAGTCCGACAAGGATGTTCCCTATCACCGTTACTTTTTAATCTTTACATGGAACTAGCAGTTAATGATGTTAAAGAACAATTTAGATTTGGAGTAACAGTACAAGGTGAAAAGATAAAGATGCTACAATTTGCTGATGATATAGTAATTCTAGCCGAGAGTAAAAAGGATTTAGAAGAAACAATGAACGGCATAGATGAAGTCCTACGCAAGAACTATCGCATGAAAATAAACAAGAACAAAACAAAAGTAATGAAATGTAGTAGAAATAACAAAGATGGACCGCTGAATGTGAAAATAGGAGGAGAAAAGATTATGGAGGTAGAAGAATTTTGTTATTTGGGAAGTAAAATTACTAAAGATGGACGAAGCAGGAGCGATATAAAATGCCGAATAGCACAAGCTAAACGAGCCTTCAGTAAGAAATATAATTTGTTTACATCAAAAATTAATTTAAATGTCAGGAAAAGATTTTTGAAAGTGTATGTTTGGAGTGTCGCTTTATATGGAAGTGAAACTTGGACGATCGGAGTATCTGAGAAGAAAAGATTAGAAGCTTTTGAAATGCGGTGCTATAGGAGAATGTTAAAAATCAGATGGGTGGATAAAGTGACAAATGAAGAGGTATTGCGGCAAATAGATGAAGAAAGAAGCATTTGGAAAAATATAGTTAAAAGAAGAGACAGACTTATAGGCCACATACTAAGGCATCCTGGAATAGTCGCTTTAATATTGGAAGGACAGGTAGAAGGGAAAAATTGTGTAGGCAGGCCACGTTTGGAGTATGTAAAACAAATTGTTGGGGATGTAGGATGTAGAGGGTATACTGAAATGAAACGACAATAATTATTCTTAATAGTTCTCAATAGTTATTCTTTTGTGATTTTGTGAAAAAAACTTGTTTTTGTGAAAAATAGAGTTGAAAATTTACAACAGGAATGTAAAATAAATTATCATTTTCTTGGTAATAAATACAGAATTTGCATGTTGACATTAGTTTCTTTTTTGAGCTTAGTGAACTCAAAACAAAAAATAAATCTTTGACGTCATAGAAGGTGATAGAATGAATTTAAATAATAAAAATGAAAGTCAAAGAAAAATAAAGTTAAAGAAAAGTCACCACTATTGTGATGTTATCTATCTTAAGTATAATATGTAGTCAAATAGTTTATTCAGTCCGCATTATGTCAGTTCATATAATATGTTGCATTTGTCAAAGTCAAATTTAGTGCATTTTTAAACTCCATTCTGTTCAATCATATTTGCAATTACAATAAAATGCTATATGTTAAATTTCCTGTTATGGTTAATATCTTTGTTCATTAATTTTGAACCTGTAATAGGTGATTTACAAAGTTTGATCCTGATGTTAAAACTGTAATGTTTTTTAAACAAATGGTCATGTTTTAACATTTATTGCCAACACACTGACAAAATATCAAAAGGGGATTTATGTTCAACTTGTTTCTGATTTTTTTTTTTTTACTGTAGGCAAAACAAATTTTCCCCTCGTCATAAAACATTATTATTTATCAGTTTTTCAAAATAAAACAGAATAACTTAATTTAAAATAAAAATAATAATTAATAATTTAATAATTAAAAATAAAAATTGGAATTGAGGTAAAAGCAGGTGAATTAAAATCTATTTTTTATGCTGAATCTTAAAACTGAAAGCAGTTTCATCACCCTCAGATTTTTAGTTATGACCTTTCAAAATGGAATCCCATTATCGCTGTCATGATACCGAGAAAATATACTTTGAAACAGTTTGGAACTCAAAAGTGGAATTGTTCAAATATAAAGAAGTGTATTCATAAGAAAGAACAACTTTTAGATTCAAGACGGTTGGACAAATGTTGAAAAAGTTTAGATTTGTCATGTATCTGTGAAAAAGGACCAGTGTCATCTGTACACCAGTTATAAACACAACTAAAGAGGATTATAATAATTACATAAAAAATAAAAGGGATGCTAGGAAAGAGAAGGAACAAGATAATTTGAGTAATGAAGGGGTTAATGTGTTCACAATGGATTTAGGAAAAGTGCTTATGGAACCAAACCTTAAAATTTCAGCTATTTATTACAAACAAACTCTGTGTGGATAATTTTACATTTTATAGTTACAAAAAAAGGTTTGCTACTTATGACATGAATCAGAAGGTGGTATCATCTCCCAAGAATTTTCTTTTGTTGTTTGCAATTTTATTTTTTAAAAGACTTGTGTAAAATCAGGTGAACCGTCATCTTATTTACTGATGGTTGCCCCTATCAGAATAGGAATTTGACATTATCTAATGTTTTTTTATTCATCAGAGTCAAAAGCTGAATATTGTAATTATTCAAAACTTTTGTGGGAAAGGTCAGGATTAAATTATGTATTGTCTATTTGGCCAGGATGTAGTGCAGGAGATCCAAACATAACTGATATCAGATCTATGAGATACAGTTCTGATGGAATTTATTATAAATTAAAATATGTGAGTGGAAACCTCTTCCTAGGCATTTCAGCAAATTTGAAGAAGAAAATACAAAGTTTCTGAAAGCATTATACTCACAAGACTAGAAAAATTATGGACAAAAGTACAACCATCTTTCAACAGTTTAAATTGTTCATTCCAGCCGATTACAATTCATTTTATGACAGCTTAAATCATGAGTAATAATTATATTCAAGGAGTTCAAATTCTCATATTTTTGCAAGTTCTGCTACCTCTGTTTTTAATATTTTTTCTATTATTCTTTTCTTTAATTTTTATTTTTTTTTTAATTTTGTTTAATCGAAGTTTTTGATGTGCATTTGGTATATTAACTTTGGTACGTACAGTGAAGTTAAGAAGAAATGTTTAAAAAGTTATTATACGAGTATGCAATTTTCTTCTTTATAAAACTTGTAATTTTTAACAATAAAAAATTTTACTGTTATTATGATCTTTTATTGGCTAAATTTCCTTCAGCATTTGAAAAAACTGTTATGTCTGCTTTAGGTGCCATTGCAAAATCTGCTAAGTTTTATTTACAAAGAATATATGGCTACTATCACGGTTTTATAATATTTGAGACCAGTACAACTTAATAATATTTGAAAAATTATGAATTAATAATGAGGATAACTTTTAGTTTTATATGTATATAATTCCAGTACTGAACAGGAAAACTTACACATACACATATCATTCAGAATAGAAAACATAACTTCAAATAAAAATGACAAATTATTAAAATATATGTTTTAACGTAATAGATATAGAATTTAATACCAATTGAAGCTATGGATAATGTGAAAACCAATCATTGGTTCATGACTAAAAATTGAGAAACAATGTTTACTCTTATTAATGTGTTAGACTGAAGTCTATAAACCTGACAGATGAGATAAAAGGAGGAACACCTTATCACAAATACAAACAATAACAGTGGATAAATCCAATATATAAATTTCAATTCTCAAAGTATAAGAATGACAGACATATGCTAACTGAATATGCTGATTTACAGTACTACATTTAATGACTGAATCTACTGATTCTATTTCAACTGTACTTTTTGGCATTTAGCTGGGTCATTTTTCATGGAGTAAAGCCATAAAAAAAAATAAAATCCTGCTATAATAATTTTCATAGTTATTTTTACAAAATTATTTAGTTGTAAACTGACAAAACAACGCATAAATATGCAACAACTTTTAATTTTTGTCTTAATTATTTTTATTTTTAGTTTTACATCTTTATGAAATTTTTTTTTCGTTAAGCTTTAAAAACTTTCATGTCTGCTAGCCATCAAATGGCATTTTCTGAAGGTCAAAAGAATATTAAGGTTTAACTACTAGCTTGAGTGATAAGAATTTTGATGAAATCATCTATGTTACATTTCAGAAGAATGAAAATATTTTATGAATTGTTTTCACTCTAAAAAAAAAAAAATTATGTTTTCAGTCTGAACTTGTCTGCAAATTAGAATAAAACATAGATGGATGGCTTTTAAGGTAAAAAATATTCAGTTAAGATAAGAAAAAATAGCAAATCAATTTGTGTTGTAACAGGCTTATTACTTGAGATGCCATCTATCCAGAGGATGTTTTTGATATGAAAAAGAGATTGGAAAATTTTAATCTATAGGATGAAAAATGGAATGTCTTGGAACAAACTTAGACAAGATTTTGCTGAAATTATGTAAAACATGACTTTACCTTGATATTCAGTAAACACTTTCACAAGGAAATATAAACAACTGACAAAAATATCAGAGTAGGTAAAAAAAAGATGATTAGCAAAGTAAATAGATGTAGCAAATTTTTGAGGCAATGACAATAATTCATTCTCTCACACCTGAGTGAAAGAAGTCCATATTAGCTGTGTTATTACCTCAATTTATCATGCAGGTATAGAAATCTACGTCAAATAATAATTAAGAGACACGAATGAGAATGAACAATATTGAAACGCAATTATTTCAACAAGATATCAATCTAATAACCTTTTTCATGGAAACACATAGTTAATCATTGCCCTGAAATACATACTCTTACAAGTTAAATCTATTTCGTTATTTTAAGAATAAATACTTATAATTCTGTTTGAATATCTATACTTACGTAAAGTATTATTGCAGTATGATGTAAGTATAAGTATTTGCCCATTTCTTGGTTTACTGCAATTCTCAATTCCTTTCCGTTCTGTACGAATCTTTTAATCTTGATTTATTTACTATATCCTACATCCTCAGATTTCTGTTTTATATAATTATTTACCTTCATCTGCAGTTCTTACTTTATACACTTCTCTCCATCATCAAATTAACTAAAACCAGATGTCTACTATATGAGCCACCAACCTAGTTAGTTTTTATAAAAGAGGCTGCCACAAATTTCCAGCATTTATTTCTCTGTGACCATATTCTCTAATTGTTTTCCCTTTTTGTTCTTTTACTGCTACAATTTCCAGTCACTTGTTATTTAATTTTTTCAATCCTTTATCTTTTAATGTATATTTTCATCTTCTGTTGAAGAGGTCTCTATGTAAATTCCACACTAATGTTGTAGGCTTGAGCTTTAAATCTATCCTGATGTTTATAATTCTTTTGCTTGTGGTAATATATATATATATATTTTCTACATTTTTATCCTCTTCTTATGTTTGTATTTTAGTGTTTATTTAATGATAATGATCCTACAACAATAAAAAAGAAGCAATTTCATTTTTCCTGATAACATTAAACATTTTTTTTACATGATAGTTCAGTATAACTTTACTAGATACATTGAA
Organism: Lycorma delicatula; assembly: GCF_047948215.1. NCBI lineage: Eukaryota > Metazoa > Arthropoda > Insecta > Hemiptera > Fulgoridae > Lycorma > Lycorma delicatula. Next base: position 212,272,514 of record NC_134457.1, read on the forward strand.
GTCAAGACTTGACACAGATTACTTGATATATTGAACTTTAAACAATACATATGTATATCATTTAAAATTACCCAAATTACCACAATTAAATAGATTTTAGATATTCATACTTTGAGTTTAAGAACAATGTTATACATGATAATATAATTAGGTTGTTGAAATTACACTGAGCAAATTTATTTATTTTTCTTATTTTCTTACCTTTATTATGACTAAAATTACTATTAAGCAACTTGTTTAATATGTTTGCTTTGCTTGGCATTGCTCCTGCCAGCACCCCATTCAGTCGCCCTAAAGCATAAGACTGAATGCCTGTGCCACAAACAGTTCCTAACCCTTGAAACAGTTTAGTTAATGTCTTAACTAGCTCCTAGAGCTAACCTAAAAGCATGGTACCATACAACACTCGCGTGTCTCACCACCCACTTGTCATATATCACAAAAATTGGTAGGTGCACCCCATCAACACTAAAACATATGACTATCAATAATTAAATTTATCTTGTAACGACAGCAATTTGCTGCCATGCCTAGGCCGCTGAATGCCAGCAAACATTGAACAAAGCACCGCATCATCAAAAAACTACCACACGGCTCGACAATGCGGCTCTCACCACGTTGACTTGCCGCATGTGAGTTTTGAGAAGGTCTTATATTTGCATATTAATTTAAGATTGGCCACTGATCATTTGCTAATGGACAACTAAGATGGTTTCCAACCGGGCAAGAGCACTGAGGATGCCATAATAAAGGTGATGGATATAGCTTTCTCTAGTCCATGTAAATATGTATTAGGGATTTTTCTGGATATATCTGGGGCATTTAACAACTTTTGGTGGCACTCTGCACTGTTTCAGATGCAGAAGCGTAAGTGTATACGAAATAAACTAGAAGTGCTCTCAAGTTATTTCAGACATCGGACCATCTCCCTGCGTGATGGCGGTTCAGAGGTTCTAAAGACCTTAACTAAAGGATGCCCTCAGGGCAATGTTCAGAGTCTCTATCTTTGGATCATAGAATTTTATTCGATGTTGTGTTTAAGGTAGCTATGTGGTTGTCGTGTCGTCGCTTATGGTGACGACGCGCTGCTATTGATTCGCGTTGTGAAGGGGATTCGCGTTGTGAAGGGGATTCGCGTAACGAGGTAGAGTTCCAAGCTGCTCGTGCTTGTGAGACACTCCGACTCTGGGGTCTCCAAAATAAGATGATTTTCGGCACAGAGAAAACCACAATGATATTGCTTACGAGCCGATTGACTGCTTCCCGACGAATCGGGTTCGGATGGTTGGTCTCCCCATTCAGTACATTACGACCAAAAATACCTGGCTGTTATCCTTGATGAGAATTTTCGGTTCAACATCTACAGTATGTAGCAAAAAAGGCCAATGATGCCTTTTATGGAATTCGTAGCGTCATTCAACCCAATTGGGGGTTGGATTATCGTACATGAGTATAGTTTGCAAAGGTGTCAGCGAAGCTATTATGCTGTATGCCGCGGCTGTCTGGGCTCACAGCATGACTTTTGGGTATTGCGCGGACATTTTGCTGCGGGACCAGCGACTTCTCTTGCTGGCTATTATAAGCGGTTATAGAACAGTCTCGTGGGAGGCAGTCTGGGTTATAGCCGGAGTCAAACAAATAGATATCTAGGCTAATGAGCGTAAGGAATGCTACATTTCCAATCTAAATAACCTACTGACGTCAGAACAAAAGCAGAAGATTGAAGACTGGGGCCTTGCGTCTTGGCAGGTCAGGTGGGACGAATCCCCCACAGATCGCTGCACGCATGGTATATTTCCCATAGTATCTGATTTAGGTGCGATTGGATGAGTCTCATCCAATCGTTATATCACATAGTTTCTCTCCGGGCATGGTGTCTTTCGGTCGAGTTTGGCTATGTTTCATTTGGTGGATTCGAGTCAATGCACGGATTGCGGGACTTATGATACAGTGGACCACGTCCTCTAAGTCCGTCTCCAATACGAGGTCGAACGTTCACGAGCTGTTACGGGACTTGAGAGAATACATTCCTTTCTGGATCTCCCTTTTAACTGGATGATCCCCGAGGAGTGGTCTATAGTGGCTGGTTTTCTTCGCGCCTTGCAGTATATAGGTGTGAAGAGGGAGTTTAATCGAGGTACTTAATCATGGTAGCACTCCGGGTGGCTAGTGTTCCGGCTTGGGCATTGGTTGGTTGAAGGTAGGCGCATTGGCATCGTGCCACGGTTATATTGGTATTGTTTGTGATTCGATTTGGGGCTCCCGCTGGTGGGGGTGGGGCAGCAAATGGCTGCCCCGCCGGGGTATGTTAACCCGTGTGACCGGGGGTGTGGCTTCCGTCCGCCGATGGCGGTCCTGATCGTGACTTGGTAATACCACGCGAGACACCATGCTGGGACCGAGTGGCGGTGCGGGGTTTGTCCGTGACTCCTTTACGGACCGGAATAAGGTTGCGTTCCCCTTGCAAGGTGACCTAAATTGGTCGAATGACCTAAAAGTCTGAATTTCTATGTGCCGTAAGAAATAATTTTGATTGGTATGAGGGTAGCACTGATTTCACTTTAAACTCGTTCGTTTTCTTAGGCACTCATAGTCACGAAATTGTTGTCAAATCTGGACTAGGCGAGAGGTTCGCGCTTCCGCGGTTTCGGTCAGTAAGTTTGAGGGAATCAAGTTATGTTGGATGTGAAGATGTCCGATTGAAGCCTACGTGAGGGCGAAATTTGATATGTATTTTACCGAAGCAAATGTCAGCCGAAGCATTTACATCGGTGGAATCCCGAACGAGGCCTGGCTAGGTCGGATCAGTTAGAGGATCTAAACACGACCTCCCGTAAAGCCCCTCAGGACTTGGACCAGAGGGGATGGTATAACGACCAGTAACATCACAAGGTGGGCGTCTTCCGCCTACGAAGTTAGGATGACTACACATCCTTTATACTAAATACGGGGATTACGACTGTATGATAATTTGTCTTCACCCTTGAGAATCATAAACTTCTTGTTGGGAAACAGAAATCTTACAATTTTGAATGTCCAACCAGCCTCTGCGGTTGACAAAGCCGCTTGCGCTGGGTCTTCTAGCTGCGGTCGTGAGTTACCAAGAACTAACAGGAGGCAGTCATCGGCGAAAGCCTGGGACGTGACCCTTTTGCGAATGTCAGTCCCAAACGTCTGTCGAATATCAGGTTCCACAGCATGAGACCGAGAACAGAGCACTGCGGGCTTCCCCTGGCGACGGATATTTCCACAACTAGGTGTGCATCCTTAAACAGAGCCGTGCGATCAGACAAGCAGTCACGTACCACGGCCTTCGGGGCTGCGGGAACATTGCGGCGTCCCAACTCATAGAGACCTCGATTTAGTAGTGAGTTTATATCGATGTTTTCCGAGAGCCGTTCCACAACCAGCCTTTCTAACAACTTGCCGATTGCCGGCAAGAGACTGATGGGTCGATAACTGCTGACATCACTCGAATCCTTTCCTCATTTTAAGAGCATCCTCACCAAAACCACCTTCCAACAAGTCGGAAAGCAACCCCAGCTTAGGCACGCGAGAACAGGCTGCTAGGCAGTTCTCTTGTGACAGGCAGCAGATGATAGAAAATATCCGGATCAAGTTGGTCAATCCCTGGTGCCCTCCGGTGTTTAATGTATTGTAAAAATACTAGTCATTAGCATTGTTTCTGAATTGAATAACGAATTCATGAGATACTATTTTATTATTTTTTATTTGTTAAACAGCAGGTAATAGTTTATTAGTGACGTTAAGTCGAGTAGGATTGTTAGCATCGGCCAATACATTGTAAATAAATAAAATATCTTTCTTATTTAAAAATTTATGAACGTATTGATGATGGAACGGAATGGAACGCACGGATAACGGGAGTTGTTTTCTCCCTACTAATTGCAGAACTTGGACTAATATCTCTTGCTGCAACATCTTTCTATTTTTTCTGGCAGGTTATTATTTGCTTAGTGGCCGTTATAGATTTTTTTTTATAGACGGATTTGGTATTTTCGTACCGATCCTTTAAACGAATGAGAAATAATTAACTGGGACTGATACGGGGAGACTAAGCTGTATTTGCTTTGTATCCTGGCAATATTCCCCTCAGTCCGTCCGCTGAAGTCCTTTCCTAAGTCAGTGTAACAGCAATTTTCCTTCCGAGGGGGCCCTAGTGTATGGAGGAAGCCTCTAGACACACGTGTGTCCGGGAATGGTACACACAATGAATGTTGTGGGGGGGAATGGTACGAGGGGGACAGTCATTATACTGGTTCACCTGAAACAGATATAAAAAGGAAGGCATGTTCTATATTGCAAGAAATATATAACAGATCTCGTTAAGAACAATATGACAAATCTGTCATATTTCTACCTACCTGCACATTAAATTAACAAAAAATTTAATTTTTATAAAGCGCGTCAAAATCGCTCCCAACCATTCCGTTCGCGCGCGCGCAAAAAAAAAAACAAAAACAAAACCTTATAATGTTGAAAAATATTAATTAGGAAGGTATGGCTTAGATTCAGATGTTTTCAAGAAAAGTTGAAAGTTACCAACAATTTATTTAATTTATCATTTGGAATAATTAAGTTTCTACTGGTAGTTAACACTGGTCAGGTAAAATATATTTCCGATAGTAATAATGAATAATAAATAAGGATGGGATCAACATATACAAAGTCAATGGATTTTGAATAAAAGTTTTAAAAGATTTTTTTTTGTTTATTTATCTGAAGACTTCTACAAACGCTTGACCGGAGACAATGAAGGGGCTCCGGCCAGGTAGCATCTTATTTATTTCCTGTTGAGGACACCTACGGAGCATAATACAACAAAACCTAAAAGCTGTTTCTACGAAACGTCAGAAACGCCACACAATTTCATCAAATTCAAAATCGTCCGCATCGCCACGTTTTGGACGGCCTCCAGTTTTATCCCCGTACCGGATAGGCGTATGTCAGAATTGGCAAGACGTAGAGTCGGCCAGACGGCATGACTGCCGTCTTGGTTCCACTGCAGCAGTTTGCAAAGTTTGCGTAGCCATATCGGTTGAGTAAGGTCATGCCGCATTCAATCAAAGACTGGAGTAGGTCCCTAATAGATTTTGCCAGTAACAGGCGGGGCAATGCAGCTAAATTTCGGGCAGGACGTCCTTACACTATTTTATAGTAATTAAAAGCCACTTATTTTACAGTAAACTTGTGGTCGAGGTTATAGATACCAGTGGTAGCTAGCGTTTTTTTAAGTGCCACAAGGATTTAAGTTCCCACCCCCTTAAGAAGCTGGTAAGTGTGGAAGGCGATCCCCTTCAAGTGCAGAACGTTCTGAACTTGCCAGAAATCGTGTTCGCTGGCTAATTGCATCCTTGCTGAGAGTCAAGTGCCGTTTGCAACAGTAAACTTGTGGTCCAAGTTATAGATACCTCTGGTGGCTGGCGTTCTTTTAAGTGCCACAAGGATTTAAGTTCCCACCCCCTTAGGAAGCTGGTAAGTGTGGAAGGCGATCCCCTTCAAGTGCAGAACGTTCTGAACTTGCCAGAAATCGTGTTCGCTGCCTAATTGCATCCTTGCTAAGAGTCAAGTGCCGTTTGCAACAGTAAACTTGTGGTCCAGGTTATAGATACCCCTGGTGGCTGGCGTTCTTTTAAGTGCCACAAGGATTTAAGGTCCCACCCCCTTAGGAAGCTGGTAAGTGTGGAAGGCGATCCCCTTCAAGTGCAGAACGTTCTGAACTTGCCAGAAATCGTGTTCGCTGGCTAATTGCATCCTTGCTGAGAGTCAAGTGCCGTTTGCAACAGTAAACTTGTGGTCCAGGTTATAGATACCTCTGGTGGCTGGCGTTCTTTTAAGTGCCACAAGGATTTAAGTTCCCACCCCCTTAGGAAGCTGGTAAGTGTGGAAGGCGATCCCCTTCAAGTGCAGAACGTTCTGAACTTGCCAGAAATCGTGTTCGCTGCCTAATTGCATCCTTGCTAAGAGTCAAGTGCCGTTTGCAACAGTAAACTTGTGGTCCAGGTTATAGATACCTCTGGTGGCTGGCGTTCTTTTAAGTGCCACAAGGATTTAAGTTCCCACCCCCTTAGGAAGCTGGTAAGTGTGGAAGGCGATCCCCTTCAAGTGCAGAACGTTCTGAACTTGCCAGAAATCGTGTTCGCTGCCTAATTGCATCCTTGCTGAGAGTCCAGTGCTCTTTGCGACCAGGCGCCCGCGGACTAAGGCAGATATGGCTCTCGCCAACGTGGGCCACTCCCTAGGGAAGTTCTACATTATGGGCGGGATTTTCTCCCGCTTTTCGACCGGAGGTTGTGAGGAAGCCGCCCTCGGTTGTGGTTGGCTCCATGAACTCAATGTCCATGATTACCAACGAACCGCACTTGGCACTCTTATGGGCTCCCAAGATTAGAAACTCTCCTCCACCGGAAATTTCCGGGAGTGTAAAAGAGTAGGTAGTGGGCAATTAGTCGACATTAGCCTAAATTTTTAAAAATTAAGTCTAAATTTTAACACTAGCTTAAGTTTAGATTCACAAAAGGAATAAATCAACTTAATAATAAAAAAGTTAAGTGGAAGATGGCTTACATTAACGTAAATTGCTAATAAAATTCGGTGGTTAAACCTGGAAAAATCTCTATCAGTGAATGACAATAAAATTTAAGTAAAAATTATTTAATTAATACTAATCACTACTTAAACTATAAAATAGTTCCAAAGTAATAGAATTACTTTGTTATAAGCCTAAAAATTAAATTTACTTACTTAACTAATTTATACACAATGGTGAAAAACGACACGTTTGTCATATTGTTCTTAACAAGATCTGTTATATATTTCTTACAATATAGAACATGCCTTCTTTTTATGTCTGTTTCAGGTGAACCAGTACAATGACGGTGGCCATGTGATACCCCGGACACACGTGTTTCTGGAAGCTTCCTCCATACACTAGGGCCCCCATGGAAGGAAAATTCCTGTTAGACAGAAAGGCTCTAGCAAAGGACTTCAGCGGACGGACTGAAGAGGAACATTGCCAGGATACAAAGCAAATACACGCTTAGTCTCCCCGTATCAGTCGCAGTCAATTATTTCTCATTGGTTTAAAGGATCAGAACGCAAATACCAAATCCGTCTATAAATAAAATCTATTACGGCCAATAAGCAAATAATAACCAGCCAGACAAAATAGAAAGATGTTGCAGCAAGATATATTAGTCCAAGTTCTGCAATTAGTAGAGAGAAAACAACTCCCGTTATCCGTGCGTTCCATTCCGTTCCATCATCAATACATTCATAAATTTTTAAATAAGAAAGATATTTTATTTATTTACAGTGTTTTGGCCGATGCTAACAATCCTACTCGACTTAACGTCACTAATAAACTATTACCTGCTGTTTAACAAATAAAAAATAATAAAATAGTATCTCATGAATTCGTTATTCAATTCAGAAACAATGCTAATTGTAAAAATGCTAGCATTTTTACAATACATTAAACACCGGAGGGCACCAGGGATTGACCAACTTGATCCGGATATTTTCTATCATCTGCTGCCTGTCACAAGATAACTGCCTAGCAGCCTGTTCTCGGGTGCCTAAGCTGGGGTTGCTTTCCGACTTGTTGGAAGGTGGTTTTGGTGAGGGTGCTCTTAAAATGAGGAAAGGATTCGAGTGATGTCAGCAGTTATCGACCCATCAGTCTCTTGCCGGCAATCGGCAAGTTGTTAGAAAGGCTGGTTGTGGAACGGCTCTCGGAAAACATCGATATGAACTCACTACTAAATCGAGGTCTCTATGAGTTGGGACGCCGCAATGTTCCCGCAGCCCTGAAGGCCGTGGTACGTGACTGCTTGATCGCACGGCTCTGTTTAAGGATGCACACCTAGTTGTGGAAAAATCCGTCGCCAGCGGAAGCCCGCAGGGCTCTGTTCTCGATCTCTTGCTGTGGAACCTGGTATTCGACAGATTTTTGGGACTGACATTCGCAAAAGGGTCACGTCCCAGGCTTTCCCCGATGACTGTCTCCTGTTAGTTTGTGGTAACACACGACAGCAGCTATTAGGCCTAGCGCAAGCGGCTTTATCAACCGCAGAGGGCTGGATGGACATTCAAAATTGTAAGATTTCTGTGCCCAACACGAAGTTTATGATTCTCAAAGGTGCAGACAAATTATCATACAGTCTTAACCCCGGCATTAAGTATAAAGGCTGTGTAATCAGCCGAGTTCGAGTTCATAAGTGCCTAGGTGTTTTGTTTGATGAGATGTTACCGTTTAGCAACCACATTAGGAATGTAGCGGCGGACGACGTCTCTGTAAATCACAAGCTTAGGAGGATTGCTAGAAAGGATTACGAGCTGTCGGGCCGTCATTTGTACATAGTATATCGAGGTGTCTTCGAATGTATGACACGGCGTTTGTTTGGGCGCATAGGTTGTAAAGAAATCCAGCACTTATTCAAAATTTATGGAGTGCCCAGCGCAGAGCCTTAATTATATGCACTTGTTTTTTTAACACAACCTCCTACGAGGCTACCATTGTATTGGGAAAGGCCCTCCAAATCGATTTATTGGTGAAAGTTCGGTCGGCTATGTGAAAATTGTGAAGAGGCAGGAGGCCGTGGTATTTGGGATGCGGTTTCGAGCCGGACCAGTACCGGAGCAAATTGATTTCAATGCACCGATTCTAAATTTCAAATAGTTGAAATCTCCCACCTGTGAAGGAGGCTTCACAGCCTAACGATGGAAGCATGGCAGCAAAAAATGGCACGCCACGACTAAGGGAAGGTCCTTGTATAGATTTATGCAGGATCTAGGGGGATTGTATGCTTCTTCTTCGTTTTTAAGAGCAAGGTTCCGCCTGGCAGCTGATGAGCTATGCGTCTGCGGGAAGGTCCTGTCGAACGAATTTATGATGTTCTCTTGGGTAGCGAGAACTCAGTCCACCCTGGAGCTAAGAGGTCAAGCGGAAAATTGGCAACTCACAAGTGGCGAGAGCCGCATTGTCGGACTGTGTGGGAGTTATTTGATGCGGTTACTTTGTTCAACCGACATCAGTAGTTTACCTAGAAAAGACTCCTACCGCACTGCTGTAGGAAACTAAGCAAGTGGCATGGGTGTATACCAGCCAGGTTAAGGTAAGGCTCCAAGCGGATTAATGGTGCACAGGCACTTGCTGGCATTTAGCGGCCTAGGCGTGGCGGCGAATTGCTGTCTTTGACGAGATAAATTATGTTTTAGTAGTTGATGGGGTGCGCCTACCCATTTTGTGATGTCTGACAAGTTGGCGGTGGGACACGCAAGCGAGTGTTGTATGGTATCACCCTTATTTTGCTTACGCTTTTTGGTTAGCTCTAGGAGCTAGTTACGACACTGGTCGCTAAACTGTTTCGAGGCTCGGTAGCCGTTTATGGCACAGACATTCGATCTTATGTTTTAGGGCGGTCGAATGGGGTGTTGGCGGGATAAATGCCAAGCAAACCAATAATTACTACTTAATCTATAAAATAAAGTAATATTACTTTGTCGTAAGACTAAAAATAAAATTTAAATTTTTAACTAATCGTTAAACATTGGTAAAAAGGGAACCGTATTTAAAATAAATTTAGGTAATTTTAGTAGTATTTAGATAAACATTTATAACCTAGTTATACTCATTTGAATATTAAAGAATAGTTTTTTAATAAAAATTAATACACTAGTTCTTCTTTAAAATAGAATAAATGTAAACTATGCTAAAACTTATCCAGTTTGACCGGAAGGTCAAACAAAAGATACAACGCTGCTACTGGCTGGACTGGGCGTCCTAACGGAATTCGGTGACGACACTGGAACTGGTATTCAGGTACACACACACACACAACATAGAGCACTAGAAAATATGTCCTTTCACAACCATTGCTAGACAGAGAGTCACTTTGATGAAAAATGTAAATCCTTGATTTTTCCATAAGTTTTGCTTTCTCATAACTACTCCTTTTTTATAATATAATGGTACTCAAAATATTATTTCATATTTTCTAGCTGTGCTCCTGTAACAATTTTAAATGTAATGAGTAGCATTGTTATAATCATTTTAAATAGCATTGAAATAACATTCTTTTTATGTAAAAAAAAAAAAATTGGGTTACAACACTTTTATCCAGAATGTTGTAAATTTAATTTTTTTTTCACATGAAGTTTCAAAATTGATCTACAGTACCCGTTAAATGCCCACTAGAGACAAAAAATAGAAAATCCCCTTTGTCCAATAATCTACTTTTTCAGAATGACCAACACAGATCTCAAGCACCCATAAGGGGTAACTCAAAAACTTTAAACATACGGTAGGGTTGAGACATCATAACAATTTTTACACAAATAAAACTTTATTTTACAACAACCCTTCCAATCCAAATAAGTTCCAATCCAAAATAAGTTACAACAAAATAGTTCCAATCCAAATTGGAACTATTTAATTTTTTTTTTCAACTAGTTTCAAAAATGGCAACAGTGTAACCCAAGTAGTAGTCTCATGCCAAAAAAAACCAGATTTTTCGATAGTTAACTTTTTAAAAGTTATTTTAGATATTTAAATAAATGGTATTAATCACCTAATCGACTGACCAAATGAATACTGTCATATTTTTACTTAAAAGTAGGCTAAAGTTTAGTTATTGAAAGAGGTTATTTAACATAACCTCTTGTTATGTTAAGTAACCTCCCTTTCTTAACTACAAATCATTTTAAATTAGTAAACACCAGTCTTTACTAATACCAAATTTCCTAGAGATAGAGAATGATAATGTGAAAGCTTTCAAGATGCACAGAGTGTAATGTAAATTCAGTTAAGTTCAACAGAGTTACCTATATCCATATTCATTTATTTTTTGTTATATGTATATATATATATATATATATATATATATATATATATATATATATATACGGTATAAGCTGAGTATTCTTTGGTGTGTATGTACAGAAGGAATGGAAAACGTGACTTTATCTAGATGAGCTCTTCAGTACCCGGTAGAGCTCTTTATTTAATCAAAGAATACTTTGATTAATTTATTTTACAATAGTAAAATAAAGTCCCTGGATAGGATTAACGGGCAAAGGCTTTCCCTCAAATCACACAAATATCAGTCGCAATTACTCTTCTGGTCTTCACCACGCATGAGGTACATCCAAAGAGAAACCAAACTTTAACAAAATTATTTTATTAGTTGTTTAATCGGATTTATCCTCTCAGAGCAGACTCCCCCATTGTTAACAACTCTTATAATTTCTTTTTATTGCAATGAACTCTGGTAATTCTATCGTGAATAACAAGCAAAGCCCACAGCAAAAAGGCAAATCCACAATTGTATATAATTACCGTAATGTTTTATTTGTAACAACAAACTGTAGCTATTGGAATAATGGGTATCAATACGTCATAGAATATCAAATACTTATTTTCTTTTTTGATAAACGGGTTAAAATCACTTATCAAGTGGACATAAAGCTAAAACCTATGAAATATCTTGGAAAAGACAGGTTTGAAGATAAAGAGACAAAATGATAACGTAATGAATGAGAAATGAATTGACAACAGACAAGATGAAAAAATCTACCTAAAAAGTGTTCTTCAAAGTCTCTAGTTCAGAAATGGTCATTCTATTCACAATTTATTGGTAGATTGAACAATTTTATCCAGGATGACAGTAGCATGTGAACAATTGATGATTTGCTTTAACCTGTGAAAGAGATAGTTGTAATTATTTATATTTCCTCTTAATGTTACAGAATCACCCTAAAACAACAGATCACAAAGAAAACCTTCCCTCATCCATCCCCAGAAATGTGTAATTTATAGAAGAATCAGATTAAAACATAAATTCTTTAACCAGATTCACTGTGTAATATTCTGTCTAGGTAGTACCTGTTATTAATAGGAAACTACAAAAAATGTAGAATTAAGGAAAGAAAGGAAAGAAGCAGTAAACGGTTTTAACTATTCAGCTTTACCATAATTGCTGATATCTCCTCATGAGACAAAGTTAACGGCTGCCTGAGATACCCTTTCCCAACCTATTGCATTCTGTTAATTATAATTTGTATACGTATGCATACAGAAGTAAAATTATTATTGTGTTTTTTTTCTTTTGTAAATAATTTATAAACAGAAATTCAAATAATATTATTTAATTTACTGTACAATCCTTGGCATGGAACAAATTTAAGAAGCTCTTTTTCCAGTATTATTATATAAAATAATGTTATTAAAATCATAATAAGGAAAACTCTTCACTTTTTTATCTGTCATTTTAAAATTTATACCTCATGTAATATTATGAATTGAGACTATCATTATAAATTATTATAATAATAAGAATTGGAAATTATTAATCCTTTGTTTCTTAACTTACTTTTATTCTTAATTATTTCTGTGATCTCAGCTCTTCTTTATAGTAGGTCAGTATCACACATCCAGTAAATTATGATCCTGTAGATTATCATTAAGTGAGAGACAAATTATTAATACGATTCTGTAAAAAAAAAAAAAAAAACAATAATTGAAACTTTTTTTGAACAGGTGAATTGTGTCTTTAAGCATAACACAATTACTCTTAAAGAAACAGTAACCACATTTGTAACTTGTCATGTTGATTACTAGTCACAAGTAAAACTGTAAAAAACAACTGAAATATCAAGATTTTATAATAAAAATCTAAATGTGTGCAGAATGATTGCTAAAACTGGGTCAACTGTGGCCAGTACATAAATTAAGTAAATAAATAAATTTTTCATTCTGATAGATGCATAATATATGATATAGATCACATCAGGAATGGTTGGACATGTTTTACTTCATGGGTGAATAAAGTACTCTCCCAACATTTACCTGGATGGATCATCTGGTAAAATAATGATGAAGATACTAAATAAAAAAAGAATACAAAATAAATGACAGTTCAAAGACATTAATGAAAAATTATTTGAGTACATACTTATTTACAAAGTTGAATAAAGAAAATTCAGGGTTTTTTCAAATTCTTTAATAAGTGTAATTAAAAATTTATCAATAATAATATCGCTTTTAAATATATTACTTGGGGAGATATTTTAAACGGTTTAATAATTAATTAAAAACACAATTGGAAGTGTAATTTTTTAATCGCTTTGTATTCATTTTTCTTAATAAAAGTATAATCACATTTTGGCAAACTGAAGTATTTGTTGTGTTATGTGAAAACAAACTGTTATCTAGTTAGATAACAGAAAAGATAGGCGAGTATTGTTGTAAAAAAACACTATTGAAAAATCATACAAAAGAGAAAATTTTAACAAACTTCCAGTGGGGTATAAAAATACTAGAAAATGAAGATATTAGAGTTTAATTGTAAACTGTCAGTTTGAGAAACAGATAAAAAAGAGAAAAGAGTGGCAGAAGGTGAAAGAGAGACAAAACAAAAAGGAAAATAATACTGCATCTATATAAATAAAATATAATCTTCGTTTTGTGTATGCTCTAAATTAAAAAATTGTGTGTGCTCAAAAATTACTTAACCGATTTCACTGACAATTTCACAGTTTAAAAGATAACACAATTTATAATTAAAGTCACAAGTTATATATAAGACTACATTTATGATATATACAATGACATTAATTTTGGCAAGAGAAATTCTGTTATTTATTTATACATTTTTTTCTTATGATTTATATAGTAGTGAGATTGGTGAGGTTTGAACTGTGGTATACATTCCAGCAATAGATTGCCGGGTCCACTAATATAAATCAAAAATCATTAAAAAAAATTATATTTTATTTTTAATTAAAAAATAATAAATATTAAAAAAGTAATAAAATAAAAAAAGGAGAAGTTCTCGGTCAGTTTCCTTAGCGATTTGATAGTGTTCAGAAGACTTACAAAAGGTACAATGAAATACCCACATATTACCTGTCAAATGACTGTGGAACAAAATAACTAATTATATAAAAAGAATTATGACTAAAGTAGTGCAATTTATAAATCATGTTATTTGCTATTATGGACAATGCATCCAACATTTTTAACGTGGATGATCTATAGAGACCATTTCATTGACCATTTGAAATTTATTTACTCCAAAATATTCCTTTTCCATGATATTATTCATGAAACACATTATTTATTTACTCATTAACACATTAATACATGAAACACATTGTTATTTATTTTACTCTTAAGAGGACTAAAGTTGTCATGAAGCCAACAAAAAGAGGGTTTATTTGATCAATCACTAACATATGTTGCAAGTTTGGTAAAACACTTCTTTAACAGTATTTCAAAAAAATAAACTGCAGGTATAAAGACAAACATAATCTCTTATAACATTCCTTCTCATATACCTTGCATAATCTGAAGCTCAGTAAATTGAAAAAAAATCTAAATGCTAGGAAATTGAGTAAAAATTAAACTTAAAATAAAAACATACTGTTGCATAAATATCTTGGTAGTAATATAACTAATTTTCTAAAATACTTTACAAATCAAAACTATTGTGTCATTAAAACTTCTCAACAATAAGAAATAAAAAATTAACACTTTTGTGAAAGAGGTATGTCAGTATAATCAATCTTAAGTTACAATTAAATTATACACTTACTTGAAATCATTAAGTTTTCTTCAACACTTCATGTTTTGTAGGTAATATTTTTATAATTTTTGTTCAGTTTGAAACCAGTTTTCCATTTTTCTTTATTATTTTATTTATTAATTTATTAACTATACTTTTTTTAATCGTCTCATGACAATTATTTAAAATATCACAGTTGTCCATAGCTGAAACAAACTAAAAATATTCTGAACAAAAATTAGTATAAAATAATTAATATGGAATCAATTAAACCTGAAATATAAATACATATAAACAAATACCCAATAAATTTCCCCACAGGTTAACGCAACTTAAATTCATTAAAACTAAATTAATTCTAGTAAAAAAATTTTGTACCCAAACCAGAAAAAAATCACACATGTTTATACCCTACTGGACACGATCGCGACTTACAACTAACACTTAACCTAATAAATAAAATACATGTAAAAACTGAAAAAATACACATATACAACTATAGTTAAACAAAACCTACAAAGGGGCCTACTGGGAGGAACGCGATATTTTTCTTAAAACTAACATACATATATTTATTCTAACATGCACATATTAACAAAAATAAATTAAACGCTGATGTACCTGTAAAAAAATACATATACTGAAAAAAAGAGTTACAAAGTAAGTAGTTTTCCTTCCAATTATTGTTACATTACATTACTAGAGTAATAATTACTTAAGTCACGTTAACACTGTTCAAGTGATCCACACTTTTTAACCTACGTAGTAAATGACCGGTGTCATATAATGTGCTGACACAAGAGTTAATGGTGGTGGACGATCAGCAATGCAGAAATTTTGTTACTTGGATAATTAAAAATAAAAAGCAATGATGATGCCCGTTTCTCATTAAACGCATCTGATTCATTCAATGACGCATCTGATGTTTCTGTCGCATTTGATGGGGAAGAAAACCTTAGAATGATTCACGAAGGACCTTCTAATAAGGTGATAAGGATAAACTTATGCGCAAAAATGTTCAGTTTTGTGAGTTTTAAAATCCGGAAGAATCATCGGCTCAAGGCAATCAAGCCAATAGTAGTACTTCAGTTTTAAATAAAGAACCCAAAATATTTCACAGAGTTTAATTTTTATATGCACACAAGGTCTTAAAGCCATTTTTAGAACACTATACATATTTTAACATATCAGCAAGTAAAGCTACCGATTAAACTCTATAAGCGGAGCTTATACATAAATTTAATATTCTCTGCTAAGCAAGAGAATATTTTGATTTCACCATGTATCCTGCGAAGCAGAACACATCTCTGATAGCTGATAGTCAATATTTTCTGCAAGACAGAGATCTGTCTTGTCTACAGATTTGTTTTCCAGTATTATATTTTAAAACCGGTGACCCTGCAGTACAGAGTGAATCTTTTTTATGGCTGATATTGTATAATTTCCTTCAAGGTAGAAAATATGTACCCTGCAAAGCAAAGCACATCTGTTGCAGATGATAATATATCAATCCCTGCACGGCAGAAATGTGACCCTGCAGAGCAGAGAATGATGATGCTAATACTGTGATGTACAGTACACAACTCTATAATGGTTACTGGTTTAATTTAATATCGAATTGTAACCTTACAATTCATTCAAACTAGAGCATACAACCGGTAGAATATTTATACCATTTTTAGCAGATAAGAATGATATTTATTGAGCGATTTGCAAATGAAGAAATGAAAACCTGAATACAAATAGCCATTAATTATTGTTAAGTGAAAAAGCCAAAGTTTGAAATCATAGTTGTATTTAGCAAATAATAATTAATTATAAGAAACAGCAGTTTGACCGATTCCCATAAAAATGGAAGACTGCAATGAATATGACAGCGTGATGAGAATGAAATTAGAAGTAGAACAAGTTATAAATAGGAAAAAATCTATAAATTTTACTGGCTAAATTGAGTTTGCAACAGCTGTTATAAAACAGATGGATTTAGCTTTTTGGAACTTTCTGATAAATTTAATTTTATGAATTTTTATGATTAGACAAGTACGGTACAAATAAAAATAAGATTTGTATGTTTTTATCTTTCATCTCGGTTATTCTAGAAGTTTCCACGTACAGCTTCATGCATCGCCCTCTTTTTTTAACCTTGTTTTCAAATGATAATATAGTATGAATTATTAGGGGTTAATGAAAAACTTTTATTAGAATTTTAAGAAATAAAATTATGAAACAAATTATAAAACAAATGAATTCTATCTCAAAATAACTACACAATCTTTTTATCTGAATAAATTTTAAATGTTTTTAGAAAGGTATTTTGGTTCTAGAGTTTTTGCTCGGCTTACTCAAGGCAAAATAGGTTAAACAATGAAGAAAAAGTTTTTCTATCGAATTCATGGTACAAAACACCCGGATAGAAGTAAAATATAATTGAATATATAAAGGAAGCGATAAAACAGAATAATAAATCTATTTCCAAATAAAGTGGACGATCCATATAATAACAATAATATTAATTTATTTGATTTAAACAATATATAAGTGTTTGTTTACCGACACTGGACAATAAAATTAAAACAAATCTCTAAATTCACAAATAAATTATACATCTACACCAGCAACATATTTAAAATAACTTTTGGTCAATATATTTTAACATCTACACTAATGGGACTGGGTGGGATAAAATTATTTACTTTTTATTTTTTCTCAAACCATTAACAGGCTTAAGCCCGTACTTGAACTGATGAATTCTGTTGCTTAAGAAAAACGATTGGGATTGAACCTAGAAACTTCTGGTTGAAAAGCATTAATTTTTAATTTGTTATGCTCTGTCCCAAAGCAGTACTAACAAATAAAAGAGAATCGGAAAATAGAAAGACTTCATAGTGAAAATATTAAAACGGATCATAAAATATGAAATAAATAACAATAATAATTTATATTATGAAAATTTGAACTGTGATAGATGAAACTAAACGAATCAGAAAATATTTGTTTTCTTATTTTAAAATACCGACTTCATTAAAAGATTCTATTATAAATATTTTATAAAACATTAATTCAAAGATGAAAAAATTAATAAAAACAGTAAACTTCTCAAGAAGTTTCTTATAATATAATTAATTATTATATTATCATAACCTCAAACAATCAGATAAATTCTTTGAATATGTTGTAGTTATCAAATAAATTCATCAGTGGTTATACTAAAATTTTATCTATACTTAAATATTTAATAACATGAATATTGTACATAAAAGTCCCATTATCCATTACAAACACATATAAAGTTAAAGTATAATATAAGAAGAATATAAGTTAGTAAAAAAACCATTACCATTATAAATACATATAACCCATTATAAACACATATATTGTGATAATTAGTGTTAAAGTTAGTCATTGTTAGTAGTTAGTACATTAATTGTCAGTAATACTACAATACTGCATTTAAGTAATACTACATTTTTTTATGTACATATTAATGTTGCTATATTTCAGCAAAAAAAAAAAAGTTTTAAGCATTAACATATTGAAAATGTATGTTTACAACTTTCAATCTGATTGGAAGGTTGAGATAATAATTATTATTATTATATATATATATATATGCCTGTCATTAATGAATATCAAACTGAGAATGGCATGATAAATCATAATTATTCAAAGAATAAATATGAAGACTATAAAAATCTTAATTTAGAAAATTAAAAAAAAAAAAATATTGTATAGAAAGGGTACATAAGATATTTATCTAGAGAAATATATGAAATTAGAAATCTAAAAAATTGTGAAAATAAAAGGAGCTGTTATATTTGGCCATGGAATAATTAACGTAAATGTAAAATATGAACATATAAAAATGACTATTCAAAATTTTACTAAGGGTAAATAAAAAAATTAAATCGTAAAATTGTGTATATAAATGACGAAAAATTATTTCACGATTCTCAAGGACATGGGATAGTCATCCATCAAAAAATGTTTGGAAATTTGTGTTGCTGGGGAAAAATGAAAAATTCTGAATAAACAGGACAGATGTTTATAACCTGCAGAAATGATGATAACGATCAAAGAATCTGATACTGGAAAAAAGAAAGGAAAATTTAAGAAAAATTTCAGGATCCAAATATATAAATAATCAAAATATCTTAAAATCATATGAAGAAGTGCAGGGCTTATATGGAAACTTAAAAAAAACATAATGGACAACCAATTAAAAAAAAATCTTTAATTAAATTTCTAAAATTAAAAAGAAAAATAGCTGGTTTCATAAAAATGAGAAAGATCTAAAAGAATTAAATGTTAAAGAAGAAAAATTTTATACCGATATACTTTTAGAAATAAAAAACAATTTCAATAGTTTTCAGGAAAAAAAAAAAAGAGGAAAATGGGGAAGAAAATTTTCCCACAAAGAAAGAGATGAAGTCAAAGAATGAAAAAAATAATTGCTGAAAAGATTTTTTTTAATGCGATACATAGACGGTCCAAACGAAAAAGAAACATGGGAGAGTTTACTGAAATGTTAACTTTTTACCATGAATTCCCTTTTATACATATTTTATCTTTTATTATTTATTAAATATAATCTGATTAAAATTATTTATTTTCCAATAGAATTCATATAATAAGAGAAAATCAGACATAAAACAAAAGTCAAGCAATATATTTCTATAATCGATTTGTTTGACAAAATAATTTTTAAGAATTATAGGAA
The DNA here is from genome assembly GCF_047948215.1 of Lycorma delicatula. Lineage (NCBI taxonomy): Eukaryota > Metazoa > Arthropoda > Insecta > Hemiptera > Fulgoridae > Lycorma > Lycorma delicatula. The sequence goes on from NC_134457.1 coordinate 212,291,816, forward strand.
TAAAGTAAAAAGGAAAATGAAAAAAAGGATTATTATATCCTTTTAAAAAGGATAAGGAAAAAGAAAGGATTATGGAAAAAAATCATGAGGTTAGTTTATGAGAGTTTACATATTGTGACAGATATGCAATAAAAGCTTCTGTTTCCACATTTCCAGAAATATAGAGATGAAAGAAACTAAACGTAAACATTAAATTATATTTCATTAAATTAATTATATAATAATTTAATTAGTTAATTAAAAGAAAATATAATTCTTTTATCGAGATTAAAATCTCTTGAGATATAAATGAAAAATATAATAGCTTAGAGCATAAATAATGTTAATGTGGTGTAATTGCTGCATGTTTCTTTCTCTTAAACGATTTAAATCTTTAAATATGAATTATGATATATTTAAGTATATAGTTTCTATAAGCTTTTGAAAAAGCACATATATATTAATGAATTATTTGTTTTTATTTACGATGAAGAAACAGTTATATCTTCTCATTTTTATCTTTGTCTGAAATTACATCCTGTTTATTCAATATAGAATTTTTCAAAGTAATACTTGGAAAAAGTAAACTCTTGGGACATTGTATTTGATAGAATCTTCCATAAAGTGTAATCTATTCTGAAAGTTATGTTATATTCAGGTTTCCGTTAATTAAAAGTTATAGAAATTTTGAAAAAAGGGTTAGATGAATGATAGGAAACTAGTAAATAACATTATTAGTATGTTTATAAAGCTACTATTATTTAAAATTATTAAAAAAAGTACTCGTGAAATAAAATCAATAAATACTTATATAAAAAAGAAGAAATAACAGAAAACAATGGTTTATGTTATGCCCAAATAAAAATAAATAATTTTTATTTATTTTGTGTATTTAAAATTACAAGAGGTCATCTAAACTCAAATAAAGACATTCAAATTACTGCTTATAAAATAGCATAAATTCTACCAAACTTTTTCAATAATTGATGTAAATAAGCAGCAATTTCATTCTGCTGTAACAAATTTAAAAATTCAAATGTAAATATAACGATATGAAACATTCAGTTTCAAGGTGAGTTTCAAGTTTGTAGGCAAAATTTCAATTGCCAACAATGAATAATCTTGGATTATGCAAGTTAGCAGCCAATTTCATTCTGTTTCAACCATTGTTAACAACCCTACTGTAAATAAAGATATGAAACATTCAGTTTCACATAAAATAAGATTGTGAGCAAAATTTCAATTGCCTACAATGAATAATCTTGGATTATGCAAGTTAGCAGCCAATTTCATTCTGTTGCAACCATTGTAACAACTCTACTGTAAATAAAGACATGAAACATTCAGTTTCACATCAAATAAGATTGTAAGCAAAATTTCAATTGCCTACAATGAATAATCCTGGATTATGTAAGTTAGCAGCCAATTTCATTCTGCTCCTCACGTTTTATCAATCCTACTGTAAATAAAGATATGAAACATTCAGTTTCACATCAAATAAGATTTAGAAAAAATACAATTCCCTGCAATGAATAATCTTTTTTTATGTAAGGTAGCAGCCAGTGTCATTCTGCTGCAATCATAACAACTGTACTGTAAATTAAGATATGAAACATTCAGTTTCACATTAATTAAAATGGAAAGCAAAATTTCAGTCTACAATGAATAATCTTTCATTATGTAAGATATCAGGCATTTAATTGCAACAGCTTTTTTATAATTTAATAAAAATATAGAAAAAAATAATCTTATTGAATTAAAGAATATAAATATTCCTAAGAAATTGAAAATGTTGATGCATAAAAATGTTTAATTACATTACTATAATACAAAAAAAAGGAATGAGTATGTCACCATGAAAGCATGGAACATTGTGGAAAAACTATTTTTATCAAACATATAAAATTAATTTCAAATATAACAAAAAATATATCATCTCATAACTCTATCAATACATATTTGTATAAAAAATAAATAAAATATTAAATGATTATTTAATGCATCAGTGCATTTTATCATTTTGGGCAAATGTATGTGCCATGTTGTCTATTAAAACGCAGTAACCATTTACGTTAAACTTTTAGTTAAATAATTCAATTTAAAATACTTAAAACTATAAAATAACATTATTCATCGCATAAATATGTTGTGTTCAATAAGCTTACCTAACTTTACCTTAAAATCCTGTTCAGTTTTACATTTTATTTTAAAGTAACGACGGATACAACGTTAACGGTTCGGTAGTTGACGACGAAGAGACGTATGGTAACCGATAACGTCGAATACATGATCGCTGTTATCACCCGTTTAACTTTCTTCTTTTTCTTAATTGCATTTATAATCTCTAATTTTAATCAGTGAATAATTTTAATTTCTTTTATTTATTTATGAATATAATTTAATATCTATTTTATAATAAATTAAAAAATAATTCAATCTCTATTTTTATAGAAATATTCATCAATAAAAAAAAAAATGTGATCAATGCAGCTGTGTATAGATTTTATTAGATCATATGTTTTGGGCAAAGATAGGTTAGCTGAAATTAAAATCTATTGTAACGAGCAAAAAGATTGAAAGAACGTTTAAAGAATAAATGGTTGTAGCAGTATTTTAAGAAAATCTTGTAACGGTTTTAAGGTTATTAATAATTAAATATACCTAATTACAATTTAACCAAATTATTATTAAATTTTAAAACTTAAAGGTTAGTCTACGTTCACGAACGTTTTTTAACAGTTTTATTTTTAGTTTTACTGTGTGTTGTTTTAATAAAGATAGATAATATAAAAACAATAATCAGATGTAAGCAGTAGATTGTACTAAAGGTTAAAAAAAAAATATTAGAATTTGTACCCGGCTTTGCACGGGCTTTGTTCATCAACTGTGCTGTCCTTTCTTTTACGGGAACAATATTATTCTGTTAATGAAGTTTAAATAATACTTATTAAAAAGATGATTTTTCTGCATTCCGTTCAACGCGTACATAAATATGTGCTTAAAACAATTTCCAGTGTGTATTTTTTATCTTATAATTTCTTTTTATATTTATAACTTATACTGACGTGATGTATATAATGTATTTTTATATTTCGATGAGAATAAAGATTTATTTATTTGTTTACATATGTAAGTCTTTATTAATTGATAAATTTTACTAAATATTCATAAACAAATTTTAATAAGAATTTTTACTCGGCTTCGCACGGTGAGTCTCGTTTTAATAGACAACTTTTTTTTAAATCGTTAGCATTATATTATTGATTATTTATTTACGATTTTTTTAAAGTTAGCCGGGAATCAAACCAGAGACGTTTCGGTTTAATAACCGAGCACGATTCCATCGAGTCTGTCTTTTAATCTTTGTGTTTTTATAACAGCATATATTATATGAAATCGATTATATATAAAATTAAAAATCTTTACTCATTTAAGAAATTAAAAAATCGCTACAGTACTACTTTCGTATCAAAGTAACGTTTTTATAAAAATTACCGTTAATTTTATGGGGACTATTATACAGAATCCTAACAAAATATGGCAATCCTTAAATAACTTTTCAACAGTTAAACATAGAAAAGTTAAATTTAGCCAATTCTAGTAATTTAAAATGATCTAGTTTTTTTTGTTATGAGCCACTTCACCTTAAGTCAGCAGAGGACTCCCATTGAAGAGCTACTCAAATGTTTAAATAGAAAGGTTATGACACATAATTTTAAAGGGCATTCAAAAACAGAAATGTTAATGTAAAACCATCAGGCTACGTCAACTCTAATTAAAATTGCGGTCATCGAATGTTTTTTAGATTTTATTACAAAAATGGTCTGCAGTACCTGTTACATAGCTGTTCAACAATCAAACACCAAAAAATAAATGTATAAATTAAAATTTAGCAAACGTTCCAACCTGAAAACGATGTATATTTCGGTATTAGATTACCATACACGCACGCTCTAAAAAACAAAAATCTTGGGGTAAAACATTTCGGGCTCCGACAACCCTATAAAAATGGTGGCCATTTAATATTTTCACAATTAGTTTATAATACATCTACAATAAATCTCAAATATTGTTCTCAAAACGAATAAAAAAAAAAAAAATAAATTAAAAATACGCTTTTATTAAAAGGTGCACTAAAAAAAGGAAAATAATTTCACTTTCATGTTAATTCAAGAATAAATATTTATATAACATCTTCGATTAAATTCAAATAATATTTTGTATTGAAAATGGTCTATAAATCTGTTTTCTATTCGCAATAGTGAATGTACTTTTACGTGAACATTTATTTATAATTCTTTTTACATCTTATATCACCAATAATAAAAGCCTAGGGGCGTCCTTAATTATATTTAATATACATTTCAGTCATAATTTGCTATGTAATACAATGAAAGCGCTCTCCATGCTTTTAATATTCGTGATAAAAATGTAATTTCTAAGAAAAATGAAGCTTATATCAGATTTAAATTAAAAAAACAACCCTGATTGGTGGGTTATATAGTTGTGATTTTAAATTTTAGTTAACTTTGTTGCAAAAAAAATTGGTTGAGATGAAAATTACGAAGAAAAGTATCGCTATCGTGCTAAAACTGACCCATTTAGATACACTTATTTTTCTGACTCAAAAGAACGCCGATTCTGGAAAATCGCTTACATAAAGTGTGCCTGTGTTGGGATTTATATCGATTACTTGGTGAAGTGAATAAAAAAAGTATTTATTTTTTCTGGTTCGTTTTTCAGTAAATAATTCGGCTTCGTGTTGAAAAAAAAAATTTAATATTTTTTTGGTTTTTATAAATTTTTGAGTATTTACCGTCCTGCAGAGTATTTTCTGTAAAATACACATAAATACTTTTTAGTATCTGTAAATACTTAAAAAGGAAGCGAATAATAGCTTTTTTCTTCTTATAATTACTACAAAAATTTTAACAGATCGATCAGATCGATCTAAAAAGTAGAATAAGTGCTGAGCGTTGTAAAATGGATGAGTTATGCGTAATCGCAAAAATTACATAGATCGTAGATCCTTTCGGCGCTAGCAGATATAAAGAATATCTTTGCTTCAAACAAAATCGGTTGAATATCTATGTAATCGGTTTCTGTCTGAGGTAAATAAAGGAAAGGGTGAAGGATTAAATTGCTATCAGAAGATGAAAATATTTCTTGATCCGGGGTTTCAAAGCGGCATCAGCAAAGATTGTGGCTTACAGAGAACGATCGTCTGTAAAACAGTCGACTATGTTCTGCAAAGGTTAACGGAAAAAGCTCCCGATTGGATCCATTTTCCGCGAACTGCCGCTGAAATCGACGCGAAACAAAAATAGAATACGCTGTTCAAAATGCCTTGTATAATCGTTCTAGTTGATTTCACCGACGTAAAAATAAAAAGTCCGACTAACTATTTATCCAGTTTTTGGTTTATTTTTTGATAGCCGCCTTACTTTGGTCAAACACATGAAAGAATTAGAAACAAAATGTTCCAAACTTTTAGATATGCCGCGAGTTCTTAGCAACACCAATTGGGGAGCCGATCGGTCATGTACGATACGTTTTTATTATTCCTTATTTCGGTATCCTTTATATTACGGTTGTGTCGCCTACTCTTCAGCGCGTCATACCGTGTTTAAAATGCCGTATGCTGTACCTCATGCTTTCCTTCGGCTTGCCAAAGGTGCATTTAGATCCAGCCCTGTCGCAAGCTTACTTGCTGACTGTGGTGAGCTATCACTTTGGGATAGACGGGACCAGCTTTTGGTTTCTTATTTTTCCTGCCTCAAGAACAGCCAAATCACCCGGCTTTTGACACGATTCTTTGGAATCCTAATTTGCGAAGGTACGAGGATCATCCACGTTGTACTGCGCATGTACGTGTTTGTACTCGACGTCTACCGCAGCATATAAATATCGGCACATCTATATTTCCAACTTATCCGTGCGCATATCCTCCGTGGGGAATCAACCTTACAAATTTTACGTTTGACTTTACGATTTACAATAAACAATCAACACCACCTAACGTCTTAGCAAACGTTTCCACCAGCAAATGTTTCATTATATTCTCTCCAAGATAAACCCTGACGCAATAGTGTAGTCTGATGGATCGATAGGAAGGAATAGTAGGTCGATAGGAAGAGTTGGTAAAGAAGAATTTTGAGGAGAACATCGCAAGTGGTCTGAGTAAAACTGATACGGTAGAAAATATAGAAGAAAAATGGGAGAATGTTCTTAAATCAGCAGAAACAAACTTAGGCGGAACAAAGAGAACCGGTAGAAAACCTTGGTTATCAGAGGATATATTGCGGTTGATGGATGAACGTAAAAAGTATAAGAATGCTGGTGACGAAGAACTTACTAAAATTTGCTTTTGAACACTTCACAATTGAAATTAAAAAAAAAGATTTATTTTTGAAACAATATACAATTACAATTTTTTTATGTAAATACCAATTTTAAGTAGCGTTATAGGAAACTAAATACAAATAATGAAAAATCTATAACATCATCAGAAATTGTCGGTAACCAGCAAAACGGTATGATTTTAAAAACTTGTTGAAATAAGAATTAGAATATTTGAAATAATGAACTGAATACAGAGAACTGCACCGAATTATACATATTACTTTTCGTGTATTGCTAGTAATTAATAAATAACTGTCTTGTATTTGTATAAATCATCGTAATAAGTTTTGCTATTTCAGTGGTAAATTAATTACTACTAAATCTCCAAGAAGGAATGTTACACATATGTTAAATAATAATAATCTTAATTCCACAGAATAAACAGATTACAAGTGAAAATAGAATTATTTACAGTTAAAAAATGTTTAATACATAAGCTTAGTAGACATACAACCAAGCAATATAAAATGAGAAATAAAATAATAAACGTAAACAATTATAACATAATCTTGTTCAACTAGATACCCCCTATAGTAATAACTCTATTGCAGGTTACTATCGAAATATTTTCAGCGAATAAAATAATAAACTAATCAATTATTACAAGTGTGGATTTCTAAGTGGATTTCAAAATTAATTGCACGATACAAGTCTTGCAGTACTAAAATTTTCAGCTAGTGACAAGATTATATGTACATACATACTGATTAAATAACTCAGAACCATAAATACATACAAGAATACAGTGATAAAATTTAAAATGAAATTAATCCTAGATAAAATTGAAAGAAAAATAAAGATAATAAAAATATGAAACTTTTAGTCACCGATTCCACCCAGAATCACAGGTCAACCAATAAATAAAACTCTCTACATCTTCAATTGACAATAACCGATCATAAATTGATGGTGAAAACCTTTTATTCTTCTATGGATTTAAATTCCCTTGGTAAGCGATTAAATATTTTTAGACCTAAGAAAGAACATTTAAATTACTCAATTCTTGTCCTAGGAGGAACTACACTATCCGCTTGCCGCAAAGGCTTTGTAACCAAAGTACCAAGAATCCTATCTTGTTTACAGCCTTCATAATACGTCATTGGTATTCTATAGAAATACATACGATGCAGTGGCAAGATCTTAAAGCCTCTGAATAATGGGAAGGATTCAGTTCATCTACTTTTACCCAATATTATATGTACTGCATGCTTCTGAGCAATATAAACAGATCAAAAAACACTGTAGTAAGCTCCACCCCAACATATCACCCCAAACTTTAACCTTGACTCTACAAAAGCATAATGCAGTGATAAATAAACTGTGTATTACTTGTGAGAGCACTAAATCTTATAAACTTACTCAAAAAAGTAATTTACTGACCTGGAAATTCTTCAAAAGGGGCACTACCATATCAATCACCAAAACTTTCAGCACCTGTTTTCCTTACATGATAATGTACTAGCCCCGTACTGTGATGATAGAAATTCTTTGTTGAATTTACTAGAACACCATCACAATCCTTAAACCGTTATATTATAACTATATCTCGGTTATACTAAGTACTGTTTTGTTTTATGCAAGCGGGCTTATACTTCATTCCTCTCTTTCGTTTCTAATTTCAACTTACATTTTACTCTCTTTTTTTCTGTTTAGTCTCCAGATCCATTGTAAGGTATTACTTCAGAGAATGAATGAGGATGATATGTATGAATGTAAATGAAGTGTAGTCTTGTACAGTCTCAGGTCGACAGTTCCTGAGATGTGTGCTTAATTGAAACCCAACCACCAAAGAACACCGGTATCCATGGTCTAGTATTCAAATCCATATAAAAGTAAGTGCCTTTACTAGAAAAATTCTTCCTAATTTGTAACTTGTACAATTTTTTTTTAATAAAAATACTTTAATTTACTTTAAATTAATACTTTCTTTCTTTACTTTAATCCTGTTCATTACAAATTTTTATATAACCTACTTCTAAAACACAAACCTGTCTATAAAACTGTAACATGGTTGTACTGGATCATATCAACATGCAGAACCTGTAGACATACATACATTTGTCAGCTGAAGATTTATGATTATGTAAATTTTTAATAAGTGGTAAACCAGATTTTAGTCATTTTTGGTGCTTCTGTTTATCAATTTAGATGCACATTTTGCATTTGAAACTAAACTGAGATTCTACAATTCCTTGCACCTCATTCATACTGCTGAGAACACAATGTGTTCAAATGTACCATATGCATGTTCAAAAATGCTGCTCTCATAGTGAATATTATACAAGTAGACCAAATTATAAGGACCATGTATACATAAAGTTGGAAAGTGTAATTTGCTCATGTTTATACACTATATACATGCATGTTCATACCCCGTCACATCAACACAGCTAAAATATTTTTAACTAGGTTTCATCGAGTTGTTGTTGGGGGGTTGCAAAATATTCATTATATATTTTTTTTATTTATACTTTTTGGAGGTTGTGGAGATAAAAAAGGTAGAGAATCATTGGATTAAATGATTTAAATTGGTTTAAATAGGCAATAATAACTCATCAGCTCATTAGGGACTTCTAAAACGAAAGTAAAGAGCATTTTCTTACTGACCATGTCAAAGCAAAATTTATTAAAAAATACTTTTATTAAAAGGTAAAATACATGAAAAATTTTCTAAACCAACAAATTGGAACAATGTATTCACTCTATAAATAAAATAACAGAATACTCCAATAAATTTGAATGTGGCATAAACAGGATACAGCTGGACTCATCAGATGGTAGTTGTGCAAATGATAAGCAGACGTTTGTGTTCTATTATTTATTCCGATAAATATAGATTAATAAACCATTTCTTCTAATTTGTATTTAATAATACATTATACAAATCGCATTTGAAGTGCATACATATACTACTTCATGGATAAAAAAGGAACTGTGCAGGCATTTGGCTGGATAGATCAAGGGAAACCATGGTAAAACTTTGATAAAAAAATTAACAAAAATATAATAATAATAATAGCAACATCACAAAATTTACAGTTAATTATACATATTATATAGTTATATATTTTCAGCACCATATCTTAAATTCATTTTTCTAATATATTACTACACTGATAAAAAAGGAATTCTTCCAGCATTTAGCTGGATAGATCAGGGGAAACCATGGTAAAATTTTGATCAGAGCAGCATTATAGTTTATTATAAAGATTTTATATCAATCTGACAATAAGTTGAGTTCATTCTTCTGTTAAACAACAGAAATATATATAAAACAGTAATACATTAACAACTAACAGTTGAGGATTAAGGCAATCAAATACGCAAAAAATAATTAGTTAAGTATTTAATATTTTATTGTTTAAAATATAAGGATATTTATTTAAGCCACGGAAAGTAAAACTAACTGTTCGGGCATTTACCCTACTGGACCAAGGGAAACCGTGGTAAAACCTTGGTCAGAAGAGCTTACAATATTTTATGTCTGTAATATGCTACAGTATTAAAGGCATATACATAGTAAAAGAAATTTATTGGCGATACGTTCACTGTATATTATTTATATATTTAATGAGCTTTTAAACAATAAAATTTGATGAATTTTAATCGTTACTTCTTGAATATCATACATCCTTTATATCCTGTAACAAAAAAATGAAATTTTAAGATGAACATTTAATAAAATACTGTATTATGATAGCCTGACATACTAAACACAAACTCAAGGATTTAAATCAAGATAAAAGGATACTAGGTCTTGGCAAGAATCGAACTAGGGATCACAAAAGAAGAAATAACAAAAATTTAATTCAAATCCATTTTAAAAAAAAATTTCCTTTTTTTTATACATTAATATCACTTTACTAACATAAATTAATCTCATTCAATTTGGAACTGTCTTGCATTGATTAATATAAGATTGGTTGATTAAGAACAATTATCAAAAGAATAACTCAGTTTTGTAACTCAACTTGTAATTTATTAAGGGACAGTACTAATCAAACAAATTCCACTAAACATTTTATTATAACCGTTTTAGTTACGCTTAAAAAAAACTTGTTTTTGTGGAAATTAAAGAGTTGAAAATTTACAACTGGGAGTGTAAAGTAAATGATAATTAATAATTCAGTTGATAATAAATACAGAATTTGCATGTTGACATTAATTAGTTCCTTTTTTGAGCTTAGTGATTTCAAGACAAAAAATAAATCTTGACATCATAGAAGGTGATAAAATTAATTTAAATAAAAGTCTAAAAAGTTAAGTAAAAGTCACCACTGTTATGATGTTACCTATCTTAAAAGTGGTCTGGAACCCCCTTAATATGTAGTCAAATAGTTTATTTAGTCCGCATTATGTCACTTTGTATAATATGTTGTATTTGTTAAAATTAGTGCAATTTTAAATTCCATTCTGTTCCATCATATTTGCAATTACAATAACATTCTTATTTGTTAAGTTTCCTGTTACGGTTAATATCTTTGTTCATTAGTTTTGAACCTGTAATACGTGATTTTCAACGTTTGATCCTGATGTTAAATGTAATGTTTTTTTAAACAAGTGGTCCTGTTTTAACTTTTTGATATCTTGTCAGCATGTTTGTGATAGATTTATGTTCAACATGTTTATGATGTTTAAGAAATTTTGAATGTTTCTTCACTGTTTAGGCAAAACAAATTTTCATATTTTCTCCTTATCATAAAAAATTATTATTTATTGGTTTTTCAAAATAAAACAGAATAACTTAATAATTTATAAATCATTTAACACAACAGAACAAAAAAAAATTTGGAACTGAGATAAAAGTAGGTGAATTAGAATGTATTTTTATGCTGAATCTTAAAAATGAAATCAGTTTTTCTTCATCACCCTCAGATTTTTAGTTATGACTTTTCAAATATTGAGAAACTTCTTAAATAACACATGCCTGCAAAATTTGGGTTGTGTAATGTTTTCTTAACATTTTAATGACTGATTTCTATGTATTTTTTAGCACTGAATCAGAAAATAACCTTCACTTTTTTCCATCACGTCAGAATTTTTTGCAAATCGCAAATTTCAAAATTTGTAAAATGTTGAAAAATTGTGAAACTGTGATACTATAACATAGACATAAAACGTTTTTTAATAATAAATTCACTTTCTTGGCTTATACTGTGCATTCTTATAACTAAACTGTTGAATGGTCAGAAGAGGTGGGTCAGGAAGTGGTTTGGGTTGATGGCGATGAGATGGTGGGAGGAGCTCGGTTGACAGGTTGTGACAAGACTTAACAACATGTAACATGTTTATTGGCAGCTATCTCCACCACTCATGCACTATGCATCTACTATCATGGTGTTTCAACCATCAGTGAGCTCAAATCAAGTTTTTTCCATCCTCCATGATTATAAATGTGTTTTTGTTAACGGAAAACATAGTTTCAGGCCATAAAGCAAATTTCTGTTTTCAAAAAAGCTTCAACAGACTGCAAAAATTCTGCAGATTCTTTTTCTTAATTTGTAGCGAGTTAATGGTGGAAAAAAGATATAAAAAGTTTCTTTCGACAAGTATACCTCACATAATTCAAAGACAAAACTTGAGCATCCCATTATGTTTGCTACCCATGTGTTTAAGGACTTAGATGGTGGTCAAAGGGTGAAAAAGAAGTGTTCAGATTTCGAGTTCCAATGGTATGGTAGGAGCCAGAGCCATGAAATCACACCAATGATTTTTACTTCTGTTTGACTGGTGTTCACAGTTTTAATTTGAAGAATAAAAAAAGAATCATCTATCCAAATATGCCATTTGCTTTACACCCGGTTCCTTATGGTTTAGACATACCAGTGTCAATTCCACCAGAAAATTTACCTGACATAGATGGTTCCATAACTGATTTAAATTAAGATAACATTGAAGAGTACAAATCTGGAGGTAGCTGCACACCATAGCTTTATTCACAGTCTATGTATACATCTGATCAAAGAAAATTCAGAATTGCTTGGTTTGATGCTTAAAGAGAAGAACCTGCTAGCAGTCAGCACCTCGTTTTCCTGATTCACGTACAGAAAAAAGGATTTTCTACCATATGTTTTGGAAGAAGGAAAATTAGTCTTCTGCACTGATATAGTGAACTTTTAATTTATGTAACATTCCTTACAAAAGTAGTGGTTGGAGAGTGTTCATAGATTCATCCAAAAGAAGCTTCAAAGTTATCTTTCCTCACAATGTGAATACGTGTCCGTCAATACCAGTCAAAGTCCAGTCAAAATACCAGTTCTGTCCATTTAAAAGAGGATTACAATGATTTGGAATTCATTTTCAATAAAATTAAATGATTGTGTTTGTGTTAAGAATTACGTGCGACAATCTCAAAATAATATCGATGCTCTTACAACAGCAAGGAGGATACACAAAGTTTCATTGTTTTATGTGTGAGTAGGGTAGCAAAGACAATGAAAATGATTGGATAAGGAAAGATTGGTCAAATAGAACTTCATTAGAACCTGGAACCAAAATTTGCTCTGAAAAGTTTTCATATATCTGAATAAAGTTCTTCTTCAATCTCTGCATATCAAGTTAAGGTTGATGAAGCAATTTGTCAACGCCTTACCAAAAGAAGGTAAATGTTTTAAATATATCTGTGACAAATTTACAGTCCATCAACCGCCAAACTAAGAGAGGGTGTGTTTACTTGTCCTGACATTAGAAAACTTCTTAAAGATGGTAATTTTGAGAAACAAATGAAAGTTGCAGATAAAGAAACCTGTGGAGCCTTTAAAGATGTAGTAATCAAGTCTCCGGGCAATAAGAAGAATTTGAACTTCAAATCAATCATTGAAAACTTGCTGTAGAAGTACAAAAATTTAGGTTCCATGAGCTTGAAGTTTCACTTCCTAAATTCACTTGTGGACTAGGACTATTTTCCTAAAAAGCTGGGTGTCGTTAGTGAAGCGATGGGTGAGAGATTTCATCAGGACATGAAAGAAATTGAAAGAAGGTATCAAGGAAAGTATTACTACGATGATGGCAGACTATTGCTCGATGTTATACAGGGATGAACCCTACGGGGAACATAGAAGGAAAAGTGCCAAGCAAAGTGTAAGCCATCCAAATAAACTTCGACACATGGAATAGAAATGTAAGTATTTTACATACTTCATTATTAAGGGAGGGTGAATAGAAGGAATAGTGTATACTTCATCATTAACAGTGTGGGTGATGAGGGGGGAATATTTTCCAAAGGCATGAGTTACCTCATAAAAATGAATTAAATAAACAAATAAAAATAAATTAATTTAAAATGAACTATAATAGAAATTAGGCTTATTTTGTGGAAATTTTCATTAGAAACAAAGGGGTCAGTGACTCCCCTACCAACCTCTTCAACCACTCGACTGTTCAACTATAAGAATGCATAGTATAAGCCATAAAAGTGAATATATTACATTAATTTATTATAAAAAAAAAAGTTTTATATCTAATTTCTATCTAATTTTTATATCTAATAATTATTTTTTATATCTAATTTCACAATTTTTCAACTTTTTACAAATCTTGAAATTCACGATTTGCAAAAAAGCCCGACGTAATGGGAAAAAAGAAGGTTATTTTTGGATTCAGCGGTAGAAAATACATAAGAATCAATTATTAAAAACTAAAAACATAACTCATCGCTGGCTTGTGTAATAGAATACAAAAATAATTATAATTACAATTAAAATAGGAATTAGTGAGGTTCGGTGGGAAGAGGAAGGCGACTTTTGGTCAGGCGATTTTCGAATAATTAACTCAGCTTCAAATAATGGGTAGGCAGGAGTAGGTTTGATAATGAACAAGAAGATAGGGAAGAGAGTAGAGTATTTCAAACGCATAGCGATAGAATCATTGTAATAAGGATAAAATCAAAACCTAAACCGACAACGATTGTTAACATCTATATGCCTTCAAGCGCCCATGATGATGATGAGGTAGAGTGTGTATACGAAGAAATTTATGAAGCAATTAAACATGTAAAAGGAGATGAAAATTTAATAATAGTTGGAGATTGGAATGCAAGCATTGGAAAAGGCAAGGAAGGAAATATAGTGGTGAATACGGACTGGGCAAAGGGAATAAAAGAGGGGACCGATTTATAGAGTTTTGCACGAAGTATAATTTAGTAATTGCCAACACCCAATTTAAAAATCATAATAGAAGAATATACACTTGGAAAAATCCAGGCGATACTGCAAGGTATCAGATAGATTATATCATGGTTAAGCAAAGATTTAGGAATCAACTCGTTGACTGCAAAACATACCCGGGAGCAGACATTGATAGCGACCATAGTTTGGTGTTAATGAAATGTAGATTGGGGTTTAAAAACCTGAAGAAAAGGTGTCAGATGAATCGGTGAAATTTAGAGAAGCTTGAGGAAGAGGAGGTAAAGAAGATTTTGAGGAGGACATCGCAAGAGGTCTGAGTAAAAAAGATAAGGTAGAAAATGTAGAAGAAGAATGGGAGAATGTTAAAAGGGAAATTCTTAAATCAGCAGAAGCAAACTTAGGCGGAATAAAGAGAACTGGCAGAAAACCTTGGGTTTCAGACGATATATTGCAGCTATTGGATGAACGTAGAAAATATAAGAATGTAGGTGATGAAGAAAGTAAAAGGAACTATCGGCAATTAAGAAATGCTATAAATAGGAAGTGCAAACTGGCGAGAGAAGAGTGGATTAAAGAAAAGTGCTCAGAAGTGGAAAGAGAAATGAACATTGGTAAAATAGACGGAGCATACAGGAAAGTTAAGGAAAATTTTGGGGTACATAAATTAAAATCTAATAATGTGTTAAACAAAGATGGTACATCAATATATAATACGAAAGGTAAAATCGATAGATGGGTGGAATATATTGAAGAGTTATACGGAGGAAATGAATTAGTAAATGGTGTTATAGAGGAAGAAGAGGAAGTTGAGGAGGATGAAATGGGAGAAACAATACTGAGATCTGAATTTAAGAGAGCATTAAAAGATTTAAATGGCAGAAGGGCTCCTGGAATAGACGGAATACCTGTCGAATTACTGCGCAGTGCAGGCGAGGAAGCGATTGATAGATTATACAAACTGGTGTGTAATATTTATGAAAAAGGGGAATTTCCGTCAGACTTCAAAAAAAGTGTTATAGTCATGATACCAAAGAAAGCAGGGGCAGATAAATGTGAATAATACAGAACAATTAGTTTAACTAGTCATGCATCAAAAATCTTAACTAGAATTCTATACAGAAGAATTGAGAGGAGAGTGGAAGAAGTGTTAGGAGAATACAGAACAATTAGTTTAACTAGTCATGCATCAAAAATCTTAACTAGAATTCTGTACAGAAGAATTGAGAGCAGAGTGGAAGAAGTGTTAGGAGAAGACCAATTTGGTTTCAGGAAAAGTATAGGGACAAGGGAAGCAATTTTAGGCCTCAGATTAATAGTAGAAGGAAGATTAAAGAAAAACAAACCATTATACTTGGCGTTTATAGACCTAGAAAAGGCATTCGATAACGTAGACTGGAATAAAATGTTCAGCATTTAAAAAAAATTAGGGTTCAAATACAGAGATAGAAGAACAATTGCTAACATGTACTGGAACCAAAAAGCAACAGTAATAATCGAAGAACATAAGAAAGGGAGTCCGACAAGGATGTTCCCTATCACCGTTACTTTTTAATCTTTACATGGAACTAGCAGTTAATGATGTTAAAGAACAATTTAGATTCGGAGTAACAGTACAAGGTGAAAAGATAAAGATGCTACGATTTGCTGATGATGTAGTTATTCTAGCCGAGAGTAAAAAGGATTTAGAAGAAACAATATACGGCATAGATGAAGTCCTACGCAAGAACTATCGCATGAAAATAAACAAGAACAAAACAAAAGTAATGAAATGTAGTAGAAATAACAAAGTGGACCGCTGAATGTGAAAATAGGAGGAGAAAAGATTATGGAGGTAGAAGAATTTTGGTATTTGGGAAGTAGAATTACTAAAGATGGACGAAGCAGGAGCGATATAAAATGCCGAATAGCACAAGCGAAACGAGCCTTCAGTAAGAAATATAATTTGTTTACATCAAAAATTAATTTAAATGCCAGAAAAAGATTTTTGAAAGTGTATGTTTGGAGTGTCGCTTTATATGGAAGTGAAACTTGGACGATCGGAGTATATGAGAAGAAAAGATTAGAAGCTTTTGAAATGTGGTACTATAGGAGAATGTTAAAAATCAGATGGGTGGATAAAGTGACAAATGAAGAGGTATTGCGGCAAATAGATGAAGAAAGAAGCATTTGGAAAAATATAGTTAAAAGAAGAGGCAGACTTATAGGCCACATACTAAGGCATCCTGGAATAGTCGCTTTAATATTGGAAGGGCAGGTTGAAGGAAAAAATTGTGTAGGCAGGCCACGTTTGGAGTATGTAAAACAAATTGTTAGGGATGTAGGATGTAGAGAGTATACTGAAATGAAACGACTAGCACTAGATAGGGAATCTTGGAGAGCTGCATCAAACCAGTCAAATGACTGGTTTGAAGACAAAAAAAAAACTGCTAGGATGTAATTTATTAAAAATATTTCACTCACACCCACTGACAGACAGAAACAGGGAGAGATTGAAAGGTTGCTTGGGACTTACGTACTACTAAAAACGCAAAACATCATTTGCACTTTGGCGCAAGGTCAAAGTAGTAGTAAACAACACGTTCACCGCATGAACTGAAATACGAGTGAAAAATATGTTTAAATTATTTTTATTATACTACTAAAAACTTCCTAGAAGCTATATATTTAACGATGAAGATTAAATATATGATATAATTATCATTTATCATTAAGATAAAATGATAAATGAAAAAATGTCAGAACTTGCCGGGAATCGGACAATTATCGAGTAACTATGCTCGTTATAATGATGGAACTATCTTAATTTTTATTTCCGAAATATGTCAGACAAAATTAGATCGTTCTTTGTGTCCTTCATTTATACAGTTGATACAGTCTTCTTTAATCGTAGTCGAAAAGAATCGATTAGCCACCGATGATAATTTTAATTTAATTTTATTTAATTTGAAAAAAAGCCTACACAATTTGTAAGAAATATCAGTGTTTTGTAATTTCTTCCCAGCAACAGTTTGGTCAGCACAGGACCCGAAACTTTAAGCGAGCTGAAGAATGCGGGTTTCAAAATAGTCGGTATCCTCTTAAGCATATTATATTAGTTTATAAAAGGTTTCTATAAATTATAATTTCCGCTTAACAACAATTATTAGTCGAGATTATATTCTAGCACTTTCGGTAAATATTGTTTCCATCTTCAGGAACATATGTTAATTAAATATATATTTAACAATCATTTGTTAATTAGATGAACAAGAGATTGTTATCTGCTATGAATAGCGGTCTAATGAATGAAAATACAAAACATAATAACAATATAATTCGTAATAATGCAATTAATTGGGAACATAAGTTTTGAGCGGACTTACTCAACACTGCTAATATTGAATTTAATGATAAAGAAAGTAACATTATTAAACACCCGTACAAATTAATCTATCAATTTCAATAATCAATCTTTATAAACCAAATAATTTAGAAAAAATTTCGTATATATTGTAAGCCGTTGCACCCCTTAAAAAATCCCGAAACTGTTTTTTCGATATATATCTGAAAGAGTATTTTGTAAGCCCAATCTAGCGAATACGTATCTCGTTTAATATAGTCGGAAAGGGGGAAAATTTGCAAGGATTGCTCAAATATGCTTTTTTTTACTTTTCTTATTACTTTTACGGCTGATTTTCAAAAAATGAAGAAAATTGTTTTTAAATATTTAAATGAGAATTACATACGGCAAAGACCAAGTTGATATCTTCATTTGTTACTAAAAATAAAAAAAAATAAATATAAAAAAAAATACTAAGTTTCATTGTTACTCCGTTTTAACTCTATATACTGGGAATTTCAAGAAATTCATTTTACTGAAATGGAACACCGTAAGAAAAACAAAATTCAAATTTTCATCCGTTTTTCAGTACTTTTACTGGACGTTGATGAATCAGTCGATCATTCAGGACATGTTCTTTTCTATATACCGGCTGATATTTCAGTACGGGAATAGCTTTATACTGCGTATCTGAGAGGTATTTGGAAACGGAAAGAAATGGAGTTCTACATAATTTTAAAAAACCTGCCTTAAAATTTGTTTAAGTCTGTTTTATTCTGTTTTTGTTTTGATCTGATTTTGTTTTAATCTGTTTTTAAATTTTGTCCGCCATATTGAATCAAACTTTTTTAAATAGGAAGTTGGACGTATGACGCGTGATTTCAATGGTGAAAACCGTTTTTCTGTTAATGCCTTCATGGTCGAGTTATAAGCAATCATATTTTCCATGACGGAAGAATCGTGTTAACAATAAAACGAGGTAAACGGGCTGCATGAACACTTTTATTGTACTTAACGTTCATAATGCATACAATAATGATTTTTAACCGATGCTACGATACTGATAACAAAAAAAAATACTGATCGTAAAAAAAATTGCAATAAATAATTATTCATTATTCAACAAAAAATAAATAAAATGGTAAAAATATCAGTAGTTTTGCTGAAATAATATTTTATGTACTTTTCACTTAAAAAAATGTGTATAATATAATTTAATAAGCATGCAAGGAAGTCAAGTGGTGTCCATACCAAATTTTTTCTTTTAAGAAATTCTTTTTTAAGAAGACAAAAAAAACAATTAAAATTACTACATTTATTTTGCAGACATTTACTTTTATCTTATTTTTTTTTCTTACTTTCCTTTTGTGTTCGGTGAAGTCTTTTCTTTTTATTATCCAGAAGTAGTCACTCTTCATAAATTCACCCCATCTGCCTCTTCACCCAAGTTTAAAGTTCAATAACGCACCAAATGGTAATGAATAGCGAGATACGGAAAGGCGATTGCTTCCATTGTTCTCCCCATTGTAAATGTATTGGGTGGATGTACATTTAAAAACAAATGTAAACATAGTTCTCTATTGCCAATCACCGTTAGATATATTGTATGCGGCCCATCTAATTGTGGTAGAACAAATGTAGTTTTTAATCTTTCAGTTCAAGAAAACGGTGTTCGTTTTCAAAACTTGTACATTTTCTCAAAATCGCTTCATCAACCTCTCTATAGAATGTTGTCAAATTTAACGATGATGAATCCTGAAACGGGCTATTATGAATATACTGAAAACGATCAAGTCCCTCAACCAGAGGCGATTGAACCGCATTCAAAAATGATTTTTGATGATGTAATAGAGAGAAACAAAATAGCATCGGTGCTTATTTTGCACGGGGACGTCGTAATAAAATTGATTGTTTTTATCTAACACAAACATATACCAAAATACCAAAACAACTCGTACGTGACAATTGCAATTTTTTAATTTTATTCAAACAAGACAATTTAAATTTAAAACACATTTACGATGATCATGTAAACGTCGACATGTCTTTTGATGATTTTAAATCGATGTGCGATCAAGTTTGAAATACAAACCGATATAATTTTCTAGCCATCGACAAAAAAAGGGTAAAAATAAAGGTCGATATGGAAACAATATCGATAAATTCATCATTATTGAACGTAACGTATTACGTATAACGTAATGTTTAACATTCTAACGTAACGTATAAGTTAATAAAATGATCGTTTTTAAGTTCCTTTTTTGTCTTTATAGAGCAATGAAAAAGGAAAAACAAATGATTGAAATTGATAAACTTAATAAAAATTTTAAACATAAACATGCAGCCTTTATAATGGGTTTGGCCGAAGAAGAAGCTTTATAATATAACGTAACGTACAATGACAACAGATATCAAGCCGATGATGATGTTGTAATTTGTGGTCGATTGTGTTTGGAATTTTTATCGGAATAAATTGTACATTTTAATTTTTATTTTTCTAATTTTAGACATGTTTATTGTCGATCGATGGAAACGATTCGTCGATTAAAAAAACATTTTTTCTCCTCCGATAGAACTTTCAAAAGGCCAATACGAATCGGGCTTAAAACGTGATGACATTAACAATTGTTGACGACACGGGCTTAAGACGTGTTGGCCGTCGATGACGGCCAACACGATTCCAAATGTTGAAGAAAACAAAAATAATAAATTGTGTTTTGCGTTCGACAAGGACGTTAAAAAAGATGAAAATAACAATTATGAATTTACAAAGAAAAATTACATAATACCGACGGGTAGTTATGAAATTGAAGATGTCGGTGAATATATACAAAATGAAATGAAGAAAATTAAAAAATCAATCGCGTTAAAGGCGAATACCAATACGTTACAATGTGAAATTAAAAGCACCGTGTGGATAGATTTTTCAGAACAGATTCAAGTATTGGCAATCTATTGGGCTATGGGGCGAGAATTTGCAAACCAAATCAAACACATCATTCAGATCGAATAATAAATATCGCTTCTGTAAATGTAATACGTGTAAAATGTAATATTATTTCGGGCGGATATAAAAACGAGAAACAAGATTGCATTTTGTATGATTTCCCACTGAGTGTCGATCTGGTGAAACAATTGAAAAATGTCCATTTTATATTACACTCGTACCGGTAGATGAAAAAGAAATTACCAACTTGATAATAAAATTGACCGATGAAAACGATCAGTTGTTAAATTTACGCGGCGAACGAGTAAGCATGTCGTTGGTATTGAGAGAATGCGAATAAGTTGTTGCAATTTGATTTTTATTTTCTTTTTATTAGAAATGCCATGTAAAAGTGACTGTGATGACGATGTTAAATATAAACTAACAGAGGAAAGCATTAAGAAATTAAAATCTCTAGGATTTGAAATTGTCGGTGGAAAATTAAAAAGCACCAATAAGTTGTTGAAATGAAAAATAATTTATTTTTATATAGAGATGAATTATTTAAAGTCGCGTCTACTGACGAATCGTTAACATATAAACACACCCCGTTTGAAAACAACTTTAAAACGGATGATAAAATTATAATAATAATAAATCAACCGGAGGAGTATACCGTTCCGGGCTACAGTTGTCTACGTATTCGTGGGAAACTTGTTGGTGAAAACAATAAAAAATCAACAACACCAGAATTGGTTAATTTTGGCGGGGCCTTTCTATTCGATGAGATTGCTTACAAAATAACGGTCAAGAGGTGGCCAGCACGAAGAACGTAGCCGTGACCTCTATTATGAAAAATGTAATTTTAATGACAAACAATTCGATTCAATTGTTACTGGTTCAAATAAAATTAATATAGACGGCGATGGGGCGTTTTAATTATTATAAAACAACAGGCAAGAATTGTTATTGAAACGAACTAGTGATGATGTAAACGCTATACTGACCACGGTTTCAGATCATAAATCTAGACTAGAAATAACAGATGTTGCATGGCTTGTACCATATTTAAAAGGTATCGCGTCAATATCGGTTGGAATTGGCCAAATTGAGAGAAAAAAATGACGAATTGCGCATACCGTTTTGCAGTTAGGAAATTCATCAGAATCCAATAGTACAACAGACAAAATCTACGGTTTGGAATGTAAAAACATCATCACAATTGGACAAATCTAGATCGTTATTGTAGTCTTTCAAACCGATAGATTTTAAAGCTACTAAAAATGCATCGGAATTTGATTCGTGCAACGTTAAAAATATTAAAGTATTTATAAATTCAAACTGTTATCCGTACGAAGATTTAGAGGGAAATTAATATTGAAGTTGAAGAGAATTTTAAACCAAATACAATCGCGTATTGTTTATTAATATATGAAAATGTAGCGGCTTACTCGCCGTTAACCGGCAAAGTAATAAAACATCCTTCATAAGTAGAAATTATTTTATTTGTTATTTTTAATGTAATGAATAATTTACTCGTATACGGGATCGATATTCTTTAATGTATTGAATAACTTACTCGGGTTCTGGATCCATCTTTTAACGTGTTGATTTATTGAAGAAAACAGAGTCGTGTTTTGGTGTGCTTTTTGTAGTAGATAGACGCTTTCGCGGTGAAAATTTAACTGGAAAGTGGCGGTGCTCTCCGTGAAAAAAAACCTCAGGTTCTAGATCAGTGACTTGTGCTCAGAACTGGTCGGCCAGATCCAAAGGCGGAGATTTCTATACTACTACAATCGCTGTGAAAACATGTTTTATATTAAAATTAATTGAAGTATATTAGTTCATTCCTAGTCAAGAACATTTGCGGAGATGTATGCATTATCAAAACAGCTTTTTAATACTCGTACGACAGATCAATAACAGAAAGTAAAATTAAAAATTGTAGATACAGTTTTTTGCTCTTTTAGTCCTTTAAACAAATAACCGCTCTCCTAATAATAATAACATGACTTCCTTGTACGCCTATTAAATTACATTTACACAAGAAAAGTACATAAAATTTTATTTCATTAAAAACTGCTGATATTTTTTCATTTTGTTGTTTCTTTATTATTATTATTATTATTATTATTATTATTATTATTATTATTATTATTCATCGTAATTTTTTTTTACAGTGAGAGGTTAATTATTAATAAATCAATATATTTAAATAAAAAAAGAAAGGTTAAAAAAAGGAGATGAAGTCTGATTCGAATCAATGTGCCTACGCCTAAAATCTAAATATTTCATTAATTAAAATTTTACTTGACTATATCTACGGAACCGATGAAATAAGTACCGCTTATTACATATCGTTGAAATGCTCTCAATGAGGGCTTATAACTGCGGTTAAGAAAAAGTCAAAATCCAAATTTGCCTGGATTTTGGGCTTTTTTGGACACTTTTGGTTTAGTCGATTGCAACCAAAAGGAAAGGTGCACAATTTATGTTTGAACAGTCGTATATACAAAATTTCAACATACTACGGCTAATCGTTTTTGAGTTATACGAGATATGTTCGTGCAGACGTCACGCCGAAACTAGTCAAAATGAATTCAGGGATGGTCAAAATGGATATTTCCGTTGAAATCTGAAAAGCGAAATTTCTCGCGATTACAATACTTCCTTTGCTTTATAAAAGGAAGTAACAACAAACGCTCCAAAAATAATCTTAAAAACAAAATTTACTTAAAAAAAAAAAATGTATTTCTAGACTGATTTTAGAATAAAAGAAATCAGATAAATAACTTTTGTCGTTCTAGGATATTCTAATAAAAATATTTCCGTAGTATCTCAGCGTTTTTCCGTTGGTCTCGTGTTCGATCCCGGTAGGCGTG
Organism: Lycorma delicatula; assembly: GCF_047948215.1. Classification (NCBI taxonomy): domain Eukaryota; kingdom Metazoa; phylum Arthropoda; class Insecta; order Hemiptera; family Fulgoridae; genus Lycorma; species Lycorma delicatula. The sequence goes on from NC_134457.1 coordinate 212,315,450, forward strand.
ACATTTTTTCATGCGCTAAGAATTTTCATTTACATATTCTCTCTTACAAGTTGCAAAAACTTCTGTGGTGAATTAATCGGACCTTTTCTGTTTTCCTCCCGCAATGTTTTTTTTAACTTACGTATTACGTTTTAGTAATCGCTCAAACAAGAGAAATTATAAATATAATCTAACCAAACTTAACCGACGCTCGCTAGTCAAGGTTAGCGAGCGTACGTTAAGTTTGGTTAGATTATAATTATAAGCCCACCGAGTTGGTCTAGTGGTGAACGCGTCTTCCCAAATCAGCTGATTTGGAAGTCGAGAGTTCCAGCGTTCAATTCCTTGTAAAGTCAGTTATTTTTACACAGTTGAGTACTAGATCGTGGACACCGGTGTTCTTTGGCGGTTGGGTTTCAATTAACCACACATCTCAGGAACGATCGAACTGAGACTGTAAAAGACTACACTTCATTTACACTCATACATATCATCCTCTGAAGTATTATCTGAAAGGTAATTATCGGAGGCTAATCAGGAAAAAGAAAGAAAAGATTATAATTATAAGCGATAATGCTTATAATGTACCTCTCTCGGGTACTTTTGGAAGATCAACGTTTGAATAAAATCGACACAGACTAATTACAGGCAGCGACACCAATGTCTAGTAATGCTGTACCAAATAACCAGACATGACCGATTACTAATACGTAATACGTAACGCAAACCGTTGAGGGGAAAACAGAAAAGGCCCCCGATCGGTTCATCATAAACAAAAAGTAAATGCGGTTTTAAAATATGTAAACTCACTTAAACCTTCGACTCGCTCGGCGATAAAATTCTATTAATGTTTGCACAATATTCTATATTTCCGCTAGGACTTTTAGCACCGAGTCTTCCTGAACTCAAAGGAACGCAAGATGTATATCCCGCTATTAATCGCAAAACACGGTCAATAGTCTCTTGTTGCCGAGCCTTTCTTGATATAGGGCGGCTATTTGTTTATTAAAGTCGGTTACATATCGGTTTTGTTTACGGACGGAGTTGTGGATCGCGCGTTCCCATCCCTACAGGTATTAAATCGTATACGGGCTCAAATTAATTAGTTGTAATCGCACAAAATTCACGATAGACGACGGAAAGCAAAAATAATACTGGACAATGTCGTTTAATCGGTGCTTAATAACCGGCTAGATACGGAATTATATGAACGCGAACAGTGTGGACGTGTTGTACTAGTATAACGAGGCCGACTATATTGATATCGTTTAAATACAAAACGACTTGATACATTAATAACTTCAATATTACTGCTAGATTAATTAATTAATAACTATTCTCTATTCTTGACGGTTAAAGGAAGAGTACCGAAAATTCTTTTGAGCGGTTTTTTTAGTTTTCAGATTTTGAGTAATTTATATAAAATTTATAAATTTAATTAAACATTCCGATTCTGCCCGACAGTAGAAATTCAATAAGTTTATTTTTTATCATTTTTTATGTCGAATGTGATGTAGGCGGTAAATAAATTTATTTTTATTGGTGTAATAATGCGTTATATAAGTGACGTCATTATAAAATGAAAACAGATATGTTTAAAATTCATATTAATTATTTAAATGTATTAATACGTAATAATCCTAAGGTAAATTTATTAAATACTAGAAGACACGACGCTGCTTCGCTATTGCTAGATTTGAGAATATTTATAGCTTAAATGAACATAATTAAAAGTTTGATAAAACATTAAGGAACTTCACAAAATTTAACCTTTTCCTTTCCCCTTTTTTCCCGCGCGTAAATCGGTCCAGTAGTTTTTTAGTCTATAGCGGACATATGAACATTGCCTTACATATATATATATATATATATATATATATATATGTATATATAGAAAAAGAAAGTCTGTTTGTATATTTGTTATACCGGCGCCACCTAGCGGGTATAGTTTTTGAATAAAGTGTTCTTTTCACGTAACTAATGTATATTTTGAATATGAGCCAGATCGGTCCAAAAATACAATTTTTCTAAATATCTCAACCACAGTTTCACGCTATCGGATGAACGGTTTAGGAAGGCATAAGAAACACACAGACAGACAAACATTCATTTTTATATATATAGATAAAAGCCTTTTCTCGTATGCCGAAATATTGCGTCGAATTATATTAAGAGTTTCGTTGTATATTCTTATTTTTACTTCCTTGTACGAACTAAAGAAAGTATTGTGATCGCGAAAAATTTCGGTTTGCAGATTTCAACGGAAATGTCCATTTTGACTATCCTTAAATCCAGGTTGCCTAGTTTCGACGTGACGTCTGTACGTACGTATGTATATATGTATAAACGTATATCGCATAACTCGAAAACGATTAGCGGTAGTATGTTGAAATTTTGGATGTAGGATTGTTGTAAAATCTAGCTGTGCACCTCCCCTTTTCACTGCAATCGACTTAACCAAAAGTATCCAAAAAAACCTAAAATCCAAGGAAAGTTTGGATTTTAGACTTTTTCTTAACCGTAGTAATAAGGTTTTATCGAGAGCTTTTCAACGATATATCATAAGTGGTATTTGTTTACAACGGTTTCAGAGTTATGGCCAAATGAAATCTTAATTAAAGAAATATTTGGATCTGTAAGGGGAAGGCACATCGGTTCGAGTCAGACTTCATCTCCTTTTATTTTTTTTAACTTTTTTTAAAATTAAATATATTGATTTATTTATTAACTCCTGATTTAAAAAAAAATTACAATAAATAAATTATTCAATAATAACAATAAAAAAAATCTTAAGTTATTAGTGAAATAGAATTTTATGTACTTTTAAAAATGCGTATGTGTAATTTAATAGGCATTATTACATATGTGAATGTGTAATCAAATCTCCCAAAATAAAAAAATTGTTAAGGTTTCGACGAGAGTTTGCCGTCGGTTGAAAACATCAAAAAATCGAAAATCAAAATTCAACAATTTATTTATTTATAGTTCTTCAAAAAGATATCGTTCTAATTAAAAAAGTACAGATATGTATAAAAGACGAGATAATAATTTTTACGCCTTAAATCGAAAATGCAAAAACTTTTGCCGGCCCGATTTCATACTTTAAACAACTTCATAAATCGTAATAATTAATGATCCGTAAGCGAGTGTTCTACTTCCTGACTTGTTTTTCAAAGGTGATAATTCACAATGCAAATCATACGAGCGATCATTCTCTATTTCTAATCCTAATTAGTCATTTATAAGAAGTTGTACGGTATAAAATAATTTGATGCAATTCGGAAGTATCATGCAAAATAATGTGCATCTTATTTTATATATTTTTTTCGAATTTTTCTTGAAAATATACTTAACATTTTTATCTCTTAATTTTTAACGATGTTTAAAGTTAATGAAAAAAATTTTGATTATTATTTTTAATTCATGACAGTATCAAATGATTCAATCGTTGAAAATAATTAATCGGATAAAAAAAATATATTAACGGTTCGTAATTTTCTTCGTTTCAAAAATTAATTCAATTCCAGAAAAAAATGTTGTATAATTTGAAAATAGCAAAACAAAACGTAAATTTCGTGCACAAAATTGAAATATAATTAATATTTATTCAGTAAGTTAACATTTTCCAAGCTAATTAATACACAATTAGAGGCAGTACCGGAAGTTATGATACTTTAGAGTGAAGGTGACATTAGAAATGATTTCATCACTTTGAATTTTCAAAATATCAAGGAACCATTTTATTAAAGGTAAAAATACATACGATTAATATTATGTGACATTTTAACCGTTAGGAATATATGATAAATGTATAAATAGACAATTAGTAAAAATGTATAATTAGATAAATGATAATTAATTCGCATATTAAGGTGTGTAACATTCACTTTAAATTGTCACATCGACCCGTACTGCCCCTGATATTGATATTTGATCAACACTGATCTTTTTATTGAAATCAGAAATTGATTATTGTTCTTTATAGAATTTTTTCCCCGTAACGGACAAAGTTGAACTTACTGTTGAGATCGCAGTGCATTTACGTAGAACAATAAATGATAATGGTAAGCGTAAAATATTGAAGTTTCGTTCAAATTCGTTCTTAGAAGTACGATATTGGGCCGGCAAGATTTTTTGCATTTTCGTTTTTTAATGTTTTCAATTTACGTTATAACAATTATTATGACGCCTTTTATACATAACTGTACGTTTTTAATTAGGACAATATCTTTTTGAAGTGCTGTAATTAAAGAAATTGTTGAATTTGGATTTTCGATGTTTTCAATCGACAACAAACTCTCATCGAAACCTTAACAATTTTATTGTTTTGGGAGTTTTGATATCATCTGTATTTTGTTTTTTGTGCATTCGTTAAATTGAAACTGTTTTTATTTTTATGTTTATAATAATTCCGGTATCTGTCGTGCGTTTGCTAATAACTTTTCGTCGATTGTATTCAGTTATCTAATAAAAAAGCAAATTTGTTCTAAAACTAAAACGTAAACGTTTTTGGAATTTCGTGGCCAACTTTTTTTTGCTATAAATGAATCATTAGCTTTAATCCAATTTTGATCGTGCTAGTATGATCGTCCTTCTTCATTGACTGCCCGTGATGAAATATTGCACTTAACTTTATATTTTTTCCCGAATAGTTTGTAAGCATCATTAGACGCTATCTTATTCCTTTAGTTTCAGTTATTTTGCGTAAACATACTCCGTCATTTTCGAATAATTTTGTTTAAGTGATCAACAGTTTTCCTAAAGAATGAATTTCCATTCTACGTATTAAATCTGTTTCCATATTCAGCAAAGCTATCTTCGACATGCGTTTTTTTCACTAAAATTATGAATTAAATCTTGGAGACTTAAACTGTTATTTTTCTTTAAACTCTTCCTTTTAATATCTGTAAAAAAAGTAATATGAAAAATAACACGGTCACAGCTGATATATCGATTTGGGTAATAATATTATACTGTATATTAATTGTAATTGTTATTATTGTATTGTATATTGAAATATTTATAGGAAAAAATACCTGTGCCTGATAATCAAACCCACGGTGTTTGATATGGGGATGGGGGAGTTACGTTACCGTAAACTCCTGACGCACTGCATTCCATAAGCCACGTGTGCTTCATATCACTTAATATTTAGAAATCTACCGATGCAACTGCATCCAAAGAGTACAGAATAATTATTCAGTTCTGAATAGACTCTCATCGAGTAAAGTTCTATTGCAGTACTCGTTCGATGCACTTCATCGTCCTGCTTAACTTATCATTAACATATACGCAAAATTATGTGGAAAGTTAATTATTTACAATTAATTTATTGTACAATTAATTAAAGATTTGTAAAGATTTATTTTACAATTAATCTTTAATTGTAAAGTGTTTTACGATAAATTAGAATTCAATAAGTTATTAATGAAATAAAATGTTATGTACTTTTCAATTTTAAAAAATGCGTTTATGTAATTTAATAGTCGAACAAGGAAGTCATGTAGTGCCCACATCGGTTTTTTCTTTAATAGTTTACATCACAAGAACAATTTACCCGACTTTGATAAATAAACTATTAAAATAAATATAATCTTCACCTTTAAATTTCAGCATGTAAAATAACGCAGCTTTTCGTTAGGAAATTATTTATTCAACGACTAAAACTATACCGTAAAAACATTGACGCTATAAAATACTACCGCAATTACGTTTAAAGTTCAAGCTTCCACGATAATGGAGATACCTGGATAAATTTCTAATTAAAATCATTCTCTCGGTTTAATTAAAATATTGGTAAAAGAATTGTTCACATCACGTCAGTGGTTGTCGAGTTAAATGGATCATCTGCACACACACACACATACATATATACACATGGTTTATTACCCCGTTTAATAAAGTTATTGTACATCAAACATAAAAACAGGTTTTTTACCCTAATTTATTTGTTTTCACCACAGATATCTAAAAAAAAACCTGCAAATACGATTCTAGGACATATTTTATTCGATTTTTTAGGTTAAAAATCATAACAAATCTGTAATTCTACTCCTTAATTAACGTCCTAAAAATTTCAGTACGACCTCATTTCACCGGGTAGCTGAAATCCGAGCAAAGTTTTTACTAGTCGTAACTCGAAAACGAAGCATTTTAAGTCATGTTTGTATGAACTTTATCCATTATTTTCACGACTTGAATATGTTATGAAAGTTACAGAAGAAGAACTTCGTGATACACCTGTATATATATATATATATATATAGCCAAATGTTTTCAGCTCCAAATACCAGTTCATTTTCTTCATAATAATAATCAATTACTAATATAGTGTCCCAAAAGTCGCTTGACGGTGAAATAAAATATTTATATTTTATGTCATATGACGAATGTCGTTTAAAAAATTTCATATTTGTTAGGTTGGTGACACACTACTTATATTGTTTTCATTTTCCCATGCGATTAAGTAGTTCACTGTTCATGTTTACCAGTGTTGATCTGTAAATTAACCACGAAATATAAACTAACTTACGTTTTTCTCCTAAAATGGTGGAAGACCATAGCGATGAAGTCGTTCAGCAATTAGGAGAAAAATTTCCTCAAACTCCAGCCATATCCAGAAAATGAAGAAGTGTTAAACAGAAACAAACATTTGTACAAAAGATTGATACAAATGTAAAAAAACGCTGTAAAAATGTGTTGAAGTACGAGTACATGGGGAGCATTTTGAGCAATTCTTGTTTGGTTTTTAACAAAAGTATAAAAGATTTTATTATCTATAAAAAATTGTCGATTTAAAACCACAAGTATTGTTTTCAGCTTTTAAAATACTGTAATTCTCGGTCAAGCGACTTTAGGGACGCTATATTTTTTTTCTTTATCAGGGTAAGAAACGTATACGTACAAGTAATATTTTATTTTTAAAAATCATCCCCTGTTATTAGTTAAGAAATGGCCCGAAATTGAAAAAAATATTTTACAGAAAAAAACAGAGAAAAGATTAAAGAAATGATTGTTTTTTTTGTTGTTTTTTTAATAATTCAAATGGTGGTAAAGATGTCTTTCAAGGAAAAAGAAGCCTTGAAGAAATGTTATTGCATTTATTAGAAAGAATACGACCGGTTTAAATACATTAGCAAAGAAAGATATAAAGCAACTTACACACAATACCTTTAAAAAAAGAAGTGAAACCGTAAGAGAACCAATAAAGACATAAATCATTTAACAATGTGTCATCTCTATAGACAAATAAAATAACGACAGCTGTCCAGTATATTACTAATAACAAGTCAAGGTTGATGTTTTGTATCTCATGTAACAAGTGTTCATACGTTTTAATATATATATATATATATTTGTGCAGAGAGAGAGACAGATGTTAGTGAGTAAGCAGACTGTGATTTAACGATTTATTATAAATAACTAACAAATCTGTTCACTTCTTTTATTCCTCTTTTGTTTTTTTGTCTATGCGATCTAAGTGTGCGTCCATTATGTTTGAATACATACATACACACACACACACACGCGCGCGCGCATAGTAAAGCAAATAAAATGTTTACACTGCATGGAAAGAAGTATCTCAATAATTTTAATTTTAATTAAATATTTTTTCTTTTATTAAAATAGGAATGCAAGATGCAAGCAAGTTAATTTAATTTGAATTAGAATTTTTATATTTAAATATAACCTTTACTTAAAATAAATTTAATTAACTTTTTTTAAATTATTTTCTATAACATATCAATTACTTAGCTTTGAAATTAGTGCATTCAACGCTGGTTTACGAAGTGGTCACGTACAAGACTTTTTGTTATATAGTTTTTCTATACATTATCACTTCTTGAAATCTTTACATATAATAGCGTTTGTTTTGACTATTATCCGTTTTAATAAAACTTTATTTTTTCTAGCACAAGTAGCAGTGTAATTATAAAATGAATTTTAGACTATATATCTTAGTTTTGTAATTGCTCATGAACTCTCTTTAATATATATACATAACTTTTGTACGAACAAATATAACAAAAAAATTTCAATAAAAAAAAAAACTTTTTTCAAGCATACTAGGGAATATAGAATGAGAAATGAAACGGTTCCCTGTATTCACAAAACACGTTTTATATATTGATATACCGATTCAAAGAGTTTAATTAATAACGTTCGCCAAATGGTTTGTTTAATTAATAAACATCATTACTTTCAGACTCCGGACGGTGGACGGGGGATTGGGACAGGCCACCACTTGGTCGCTGGACGAACTAATGTATTGTTATTAAAAAATTGTGATTGGTTTAAGCCGATAATTAGTAAATTAAAATTTTTAGTTTAACCTTTTATTTATATTATTTGTATATCCTGTCTGTATATAGGGTTTTTTTCATTTTCAACGCAAAAAGTAAAATTTCTATAAAATAAAAAATACGTCTAATATCAACCAATCGTGTTCTATTTCGAAGCTTACAATGTTACATTATGTCCAAAAATCAATATCAATCGTATGGCCTCCACGGCTTTGCATGACATAACCAAAGTCTATATCAAAATTTTGCATAATTCGTTCACTAAATCAGATTGAATTCCATAAATAATAAAACGAATATTTGCTTTGAAATCATCAAATGTTAGTGGTTTTTGCTATAGACTTGCTACAAAACAACCCCCACAAAAAAAAACTCTAAAGTGGTCAAATCAATGCTTCATATATAAAAGTAATCTGACCGAATTTGGTCAAAATCGGTCCAGTAGTTTTGGAGATATAAAGTAATTTAAGGGCCGACGACCCCAAACACATCCGAAAAATTTACATCCAGCTTTTTGGTTTATTCGGTTCCTTAGGTATCAAAACGTCAAGATCCAGTGAAAACCGCGTATTCCCAAATCGGACCGATTACAATACTTTCTCTTCTATACCTATAGCGCTATCTAAACGGGAAAGTAAAAATGGAGATGTATATGATTTGTTAGATTTCTTTGAAAAAACAATATCATAGATTTTCCTGACGGTGTGGTAGCATCTCTGCCTTTCACCTACAGGTTCCGGGTTTTAATTAAGTGCTAAGTTTTTTAACACAGTGTTTGTCAGTCAGATCTTGTGATAACGGCCTTACAAGCGGTGTAAACGCTTCCTGTTGGCGCGTTAAAATATCGACTTTTTTGAAATATAAATTTTCCTTTGTTATTTATTAATTAGCTTTTATCTCGATTAATTTTGAATTATTACTCTTCCATTTTATATGAGAATAAAGTTAACGCGTCAAATTAAAACAGATAAACACGCAGGGTCAGCCCTAGCGTTTTTGCCGCCGTAGGCAAACCCCAAAAATTCCGCCCCCAAGCTTAAAAAAAATTAAAAATTAAAAAAAAAACAGAATTATAAAAAAAACCATGTTAGCCAGAAAAATGGCATATAACTGAATTAAGACAATAATACTAATACGATTTACGGAAAATTGTTTTATCGAGAAAAAAATTACTTTTTTAACGAGTTAACAACTAAAACTAGTACCTACTATTTTCAGAGATAATTGAAATATTATTTTTTAAAAATAAACAAAACTATTAATAAATAGTAAATAATATTATTTTCTAGATTCAAGTAATCGAAATATATTTTTGTGAGTTGTGTTTATTTTTTTACTAAAAAATTAATTTTGCCGCCGTAGGCAGTCGCCTACCTTGCCTAACGTAAAAAAATAAGAATTTTACCGTTTATCGAAAAACAAACAGAATTTTTCCAAACATAGTTTACAGAAATATACGAAGAAAAAAACAACTTTTTTTCAGAACTTTGATACGTTTGCTAACTTAGTGGTATTACAGATACTGCAATTGAAAATAACTCATTGTTTGAAAACCTACTTAGATATACGCTGTCACTAATTTGAGTATAAATTAATTTGTAGTCTCTGTTCTACAGTTTCACTGTATCACCGACTTGGACGTGCATAAATCAACAAACAAAATCACAAAACAGAATTAACATTTGTAAACATTCTCGTGGAAAATGAATTCTTACATAAAGTTACCGACCCGCCGTGCAAATCCTAACTTTAAACTTTAAATATGAAAAAGTTTGTACGATCCACTTCTCAATAAGAAATAACATTGCTAATTGCATAAATATTATTCCCATTAATAGTAACATCTCTGTAGTACATTATGTAAAATGTTTGGACCGTCTAATTAAGTAGCAAATTTTCATGAGACGACTAAACCGATTTCATTACAGCGAGTCAAATCACACTGTGTTTCTTTCAAGCGTTTTAATGAAATGCTAACCTTGCATCATCGTTATCATTTATTACGTTTATGAATACCCTATCTAAAATATAATACTATGTTTTATGATTATTTGAAAACTTTGATTACTGATGAACACATGTACACGCGGAGTTCTATCAAGACGGAAATTAGATTTGATTAAATAATAGAAAGCTTCATCACCTCTTTGTGCGCTATCGGTATATCACTTCAGTTTTATTTAATTTATTGTAAATATATTATTTACAATAACATTTAAAACAAATGTTTTAATAAATAAAAAAGTTGTTCAATAGCCGATGATAAATATGATAATTGGTAAAAATGTATTGATATACGCTGAAAGAGGACTATTTTGTAAAGAGGAATTTTAGAGGTAATAATTTTTTCGTTTAATTTTTTTTAGTAGCTGGACACATCAAATAAGAGATTTGTCAGTCGGTGACTAATGCGACGATGTTGTTAGGGTGAGAGAGGGGTTACAAACGCAGGTGGCTTCCTTCGTTCTGATTGGCTACCGTAGGCCAGTACTACACCACGCGATACAATTTAAATACAACCTTGTAACGGCCAATATTGCTATGCGAGTAACATTGTTAGTAGTCCTATTTCTTATGTAGACATCCGGTATAATTAAATTAAGATTAGTCTATTATTTTATACTAATTACATTTTATAAAAATTATAACTAATCTCCTTTAATTTTAATAAACATATTAAAAATATTACGATAGTTTATCCTTTTTGTAAAGTAAAATTTTAATATTAAATAATAACAGATAAATTTTTCCGGTTTTATTTACAATACGACCTCGTAATATCCTACACGTATATTTTAAGGAATATGAGGTTGATGAAATTAATGAGATATTTAAAAATTAAGCCAAATTCTTGCCGAGAATCAAACCCGGGACCAGCATATTTAGAAGCTAACAGCCAGTCGGCCAGTTTTTAATACGATAGAATGTTATAAACTAATTTATAAAATGAAATAAAGCATTAAAGGATAAAAAATGTAATCGGTAAAACTTGTAATTAACTCGATTAAATTTAAGGTTCTAATACATAGAAGTAAGACGGCCAGATAAATACAACATTGCGTTAGACGCTATAAAAAACCTACATTCCTACATTTATCCTTTTATGTTTATAAGTACAAAAAATATAATGTTATTTAATACTTCAACAAGCATCGAGACAACTAAATAGTGTGCCGACTGACCTCGTTAGGTGGGATCTTTCGTCCGGAAGGTCCCGGTTTCGAATCTCAGGCGCGGTTGGAATTTTTAATTTAATTTAATATAATGTATATTATAGAATCGTTGAATTATTTATCAAAATATGAGTTTATATTGTAGCGTGTAAAGCATGTGTTTATTGAAGGCTGTTCTAACGCTCTACGATTAGTCTGTCGGCGAGAAACCGGCGACAGAAGGGCGGTGTTGTCTCCATAATAAAGCGGCTACCAACGGTTAATAATCGTCGCATATTATGTTTGTTAATTCTTCTTATATATATTAATATCTAATACGTTTTTTTTATTTTTTTATTTGAATCGACAATATACCGACTTCCAGTTCATTTACTTTTATTTTTAAATTTTTATAAAACGTATAAAAAAGCCAATTCTGACCGGAATTCGAACCCGGTAGTACTTAGTACTACATTTTAACTACAGTAAATTTTTTTTTTTTTTTTACTGTTTACGCTCTTAAATACAAGTAATAACATTATAATTTATCACTCTGCTAACGTTTAAATATTTTAAAATGTGAGATTTAATATTTCACTAGCGAATAAAATGAAATACAAAATACTGTAAAAATTTAGTATGAAAACGTATACTTATTTAGAGAACACAATTATAAAAGTAAGAGTCGCTCTTGGAAAGTAACAGTAACATCACAGTCAGTATCATCACCCCTTGTCTTAAACAGTAGTCTACCTCAGACAGCGCGAGAATTCTCTCGCTCATGCTCTCACTCTCTCTTTGGTGCGTGTGGGTGCCCGCAAATTTTGAGGGGTCGAAAGATCATTTAATTCCTTACTAAAAATGCACTACAGCAATAATTTCGTTATCGGACCTTCAGCATATTTATACCGATCGTAGTTCTGTTAAATATTATAAGGAATAAATATAGCCAAATCAAACTTAATTTTAATCTGACATATTTTTTATGAACCGTGTACCGATTGTTTGAAATTATTTCATAAAATAAAAAAAATTATATTTCTCACTGCGACAGGAGAGCAATCCCATCTAGATATTTCTAAACGTTCAAGTTCATCGACGCATTGAATTTATAAACTTTTATTTAAGAAAATATCTTCCCGTAAATGATGTTTTTAAAAACAACAATAAAAAATGTAAACTATAGATTTTATATTTTAATTCATGTAATTATATATACATATACCTACACAAAATGATACAGAAAGAAAAAGAAATAATTTGGGAACCAATTCTAGAGCTTGAAATTAAGAAGAGAAGTTCTAAAAACATATGTCCGAAAGCAGTTTGTTATAGAGTTACGTCTCATAGCAACGGGAATTGTGGACAGCGCGTCGGCGAGCAATTTTGTCGATGGTTTCAGTATGATTTAAAAAATTATCTCAGTAAATTAAACGAATATTTATAACCGGTTCTTTCTACAAAAGAAAGAGTTTCTACTCTTTTTACAAAAGAGAGTCTGAAATACTCCTTACTTGCGCATGCGTTCCCACGCTCCGTATGAGGTAAAAGAGAATAATATTATTTTTCATTTAAGATGCAGTATAGTACAATTAGTTACCGTACCTAACTTCGCACGGATGCTGCTCAATGTTCAACCCTGCGGTACATTTATGACTAATCATGTCTCTGATAAATATAACAATAAAAAATAATACAATTTATTATTTTTTAATTTCTGAAATTAAAAAAATGATAATAAAAAATTTATAAAAGACAATTTTATAAGATGCCAAAAAAAATCATATAAACCGGGCCCCATAAAATATTATTGGTGGAGGCAATCATTAGTTTTTAAAGTTTAATTCACTTTTAATAAAATGCCTACAAAGATTTTATGACTTTCAAATTACTTTCCTATAATCTTTATTTTTATGAAGGAACAGCCTGAGAGTGTAAATGCAGAAAAACGATTTTGTCAGCGGAACAGTCGAGGAATCGATAATTATTTAAATTAACGGGTTGGCCAATTAGCTTTATTTTTGTTACGAATTAATAATTAATAAATGAATAAAATACAATGAAAAAATTTCAGCCTATAACTAGCCCAAATATAAAACAGAATAATAGCATTTCCTGAATGATGCTGGGGAAACACGTACGACGGAGAGAGTAGTAGCGTCAATGGAAAGTTCTGGGTTTAATCCCAGCAAGATTTGGTATTTCTCATATCCTACAAATCTCGAATGAAGGAGATAAACGTGATAAGTTAAATGTTAGCGCATTACGCCATTATTTACCATCGGCTGTGAAATTACATAACTAATAACTTCGTTATAAATACAAACTTGTTTAAATCTGAGTCTTGGTTCAACAAGCGATTTTTTTCAGCATTTTAATAATTATTTTTCTCTCAGATTTCTCACCGCGTTTAAGTCACATAATGTTTGAGGTATGGAGATCCGAATATTAGACAATTTAATAAACATTAATCTGAGATTATGTTTAATTTGAATTATAATTAATTTCTGAATTTTGTTGCAAGAAAATCTCTCTGATAATTCGAGTACTTAAAACAAGAAATAATTTATCTAAATTTACATAAATAAAATATGTAGGTCCGGTTAATCAGGAGATCGGATGTATAAGATCAGTGATCATTTTACTAACTGTATTATAGAAATTAAAAAATTACCATAAACAAAAAGGTTATTTAAGATTTGTCAAAGTTCTCTTAGAGTTGTCATCGCTTTTAAGTCGCAAAATGTTTGAGATATGGAGGTCCGAATAATCGACGTTTTAATAAACATTAATCTCAGATTATATTTAATTTGAATCACAAATTATTTCTGAATTTTGTTACAAGAAAATCTCTCTGATAATTCGAGTACTTAAATCAAGCAATGATTTATGTAAATTTTACGGATAAATAAAATATGTAGGTCCGGTTAATCAGGAGATCGGATGTATAAGATCAGTGATCATTTTACTAACTGTATTATAGAAATTAAAAAATTACCATAAACAAAAAGGTTATTTAAGATTTGTCAAAGTTCTCTTAGAGTTGTCATCGCTTTTAAGTCGCAAAATGTTTGAGATATGGAGGTCCGAATAATCAACGTTTTAATAAACATTAATCTCAGATTATATTTAATTTGAATCACAAATTATTTCTGAATTTTGTTACAAGAAAATCTCTCTGATAATTCGAGTACTTAAATCAAGCAATGATTTATGTAAATTTTACGGATAAATAAAATATGTAGGTCCGGTTAATCAGGAGATCGGATGTATAAGATCAGTGATCATTTTACTAACTGTATTATAGAAATTAAAAAATTACCATAAACAAAAAGGTTATTTAAGATTTGTCAAAGTTCTCTTAGATTTGTCATCGCTTTTAAGTCGCAAAATGTTTGAGATATGGAGGTCCGAATAATCAACGTTTTAATAAACATTAATCTCAGATTATATTTAATTTGAATCACAAATTATTTCTGAATTTTGTTACAAGAAAATCTCTCTGATAATTCGAGTACTTAAATCAAGCAATGATTTATGTAAATTTTACGGATAAATAAAATATGTAGGTCCGGTTAATCAGGAGATCGGATGTATAAGATCAGTGATCATTTTACTAACTGTATTATAGAAATTAAAAAATTACCATAAACAAAAAGGTTATTTAAGATTTGTCAAAGTTCTCTTAGATTTGTCATCGCTTTTAAGTCGCAAAATGTTTGAGATATGGAGGTCCGAATAATCAACGTTTTAATAAACATTAATCTCAGATTATATTTAATTTGAATCACAAATTATTTCTGAATTTTGTTACAAGAAAATCTCTCTGATAATTCGAGTACTTAAAGCAAGCAATGATTTATGTAAATTTTACGGATAAATAAAATATGTAGGTCCGGTTAATCAGGAGATCGGATGTATAAGATCAGTGATCATTTTACTAACCGTATTATACAAATTAAAAAATTAACATAAACAAAAAAGTTATTAAGTATGATTTTTTAAACTTTTTAACACTACTACATAAACGACAAAATCATTAGTACAACCATAGTGTTGAATGAGAATTTAAGACTGACTTTTTTTTTTTTTTTTTCATCTTCCTTACTAAGATTTATTATGTAAAAGTATTAAATAAGTCAAACGCAACGGAGTAAAATAAGAGATGCCGAATTTGGCTGGTAAAGAGTGAACGGGGAAGAAAAAAATCAGTATAAATGGCAACATAGCATTTGTCAATCACAAAATGTTAGAATTGTTTCATATACAAGCTCCCTCCCTATTAAGAATAGTATTCTCTGTATAGTAACCGAAGCGCGCGCGCACAATTTTAATTATATATAAATACTGAAATATACTGTTCTATATAAATATAATTTTTTTTTCTCACTCAAAATTTGTTATAGCAAAACCTTTGTAATTACAAAAATTAAATCAGATAAAATTTTCAAATTTTTGAGAGAGAGAGCACTATTTAAAAAATACACTATTCAAAAAATATCACTATTTACAAATATTCACTATTTCCTTCGCTATTTAAAAATATTTTCTTGAGTGACAGAACAATGATAAGTTCGTCAAACTACCTATCCTCTTAAATCTATTCATTTATGAATATTTAACGACACGAATGAGATCGGTGAACAAACGGTAAGCTACTTGGGAATCGAACTCAGTAGCTCCAGTAAATCAGAGTATATTTTTGATAACGATACCGATGCAAATTTTTTCTTGCGTAGCACGTTTCATTCTCGTTACCCGACTTAAAACTAGTTAATATATCTAAAATGAAATATTAAATTCGATACTTAAAAACTCTCTTTTTCCTCGTGAAATACATTTTGCTTATGAGACAGTTAATTTGATACACAATATATTTTACTTTCCTTCTTAATTAATGGTCGAATAACCTAATATATATAACAAATATATAACGTGATTCGTTTTATTTATTTTTTCGACACAGTTTCACTGCTATTTAGATACATTATTAAGATAAATAATTATTAATTTATTTCGTAAAAATAAACAAGTGTAAACTGGATTCTAACATTTTTAATTAATAAATATTTTTAAAATGGAATATTGAATAGATACTAATTTAGTAAATACAATGACAGTAGTTGTGTGTAAATAACGAACAGAATAAAGACGGTTTATCGGGGTTACATCGCACTCAATAATCTCAAAGGGGAGGTTTAATAAAATATTTTGTGTATGTGTTTATGTGAAATTTTATTTAAGGTAGCTTGAAGTGTATTTACATTATACTGAAGTGCTTTCTTGTTCAGTAATTCTAATCTTTATACGAAAGAATTTTTGTTAAAAATATTGCTTAATTTACTCGTATTTTATTTGAATAATATAAACAAAGAATAAAATAACTGCAAATAATTGTTAAAAAAATTCTAATATTAAAAAAGCAAATAAAACTTACCTTAATCAGTAATAAGGAATATACCAATAGAGATGTACAATGGATGCGTTGATTAGTTAAACAACACTGTTCGCTAGAGGCTTTAAAGGTACGGTGAATTGAGTAATCTATGTCCGACAATTTCCCGCCAATAACTGCAAGACTAAGCAACTTCCTGTATTTCTTTAGTTTACCATCATGACGTTTGTCTCCCCCCCCCCCCTTACATAACGACCGTCGCCGATAGACACAACAACCACACTTTTAAACAACAAAATTATTCCATCTAAAATTTAGTTCGCAAACTGCTTCTTTCACCATCAATTTTTTTCAACATCAGACCATCCATTATGCGTTGTCTAATACTAAATTACTGTTGTTATTTTTAAAATTTATTATCAATCTTGCGGAACTTATATTAATGAGAATAAATTTTCACTTACACTATAAATGTACGTATTACTCTAACAGCCAACCAGACACAAAGGGATTATATCGAGATTTTCACTTATTATTTAATTACACCTAATAATCAGTTTATATAAGTAATCAAGCGCAATATATAGTACATGTAAATACGGACCCTCACCCACGCGTACATTTTTTATTATTAACTATTACTGTGTTTGTCTAAATATGAAATCAGGGATTAAAAAAAAAATAGTATTATTTTTTTTTAGATGTAACGTGACCTCTACAATATTACAGAGGTAGGAGCTTACCTGCTAGACTAAATGTTCCGGATTCGTTACTCGGTTAGGATCTGGAAAATTTATAATAGCGCATTCTCTAATTACTTTAATAGTTATCAGCTCAAAAAGAAAAATAACAAAGCCACATCTGTTATGACAGATTATAAAAACTACAAATGGTACGTAAAGAACAAAGATTAGTATTAAATCAAAATTTCTAAGTTATCATATCTAGCCGATTTCGGTACTTTACTGTTAAGCCTGTCTGCAATATCAAAATCAAATGGATATTGTACACCCACAGATCTATTTATTAATACACTTTATTACACGTGTAAATCCTAATTTAATTTTATTTAAATCTTTTAAAATATATTTCGTCGTTCTTAAATAATACATGGCTCTCGATGAATGAAACAATCAAAAAAATAAACTGAAAGTTCATTAAATAATATGGAATTAAATGTAGTCGGATTTCGGATTTTGTTGGATTTTTTTAATCTATTTTGTCATCTCCGTAACAGAAAAACCGAATGATATACTGAGGGTTTTGGGTCCGATTCTTGGCTTGAACAATTGCTGACATGTTTAATGTTTTTCTGGGTATTATCAATTAAAAAAAACGTTACCCTTAGGCTGATAATCTAATCTTCTCAGCTTGTAGCGTAATATGCTTATCCGGGTATCAGTTTTATTCATCACATTAAGACCGTGTAAATGAAAATAAAAAAAGTTAAAAAAATTCAATAAAGTCGAATTCGAACCGATGTGCCTTCCCCTTGTAAGATCCAAATATTTCATTAATTAAAATTTCTTTTGGCTATAATTCTGGAACCGATGAAAATAAATATCACTTATGACATATCGTTGAAAATCTCTCATTGAGGGCTTATTACTGCAGTTAAGAAAAAGTTTAAAATTCAAATTTTTTGGACTTTATTGGTTCAGTCGATTGCAATCAAAAGGAGAGGTGCACAACTAGATGTTACAACAGTCCTAAATCCAAAATTTCAACATCCTATGGCTAATCGTATTTGTTTTATGCGAGATACATACATACGTATGTACAGACGTCACGCCGAACTAGTCAAAATGGATATTTCTGTTGAAATTTGAAAACAGGAATTTTTCGTGATCACAATACTTTCTTTATTTCGTACATGGAAGTAAAAAAGCCTAACAATTTAAATAAAAAGATGGCTTCTTAACAAAGATAGAGTGAAAAAAAAAAATTACTAACTGATAACTTTGCTCATAATTTTGATTGTGGAGGGAGTGTACATAGAAATGGCACAAGATAGCGTTAGTTGCTATGAGTGCATTCGACGCTCTCCTCCTTCGACCTGGTTCGTCAAAACAACTGGTGTGTCAAACTAGGTGCTACGTTGATAAAAAATTATATTTGATTATAATATTATTAGCTCCTTTCATTATATACGGCGATATAGTGAAAATAAACAAAACTTATATAGCATATTATGTGATCTTATTAATCTAATGTAAGTGTTATTTACGATTAACGTTGTCAAATACAGTAATAATATGTATTTCTTTACGATATGTAGTACCGTGTTTAAAACCGTATCAAATTTTGTTTACTATCAAATTTATGAGAATCTAAACGACGAATTCTACATGTAACTAGGTAAGTTCTTTGAATAACAGTATTTTGTATTAAGAAAAATATTACGCTATTAAATATTGTGATTAATTACAAGTATTAGCAGGAATTATGGTAGTTTAATGAATTAAACGTTTTATCATTTGCACAATTATTTAAGGCTTTAAAAAATAATTTTTTTTAACTTAGCCAAACATATTTTTATTCCTGTTATTTTAATTTAAATTAAATAAAATTTATTATAGATAATTTTATAAAAACAATTTGCTTTCAAAAAAGTACCGATAACTAGAAGACGGTTGCGGATTCTTAGGTAAACTAAACTTTTTATTTCTATTTATATGTGCTCTAATAATTGCTGCTTATTAATAAATTCGTGTATCAATATTTATTGAAGTTCTAATCTAACTTTTTTTAAAGTTACGTTTCTGTTAATAACGAAATCTTTTGCCTGTCTGCATTTCGTGATTAATAAATTAGGTATCTATTTTACAAAGGTAAATTGTCTGTATTGTTCAGTACGAAATAGTTTACAAATTGTTGGCACTTTTTTAACTTATATTAATGTATTCTGCAGATCAAAACGGTCGGATTTTATTTTAGATGGTCAGATTTATTATTAATTTTTTTATTCGACAAAAGTTTAGCCGATATTTTTATTGTGATCTCTTTTTATTAATCGTGATAACTTACGATTGTACAATATAATAAATGAAAGCGACTTTTAAAATTAACCTGTATGTATTAGCTAAAGAACATCGCCAACGGTACATGAACGGGTAATGGTAAGGCTTTCAGTTATTTAATTTTATCTAATATTCAATTTATATATATAATTTCAACAGCACGTTATCGTGACGTTACATAAAAGCACATTCGCGTGCATGTTTTTATAATCCTTTTTACTTCCTTGCACGAAGTAAAGTATTGAGATCGCAAAAAATTTCGGTTTTCAGATTTCAACGGAAATATCCATTTTGAACATCCCTGAATCCATTTTGATAGTTTCGGCGTGACGTCTGTACAAATACGTACCTACGTATTACAACTCGAAAACGATTATGTACGACTCAAAACGTAGCATGTTGATATAGGACTGTTGTAAAATCTAGTTGTGCACCTTCCTTTTTGACTGCAATCGACTGAACCAAAAGTGTTCAACAAAGCCCAAAATCCAAAAACATTTTGATTTTGGACTTTTTCTTAACTGCAGTAATAAACCCTCAACGATATATCGTAAGAGATTTTCAACTGTAATAATCATAAGGAGTACTTATTTTCAGTGGTTCCATAGTTATAGCCAAATAAAATTTTAATTAATGAAATATTTGGAGCTTATAAAGGAAGGCACATCGGTTTGAATAAGACTTCATCTCCTTGTGTTTTTTAATTATTTTGTTTAATAATTATTAACCCGTGATTGTAAAAAAAATTACAATAAATAATTATTCAATAATAAAAAAAAAATCAGAAGTTATTACTGAAATAAAATTTTAAGTACTTTTAAAAATGCGTATGTGTAATTTAATAGGCAGCATTACATATGCGTATATGTAACAAATTTGGTGAAACATCTGATTTCTTAATACTAATTGAAAATTATAATTTAGAATCGTATTATTTTTGGATTTTCTATTTTAATTTCTGTTTAATTTTATTTAATTATTCTGAATTTCCGTTTAATTTTATCTACATTAAAGTTAACTACAGCGACTGAAAAATAGACTCTCACAAGAACAACATAGACACTGAAGCATACATGCCCGATCTTTAATAAATTGCAAAATATTTTCTTATATTTTATTTCATTAATCCTCTGATACTGTCAGACAATATTCTCTCTTAGTCGGAGTCGATCATTTCGTTTATTTGTTTTTTGTTGCCGATCATTTAATCGCTCTTTGGTTTGATATAATTCTTCTGGTCTTAATTTGCGTACACGTTCTCCAGTTTTGAAATTTTCTCTCTCATTATATTCATCATCCGCTCTTAAACTTTTTATTCTTTCCTTGGTCTTAACGTTTTCTTCCTCTTTATATTTATCATCTTCTCGTAATCTTTTTATCCTTTCTTTGTTTGCATCATTTTCTTCCCTTTTTTTAACTTTTTTAGTCTAAATATATTAATTTATTAATAATTATTAACCTCTGATTATAAAAAATAAAAATACAATAAATAATAATTCAATAATAACAATAAAAAAATACGATAAAAAAGTTATTAGTGAAATAATATTTTATGTACTTTTAAAAATGCGTATATGTAATTTAATAGATGTACAAGGAAGTCATGTGGTGTCCACATTAGATTTTGTTTTGATAAATATTACTAATATTACTTACTTTGATAAATATTATTATTTTAATTTAAAGCAGAAATTTTAAAAATCGAAGTGTAATTAACAATAAAAATGTAATATCGCTGCGTCGGTGCCACAGAAAGCGTGCTTGCTTACTACATCTTACATCAAATGTCTTGGGTTCGATTCCATTTTTGTATGGACAATTTTCCACAATTAAACTAAAGTTTTCAATAGCTAATCATCTTAAAAGAAAAAATTTGGTATGGACACCACTTGACTTCCTTGCACGCTTATTAAATTATATTATACACATTTTTTTAAGTGAAAAGTACATAAAATATTATTTCAGCAAAACTACCGATATTTTTTCCATTTTATTTATTTTTTGTTGAATAATGAATAATTATTTATTGCAATTTTTTTTTACGATCAGTATTTTTTTTTTGTTATCAGTATCGTAGCATCGGTTAAAAATCATTATTGTATGCATTATGAACGTTAAGTACAATAAAAGTGTTCATGCAGCCCGTTTACCTCGTTTTATTGTTAACACGATTCTTCCGTCATGGAAAATATGATTGCTTATAACTCGACCATGAAGGCATTAACAGAAAAACGGTTTTCACCATTGAAATCACGCGTCATACGTCCAACTTCCTATTTAAAAAAGTTTGATTCAATATGGCGGACAAAATTTAAAAACAGATTAAAACAAAATCAGATCAAAACAAAAACAGATTAAAACAGACTTAAACAAAATTTAAGGCAGATTTTTTAAAATTATGTAGAACTCCATTTCTTTCCGTTTCCAAATACCTCTCAGATACGCAGTATAAAGCTATTCCCGTACTGAAATATCAGCCGGTATATAGAAAAGAACATGTCCTGAATGATCGACTGATTCATCAACGTCCAGTAAAAGTACTGAAAAACGGATGAAAATTTGAATTTTGTTTTTCTTACGGTGTTCCATTTCAGTAAAATGAATTTCTTGAAATTCCCAGTATATAGAGTTAAAACGGAGTAACAATGAAACTTAGTATTTTTTTTATATTTATTTATTTTTTTTTTATTTTTATTTTTAGTAACAAATGAAGATATCAACTTGGTCTTTGCCGTATGTAATTCTCATTTAAATATTTAAAAACAATTTTCTTCATTTTTTGAAAATCAGCCGTAAAAGTAATAAGAAAAGTAAAAAAAGCATATTTGAGCAATCCTTGCAAATTTTCCCCCTTTCCGACTATATTAAACGAGATACGTATTCGCTAGATTGGGCTTACAAAATACTCTTTCAGATATATATCGAAAAAACAGTTTCGGGATTTTTTAAGGGGTGCAACGGCTTACAATATATACGAAATTTTTTCTAAATTATTTGGTTTATAAAGATTGATTATTGAAATTGATACATTAATTTGTACGGGTGTTTAATAATGTTACTTTCTTTATCATTAAATTCAATATTAGCAGTGTTGAGTAAGTCCGCTCAAAACTTATGTTCCCAATTAATTGCATTATTACGAATTATATTGTTATTATGTTTTGTATTTTCATTCATTACACCGCTATTCATAGCAGATAACAATCTCTTGTTCATCTAATTAACAAATGATTGTTAAATATATATTTAATTAACATATGTTCCTGAAGATGGAAACAATATTTACCGAAAGTGCTAGAATATAATCTCGACTAATAATTGTTGTTAAGCGGAAATTATAATTTATAGAAACCTTTTATAAACTAATATAATATGCTTAAGAGGATGCCGACTATTTTGAAACCCGCATTCTTCAGCTCGCTTAAAGTTTCGGGTCCTGTGCTGACCAAACTGTTGCTGGGAAGAAATTACAAAACACTGATATTTCTTACAAATTGTGTAGGCTTTTTTTCAAATTAAATAAAATTAAATTAAAATTATCATCGGTGGCTAATCGATTCTTTTCGACTACGATTAAAGAAGACTGTATAAACTGTATCAACTGTATAAATGAAGGACACAAAGAACGATCTAATTTTGTCTGACATATTTCGGAAATAAAAATTAAGATAGTTCCATCATTATAACGAGCATAGTTACTCGATAATTGTCCGATTCCCGCCAAGTTTTGACATTTTTTCATTTATCATTTTATCTTAATGATAAATGATAATTATATCATATATTTAATCTTCATCGTTAAATATATAGCTTCTAGGAAGTTTTTAGTAGTATAATAAAAATAATTTAAACATATTTTTCACTCGTATTCCAGTTCATGCGGTGAACTTGTTGTTTACTATTACTTTGACCTTGCGCCAAAGTGCAAATGATGTTTTGCGTTTTTAGTAGTACGTAAGTCCCAAGCAACCTTTCAATCTCTCCCTATTTCTGTCTGTCAGTGGGTGTGAGTGAAATATTTTTAATAAATTACATCCTAGCAGTTTTTTTTTGTCTTCAGTCATTTGACTGGTTTGATGCAGCTCTCCAAGATTCCCTATCTAGTGCTAGTCGTTTCAGTTCAGTATACCCTCTACATCCTACATCCCTAACAATTTGTTTTACATATTCCAAACGTGGCCTGCCTACACAATTTTTTCCTTCAACCTGCCCTTCCAATATTAAAGCGACTATTCCAGGATGCCTTAGTATGTGGCCTATAAGTCTCTCTTCTTTTAACTATATTTTTCCAAACGCTTCTTTCTTCATCTATTTGCCGCAATACCTCTTCATTTGTCATTTTATCCGCCCGTCTGATTTTTATCATTCTCCTATAGCACCGCATTTCAAAAGCTTCTAATCTTTTCTTCTCAGATACTCCGATCGTCTAACCTTCACTTCCATATAAAGCGACACTCCAAACGTATACTTTCAAAAATTTTTTCCTGACATTTAAATTAATTTTTGATGTAAACAAATTATATTTCTTACTGAAGGCTCGTTTCGCTTGTGCTATTCGGCATTTTATATCGCTCCTGCTTCGTCCATCTTTAGTAATTCTACTTCCCAAATAGCAAAATTCTTCTACCTCCATAATCTTTTCTCCTCCTATTTTCACATTCAGCGGTCCACTTTGTTATTTCTACTACATTTCATTACTTTTGTTTTGTTCTTGTTTATTTTCATGCGATAGTTCTTGCGTAGGACTTCATCTATGCCGTATATTGTTTCTTCTAAATCCTTTTTACTCTCGGCTAGAATTACTATATCATCAGCAAATCGTAGCATCTTTATCTTTTCACCTTGTACTGTTACTCCGAATCTAAATTGTTCTAGCAATAAACATAATTATTTATAAAAAATTAAATTTTCTACTTACCGGTTTATGTATTCCTCGACGTTGTTTACATTCGTAGGATGCGAATATTTTTTTGGAAATACATTGAGTAAATTGAAATACATAGTAGAAAGAATTACTAGTTAAATTATAAAAATTTTAGCGAGGTATGTTTATCGCCTAGTAACTTGATAAACGTAATACAAAATTATATGCAGCTATTATTCTTTGATGTTAATTTTGAATATTTTTTTAATTTAATTTCAACAAAAACTTTCCGGTATATATATATATATATATATATATATATATATATTATATACATATTCACGAGAGTGAAGATAAAAGAAAATCGAAATTTCAGTGACAAAATAGTAATCATTTTTACAGTATAACACACACACATATTATTATTATTTTATTTGTAATAGTTATTATTTTCAAAAGTATTATAGTAAATCATTTTTATGATGTTAAAGTAGTTTGCACATTATTTGAATTTCGTAATCTTTATTAAATATTTTATAATTTATAATGAATCTTGATAACAAAAAATAAATTAAAAATAATTTGATACATGTTATTACGTTACTTGTTTGATGGTGTCGGCATGTCAAGCGTAATCACAAATAATGTCGTACATTACAAATAACGATGCGTCAGTAGTTTGTACGTGATTCGCAATACTGTATTTATTATTTTGTTACGGCTCTAAAATGGTTACTGATGTAAGAAATATTTATTTTCTTTGTGTTATTGGTTTACTACTTTAAACAGCGTTTCTCAACCTTTCAGTATTTGCGACCAAAATTTCAATCATAATTTTCATCACCCCTCTCATACAATAAATATGTATTTTGAGTATTTTGACATGAAAGCTACACACGACCTTAATTACAAACCTTACAAATTGCCAAGAATAAGTAAGTTTACTGATATTTGCCGACTCCGATCCGCCCGCTGCATTGACAAAACCAGAATCGATGCCCCTCTATTGCTCTCAGTCATACGTCCGCCATATTGGATATTTTCGCGACTTCGCGATAAGTTCCGATTCGTCTCGAAAATTCTGGAACGTCTGCGAAATTTTATTTGGAGAAGGAGGAGTTAGAATGTATTAGTTAGTGTATATAAACATTATTACTGGTATGTATTCCTGGAATAGCAGTTATTCAAAGAAATATTTTTTTATGTAACTTTTTCTTTAGTCTTGGACTCACTTCGTTAGAATGAAAATCTATCATTGTATTAAGTTTTTAACTCGCTCTGTTAGAACGAACATCTAACATTACTTACAATAAAGTCTTGAACTTGGTAGGCTGGATTCAAGTACCCTTGTACTCATTTTATTATATAAAGAATATCTATATGTAAAATAATAATATATAATTAATATTTAAAATTTTTAATTTTAACACCAGATATCAGTATTCTTTGGTTCTGGGGTTTCAATTAACCACACACCTCAGGAACGGTCGGTCTGAGGTTGTTCAAGACACATTTACTGGTCCAGTTACACTGTTAAGTTGCTGACTGCTAATTGTTGATGCGACTATAAATAAAAGTATTAAATAAAAGTCTACTTAACATGAAAATATTATCTGAAAAAACCAATTTAAAATATCTAAAAAAAATGTTAAAACTAAAATTAAGGGAATTTTATGAATATTTTTTGAATGTTTATTTTTTAATCGTACTTGGTTTTAATGTTAAATGGTATACTTGTTTTAAATGGTTTTAATGTTACTTTAATTTTTAACTTCGTACACTTCTTTAATTACTTGCTTTTATAATCGCTAAAGATGTACTTTTTCCAAATATTGAAAACTTTGGACTAGATCAGTACCCAAAAAAGGTTTTTAGATAACCATTTAAAAATGATTATTTTTTATATAAAAAAATTTTAAATGTCGATTTGGATCCATTTTTCTAGATAAAGTACATCATACAAAATATCAAATTACTCTATCATTATAGAAGAGTAGATGACTAAGCGATTATCTCTTATCTTTGATACCGAAAAAGATTTTTTTTTAAATCTATCCGAAATGATACCTATTTTAGACAAATGCACTTGTATATATTGGTTATACAATTAATAAATATACTATTAGATTTTTTTGGCTTAAGTACATTAAATTCTGCTACATTAACTATTACTAAAAAATGTTAAAATAAAGTATTTAATTTTTTGATCCATATTTAGTTTGATGCATATTGAATTGGATTTATTTTCCCAAAAGTAGAGAAAAAAAAATGAAGCACAAGAAAGGTGATTAATTCGTTTTAAAATCCCTACCGTTATAAGGAGAATGTGAGTTCATATAAATTTACAAAATTTGTTGAATGATCTGTTAGCACGCCGGCTTGTAAATCAACCAGTCTTAGGTTTAGTTCCTGGCCAGGGTCTGATATTTTTTCGCCTATAATTTCATACACAGCATATATTTTTCTTCTTAAAATATATGCGTTGCTTATCTTAAATCATAAAAAAAAATTAAAAATTAAAGTGCAATAAATAACCGTTGAGGATTATTACTTAAATAACCAAATATGTTACTATCTATGTAACTTTACCTTTTAAAATTTTTCAAAAATATTAATGTGCTTTCTATAAAATATATGCTTGTCAGATAACTTATTAGCTAGCCTCAGCCTTAGTTTTTTTAGAAATCCATTTATTGTCAGCTTTTTTCCCCCTCAAAACCCTCTGTCATATCAATTAGGTAGGAAAGTTTCTTCTTTTTAATTATTTTTGATTATATTCTTTTACTTTATGCGTAATTGGTTTATGTCTTCTACTCATTGACATTACAGTTCTTCTTTTTCGTATTTTATCCTCCATTATTTTTATGGATTTCTGTAATAGCTGTATTTCTGAACGTTCCGCTTTATGTAGCAGGCATTTCAGCGATTAGCCATATTGTGATATCGCTAAATATTACAGTTAACTTTACTTTTATTTACCTAATTTTATGATTACATTTTGTTCTTTGGGTGAAATTCTTTTTCACTAAAAAATTAAAAAAAAAAATTTGCTTTTTCACCAAAAAAAATTTTCATTGTAAAAGTGTTAGCGAATGAATCTTCTTATCAACCCTCAAAAAAAATTTAGTTGAAAGTTGAAAATATGCCCAAAAACCAATTGCTTGTCCTCACTTACAGTGTGGAAGTATCCCGAAAAAACAATCGTTTGTCCTTTTTTTTCTTGAGGGGTTTCATTAGAGATGTACCGCCTTTGCCTGCTAACCTTGTTGATCTAAGACTTCGAATTAAAGCCACAGTTGCAGAGGTAACGCCCGACTTCCGGGCCACAGTCTGGAATGAAATCGACTTCAGGTGGGATGTATATTGCATTACAAATGTAAGCCGTATCAAATCAAAGTGAATATCGGGTGACAAACTTGATACGTATTTCTATGAAACGAGACCTCAACCGAATCTGTAAGTTATCTCAATAAACTTTTATATGCTTTTAAAGTTGTGAATCCTTTTTGAATCGCCCGATATTTTCAACGACTCTTTTGTCGCGGCATAAATGTAATTAAATGTGTGCTTGTCACGGTCTTAGCTATTGTTTAAAATATAGCGATGCTTGTCTTAGCATTGTTCATATATTGTTTAAAATTTATTTCAGAATTTTTTACTTTTAATACTGACCAAATTTAGTAAAGGAGCTTATGGAAAATATAATGATTTAAATTAACAGCGGTCTCCGTGGTGGAGTGGTAGCGTTTCGGCTTTTCACCTGGAGGTTCCAGTTTTGAATACCGGTCAGGAATGACGTTTTTCATACGCCACAAAATTTCTATTTCATGTACCTATGCTTAAAAATAAATACTAAAATCTACAGTTAAATGCATATTCCTATTACAAAACAATCGTTTTAAGTTGTTAATAATCAAGACGACTTTTTTAAACATACAATTATTAAAAAAAAACATGAAACCGACTTCAAAATGCGCTAAGACGTAAGAAATATTTATATAATTCATTAAACACTTTTTTGAATCGGCACCTGCTTCTACAAACTAATTTCTAGATATAATATAAATTTATTCTATAATACTATACACGTATATTTCATAAAAACTAACACCAATATTAGATCAGTCGAATTCATATTTATATGCTTTGATTCCTTTTTCGTTTTCGATTGTTGTCTTTTTACAAACTTCAGGTCCATTCAAATACCAGTTAAGTATATTTTGATATCGGTTTCGTTTTTTAAAACAATCATTTATTTCTAATTAACTGTGTATTATTATACACATATATAACGGTAAGTCTAATAACAATAAGTTAATAACGATAAGTTATTTGGCGGAGTTAATGTGCTCCTTTCTGGTGATGTAATGCAGCTGTCAAAAGTCAAAGGTCATTGGTGTTTTGTATAGTATATCTCGATTTTTGATGATTTTATTAACTGTGCTTCATATCATATACAGAAACTCACATT
The DNA here is from genome assembly GCF_047948215.1 of Lycorma delicatula. NCBI lineage: Eukaryota > Metazoa > Arthropoda > Insecta > Hemiptera > Fulgoridae > Lycorma > Lycorma delicatula. The sequence continues at coordinate 212,344,634 of NC_134457.1, forward strand.
ACCTGCTCTAAAGAAGAGCATATAACATCATCTAACGTGACGCATACATACAGAATTTCAGGATTCCCACTGTCCCTACCTATCCGCAGGACAACGAAAAAAATGTTTTTATCAATTTCCACACCGATTTACTGAGTTTAAAAAAAAAAAAAAAAAAATTATTCAATATCATAGTATCACCGCGAAAAGCAGCTTCAACGAGCGCAACAAGATTTATTTCAGTCAATTAATTGAAAAAATGTAATGCACAAACACAAAAAAAAAATATACGGGTCGAATACATAAATTCTTTTTTGAAGACTGTTAACAAAATAGAAAAACGATTTCATAACTTTCTTCACTGCCCTTTAAAGATTTTTATTTCAAATAAGCAACAGGGAATTTAAATTTTAATGACTTAATTATGAAATATTTAAAGTCGGCTGCAGTTGTGAAAAAGATCAAAATGTAAAATAAAGCCTCAGAATTGTTTCATACTAACAATTATTTACACGCTTAATAACACATTTCAGCGCTTTCTATGTTGCTTGCATGTACTGCCTGTATTTTATGTAAAAAATGTTACATTCCATCGAATATTATATTCAGCATTCCTGATGCTGAGTATACACACAAAATTTTACTAAAACTTTATTGATTGACCAAAAACCACATTTTTGAAAAAAATCTTTAGATTCAGCACAAGTGAATTTTCAAAACATACGTTTTCAGTTTTTTTCTTAATTTAATGAATATTACTAATACTGATTGTAAATGCCATAATCTTTCATAAGATATCGATCATTGACATTTCCAATATTAATATTCTTACATTATTTTATTTCTCTAAGATAATTATATTATATTAGATAATATAATATATTATATTTATATTTCTCTAATATATATATATATATGTGTGTGTGTATATATATATATATATATACACACACACACACACACATTACAACATTCATAATATTTGATGTAACATTGTACAGCAAATATGATTATGTATTTATATTATGATTAAATTCCATAAAGGCATAATGTTGTAGACGGTCTGAGATCAATCACAAGTTACTTCTAAAAATGGTAGAGTCATCCTTAAGAATAACAAGCATTCCGTGCCAGATTTGCTAAGAAATGTTTCCTATCGCCTTCTTCATCGAGTCAAACATATCAGCATGACGAGTACGCAGAAAAAAACAACTAATATTTAGCTGACAATGGACTTTCCACTATGATCCGTACAGGGGCTGGCTTTATAGTAAACATCACTGCTCTCAGAGAAGGCTGCTCTAACTGGGTCTTGCGCCTTGTTATCTCTACATGCATTACAGTTGTAAAAAAATAGTGCAACGCTACATGTAAATGTGTCCCTTTTATTTTGAAGCAATTCATTATAAACTGCTTTAACTCAGTAGGAAATATTCATGCGCTCACATATTTCATAATATTAGCGTTTTCACTTTCCCGTCTGCGTAGTGCTATAGCAGAGCTGTAGCTCTACAAGGGGAAGTATTGTAATCGGTCCGATTTGGCATACGTAATTTTCACCCGATCTTCAAGTTTTGACATCTAAGGAACCCAAAAAACCAAAAAGCGGATGGAAAGTTTCAGGATGTTCGTACGTACGTACGTGTGTGTGTGCGTGTGTTCAATGTTGGCCTCACAAAATGGTGTGAGTCACAAAAAAGTGAACATCTTGCAATGATGCCAACCTGAGCTAACGAGTAACAAAAAAAGTGAGAATTTAGCAGGGAGGCCAACCTTCATTTAAAAATTAAATAATCGCATTTTAATACCTTAGGACTTAACATACACATTGACTTTGATCGACTTTCGGCCACAGGATTTGAAATATCAAGCAGCTTCTGTTTGTTTAGTTTAGGTGGTTTTCCACTTCGATCAGCGTCTTCAACAGAACTATTGCCTGAAATTATTCGATAAGAGTTGGAGTTGAATTGCGGCGAGGAACAGGAGTATTTGGAAACTTTTCTGAAAACTTATGATTTAGTTAATTATTAGTATTCTTGTCACATTTACGATAGACGTCTTCAACGAGAAAAATGCGTTCCTCTATCGAAAAAACTGTTACGTTACTCGCAGCTATTTATTATGACAAACGAAACAACAAAAAAAGGAACAATCCACGTTCAATCGCAATTCAACAACTGACGTATTGGTTTATTACTGAGCAATGCCTAACGAACACATATGGCAACTAACCTAACCAAAGAAAAGAATGCATCAAATAGTTATACTGCACAGTGAATTTCCGAACTCATTGTATGTATGAATTTTGTTTCCACAATGTTTTTTTTTTTTTGTGGGCGAAAAACGCCTGGGCGTTATCATAGCCCGGAATTTTATTAATAAAAGGGTAAAATAACTCCAAAATAACAAACTATATAAGGTGTAAAAGTAATATTAATCGTATAAAAAAAAATTTATTAAAACAAGCCAAGAAGGCAAAATAAAATTCAAAACTAATACCACAGACGAAGTTGATAAAATATAAAAGTTAAAATAATCGAATAAAGAAACTATATAAAACTTACCTAATTCCGATGGGTTGTGCAAAAATCCCCTCCCCGGATAGTAAAATTAAATACATAGAGCCAAAAAAATCAAAATTGAAAGTAAAGGTTAAAATTATTAAAAAAACTCTTCTTACAGAAAAACATATATGATAATATATTAAATTCTTTGCAGTAATCTGGTACTGTGCAAAAAGAGAAACATCCGGTCCAAAATCCCGGTATTATTGCACAAGATATCACGGATGTTTCTGGGTATATTAAACTGACGATGCAACGCCGCATAACATATGCAGTCCACGAGAATGCGGTGCACAGTCATGCGGCAGTTGCATCATGTGCATAGGGGTAGGGTTTCTCCTGACATTAGGTATTCGTGTGTGATCCTCGTATGTCCTAACCGTAACCGGCAGAGGACCACTTCCTCACGACGAGATTTTCTGCAAGAGGAACCCCATGGCAACACTAAATCTTTAATCCGTCGGAGTTTATTATCGACGTTTGTCGCCCAGTCACTTTGCCACCTTGCTCTCAGTGATTGTTTTACGCGATTGATAAAATCAAAGGTAGTAACTCGGGTGGTGAAAGGAGGTTGAATGCACGCTTCTTTGGCAGCAGAATCTGCTCTTTCGTTACCTAGAATCCCAACGTGGCTAGGGATCCAGCAAAAACCTACCTCTCTGTTGCGTTTATATAACTCAGCGATTTTATCATAAATATCAATGACGACAGGATGTTTGGAATAAAAGTTTTCTAACGCCTGGAGAGCACTGTACGAGTCACTGTAAATAAGAATGCTCCTATATTTAGGGCAACGATACTTAGAGCCCTATCCACAGCGAGTAGTTCCGCGGTGAACACACTCGTTATACTGCAGTTAAATTTGTATATTATTGGCTTGTTTATGTATTTCTGTATTTTGTTATATAATTTTTTTTGTTAATTAAAAGTGACAGCAACATTGTTCTGTGTGATTTTTAGTCAATATATTAAAACAAGTGTGAGGGAAAAGTCCCTTTACATGTTAATAGCATAGTACGGTTGGATATGTAGATAAACTTTGTTTTATGTACAAAAAACCTTATATTTCAATATATGTCTGGTTAACATCAAAGTTTATTGTGAACTAGGAGATACGGCAATGCTTCGCTATTGCTAGATTTGAGTATATTAAATGAACCCAACTAAAAGTGTGTTTTTCTCTCTTCTCTCTCTCTGTTTATCTGTCTTTCCCTCTCTCTCTCTCTCTCACCCTCTTTCCTTCTGACCCTCTGTCTTTCACTCGCTCTCTTTGACTGTGTTTCCTCACTCTCTCTTTCTCCCTGTTACTCTCTCTCACTCTGTATGTCTGTCTGTCTCTATCTTTCTGTATGTCTGCCTCTCTGTCACATTCACCTCTCAGTGTGTCTATTTGTCTGTCTCTCTCTCCCCTCCATCACTCAAACTCACTCACTCTCTCTCCCTCTGTCTCTCTGAATGTCTGTTTTTCTCTCTCTCATTCTCTATCTCTCTCTGCCTATATTTCTCTCTGTCTCACACTGTATGTCTGTCTGTTTCTATCTTTCTGTCTGCCTGTATGTTTGTCTCTATGGCTTTCTCTCTGTCTGTCTGCATGTCTCTCTCACATTCTCTCTCCCATTATTTCTTTCTCTCTCCCTTTGTCACTTTGTCTCATTCTCAATCTCTCTGTCTGTCTGTCTGTCTCTCTCTTATTCTCTCCCTCTTTCTGTCTTTATTTCTCTCTCTCCCTCTGTGTCTTTCTCTCTCTCCCTTTGTGTTTCTCTGTCAGTCTTTATCTGTCATTCTCTCTCCCTATGTAACTCTGTCTGTGTTTCTCTCTTCACAGTCTTCCTCTGTGTCACTGTCTTTCTCTCCCTTCGTCTCTCTCTGTCTGTCTTATTCTCTCTCTCTCTCTTTCTCTCACTCTTTCTACCTACCCCATTCCTTCTTTCCCTTTCCTTTGTCACTGTCTCTCTCTCTCACTTTTTATCTGTCTGTCTCTCTCTCATTCTCTTTCTCTGTGTTTATTTCTCTATTTCCCTCTGTCTCTCTTTCTGGCTGTCTTTCTCTCTCTCTCTCTTCCTCGGTCTCTCTTTCTACCTCTCCCATTTTTTCTTTCTCTCTCCCTTTGTCAATGTCTCTCATTCTCTGTCACTCTCTCTCTCTCTTCCTCTGTCTTTCTCTCTTTCTCCCTTTGTCTCCAATAAATTTAAAAAATCTTTTCTTTCAGTGTCGAAGGCAGAGATAATTGCTTACAATCACATACAATGATGAAAAATAATAATTTTAAGATGGTTATTTTAAAACTTCTTTGGATGTTGATCTAATCTAAGATTTTCAGTATTTGAGTTACTCGTACTTTGAAAAATAAAGCTGCAGTTACCAAGGGGGATATTACTTAAATACTTCATTTAAACACAACTAAAAGATTACGCAATGTAAATAAAAAAATTGAAGTATACAAAGTTAATAGTTAAAATAAAAATAAAATCATTATAAATTCTGTTTCATAGCAATCATTCAAGAATTAAAATTAAAAATTAAATATTCACATTTATTATAACATTTTGGAAGTAGAAGACATGAGTAAATTGGAGAAATACTGAAAAAATTAACTCAAAACCATAAACACAATGACTAACAGTGGATAGAGGTGTATATTATTTTATATTTTGTATACTGGATGCAAAATAGTAAGTCTGAAAATTTAGTTTTATCTTTATAAATCAACAAAAAGATTTTATCTTTGTAATACATTTAATATGGAATAATTTTCCAAATTTAAAAAAAATTAAAAGGTAAAAAATAATTACGAAAATAATTAAGAGGAATGATAAAACAACATAACTAAATAACTTACAAGATGACTATATAATTACAACATGACTTCATAACTTTTTTTTCGGGGTTAAGGGCATCGACTGCTGTGGTCATTAGCCCTTTTCCCAAGCAAAAAAGAAATAACTTTCTTTTCCTCCCTGGTAAAATAAGTAGCGATCTACTCAGAAGTAGTTTTGTCAGACAGATCATCCTGAAATAAACTTAAATCTCAGAACAACAAGATGACAAGGCCCTTGTAAAGCGGTTTACATTCCATTACATATAGAATGTAATGTAATATATTCCTGTATATTTCACATGTATTGGATCTTTTATATTGTAGGTAGTTGACGATTTTCACAAAGTCCCACACCAGTCTTCCTTGTCTCCTTAACAGGTCCTCCTGTAGCTTCTGCGAGCCCTCGAGCGATCACAAGATCTTAGTTTAAAATCCTTTTATTCTATTTATCACCAAATATGTTGGCAACGCTTCATTATCTTTTGGTGGAAACTTAGTTTAATCCTTTTTTTATTATCATCAAACACAACGCTCTTCTTTCAGAAAAGCTATTCTGCACGAAGGTTTTATATGCACTCTCCGCCACACAAATCGTGGAAGTTAAAGTTTCAATGAATGAAGTGACGCCAGTCAATACGTTGGAAGGTGCGGGCGGAAAGGCGGTTGGGCATATCCAGATCATGATCCCGACTGGATTCCCCCAGTCAGGTTTCGCACGTAGCAGTAAGGACTCCGATACTCTTACCGATGGGAAAATCCCTGCCAAGGACCGAAGTGACTGACTCACGTTAAACGACGCAAGACTTCGACAGAACAAATTTCCACTACCGGAAAGGGAGATAAGCACTCCCCTTCCGCATTCCGCTCGACGTCGACAAAATATCAGACCGCATTCATGACTCCTGCCCTCGCTGCAAGCAACAAAAGCGAAAAGTAACACCGCGAAAACCACAAACGCGACCGATTAGGAAAGCTCGGGTCCGCCAATCTTGTACTTCACAGGGAGGCTCCTGAGTAAAACCAATTGATCGACATAGACTAGGTGAAAGTACAGAAGTACCTCGTCGTCGCCCGCTCCGGACGTGGGTGTAAATGTAAGTGCACGGACATGGAATTGGATTTTGTCCGGGGTATTATTATTAACAAGATTAACTTGTAAATTTTTAGCTTTTTCTTCAGTAGGCCTGTATCTTACTCTTAAGTTGGGGTTTTTCAGATGTTAACTATTTATATAGTAATAAATGTGAAATAAAAGAAATAAGAATACAATACCCTATATCGGGATGAATATTTTGAAGTAGCGGGTATTAAAGTAATGTAAGATTGAAATGAAAAAAAAACAAAGTTTTTTCAGATAAAATCCTCCTATTGTTTTAAACTATTTTAGATATTAACTACATGAAATATTATGTCATCTGAAAATAATTTAAAAGTAAAATAAATGTTCTACGTTAAATTGTTTGTTAAATGGGGATACCAAAAAATCGTTAAGATATGAGAATAAATTATAAATAAAAATAGTTAGCATTTGAACTGTGAAAAAAGGTAACTGAATAGTTGAATTATTTTTAAATATTTTCATTTTGATAATCTGTTGATAATTTTTAAGAATAAAAATTATTATATAAAATAGTGTTAATCAATATACGTAAACGGTTAGTTAATGTATAATTTTTTCAGAATATTTTTTAAACGATTTTTTTAGTTACAAAGCATATATGTACATATATATATATAATTTTTTGTTTTTGGCTTGATGATATCGCCACGCAAGCATGAAGCTTCATGGGATATGAAAATGGAATTTTGTAGCGTGTGAAAGATGTCATGCCCGACCGGAATTCGAACCTAGGATCTCCGTATGAAAGACCGAGACGCTACCAGTCCTCCAAGGAGATAGGCAATTGATCATTTATACGAGTGTAATATTTAAAAATTAAATTCATATTACTTTATCGATAATAAAATAATTCATTTCCCAATTAACAAACTTTTCTAATGCTATTTTTAAAATAATTTTTCGATGCGTTATTTACGAGTACATAAATATTATTTTAAAATAATAATAATAATAAATTCATTAGAAAAACATAAGTTGAATTCAATATGAAATTTCGTTGGACTGTACAAACCTGAAACATTCATTAAATATTATTAATATTTTATTTACGTATTACTATTATTTACTAGGATTATTTTTAGGAGCCCCGCCGCCCGATCCCAGAAACTGGCCCCCCCTTTTCAGAAACTGATCACCGTCGTCGAACTCCAAGTCTCTATCGATCCGCATCTCCTCTGCCTGTCGTCGTCTCTTCTCATTGGCCTTCTCTCCTGTCATTGTTGCAATCGTAGTCGAGATACATTTCCATTTGCCGCTATTGCTGAGTATCGCCTCGATTATATTGTTGACCCCCTCCATCCATGATTCTCGAGCACTATTCTTAAGTCGCGCCATCTAGGGCAAAAGAACGCGTAACCTACGTTGTTGTATAACCAAACGCCTCACGTTCCTGGCTGTAGACAACGTTATCAACCATACGAACTCTTTATTTTATTGTTAAGGATTTATAATATGAGACTGAGACATGCTGTTCAATTATACATGTGTACTTTTATTTTCGCATTAGTAGGGGTTTTTAAAAGTTTTTTCCAAGAGCTAAATTTGTACTCGTATGTTGAGCAACGGTAAAAATTATTAACCGAATTAAATATTTTCAAACTTTCTTTAAATTTATATTGGAAGATATGGTAGAAGTATTTAAATTTTATAAAATTTTAATGAAAAAATATTAAGTAATGTATCAGGGTAACATTTATCTTTATCATCATATATCTAATTTCAGTTATAAAATATTCTGTATTATTTTAATGTATTTTTAATTTTTTTCAGATTAAAAATCTATAAGTAATACTCAACTTAAGAAAAAGAAGATATACATATACGATATACATATAAGATATACATATTTCTTCAATTAATAGTGAATATTTCTATCAATTTCTATCAATCAATTTGATTGATAATATAAAAAAGATTTAATATCGGTATATATATATATATATATAAAACGGCCGATTGCCGTTTTTACATGACTACGTCCAAAGGAGGAGTGGTAATGTATTTAACTGCCATGTATGTTTGTTCTCTTCTGTCAATTTTTGGTTAGATCTACGGGACTTCGGCCTGTAACATAGGCTATTTTAAACTGTCATACGTAGAACGAAAGGGGGGGGGCTGATATACCGGGAGAAAAAATTTTTTAAAGATGGTATTCTACAAAACAAAAACATCTTTTGCATCTTGTGTTTATTTTTGAAAATTTATCGTTCTCTAGATAAGAGCGAAAAATTGTCGGGTATCTGACTGACTTCAGAGGCCTTCTCTTCTTTAAGACTAACAGAGATCCGAATATAACGTAAAATGTAGGTAAAAAATAATGATACAACTACGGTAAATTAATGGAAAAAGTAATATGATGGATAATGAAAAATGTTGTTTAAAAGGTATTTGCACATACTTAAACATATAATTAACAAACTGTTAAAATACATCAAATAAAAATATAACATTATAAAATAGAAATATTATTTGGAACATTTTCCAGGCTTTAACTGTACATCGAATTATAATTTCAAAATAACACGCGCGCGCGAGCGCACACACACAGACACATCTTTTATATACAAAAATGATTGTTTTCTTGTTCCGTATGCGTTCCTTTACCATTCATCCGATTTTGATGAAACTTTGGTGAGTTGTTGTGCGCACTCCCCGAAGATTTTTGAATTAGTCTGGATCCGCTAGGTGGCGCTGGGGTCGAGATATTTACGAAAGAAACAAATATACAAACAGACTTTCTATATATGTATATATTTATATAAAAGACAATTCTCGTATGTGTGTCCGCTATAAACTAAAAAACTACTCGACCGATTTACGCGCGAAAAAAGGATAAAGGGAAAACGTTGAAAAGGGAGGAAGGATAAAAGATAAATAGAAATAGGGAAAAAGAAAATAGGAAAAATGGAAATAGGCAAATCGGGATAGAGGGAAAAGTGAAAAATTAAATTTTTTGAAGTACCGTAATGTTCAGTTTTTTAATGTTTTATCATACTTTCAATTGTGTTCATTTAATCTATATATATACTCAAATTTAGCAATAGCAAAGCATTGCCGGCCCTGCTAGTTTACAATAGTAATGATTAAATGAAGATAGGAAATTAATTTGGGAACTGATTCTAGAGCTTGAAATAAGGAAAAAAATTTCATCCAAAAATATGTCCGAAAACGTTTTGTTATTGAGTTAGAGCTACCGATGAATTTCAGTTACCCCTGTGAAATACTGAAATTTTTACGGCGTTATATAAGGGATAAACATGATTGATTCTCATGTTTTTCTCATGGTCCCAGAACTGTATCTCCTGTAGTTATCATGTTATTCAAACTAAAACAGAAAAATTCAGCCAAGCAAAACATGTTTTTTTAAGGTTTGAAGTACAATAACTTCATCATCTAAAACCTTTAGAGAATTTAATTCTGAGAAAACGGATATAATTAAGCCTACGAAAAACAAAAAACAAATAGAAGAAAACTTTAGAAAAATGTTTTGAATCTGTAAAAATTAAACAGTTGGTTCTGGTATTGTACCTGCATTGTTTACACTATTTTTCAGTTTTAATGCTATATTTGTAAAATTATTTATTGTATTATATATTTTTTTTCATTTGTTAATAACATTTTTTTACTCTCTCTCTCTCTCCTCACCTTCTCACTCGCACTCTCTCTCTCTCTATTATATATCTATAATTATAAATACTGAAATGAAAAAATATTCAGCAAAAGCATTGACAAATTATCGTTTGTAAGCATTTGAATATTTAAAATTTGATATCTCATGATATATTGGGTTAAATAAACAAATTTATGTACGTATTTAATTTTTAAGTATATAAATTAATTGATATTAACAATATAATAGTTTTAAATTATTAGAAATCAAATAAATTTTTATAATTTACATGAATATTTTAACTACCGTATTTATTCGAGTACCCCCCGCCTACGAATAAGCCCCGCAACTCGATTTTCCGGACCGAAAATCTAAAAAAAAATCGAATATATACCGGTATTTTAAAGTCTAAGATTAATTACGTATTTGTGAAAATGTAATACTTTTTGTTCATAAGCGTCTGGAAGTCGTTGAGAAACGGTCGTCTTTCGTCTTATTGACAAATCATTTCGTGCAAAAAAACGTGTTATCCATCCACGGCTTGCTTTAAAATCAACTTTATTCAATGATTTAGCGATTTCACGACCATATGATTTCTGTCGTGACAGCATAACCGCATTTCCTTTTTTCCATAGAAAGGTCATACAATTTTTTTTCTACGTCTGTGTATTTTGGTTTTAAGCCACGAAAAGCCCTTTTATTACCAGTGCCTTTCACCAGAAGTTTTCTTCTTACGCCAGTCTCGAATACAGCTTTCATCTACGTCAAATTTTCTTCCTGTCGCCCGATTTTCAATTTTTTCAGCCTCTTCTATAACGCGCAGTTTTTTATTTACTGTAAAAGATCGTAGACGCTGTCCTCTTTTACTCATTTTAATGGTAAAATATATGTCACCGTATTAAACTTTACAAGATAAACTAAACAGATAAAATGCACATAACCGTCCACATATACAAACAGTACAGTGACTATGGCGAATAGACAAGACGACGATGGGTAACTGATACTGTAACTGTAGTATCATTAGAACCGAATGCAGCCTATACAAAATGAATCACTTTTATAAAAATACCGTAATTTCGTTCCTATCGATAATATGAACAGGATGTTAATAATTAAGGATGTATTTTGTATAAGCGGCATCCGGTATTGATAAACGAAAGCGTAATGTAACTATATTTTTGTGACCTTCTTAGAAGTTTAGGTACTAATAAGAAAACGTTCTCTTCATATAAATTATCCTGGCTAAAGGCTATGTTTCAAGTAAGCCCCGCACCCCTATTTTTTCTCTCAGATTCCAAGAAAAAAAGTGAAGTGGGGGTACTCGAATAAATACAGTATTTATTTTATAACAATTAATATTATGTTAATTATTTTTCTTTTACATGCTCAGCTTTTATTTTCTCGACATTTTATAATAATTTTCTTTTTTCAGGCGACAATTTTTTTATTTTCCTAATGTGTACGTTGCAATCATTTGCAATCCTATGAATGACATGTAAATGAGGTGTAGTCTTGAACAGATTCAGACTGACCATTCCTGAAACGATGGTTAATTGAACCCCAGCCACAGAAGTACGCCCGTCGGGCTGGTCTAGTGGCTAACCAGCTGCCTTCAGGAGTTCTAAGATTCAAATCCTAAATGGGATGCTATTTCAATTACCTTTGCTTTGAATCCTCTTTTTCTTCCAGTTAAAGCAGCTGCTTTCCGTCACTGGTTACATTTACACAGTTTTCCCATAAAATGTTATTTGTAGCAAAGAAATTATGAACTGTTGAAAAGATCTCTTCCCCTGTTCATCTTGTTTTAAGTGGCTCACAAAAAAGTAGTCCTTTGCGCAATTCATTATTAAAAAAATATCTAATAAATATCTAATCATTTATTTTTAAGTGTATATTTCGTTTTCTTTTATCAATTGTGTTGAGGGTTCATACACATTAGAGTAATAATTTTTTTAAACTTAACTTCAGTAAGACTATGTTAAAAATTATTTTTTATATATATATATATATATATATTATTTATTAGTAGTAACACAAAAGCAGCATGAAATGTTAAATACCATCGAAACGTGTAAATGCATTAGTTATGATGAAGTTAAATATGATCTAAATTAAATTTTAAGTGTAAATGTTTTTTAAGCTGTATAATTATAGAATTATAGTTACGTCTTCTTTCTTATATTTTAAACAAAGTTTAATATAAAATAAAAATTATGATAAATCGTTTCTATAATGTGATAACGGAATATTTAGCATTAATATTTTGGTGTGATTTATTATCAGAGGACCCGCCCGCACGCGACTGAAGACCGAAGACCGCAGGACGAAGAGGACCCGACCGAAGACCGCAGGACGAAGAGGACCCGACCGAAGACCGCAGGACGAAGAGGACCCGACCGAAGACCGCAGGACGAAGAGAACCAGACAGAAGACAGCAGGACGAAGAGGACCCGCCCCGCACCCGACCGAAGACCGCAGGACGAAGAGGACCCGCCCCCACCCACCGAAGACCGAAGATCGTAGGACGAATAGGACCCGACCGAAGACCGAAGACCGCAGGACGAAGAGAACCCGACCGTAGACCGAAGACCGCAGAACGAAGAGGACCCGACCGAAGACCGCAAGACGAAGAGGACCCGCCCCGCATCCGACCGAAGACCGCAGGAGGAAGAGGACCCCGACCGAAGACCGCAGGACGAGGAGGACCCGCGCCGCACCCGACCGAAGACCGCAGGACGAAGAGGACCCGACCGAAGACCGCAAGACGAAGAGGACCCGTCCCGCACCCGACCGAAGACCGCAGAACGAAGAGGACCCGCTCCGCACCCGACCGAAGACCGCAGGACGAAGAGAACCCGACCGTAGACCGAAGACCGCAGGAGGAAGAGGACCCGACCCGCACCCAAAAGGTATAGATAATTAAATTAAAAAAATAGTGTTAATTTACTGGCTATATATATATATATATACGTGAAACGTTGTAGTTATGTTTCGATGGTAGTTTTACAATTGTATATATTCTTTTTTAAATATTGAATTTTTATATTATAATTGTTTTAATATTATAATTTTTATTATGAAATCAAATGAGAAAAGGTGTTTCTTAAACAGGTTTACGAAAATTATTAGTTTACTGTGTAAGAACCTCAACACATTTAATAGAACAAAACACAAGGGACATACGAAAAAATTATTATTGTTAATCAAATGTAACATTCGATCAAATAAAAATTTTCAATTAATGAAAAGTATTTTATTATTTTATTGTAAATTATTCTTCTTTTAGTTTTGCTGAATATCTCAATACAAAAATATTCAAATACGTAGTTTGCAATTTTACTCGTCCTTCGTACGGGTAAAAATGTATTTTGTCCGGTTTTCAACGTTATCCGAAAAACACAAAAATTTTATTAAAATTTTTAATGTAAGTAACCCGAGGCAGGTTCTGCCAGTGACGTCGCCATACAGTAACAGTTGTAGTGGCTGTGGCTAAGTTGGTTGATCCGCCGCGCCGTACACCATCGCATTCCTTATTAAATTGAAATACAAAAAAAAACGAAAATAGTTTTTAATTATCTGAAGAGTATTTTCACTCCCAAATAGAGTTAATATCTCGTTTAGTATATTTGGAAATGGGAAAAATTTTCAGCCATTGAACAAAATGTTTTACTTTTCTTCACTCGTCAAGGTTGAATTTTGCAATAAAGATTTCTATAAAGACTTCACACACAAAAAATCAAATTGGTTCGACATTTGTTTCCTAGAAATTAAAAAAAAGAAAAGAAAATAGTATATTTCATTGTTACTTCATTTTAACCCTTTAAACTCGGAATTTAAAAAAAATCCTTTCTTAGCACTTACACCATATGAACGTGTATACAAGTTTTCATCAATTTATCTTCAGTAATTTTTACCGCGCCTGGCTCACACCCGAGCAAAGATTCCACGTAAAAGTGAACCAGGCTCACCTCTGAGCGAAGACTCCAGGAAGGAGAGGACCCGACCCATACTGAGCTTTCAGTTGCATCAAATTTGAGAGGGATCTCAAAATAAACAAGGTTTGTAACTTATATAAAGTACGATTTATATTCCATTAACAATTTCTGATTATCTATTAACATTGTATATATCTTTAAATTTCATTTTTTTAATAGAATTTTTCCTTAATATCCGTACTCTGTAACATTATAGATTATATTTTTATAACTGAAAGAAATCTGGTGAAAAATAAGGTTTTTTAATTTTTACAGACATTTTTAATACAAAAAATATTTGCTTTTAGTCTCTTCCATTTAACATAGTAAACATACACATATAAAAAACATTTCATAGGACGTGATTTTGCGGGTGATGGCCAGAAGAAATTAAGAAAATATCGATTTTTCGATTTAAATGTCAGAATAACCAATGCCATGAAAGTACAAAAAGTGTTGTCAGCTTTTTTATTTTCTTTATTTATTTTTTACAATGCTAATTATTTAAGTCCAAATATACAGAGAATTAGATATAAAATTAGATATTGTATTTGCAGTCTTTGGGACGGAAGGTAGCAGTGGCGGCTCGCGTAAAGGCACTGTGAAACTGCAGTACCTCCTATTTCCACTTGATATTATCGATAACATTTAATATAATACGTCCTTTTTTCTTTAATTCTTTCTTTATACTTGTACGATATATAATCCTTAAACTTAATATCAATAGTCATCCCCCAGTTTATGAAAAAGATACAAACATCTTTTCACGGAACTGTGCGCTTAATAGTTCCAGCAGCGTGGTATTTGGCTGTTTTGCACATGCGGAGAGAGAGCACTGTCGCTCCCACAGTGCCGACCTTGGAGTGCTGGTGAAAGGTAGTTTTCTTTTACTCCGCGTGTGTATGGAACGTTTCTTGATCGTTCTCTTTTCCAGTTCAGTCGGTGGAAGGAATATGAAAGCAGTTTAGTTGTTTTTCCAGTAGCGATCAGAAGATGGCGGAAAGCAAGTGCTCTTTGATCGCTAAATCAGCCCAAAAACACGCTGGAAGGATAAAAGAGAAGGTAATTAGTAAAAACTAATTATGTATTTGTTGCTGTGTACATAGAAATTTAAATCAAGCATCGTTGGACTAAAGTGTTTTTAAGCGGTCATTTTATTATGTTATTGTCTAATAGTACTAAAAAATATTACCTGTTTTGATATTTTAACAGTTTTTTATGCCTAAGCGCTTAAAAACCGTGTACCATATTCTTGAATGTGATAAAGTGTCGAATTAGGTTCGACAATTAGAATAGCTTCCAGCTATTCTATTTGATTAATTTTTTTCAGTTTTTTTATTTTACATCAAATTTAACCGTGGCCTCGAAAAGGCCCAGAAAAATATTTTCTGTAGCAGCACCCTCAGTAATTTTAGCTACGAACTGCCATTGGAAGGTAGTTCGTATTAAAATACAGAATCCGACTGAAATAATCCCCGATTCCCCACCGCTGCTGGTGGAGCGCTAATAGTACAGGGTGTAGTGTCAGCACATCATTTTGTAGCGGATGTCTTGTCATTTCAATTACAATCACGGCACGGAGCGGTTACCATCGCAAATGGTGATTCTTTTGTCAACATGCAGCGATTATTTCGTTCACAGTTTCGGCTAGGTCGACACGCCGCAGTACCCGATAAGAAGAAAATTCAGTACTGGTGTCCAATTTTCGAGCTAACGGCTCAGCTTTGAAGAAGAAATCACCACGTAGACCACCAAGCGTTCGAATATATGAAAATATTGAAACGGTGAGACGCAGTTACACAATCTCCAGTCGCTCAGTTCTTAAACACGCTGCTGCGTTACAAATATCTGTTCGAACTGTAAGGAGAATTTTCATCCTTATAAAATGATGGTCGTACAGCAGGTAAACGAACGCGACTGGATTAGCCGTATTGCTTCTTGCCAGGTCATTCGAAAATTTTTTCGGTGAACTCGATTTCAGATGAGGCACCTTGACGAAGTTGTTAATGAACAAAATGTGCGTTTTGGGCTTGGCTCCATCCTATATGTACCACTCGTTTTATAATGGAAACCCTTTTGCAAGAAGCCGAGAAACAAAATTATAACGCAGCATGTTTAGATAACGTTCAGTGTTCACTGTCCAAAAAAGAATGGTCCTATTAACCCACGACTTGAAATTCTTGGAGTGTGATGCAACTTTCACGAAACGCGTGTGGATTTTCGAAAGCCCCATCCACACGTGCTTCATGAAAAGTCGCATCAGACTCCAAGATCTCAAGTCATGCGGTAATAGGGCTATTCTTTTTTGGAAGTGAAGGGTGAACGTTATCTAAACATGCTGCGTTATAATTTTATTCCTCAGCTTCTTACAAAAGGGTTTCGATTAGAAAACGAGTGGTACATACAGGATGGAGCCAGATCGCATACAGCAGCTAATGTTGTTCTCTCTGCATGAAACGTTTAACGTAAATGTCATTTCAGACCGATTTCTGATCGTTTTGCGCGTGGAAAGAACTGGTCCTCGAAAAGTCCTGATTTGAATCCGTATGATTTTCATTGGGAATTTCTGAAGGATTTTCCTTCATTTACGTGGACATTTACGTTAAACGTTTCATGCAGAGAGAACAACATTAGCTGCTGTATGCGATCTGGCTCCATCCTGTATTTAGGGAAAAGATTTTCCCTAAACATCCTCGTGCAGTGCTGGAACTGCGAGTGCTGATCATTGAGACGTGCAACGAGATAACCGAGAATGTGTCGTCGAGTTATTAACATAGAAGTTTGTGTTAAAGAAATTGCTAGACGTGATGGTGGTCATATTGAACACGCGATAAGCAGAACATAATTTCCAGGCATACAGTAAACACATTTTTTATCAAAACAAAATTTTGGATCATTTCGTGCGCCACTCGGTATTTTCAGAATTATTTTCCTAACTTTCTTTTTAATGGCGATTTCATACACTTTATTTATAATTTCGCGATAGAAAAATCTTGTAAAAATTTTTTTCATACGGTTTTCAACGACGAACCGTTTAAATAATATGAATATGAAACTTTGACCGAGGACTTTTTTAAACGGTTAAACTGTCCTCTTCCTCTAAATTTTGGTAAGAGATTAAAAAAAAATTACGATCAGAATTTAAATTTCTAAGTAAAATAAATACAGAGATGAAGCACCGGAGGGAGTATCTTTGATTACAGAGGTATTAAAGGGCGATTTATTTAAATATTTACGTCTTTAATAAAATTTCTCGAATATTTTTAATATTACGTTTTTATTAATTTGAGGAATTAATAAACAAATAAGAAAATAATGATGTTGAAATTTATAATTACGAAAGAGATTCTATTGTAAGCTCAATTTAAATGCCAGGACAGAACAGCGACATTATCGGCCTCCGTGGCGCATCTGGTAGCGTCTCACCCTTTCATACGGAGGTCCCGAGTTCGAATCTCGGTCAGGCATGGCATTTTCACACGCTACAAAAATTGTAGTTCTGTAGGTAAAAGTTATGAAATTATAATACTGTTGTTAGGGCCGACTGTCGCCGCTTGTACTGCTACACCTTCGGCTAGGTATCTGGTGAGATAAATCTCGCGGCTACACCGGTCGGCCGACTAGACAAATGAAATTACTTATATGTAAGTTGTAAAATTACAATACTTCAGTTAGCCTGACCGTCGACGCTAGCACTGCTACATACACCTTTGACTAGGTTCATGGTGCGTTAAGTCTCGCGGCTAGAACAGTCTGCCGACCGTACAAGAGAAATTATACCCATGTTTTAGGTAGGCCCGACTGCCGATTAAACGATTCTTAACTTTGAGGAATTATATACAATTTTAACACAGATTGAGGCTTTTCTTAATTCCCGTCCCGTATTTTCTGTTTCTACAGACCGGAAAGATCCAGAACGTTTTCTCATTTGGTCTCCGTTTACTTCCTTGCCTGAGCCCAAATATTAGAAAATTGAAGTCGATCGTTTAGGTCGCTGGCAACTACTTCAAAAACTTATTCGGTCTATTTGGAAGCGCTGGTCTAAAGACTATCTGCAATATTTACAGCGACGAAATAAATGGCATTTTCCATTGTTGTTGGGGATTTAGTTTTAATCACCGACAAAGATAAGCACGGCATTGTGACCCGGTTTATCCTGGTTCTGACGATCTACTGAGGGTGGCTGATGTAAATGGTGGCTAAAGGTCTACCAAAAAGACCTATACGTAAACTATATCTACTACCGATCGCAAAGGATTGAATTAAAATAATATTTCTTAATAAGTAATAACATATTTTTCAAGGTCGTAATAATGTCTGTAACAATATTTTATTTGATTTATTATTTACGGTTCGTTATTATCGTGTAATATCATTTGTTTTGTACTCTCATCGTATGTTTGTCGATTGATATTTTCTTAAATATTGTATTAATGTATATTTTAAGATGCGTACTTATATTAATGTAATTGTATTTTCTTTCAATTGCTCCCGTACTATTATAAAATATACAGACTGTTATTCGACATACGTACAAGCATACAACATAAACATACATATACACAGAAGATATACAAACAAACATTATCGGCTACATAGGCATTAGGCTATTTAAGCTACTTTTCGTTGCATTGAGGCACTAAAATGGGTTGTTAATCGTTTGCTTGAGGGTTATATTCCCGTGCTTTATTTATATTAGTAACGATATAAAGGTTATACATCTTAACCCATAGGCTTCACGAACATTATCAAATAAATCCTAGATCTATGCGATGCTAGATGCAATTTCCCATTGTCATCGCTATTGCTCTGGCCAGTGGACACATCTTGACGCATAATGCTTCACAACACTATCAAAGAAATCCTTGATGTATGCGACGCTAGGTACAATTAATCTAGAGGTTTAGCCTATTCTAGATAATGTACACGTAATCCCCCATCGAGTTAAGATAATTCGTAATTCCCCATGAGTTAAGATACATCTTAACTCATACGGCTCCACGAACAACATTATAAAAGAAATCGTAGATCTATGCGATGCTACGTACATACTGATTAAGATTAAGTTATATAACTTTATCATTAAGTTATGTAATTACTTATAAGTAAATACGGGTTGTAAACCGATTTAATTTTATGAAATTTATGATTCAGTCTAAACATGGATTTAGGCATTTATTCCTATTATGATATTGTGGCAGTATGCATATTGTTATTTTTTGTTATCTTGTTATACAACATTATGATTATACAGAATGAGCAGCATAAAACCGAACCCGTAACGTAACTGTTGCAGAATCGGTAGGTTATGATACGGATAAATTAAATAAAAAGGACATAATTTAAATGTTGCATTTATTTACCTCATTCTTGCAAAAGATGTTCAAAATGACCAACCTGGTCATCGATGCACTTCTCTGCTCGACTGATCATTTTTTTTTTTTTTTTTTTGGTTGTTTGTGGGCGAAAAACGCTTGGGCGTTATCATCGCCCGGTAGTTTTTATTAAAAGGGTAATATAACTCCAAAATAATAAGCTATACAAGGTGTAAACGTATAATAAAAATGTGTAAAAAAAATGTGTAAAATGTGTATAATAAAAATGTGTAAAAAATGTGTAAAAGTGTAAATCATATAATAAAAATTGACTAAAACAAGCCGAAAAGGCAAAATAAAACTCAAAACTAATATCACAGACAAAGTGATAAAAACATGGTGGGCATTGAAGTCTCCCACTATTAATGATGGAGATGGTATTTGTGCGAGGAGGTCTGAGATATCCAGAGCACTGAACTCAGTGTTCGGCGAGAGATATAGATTGCAGATATGCAACTTGAAGGGGGACAGAGATCTTCACTGCAACAGCAGGAACGAGAGTGGTCAGTCGAATCCTTGTAGCTGATACCTTATCCCTCATGAAAATAGCCACTCTACCGTCCACTACACAGTCGAATCTCTCACAAAAGTATCCCCTGAGTGCGATTGGGTCATGTCGCAGAAGATAAGTCTCCTGGAAATACATGAAAATCGGATCATGCAGCTGCGCCAGTACTCCAATATCTGCAATGCGGGACCGTAAACCCGAACATACCCCTGAATAATGTTCATAAAATTAAAATAAATTAAAAAATAAAAATATAATTATAATAAATAATATATATACTCAGGAAACCATATAGAATTCAGTTGTAAGTGATTCTATTTTTCTTTTTTGTGTTCTTCACCTTAGATAACTCCGACGCCTTTGGGTCGGGAGGTTCCTCAACCATATCCTCCAGTATATGGGGTTACGGCGGAGGAGATTTATGAGAACGGGATGTCGCTACTGACATCCCAGAGGGGTGGCCATGCGGGTCACTTTCGTGGGGACCTTGTTAGTCGGCTTACCGCCGTCTGTGGTAGCCTCTGCCCGTACCGGCAGCACGTTAGGAGCAGGAATTTTTTTATGAACCGCACTGTTGGATTCAGTTACTGTGATACAGGACTTTTCACTCACCCTTGTCAGCCCGGAAATAGTGGCTGTCGGCAACACTTTGGGAGTAGGAACGTTTGTACGGAACACACTGATGGATTCCGTTATTGAGACGCAGGACTTTTCACTCATCCTCGTCGGCCCGGAAATAGTGGCCGTAAGCGAAGAAACCTGATCATAAAGCATCTGAACGAGCTTCTTAAGTTCCGTGCAGGATCCGCACTGTGGAGCATGAACAGGTGTAGCAGTCTGTTTTGATGCGGAAGTGGCGAAGGACATACCAAAAGGTTAAGAATGACTAAAGTGGTCCAACCAGGCTGTTAAAGAAAAAAAGCTATTTTTACTATTAAATATTCATTAACCGACATATTTTTAATATTTCTCATCCCGCAAAATGAATACGCCATTTTTATTAATCTCCACAACAAGCCAAGTTACGTTGACTTTATAAAAAATAAACTGCCGGCCTTCGTGGAGCGAGTGGTAGCGTGTCGGCCTTTCGTCCGGAGGTCTCGGGTTCGAATTCCGGTCAGACATGACATTTTCATACACGCTAAAAATCATTCATCTCATCCTATGAAACCATACCTAACGGTGGTCCCGGAGGTTAAAAAAAAAGTAAAATTAGGTTCTGTCTATATTTAGTCAGATGGCACAGGCTACAGTAACTTGTTTTAATCTTTCCTCAACAAGAAAAATGAAACCTTCATTTTTCCGTGTGTATTCCGTCGGATGGCGCAAGCTATTAGAGTTCAGAAAATACTAGGAAAAGTTATTAGAAAAAAGCTTTTCAGTAAATTATAAATAAAATTTTACATATATATATATATATATATATATATATCTGTGTGTGAAATATATGAATAATTAATGATTAATTAATTAATTTTTTGTGTATTATTATGTTGAAGGTAATCACAGTAAAATTACAGGTGAATTATAATCGGCTGGTTTACGATTATGTACTCGTATTTTCTAAATAAAATTCTATATGCGTAATTTTCTATTACTAAAAACAACGTTGCCACTTTTCTTCTGATTGGGAAAAATCTTTGGATCCGAGGTAAAATTTTAATTTACCGTTAACATTTTTTTTAATAATTCCAATGAGAAATTTTTTAATTTACAAGCTGGATTTACCGTAAAATACATAGTAAAATACGGGTTTGAGATGCCCCCCCAAAATTACAACAAATAATCAACAATCAAATGAAGTTTGAACCTGAGGGTCTCTTTTCACGGGTTTATTCGTTACATTAAAGAACGGCTACTCACAATGATGAATGTGTGTTCACGTTAAATTTACATGCTAAAACAGTTCATTTATTGAAAAATTCATGGTAAATATATGTTTAAGGTGTTTTATTCATTGAATAGTTTGATGCTGTCATGGGGATCCCCGACACTATTAATAATGATTTTTCAACTTCAAAGGGAACCGCTGTTTTACTATTATATTCTCATCGAATCCGATCTTACATCGTGAAATTTAACTGCTATCACCATTATTAAGAGTAAATTTTATTATGATGTTTGGTCATCATTACTTTCAGCGATAGAGTGTAATATATCATTGATTATTTTTTAATCTAAACAATAATCATTATTAAATGTCTATAGTGTCAGTTTAAACTTCAAAATCATTGTTAGTTCTTTATTAACTATTCATCACATCGTAAATAAAACAAAGGGCGTATCTCAAAAACGGTGCGTCCTAGGCCAATTATAACGCAATTTAGAAAGGGAACTTTGCAATTCCCTGGAACTATAGCCGGTAGTTTCATGCATCTAGTTCCATTATTAGAATCATAACTTTCATAGAAAGCAAAGTGAAGTTTGAACCCGAGGTTTTTGTATTACTTGAAAATTACTAAAAGATTATCGTTAAAATAAATGTAATAATTTTTTATTATAGAAACCACCAAAGTAGAATAAATTACAGTATAATAAATTGAAATGCGCCTCGAATCTATCGGATGCTAAAAATTGATTATTTCTTAAAACATTAAAATAAATATATTCCTACACATACACAACTTCTTTCTTAAAATAAATTACGTATTAAGGACCGGATAATAGAGTGTAACGTAGACATACTGCTCCTATTTCGATGTAAATATTGAACTGTTATTTTGGTTAAAATAAGTAAAGTATATTCTTTAACCGAGTTTTTTAATTATAGAGCCTAGAATCACTGAAGATGAAAATATTCAATGCAATACAATACAAGGTGCCACGACTCTATCGAATAGTCGGATATTAAAAATGAAATATGTGAAATAAAAATATTAATATGTACGTAACCGCTTTAAAAAATAAATTAAGTAACAATTACCGGAAAATCGACTCTTACGTAGATATTAATTTCAAAATATATACATTTTGATTGAAATATTTAATCGTTATTTTCGTTAATGTAAATTAAATATTTTTTCAGCAAGTAAATTAATGCAACATATATTTTTTAATAAAAAGCTTGGAATCACTGAAGAGGAGCTTACTTCAGTGTAATGTACTACAAGATATCACCACCATATCGGATAAAATACGATAAAAATAAATTATTTTCGTTAAATATGTAAAATAAATATATATATATTTATTCATATTATATATTTAAATTAAAAAATAATATATATACACGATGTAAGACTCGAACCGATGTTCCTTCCCTTTGTAAGATCCAATTATTTCATTAATTAAATGTTTATTTGGATATAACTCTGGACCCAATGAAAATAAGTACCACTTAGGATATATCATTAAAAAGCTCTCAAGGAGAGCTTATTACTGCAGTTAATAAAAACTCCAAAATTCTAACTTTGTGGGTTTATGGACTTTTTTTATTCAGTCGATTGCAATTAAAAGGAGAGGTGCACAACTAGATTTTACAACAGTCCAAAATCCAAAACTTAAACGTGCTACAGCTAATCGTTTTTTAGTTATGCGAGATACGTACGTACAGACGTCACGCCGCAACTAGTCAATTTTAAATCGTGTGATCTGTCAGGAAATTTGATTAAAATTCTATAAGATAAAAAGTTCATTAAAGTTAAAATAATTATATTGAACAATTTTTTGGAATTTAAAAAAAAATGGTTATTGTCATTTTGTAGACATCCCAACACCGTAGGGGAACAGCCGCCTTGTTACGCTTCCTGTTTCCACACACCACAACCCATTCTTAGCCCTGATGGGCTTTAACGGGAGCATTTTTTGGACAGTATAGTTGTGAGGATTTATACAATGAGAATGTCATTTTTAACCCAACCTGATTTACCTGCGGGAAAAAGGGGAAAAAGAAAGGGAAAAATGGAAATAGGGAAAAAGTGAAAAGTTAAATTTTGTGAAGTTCTGTAACATTCATTTTGTTAATGTTTTATCAAACTTTCAATTGTGTATCTCCTTAAGATGTAACTGATTTTTCTTTTACAGAATTGATGAGGGTGCGCGCGCAACGCACACGCAGTCATCGCGCACTCTGATTGGTTGACAGAATGGTGGGAATCTTTAAAAAAAATCACAATCGTCGCCTTCCGGTGCAAACGCCACGACGACCAGAAACATCCTCGAGGAACGTCTAAATTTTTATTCACACACACACACACACACATATGACATTCAAATATATATATAAATATTGTATGGTAGGTGTGCCGTCACATACTAACAGTGGGACTATAATAATTAGAAAAAAACATTTAATTCACACACACACAATCACATATATGTATTTGTAAAACGTCACAAGATGGTCGAAGTATACTAATATATATTTCATTTTTCTCCCGCGCATCTTTATACAACTTTTTTACGCAATATACCCGAGAGCTGCTGTAGCCGATTGGCATAAGGCTTTAATCAGTTGCTTTAATCAAATTCATCATGGCACATAAAGTACATAAAATTTTGTTTCATTTTTTTTATTGTTATTATTAAATTTATTATTTATTGTAATTTTTTTTTTACAATCTGAGGTTAATAATTATTAATAAATAAATATATTTAAATTAAAATAAAATTCTATGTACTTTTCATTTTAAAAAAACGTGTATATGCTTTAAAACGTGTAATACTTTAATTAAGTATTTCCAGCCGATTTGTTTCATTTTACAAATATCAGCTGATATTAGCAGAGGAAGTTAATTTTTAATTTGAAAATAATATCAGTCGATATAATTTGTCGTTTCGTTGTTAATTATTAGTTATTTTATTATTACCAATAATACAGCTTTGCTATTGTCTGCATTATGAATGGAAATGGGATAAAATTGATCGTACATCGCGTTTTATTATTAACACTATTTTTCCATCGTTCCAAATTTGAATGCTTAAAACTCGATGACGAAGGCGTTAACAGAAAAACGGCGTTCACCACTGTTTTTCTTGTAAAATTTTAAACCGAAATCATGTATCATACGTCAACCTTCCTATTTAAAAGTTAAGTTTGATTCAATATGGCGGAAAAAAATTAAAAACCCAACATAATGCAGATTTTTTTAACCGGGGGTGAACCTCATTCTTTCTCCCTCCAAACCTAAACTCCAAACTGCTTTATACTGCTGCATACCTTAAGGTATGCAGCAGTATAAAGCAGTTTCCATTCTTAAATATCTGTATATAACACTTATAACCGCATTTCAAATGCTTTATCAGTCTTGTACAGAAACTGTAATATTGATCTGAAAATGTGTGCGTGCGCGCAAACACGCTTTTTTCGAAGTATAATAAATTTACACATTTTTTTTTTTAAGAAGGATTCAGTGATTATATATCTTCTTCGCTTCCGTCGCCCCAATTTAGCGAATATCCTAGCTGCAGAGGCATGCGTATGGCACACTCTCCGCATCTAGACCTTCCAAACCGGTTGCCCTGGCGGGTGGCGCCTCGAAATTGGATTATTAGGTGTCCAAAACTGATTACCTCTTGTGTAAAAATATTTTTTTGAATGATAAATATTGATATAATGAAAGTAAAATAAGAAATTTAATTCTAGAAATTGATACTAACGAATCGGGATTTTCCGCCAGTGATCGGTACATTCAAGCGCCTTCTTTTTGGTTATAATTCATTACCTTATGAACAAAAACAATCGCATAAATAAATAAAAAATATAACGCACTAACATAATATAAAAATTCATTTTAGGACGGAATCTCAGAATGGATTTGACAAGCTTTGACGGTGATATGCAACATTATGTGAAAGTCATAGCTTCAAATTAAATATTTGATGTTTTTGGCGATTTTTTCTTATGCGTATCTCAACCCCCACTCTTTAGGCCATTCATCACGCATAAGAAAAAATTGTCAAAAACATCAAATTTTGAATAGGAAGCTATGACTTTCACATAATGGTACGTATCACCGTCAAAGCTTGTCAAATCCATTCTGAGATACCGTCCTAAAATTATTTTTTAATGTTAGTGCGTTTAAATATAACAGCGGTGTTTTAAAATAATTTTATTTTCCACTTTTCAGTCTTGATAAGTATATAGTTTACAGCTTCGCTAGCGCACAGGTTTGAGGGTATTCAGTGAAAGATCGGATCGGTACGTTTTACGTCGGGCGAGTGCAATCAAAACATCGGGCTAAACGAATTAATTTCCGGATAACCAAGATCCGGTCGATCAAGTGTGTACCAGATTCGTTAAACAGTTAGCGCTCGACCTACCGATACTTGCGCCGTTTGAATCGTAAAAATTAGACGAGCGGTTGCCGAGATATTACGGAGGCACCCCATCGCACCCCCTCCCCAATTTCCGAACGGCGCCCCGGGGGCACTTGCAAATATTATCATCTGATGGGAACCACTGTGAGCGGATGGGGTTATCCAGGTCCAGGGGGGTTGAGAAAATTTTCTCAAGAGCGCTAGGACCCACGGTTTTCGAGATATTTGAAATTTTCTTCCGAAAATTCGGATCCTGTTAAAAAGTACTGAGTTTTTCCAAAACTCCGATAAACATATATATATGCGGTATATCGATATATACCGCATAATTAATATAACAAGTATACACCTGACCACCAAGAGACATGTACTGACGAATCGGGATTTTTCATGAAAAATGAAGTATACTTCGACCATCTTGTGACGTTTTACAAATATATATATGTGATTGTGTGTGTGTGTGTGTGAATAAAAATTTAGACGTATCTCGAGGATGTTTCTGGTCGTCGTGGCGTTTGCACCGAGAGGCGATGATTGCGAAATTTTTTTTTATGATTCCCACCATTCTGTCAACAAATTAGAGTGCGCGATGACTCCGTGTGCCTTGCGCGCCCACCGTCATCCATTCTGTAAAATAAAAAAAACCGTTACATTTTACGCGCAAAAACTACCACACCCAAATAAATGCATTTATGTGTTAAACACTCTTCTCACCGTTCGCGAATGTAATTCGACAACAGATGGTGAATCTGACGTCGGATTAAAAATAATGAAGATGGACGGACAACTGAATATAAAAATAGGAAAAGATTATGGAGGTAGAAGAATTCTGTTATTTGGGAAGTAGAATTACTAAAGATGGACGAAGCAGGAGCGATATAAAATGCCGAATAGCACAGGCGAAACGAGCTTTTAGTCAGAATTGACAGTCATTTTAGAATCTGTTGTTGTCAGGTCAAAGTGCATCAGAATTGTAAAAGGCCTCGAGTCATTGTCTATGATAGGCAGTGAGCTCACTGCCGAATGCGGATCAGAGCAGAGAGAAGGGTATGTTTTTATTAGATGCTTTACTAACTTTGTAAATGTGCTTCTTGATTTTTAAGTAAATCAAGACGACTTTAAGTAAATTGAACTGTGGAACAAAACTGTCGTTGTTGCAGTCAACACTTGTTTTGTTAGCAGGAGGATAGTATTTTTGGCGTTTAGAGACACGATCAAAAATGATTTGAGTGCATCGTCTAATTGAAGTTAGATATAGGGAGAATTTTTCTGTGAAACCTTCGGTGTTAGCAAAGACCGGACCTAATATATACCATTTAATAAAAAACATCATGTCTCGAAATTAATTTATAACAAAATTCATTTTATATTTAGCAATTGTCATTGATATTAATTAACAAAATAATACCTTATTCTGTCTTAGAGAACATAATACTACCAAATTTTTTTTCTTAACTGAAAAAAATAAATATCGGTGCAAAAAACAAAAGTTCAGTTCTGTTAATTATTATTGCAAAAAAATTCTGTTAATTTTAGACTACATCGGCAATTCTGAAGACGTAATTTTTTTTATAAAATAATATTTTAATATGGGTAAAGGCAAAAAAAAAAAAAAATTGTTTTGAAATTAGTTCCTTCTTTTTATTTTAAATTTATTATATTTTAAAGTGACTATTTATTGAAAATTACTAAGAAGTTATGTCAGGAGGGATTCATTAGAAAGATTAAACAACTGTAATAACACTGACCAATCAGAAACACAGAAACGTAATTAACTTGTTTTTCAATTCTTATGTCTATTGTCTGTAGTTGTTTGTTTTAACTGTGTACGGATAGGATACGTCATGAGGGAGCGCTTGAGTCTCTAGTGACTACACAACTCGATATGATTGACCAATCAGAGACAGAGAACGGTAATTTAGTTGTTTCTGAACGTCATACGCAGTAAAAGACCGTCGTATCCTTTCAGTTGCGTCGTATCGTTGCTGTGTGCGTGTCGTCGTTTGAACAATGAACTTTGAACAATCTACTAGAAAAGAAAACCACACAATTTAGGACATTATTTTAAGTGAGGGACATTTATTTTATTGTATGCAACATAGATTTATTATTATTTTTAATATATCGGTTTTAAATTAAACATTTCTTTCTTAATTTACAGTTAAATGAAAAGGAAAATTTAACGTGTTTTTTTAAAGCACGTTGTTACAGTTTATTTATTGAACTACCGTAATTTTGTTTTTTAATGATTTTTTTTTTAAATTTAATATCTATTATACATAAATAATAATCGTACATTTTACAAAATTTGTTTAATTAAAAAAAACAGGGGTGATGTAATCTTTCTTTTTGAAATGGATACATCAACTGGAAAAATTTTTATAAAATTAATTACTGATAAATTTTATGTAGGAACTAAAATTAATTTCATTCAACAAAATGCTATAAAATGTATTAATATTTTCAATACTTTTATAGGAATTGCCTATTTTTATATTGCATCTGGATAAATTATCTGTATAAATAGTAAATGTAATTTATCTGTACTGAATAGACATGTTTTATCTTGCGCTTCACTACCTTTGTCTACTGAAAATAAGTACAAATACGTTAGTACAATGAATATCTCCCAGGAAATATCAAATTTTATAGTTTGATGTGTCAAATACTTTAATTATTATTGCTGAAACAGGAAATATTTTTTTGAAACTGTATTAAGAGAATAGGAAAAAAACAATGTGCAGTTTTATATCATATTTAAAATATAGTTATAACTTTTTAGTTTTTTCAGATCATAATTGTGTTATCCTCCCCACTAGAACAATCAGAATCTTCTTTCATACAAAATCATTGAACTAAATCTTATTGGACATCCACACATTTTCACATCTATGTTGTTTAATTTCTTTTTTCTGTAATTCTCTAGAAAATTCTAGAAATAAAAGCCAATTATCATCACCTCTACAAATATTTTCCATTATTGAAGATATATTCTTCATTTATTTCTCAAGAGTTTATAATAATAAGAAATTATCTTTTATTTATTAAAGTTAATTTAAAATTTATTTTTGTTTCCTATGTTTCTAAATTTTTCCTGGACGTCAGTTGTAGTTAACTGCATTCATTTCTGGGTCTCTCAATTGTAACCTGATAAAGAAATCTTTTGTAAAGCTGTTGTATTGTGTAATCAACCAATCCTGTTTCAAATTTTTTGCCTAAATTTATTTTAATGTTGTACAGTTCACTGATAAATACCAACAGTATATTCTACTTCAAATAAAACTTGTTCTAATCCATTTTTAATATTTTCATTTGATCCATTACCATGTTTAGTGAATTGCCAACCGGCACACAAATTTCTGAATACTGTAATACAATCAAAAAAGTTTAATCATATTTTTTAATTATTTTCAAGCAGGTGCAATTTTTTTTTTCTGATTTTACAGGAGACTAGGTAGAAATAAAAATAAGGGCATAATTTTTTTAATTACTCATTTTTCTTCTAAATGAATTATAGTCTACGCTTTAATATATTTTTTTATGTAATAATCTTAACTTTGTTAGGTTAGGTACTTTGGTGGTTAGGGTACTGATGTCTCTATACCTGCCTTGTCGCTACATTCATATAAAAAAGTTAGCCAATTATTTCAAATAATTTCTTCATTGAAATCGTTTTCAATTTTTTACTCTGCTTTTACTTTTCAGTTACGATTTTTTTACTGAATTTATTTAATTATGTATAGACATTTTTAAAACTTCATACAGGAAGAAAAATACAATCCCATTTTATATTCATGCCTTTAAGCAAGTAGTCAAATGACCATATACTGTAAAGGTTCCATATATTTTCATAATAACAAGTAGTACACTGTAATTTTGTTCTTTATATGAATTTTTAATGGTTTTTTAATGTAATTTAAATAATACAGTTTTTAATAAAATATTAATAAGCATTATTTTCCTAACCTTTTAATTAAATATTTAACTGTAACCTCTTTGGAGAGAGATAAATGTTTTTACTATGCATATTTCATATACAAATTATGTTAACGTGGTTTTGTTGGCTCATACACAGTTATTTTATGATATACATAAAATAATTAGGTAGTTTGTAATTGCATGTAGTTGTTATGTGGCTAGTAATTTCATGCATTTTTATGTAGCTTGTAATTGCATGTTTTTTTTTATGTAGCTCAGATATAACTGTTTTATCATAAAAAATTGTTTTACTAACATTAACTTACTAACATAATTATACTAATTTAAGTAAGTTTTGTTGATGGGTATTTTATGTATATCATTCATTCTGCTGTATGTGAGTTGATCTAAATTTAAATATAATATAAATAGTTTTTCAAGTATTAAATTAGAACTGTGTCTTCAAAGAGGTTAAACTATAATATAATTGATTTTAAGAAACCACTTAACAGGCTGTTTATACAATTTCTGCTGTTTATACAATTTCTGCTGTTTTCATTAAATTTATTATTTTTACTACAATTTTTTTTTAAATAAGCAGAATTTTTTGATTTGCCAATTCATAGTAATGGCTTTTTTCAATCGTATTTGATCTGTTTATGTAAAACAGTCTTGCATCTTATTTTCTTTGTGAATTAGCGTTTATTTTATAATTACACTAAGTAAATAACCATATTTAACAACACAATTAATTCTAAAATGACCCTTTGATTATCTACATATAAACAAATTTATGAATATAACACATAATCAGATTTTTTAGCTTTCATTTAAAAAGATCTTCTATCTAACCATAACCATCTAATGATACATAAATCTGTTTTTGACACCATCAAACAGTATTTGAAAGTATACTGGTCTTCTGTAGAGAATCATCAAGGAACTATTACAGTATATCCGTCAGGAATCATTTCAGTTGTATTTAAAAGGCCCATCACTATTACCGTTGATAATTTTTACAGGAATGTTAAACCTAAAAATACACTACATTAAACCTTTCGTATGAGCAAACTATATATATATAAACCCCCTGGTTTTATTTAGTCTTCTACAGTATATGCCATATCTTGCCTGGTGGTTATCCACTGAAATTATTAGTTTATTTCTATAAATGTATAT
This sequence comes from Lycorma delicatula, assembly GCF_047948215.1. NCBI lineage: Eukaryota > Metazoa > Arthropoda > Insecta > Hemiptera > Fulgoridae > Lycorma > Lycorma delicatula. The sequence goes on from NC_134457.1 coordinate 212,375,940, forward strand.
TTTTTATAAACCATTTTCCAAAACCATGTAAAACTGAAATCGAGCACATTCTCTTTTCTTATAAGAGATTAGAATTTGTGATTTAATTGGTACCAGTCACCTGTTATTAATCATTTTGCACCTCCCACTGTTCACGTATAAAATTTGATTGTAATTATATTTCATATAGTTGATGAAAAAAGACTTCCTTATGGATTACTGAATAATAAGATTTAGTTTTTTTCTGTAATTCTACAGATAAAGGGAACTTCAATATTACATTTAGTATTTGCATTATTTAATACCGCCTTTTCACTTGGATTGTCATCAATTACAACTTCGTTCCATTTGCTATTCATTAGTAACTTTACCTTTTTTTCTGTAATATAAATTATAGACTTTTGTTTTTCTTATTCCAACTGGGATTGGCCATATTATGCTGCGAAAATGCCTTCTTAAGAGAATCTTAAAAGAGGTAATTAAGAGGTCTGGATGGTAATGCATACATCTGCACAAGTGCAAAAGGGAAAAAAAGAAATATGGAAAATAAAGTAAATTCATTATGATTAAAAACTCTCAGAGTAATTGATTTCTTTGAAAAATCTTCTATTTTAATATTGAAAATAATAGAAAAATCCCATAAGTTATATTTCTTCATATCAATAACATTTTTCTGTTTCGTTTTTAGAAATACAGTTTCAAATTAAGTAATTGTAAAAATACACATATTAGAGTATTATTATACAGATAGCAAATTTGCAGATATACTTTGGCACAGTTCAGGGTATATTATTTTAGATTGTTACTCAACAGCTAGCAAATCTGATATACTCTGACAGTTCAGGGTGTATTATTTTAGTTCTTGCTTCACACGAAGCAAATCTTATATGCTGTGACAGTTCTGGGTATATTATTTTAACTTTTTCCTTAACAGGTAGGAGATTCGATGTGCTCTTGCACAGTTCAGGGTGCTTTATTCACATCAGAGCTTATTAGGTACCAAATATGAAACAATTATTTTTAATTATAATTCTTGATTACATATTGACAATGTAAATATCTATGTTGTATGCAGTGAATAGTTCTCGCGAGTTTTGGGTACATAAAGCATTCGTATCGCGTCGCGACCGTATTTCATCATCCCGATATCGTTCATCGGGTTTCGGTTTGGGGGGTGCTGTGTATATAAATGTGTCTACATATTTGGGGGGTGATATATAAATATGTTAATGTTAGAAATAGTTTATTCATAATATTTATAGTTATTCTATGTTTGTAATGTTTCTTTGTCTTTTCAGCTCATCACTTCACTTCACTACCAGTGGCTGAAAGTCCTCCCTATAAATCATGTAAAAATTCCTTTTGTAGTTTAAATTGCTTTATATAATTTTATTTGAAATATTAATGAGTAGGTTATTAAAATGACCTTTTTTACAAATTATTTAAATTTTATTCATTTCATTGACAAAATTAATAATTTTAAAAAAGTTCAAGAAATTAAAAAAATAAGTAAAGATGTAGAGGCAATTTCTTAATTAACTGTAGCTTTTAAATCTGGTTCACATAGGATATTTATATTTATTTTTATATATCTATATATATATATTTTATATTTATTATATTACATAAGCTTTTTCTTAATTTTTTTTGGTAGGTGTTAATCAAATTAAGGTTAGAGCATATTTATACCTACTTACAATTTTAAGAATTTTTTATTTTATTTGAAGTATTTTAAATTTTGAATACCCCTTTGCTTTCCCCAATCAGCGTTCAGCTAGCCAGCCACCTGCTGCAAAGAAGATGCATGCTTGCATGTTAGTTTAATTTTTTCAAACCAGGGTCAGTTGATTTTAGAGGTGCCATAATAAATTATTTCATTTTATTTGCTAATTTTTTTATTAAAAAAATGAACTTGCTTGCAAAATTAGGTAAATCCTAAGTAGAATGATTATTTGAAAAAAATCCATCTAGCATAACACAGTAATTCAAATTACTTCAAAATTTAATCATTTTTATATGTAATATATTTGCCTTGCATATTAAAAAGGCATGAACTGATTCTGGTTTTTAGTGTGTAATTATTTTATATTTTACATATTTTTAAATTGTTGGGGAAATAAGTGATTGGTGTAAATAAAGTGTGAAATTGAAGTGCAATCAAGATCAAATTGTGAAATTAACGTTATCTTCCTCACTACAAAAATTTACAAACTATAAATAAAAATGAGACTTGAAATAATGCAGATTACCAGGTTATATTCAACATCTCGTCAACTTTTCACTTCCTCCTGCATCCTATATCTTCAGAGTACCAGATCAATAGATTCTTTCAGCTGCTCGATGGATTTGATCCTTGGATTAGCCGTGGTGCTGAATGTAAAGCTGTGTAGCCAAATGGTAAAATATTAAGGTACCACTAATTCTTTACTACATCATATATATTTCACAATAATACTAATATTTATTAAAAGCCACTCCATCCATTTATATAATGTTTAGCTTCAGTTAGAGCAACCAAGTAATGGAGCTACTCACTCTGTGGCTTCAACCAGCCACTATCACTTACCTTGTACCATGGGCCAGGGCCAGGGTCAGAGCTTTACCTAGTGTAGTCTAGTGGTTAACTCATCATTGCAAATCAAATGATTTCAAAGTCGAGAGTTCTAAGGTTCATATCCTAGTAAAGACTTTAAATGGATTTGAATACTAGATTGTGGATATCAGTGTTCTTTCATGGTAGGGTTTCAATTAACCACACATTTCAGGAATGGTCAACCTGAGACTGAATAAAACTACACTTAATTTGCATTCATACATATCATCATCCTCAGAAGTAATACCTTATGCTGGTTTGAGGCTAAACAGAAAAAGAGAGGGTCAGAGCAATGTTTTAGACCCCAGTTTATATCATCAATAGGTAACTTTCTCTTTTGATACTGCAGTTACTTTTATTTCTAACTTTTTTAATAATTTTATGTAGATCTGACATTAAATGTCATACGAAACACAGAAATTTTGTGTGGCAAATTACAATATAAATGCAATAAAGGAAACATAAGTATAATAAAGAGCAGAAACTTTGTATACATATCAACAAATGTCAGTATCTGGTCAATGGCTAATTTGTTTCTGATATATATATTTTATCTGAAATATAAACCACCAAAACACACATTTAGATAAGTTAAACTTGCCATATTAATTTACACTGATTGTTTTTCACAGTACCTTGCATCTTCAATTTGTACTAAATTCTATTTTTATTACATTAGAACTTATTCTTTTTAATGAGTTCTCTTGTTTAACATAAATTATAATGTTATCTATTGTGACATCTTAAATGATATTATGAACATAAATGTAGTTGTGAAAATATTTATAATAAAAAAAAAATACAAATCATTAAAAAGAATAAGTTATAATTTAATACAAACTGAAGGTGCAAGGTACTGACTGCACAAACCGGTTATTGGAAATAAATAAGGTAAGTATAACTAATCTAATTACTGTGTTTAGGTGGTTTATATTTCATATAATGTTAAATTTTATATATATATATATATATATATATATATATACGTACAAATTTTATAAATTTTGTTAGTTACTGCAATGAAACTTATAAGATTATCTTAATTTGTTGGCTTATATTTCAAGAAGACTGTTATTCATATTTTAAACCTTTCTTATAATATTTTGAGTATTTATCAGTTAACAGTATACAGTAACAGATTTTGAGAGATTTCATCGTGTAAAATGAATGAAATAAGAATCAAACTATTGTCGTGACAGTCATCTTCACTTAGATATCCCCAAACTTTTAATTATATTTGAATTTTATCTACATTTACAGATCAAGAATGGGTTTTGATAGATGAAACAAAGCGATATCTTCATTTAACATATTATTTTAATAGAAGATATATTGTGTGAAAATTTAGAAGTGGTTTCACGAGTTTTTTCTTTTTTGATATGGAAATTCTGTTTAGTCCTTTATTGTTTTGCTTGCTTTGGCAATGAATGGCCTGACAATTTGAAAATTGGCTTTGAAAATTTAATGAAACCATGCTCGCACCTCTTTGTCAAAACTTGTTGTAGAATATACTTACAAAGTAGATGGTATATGAATAAATATTTCATGAATTTTAAATACCAGAGCAATCAAAGCAAGTGGAAACATATATAAAATTGTAAAAATAATAAGAAAATAAATGATGCAGTTCATTCTACAAAAAAAAAGTATGATTTAAAAAAAATAATATAAAAATTAGTAAAAGGATCAGGTGGTATACCAAACCGACATCCTGTATCGATTTATGTTACCATTCAACATTATTTTTAGGTGAAAATTTTAGCTCGGCCAAATAGGTCCATATAACACACATTCCTGGATGCGATATAGATCTGTTACCATCTATATCAGTGAACCTTAATTCAGAATAATTTTTTGCTTCTATTCTTGGTAAAAGCGCTCTGATCTTGTACGACAGGAATCCCTGCTCCCTTAAAAGAGGCTTAGAATTTCTTTGAGCGAGTTGTCTTGTTTAGCTATCCTTTTGTTGATTACTCCTTTCTAACCTCCATTTTTTCCTTTATTTTCTTCCACCTTGATGTATTAAAATTGTGCTTTTCAATGATTTCTCACTGGATATCTAACGATGTTGGGGATGTAAAAAATTCAGTGTTCTAGGTATCAATCTAGTCTGGAGTAGGGAACAGCTTTTCTTATGTACCTAGCTAGCTAGCGATTCTATTTCTGTAAAAAATCGCTGTGTAAATAGTTCTACCTCAGGCAATTTATGGAGTAAAAATGGACCACCTAATCATTGCTAATAAATATTTTTTTAGAAAAAGGTCAATGCTATCATAAATGAAATGAATTTTAATAACTAAAATAAAACTAATTTCACAACTGCTAATTGAATTTGTCTTATTTTCTTTTGTTTCAGGTAACTCAACGGTTCATTTAATATTCTAAGGGAGAGCTGCCATGTAAGTGGCCCTCCTTACATTGTTGTACTCCCTTTTACTGTAGAATAATTTTCTATTAAAGGTACTTACTTTTGTTATTATTGTTTAATATTATAAATTTGCTTGTTAAATATAAGTTGTTTAGCTATTAAGTTGATAGTATAATATTCTGATAAAATCGAGGTAGGTCCCAAGTCCCAGTAGGGTCCCCTGATAGGAACTTTCCTGTAGGCATTTTTTATATGTACTTTTGTGTGTTTTTGTTTCAGGTTCAACATAAATTTTACATTTTGTTATTATTGTTTAATATTATAAATTTGCATGTTAAAAATAAGTTGTTTAGCTATTAAGTTGATAGTATAATATTCTGATAAAATCGAGGTAGGTCCCAAGTCCCAGTAGGGTCCCCTGATAGGAACTTTCCTGTAGGCATTTTTTATATGTACTTTTGTGTGTTTTTGTTTCAGGTTCAACATAAATTTTACATTTTGTTATTATTGTTTAATATTATAAATTTGCATGTTAAAAATAAGTTGTTTAGCTTTTAAGTTGATAGTATAATATTCTGATAAAATCGAGGTAAGTCCCAAGTCCCAGTAGGGTCCCCTGATAGGAACTTTCCTGTAGGCTTTTTTTATGTGTACTTTTGTGTATGTTTCTGTTTCAGGTTCAACATAAATATTATATTAGAATTACTTAGACAAGTAGTGTAAATTAAGTTATATGAAAATAAATGTAAAATTTTGTATATGCTGTGTATGTTTTTCAGGTTCAACGTAGATATTACTTTATTATTACTAGGTTAAGTTGTGTCTGCGATCCCAATCCCTAATAGGGTCCCAGTAGGTTTCCCCATTGATAGGATATGATATGATTTTTTCAATGTTTTTGTTTCGCATGGGAACCATGTTCTGCCTTTTGGTTAGGTCCAGTTCCTATGTCATAAAGGGGGAGGTTTTTTAGTCGGTGAGAGCCCGACACTACCTCTGTTGCGGGCGCAGAGGGTGGCTGGTAGAGCTTTTTCCTCCTCCTACGCAAAACAAAAACAAAAAAAAAAAAAAAAAAATTAACAGTTCATATTATGTACATTACTAATCTTTTTGCCAAGTGATTTTGAGTTGTAGGTGCTGTACAATAGGAGTATTTTAATTCACGGAAGCTGTGGCAAAAAAAAATGGTTACCGATTCTCAAATGTAATATTGAAAGTGGAAAATGATTTTGTAAGATAAAGAAAATTTTAATTAAAGTGACTATCAACCTTAGTTTCAAATATGGATTGAATAAAAAGTAAGTACCGTAAATGTCTAATAGAAGTTTTAAAACTCAGCAAACATAAAAAAAAATTATGTATATCTAGAATTGTACATGATGATTTTAACAAATTTTAGGTGCTGAATTCAAAACTTATAAAATTTTGTGTAATACATCAAATTTTTAGATACATACGATTTATTTACCAATAAATGCATAATCAGTGTGATAACAATATTTCAAAAAAGTATTGTCAAATATTAATATTTCAAATATTAATTGCAATAAATCATATCTTCATTTTCCTGTTTAGCCTCCGGGAATCATCTTCAGGTATTACTTCAGGGGATGATATGTATTAGTGTAAATGAAGTGTAGTCTTGTACAGTCTCAGGTCAACCGTTACTGAGATGTGTGGTTAATTGAAACCCAACCATCAAAGAGCACCGGTATCCACGATCTAGTATTGAAATCCGAGTAAAAATAACTGAAACTCGGGCTTGAACCTCTCAAATTCTAAATCAAAGCTTGCCAAATCCATTCTGATACCGTCCTAAAATTATTTTTTTATATTTTAGTGCGTTTAATTTAAGAGTGGTGTTTTAAACATTTTTTTTTACATATTTTTTATTTATTTATGCAATTGTTTTTGTTCATATAGTAATGAACTATGGATACTACCAGGACTAAGGCGATTAGTCCAGCATATGGTCTTTTCAGAACGTTTTTTCGTAATTGCTTGCTCTTTGGTACACTATTCAGCAGCCGCTAAGAGGTGCGAAATGTGACATGAGGACAATCAGGTTTCCGGCTGCTCGTATCTCACTGCGTACCGTTATCACATTTAAGGCTTGTCTGACAAGGAATTAGATGTCAGAGCTAAGTAGATAGATTAGTTTAGCTTATTCTAATTAGTTAGGGATGCACTAGCGAAGAGGTCGGTTTTATAATCTGAAGAGTCTCATGGGAAAACTCAGGTGAGTTAGAAATGAAGAGGATGTAGGGAGGGGAGTAGAGGATGTAGCATAATTTCAGTAACAATGTGAACAGTTGTAGGAATTCTTGAAGGCAGTCGAAGCGGTTCTCCAGCGGTTCGCAGACGAGTGATATCAAGGCTTAATGAGATTAGGAAAATGTTCTCTGCTTTGCCGAACAGATTTAAGAAGCTTCCCTCTAAACCAACTGAAGTCAAAGCAAAAACTCAACACTGCCTTACAGGCAGCGAGAGGTCAGCTTTGAAGAAATTCACCAAATTTCTTCATAACAAAAAGCATAATGATAAATTTAATAATTTATTTGTGGATTGAATTATGTGTGAACTGTATATCATTAAACAAAAAATTATGCTAATATAACTTGTAGACTTGTTTGTTATTTATTTTTAATAATTTAATACTAACTAAACTGGTTTTCTTTTTCAGCAATGTCAGATGGAGGACTTTTATCCCAGAATTTAATCGTGAATAGAATCTTCATTTTCATCATATTAGATTGGAAAGGAAACTGTAACCTGTGAGTTTTCAATTTAATTATTAAAATATATTAAATGTGCAATACAATAAGTAAAAAATTAATGCAGAAAAGTGGTAACATCAATGTACATTTAAAAGTGTCCAGCAGCTCTTAGGAATGGGAAGACATTTGTAACAAAAGATTAGAAGGGATCTAAGAAAACAAAAAATTCCATAGATTTTTTTAAGTTCAGAGAAAACATTTAAAAGGATTAGGAAAACTTGGAATTAGCTCATTGCTTCTTGATTCTACAAATCTTTGTTTATAATATTTAAAGGCTTAGCTCTACATTATAGCTTATGAGAAATTAAATTAAATTATATGAAAAATAATTTGTCTTGAAGATCAATACAATATTAGTAATGAAGTGATATTTGGATAACATCAAAAGTTCCAGGTTAACTTCAAATCTTATATTCGAATAAGAAAAGAAGCATATCCGGATTTTAATGTATCTACCAAAGAGAGAATCTGCTAAATTTTCAAGGGAAATTTTAAGTTTTTTGGGATAAGAGTGACATCTCAACTTTCACTGTTGGGGAAATGATTTTTATAACCACCAATATTCTTATGCAGAATTTACTAAATTTTCTGGAGTATTATAATTTTCAAACAATATATATTTTTCTTTTTGGTGAAGAGAAGTGAAGAGAATAAAAAGCTCATCAAATGAAAATGCCTTTAAATCATAAATTTTAATTGCAACTTTCAACATTTTATTCCAGTCTACGTTATTGAAAGCCTTTTCTAGGTCTATAAACGCCAAGTATGTTGGTTTGTTTTTCTTTAATCTTCCTTCTACTATTAATCTGAGGCCTAAAATTGCTTCCCTTGTCCCTATATTTTTCCTGAAACCAAATTGGTCTTCTCCTAACACTTCTTCCACTCTCCTCTCAATTCTTCTGCATAAAATTCTAGTTAAGATTTTTGATGCATGACTAGTTAAACTAATTGTTCTGTATTCTTCACATTTATCTGCCCCTGCTTTCTTTGGTATCATAACTATAACACTTTTTTTGAAGTCTGATGGAAATTCCCCATTTTCATAAATATTACACACCAGTTTGTATAATCTATCAATCGCTTCCTCACCTGCACTGCGCAGTAATTCTACAGGTATTCCGTCTATTCCAGGAGCCTTTCTGCCATTTAAATCTTTTAATGCTCTCTTAAATTCAGATCTCAGTATTGTTTCTCCCATTTCTTCCTCTTCTTCCTCTATAACACCATTTTCTAATTCATTTCCTCCGTATAACTTTTCAATATATTCCACCCATCTATCGACTTTACCTTTCGTATTATATATTGGTGTACCATCTTTGTTTAACACATTATTAGATTTTAATTTATGTACCCCAAAATTTTCCTTAACTTTCCTGTATGCTCCGTCTATTTTACCAATGTTCATTTCTCTTTCCACTTCTGAACACTTTTCTTTAATCCACTCTTCTTTCACCAGTTTGCACTTCCTGTTTATAGCATTTCTTAATTTCCGATAGTTCCTTTTACTTTCTTCATCACTAGCATTCTTATATTTTCTACGTTCATCCATCAGCTGCAATATATCGTCTGAAACCCAAGGTTTTCTGCCAGTTCTCTTTATTCCGCCTAAGTTTGCTTCTGCTGATTTAAGAATTTCCTTTTTAACATTCTCCCATTCTTCTACATTATCTACCTTATCTTTTTTACTCAGACCTCTTGCGATGTCCTCCTCAAAAATCTTCTTTACCTCCTCTTCCTCAAGCTTCTCTAAATTCCACCGATTCATCTGACACCTTTTCTTCAGGTTTTTAAACCCCAATCTACATTTCATTATCACCAAATTATGGTCGCTATCAATGTCTGCTCCAGGGTAAGTTTTGCAGTCGATGAGTTGATTTCTAAATCTTTGCTTAACCATGATATAATCTATCTGATACCTTGCAGTATCGCCTGGCTTTTTCCAAGTGTATATTCTTCTATTATGATTTTTAAATTGGGTGTTGGCAATTACTAAATTAGACTTCGTGCAAAATTCTATAAGTCGGTCCCCTCTTTCATTCCTTTTGCCCAGCCCGTATTCACCCACTATATTTCCTTCCTTGCCTTTTCCAATGCTTGCATTCCAATCTCCAACTATTATTAAATTTTCATCTCCTTTTACGTGTTTAATTGCTTCATCAATCTCTTCGTATACACACTCTACCTCATCATCATCATGGGCGCTTGTAGGCATATAGACGTTAACAATCGTTGTCGGTTTAGGTTTTGATTTTATCCTTATTACAATGATTCTATCGCTATGCGTTTTGAAATACTCTACTCTCTTCCCTATCTTCTTGTTCATTATCAAACCTACTCCTGCCTACCCATTATTTGAAGCTGAGTTAATTATTCGAAAATCGCCTGACCAAAAGTCGCCTTCCTCTTCCCACCGAACCTCACTAATTCCTACTATATGCACATTTGTCCTACCCATTTCCCTTTTTAAATTTTCTAGCCTACCAACCTTTTTAAGCTTCTAACATTCCACGCTCCGACTCGTAGAATGTTATTTTTTAATTTTCTGGTGACCCCTTCCTTAGTAGTCCCCACCCGGAGATCCGAACGGGGGACTATTTTACCTCCGGAATATTTTACCAAGGAAGGCGCCTCCATTATTGCTTTGTGAAAATGCAGAGAGCCACATTTTCTTGGAAAAAAAGCAGCTGTAGTTTTCCATTGCTTTCAGCTGCGCAGTACTCAGAGGACTGAGTGATGTTGATATGGCCGTTTAAGTCGTCCTGACTCACGACCCTAACAACTACTGAAAGAGCTGCTGCCCTCTTTCAGGAATCATTCCTTAGTCTGGCTCTCAACAGATACCTCTCCGATATGGTTGCACCATCGGTCCAGCTACTCTGTATCCCTGAGCACTCAAGCCCCCTCACCAACGGCAAGGTCTCATGATTCATAGAGGAGGATTTATTTTATAACAATTAATATTATGTTAATTATTTTTCTTTTACATGCTCAGCTTTTATTTTCTCGACATTTTATAATAATTTCTTTATTAATTTTCTTTTTTCAGGCGACAATTTTTTTATTTTCCTAATGTGTACGTTGCAATCATTTGCAATCCTATGAATGACATGTAAATGAGGTGTAGTCTTGTACAGATTCAGACTGACCATTCCTGAAACGATGGTTAATTGAACCCCAGCCACAGAAGTACGCCCGTCGGGCTGGTCTAGTGGCTAACCTGTCATCGCAAATCAGCTGCCTTCAGGAGTTCTAAGATTCTAATCCTAAATGGGATGCTATTTCAATACCTTTGCTTTGAATCCTCTTTTTCTTCCAGTTAAAGCAGCTGCTTTCCGTCACTGGTTACATTTACACAGTTTTCCCATAAAATGTTATTTGTAGCAAAGAAATTATGAACTGTTGAAAAGATCTCTTCACCTGTTCATCTTGTTTTAAGTGGCTCACAAAAAAGTAGTTCTTTGCGCAATTCATTATTAAAAAAATATCTAATAAATATCTAATCATTTATTTTTAAGTGTATATTTCGTTTTCTTTTATCAATTGTGTTGAGGGTTCATACACAATAGAGTAATAATTTTTTTAAACTTAACTTCAGTAAGACTATGTTAAAAATTATTTTATATATATATATATATATATATATATATATATAATATATATATAATATAAAATATTATATATTATAAATTTATATATTATATATATATATATAATTATTTTATATATATATATATTATTAGTAGTAACACAAAAGCAGCATGAAATGTTAAATACCATCGAAACGTGTAAATGCATTAGTTATGATGAAGTTAAATATGATCTAAATTAAAGCAATAATTAAATTTTAAGTGTAAATGTTTTTTAAGCTGTATAATTATAGTTACGTCTTCTTTCTTATATTTTAAACAAAGTTTAATATAAAATAAAAATTATGATAAACCTTTTCTATAATGTGATAACGGAATATTTAGCATTAATATTTTGGTGTGATTTATTATCAGAGGACCCGCCCGCACGCGACTGAAGACCAAAGACCGCAGGACGAAGAGAACCAGACAGAAGACAGCAGGACGAAGAGGACCCGCCCCGCACCCGACCGAAGACCGCAGAACGAAGAGGACCCGACCGAAGACCGCAGGACGAGGAGGACCCGCGCCGCACCCGACCGAAGACCGGAGGACGAAGAGGACGCGACCGAAGACCGCAGGAGGAAGAGGACCCGACCCGCACCCAAAAGGTATAGATAATTAAATTTAAAAAATAGTGTTAATTTACTGGCTATATATATATATATATATACGTGAAACGTTGTAGTTATGTTTCGATGGTAGTTTTACAATTGTATATATTCTTTTTTAAATATTGAATTTTTATATTATAATTGTTTTAATATTATAATTTTTATTATGAAATCAAATGAGAAAATGGAATGGAATGCAAAGTTGGCAGGAGTCTATTACTCCCTACTTTATCGCAGAACCTGGACAGAGTCCCTTGCTGCTGGATCTTTCTAATCGGGCTTGTTTTTAAAAGGGTTATTTTTTTTAATCTCGGATCTAATTTTTCAAGTTTTGTCTATTATTATTTTAGTGAATTTAAGACGGATTTAATTGCATTCCAATCCGTTGTTAAACCAGCGTTATCGAACCCATTTCATGGGCCGACCGCGGAAGGCTAGGCTTATAAAGCCTGTCCTCCCGACGTAATTCCCCTTCAGACCGTCCACTGAAGTCCTTTCGGTGCTAACTCTTTAATAGGCTAGCAGGAATACGCCACAACGGGGCACTAGCTATAAGGAGGGAGCAATGCGTCCCCTTTTCCGGAGGAGTCGCAATTGCTGGGTTATTTTATCTTACTGTAAGTTTAACTTACAGATGGTGATACCTATTCGCGATCGCGGTTTTGGGGCGGCGATTTTCTGGAAAGAAGTAAACAGTAATTATTCTCTCCACGTAATTATTAACCTTCAGACACGCGTGTGTCTGAGAAGGGGTTGGGGGGACCGCGTGGCCGCAGTGAAGAAACCATTTGTTTTTGTGGTGGCTGTTGGCATCTGCAACAAAAGAAGCAGAATGAGAAAAGGTGTTTCTTAAACAGGTTTACGAAAATTATTAGTTTACTGTGTAAGAATCTCAACACATTTAATAGAACAAAACAAAAGGGACATACGAAAAAATTATTATTGTTAATCAAATGTAACAAAATTACGTTTATTCGATCAAATAAAAATTTTCAATTAATGAAAAGTATTTTATTATTTTATTGTAAATTATTCTTCTTTTAGTTTTGCTGAATATCTCAATACAAAAATATTCAAATACGTAGTTTGCAATTTTACTCGCCCTTCGTACGGGTAAAAATGTATTTTGTCCGGTTTTCAACGTTATCCGAAAAACACAAAAATTTTAATAAAATTTTTGTAAGTTTTGTAAGTAACCCGAGGCAGGTTCTGCCAGTGACGTCGCCATACAGTAACAGTGGTAGTGGCTGTGGCTAAGTTGGTTGATCCGCCGCGCCGTACACCATCGCATTCCTTATTAAATTGAAATACAAAAAAAACCAAAATGGTTTTTAATTATCTGAAGAGTATTTTCACTCCCAAATAGAGTTAATATCTCGTTTAGTATATTTGGAAATGGGAAAAATTTTCAGCCATTGAACAAAATGTTTTACTTTTCTTCACTCCTCAAGGTTGAATTTTGAAAAATCTATAAAGACTTCACACACAAAAAATCAAATTGGTATCGACATTTGTTTCCCAGAAATTAAAAAAAAGAAAAGAAAATAGTATATTTCATTGTTACTTCATTTTAACCCTTTAAACTCGGAATTAAAAAAAAATCCTTTCTTAGCACTTACACCATATGAACGTGTATACAAGTTTTCATCAATTTATCTTAAGTAATTTTTACCACGCCTGGCTCACACCCGAGCAAAGATTCCACGTAAAAGTGAACCAGGCTCACTTCTGAGCGAAGACTCCAGGAAGGAGAGGACCCGACTCATACTGAGCTTTCAGTTACATCAAATTTGAGAGGGATCTCAAAATAAAGAAGGTTTGTAACTTATATAAAGTACGATTTATATTCCATTAACAATTTCTGATTATCTGTTAACATTGTATATATCTTTAAATTTCATTTTTTTAAAAGAATTTTTCCTTAATATCCGTACTCTGTAACATTATAGATTATATTTTTATAACTGAAAGAAATCTGGTGAAAAATAAGGTTTTTTAATTTTTACAGACATTTTTAATACAAAAAATATTTGCTTTTAGTCTCTTCCATTTAACATAGTAAACATGGTAGCAGTGGCGGCTCGCGTATAGGCACTGTGAAACTGCAGCACCTCCTATTTCCACTTGATATTATCGATAACATTTAATATAATACGTCCTTTTTTCTTTAATTCAATTAATTTTTTTCAGTTTTTTTATTTTACATCAAATTTAACCGTGGCCTCGAAAAGGCCCAGAAAAATATTTTCTGTAGCAGCACCCTCAGTAATTTTAGCTACGAACTGCCACTGGAAGGTAGTTCGTATTAAAATACAGAATCCGACTGAAATAATCCCCGATTTCCCACCGCTGCTGGTGGAGCGCTAATAGTACAGGGTGTAGTGTCAGCACATCATTTTGTAGCGGATGTCTTGTCATTTCAATTACAATCACGGCACGGAGCGGTTACCATCGCAAATGGTGATTCTTTTGTCAACATGCAGCGATTATTTCGTTCACAGTTTCGGCTAGGTCGACACGCCGCAGTACCCGATAAGAAGAAAATTCAGTACTGGTGTCCAATTTTCGAGCTACCGGCTCAGCTTTGAAGAAGAAATCACCACGTAGACCACCAAGCGTTCGAATATATGAAAATATTGAAACGGTGAGACGCAGTTACACAATCTCCAGTCGCTCAGTTCTTAAACACGCTGCTGCGTTACAAATATCTGTTCGAACTGTAAGGAGAATTTTACACGTCTTTCATCCTTATAAAATGATGGTCGTACAGCAGGTAAACGAACGCGACTGGATTAGCCGTATTGCTTCTTGCCAGGTCATTCGAAAATTTTTTCGGTGAACTCGATTTCAGATGAGGCACCTTGACGAAGTTGTTAATGAACAAAATGTGCGTTTTGGGCTTGGCTCCATCCTATATGTACCACTCGTTTTATAATGGAAACCCTTTTGCAAGAAGACGAGAAACAAAATTATAACGCAGCATGTTTAGATAACGTTCAGTGTTCACTGTCCAAAAAAGAATGGTCCTATTACCCCACGACTTGAAATTCTTGGAGTGTGATGCAACTTTCACGAAACGCGTGTGGATTTTCGAAAGCCCCATCCACACGTGCTTCATGAAAAGTCGCATCAGACTCCAAGATCTCAAGTCATGCGGTAATAGGGCTATTCTTTTTTGGAAGTGAAGGGTGAACGTTATCTAAACATGCTGCGTTATAATTTTATTCCTCAGCTTCTTACAAACTGGTTTCGATTAGAAAACGAGTGGTACATACAGGATGGAGCCAGATCGCATACAGCAGCTAATGTTGTTCTCTCTGCATGAAACGTTTAACGTAAATGTCATTTCAGACCGATTTCTGATCGTTTTGCGCGTGGAAAGAACTGGTCCTCGAAAAGTCCTGATTTGAATCCGTATGATTTTCATTGGGAATTTCTGAAGGATTTTCCTTCATTTACGTGGACATTTACGTTAAACGTTTCATGCAGAGAGAACAACATTAGCTGCTGTATGCGATCTGGCTCCATCCTGTATTTAGGGAAAAGATTTTCCCTAAACATCCTCGTGCAGTGCTGGAACTGCGAGTGCTGATCATTGAGACGTGCAACGAGATAACCGAGAATGTGTCGTCGAGTTATTAACATAGAAGTTTGTGTTAAAGAAATTGCTAGACGTGATGGTGGTCATATTGAACACGCGATAAGCAGAACATAATTTCCAGGCATACAGTAAACACATTTTTTATCAAAACAAAATTTTGGATCATTTCGTGCGCCACTCGGTATTTTCAGAATTATTTTCCTAACTTTCTTTTTAATGGCGATTTCATACACTTTATTTATAATATCGCGATAGAAAAATCTTGTAAAAATTTTTTTCATACGGTTTTCAACGACGAACCGTTTAAATAATATGAATATGAAACTTTGACCGAGGACTTTTTTAAACGGTTAAACTGTCCTCTTCCTCTAAATTTTGGTAAGAGATTAAAAAAAAATTACGATCAGGGTTTAAATTTCTAAGTAAAATAAATACAGAGATGAAGCACCGGAGGGAGTATCTTTGATTACAGAGGTATTAAAGGGCGATTTATTTAAATATTTACGTCTTTAATCAAATTTCTCGAATATTTTTAATATTACGTTTTTATTAATTTGGGGAATTAATAAACAAATAAGAAATAATGATGTTGAAATTTATAATTACGAGAGAGATTCTATTGTAAGCTCAATTTAAATGCCAGGACAGAACAGCGACATTATCGGCCTCCGTGGCGCATCTGGTAGCGTCTCACCCTTTCATACGGAGGTCCCGAGTTCGAATCTCGGTCAGGCATGGCATTTTCACACGCTACAAAAATTGTAGTTCTGTAGGTAAAAGTTATGAAATTATAATACTGTTGTTAGGGCCGACTGTCGCCGCTTGTACTGCTACACCTTCGGCTAGGTATCTGGTGAGATAAATCTCGCGGCTACACCGGTCGGCCGACTAGACAGATGAAATTACTTATATGTAAGTTGTAAAATTACAATACTTCAGTTAGCCTGACCGTCGACGCTAGCACTGCTACATACACCTTTGACTAGGTTCATGGTGCGTTAAGTCTCGCGGCTAGAACAGTCTGCCGACCGTACAAGAGAAATTATACCCATGTAATTTGTGAAATTACTGTATTTTAGGTAGGCCCGACTGCCGATTAAACGATTCTTAACTTTGAGGAATTATATACAATTTTAACACAGATTGAGGCTTTTCTTAATTCCCGTCCCGTATTTTCTGTTTCTACAGACCGGAAAGATCCAGAACGTTTTCTCATTTGGTCTCCGTTTACTTCCTTGCCTGAGCCCAAATATTAGAAAATTGAAGTCGATCGTTTAGGTCGCTGGCAACTACTTCAAAAACTTATTCGGTCTATTTGGAAGCGCTGGTCTAAAGACTATCTGCAATATTTACAGCGACGAAATAAATGGCATTTTCCATTGTTGTTGGGGATTTAGTTTTAATCACCGACAAAGATAAGCACGGCATTGTGACCCGGTTTATCCTAATTCTGACGATCTTTTGAGGGTGGCTGATGTAAATGGTGGCTAAAGGTCTACCAAAAAGACCTATACGTAAACTATATCTACTACCGATCGCAAAGGATTGAATTAAAATAATATATCTTAATAAGTAATAACATATTTTTCAAGGTCGTAATAATGTCTGTAACAATATTTTATTTGATTTATTATTTACGGTTCGTTATTATCGTGTAATATCATTTGTTTTGTACTCTCATCGTATGTTTGTCGATTGATATTTTCTTAAATATTGTATTAATGTATATTTTAAGATGCGTACTTATATTAATGTAATAATATTAAAGTAGCTTAAATAGCCTAATGCCTATGTAGCCGATAATGTTTGTTTGTATATCTTCTGTGTATATGTATGTTTATGTTGTATGCTTGTACGTATGTCGAATAACAGTCTGTATATTTTATAATAGTACGGGAGCAATTGAAAGAAAATACAGACTGTTATTCGACATACGTACAAGCATACAACATAAACATACATATACACAGAAGATATACAAACAAACATTATCGGCTACATAGGCATTAGGCTATTTAAGCTACTTTTCGTTGCATTGAGGCACTAAAATGGGTTGTTAATCGTTTGCTTGAGGGTTATATTCCCGTGCTTTATTTATATTAGTAACGATATAAAGGTTATACATCTTAACCCATAGGCTTCACGAACATTATCAAATAAATCCTAGATCTATGCGATGCTAGATGCAATTTCTCATTGTCATCGCTATTGCTCTGGCCAGTGGACACATCTTGACGCATAATGCTTCACAACACTATCAAAGAAATCCTTGATGTATGCGACGCTAGGTACAATTAATCTAGAGGTTTAGCCTATTCTAGATAATGTACACGTAATCCCCCATCGAGTTAAGATAATTCGTAATTCCCCATGAGTTAAGATACATCTTAACTCATACGGCTCCACGAACAACATTATAAAAGAAATCGTAGATCTATGCGATGCTACGTACATACTGATTAAGATTAAGTTATATAACTTTATCATTAAGTTATGTAATTACTTATAAGTAAATACGGGTTGTAAACCGATTTATATATTATGAAATTTATGATTCAGTCTAAACATGGATTTAGGCATTTATTCCTATTATGATATTGTGGCAGTATGCATATTGTTATTTTTTGTTATCTTGTTATACAACATTATGATTATACAGAATGAGCAGCATAAAACCGAACCCGTAACGTAACTGTTGCAGAATCGGTAGGTTATGATACGGATAAATTAAATAAAAAGGACATAATTTAAATGTTGCATTTATTTACCTCATTCTTGCAAAAGATGTTCAAAATGACCAACCTGGTCATCGATGCACTTCTCTGCTCGACTGATCATTTTTTTTTTTTTTTTTTTTGGTTGTTTGTGGGCGAAAAACGCTTGGGCGTTATCATCGCCCGGTAGTTATTATTAAAAGGGTAATATAACTCCAAAATAATAAGCTATACAAGGTGTAAACGTAATATTAATCATATAATAAAAATTGACTAAAACAAGCCGAAAAGGCAAAATAAAACTCAAAACTAATATCACAGACAAAGTGATAAAAACATGGTGGGCATTGAAGTCTCCCACTATTAATGATGGAGATGGTATTTGTGCGAGGAGGTCTGAGATATCCAGAGCACTGAACTCAGTGTTCGGCGAGAGATATAGATTGCAGATATGCAACTTGAAGGGGGACAGAGATCTTCACTGCAACAGCAGGAACGAGAGTGGTCAGTCGAATCCTTGTAGCTGATACCTTATCCCTCATGAAAATAGCCACTCTACCGTCCACTACACAGTCGAATCTCTCACAAAAGTATCCCCTGAGTGCGATTGGGTCATGTCGCAGAAGATGAGTCTCCTGGAAATACATGAAAATCGGATCATGCAGCTGCGCCAGTACTCCAATATCTGCAATGCGGGACCGTAAACCCGAACATACCCCTGAATAATGTTCATAAAATTAAAATAAATTAAAAAATAAAAATATAATTATAATAAATAATATATATACTCAGGAAACCATATAGAATTCAGTTGTAAGTGATTCTATTTTTCTTTTTTGTGTTCTTCACCTTAGATAACTCCGACGCCTTTGGGTCGGGAGGTTCCTCAACCATATCCTCCAGTATATGGGGTGACGGCGGAGGAGATTTATGAGAACGGGATGTCGCTACTGACATCCCAGAGGGGTGGCCATGCGGGTCACTTTCGTGGGGACCTTGTTAGTCGGCTTACCGCCGTCTGTGGTAGCCTCTGCCCGTACCGGCAGCACGTTAGGAGCAGGAATTTTTTTATGAACCGCACTGTTGGATTCAGTTACTGTGATACAGGACTTTTCACTCACCCTTGTCAGCCCGGAAATAGTGGCTGTCGGCAACACTTTGGGAGTAGGAACGTTTGTACGGAACACACTGATGGATTCCGTTATTGAGACGCAGGACTTTTCACTCATCCTCGTCGGCCCGGAAATAGTGGCCGTAAGCGAAGAAACCTGATCATAAAGCATCTGAACGAGCTTCTTAAGTTCCGTGCAGGATCCGCACTGTGGAGCATGAACAGGTGTAGCAGTCTGTTTTGATGCGGAAGTGGCGAAGGACATACCAAAAGGTTAAGAATGACTAAAGTGGTCCAACCAGGCTGTTAAAGAAAAAAAGCTATTTTTACTATTAAATATTCATTAACCGACATATTTTTAATATTTCTCATCCCGCAAAATGAATACGCCATTTTTATTAATCTCCACAACAAGCCAAGTTACGTTGACTTTATAAAAAATAAACTGCCGGCCTTCGTGGAGCGAGTGGTAGCGTCTCGGCCATTCGTCCGGAGGTCTCGGGTTCGAATTCCGGTCAGACATGACATTTTCATACACGCTAAAAATCATTCATCTCATCCTATGAAACCATACCTAACGGTGGTCCCGGAGGTTAAAAAAAAAGTAAAATTAGGTTCTGTCTATATTTAGTCAGATGGCACAGGCTACAGTAACTTGTTTTAATCTTTCCTCAACAAGAAAAATGAAACCTTCATTTTTCCGTGTGTATTCCGTCGGATGGCGCAAGCTATTAGAGTTCAGAAAATACTAGGAAAAGTTATTAGAAAAAAGCTTTTCAGTAAATTATAAATAAAATTTTACATATATATATATATATATGTGAAATATATGAATAATTAATGATTAATTAATTAATTTTTTGTGTATTATTATGTTGAAGGTAATCACAGTAAAATTACAGGTGAATTATAATCGGCTGGTTTACGATTATGTACTCGTATTTTCTAAATAAAATTCTATATGCGTAATTTTCTATTACTAAAAACAACGTTGCCACTTTTCTTCTGATTGGGAAAAATCATTGGATCCGAGGTAAAATTTTAATTTACCGTTAACATTTTTTTTAATAATTCCAATGAGAAATTTTTTAATTTACAAGCTGGATTTACCGTAAAATACATAGTAAAATACGGGTTTGAGATGCCCCCCCAAAATTACAACAAATAATCAACAATCAAATGAAGTTTGAACCTGAGGGTCTCTTTTCACGGGTTTATTCGTTACATTAAAGAACGGCTACTCACAATGATGAATGTGTGTTCACGTTAAATTTACATGTTAAAACAGTTCATTTATTGAAAAATTCATGGTAAATATATGTTTAAGGTGTTTTATTCATTGAATA
The DNA here is from genome assembly GCF_047948215.1 of Lycorma delicatula. Classification (NCBI taxonomy): domain Eukaryota; kingdom Metazoa; phylum Arthropoda; class Insecta; order Hemiptera; family Fulgoridae; genus Lycorma; species Lycorma delicatula. Next base: position 212,396,669 of record NC_134457.1, read on the forward strand.
GTTTGATGCTGTCATGGGGATCCCCGACACTATTAATAATGATTTTTCAACTTCAAAGGGAACCGCTGTTTTACTATTATATTCTCATCGAATCCGATCTTACATCGTGAAATTTAACTGCTATCACCATTATTAAGTGTAAATTTTATTATGATGTTTGGTCATCATTACTTTCAGCGATAGTGTAATATATCATTGATTATTTTTTAATGTAAACAATAATCATTATTAAATGTCTATAATGTCAGTTTAAACTTCAAAATCATTGTTAGTTCTTTATTAACTATTCATCACATCGTAAATAAAACAAAGGGCGTATCTCAAAAACGGTGCGTCCTAGGCCAATTATAACGCAATTTAGAAAGGGAACTTTGCAATTCCCTGGAACTATAGCCGGTAGTTTCATGCATCTAGGTCCATTATTAGAATCATAACTTTCATAGAAAGCAAAGTGAAGTTTGAACCCGAGGTTTTTGTATTACTTGAAAATTACTAAAAGATTATCGTTAAAATAAATGTAATAATTTTTTATTATAGAAACCACCAAAGTAGAATAAATTACAGTATAATAAATTGAAATGCGCCTCGAATCTATCGGATGCTAAAAATTGATTATTTCTTAAAACATTAAAATAAATATATTCCTACACATACACAACTTCTTTCTTAAAATAAATTACGTATTAAGGACCGGATAATAGAGTGTAACGTAGACATACTGCTCCTATTTCGATGTAAATATTGAACTGTTATTTTGGTTAAAATAAGTAAAGTATATTCTTTAACCGAGTTTTTTAATTATAGAGCCTAGAATCACTGAAGATGAAAATATTCAATGCAATACAATACAAGGTGCCACGACTCTATCGAATAGTCGGATATTAAAAATGAAATATGTGAAATAAAAATATTAATATGTACGTAACCGCTTTAAAAAATAAATTAAGTAACAATTACCGGAAAATCGACTCTTACGTAGATATTAATTTCAAAATATATACATTTTGATTGAAATATTTAATTGTTATTTTCGTTAATGTAAATTAAATATTTTTTCAGCAAGTAAATTAATGCAACATATATTTTTTAATAAAAAGCTTGGAATCACTGAAGAGGAGCTTACTTCAGAGTAATGTACTACAAGATATCACAACCATATCGGATAAAATACGATAAAAATAAATTATTTTCGTTAAATATGTAAAATAAATATATATATTTATATTATATATTTAAATTAAAAAATAATATATATACACGATGTAAGACTCGAACCGATGTTCCTTCCCTTTGTAAGATCCAATTATTTCATTAATTAAATGTTTATTTGGATATAACTCTGGACCCAATGAAAATAAGTACCACTTAGGATATATCATTAAAAAGCTCTCAAGGAGAGCTTATTACTGCAGTTAATAAAAACTCCAAAATTCTAACTTTGTGGGTTTATGGACTTTTTTTATTCAGTCGATTGCAATTAAAAGGAGAGGTGCACAACTAGATTTTACAACAGTCCAAAATCCAAAACTTAAACGTGCTACAGCTAATCGTTTTTTAGTTATGCGAGATACGTACGTACAGACGTCACGCCGCAACTAGTCAATTTTAAATCGTGTGATCTGTCAGGAAATTTGATTAAAATTCTATAAGATAAAAAGTTCATTAAAGTTAAAATAATTATATTGAACAATTTTTTGGAATTTAAAAAAAAATGGTTATTGTCATTTTGTAGACATCCCAACACCGTAGGGGAACAGCCGCCTTGTTACGCTTCCTGTTTCCACACACCACAACCCATTCTTAGCCCTGATGGGCTTTAACGGGAGCATTTTTTTGACAGTATAGTTGTGACGATTTATACAATGAGAATGTCATTTTTAACCCAACCTGATTTACCTGCGGGAAAAAGGGGAAAAAGAAAGGGAAAAATGGAAATAGGGAAAAAGTGAAAAGTTAAATTTTGTGAAGTTCTGTAACATTCATTTTGTTAATGTTTTATCAAACTTTCAATTGTGTATCTCCTTAAGATGTAACTGATTTTTCTTTTACAGAATTGATGAGGGTGCGCGCGCAACGCACACGCAGTCATCGCGCACTCTGATTGGTTGACAGAATGGTGGGAATCTTTAAAAAAATCACAATCGTCGCCTTCCGGTGCAAACGCCACGACGACCAGAAACATCCTCGAGGTACGTCTAAATTTTTATTCACACACACACAATGACATTCAAATATATATATAAATATTGTATGGTAGGTGTGCCGTCACATACTAACAGTGGGACTATAATAATTAGAGAAAAACATTTAATTCACACACACACAATCACATATATGTATTTGTAAAACGTCACAAGATGGTCGAAGTATACTAATATATATTTCATTTTTCTCCCGCGCATCTTTATACAACTTTTTTACGCAATATACCCGAGAGCTGCTGTAGCCGATTGGCATAAGGCTTTAATCAGTTGCTTTAATCAAATTCATCATGGCACATAAAGTACATAAAATTTTGTTTCATTTTTTTTATTGTTATTATTAAATTTATTATTTATTGTAATTTTTTTTACAATCGGAGATTAATAATTATTAATAAATAAATATATTTAAATTAAAATAAAATTCGATGTACTTTTCATTTTAAAAAAACGTGTATATGCTTTAAAACATGTAATACTTTAATTAAGTATTTCCAGCCGATTTGTTTCATTTTACAAATATCAGCTGATATTAGCAGAGGAAGTTAATTTTTAATTTGAAAATAATATCAGTCGATATAATTTGTCGTTTCGTTGTTAATTATTAGTTATTTTATTATTACCAATAATACAGCTTTGCTATTGTCTGCATTATGAATGGAAAATGCAATAAAATTGATCGTACATCGCGTTTTATTATTAACACTATTTTTCCATCGTTCCAAATTTGAATGCTTAAAACTCGATGACGAAGGCGTTAACAGAAAAACGGCGTTCACCACTGTTTTTCCTATTTAAAAGTTAAGTTTGATTCAATATGGCGGAAAAAAAATAAAAACCCAACATAATGCAGATTTTTTTAACCGGGGGTGAACCTCATTCTTTCTCCCTCCAAAGATCTTTCAGGTATGCAGCAGTATAAAGCAGTTTCCATTGTTAAATATCTGTATATAACACTTATAACCGCATTTCAAATGCTTTATCAGTCTTGTACAGAAACTGTAATATTGATCTGAAAATGTGTGCGTGCGCGCGAACACGCTTTTTTCGAAGTATAATAAATTTACACATTTTTTTTTTTAAGAAGGATTCAGTGATTATATATCTTCTTCGCTTCCGTCGCCCCAATTTAGCGAATATCCTAGCTGCAGAGGCATGCGTATGGCACACTCTCCGCATCTAGACCTTCCAAACCGGTTGCCCTGGCGGGTGGCGCCTCGAAATTGGATTATTAGGTGTCCAAAACTGATTACCTCTTGTGTAAAAATATTTTTTTGAATGATAAATATTGATATAATGAAAGTAAAATAAGAAATTTAATTCTAGAAATTGATACTAACGAATCGGGATTTTCCGCCAGTGATCGGTACATTCAAGCGCCTTCTTTTTGGTTATAATTCATTACCTTATGAACAAAACAATCGCATAAATAAATAAAAAATATAAATTAAACGCACTAACATAATATAAAAATTCATTTTAGGACGGAATCTCAGAATGGATTTGACAAACTTTGACGGTGATATGCAACATTATGTGAAAGTCATAGCTTCAAATTAAATATTTGATGTTTTTGGCGATTTTTTCTTATGCGTATTTCAACCCCCACTCTTTAGGCCATTCATCACGCATAAGAAAAAATTGTCAAAAACATCAAATTTTGAATAGGAAGCTATGACTTTCACATAATGGTACGTATCACCGTCAAAGCTTGTCAAATCCATTCTCAGATACCGTCCTAAAATTATTTTTTAATGTTAGTGCGTTTAAATATAACAGCGGTGTTTTAAAATAATTTTATTTTCCACTTTTCAGTCTTGATAAGTATATAGTTTACAGCTTCGCTAGCGCACAGGTTTGAGGGTATTCAGTGAAAGATCGGATCGGTACGTTTTACGTCGGGCGAGTGCAATCAAAACATCGGGCTAAACGAATTAATTTCCGGATAACCAAGATCCGGTCGATCAAGTGTGTACCAGATTCGTTAAACAGTTAGCGCTCGACCTACCGATACTTGCGCCGTTTGAATCGTAAAAATTAGACGAGCGGTTGCCGAGATATTACGGAGGCACCCCCTCCCCAATTTCCGAACGGCGCCCCGGGGGCACTTGCAAATATTATCATCTGATGGGAACCACTGTGAGCGGATGGGGTTATCCAGGTCCAGGGGGGTTGAGAAAATTTTCTCAAGAGCGCTAGGACCCACGGTTTTCGAGATATTTGAAATTTTCTTCCGAAAATTCGGATCCTGTTAAAAAGTACTGAGTTTTTCCAAAACTCCGATAAACATATATATATGCGGTATATCGATATATACCGCATAATTAATATAACAAGTATACACCTGACCACCAAGAGACATGTACTGACGAATCGGGATTTTTCATGAAAAGTGAAGTATACTTCGACCATCTTGTGACGTTTTACAAATATATATATGTGATTGTGTGTGTGTGTGTGTGTGTGTGAATAAAAATTTAGACGTATCTCGAGGATGTTTCTGGTCGTCGTGGCGTTTGCACCGGGAGGCGATGATTGTTTTTTTTTTTTTTTAAGATTCCCACCATTCTGTCAACCAATTAGAGTGCGCGATGACTCCGTGTGCCTTGCGCGCCCACCGTCATCCATTCTGTAAAATAAAAAAAACCGTTACATTTTACGCGCAAAAACTACCACACCCAAATAAATGCATTTATGTGTTAAACACTCTTCTCACCGTTCGCGAATGTAATTCGACAACAGATGGTGAATCTGACGTCGGATTAAAAATAATGAAGATGGACAACTGAATATAAAAATAGGAAAAGATTATGGAGGTAGAAGAATTCTGTTATTTGGGAAGTAGAATTACTAAAGATGGACGAAGCAGGAGCGATATAAAATGCCGAATAGCACAGGCGAAACGAGCTTTTAGTCAGAAATGACAGTTAGTCATTTTAGAATCTGTTGTTGTCAGGTCAAAGTGCATCAGAAATGTAAAAGGCCTCGAGTCATTGTCTATGATAGGCAGTGAGCTCACTGCCGAATCCGGATCAGAGCAGAGAGAAGGGTATGTTTTTATTAGATGCTTTACTAACTTTGTAAATGTGCTTCTTGATTTTTAAGTAAATCAAGACGACTTTAAGTAAATTGAACTGTGGAACAAAACTGTCGTCGTTGCAGTCAACATTTGTTTTGTTAGCAGGAGGATAGTATTTTTGGCGTTTAGAGACACGATCAAAAATGATTTGAGTGCATCGTCTAATTGAAGTTAGATATAGGGAGAATTTTTGTGTGAAACCTTCGGTGTTAGCAAAGACCGGACCTAATATATACCATTTAATAAAAAACATCATGTCTCGAAATTAATTTATAACAAAATTCATTTTATATTTAGCAATTGTCATTGATATTAATTAACAAATTAATACCTTATTCTGTCTTAGAGAACATAATACTACCAAATTTTTTTTCTTAACTGAAAAAAATAAATATCGGTGCAAAAAACAAAAGTTCAGTTCTGTTAATTATTATTGCAAAAAAAATCTGTTAATTTTAGACTACATCGGCAATTCTGAAGACGTAATTTTTTTTATAAAATAATATTTTAATATGGGTAAAGGCAAAAAAAAAAAAAAAATTGTTTTGAAATTAGTTCCTTCTTTTTATTTTAAATTTATTATGTTTTAAAGTGACTATTTATTGAAAATTACTAAGAAGTTATGTCAGGAGGGATTCATTAGAAAGATTAAACAACTGTAATAACATTGACCAATCAGAAACACAGAAACGTAATTAACTTGTTTTTCAATTCTTATGTCTATTGTCTGTATTTGTTTGTTTTAACTGTGTACGGATAAGATACGTCATGAGGGAGCGCTTGAGTCTCTCTCTAGTGACTACACAACTCGATATGATTGACCAATCAGAGACAGAGAACGGTAATTTAGTTGTTTCTGAACGTCATACGCAGTAAAAGACCGTCGTATCCTTTCAGTTGCGTCGTATTCGTTGCTGTGTGCGTGTCGTCGTTTGAACAATGAACTTTGAACAATCTACTAGAAAAGAAAACCACACAATTTAGGACATTATTTTAAGTGAGGGACATTTATTTTATTGTATGCAACATAGATTTATTATTATTTTTAATATATCGGTTTTAAATTAAACATTTCTTTCTTAATTTACAGTTTAATGAAAAGGAAAATTTAACGTGTTTTTTTAAAGCACGTTGTTACAGTTTATTTATTGAACTACCGTAATTTTGTTTTTTAATGATTTTTTTTTTTAATTTAATATCTATTATACATAAATAATAATCGTACATTTTACAAAATTTGTTTAATTAAAAAAAACAGGGGTGATGTAATCTTTCTTTTTGAAATGGATACATCAACTGGAAAAATTTTTATAAAATTAATTACTGATAAATTTTATGTAGGAACTAAAATTAATTTCATTCAACAAAATGCTATAAAATGTATTAATATTTTCAATACTTTTATAGGAATTGCCTATTTTTATATTGCATCTGGATAAATTATCTGTATAAATAGTAAATGTAATTTATCTGTACTGAATAGACATGTTTTATCTTGCGCTTCACTACCTTTGTCTACTGAAAATAAGTACAAATACTTTAATTATTATTGCTGAAACAGGAAATATTTTTTTGAAACTGTATTAAGAGAATAGGAAAAAAACAATGTGCAGTTTTATATCATATTTAAAATATAGTTATAACTTTTTAGTTTTTTCAGATCATAATTGTGTTATCCTCCCCACTAGAACAATCAGAATCTTCTTTCATACAAAATCATTGAACTAAATCTTATTGGACATCCACACATTTTCACATCTATGTTGTTTAATTTCTTTTTTCTGTAATTCTCTAGAAAATTCTAGAAATAAAAGCCAATTATCATCACCTCTACAAATATTTTCCATTATTGAAGATATATTCTTCATTTATTTCTCAAGAGTTTATAATAATAAGAAATTATCTTTTATTTATTAAAGTTAATTTAAAATTTATTTTTGTTTCCTATGTTTCTAAATTTTTCCTGGACGTCAGTTGTAGTTAACTGCATTCATTTCTGGGTCTCTCAATTGTAACCTGATAAAGAAATCTTTTGTAAAGCTGTTGTATTGTGTAATCAACCAATCCTGTTTCAAATTTTTTGCCTAAATTTATTTTAATGTTGTACAGTTCACTGATAAATACCAACAGTATATTCTACTTCAAATAAAACTTGTTCTAATCCATTTTTAATATTTTCATTTGATCCATTACCATGTTTAGTGAATTGCCAACCGGCACACAAATTTCTGAATACTGTAATACAATCAAAAAAGTTTAATCATATTTTTTAATTATTTTCAAGCAGGTGCAATTTTTTTTTTCTGATTTTACAGGAGACTAGGTAGAAATAAAAATAAGGGCATAATTTTTTTAATTACTCATTTTTCTTTTAAATGAATTATAGTCTACGCTTTAATATATTTTTTTATGTAATAATCTTAACTTTGTTAGGTTAGGTACTTTGGTGGTTAGGGTACTGATGTCTCTATACCTGCCTTGTCGCTACATTCATATAAAAAAGTTAGCCAATTATTTCAAATAATTTCTTCATTGAAATCGTTTTCAATTTTTTACTCTGCTTTTACTTTTCAGTTACGATTTTTTTACTGAATTTATTTAATTATGTATAGACATTTTTAAAACTTCATACAGGAAGAAAAATACAATCCCATTTTATATTCATGCCTTTAAGCAAGTAGTCAAATGACCATATACTGTAAAGGTTCCATATATTTTCATAATAACAAGTAGTACACTGTAATTTTGTTCTTTATATGAATTTTTAATGGTTTTTTAATGTAATTTAAATAATACAATTTTTAATAAAATATTAATAAGCATTATTTTCCTAACCTTTTAATTAAATATTTAACTGTAACCTCTTTGGAGAGAGATAAATGTTTTTACTATGCATATTTCATATACAAATTATGTTAACGTGGTTTTGTTGGCTCATACACAGTTATTTTATGATATACATAAAATAATTAGGTAGTTTGTAATTGCATGTAGTTGTTATGTGGCTAGTAATTTCATGCATTTTTATGTAGCTTGTAATTGCATGTTTTTTTTTATGTAGCTTAGATATAACTGTTTTATCATAAAAAATTGTTTTACTAACATTAACTTACTAACATAATTATACTAATTTAAGTAAGTTTTGTTGATGGGTATTTTATGTATATCATTCATTCTGCTGTATGTGAGTTGATCTAAATTTAAATATAATATAAATAGTTTTTCAAGTATTAAATTAGAACTGTGTCTTCAAAGAGGTTAAACTATAATATAATTGATTTTAAGAAACCACTTAACAGGCTGTTTATACAATTTCTGCTGTTTTCATTAAATTTATTATTTTTACTACAATTTTTTTTTAAATAAGCAGAATTTTTTGATTTGCCAATTCATAGTAATGGCTTTTTTCAATCGTATTTGATCTGTTTATGTAAAACAGTCTTGCATCTTATTTTCTTTGTGAATTAGCGTTTATTTTATAATTACACTAAGTAAATAACCATATTTAACAACACAATTAATTCTAAAATGACCCTTTGATTATCTACATATAAACAAATTTATGAATATAACACATAATCAGATTTTTTAGCTTTCATTTAAAAAGATCTTCTATCTAACCATAACCATCTAATGATACATAAATCTGTTTTTGACACCATCAAACAGTATTTGAAAGTATACTGGTCTTCTGTAGAGAATCATCAAGGAACTATTACAGTATATCCGTCAGGAATCATTTCAGTTGTATTTAAAAGGCCCATCACTATTACCGTTGATAATTTTTACAGGAATGTTAAACCTAAAAATACACTACATTAAACCTTTCGTATGAGCAAACTATATATATATAAACCCCCTGGTTTTATTTAGTCTTCTACAGTATATGCCATATCTTGCCTGGTGGTTATCCACTGAAATTATTAGTTTATTTCTATAAATGTATATTTTTTATAAACCATTTTCCAAAACCATGTAAAACTGAAATCGAGCACATTCTCTTTTCTTATAAGAGATTAGAATTTGTGATTTAATTGGTACCAGTCACCTGTTATTAATCATTTTGCACCTCCCACTGTTCACGTATAAAATTTGATTGTAATTATATTTCATATAGTTGATGAAAAAAGACTTCCTTATGGATTACTGAATAATAAGATTTAGTTTTTTTCTGTAATTCTACAGATAAAGGGAACTTCAATATTACATTTAGTATTTGCATTATTTAATACCGCCTTTTCACTTGGATTGTCATCAATTACAACTTCGTTCCATTTGCTATTCATTAGTAACTTTACCTTTTTTTCTGTAATATAAATTATAGACTTTTGTTTTTCTTATTCCAACTGGGATTGGCCATATTATGCTGCGAAAATGCCTTCTTAAGAGAATCTTAAAAGAGGTAATTAAGAGGTCTGGATGGTAATGCATACATCTGCACAAGTGCAAAAGGGAAAAAAAGAAATATGGAAAATAAAGTAAATTCATTATGATTAAAAACTCTCAGAGTAATTGATTTCTTTGAAAAATCTTCTATTTTAATATTGAAAATAATAGAAAAATCCCATAAGTTATATTTCTTCATATCAATAACATTTTTCTGTTTCGTTTTTAGAAATACAGTTTCAAATTAAGTAATTGTAAAAATACACATATTAGAGTATTATTATACAGATAGCAAATTTGCAGATATACTTTGGCACAGTTCAGGGTATATTATTTTAGATTGTTACTCAACAGCTAGCAAATCTGATATACTCTGACAGTTCAGGGTGTATTATTTTAGTTCTTGCTTCACACGAAGCAAATCTTATATGCTGTGACAGTTCTGGGTATATTATTTTAACTTTTTCCTTAACGGGTAGGAGATTCGATGTGCTCTTGCACAGTTCAGGGTGCTTTATTCACATCAGAGCTTATTAGGTACCAAATATGAAACAATTATTTTTAATTATAATTCTTGATTACATATTGACAATGTAAATATCTATGTTGTATGCAGTGAATAGTTCTCGCGAGTTTTGGGTACATAAAGCATTCGTATCGCGTCGCGACCGTATTTCATCATCCCGATATCGTTCATCGGGTTTCGGTTTAGGGGGTGCTGTGTACATAAATGTGTCTATATATTTGGGGGGTGATATATAAATATGTTAATGTTAGAAATAGTTTATTCATAATATTTATAGTTATTCTATGTTTGTTATGTTTCTTTGTCTTTTCAGCTCATCACTTCACTTCACTACCAGTGGCTGAAAGTCCTCCCTATAAATCATGTAAAAATTCCTTTTGTAGTTTAAATTGCTTTATATAATTTTATTTGAAATATTAATGAGTAGGTTATTAAAATGACCTTTTTTACAAATTATTTAAATTTTATTCATTTCATTGACAAAATTAATAATTTTAAAAAAGTTCAAGAAATTAAAAAAATAAGTAAAGATGTAGAGGCAATTTCTTAATTAACTGTAGCTTTTAAATCTGGTTCACATAGGATATTTATATTTATTTTTATATATCTATATATATATATTTTATATTTATTATATTACATAAGCTTTTTCTTAAATTTTTTTGGTAGGTGTTAATCAAATTAAGGTTAGAGCATATTTATACCTACTTACAATTTTAAGAATTTTTTATTTTATTTGAAGTATTTTAAATTTTGAATACCCCTTTGCTTTCCCCAATCAGCGTTCAGCCAGCCAGCCACCTGCTGCAAAGAAGATGCATGCTTGCATGTTAGTTTAATTTTTTCAAACCAGGGTCAGTTGATTTTAGAGGTGCCATAATAAATTATTTCATTTTATTTGCTAATTTTTTTATTAAAAAAATGAACTTGCTTGCAAAATTAGGTAAATCCTAAGTAGAATGATTATTTGAAAAAAATCCATCTAGCATAACACAGTAATTCAAATTACTTCAAAATTTAATCATTTTTATATGTAATATATTTGCCTTGCATATTAAAAAGGCAGGAACTGATTCTGGTTTTTAGTGTGTAATTATTTTATATTTTACATATTTTTAAATTGTTGGGGAAATAAGTGATTGGTGTAAATAAAGTGTGAAATTGAAGTGCAATCAAGATCAAATTGTGAAATTAACGTTATCTTCCTCACTACAAAAATTTACAAACTATAAATAAAAATGAGACTTGAAATAATGCAGATTACCAGGTTATATTCAACATCTCGTCAACTTTTCACTTCCTCCTGCATCCTATATCTTCAGAGTACCAGATCAATAGATTCTTTCAGCTGCTCGATGGATTTGATCCTTGGATTAGCCGTGGTGCTGAATGTAAAGCTGTGTAGCCAAATGGTAAAATATTAAGGTACCACTAATTCTTTACTACATCATATATATTTCACAATAATACTAATATTTATTAAAAGCCACTCCATCCATTTATATAATGTTTAGCTTCAGTTAGAGCAACCAAGTAATGGAGCTACTCACTCTGTGGCTTCAACCAGCCACTATCACTTACCTTGTACCATGGGCCAGGGCCAGGGTCAGAGCTTTACCTAGTGTAGTCTAGTGGTTAACTCATCATTGCAAATCAAATGATTTCAAAGTCGAGAGTTCTAAGGTTCATATCCTAGTAAAGACTTAAATGGATTTGAATACTAGATTGTGGATATCAGTGTTCTTTCATGGTAGGGTTTCAATTAACCACACATTTCAGGAATGGTCAACCTGAGACTGAATAAAACTACACTTAATTTGCATTCATACATATCATCATCCTCAGAAGTAATACCTTATGCTGGTTTGAGGCTAAACAGAAAAAGAGAGGGTCAGAGCAATGTTTTAGACCCCAGTTTATATCATCAATAGGTAACTTTCTCTTTTGATACTGCAGTTACTTTTATTTCTAACTTTTTTAATAATTTTATGTAGATCTGGCATTAAATGTCATACGAAACACAGAAATTTTGTGTGGCAAATTACAATATAAATGCAATAAAGGAAACATAAGTATAATAAAGAGCAGAAACTTTGTATACATATCAACAAATGCCAGTATCTGGTCAATGGCTAATTTGTTTCTGATATATATATTTTATTTGAAATATAAACCACCAAAACACACATTTAGATAAGTTAAACTTGCCATATTAATTTACACTGATTGTTTTTCACAGTACCTTGCATCTTCAATTTGTATTAAATTCTATTTTTATTACATTAGAACTTATTCTTTTTAATGAGTTCTCTTGTTTAACATAAATTATAATGTTATCTATTGTGACATCTTAAATGATATTATGAACATAAATGTAGTTGTGAAAATATTTATAATAAAAAAAAAATACAAATCATTAAAAAGAATAAGTTATAATTTAATACAAACTGAAGGTGCAAGGTACTGACTGCACAAACCGGTTATTGGAAATAAATAAGGTAAGTATAACTAATCTAATTACTGTGTTTAGGTGGTTTATATTTCATATAATGTTAAATTTTATATATATATATATATACGTACAAATTTTATAAATTTTGTTAGTTACTGCAATGAAACTTATAAGATTATCTTAATTTGTTGGCTTATATTTCAAGAAGACTGTTATTCATATTTTAAACCTTTCTTATAATATTTTGAGTATTTATCAGTTAACAGTATACAGTAACAGATTTTGAAAGATTTCATCGTGTAAAATGAATGAAATAAGAATCAAACTATTATCGTGACAGTCATCTTCACTTAGATATCCCCAAACTTTTAATTATATTTGAATTTTATCTACATTTACAGATCAAGAACGGGTTTTGATAGATGAAACAAAGCGATATCTTCATTTAACATATTATTTTAATAGAAGATATATTGTGTGAAAATTTAGAAGTGGTTTCACGAGTTTTTTCTTTTTTGATATGGAAATTCTGTTTAGTCCTTTATTGTTTTGCTTGCTTTGGCAATGAATGGCCTGACAATTTGAAAATTGGCTTTGAAAATTTAATGAAACCATGCTCGCACCTCTTTGTCAAAACTTGTTGTAGAATATACTTACAAAGTAGATGGTATATGAATAAATATTTCATGAATTTTAAATACCAGAGCAATCAAAGCAAGTGGAAACATATATAAAATTGTAAAAATAATAAGAAAATAAATTATGCAGTTCATTCTACAAAAAAAAAAGTATGATTTAAAAAAAATAATATAAAAATTAGTAAAAGGATCAGGTGGTATACCAAACCGACATCCTGTATCGATTTATGTTACCATTCAACATTATTCTTAGGTGAAAATTTTAGCTCGGCCAAATAGGTCCATATAACACACATTCCTGGATGCGATATAGATCTGTTACCATCTATATCAGTGAACCTTAATTCAGAATAATTTTTTGCTTCTATTCTTGGTAAAAGCGCTCTGATCTTGTACGACAGGAATCCCTGCTCCCTTAAAAGAGGCTTAGAATTTCTTTGAGCGAGTTGTCTTGTTTAGCTATCCTTTTGTTGATTACTCCTTTCTAACCTCCATTTTTTCCTTTATTTTCTTCCACCTTGATGTATTAAAATTGTGCTTTTCAATGATTTCTCACTGGATATCTAACGATGTTGGGGATGTAAAAAATTCAGTGTTCTAGGTATCAATCTAGTCTGGAGTAGGGAACAGCTTTTCTTATGTACCTAGCTAGCTAGCGATTCTATTTCTGTAAAAAATCGCTGTGTAAATAGTTCTACCTCAGGCAATTTATGGAGTAAAAATGGACCACCTAATCATTGCTAATAAATATTTTTTTAGAAAAAGGTCAATGCTATCATAAATGAAATGAATTTTAATAACTAAAATAAAACTAATTTCACAACTGCTAATTGAATTTGTCTTATTTTCTTTTGTTTCAGGTAACTCAACGGTTCATTTAGTATTCTAAGGGAGAGCTGCCATGTAAGTGGCCCTCCTTACATTGTTGTACTCCCTTTTACTGTAGAATAATTTTCTATTAAAGGTACTTACTTTTGTTATTATTGTTTAATATTATAAATTTGCTTGTTAAATATAAGTTGTTTAGCTTTTAAGTTCATAGTATAATATTCTGATAAAATCGAGGTAGGTCCCAAGTCCCAGTAGGGTCCCCTGATAGGAACTTTCCTGTAGGAATTTTTTATATGTACTTTTGTGTGTTTTTGTTTCAGGTTCAACATAAATTTTACATTTTGTTATTATTGTTTAATATTATAAATTTGCATGTTAAAAATAAGTTGTTTAGCTATTAAGTTGATAGTATAATATTCTGATAAAATCGAGGTAGGTCCCAAGTCCCAGTAGGGTCCCCTGATAGGAACTTTCCTGTAGGCATTTTTTATATGTACTTTTGTGTGTTTTTGTTTCAGGTTCAACATAAATTTTACATTTTGTTATTATTGTTTAATATTATAAATTTGCATGTTAAAAATAAGTTGTTTAGCTTTTAAGTTGATAGTATAATATTCTGATAAAATCGAGGTAAGTCCCAAGTCCCAGTAGGGTCCCCTGATAGGAACTTTCCTGTAGGCTTTTTTTATGTGTACTTTTGTGTATGTTTCTGTTTCAGGTTCAACATAAATATTATATTAGAATTACTTAGACAAGTAGTGTAAATTAAGTTATATGAAAATAAATGTAAAATTTTGTATATGCTGTGTATGTTTTTCAGGTTCAACGTAGATATTACTTTATTATTACTAGGTTAAGTTGTGTCTGCGATCCCAATCCCTAATAGGGTCCCAGTAGGTTTCCCCATTGATAGGATATGATATGATTTTTTCAATGTTTTTGTGTCGCATGGGAACCATGTTCTGCCTTGTGGTTAGGTCCAGTTCCTATGTCATAAAGGGGGAGGTTTTTTAGTCGGTGAGAGCCCGACACTACCTCTGTTGCGGGCGCAGAGGGTGGCTGGTAGAGCTTTTTCCTCCTCCTACGCAAAACAAAAAAAAAAAAAAAAAAAAAAAATTAACAGTTCATATTATGTACATTACTAATCTTTTTGCCAAGTGATTTTGAGTTGTAGGTGCTGTACAATAGGAGTATTTTAATTCACGGAAGCTGTGGCAAAAAAAAATGGTTACCGATTCTCAAATGTAATATTGAAAGTGGAAAATGATTTTGGAAGATAAAGAAAATTTTAATTAAAGTGACTATCAACCTTAGTTTCAAATATGGATTGAATAAAAAGTAAGTACCGTAAATGTCTAATAGAAGTTTTAAAACTCAGCAAACATAAAAAAAAATTATGTATATCTAGAATTGTACATGATGATTTTAACAAATTTTAGGTGCTGAATTCAAAACTTATAAAATTTTGTGTAATACATCAAATTTTTAGATACATACGATTTATTTACCAATAAATGCATAATCAGTGTGATAACAATATTTCAAAAAAGTATTGTCAAATATTAATATTTCAAATATTAATTGCAATAAATCATATCTTCATTTTCCTGTTTAGCCTCCGGGAATCATCTTCAGGTATTACTTCAGGGGATGATATGTATTAGTGTAAATGAAGTGTAGTCTTGTACAGTCTCAGGTCAACCGTTACTGAGATGTGTGGTTAATTGAAACCCAACCATCAAAGAGCACCGGTATCCACGATCTAGTATTGAAATCCGAGTAAAAATAACTGAAACTCGGGCTTGAACCTCTCAAATTCTAAATCAAAGCTTGCCAAATCCATTCTGATACCGTCCTAAAATTATTTTTTTATATTTTAGTGCGTTTAATTTAAGAGTGGTGTTTTAAACATTTTTTTTTACATATTTTTTATTTATTTATGCAATTGTTTTTGTTCATATAGTAATGAACTATGGATACTACCAGGACTAAGGCGATTAGTCCAGCATATGGTCTTTTCAGAACGTTTTTTCGTAATTGCTTGCTCTTTGGTACACTATTCAGCAGCCGCTAAGAGGTGCGAAATGTGACATGAGGACAATCAGGTTTCCGGCTGCTCGTATCTCACTGCGTACCGTTATCACATTTAAGGCTTGTCTGACAAGGAATTAGATGTCAGAGCTAAGTAGATAGATTAGTTTAGCTTATTCTAATTAGTTAGGGATGCACTAGCGAAGAGGTCGGTTTTATAATCTGAAGAGTCTCATGGGAAAACTCAGGTGAGTTAGAAATGAAGAGGATGTAGGGAGGGGAGTAGAGGATGTAGCATAATTTCAGTAACAATGTGAACAGTTGTAGGAATTCTTGAAGGCAGTCGAAGCGGTTCTCCAGCGGTTCGCAGACGAGTGATATCAAGGCTTAATGAGATTAGGAAAATGTTCTCTGCTTTGCCGAACAGATTTAAGAAGCTTCCCTCTAAACCAACTGAAGTCAAAGCAAAAACTCAACACTGCCTTACAGGCAGCGAGAGGTCAGCTTTGAAGAAATTCACCAAATTTCTTCATAACAAAAAGCATAATGATAAATTTAATAATTTATTTGTGGATTGAATTATGTATGAACTGTATATCATTAAACAAAAAATTATGCTAATATAACTTGTAGACTTGTTTGTTATTTATTTTTAATAATTTAATACTAACTAAACTGGTTTTCTTTTTCAGCAATGTCAGATGGAGGACTTTTATCCCAGAATTTAATCGTGAATAGAATCTTCATTTTCATCATATTAGATTGGAAAGGAAACTGTAACCTGTGAGTTTTCAATTTAATTATTAAAATATATTAAATGTGCAATACAATAAGTAAAAAATTAATGCAGAAAAGTGGTAACATCAATGTACATTTAAAAGTGTCCAGCAGCTCTTAGGAATGGGAAGACATTTGTAACAAAAGATTAGAAGGGATCTAAGAAAACAAAAAATTCCATAGATTTTTTTAAGTTCAGAGAAACATTTAAAAGGATTAGGAAAACTTGGAATTAGCTCATTGCTTCTTGATTCTACAAATCTTTGTTTATAATATTTAAACTTAGCTCTACATTATAGCTTATGAGAAATTAAATTAAATTATATGAAAAATAATTTGTCTTGAAGATCAATACAATATTAGTAATGAAGTGATATTTGGATAACATCAAAAGTTCCAGGTTAACTTCAAATCTTATATTCGAATAAGAAAAGAAGCATATCCGGATTTTAATTTATCTACCAAAGAGAGAATCTGCTAAATTTTCAAGGGAAATTTTAAGTTTTTTGGGATAAGAGTGACATCTCAAGTTTCACTGTTGGGGAAATGATTTTTATAACCACCAATATTCTTATACAGAATTTACAAAATTTTCTGGAGTATTATAATTTTCAAACAATATATATTTTTCTTTTTGGTGAAGAGAAGTGAAGAGAATAAAAAGCTCATCAAATGAAAATGCCTTTAAATCATAAATTTTAATTGCAACTTGCCTGTAAATTATGGAAATAAATAATTTACTTTGTTATTCACTAAAAATTTCTTTACCTGCATCTGCATGTAGTTCCGCCTTAACTTAGTTTAAAATTATATTTTAATAAATGATGTCATTTTGACATAATAAAATTCTTAACAGTTAAGCCAAAAAATGTAATTTTAATAGAACATATGAGATGAAGAGGTAATAATGATTTGAAAATTAACATAATCATCACAGTTTACTTATTAACTAGTAAAGAAAAATTCTATTTTAAACCAAACTTTTGGCATTTTACAATGTTGTTCAGGAGAGGTACAGTGGTGGAAAAGTATCAAACTATAATTTCTAATAAAAATGAACTCACCTTCCAGCTGCTGTTGATGTAGCCTATCATTGATAGCATTACTTTGTTCTTAGTAGTATATTAAATTCTTAATTTTACAAATTTATTATTTTTCATTTTACCTTCAAATAACTTTTGTGAACAAAAAAAAAACAAAAACACAAAAAATTAATGGGGATGTGGTGGTTGTAACTTTTAAAATATATAAGTTTATATGTAAATTACAGTATAATACTATTGCAAACAATAATTCCATTTTAGAATTTAATTTTATCTTCACTGTAGTTATTCTCTCTTTTTAGAGCTTAATTTATTGTTAAATTTATTACAAAATTAAGCTTTATTTGTCACACAACTACTAGTATATCAGAAAATGTAATAACTATATCAAATATTATCAAGATACCTCAAAACTTACTGAGAAATAGATTTTTAAAAAAACAAAAATGGGATAGATAATATAGTTAAATACATAGTACTTTTGATGGTAATAAATGAACTTTTATTCTGTTTTTCATATACTGAATCGCTTCTTAAAGTATGTTCTGCATTACCTACCCAAATGCTACTTGATCAGAGTAAGATGTGTATTATTACGTACTTAAAAAATCATACTCAAATGAGTGATAACTAAAAGAAAGTTGCCAGCTTAACAGTAAGTGCACCATTATATTGATAAGGTAATCTAATTTTTATATTTCCATTAGCAAACACTTCTAACAAGACGTAGCCATTTTTCAATTAAGGAAAATATTTTAAATTCTTTAAGATAAAGCTAAATTTGTTTTTCAGTTTTCTGCGATATTTATAAAACATTTATTTATACCGATAAAAGAATTTAGTAGCTGTGGTATCAGTATCAGAGGAGAAACTTGCTTTTTTAAGTTGTACCACACAAATTGTGAAATAGTAGAAATTTCATCATTATTTATTGAATACACAAGTAAATTTAGGTCCTCGCTTCAAGATGTGGAATGCGGAATGCCTCAAGGAAAAATTTTTTGTTTCCTTTAAAATCTAGAGCCGTTCATTACAACTCTTTTCACAGATGATACAACTGTATCTATTTCTAAGGATAGTTTTTAAAATGGATTTAAAAATTGCACAATTGGAGCTTTAAAAAATTATTCACTGGGTGGATTGTAACCGTCTAACTTACAATATGTATAAAACAGTCACATTGTGATTCTCGGGTAGACATAGTGATGCATGGCCAGAATTCCATTAATGATATTGATGGTATTTTTGTTGTCTGCAAAGCAAAACCTCTGGGTTTTTTATTTTATAAATTCTTGTGGGATGATCAAACTGATTTTGTTTGTAACAAAACTGACTGAACCGTTTTACACTAACTGTGTAATCGTTATTGAATATTTATTGTGCCTAAATATTTTCTCGTATAATGTGTAATGTCCAATTTTTGAGCTTTTTAAAAACATTAGCTTTTAACAGAGAAAAAACATGGGCTATCAGATCATTACTGATGGATACTTTATGAAAAGGTAACTGTATAATCAGTTACTCATCAATTTATTTTACAATTAACAGATTTAGTTTTACAGAAACAATATTGTTCTATTGATGAATTTTAAAAAAAACAATTATATGATTTATCTTCGACCACTTCTACACGTACAGATATTTGTATATGCTCAAATTTTTTTTCAATAGCGATTCCTTTACTGTTATTATTTTGTAGTAATATTTCATAATTAATTTATTTACCTTAACGTCATTCCATGTGTTTGATTACATAATTAATATGAACAAAAATACACAGATTCCTGGTTTTACAAAAATTTTTGGAAAATCTATTATGTAAATAAAATTATCCAGGTTGTAATTATGTTTATTTTATAAAATGTGTTTAGCATAAATGGATTTATCAAAACAGCCTTTTCTTTATACAGTTAATATGTTGTTCAGCTCTAATAGAAAAAAACCGTTGGTCATAATAGTATATTGTAGACGGCAGTTTACACGTTTTGAACTATACCCATCTTGTCTATCTAAGATATTTATTTCATTATTTTATTAAAATTGCTATTGTGTATAAAATTTATATGTTTTTGAAAACTTAACCACTTTATAATAAATATTCAAAAACAAACCCGCCAGTTTCAAAACATTTCTGGGCTCGCTTCTGTAGTGCTTTTGTTGCTCATTTTAGTTCTTCAGGACTGTGCATAAGTTTCTCTGTAGCATCCATAATGCGAACAATTAATTCCCCATGAGAATGTATTTTTGTTTTATATAAGATATTTTTCACCTGTACCCAGATGAAAAAATCTAGAAGGTGTTATATCAAGTGTTCTTGGTGCCCAGAAAGGTGGACCTCCATGACTGATCCATTTGTCAGTGAAATGATTGATACATTATCCATTAAGTTTGTTTATTTTATCTTTTTTTTTTTAATGCAAGTATTTGAATGAGTATTTATATATTTTTGCAGATTTCATCACATGTAGGATCATCAAGACAGTGGGAGTACAACACTTAAATAAGATCTCATCATCTCAGGTTCAGAAATAAAGGAGCCAAATCGTCCAATAACATCCATTTAGTTGTTTCATATGGCAGTCATAAACTTCATCAAATTATAATTATTTTATTACCTTTATCGATTTGTAAATATCAAAGTTCTTAATGATTAACTAAAAAGCTGTTTACACGGTATATAATGTAAAAACAATTTACAAATTAACAAAAAGATGTATTAATCTAAAAATATAGTAAATTCATGTGTGTCATGTTACAATAATATTATTTATATTTAAATTTTGATTCTTTTGAATACTGTTGTTGATGTATTGAAAATCACTTACTTAGATTTGATGGATGTTCAAATCCACTGAAATGATGAGACATACTTAAAGATTTGCTAGAATAGTCTACATTCCAAATACTATCAATTAGACATTTTGTAACTGAGATTTACCATTTTCAAAAATATTTATTCAGCTAATGAAATTACTAAAAGCTCATTTATCAGTGTAAAAAGGTTCCGACATTAAGTTAAATGAATTTTTATTCAAGTGACAGGCTGTGCTATTATCTATGTTTTATGTATTACAGAGATCATGATCATAAACTTTGAACAGAGTTGAAGATTTTGAGGTTGTAGAAGAATATACCTTCAAACTGATTTCATAATGGACCATAGTCTACGTAATTCTTTCATCCAAGAGTTAACTGTAATCCAGGTAAAATTCAAATTCTCAATTATGGAAGATTTTGTACGACTGTGCTTAGGAGGTCGGGTTGATTACATTAGAAAGCTAAATTTTATAATGGCTGTGCCATTATATTGATTGATATTACTGTGAAGTCAACTAACAAACTTTAAAAATTAAAAGCGTCAAGTACCATAAAACAATAAAAATAAATGAAGTACAGTCAAACTAAAAGAGAATGATGTGAAGTTGAAGCCAAATTAAGTAGGAACAAGTTATTACAAAAGTAGATTCTGTAGAAAGCCAAACAAACAAATTTAAAAGATAAAAATAATAAAATCAATAGAGCTGATATATTAAAAGGAATGTGGAGGAGAAAGGATGCAGTAAACTGTATCAAGTTAAATACATTCAACGGAAACCGGCTAAGGAAGATCAATTGAAAGATACTGAGATATATGAATGACAATAATTAAAGGAAACAGGTGTAACCAAAAGTAAGCGAAAATTTTAGAGAAAACAAAGCTGAAATAAAATAGCAAAAGTGCATATGATAGCGTTTAGGGTGGAAGAAACATAGCAGCAGAGTGTAAAGTTATAATGCTGGTAGAGGAAATGAACCGATTTTGAAATATCAAAATTTGATTAAGCATCGAGAGACTTGAACAAGGAGCAAGAACTGAAATGTACAGTCACAGTAACTATATTGTGTGTGTATGCAAAAGACATGAGACCTGTGTTGACTGTAAGATGAGTCTGGTGAAGCACCATCAAGCATTTCAATAAAGTGTTTTTTTTTTTTTTTATAAAAAAAAAGCTCCTGATTTAGCAGGAGCTAAATCAGGAGCATCAGGATGTATAACAGTTTTAATGATTAGATATTTTAAATACCTAATTAATATATAATTCTTATCATCTGTATTTCTGTTTTTTTAACTCTTCTCTGCTTGAATTTTTATACAGCTTCATTCCTGATGACCTAATATAATTGTATGGAAAATCATCAGGAAATTATTTAAATATAAAATTATTAGTAAATAATTATAAAATGAATACAGAAAATCAATGTTTCAAGTAAAATGAAAAACATAATAATATATGATTTTGAATCATGTTTTGTTTCATTATTAAATGTATTGTAATGTTTTAAATTCTTATTTGGAATTATTGTGGAGAAATTATTCATTAAGGTTATAATACTTAGTTTTATATTATGTAAAATTAATTTTTCTTTCGCCATTGAAAGTAATATTGTTAATTATTATTAAAAGTACAATTTTTTTTTATATTTATTTGATTAATTTCTTTTGGATTTTGATGTATGTTAAAATAATATTAAGAAATATTTTAAAAATATTTTATTACTGAAAAACATCTATTAACTTTTATACTCTTTATTTATGTAAATGTGTTAATTGTTATTTCTTCTATAAAAGAAAAACTAAAAATATTTGAAGTGTTAATTACAAATATTTTGAAGAAAACTTTTACATTGCCCAACTTTAATTTCTTATATATCAAAACAAGGGTTTGTTCTTATTTGTATTTATAATCATAAATGTGTAAAGAAAATTGTAAATGTTTGATGGCCACTAATGTAGGGCTCCTTCCTGACAAGAATATGTTTAAAAAATATGAGATTTTTCTTTTTTAATTGATTTTATTTCAGAACATAATATAATTGGAACAACTTAAATTATTTCTGATTGTAACGTTAATTTTTTTTGTACAATGAATGTTTTAAAATATTTTTGATGTTCTGACAAAGGTTTTTCCATGGTTTCCCTTGGTTGTAAGGCAATTCCCAGAAAAGTTCATTTTGCTTTCATGGTTTGTGCTTAAATTTTTTTGTGAGTGCATATTATAATTTAATCAGAATAATAAAAAAAATATATGTTTTGTTATAACACAAATTTGTTAAAAAATATTTAATAATAATAATGAACATGTTATAAAACCATACAGGTAATTATTTAAGTCTATTTATTCAACTTCACCTTTTATACCTTTATTTATTTACAGTTTTTCTATTTGAGTAGTTACTCAAAATATAATATAGCGCAAATAATTATACTTATCTCCTATCTATTACATCTAAAAGTAAATGAGGGGCAGAGCTTTCATTATTTCAGCACTGTTGTGAGAACACCAAACAACTTTGTTCGACGTTGCCATTGCATGTATAGTGCAGTAGCACCACATGAAACATTAATGACTGTGTTGTTTACTTAAAATGTTACTGATAATAATCAATTTTCTAATCTTTTATCAATAATTACTGTTTTAAAATATTCACAACATAATATATAAATCGCTAGAAAATAAATTTTTTAACAATCCACTTATTATTTAATTTTGATCACAACTTCTAAATAAAAACAACTTCTCCAACAAATATTATGAAAATGGATGTTACATCTAATAACTGATTTAGATTGTTTATTAACCCTACAATGCATGAATTTTCAAATTTAAAAAAAAAAATGTGCAATTTATCAGAAAAATAATTAAAAATTGTGTTTTTAAATTATTTAGACATTTTTTTTATATGGCTGACAAACGTTTTGCATTTCGAACTGTTATGTTAACAACTGAAAATGTTAAATTTTATTACAAAAATATTTTCTAATGCTAAATCATATAAAAAACTATAATTTTCAGCAATGTAATTAAAAATATGCATTTTTAATAAATTTGAAAAAATAAAAAACAAAAGATGAATCTCAAATTATTTTTAATTATTTTTTAGTTTTTAACAGATTTTCGATGTCTATAATCAAAGACTAAAAAAAAACACTTTTTTACAAATTAATACTCTATTTTTGATAAGCTACAAGCCAATATTTTAAAATGATTTATATTTACATTTTTTAAAATTATAATACTATCCATTAGCCAACACAATAATTATTCTCTAATCACTTTACATTATCTTCACAAATAAACAGTCAACTTATGTTCATCAGAACGACATTTCATAAAACAATTATTTTTGTTATTGAAACACAAATAAAGTACACTGTGCACTTCACTCTTGTAAATCCTTTACAATTTGGAATTTTACATTTTTATTTTTTGATATGTACAGGCCAGTGTTCATATTTATCCAAACGAACATCAGCTGGAGTATCAGTTAAAGATTTTAATCTTTTCTTTGCTGGAACTAGTATGACCTCTAGTCGATGTTGTATTTATACCAATTTTACATAATAATTAAGCTATCTCCAGTCTGAAAGCAAATGATGACAGGGTTTTTTGTTTACTACTGGTACCTTTATTTTCTAAAACTCTCCTGTAAAACAAAATATTTACAACAGTTATATCGATTGTATGATAGAACAAACTATAGTACCATTTTCTTGTTCTCTTCACAATTCATCCTTGCCCATTTGAACTGTTCATTAAGTTCACTCCACCCACGTGCTTATGTCACAATCACGTTTGGACAAGATCCTATTCATGGGACTTTGTTTTTCTATTATAACACACAACATTCTTCAAGGTTAGGTTCTAACAAATGATTAAAACATTGTGAAAACTTTTTTATCTCGCCAATCTAAATTGGAGACTTCAGTTCCATCAACGCACCAACAAATTCAACAATAGTTCCCCTTGGCTGTTTTATCAGCTCTTCATCTGAAAGAAGAATGCAGTTAGTTATCAGGTTACAATGCATCGTGCCCAAGGACAGAACATCCCAAAATTTTTTAATTGAATTGTAGGGATTCTAAATAAAACATGATTATACATTGAATTTTTTTACTATTAAAAAGTAGAATTTCTGAAAAATATAAAATATTTTGACGATCTGAAATAATAAATTTTAATTAATTGTAGGCTTCAACTGGAGAAATCTCGTTACGTGTTTCACATTTATGAAATTTTCAAAAATGTTGGGTGACAGAAAGAGTCTTGAGTTCATATTCATTTTCAGCATCAGAAAACAGATGAAAATCATGTATCGCATGTTAGGAAACAAAAATTATGTTTATCAGTGTATTTAATATTAATATGTATACTCATATTTAAATGAATACTATTTATTCTAATATGATAATGTGCTATACATTAATGAGTGGTAAACATATTTTTGTGTGTGGGTGTATATATATGTATGATTTATTTATTAACAAATTATTTAATGAATTTCAAATCCTTAAAATATAGATGAAACTTCTATTATGATTTTTATGCTACTTATATATACTATCTTTTGAACTGATAGTGTAAAAGAATTTTTCTTTTAAATGAATTTTTATAAATGCAGTAATTGTAGTGTATTGGTATTCCTTGCATTTTATTTCTGGATAAAATTGAATCAAATGTTTTGTAAAACTTTTATGTTTTTTTTTTTACCGTAACTTTTAGTAAGAAACTTACCCAAACGTCCCTACTATTGTGTATATCTGGCATTTTGGCTAGAATGTCCAATATGGGCTTATTTTAAGGCTGATGAATTACGTTTCATATGAATGCATTTTACTTTTTTCAATATTTACCATAATAATTTCCAATGATTGGTTTTCACAGTATCCACATCTTCAGTTGGCATTAAATTATATATCTATTACAATAAAACATATTATTTTAATAATTTGTAATTTTATTTGAAGTTATGTTTTCTATTTTGAATGATATTACGAGTATATGTGTAAATTTTGTTGTCCAGTACTGAAATCATATATATATTTATTGTATAATTTTTATATATTGTTGGCTGGCAGTCAAAACCTGCTAAGTCTTTTCACTAGGAGAGCTAAAATTTATCCTCATAATTAATACAGCTCTTCTATTAACATGATACAGCATATATTCATAATTTGTCAAATATTATTAAGTTGCAAATATTATAAAACCATGATAATAGCTATTTTTTTTTTTTTTTTGTAAATAAAACTTAGCAGATTTTGCAATGGCACCTAAAGCAGATATAACAGTTTTTTTTTTTCTGTTGCACTATAAGAAGGAAATTTAGCCAATGAAAGATCATAACAGCAGTAAAATTGTTTATTGTTAAAAATTACAAGTTGTATAAAGAAGAAAATTGCATACTCATATAATAACTTAAACATGTCTTTAACTTTAAGCATTTCTTCTTAACTTCACTATACATACCAAAGTTAATAAACCAAACACACATCAAAAACTTCAATTAAACAAAATTAAAAAAAATATAACAATTAAAGAAAAGAATAATGGAAAAAATATTAAAAACAGAGGTAGCAGAACTTACAAAAATATGAGAATTTGAACTCCTTGAATATAATTATTACTCATGATTTAAGCTGTCATAAAATGAATTGTAATCGATTGGAATGAACAATTTAAGCTTTTGAAAGATGGTTGTACTTTGTTCGTAATTTTTCTAGTCTGCGAGTATAATGCTTTCAAAAACTTTTAATTTTCATCGCCAAATTTGCTGAATGCCTAGGAAGAAGTTTCCACTCATCATCATATTTTAATTTATAAAAAATTCCATCAGAACTGTATCTCATAGATCTGGTATCAGTTACATTTGGATCTCCTGCACTACATCTTGGCCTAATAGACAATACATAATTTAATCCTGACCTTTCCCACAACATTTTTGAATAATTGCAATATTCAGCTTTTGACTCGGATGAAACAAAGCATTAGATAATGTCAAATTTCTATTCTGATAGGTGCAACCATCACTAATGGTTTTCACCTGATTTTACCTGATGGTTTCACCTGATTTTACACCAATCTTTTAAAAAATAAAATTTCAAGCAACAAAACAAAATTCTTGGGAGGTGATACCACCTTCTGATTCATGCCATTAGTAGTAATCCTTTGTTTTGTAACTACAAAATGTAAAATTATGCACACAGAGTTTCAGTTTGTAATAAAGAGCTGAAACTTTAAGGTTTGGTTCCAGAAGCACTTTTTCTAAATCCATTGTGAACACATTAACCCTATCACTACTCAAATTATCTTGTTCTTTCTCTTTCCTAGCATCCCTTTTTTATGTAGCTTTTATAATCCTCTTTAGTTGTAATCCAGACTTAGTTGTGTTTATGACTGGTGTACAGATGACACTGATCCTTTTTCACAGATACATGACAAATCTAAGCTTTTTCAACATTTGTCCAAACATCTTGATCTCAAAGGTGTTCTTTCTTGTGAATGGCACACTTCTTTGTATTTGAACAATTCCACCTTTGAGTTCCAAATTTTTTCAAAGTATCGTTTCTCAGTATCACGACAGCGATAATGGGATTCCATTTTGGGCAAGTCTTTCAAAAATTCTTCCAGATGATTCTTTTTTTCTATAAATTTCTTATCTGACACAAGACAACTTCTTTTAGATTTTTCAGACAAACAAGAGGTTTTCAATCAACCTGCTCATCTGAGTCGCAATTGGGAACCTGGTTTGTGGGCAAAGTTTTGTTATTTTGAATCCACGGTGAGACTGAGAATTTTCCCAAACCTAAAGTGTTTAAAAACAAAGTTCTACAAACTCTTTTTCTTAGTCGTTAAGGACGTAAGTGAAAATTATAGCTGTATGTTCTTTGATAAACTTCATTCCATTTATTTTTCATAAATTTTGCCAGGTATACATCTACTGAAGTGGCAACATTTTCTTTCCACTCTAATCAAGATTTGTTCAAAATCGTTCAAAAATTATTTTTCTATCATGTTCTCCAATACTTCCACCTAAGTTTTGTATTTTCTAAACTCAGTTTACAGTTGCAAGATTGTTTCAGTTTTCTTGACTATACTTCCATTTTCCTGAAACAATATCTTTTTTTAAACTTTTATAATCAAGTCTTTTCTCTCTACTAATTTTATGTACACTTCTTTTCCAAGACCATAGATGTATAAACAATTACTTAGTACAGAATTCTGTGATTTTTCCAGTGTTTCTGAACCATCTTCAAGGTCCAACTTTTCAATATTACAACAGGTGGCTGATCTTGAACTTCTTGGATATTTGATACTAAATTTTCAATTTCTATATTCTCTGCTAACTGGTTTGTAATTGGTATCTCCAAGCAATCCATATCTTTAAAATCATTTTCAAAGAAAGTGGCATTATTTTTTGCACAAGTATGATCAAAGACAGCTGTAGAAATATTTAAATCTTCAGAGATTTCCATATGGCATTCATTGGTCAATACAGGATCGTTTAAGCAAATCAGAATTTTGTTACAGTCATTATTAGTAACAATGACATAAGTTAAATAAGCAGTAGCTGGGTTAAGATTATCATTTTGATTAAGTTAATATTTCATCTACCACACTGTTACTTGAGTCTGTCATGCTAGCTGAAATATCTAGAAAATTTTCCCTATCCACAGCAATTCAAATAGGCATGCTACTTATATATAAATGTTCAATGTTTTCTCTTCTTCTTTCATTTTGAACAGAATTCTCTTCCATTGACTTTTTTTTGCTATTTCAACTATTTTTTTTACATTGGTTACTCACATTTAATAGATGATCCATTCTTAGCTATTCTTTTTTAGAATATATTATTGTTAAAATATTAATTTAAATACAGTCAACTTATTTTAAGGGTTTAATCTTTTTATGAATCAAAGACAAAAACAAAGATGTTATAATGCAATAACTGCATTATTGTATTACAGGATTTTATTTTTGCTGATACACTGTTTTGTATAGAATTACTATTTTAGGAGCTGCTGGTAGGTTTTTAAAGCCACACCTTACAGACTATAAAATGTTAATTGAAATGTCAATTTCTGTTAGATCATCCATAAAAAATTAAGGTCCTTACTCCATGTAAAATGTGGAGTATTCCAGGAAAGTGTTTATTACTTCTTGTTCGTAATATTAATCTTAATAAATTTCTTGTTATTCATTGTTACAGTCTTTGATACCACTGACCTTGTATTCTAAAGTAATTTTAGCTAAAAGTTAGTTGGAAACTGCATTAAAATGCACGATTAGGGGAAAAATCATTCATTGAATGGGATTGTAATTATCTAATCGTAAAAGGATAAACTGTTGTAATGTGCATCACAGATAGCAATGCCTTGCGCTAATTGCACATCTGTTGTTCCATTCATAGTTACATTACAGCATTAATATTATCCATTGTGTGAAATTTCTGAATATCTTGTTAAATAAATAACAGAGTTTGTTAGTTTGACCAGATAGATAAGTTTCATTTTCTTTTACAAGATCAGATCATATTTGTACTCTTCTTCAGACCTGCATTAGATTTGCTTTCGTATAATATTTATTTTCATTTAAATACAACATTATAACTAGAAGTGGCCTCAAAATTAGAATCAATAATTACTCTTACTAGCAGGTTAAAAAATAATCAAATTTTGTTATATTTATGGAGTTATTAGATATATTATAAATCGTGTAGATAAATGTTTAGTAAATTGAAACTCTAGATTTTCATTTATAAAGTGCTACTAAAAAAAAAAAAAAAAAAAAAAAAAAAAAAAAAAAAAAAAAAAAAAAAATGCACTTACCAAACCAAAACTATTGTTATTTTACTAAACATTGTGATATTTTCAGAACGCAACATGCCACACTTTTATTGTCATTTCTATTGAACTATTTAACCATGAAAAAGATTTTTCTATCAGTTAATTTGAAACTAAATTAAAAAATATTCTTTTACAGAACCAATAGCAATTGGGGTGGTTGATGAGTTTTTAGAGAATTTAGTTGAATTTTGTGGCCAGTTTGTATAAACCCATTAGGGTTTATTTTAGGTACTTAATTGGGACCGATCAGTTAGAGTGTAAGAGACCTGCTTATGTTTAATTTAGCTCAAGGCCAATAAGCATTAATGAGGGAATTTTAATCTCTACAAAATTTACTGATTATTTATGATTTATTTTTGTGGCTAAATCTGACTTCAACTTTTGATGATATAACTGTTATTTATTATTTTATTTCGTGGAACTGCTCACTTTTTTGTGATAGCAGACTTAGAACAGATTTTTTTTTAATTGTAATGCAAGTTAGGGGAACATTTTTTTTTCATTTAAGATAATGTAAAATCTGTAAATTAAAGTAAAAATATTGATTTTTTAAAATTAGATTTAATTTATATATTTTTTATTAACTGTCTGAATATCCATATTTTTTTAGTGCTCCAGTATATGAACAATATGAGCATTTAACTTATTAAATGCTCATTTATCTTTGTGGTTCAATATGTTAAATGTAGTGATGGAGCATTTCTTTAAAATAAAAATTTTTTATTCAGTTTTATAAAAAAAATTGATAATTGATTACAGTACTATATTTTTAGATAAATGAAGTAGACAAAATTAACCATTGTTTATTTTTTTTTTTTTAATTTAGGCGATCATTTTATCATTTTTTTTAGAGTTGGGTGTGCAAGTGTTTAGCGTACAAATTCATATACTGTGTTTTATATTCTTTAAATAAATTTGTTTAATTAATAGAAAACTTGTTAATCATTAATTTTATAACTAAAAAAAATATGTTGCATTCCATTTCACAGGATTTGATTTAGGAATAAGACTTGTATTTCACAATTTTCAATCGCTCTTCAATGTTGAAGTTAACCACAGCCGTACGTACCGGTTTGTGAATTAATATTATTTTTATATTTATATATCTGCATGCTTTTTGTTTTAAAATATTTATATATGCATTTCTAAAAGTATTATTTACTTGTTTAGATATTCTAATCTTGCTTCTTAAGTCATGGTATTTTAATTTAGATATAAACCTTTCCTTTCCTAAGTTAATCTTTTGTTTCTCTGTAAAATTTTGTAACTTTAAGTAATCAGATGAATTTAATTATAAAGAATTTTTTCCGTTTAACTGTATTTCTGTCACTAATAAAAATTGTTTATTATAATATGACTTCTTGATGATTAGGTGTGTGTCTTAATCCTGAAGGTTTTTAGTTTTAATCTAGTCTACTTTGGATTTTTTATGCACTGAAAATTCAGCTTTTATTTAGAAATAGAACTAGGCATCAGCCTGTTATTTTTGGAGAAAGTACACACAAGAAAGTATCATTGCACTTTAAAATTTTCTCAGATCATTTATAAAATGTTCTTTTGTCAGATGCCTAGAATTATTAACTTTTATTTTCTTGTAATATCTGAATATTTATATTTAGTAAATTTTTTGACTTACTGATTTCTAGAGAACTTTGTTTTTATCAGGTCCATTTTAACATAAGTATCAGGTTATCAAATCTGTCATGAACTATATAGTTAACTATATAACTGTTCTTAATATTAAGTTTCTAATTTGACCTAATTTTTTTCCAAAGCACATGTTGCCCCATTTTTTACATTTTTACCTGAAATGAAATGAATTTTGTTATACCTAGGAGAATTAGCCATTATTTCTTGTTTGATATTTTCTTATTTACAATGAAACATACTTTTGTTAACTCTTTTTTATCTTAATCAGTAGTGGTTTCATTGCAGTTTTCTAGTTCTACTGTTTATTACAGTGCAGTCCTAAACAAAATTTTCTTTTTCTTTTATTTTTAGGACTTGATTTATTGTTTTCAAATTGTGGTTTCAATGTCTATACATAATCTTTTTACATTTAATTATTTTATATGAAACATCTTTTTATTATTTTATTCACAGAATTTATACTTTTTGAATTATTTGGAACACTGTAATTTCCTACATTTGTACTAGGTGTTAATATTGCTTGAAAATGAAAGATTTATATAATAATGCTTGCATAAGAAGTTCATTTAGGAACGACTTAAATATTTTTTTAAATATTTAAGTCGTTCAATAAATAAAGAGACAAATGGCTGTAGAAAAATTAATTTTTTCAATTACCATGAAACCAATGCTACTTTTCAACATAATCTGTGACTTCATTTAGGCACTTATCCTATTCTCCTGTGAGTTTTCATACTCCATGGTAAAAATATGATGTTTGAGCCATTCTTGACCTGCTTATTGTTGCTGAACTGGGTGTCATGTAAAAATTCTTCGAGAGGACCAAACAAAAATATAATTTGATAGTAGGAGAGATCGGGACTGTAAGATGGCAACCTGCTAAACCAGCTTTTGAGTAGCTTTTGAATTTATCAAAAAATATCAGAAAATAAGAATTAAAATAATATGCGTTTAAATACATAAAAATAGGTTAAATTATGTGAATTTATATTTTTTTTTATTGAGGGTTACATATTAAAAAAAAAATGTTAATATTAATTAGATTAACAAATTGCACATGTGTTGGTGCAAGTTGATTGTTATCTTAAGAATTACAATATGCGTCATGTATCATTCCAGGTGTTTAGAAAATTATTTATATGATTATTAAATTTGTTTTTTTATTTTCTTCTTTGTGTGACAATGGTGTGTCAGCATTGTAAAAACATTAATATAAACAATAGATATAATATAAAGCCATTAGGAATAAATGCTTAAGGTTAACAAAATTTTAATATCAGGAGTGTTGTAATAATGAGAGCAGCAAAAACTCTTAACAATAGGTCATTTGCAGTAGATAATATTCATCTACATGCATTGAATTGCTTAGGTTTGTGTTTACTGTGTGCATTTTTTGTTTCTTTGCATTTTTTCTATGCTTAATTGTATTTAAAAACTATCATATATTTTTTTTCATGACTTTAATATCTATATTAAAATATATTAATATTGATAAATTGCAGTTAAATTCTTTCTGTTTTTTAATTTTCAAAATATTTGGATAATAAATGGTCTCTTCCCTAAAGTGTGAAAGCTTTTTTTTTTTAATAAGATTTTTCATAAAATGTTTTACAAAGGAATTGATGATTACTTTCAGGGTAAGGAGGTAAGTGCGGTGATGCTGTTTTATTTTATGTGCTCTGAAAATGATTTTAGATGATTATATTGAACCTTTATTATACCATCTAAAGGAAGTTAATTAACTCCCTTGATGAATTAAAAATGAATTAAATTCAGAAAACTATGTATTACTAAAGTACTTTGAATTATGAAAAAAATGTTTTGGTAATGAGGATTTCTCTTTTAATTAAATAACTTGAAATTGAAGTATGATAGACTTGTTTTTTCAATAATATTCTGAGAATTGCCTGCAGGTGCTAACTATTATTCTATTAGAAAAATAAACATATTAAAAATTATTTATTATTAAACAAATAATTTATTATTAAACAAATAATTTTTGAGAAATTCAGCATTAGATTTTGCAAAGTAGCTGTTACGGTTCACTTTAGGTTAGTTAGTATTAATTTTATTTAAAAATTTCTACAATTATACTTATATCAAGAATAGATAAAGTATATATCAGGTTAATAAAAAATCAGAATTTTATGTATAATTGGAATGAGTGTGTGGTGCATACTTTAATATTGCATTTTCTTTATAATCTAATTATATTTTTTGTTTCAGGTTTAAATTAAATTTTAAAGGGAAATTTTGAATAAGTATTATTGGTTGGTTTAATAGTGGAGATATAAATGATAAGATTTAAATAACGGGAATATTTCATGACTTCTCTGGTAATGTAATTTAAATTTATATTCAGGTAAGTAATGTTTTGTAATTTTTATTCTAAACTGTTACAGGGATTATTATACTTGATTTGGCAATTATTGTCATCCATAACATATAATTCAGTTAATGCAGAAGGATATTATTGATACAATATTAAAAGTTACAAGGACTACTTTTTCATTGAGGTAATAATAATATTAATACTATTTTATTTTTTTCAGTAATGCATAGACTTAACATAGTCAGAAATATCCAATTTTTTATTGTATATTATTAATTTAGCAAATTATTACAGCTGTTGCCACTTTTCTGTGTATCCAGTTTCTAATTTTTGTCTGTCATCATATACAAAAGGTTCTCTATTTTATTATCTTTTCAGTATTGTCCTTATGTCTAGGGCATCCTCTCTTCTTTCTTTGTGAAGGTACCAATTGTAAAACTCTTAGGAAGTATAGTGGCACTCTGTTAACATGGATGAACCTTTTCAACTGTCTTTCCTGAGGATTATCCATTAAATTTCTGTTCTAAAGACATCCATTTCTTTCTCTAAAACTTAAGATCTATTTCTTTCATTTGCATCCCATGCTTTTTTTTTTAAACATGCCTAACGGATACACAGATAATCGTGCTTCAGAGGATGAGATGAATGATTTGTAGCATTTGTAAAAATGCCATGCTTGACTGGGATTTGAACCCAGGACCTCCAGATGAAAGGCCGAGGCGCGCTATCACTCGTTCCAGGGAGGCTGGCTGCATTCCATGCTTTAGCCCCATATAACATTACACTTCTGATGACGGTATAATAAATTTTTTTCTTCATCTCTTTTGACTTCCTTCCAATCCACCAAATTGAATTCAGAGCTCTAATGACAACTTGTTCCTTATTTATCCTACTTATATTTTATCATAATCGTTTCCTTCATTAAATAACATTCCTAGATACATTGTTTTAATCACTCCTGGTATTATTTCTTCTTCTAATTTTAAGTTAGTAATTACTCTTTATCCCACACTTATCTGTTTAGGTGTGTGAGGTGTGTGTGTTTAGGTCCTGGGAATCGTTCAGTGAAGGAGCAGACTAAGTGTGAATTACTTTTTTATTTCTATGTAGTTGTGCAGAGTACCAGCACCCCTCTTAGAAGAAAAATAATATTTGATCAATTTCTCAATAGAAGCCTCAGTTACAATTTTTTTTTTTTACAGTTTTACCACTTTCATGGAAATGAAAATGGACTGACTTTTGGTACTTAGAACATTTGGAATTTACAGAATAAACCACAAGAAGCATTGTACGAAATAAAATATCAGGTTGATATAACTGTTTTATCAGTGACTAAGAAAGGAAATGGCTGTGAAAATATTTTTGGTGGTTTTGTATATATATATATATATATATATATCAAATAAAGGCATTTAGATATTTTTGTACAGATTTGAATACTAGTTTGTGGATACCGGTGTTCTTTGGTGGTTGGGTTTCAGTTACCTGCAAATTTCACAGGAATGGTCGACCTGAGACTATACTAGACTACACTTCATTTACATATCATCCTAATACATTCTCTGAAGTAATACCTTACCATGGTTCCGGAGTCTAAACAGAAAAACAAGAGATTGTGTAAAGCAGTGATGTAATTGTACTCCTTCCTGTGGGAAACGGTGCATTATATACACTCCATTTGGTAGATCATTATAAAGCAAGAAATCTAGTCCTTTAATGTTAACAATTGTGTAACAGAAATGAAAAAAAAATTATTGATCTGTTTATTTCAAAGTAAAAAAATTTAGTCATTTGACTGGTTTTATGATATTTCTTGTTCTGTTCTCTTCTCTTAACATTAAAATATCTAGTGTGAGGGTGGTTCATTGTGAACTAAAATTTTGTATCCTTTGCTGTGATATATCACTTAGATGCTGTATAATTCATTTTTTATATAATTATGTAATTTTAATTTTCTTTAAGATTTTTCTGAATTAAGTCTGTGATTTATTCTCATTTAGTTCCATTTGTGGGCAAGTTTATTATTAATAACCACAGAGTTCTTAAACCTTCTGATATATTCATTTGTCCCGGGACGATATCACGAGTAATTTCAGTTGTTTTTTCAAAATACCTTATGTGCACAGATTATACAGTTTCTGAATTACAAATCATTTAATGAATTGTATCGGGTTACTATCTTAAGTACTTTCAATGTACTAAACATAATATTTTCCTTAATTAAATTGCAACATACGATTAAATGCCTGTGACTGTGTTTGTATTGTCACTCTTCCTTCCTATATAATTGTTCCTTTTAAATATAACATTTATTTTGCATGTAAAAACAGTTGTGAATATATTTTAATTATAGTTATTTTACCGAAATTAATCTTTTTAAGATTAGTATTATTCTTCTGTATGTTAAATTTTATTAAATAAAATTAAGGTAGGATGTGACTTTTTTCTCAATTTTCTATACTAGATTGTTTAGTTAACAGAATTTAAGCATATTTTAATCATAATATATTTTTCTGCATCATGCGATGAAGATTGTGTGAAAAAACTGGTACCACAGACTGGTTTGATATCTTGAAAAAAACATACTCATAGTAATTCAAATTTTACAAGGTAGGTCTTTAGTCTAATTGCCGACTGTGTAGTCCTTTTGTTTGGTGCGATTGCTTTGCCTTATTTACATGGAAAATTTACATCAGAGCTTTGAGAAGAACTATACTTACTCTTAAGTATTTAATCATATGCTTTACTTTAGAGAGAAATTCCTTGATAATAAAAATTCCCACATAAAGTTGAGAAAGTATTATCCAAGAATTTATATAAGAAAAGAATATACTGTCATGAGCATTTAAATATTAATATTTGTAAAATTAATGAATAACTTTGTAAAATATACAAATGACCTCATGATGGAAAATAACCTTGTGTTTTTCTATGTATGGATGGATTTTACCAATACAATTTTCTACATTCCGTGGCTATTGTTTCGAGAATTAACTTAGAAATTAAATTTCTCCTTATAAACTGCTGAAGTATTGCATAGTTAAAATTGTTATTATTTACCAACGTCTGATTCCTGTTCATTTATGAACCAATGATATTACTTCAAAAATTATATTTAAATAGTAAAGACATATCTATTGGTATAAGCGTATAACATTATAATGTTTCTAAATACATGATGTTTCTAGTATAAAGGTCTCAGAATTAATTGTTTTAAATTTTTATATGTATAATGTAATAACAACTGTTATAGTGCAGCAGATCAAATTCTGAAATCTTAGCTGGTTGGTTGTAGGTTGAGTTATCTGTCCTCTTTCAGCAAAATAGTTCTTAGATATCAAATTTTGTTTCCTTCCTTCATTCAAGTAGTAAAAATAAACAATTCTGTTACAACAAAGTTTGTTACATGTAATTGGATTATGTAAAAGTTCAATTTTAGAAGTTTAATTATTAGATTGTTAAATGAAGCATAGATTGAATGAATGTATCTGAAGTGTATGAGTGAATAAAGTATTTAGTTATAAGGTATTCTTACTATCTATTCCACAATTTTTACAAAATACATGAAAATACAATTTTAAGAAAAGAATTGTGGTCACAGTAATAGGTATATACACTTACCTATTATTATCATTTAAAAGTTAAAATGCTTTTTTATATAATATAATTGTTATTGAATTAAACCTAATTTTACATTACCATACACATATTTTCAAATTAAGCTGTTTTTTGTTTCAATTCACATGTTTTCATTACCATCAGTTTTCAAATCAAGCTACCAGTGTTTGTGTGTACAATCAGTTACATGGAGAAAACTAGTAGAGAGAAAATACCTAAAATCATGCATGATTACTAGCATTGTAAGTAATTGTTACCTCCATTAAAAGTTCTGCTGTACTGGGACATCCTTGCAAATGGTAGTGTGAAAGTTATTTAATGTAATTCTTAAAAGATCTTCGTATATGATTGTTAAATCATAAAATTGTTTGCCAAATCTTCCAAATCTTTTTAGAGATAATTATGAATCTCCTTTAGTAGCACTGATTAATTACACTTATCTTAAAGTGATTAAGAAATCTTATTGCTATCAAATAACATCTTATATGTAACTTAAGTTACATATAGTTAAAGCAGATATTATTGGTTTTTGTATGCTATACATATTATGTTAGTGTACATGCATGACGTGTAAAGATGGATTCCGTTGATGTATAGTGCTATCTGTTCTACGTACATAATTGTGTGTCCTGTCTGTACACTATAATATAAAGCACTCACTGCAGTTTATTTTTGTATGGTGTTGTAATTTCACTAGTTTGCAGTTTTAAAAGGATACAGCAACCTCCTTTCCAAAAAAATATTAGTGATTTTGTATCATTTTTAACTTTCTCCACACATCAGTGATTTGATAAGTTTATATTCAGCAGATAAATGCAAGTTAAGGTATCATTTCTTAAAAATGTGAGCAAGTATGATTTTTTTCTGAATTATCAGTATATTATTTTTCTGCATATTTACCATTGCAGTGTTATAAAAATATTTCAGCATGGAGTCTAGAAATAAGAAAACCCATTTGATAGGCCTGGTTGTATACTCTTTCTTTTTTCTATTTCAGCCTCTGGAACCACTGTAAGGTATTACTTAAGAGGATGATGTAAATGAAATGTAGTCTTGTACTGATGAGTGGTTAAAACACCGGTATCTATGATCTATTATTCAAATCCATATAAAAGTAACTGCCGTTACTAGGATTTGAACCACAGAAGGATCGACTTCAAAATCAGCTGATTTGCAATGATGAGTTTACCACTAGATCAACCTGGTGGGTTTGTTTGTATGTTCTGGTGGTCTATTGTGTGGTTAATGTGATTTTGGTAGTGTTTGTATTATTATATTTGATTATAATGTAATGTACTAGGTGTATAAATATGAAACCAGAATTTTTGTATAGAAAATACATGTTTATTGTATAAAAATAATAAAAAATGTTTTATTCTAAATATTGTCCATTGCTAACTATACACTTTCCCATCTCTCTGATGATTTATGAATGCCACACCTAAATAACTTAATCTTGTAAGGCAAACCAGTCACAGAGCCATTTTCGTATATTTTCATAAGAAGGGAAGCGTTGCTCAGCAAGTGCATGTTTTATCAATGCAAATAAATAGTAGTCAGATGGAACTAAATCTGATGAGTAAGCCACATGCGAAACTATTTCCCAATTGAACACCTCAGTCGTTTCCTTGACCAGTTTTGCTGTGTGGTGATAGTGTATTATATCATGAAGTAAAATCACTTTGTGTTGCCTTTTTTGATATTCTGATTGTTTTTTATGCAATACTTGATTCAAATCGATCATTTGTTATTGGTAGTGTTCAGTATTAACAGTTTTGCTAGGTTTTAGCAGCTCATAATAGATCTCACCCTTCTGATCCCACCAAATACAGAACATTTCCATAGCGGTTTGGCCTTGAAATCGATGTCGATGGATTGCCTGGAGTTGCCCATGATCTTTTACGCTTAGGATTCCCAAAATAGTTCCACTATTCTTCACCTGTCACAATTCAATGGAGAAATGACTTTCTTTTGTACCTGGTGAGCAGCAGTTTGCATGGTTTTTCAGTTTTCTTGCTGTCTTTCATTCAGTTCATGTGGAACCCATTTTCCCATCTTCTGGATCTTTCTCGTGGCTTTTGAATATAAGGAGACAGCTTCTTGTGTTACATCTAATTGATTTATGAGTTGTTATTGTTGCATTTGAGCATTATCCTCAACCAACAATGCTTGCAATTCGCTGTTTTCAAACTTTTTTGGTAGTCATCCATAATCTTTGTTTCTCATGTCAAAATCGCCACTTTTGAATTTTTTTTAATTCAATACGATTCTGCAGCAGTTTTTTCTTTAAATGGTAACAGAAAATCAATGCTGTCTGCAAATCATAGTTTATAGGTACAAAACTTGACATCCTCAATGCTAATTAAAACTATGCTGTTGTATGAAACTTGTATTGTATTGAGTTGAAAATCTTTGTCAGCTGTCAAAGAAAGAAAATGGTACCAATGATGCGGTTTCACGGTAACTACATTGGCAGCTAGGGCCATCTATGGGCAAATTCCAGTTTCATTTACACACCTGGTAGATTTGTGTGTTATCTTAATCTTGATAATTTGCATGTTTTTGTATAAGCTGTTTTTCTATTATGAGGCTGAATAATAGGATAGGATGTATGATAGGCTGTATAAGGTATAATATAATTATGTTTCATTTCACAAAGAATGCCATATAATTGTTGACAGTTAGAAATACAGTGTTAGATTACAGGTTTTGCTTTTAAGGTGGATAAGGATATTAATCATTTTTAATTGAAATTTTGGTACAGCATTGGATTTTTATTTGGTTATCTTTTTGTTTTTATTATGTATAATTTTATAATTTATATACACATAAGTGTATCACAAAGTTCTCCTGGACTTTCATAGCCTATTCTACTTGTGAAAATAATGAAAAAGTTCATGTAAACAAACATGTCCTAAAATGCTTTGTTTGTGAGTTATGGATAGTGATAGATTTTGCTCGAATTTAAACTACCCTGGTGAGATGAGGTATTGAAATTTTTAGGATGTTAATTAAGGGGCAGAATTAGTGATTTTTTTAATGGTTTGACCTAAATATTGACCCCTGTTTTTTATGTTTGATGTATAATAATGTTGTTAAATGGGTAATAAATACATAAAACCTTTAAACAGAATTTGTAGAGAATTTAATTCTGAACCAACCATCAAATGCTCCAAACTCTGATCTTCTTTGTAAGCCGCCATTTACTGTGCTGAACTGCATTGATAATAATTTACACTGTCCAACAGCTTTGTTCATGTTGAACACATCATTAGTGTGTAGCTGGTACAAATAATTGGTAGTGAACCTGTTTCCCGAAGATTGTGAAAAGATGTGCATTGTTTTGGGATCTTGAATGCTGCTATTTGGAAAATGTATTTCATATTATACTGCAGCATACCATTGCCATTACACACACCCAAAATGGGAATACCATATCAGCATATTCCTTTCTTGTAAATATGTACAACATTATTTCAGTGGTAAAATGATTACATTCAAACTAAAATTCACAGAAAGTTAACAGTTCAATGTACCCTACAGAATGATTTAAACACTAAAACAATATTGTGCATTATTGATCAGCTGTTGTTATTTTATTGCTAACTTTGAAATAATAATTTTTTTAATAATTTGTTTGTTGTAATTTTTGTATTTGTATAATAAAAACCTTAAAATTTACATTTTTTTAACAATAAA
Source organism: Lycorma delicatula (assembly GCF_047948215.1). Classification (NCBI taxonomy): domain Eukaryota; kingdom Metazoa; phylum Arthropoda; class Insecta; order Hemiptera; family Fulgoridae; genus Lycorma; species Lycorma delicatula. Next base: position 212,437,597 of record NC_134457.1, read on the forward strand.
TTTTGTTTTTACAAATTTTTCACATTACAAGAAAAGAATTTGGTTTGTGTTTTCTAACTTTTCTTTGTTTTATTCAACTTTATCTTAATACCATTTTCAGAATTCTTTACATATTTTGTTTTTAAAAGTTTTTTGCGTTTATTATTACCCATTTGTTAACAAAGTTATTGTACCTTAACCATAAAAAACGTTTTTTTTTACCCCAATTTATTGGTTTTCACCCAAGATTTCTCAAAGACTACTGGAGATATGGTTTTCTGGGACCAATTTTATTTGACTTTTCAGATCAAAAAACCGTAAATCATTAATTCATTCTACCTCTTAATTAACATCCTAAAAATTTCACTAATACCTCATTTAACTGGGGTAGCTGAAATCCAAGCAAAATCTTTCACTAGCCTTAATCTATATATAGAATTATCATGTTTCCTTTGTTAGCTTCGTAAAATGCTAAAATTATGTCCCAAAATTCTTTATTTGTAAGTTAATGCAGCAAGTTACAAAGCTAACAAAGGAAATATGTTAATAATTCTATACACACACACACACACAAACACACATCACAACACACACACAACACACACATAAGTGGTGTATCATAAAATTCTCCCAGAACTTTCATATATCCATTCTACTTGTAAAAATAATGGGAAAAGTTTGTATAAACATGAGTAGAATAGGTTATAAAACTCCTGGGAGGACTTCGTGATATACCCTGATGTATTTATATGAATAGTAAGGAATTATTACAATTTTCCTTTGTTTGCTTCATCAAGTGTAGTTTTTTGCTGGTGATTTTTCATGTAATATAATTGTTTTATGAATTAGCAGATTATAAAAGGTTTTCATCCAGAGATATGTTTGAATAAATTGCATAAAGGTAAAATATGAAAGTAATGTAATGCTTGTGTTTGAAAATTTGTTTACTCATTTCTAATTGCAACAGCAAAATTGTTCAAATTATGGTACAAAATCTTCCACTTTCCCCTACTTGTCAGTTTAGCATTTTTCAAACTATGAAGATTTATGCAAAATGAAAAAGAAGGTATTGCCAAAACATATGCCTGTTTTGAAAACTTTGATGAATTACACTATAAGGATGGGATAAAAACTTGAAAATCGTTGTATTTTTGTATGTGTATAAACTTGCAATGAGATTATGTTGAGGAATAAAAGATTTTTTTTCAGATTGTGAAAAACTGTGTCTTCATTTTTGTAAGAATTAATTGAATACCCCTTTAGTTATATGATAATCATATATCCTCAACGTATTTATCCTTTTGAGTTTTGAAGTTGACAAACGATGAAAAAAACAGGGGCCATCTGAGTAACTCTGCCATCAATTTGTGACATTAGTATGTCACAAATTGATGGCAGAATTCAACTCTACCTTTACCAAACTCTACTCAGAATTCAACTCTACCAAATTAATGGCAGATACAACATAGCAACTCTGCCTGAATTAGTATTGAGGCAGAGTTGCTATGTTGTATAACCTGTGCTAAATACGATTAGCGTTCTGATGTCAAAAACGTCTACCTGGTTAGATAGGTTTCTATTATTTTTTCAGTGAAATCTTTCCCCAACCCTTTGTTGCTGAGAAGTAAGTTATGAAAAAGTAGAAAATACAGTAAATATCGTTTATAGTGACCTCTGAGGGATCGATGATTTTAGGTCATTGTAACCAAACCCACCGGGTTGGTCTAGTGGTGAATGCATCTTCCCAAATCAGCTGATTTGGAAGCCGAGAGTTCCAGCGTTCAAGTCCTAGTAAAGCCAGTTATTTTTACATGGATTTGAATGCTAGATCGTGGATACCGATGTTCTTTGGTGGTTGGGTTTCAATTAACCACACATCTCAGGAATGGTCGAACTGAGAATGTACAAGATTACACTTCATTTACACTCATACATATCATCCTCATTCATCCTCTGAAGTATTATCTAAACGGTAGTTACCGGAGGCTAAACAGGAAAAAGAAAGAAAGAAGGTCATTGTAACCAATAGTCACAATAAACAATGCTTAGGTAGCTTAGTGGTACTACTTAAATATACCATCTACATGGGTATTGTAATGCAATAATAATAATTATTAAAAATAATAATTTATTTCTGTAATAAAAAAAAAAAAAAAACAGAAATACACAATAATAAATACAAAAATGGTGGAGTAAAAGAAGTTACAGAAAAATTGTAAAAATTACTTTTTCTGCAACAAGTCTGTTATTTTGCATTGTTTAGAATATTTTGTGTTGTAATACAGTAATACATTAGCAAATTCTGTTAAATTGGCAGTTTTCATTGCTGTTAAAACTTTGTTGCTGCTGTAGTTTCCTGTTGTCGTTACCTATGTCCCCTTCTATTTCTGCTAGTACTGTAGCCACTACATCGTCATCTGTTACAGTTTCACGCTTTTCTAAATCTTTGCCAACCTATTGATAATCTTCAAACAATGCATTTGGCAGAGATCAGTCTTGCAGAGTTTTTGTCCTCTAACGATTCTTCTTTGCGTGTAACGTTAGTAACTTCGTCAGCCTGTGGTAAAAATCCTACATGTTGAAAGTAAGTTTTTACAGTTAGCAGAGAAACCTCATTCCATGATCTAATTATAACATCCTGAATAGTTATTTGTGTTTTCTTTTGTGATATGAAACATCTTTAGAATCACATTGAAACCAGAACCAAAACCAGAACAGAAATTTGTAGCGTAACAAAACGTTCTATATCATCCTGTCCTAATAATTTCCTAACTACTAGTCTCAATAGACATAAATATGGTGTCATTTTACAATTTACATGATCAGCTTGCCAATATGACTTTGAGTTTGTGTCACTGATGGGTGGGTTGGTGGGGAGGGGGAACAGTGCAGATTAACCAAAACTGGTGCTCACGCTCATTTCCATTCAGTGTAGCTAAGAACTTAGATGTCATGCATGGTGATTCGTCTGTTTGTGTTTATCAAGATAGATCAATTTAAATAATAAGTGTATTTTAGACAATATTTACATGTAAAAAATTAAAGTAAACATGTAAAACAGTGTAAAAATTCAATGTCAGCCTCAGCCCATGCAGAAGCCAGCCAGAAATATAAATTATACATATCATTGGAAAGAGAAGGTTATGGGCCACGCATAGGTTCCCCAATATCCAGTGCCGAGCGAGTGAGCATGAGTGTTTTGGGAGCGTTGCAAAGCTGGCATAGCACGCTTGGTGCACAATGCCAACAGTGCAAGCAACTCTACTTCTCCTAATTATGCCATTTGTCTTACTTCTCATATCGCAGACCAATGTTGAACAAAATTGTCATCAAATATTAGTCAAAATAAATATGTACCATTTAGTGGCTGTTTTATTTAAAATTTAATTTAGTACGCAGCCAGTGTCTTGTTTTTATTTCAATCCAATACACTAAAAGTGACTCGATGATGTACAGACCAACCAGTTTATCTGTAGAGTTGGCCAAATGAAGCAACTAAAATTTTCCATTGGACACCTTCAGTTTTGTTAAAAAAAAAAAAATACAATTGTAGCTTTCCCATTTAACTCTACAGATAAGTTGGTTGGTCTGTAGCTCAGAGTAACTACATCCAAGGTCTGTAACATTTCACGTTAAACCAATGGCCGTGTGCCCTGACAGCCCTAACCAAATTTTTCTTTGTCTAAATTCTGTATTTTGTAAAATTAGGTGTTTTTTTGTAGTGGACTTTTACCAACTTGAACATGTCTTGATCTAAGGGCTGTAAGACCGTTGTCGTTTTCAGTAGTAAAAACAGTAACTTTATACATGAAAGATTTTTGGGGTATGGATGTGTCGGACAGTTGTTATAGCAGCAATATTTTGTAATTTTCAATCTTTAATTCACGATCCTGTTTTCATAACAAAGACGTAAAGACATCACTTGTCCAAGCTTTCTTGTTATTGTCTTGCAGAGACAAACAGAAAGCGATTTCAAACTTATAAAACAACAGGGTTTAGCACTTTTCCGTATAACCAGAAGTTTTATGTTGTCAGTTCTGGTCATACTTGTACCAGTTTGTACTGTTAATCTTTTTTTCTTCTTTTTTTATAGTTTTCCACTTGAACACGTTTCGCCTTTACTGAAGGGTTCTTTCTGGTGTCAGTTTAAAAAAATACCAGATTCATCAGCATTATAGATATCTTCGTCTGAATAGCCCTCTTTTAATTTTGGTCAAATGTTTTCTAGCCATTTTCCTGACACACTAGTTGGGCTGCTGGAGCCTTGCCACTTATTCTTCCCGACACAATATCTTGATGCTGACTGTGTCGTTGAATCCAATGAAGTTATTTCATGTGATTTATAGAATTTTTTTAGAAAAATTGTTCACCTTAGCTTACAATAAAGAGACGGTTATACCCCTATAACCCAACCTTTATTGTAATCTCTGTTACTAGTCCTCTGGTATTTAAACCATTTCAACAGTGCTTGTTTACATCATTATGTTGACTAAGATGTAATTTTTTTGATTTCATAGAATGTGTTTCAAGATTTTTTATAATTTTTTCACCATTCCTCCATGTTGCCAGTATTGTCAGATGAACTACTCCTAATTCTTGGGCAATGTCCTTATCAGTTTTACCATTCTCTAACCACCAGATACTGTGCATCTTTTCCTTTACCGTGAATGTTTTTGCAAGGTTATAATTAAATCACTATGGAATGAATTACACAGGATACGTAAAATAAAATGCTGTACTTGCATGATATGATACGCTTACAGCAAAACATTATTAACAACAAAAATTATTAAGATTACTAACAACTGAATGTGTGACTGCTTCAGTTTACAATAATCTGGTACAGGAAAAAGTTAAAAGAACTATAGTAGTTACGTAAGAAAAAAGGAACCATCAAAATATTTCTATGAGTCATCAAACGTTTTTGATGAGTCACTTGTGTTCATCATTGTAAGCGATAAAATGTTGCATTTTAGTAGGAAAAACAAGTCATAATGGATATGTAACTGCAACCAATGTCATTATAAACTATTTACACACTGTATTTATGCGTTAATAGCATCTCGATTCCCCCCCAAGGGGAGAAGATCCCACCTCGTAGCATGTCCGGTCGCTACACCACACCCCTCCGTTTCTAGCCAGTAGTGGCTTTAACGGAGGACATCTTCTCGCCCTCAAACTGATTGCGCACCACAGCTTTCAGTTCAGGCCCTGCAGAGATGCCCCGAGGGACATCTGCATCAGTAAAGTTCACCCCGAGATAGTTTTATGTGTTTATGCCTTCAGAAAGAATACAACGGACACCTGCAGCTACCACGTCGCCCTCAGTAACTAAGCTAGAAGCATAACCACGGAATGAAGACCCCGCGCCTAGCACTAACTTTATTGAGCCAATTATCGAATGTCTCAGATCCGAGCAAACTACCACTATAACAAAACTTTCCCACTAAAGTTTAACACAGCGAAATTTAGACCTTGTTCCCTTAAGAACCCCGCTTATTACTCAAAATGAGTTTCTTACTGACTCCGCTCCGGTCTGCCCGGGAGAGGAGAATTAACGCCTACTCCCACACAGCTCCATCGCGGAGTCCCGCGTGACATTCACCATCTTTCGTAACCGCCGCCGAAACGCCGCTGCATACCACCGAAGCAGCACCCAGAGACGCCCCGCCGAGAGTGTCGTTAGCTCACAAAATGCCTCCGTCGAAGCGCGACCGCACCCCCGGGACAAGGATAACCATGCCCGTTGACAGCGGCCGCAACTCCGCCGACAGCTTTACTCCAACAAAATAACACCAATTATTCTAACCGAGGCACACTGCCTTAAGCGCCTACCTTCGGCCAGTCAACTGCCCAGGCGGTCCCTAGCCACCCAGGTTCCTATCACCTACTAAATCCCTTCGGCAGTCCTGCTTAGGGCGAGGAAGCGAAGGAAGCCAGCAACTATAGTCCACTCTCTATGAGTCCTCCAGTTGACTCGTAGATCCAAAACAGAATTTACTCTCTTGAGTTCCCTAGTAACTCTGGTACGCTCAGCTTCGTACCGGGGACATATGTGTAGGACATGGTCCACGGTGTCATCGACCCTACAGTCCGGACAGAAGCCGGAATCGACCAACCTGAACCTAGCCAATTTATTCCTAAAGGCACCATGTCCGGAGAGGAACTGTGTAGTGTGCCGATTGGGGGATACCCAGCTAACCGCTCGCAACTCTCTAACATTGGGGAATATACCATGCGTATAACGACCTGTCAAAGAAGTATTCCACCTATCTTGCCAAGAGTCGAAACCTTGGTCTTCAATCTCACGCATACGCCCTTCTTTGCAATATACCGCTGGCTACGTTCCGTAGCCGAAATATCCACAGGTTTGATGCCCGCGATCACAGTTACTGACTCTCGCGAGACAGTCCTGTAACCGCCGACAACCGCTAATAAAAGAAGACGCTGGGCTCGTAATAGAATGTCCCTATAACATTGGTACTACAAACTATGAGCCCCGACGGGCGCAGCGTACAACATAATGGCCTCGCAAACACCTTTGTAAAGAATCCGCATGGTACGGAAATTCAACCCCCAATCGGGATGGACCACTTTACGGACGCCGAAGAAAGCATCAACTGCCTTCTTCGCCACATACTGCAGGTGCTCCTTGAAGAGAAGCCTCTCATCAAGGATAAAACCCAGATACTTTTGAAGAGTGACATACCTAATTGAACGACCGTCCATCACAACCCGCGGGTGGCGAGTTGCAGCTAGACGGCCCTTCAGAAACATCATAGTGGTTTTCTCCGCACTGAAAACCATCTTATGCTGAAGACTCCACAACCGCAAAATCCTACATGCCTGTGCTGCTCTGAGCTCAGTCTCAGCACGCGAACCACCCTCAACCAGCAGCAGCCCATCGTCGGCATAAGCCACAACGCGACAGCATACCAAACCAACCAAGAGACAAGTCTTTGGTCACTATATCTGATATGTTATTATATCCATTGTCACTGTAAATGATACTGTATAAGATATGAGCAGCTATTGTTTTATTTAGGAATTGAACTGCAAAATAGATCAAATGAATTTCATTTTTAAATGGTAATTTGATTAGAGGTTAGTATTCAGACAATGTATATTTTACCCTCAAACGATTATACCTCTTTCATCTTGATATATACAGGTCATTCACAAAGAATACAACAATCAAACTTTCAGTACATGTTATGGGTGAAAATAAAGGAAGTTCATATAGGTTTGGAAATGCTTTGTTAGCAAGTTTCAGCTGGTGAATGATTTTGCCAGTGATTTCTTAAAACTTGACAGTCAGTATTTTAAATCTGTTGTTAGTATTTCCAGCTTATCAAATAAATTATTTCAAGCAGGTTTATATAAAATTAATTTATAATTGGTTTTAGAGATGTCTAATAAATTGTTTTGTTTGAATTTTATTTTTAATAAACTTAAAAATCTTATGTTTGTACTTAGTTTCTGTAGACTTTATTCATAACATTTTTCTCTGAATCAAATTCTCTTCAAGTTTGTTCAAAACAAAGTTATTTTATGCCAAACATAATAAATACACACTAGCTTTTGTACAATTAAGAAAATTATACGTCATTAGTTATTTGTAGTAAAGGACCATGGCGCAAAATAGTATTTCATTATTCGCAAAAACCTCATTATTATTAAAACCATCATTTCATTATTTGTACACTTATCAAATTATGTCTCTTACAAGCATTCAGGTAATATTATATGAAATTACAAATTTTTCTATATCGTTAAATTGAATAATAGCCGTTAAAAGTACAATTAGAAAGGACGCCAGTCCGACAGTATACAAACACGTATTTAAACGTATTCTCTCGTGTGTATTTAACGCATTCTCTCGTTGCTTAAGAGAAGTAGAAAACAATCTTAAACTGCCGACATTTTTGACGCGTTTTTTAAAATCTATTAAAAAACAACATTATTCTGGAACTTATCAAAACCTAATAAAGAAAATAGATTAAATTAAAATACAATACTCATTATTTTTTATTCACAATCACAGTTTAGATTATTGTTGTTATTATCATACAATACAACGGTAAATAATTAATGTAAAACGGGTTCAAAACCTCACCTTAGTATTATGTACAATTAAGAAAACTACATGTCATTACTTACTTTTAGTAGAGGACAGCAGTGCAAAATAGCATCATTTCATTATTCCCAGAAACCAATCAGTAGAACTGTCAAATTATTTAACTTAGTTTGTATTGTGGGTTTGAAATTTGTTATTGAATATATTATAGAAAACAACACATTTTATTTCCATCAAATTAGTTAATACAGATTAGATAGATTCTGTTATTCTTTTTATTGACTGTTTCTAAACATTTATTTTCATATTTATCAATGTTAATTTAGTATTTTTCTTTACCTAACTGTTAAACTGTTATATATATATATTTAATTAGTAGGTCATTCACATATTCTTGGATAAATAATTAAGTAGAGTAGAATATCTATTTAATAAAATTAATTTAACATTACTATAACATAAATCACAGTTATGTTATAAATTAAGTAGAGTAGAATATCTATTTAATAAAATTAATTTAACATTACTATAACATAAATCAGAGTATGTTCTAGTCCCAATCGACTGCTAATAAAGTATTTGTTATCTTGATTTACCAATCCCTCTTTCCTAAATTGCTCTGAAGTTCCCTGTGATAGTGTCCAGGGACTATGTTTTTTTCTAGAAGGTTGCAAACAAAACCAGTCTGAGGTATTTGTCTGGTAAACCTGAACTTCTAAAATCTAGAATATAAATCCTTTCTAATTCAACAGCTCAAGTACAAAATAACGACACTTCTGATTATTTGAACGAATAACGAACAGTTTAGTTGTATATATGGACAATAACAACATTAACACATTATTAAAATAATAATACAATTAGTAATTTGCTTTTTACATAATCATAATTAAACTAATACAAATATGTAATTAAAAACAATATTTGTAAGCATGTTCACAGAAATTTTATAAAAATTCCACTAAATGAAATTAAAGAAAACAGGTTTATGAAATAGTTAAATTGTCAAAAATGTAACAATATATATATGTTATAAGAATTAATCATCTGTGCTTGGTTACAAGTATAATTTATGAATATATCTTCTTAATGGACCATTAGCTGTTTGCAAATCAACAACTCTAACAAGATTGTCAGATCTAGGATTAACTTGGGTGACAATTCCATTTTTCCAATGGAGGGGTAGAGAATTTTCATTAGTAACTGATACTAAGTCTCCAACACAAAGATTACGTGGTGGAAAATGCTTGTGCAATAAATGGCGTTTCTGTAAATGAATGACTGAATTTAGATCAGAAACTAACTCTAAATGAATAGCCTTACTGGTGAGATATATAAAAAGTGCTGTATAAGAATTGCTTAATGTTTTAGACCTCTGCCTGCCAAGACGAATCATAATTGGACCACCATAGTAGACTGCACAAGCAGAAAATGGTTGGGAAGAAATAACTCTGGAATATGACAGCTGATCAAGCTGTTGTATGTAGGTTTTTGCATTATATTGAAAGCATATCATACATTTACGAATGATGGAGGAAACAGCTTTTCTTGCCATTTATTATACAATATTTCTGTCGTAAAGAATGATGAATAAGTTGAACACATGCAAAAGTTGCAAGTGTTCAGCATTAATGATTAGTTTTGTGATGTCAATATTAGGATGAAAAGCAATAGGATGTTCCACTTGGTAATGTAACAGAGAGTGTTGCAGTCTGCCACCTACACGTAGTAAGCCTGAATTATCCAGAAATGGATAACATGAAATAAGTTTGCTTTGATTTAGTTGACTGTTTTGAAGATTATTTAATTCATCACTAAAATGTATGTGTTGTGATTGTCGAATAAAAAATGTAAGAGTGTGGTTTAGTTCCTGACTACTTAAAGGATCACAAATTAGTTCGGATAGTCTTGATTTGGCATTATAAATAAATCTGAAACAAAAACTAAAAGTGTGAATTAAGTATGTAGCAATGAAAATCGTACTGTGTAATCGAAGACAACAGTAGATACAAATGATGATACAATATGTTTGGGTTTTTCTATTAGACATTCAACACTTATATTACAGTTATTAAAGGTAATATTAATATCTTTCGGCCAAGGGCAGCAGTTTACCTAAGCCAATGAGGACCAAAATGACATGTCAATTAACTTACTTTGTGAACAACCTCTAAACAAAACGTCTGCAGGATTATCAGAGGATTTGACGTAACGCCAATTAACATTTGTGAGTTAATTAACATTAACTTTTAGTATAATGTTAAATATTTCAATGAAAACATTATATTTTAGATGATAGCCTGGACAAAACAAACTTGACTTTACTAAATGATAATGTAGTACAAGTAAAATACAATTTGAAAGACCATTTTATAGAAGATCATAAAACTACTAATGCTGCTAATAGCTGCTTTCACATCTAATGTGAGAAGAATGAAATTGTATGATATGTTGGATAGACTTGGTGAGGAATATAATCTACTATGACACAGATTCAGATATATATACTGTGATGGTAAAAATACAATAGAGACTGGTTGTTTGCTTGTTGAATGGTAAGTGTGTGACTAAGACAAAAAATTTTACTTTGAACTTTACAAATTCAAAAATATTAGATATAAATGTTATTTGCAAACTGGTTGAAAGAGAAACTGAATCTGTAGCTGTAAATTATAGTCAAATAACTAGAGAAATAAAGACTGAAAATCTAGTAAATAAAAAGACCACAAAGAAATTTCAATCTTCTTTATGACAAAATTTTGATTCTAGAAAAGAAAGATGGAATAATTGATACGCTACCTCAGGGTATTAAAACTGGATTTTAATGGGCTATCGTCCATTAAAATTATCAAGGGGGCTGGGTCCCTAAAAATTCAAAGATGTGTACACTAAAATAAAAAATTAAAGTAGCGATTGTTTATCACAAGAACTCAGAATGGCAATTGTAAATTATGGGAATTCAAAGTTAAAATTATTTAAAGAGAATGTTAAGTAAGAATTATGTAAAGAGAATTCAAAGTCAGAAAACAAAAAATGTTCTAAATCATTACTCATACTTCTCACACACCAACACAAACGCATGAACAGTAACAGGCGATAAACTGATCCGCATGCAATGATAAAATGCACTGCACTGAATGACCGACACATGAGTCATAGTGTAGATGGGCACGCCATGTGGTAGAGTAGGCAGCAACATAAAATAGACTATACTCACAACTTGCAGTTCTTGTTGCTGATTGATACGTTTATTGAAGAGGATACGGAATATCAGAGAAGTGATTGTTGGATAAGTGAGACTGATATTTTATATATATAAAATATTTTTTTATTACGCTTTATTTCTTACATACATATACAAATTTATTATCTTTTTACTTCTTAATATGAGCTTCCAGAGCACTCTTCAATGGTTCAATGTCTCCAAAAACCTCCTCTGCCAACTTCCAATATCTTCTATCTGTCAAAATCTATTCAAACTCTGAGTGAGTTGCAGTCATATAAGTCTTCAGCCTATCACTTGTGGAGTTTTTGATTTACAATAAAGGAGGATGTGTTCAATAGTTTCATCTTCATTGTCACAAGCCAAACAGCGAGGAGACTCCACTAAGTGAAATCTATTCAGATAGGCCTGGATGACAGTGTGACCAGTTCTCATGCAAGCAGCAAACATTGCAGTTGAACATGTTCAACTGCAACAGAATGTAGCATGCTACATTCTGGTACAGTGATGCTTCAGAAGGCTTTTTCTGAAAAAAGCCTTCTGACGCGATGAGATTCAGATCTTAAAAAGGGAATGCCCTCATTTACTGACCCTCCACCACTCTATCCATGTATCCACAAATTTCCTTCTCACTTTCCGCAGACATTCACCAAGAGATTGTCTCTGGAGGGCAGGTTGAAGTTTTGCTGCATGGTTGGCCAGGCGATCAGCTCTTTCATTGCCAAGGACACCATAGCGACTAGATATCTATTGGAAGGTGATAGTTTTTCGAGATAATCTCCCTAGCATTTTATGAATTTCCTAGCATTTTAGGAAATGGAATCTTGTTGGCTGCTGTTTTTGTATTATTTATAGGGCTGATCTAGAGTCAGTAAAAATGTAGATATCACTCATGGAGATGGTGTGAATGTAAGCAAGTGCACCCCATCAATTACTATCAGTTCAACATCGGTACTACAGGTAGATCCTGATGGTAGCACAAATTCTGTGTCAGCTGTTTGGTTGTAAAAGGCAGCTCCTGCATTCCCCTTATTACCTTCAACTGATCCATCTGTGAATTATGGAATCCAGTGGATTCCATAATATCATGTGCCAATATACTCCAAGTTGTCTGCAAGAGGAACTCTGGAATTTCTTCATCCTTTTTTACAGTTACAGGGATGGTTAGTTCAATATTAATATTGTAGATTAGCCACGGAGGAGTGGAGCTTACCATTGGAAAGATGTATGGTACACTTTGTGTAGATTGGTGTTTAATGTTTGATATGATACTATTGAAGGAGTTGTGAAACAAATTGTTTTTTTTTTTTGTGATGGAGTGGATGGTTTTGCAGGAGAGCCTGGACTTTGATGTATTTTGTCATGAATATCCTCCCAATGTACAATTTTAATGGTTCATTTTCCAGTTCGATCTCCATCGACTGGACACTGGTTGTTCTAGAACATCCCAAACCTATCCTCATAGAGCTTTTTTAAATTACTTCTAACTTCTTGAGATAATATGCAGCAGCAGCCCCCAAACCTCATATCCATACGTCATTTTTGATTTAATGAATGTCAGATAAAACTGTCTAAGAGTAACAGTACCTGCACCCCAAACTCTACTCACTACCGCTTTCGTAGCATTCATTCTTCCTACACATTGGCTCTGTACATAGGCAATATGTGGACACTACAGTAATTTAGAATCCAAAACGATACTGAGGATTTTTGGATTTGGATTGTAACGCAGGATGTAACCATTAATATATATCGTTGGTTTAAAATTCTTGAGAGAGTATCTTGTAGTAAAAACTGTAGATTCTGTTTTCTCTTCAGATATCTTTAAATTCCACTTGTTTTCCACTTGAGCACCAAGTTTATCATTTGCTGCAACTCAAGAACAGCCTGGACTGGGTTCTCCTGCGAAGACCATATTGTTAAATCATCTGCATATATGATGTAATCTATGTTTTTTGAAGAATTGGATTTAATGTCATTTAGCATTATATTAAATAATGTGGAACTTAGAACTGCTTCCTGTGGTATTCCATTGTTCACTGGTTTTTGTTCAGACTCATCATTTACAATAGTTTTAATTTTCCTTTTGATCAAAAAATTGTAGAGAAATTACAGCATTCTGCCTCTAATGCCCAGTTTCATGAACTGGAGAATAATGGACTTGCTTGGCACTCTGTCAAATGCTGCTTCAAAATTGATCACTATGGCAACTGTACACTGTTTCTTGTTTAAGGTAGTATTTATTTTATCAGTTAAGTACAGCAAAGGATCCACAGTACTTCTTCTTGGTCTGTAATCAAACTGCCTGTCACTCAATTAATCTTCTGACTCCAGTTTCCATTTTAATCTTTCATTGATCATTCTTTCCATTAATTTGGATACACATAGCGTTAGAGATATTGGGCAATATGAGATTTCCTTTGTTGAGTCTTTCTCAGGTTTGCAGATAGGTATGGTTTTTGTGAGTTTCTACTTTTCTGGAAGTTCTCCTGTAGACCATGTATTATTAAAATATTTCAGTAATGCAGTTTGGTATGAATTTGATGTGCTCTAAAGCAGAACATTGTGCATTCCATCCTCTCCAGGTGCTGAGTCATGCAAATCTGTAAGTGCCATTTTTAGCTCATTCTCTGTAAAAGGCTGATTCACAGTATCCTTTTGTCTGAAAATATGTTCAAAGTATGCTCCATATTACAGGTCAGATATTGCTCCTCTGGTGTCAGGCTAAACGGCCAAGAAACTGGACTACCAGCCCTTAAGGAGTACATGTTGTTCAGCACCTCAGTAATCTCCAACTTCTCTGTTATAACAGTGTTGTCAAAGCTCACTAATTTGAATTATCACTTTTTCCTTGCAGAGATTTGAATTTTTTCCATACTATAGTAGTTGGTGTGTTATAGTTCATTGAGTTCACAAATGTTTTTTAAGACATGCTTTTAGCTATCATAATGGTTATTTTGCTTTTGGCAGCTGCTAGGTTATATTTTGGGTGGTCTATTATTTTCATTATTCATACTTGCATGCAAATTTACCTTGAATTTACATATTTCATATTTATAAATATATTCAGTACTGAAGCTTGTTTTAGGATCAATAAACATTTATTTAAAAACAAATTTATTTTAAAAAATATATTCACATCATGGATATTATTTGCTAACATGGATACTGATCACTGAAGGAATGAAAACAAAACTCTTAACAAAATTTGCCTAACAATGTTTAGACAGTATGTGAAACTGACAGCAATACAAAAATTTGACAGCCAGTGTCCAGAGTGGCCAATTCTGCTCACCAGCTTCCAATGGTTGACATGTTTGGGAATTTTATCAATATGTACATTTCACATTTGGTGCATTTTGCACATTGGCCATAACTCATACTTGTTCATAATATGGAATGGAAAGTTATTATAACATAATTAATATATATATATATATATATATATATATATATATATATATATAATATGAATTCATTGTTTAATTCATCTTTATTGACTAATGTGTTAAAGCTCTGTGATTGTAATACTATAATTTGAAACTTTTATACTGTAATAAAAAGCAACCGTGATGCTTTTTTATTCACTTTGTTAGTCTGAAATGCTTGTTGGATCAAGGTTTCTCCAAGACAATGTAATACTGTGAAAAAAGTGTCTATAATAATTTTATTATATTTTGAATTGGCAAGTTTTTTACTTCATGTTTTGGCCCATTGTACCTGATATGTGCCATATATATGCAACTGTATTTTTGGTTCACTCATGTAAGCCTGATGTGGAATGCTTGTTGTACATAAACATACTGTAATTTTTGGTAGACCCAAATATGTAGTTACAGCACTATCATACATGCAGTATTTCACAGACCTTTAAAAGTATCTACTCATTAATCATTTCTTAAATAATTTCTCACAACAGCAGTGCTCCAAATTCACTAGTTTATCATCCTGTAACCAAGAATACAAGTGAGTTGGTGCTATATGCTGATTTGTTTAAGTGCATGTTTATTTACTCTGAACCATTTAACCATTTGTAATTATACGTTTTTTTTTTTACTTTTAATGCCGCAAAAGACCATTTTAGTCAGAATAATTCAAGTCTTTTTTGCCGATGTTTTGGCCTTAGTTCTTAGATTAGTTCTTAGTTAGTTCTTAGATTTTACTTTCTCCCAATATTTAGTCATTCTTAATGATCTTGCTTTACGATACTCTTCTGAATAAACCCTGTTTGTATAATTAAAAGTTCTTATTTTATGTTGGTATTCGAATCTTTAATAACAAATTTTTATTTTTCGGATTTATTAAGTAAATCTTCGTAAGTCAAATTTAATTCTTGCATGTCTTCTTTGATCCATAATGGCGGATTTTTTAAAGACCAAAATCGATCGATAATTCTCTTAGTAAAAGTTATCTTAACGAGTGTGCACAGAAAGAAATTCGCTTCTTTTTCATAGTATCAATTAAGGATTCCAAGTTTTCGTACAGAAATTTATTAGGCAATAATCTGTACTGATTTTCGTGTTTATATTTTTTGTTTATGCAAGCTTTAAGAATCCTGCGTTCAACTTTAAGCAAAGGTTCAGTCCTATTTTTCTGATTTAATCTAAATAAAGTCTCGCGTAAGTAATTACTGGTTTAACCACAGTTTTGTAATGTCTAATTTTAGTGTTAAATAAGAGCGATTTTTTGTTGTAAGTATTTTTGATTACTTGTAGCACTTAAATAATTTATTAAGTCTTTCAGTCCAATTTTGTTTTTCGTTACAATTACAAGTAATGATCTCTCCAAGATAATTAAATTTTTTTACAAGTTCTACTTTGTTTCCAATAATATTCACAGAATTAATAACTGAAGGATCTACAGCCGTCGTTTTAGTCTTTTCGTAAGAAATCCTAAGTCAAATTTTATTCGGAAGTTTTTCTATACTTGTTATTTGTATTCTGGCTTCTGCGATACTATTACCTAATAAAGCTAAGTCGTCGGCAAATCCTAGGCAATTTAAATTCTCTCTTTTCTCTCTTTTTTAAATGATCTCTTTTGTATTCTATTTGAATATTTTTTTATTAATTTTAAACGATTCGCGTATCAGAAATTGTAGTGGACAATTAAATAATAAAGGGCGAAAGTCCGTCGCCTTGTCTCAGTCCGGATTTTATGTCAAAAGGTTCGGAAAATTCGCCACGAAACTTTACTTTAGATTTTGTATTTGTCGATGTTAAACCGATCATATTTACCAATTTAGGATCCGATCCGAGATTTCTCAGAATTTTTAACATCGAAGGCCTATGTATGCAATCGTACGCTTTTTTGAAATCAATAAAAGAAATATTCATCTGTTTTTTCTTTCTATTATAAATATCTATAAGTAATTTCAAAGTAATAATTTGATCTGGACAACTGCGCCAAGGCCGAAAACCACCTTGGTAATCGCCTAGCTCGCTTTCTAGTCGGTCCTTAATTCTACTGTAAATAATTCTAGATAAAATTTTATACGTACAATCTAACAACGAAATTCCACGATAATTGTCTGGATTTGTTTTGTCGCCTTTTTTGAATAACTGTCGTCCAATGTTCTGAAAGTTTTTCGGATTCCCAAATTTTAACCAGAGAATTACGCAAAGATTTCTTAACTGATTCTCCTGCATTTTTCCAAATTTCTGCAACTGTTTGCTCTTCTCCACTTGCTTTATTATTTTTAAGTTCTTTAAGTGCATTTTCTATTTCTTTTTAAGTCGGCGGTTTTCTGTTTGATTCTGGCGTTTTAATTTCTGTATTAACACTTATTTCTAGTAAATCTTTCGGTTCTTCGCAGTTCAAAAGCTTATTAAAAGCTTCTGCAAGGATTTCCGCTTTTTCTTTATTATTATCTGCAATTTTACCAGATTTATCCTTAAGCATTAATGTTGGAGCTTCATATTTTTGTAAACGATTATAAAACAGTTTATAGTAACTTTTAGAATTATTTTTATTAAAGTCCTGTTCGATTTGATTAATTAAATTATTTTGATTTTCTCTCTTTACATTACGAATAATTTTGTATGCGATTTTTCGTTGATTAATAAGATTACAATAAGATTCTTCAGAATTATCGCTTTGAAATTTCAACCGAGCATTATGCCTATCTGTTACGGCTTTATCGCAATTTTCGTTCCATCACTGGTATTTTTTCCTAGGATTTATAGGTGAAACCTTTTTTGCGATATCTTTTAATTTTGGAATAATTTTATCCAAATCAGATTCTACAAGAATTTCAGTTAAATTTTTATAATTAGAATTTCCAATTAATCCGCTAGAATCGTATTCTCTTTTTGGTTTATTCTTTTTGTATAATTTCCGTTTTGTAGGCGTAAATTTTATTTTGATTTTAACTAAATAATGATCAGATCCGGTATCTGTTCCTTTTAATACTTTAAAATTTTGAATCTCTTTATGTACAAATTTATCCATACAGACGTGATCCAACTGGTATTCGCCTTTTTTCCAGTCTGGATGCTTCCATGTTTTTAATTTATTAGGTTTTCTCATAAAATAAGTCGATTTGGAAATTAAACCGTGTTTTCTGCAAATTTCTATTAATCTGATTCCGTTTTTGTTCGTACGTTTTTGCGCAGGCCATTTACCAATAATATTTTCTTTATTACATTGTTCGTCACAATTATTTATCGATATTGGATCTACTGTATTTTTTTTTAACAAAGAAATTTTATAATGTTTGTCGCTTTCGTTTTTATCTGTTTAAATTAAAAATAATTTTTACACCTTTTCGTATTAAATTTATCAATTTTTTAATGTTAATAATTAAACACGTCACGAATAAAAAATATTTCGAAATACGAAATTAGAATTAATATTAAATAAACAGTTAAGCGTAAAATATGTACAAACACCGAAAGCCACTGATGGAACTGAAGTTTCGTGAAAAATAAAAACAGTGCAAAAATATTCTTCTATTGTTGATACTTGCCCTTTGAAATTTTGCCGACTTATGATTAGCCGACTAGCCATATAATTTTATTTATCTATTACTTTTTCACGTAACATGTGCGCAAAATGTAAACAATTATTCCATTCTTTCGGCTTCAAAAAAAAAAATCTTTCCAAGATTTAGAAAAGTAATGGAGCACATCTCGGCTCGGAAAAAAGTGCCGCAAGCTGTTCCGGTTCCAATACACCCCTGGCTATTGTAGTATGCAATAAAAAATACTTTTATAATTTTAGAGCGATTCCTCCGTAATTGAAAAGGAACAACATATTCGACTTAAAATAAGAGTTCATTCCTTTTTTTTAATCATTAATTAAATAAATATTCAATTAATATTTGTCCTCATTTGTTACAACGTTTGTTGCAGTTACTTCGTTAACTACTTTCTAAATAATAGCTACTTTTTTCAGAAGTAGTTAATATTAAAAATTACTAAAAATAAAAACTGGTGTTTGTGATTAGATTAAACGATTGAGAAAATGTACGCAGTAATGAAAAATAATTGTTACAAGGAAGAGAATGAATTGAAATAAAAATTTTAAATTACTACATTTACTTCTGCGGAGAAGGACAAGTACTTAAATTTTCACGTAATAACGTAACCGAGAATTTAGACTTCTCACTAGACAATGCTTCAACTAATTGTTTTCTTGAGAGAGTTCTGTATACATCGTTCGCATTGGCTGATATATTGTCACAATTTTCTTTACAAAAAATTAATTTATCTGCGATATAAATTTACTTTTTTTTCTTCATTATTATATCCTTATTCTTATTAAACTTATCAAAGACAGCTAACATACCACTTTTTTTTAATTTTAAAAGTAATCGTTTACGTTTTAAATAGGTATTACTTGGAAAATTACTGCGGGAAACCCGTTTTTCCGAAAACACCCAAACTGGATATTTGATTTATTTATTTGACAGGAGTAATTTAAAGGGAATATCTTTAGAATAATTCAGACGGAAAGAAAGTAAAATATGAATAAAAAGTTTTAAAAATCGTAACTTTCTTTCAGTTTTAGAAGAAAATATTCTGTAATGAAATCAAATTTCATAAGATAATCGAAAAATTATCGGGAATAAAATAATAACTCATACTTATCTTAAAAGGAAGTAAAGAAAGAATTGTGGTAGCGAAAAATGTCGGTTTTCAGATTTCAACGGAAATATCCATTTTGACTATCCCTGAATCCATTTTGATTAGTTTCGGCGTGACTTCTGTACGTTCGTACGTATATATCTCGCATAACTCAAAAACGACTAGCCTTAGAATGTTGAAATTTTGGATTTAGGACTGTTGTAACATCTAGTTGTGCACTTCCCCTTTTAATTGCAATCGACCGGACCAAAAGTATCTATAACAGCCCAAAATCAAAACAAAATTTGGATTTTGGATTTTTTTCTTCTGCAGTAATAAGTACTCATTGAGAGATTTTCAACGGTATATTATAAGTGGTACTTATTTTCATTGGTTCCAGAGTTATAGCCAAATAAAACTTTAATAAAATATTCGGATCTTGCAAAGGGAAGGCACATCGGTTCGAATTCGACTTCATTTCCTTTTTTTGTTTTTTAACTTAAATATATTGATTTATTAATGATAATTAATCTGTGATTATAAAAAAATTGTACAATAAATAATAATTCAATAATAACAATAAAAAAATGAGAAAATCAGAAGTTATTAGTGAAATAAAATTTTATATACTTTTAAAAATGTGAATATGTAATTTAATAGGCGAACAAGGAAGCCATGTGGTGTACACATCAGATTTTTTTAAATATTATTAGAACTTCAATAACTGCAATTTAACTGCAATTTATAAACATATAAATATGTTTATATTATTCAGGTACTATTCATATACTATTCAGGTTTATTCATATTAACTTAATAAAAATTATGAGAAACTAGAAAAAAGGCGGGCCTAAAATTCATCGCGAAAATGTTACACGGTTTATGTTTCATAACACATGATTTTTTTAAATGCTTTTGCTTTTGCCAACTGCAACTAAATAAGTTCATGAATTTAGCGTACTAACAACAAGAACTTTTACAACGAAAAGCTTCAAAATCCTGAAGCTTTTTTAGCTGTTTCTTGAGTTGTGATTTTTAATTCAGCTCTAACCGTAATGCTTTCCTTTTTTATCCCCAAAATACAAATATAATTTTAGATAAATCTTTGGTATACTAACGTTCAAACCAGAGGTTCCCAAACTTATTTTTCTCGTAGACCACTTTCAAAATTTTGCTGGTTCCGGTGAACCCCCTGCAGCTACATTTCTACCATATTTCCAGTCGACGGAAAATGTGAAGATTAGATCTAACTATGAAAATTTGCGTTACGGCTGAGTTCCACGAACTCATTAATTATATTTTTATATATTTCTGTAAATTCTATAGAAAATACTTTTAAATAACCAATATTTTGATATCACAACTCTGCGATTTTAATCATTTATTTATTACTTTGATGCACGTTACGAGTAAGTAAGACAGGTACAATTTATGAAAATATACAACGTGTTACAGAATAAGGGTTACAACCGGGAAATGGTATGTTCAGGATCAGTTTTTAAGTCGATTCCAATTGTTTTTTTTTATATATCTGAAAAAAATTTACACCAAAAATTAATAAATCCTTTGTAGTAACGGATGAGATTTCTTTTAGGAATAAGCCTCGCCTTTTGTACCTACGTATTTTTTGTAATTTGTGCATTTTTTGTTTACTGACGTACACAATAAATTGTCAAATAAATAAATAAACAGTAAATAAAATAAAAGTAAGTATAACAAAAAAGCAGGTAAGTACTTACTACTTTTCCGACACTGGCAAACGCTAACATCTATTCACTTTACTTTACTTTTCTTTTCGAAATTCCGGAAACAAATGAGTAACGTTTTATCCTTGGCAATCGTATTTATATTAGTGAAGAATCAAACAAGTTCATGCAAGATTGCTACCACACACACCATAAGTCGTATTTCGTCCCTTTGTACGTCTGAACAAGTTTTGTGGACGGCGGCGGCGCTTTGCAAGTCTCGACACGTTCGTTGTACTGAATATGGAATATACAAGTTTTTACAAGTAACAGTCGCTGAGCTTCTCAAAACATTATCTGCCTAGATTGATACGCAAAGTCTCAAGCCAACATTTTAGTTCTTCACTATCGAAACCAGATGAATTTTCGTGGACCCCCGCTTACGAATTGTGAACCCCCATTTTTTTGTCACGCCAACGTAGACCCCCGTCGAGTCTCCCGTGGACCCCCGGGGTCCACCTGGACCACTTTGGGAATCAATGGTTCAAACGAATGAATTGTTCGTGCGCTGCGCGCAGCCGCCAGCCGCATCGCTTGATCCGCTCTATGTCAATAACAGCTAAAATAAAAATGGGAGCACATACACCAAATAAACAAACCCACGCACCATCCTTTTTTACAGGAAAGAAAAAGTTTGCTTTGTGTTGTAACTTTTGTTTCAATTATATATATATTTTTTTTGTTAAAAACCAAATTTAAGTAATTTTCTACGAATTGTTTTCCAGTTATCAACCACTTTCCAATATTATTAAAAATTGTTTCTAAAAGCTGATGTATTCGATTTAAAAACAAATTGTGTGTAGTAATTAAAAATATATTTAACGACGAGAAAGAATTGAAATTTTTTTTTTTAACTTTTTAAGTAACTATTGCATTAATTGCTGTGAACAAGAAAAAGTACCGTAACGATCACGTAATAACATAAGGAAGTATGTAGATCACTGCTCTTAAGACAAAGATCCAACTAATTATTTTCTTGGAGAAGTTACTATTCAAATCGTTCGCACTGGCACGGAATAATGCCACATTTTTGTTTGCAAAAATCAATTTATTTGCTGCGTAATAATAGTTGTTTTGTTTTTCTTCTTTATCATATCCATATTTTTATTAATTTTATCATAGTTAACATACAATTATTTTATTAAAAAAAAAAAAAACTAAAAATTATGAGAAGTAATCTTGGGAAAACCGTTCGTCCAAAAACACCCAAATGGATCAAGATAATGAGAATTACCAATTATTTATTTGGCAGTTAACAGGGCTTACTTTTAAAGTGTTTTACACGGAGTAAAGTAGCATATTGATATTTTTTTTAAACCGGTAATTTTCTTTAGTTTTCTTTCAGCTTTGCAGAAAAATTCAGTAATCAAATGATAAGGATAAGAGATAACTAATTGGGAATAAAATAGCCCTAATTTACCGTATTTGACCAATGTTATTTAATATATTCAAACCCTTCAATAATGACAACACGTGACTAGTATAGTTAAATAATTCAATATATAGTTAATAATTCAGTCTGAGACGACAATGCGTCTCAGATTGAAGTATGAAGACAAACGTACAAGTAAGCCTTCTCTATATTTCTATGTAAAATTTATCTGCTCTCTTGTGAGTTCTTTGCGATTAACGAAACCCAATCTTCGTTATTCAACGCAGATATTACAGTCTTTTGACGTAAAATATCACGTAACTTTTGACTTGATTGTTAATGATGTTGCTATTCTAGTTAATATCTATTGTACTTATTATCTAATAGGTAGTTAAATAATGTTGAACCTTTTGACGTATTCTGGCAAAAGTTAATTCTTCTTCCTGTTCTTGTTCTCGCTGTTCTTGTTGTTGTTTGTTTTTTTATTATTATTATATTTTATAATACAAAGGGTGCAAAAAAATGTGCTAATTTGTTGTATCTCTTGGAAGAGGTGTACAGTATTAATTTAAGACTAGAATTAGAGTGCAAAAAGTATAGTTTTAATTGCTCATACGATTGTAGAGTGATTCCTTATTTTTCCATCTGTCAACGCCACTAGGAAAGATGACGACTTCTGATGAGAAAGCCTTCTGTGCAGAAATTGTCATCTTTGCTAGAGCATCATTAATTAGTTTGAAAAGACCGGATATCTGTGCAAAGGGATATGCTGTGACATGAGATCTTTTCTAAACTGCAAGATGGTTCAGAGAATTTTTATTTGGCAACAAGATAACTCTTCACAAACATAATCTGTGTATAGAATTGTTGAATGATGGTTTCCCCAATCGTTGGATCGGTTAGCGTAGAAGATGTTACAGCTTGTTTGCAGTCTCCACTACCTACTTGGCTCAAATCCTTTGAGCCTTTGAGCCTTTGACAGGATTGAAGCAGCTGTTGCTTCCATCACTCGTAGTTCAGACATACTTTTTTTAAGCATGGACAAACTCTCCTGTCGATTGGATATATGCAGAGTGACAAAAGTTGCTCACATTGAACACTTGAAGGAAAAAAACTATTTTAGTCATGATCTAAAATGGCGTATATTATTTCTGTTCAAAAAAATGGATTTAATGATCCATTATTTCTTATAATGAGCCTTTAATTCTTATGCCATGAAGTATTGCATTATGTATTAAGTATGCATTATGTATCCATTAAGTATTGCATATGCCATGAAAAATAAATTACATTCATCTTCCATATTCCAGATCAGTTAGTTACACAAGTACATGGTGATTAATACTTTTGTTATGAGTAACATTTAATGTTCCTTTACCATTATCTGATAATTTTCTCTTGAGAGAAAAAGCAAATTGCAAAAGCAAAATTTTAGACAAATGATGAAGATTAAACAAATAGATTTTTTATGGCGGTTTATTAATAAAAGATGTACATAAAATAATTAACCAATTGCTAATCTAAAAGGATCATCAAAAGCCTTCTGTCCCCAAAGTGACCAGGTTTTCCTGTTTAGTGAAAATAGTAAGAAATGTAATATAAATGACTTCAAGTTCTTCCAAATCATAACTTCTCCTTTCTCTGATTGTTAAAATTGAAACATTTTATAAAAATTTTCATTAAATTAAATTTCATTTCATGTAATTAATAAAGTAAATAAATTTTATTCAGAAATATAAAAATCTGTTGTAATTTGAAATGTCTGAAATTAAAAGCAAGAAGATATATAAAAATAATATTAATTTATCAAAATATTTTATGTTAACAAAATAATTAAACTACAAAGAAGTGAAAAAACTACACAAAAACAAATTTTCTTTGTCAAATTTATTTCATGAATAATTTTTGTCAACATTATTTGCTAAAGATTACCTGAACAAGTATTTAATTTCCTTTCAAGAGAAGCTTACTTCCTGTAAAAAATAAAAGCATTATTTCTTAATAAAATAATTGTTTTTTGTACAAGAGGAAAAAAATTAATTTCTTTTTTTTTCAGTAATTTTATTATCTAAGTATTAACTCAGTAAAAGATTAAAAATTTACGTTTCAAATTACTTTTGATTTTTTTATTTGTACTAGATCTAACTGTACAAGATAATATCTTGTATATGACTTAGCTTAGCTTTATGGAAGAAAAAGTCAAATTAAAAAAGACAAACGGTTTATAATTAGGCTTAATAATAATATTTTGTTCACTTAAGAACTTAATTATATAAATCACATCAGAAATGTAAGTTGTGCTGCTTTGCAGATAAAAAAGAAATTTTCTAAAATTTGTGTTGTGCT
Source organism: Lycorma delicatula (assembly GCF_047948215.1). Classification (NCBI taxonomy): domain Eukaryota; kingdom Metazoa; phylum Arthropoda; class Insecta; order Hemiptera; family Fulgoridae; genus Lycorma; species Lycorma delicatula. Next base: position 212,462,402 of record NC_134457.1, read on the forward strand.
ATAGGGAAACCCTGATCAGAGATGTAGTTTGAAGTATTAAACGAAAAAAAAACAAGAATCAATTATTCTCCATATTTATATAAAATCAATGAGCATAGTGATAGAAATATATAATAAATAGAATCAGTGCAGAATAAAATGACAACATTGTAAACTTCAAAAACAACAAAATCAGATTTATTTACACAAATAACTCAATACTGATTACTTTTAGAAGCAAAACTAACAAATGTATATATCAAGTAGATGATAAAATTGATGTAAGATAGAATTAATTACAGAAAAGGTGCATTTATTCTTCTGGAACAATGAAGAAATAATAATCCAATAAAGTTTCAAGGTCATCCTGGAAATTGCTAGACCTATTTAACTCAGTACGTGTTGTCTACCTTGCCTAACTCATTACTACAGGCTAAATAAATTTCACACAATTTGAGAAAAAATTTTGGTAACATTAAGACTTTTAAAACTGAGAAATCAAATAACAGACCAATGGTCTTAATTGATTGGAATTTTTGTTTTATAACCTCATTAGCCAATTTATTGAGAAGTCAATAGTAGAATGCTGACAAATACCTATACAATAAACCAGTTTCAACTATTTTTCCTGCATCTTCTTATTGACAGATGACAATCATTTTTATTAGTCATGACTTAATCCACTTAATATAATAAATAAAAAATAATTAATATAATTACCTAGTAATCATGCTAATGAATTTACAAACTACGAATATTGTTATAAGATACTCATCAGTAAAATGTAATTATCCTACTTAAATTAAAATATTTCCAGGTGAAAGTTAAATAAAAACAAAATGCATTATCAAATAAAAAAACCTTTATTCCTTTAACTACTATGGTATAATTTGTTCTCAGATTTATTTAAAAGCAAATTAAATGGTTCAATCAATACTTTCTTGACCGGTTTAAGGTTCATACTCAACAAGATATCTGTTACGTTTCATTTTGATCTAGTAAAACAAAATTAATAAAAATAGATTATAAGCATAATTTATAAAAAAATAATTATAATCAGTTAATTTTTTTTCTTAATTATGGAATAAGAACATTAAGAAAAATATCTCGAGAGTGTACTTCGATAAATATATTAATATAAACAATGACAGTACATTGTGTCTAGATGTTACACATCTTCCTCTAAATTTTACCATAAAAGTTATACAATTTTTGGAGTTATTAGACAGTTGATTTTTTCTTGTATCGTCTCTTGCATCACCTTTGTTCATCTCTTTACAAGATTCTGTCTCAAATTTCTCTCATCCTAAAACCTCTTCATTTCAAATTTTATTGTCCCACTTTTTAAACATACTATTATGCACAATTTTTTTTTTTTATTTGTTTGATATTCAAAGTCTCCATATATCTATACAACTTCTTGATTCAGGGCCAATAGACAGCTGTTTCCTTGTTCTTGTAATGAGTATATCTGTTATCACTATGGCAGGATGAGTCATTAATTAGTTCTTGTAGCAAAATTGTGGCCGAGTACATTATTGAAGAATCATTAACTTTAAAAATATAACTGATGGCAAGATCTCAAATTGTTTACCTGAAAAATGGGAAGACTGATGTAAAATATTATCTGCATCATTTGAAGACTACACCACATTTCAAAAGATTCTATTTTTTCTGTCTCGCTTATTGTGTTCATGTTCATATTCCATATTAATGTAGTTCCACGCTCCATACAAACACTATGAATATCTTTCTTATTTTTAAATTGTTATCTTATGACTAGTCAATTTCATTCTACATGAGACTCTCCTTACTTGTGCCAGTCTGCTTTTAAAGTCTTTCTTATTTCATCCATCCTTTGTAATAGTACCTAAATTAAAAAAATGTCCTACTAATAGTATACTGTGTTCCTGTTAATATTTAATTCCTTATTATCCTCATTTCTGTTGCATTTCAATATGTTTGTTTTAATATTTTTTATATTCAAAGTGAAGTTTTCTCATAGCCATAAATCCATGCCAGTCAGAATCTCTCGTACTCATTTTTAGTTTCTGTCAAAAGAACAGTATCATCACCAAACATTAACATCTTCATTTTCTCTCTTTGAATAGTTATTACACACTCAAGTTAAAAAGCAATGAGTACAAGCTAATCCTTTCTTGCCCATTTCTGAATCAGAGCTGTATCAAATTCAAATCATAGTACTGAGGACTTCTGAAATCATCATCAGTCTCTTTTTCTTGCACTGGTGCTTTATCAGTACATAATTTTTCTCTTCTATGCCTTATGTTCTTTCTATCTTATGTCCTGCCCTACTTTTTAAAATCTTCCATGTATATAAATTATCTCTAGCTTTTTTTTTCTCTACAACAAAGATTTATATCTGAATGTCAAATACTAATACAATCTGGCTTCATCACTTAATTTTTTTTTTCTATATGCTAGATCTACCAAGTTATACCTTGCTCTACCTCAGTGTATCTCTCCTTCAATCAGCCTTCCTTTATTACTAATAGAAATCATATTAACTGTGCAATTTTTTGAGTGATGATTTGTATGTTTTACATAAGTCCCCAGATAAACAGAGTGATTCAGGAGAAATGGAAAATAATTTGGGAACTGATTCCAGACATTGAAATAAGGAAAAAAGTTAACATATGTCTGTATATAAACATATGTCTGAAAACATTTTGTTATTGTGTTACGGCTATTGAAAAACTTTGCCTAGATTTCAGTTCTCCCGGTGAAATGAGATCATACTGAAATTTTTATGACATTATTAAAGGTTAAACTAAGGGTTATATAAGGGTTCCTTATGTTTTTTGAACTGAAAAATGGAATAAAACAGGTTCCAGAAATGATTTATGATAGGTAACAAAACTGATTTCAATTTTCATGATATCCAGAGTAAAACAAAAAAATTTGATCATGAAAAATGCATTTTTTTAGGTTTGAAGTACAATGATTTTGTTAAATAACAAATAAATTCATAAATTTTATTATAAAAACTTATAGAAAATTTAATTCTGAGAAAATTAATGTAATAAAGTGTATGAAAAAAAATAATTATAAATATATAAATTAAATATAATATGTCTCTCAGTTGGCTAGTTCTTCACATTATACTGTATTTGGTGGTCCACTTATCCATTAATAATGAAATAATCAATAGAATCAAATGGATACTGTATGTAAAACCATAATTTTCTTTCCCTTATTCTAATACAACAGATAGGGCAGTGAATTTTTTTTTTCTTTGGTTGATGATATCACCACATAAGTTTGAAGCTTGCGTGTGGGATATGGAAATGGAATTTTTTAGCATGTGAAAAATGCCATGCTTGACCGGGATTCAAACCCATGACCTCTGGATTAAAGGTCAAAACATTACCACTCCGCCATCACTCTGGAGACCGGCAATTGTAACTGACATCTTCTTTCATCCCTCTAGTACTTTATAACTCTTTCTTCTCTCACACCTTTATTAATAATGTTCCCTCCTTAACTTTATCTAGCCATCTTTTCCTTATTCTTTCTTAACTGATTTTCTTAAATCCCCAAAACATCTTATTCCTGTTTTATCTATCCTGTACAACACCTCTGAATATGAGAAGAAGTATTTGAATGTTTTATTTATTTCTGTATTGTTTGTTTTTTTAAGACATTGTTTCTTCAACTTTTTTAGGTCTCCATAAGAATTTTTTTTTGCAATGTGAGCACTTTTGCTGTTAAATAATGTAATTTAACAATATAAAAAATACATTAGCTAGTTTTAATGGATCTAAAACTAATAATTATATGAAGATTATATATTACTGAATTATTGTACTGAAGTAAAAATATTGAGTTTTCTATAACAAAATTGATTTAATAAGATAAAGATTCAAATAAGCAAAAAAAAAAGAATCATTAGTTGTAGTTGATTGCAAAAGGTTTAATCAGTACAGAAATAATTTTCAACACGTTCCAACATTTTCAGGGACCAGGTCATCATTGAATAGTAACTGTCAAGGAGATTCTACTGCTACATCCCAACGTTATTTTGTTTTTATTTTTTGTAGTTTTTTATAAATAATAATAAAAAATCACGTATGAGAAAAAAAGAAAAATTAACTTCATTGAGTACTAGTGAAGGTACACATTTAATACTAAACTGATGAGGGCACAACACTGTACGGTAAAGACACATTCATAGTACGTAAACAGTCTTATAGATAAGTTATAGAAGTAAAAGTAAACAGAAAATAGTTTGTTTATACGGAATCAGTTGGCTTGTATAATGAAGAATAAACAAACATTAGCGTTGTGTCAGTGATTTTGTCATGTTTCTGCGAGTCACGTCCCTTGATCGGTGCCGATTCACATCGCGGTCATATATATGTTCACACAATAACCATTACTCATATTAATAACTGTATAATTAATTAGTCACGTATCAACTTTTATAAATTTATAATATTTGTCTTTCAGTTCTATTAAAACCCCTTGATATTTTTATGTGTCTCTTTTGTTCTCGTGTTCAATTTTTGCGTTTCTGTTACTTATTTATTTACTCTTATGTTATTTAAAGTTTAATGTACTGGTTAATGCAATTTTTTTTAGTTACTGTAACGTGAGTGTAGTTTATTCGTAGATTTCTGTCTGTACAACTTGAGTTATGCATTTGACATTCAGTCTACTAATGAATTACGGTCTCCTAAGAAACAAAACCTTGGAGGTCAAGTGAAAAAAAATTGACGATTTCGATAAAAACGCGATTCGTAAAAAAGCATACGAATTTTATTTTTGAAACCAACTGCCTACAATAGACAAAGTGTTACGAGTTGTAAATGTTGAAAACGATCGATCAGATTTTCGAAGAACAACTTTTTATAAGTTGTTAAAAGTATGAATTTTAAATACGAAAAACCGGGTCGGGAAAGATTTTTAATTGAAAGGATGACATGATTATATGGCGAAGACATTACCTTACTGAAATAAATAAAATGAGGCCAGAAGGGCTTAGAATATAATATATGAATGAAACTTGGGGTCAACGAAGACCACACAAAAAATTCCGTTTAGAAAATAAAGCTGTGAATTCGTCAAAAGAGGCGTTTCTGTGTGACTTGCGGTACTAAGGCTCCTTCGGGTAAAAGTGGGTGTCTCATAATTATGCATATCGGTAGTGATACCGGGTTTGTCAATGGTGGTCTCTGGATTTTTGAATCTAAATGTGCAGGAGACTATCTAACGAGATGAATGGCACGTCTTTTGAGAAATGGTTTAGCGATGTGTTACCTCTTCTGGAAGTATTTATTATTAATTATTATTATTATTAATAAATCAATATATTTAAATTGAAAAAAAGAGATGAAGTCAGATTCGAGCCGATGTGCATTCCCTTTGTAACATCCAAATATTTCATTAATTAAAATTTGATTTGGCTATAACACTGGAACCAGTGAAAATAAGTACTACCTACGATATATCGTTGAAAAGCTTTCAATGAGGGATTATTACTACAGTTAAGAAAAAGTACAAAATCCAAATTTTTTTGGATTTTGGACTTTTGGTTCAGTCGATTGCAATCAAAACGGGAGGTGCACAACTAGATGGTGAACAACGTCCTAAATCCAAAATTTCAACATCCTACGGCTAATCGTTTTTGAGTTTTACGAGATACATATCTACGTACAGACGTCACGACAAAACTAGTCAAAATGGATTCAGGGATGGTCAGAATGGATATTTCCGTTGAAATCTGAAAACCGAAATTTTTCGCTATCACAATATCCTTTACTTCGTACAAGGAAGTAAAAATTCCAGCTGAGTCTTAGAAAAAGAATGATAACAGAATGTGGCTTAGTTCAAAAGTAGTAGTTCTTGAAGAGGATGAACTTAAGTTTCAATTATTGCAAAGGGTTTTGCGTATTAAAAATAATTTTAATGTGTATAAAATTGATGAGTTAGCCATCCAGTGGTAAAACCGTGCTTCGATTACCTCCCTACCGTTATGAACTCAACCCAATTGAGTTAATTTGGGCACAAATCAAAAGTTATGTAGCGTCAGAAAATACTGCTTTTAAAATATCTGACGTTAAAAATTTATGCATAAAAGCCATCATCAATAAAACAAGCCAGCAGGAATGGAAAAACTGTAGAGAACATGTAACGGATACTGTTGAATCAAGTTATTGGGAATCTGATAATATAATAAAAAACAAACTTGAGCCTCTCATTGTATCTCTTAATACTGATTTCTCGTAATCAGATTTAACCATAATTGAATTGAATTTACTATTTATTCATTATCATAGAAATTTTATTTAAGATAATAGTAAAATTTTACTGTTAGTGGACAATTGACAATTGAGAGTTTTTTACTCTTAAAAAAACTTGAGGAAACTACGTAACAATAAGCAATTGTAATGAATAAAACACTTATGTGTTATGAGATGTGCCGAACAAGATAAGAAACATTTATTAATCATTTAACAAGTCTTAATTTATTTAAATTTAAAATATATGTATAATTTTTGTAAAATATAATAGCTCTTGGTTACTGAATATTAACATCGGTGTCGCATATTTCTTTTATATGCATCAGGATTTACAGAAGATGCTTGTAAATCAGCCGCCTGAACACTCTCATATGCTCAGTCTGTTTACTTCAACTCTATAAGCTTTTCCTTTCTTTTTCCTGTTTAGCTTCCAGTAATTACCTTTCAGATAATACTTCAGAAGATGAATGAGGATGATATGTATGAGGGTAAATGAAGTGTAGTCTTGTACAGTCTCAGTTCGACCATTCCTGAGATGTGTGGTTAATTGAAACCCAACCACCAAAGAATATCGGTATCCACAATCTAGTGTTCAAATCCGTGTAAAAATAACTGACTTTACTAGGACTTGAATGCTGGAACTCTCAACTTTCAAATCAGCTGATTTGGGAAGAAGCGTTTACCACTAGACCAACCTGGTGGGTTCAACTCTATAAGCTAACTCTATATGATATAACCTCTGTCCTTTCACAGATATACTGGAAATGATGAGTGGTATTAAGAGTAACTCAGATCAGGAACAGAGGGGAGAAAATGTGTTGACCACACATTGATGGAAAATTCCTCTCCAATGCGCCCCATATATATATATATATATATATATATACACACACATTATCACATATAATAGCTACGAATCTTCTTACAAAATTTCATAATAATTTAAAAACGTATTTGGCTAAAATTGCAACATATAACATATTTGGCTAAATTGGTTGTGTTACAACAGGACTTTCCTTTGTCAGGCAAAAAAAATGTACAAATTAATCTAATTAAATTATTTTATTATTGTTTTTATTGTAGAATAATTTTTGTTATTATAGTAGATTATATTACTACAGTCAACAAATAATAATATCATTTTGTAATTTTCTTAAATATTTATGTTAATATTCGTCAGTAACAATTTATTAATAATTTATTTTATATTATTAACTAAAAATTTGATGTTACTATTTTCAGATTCAGTATAATGAATGTATAAATTAATTTTAAGTAACTTATTTTGATTAGATGATCTTAGATAAATCTCGAACATTTTCACGACCAAATTCTTCATACATATCTTTAGTACTTTGTGATAAGCTGCATGCAGCACAATCTGTGTCACGGCCACAAGGGGCTTTATATGGAGGATCTGATTCATCATCCTTTTCATCATTATTAAACTTTTCATAATTTTGTAGTTGTGCAGACTAAAACAAAATGGGTTATTGGTATTTGTTTTTTACCATTATATTTTCCTTAATAAATAAATGAAATTACTTTATTTCCAAAATCAGCTAATATTACTATTATAATAATTACTGCATATTTAAAACAAATATATTCCATTGAAAATGAAGACATAGCTAACATGTTAATCATGGAATATGATATTAAAAAATAAAATTATTTAACTTAATACCATAAAATATAAGTCACAAGGACTAATTTTTAAATCATTCATTAGTTATAAATCAACAAAAAATATATTTTATAAGATTATATTGTAACTAATGTTACATAGAAATTATTAAAATTCAAACTAATTTGAATAAAACTTATAAACTTTTACACCAAACTGAAACAAAAGTTATACATAAATACAATGTTTTTATTCTCATCAAAATTTGATCTATTTAAAATTTTGAAATTATGAGCGACAAAAGGGATTCTTTTACAACACCTGAATGGAGAAAAGGACAAGCCAATGTTCTTGCTAATGATCTAATTTATTGACGTACTCATGAATGACTCATCACTTGAATATCAACATCTATACTTTCCCAGGAATGAGCAGGATTACCTTCACCATTCTTGAGAATGAAGATAAGAACAAAGATGAAGGAGCATAGAACCTTCAGATAAAGTTTTTCATATATTAAGTAAAGCCAGCATTAAATAATGTATTACATCATGAGATGTAATATTAAAAAAAAAAAAAAAAATATTTTATTTAATACTATACAATTTATTTGACAAGGATTTTTTAATCATTCATTAGTTATAAATCAACAAAAAATTAATTGCTGCCTTCTCTAAGGAGAGAGAGAGAGAGAGAGAGAGAGAGAGAGAGAATTATTTATTAACTGAAGTTCTACTTACGATAGCAATCTATGAATATATCAATATGATTATTAACTGGGAAGATCTTGTGGCACAGCATTATACAATTTATAAAAACTAATCAGAAATTGATTTCTTTCAAGTTAATAGTCCTAGATGAAGCCTCTTTTTGATTTTCACATGTCATCTAACACCTTTTCCTAATGTATGTTACAAGCAGCCTAAGTATCTTGATCTTATAATCAGTTTAAGATGTTTTAAGCTGAAGCTAATCAGTTAGGAAAGAAGATAAAAGTTCCATTGGTAAGTAAAACACTATAAGGTGAAAGTATATCATATCAGTGCTATGATGGAATATTGAATATTGCAGGGTATGTATATATAAAATTTTGTTGTTTTAATTACATTAAAACAGCAAGATATTTCATTTTCAGTTCATACAAAAAGAACAATCTCTGAATTAACTTTGAAAAGACTATCTAATACGTCATATTATGTCAGTTTATAAAATATAACTGCTTATAACATAAACAGCTTTATATGCATATAAATATGAATTAGGACTGCATATCTTATACTGCCCTTCATTGAAGAAAGTTTGATACTAATGTATTCATAAAATTACCATCTAGGGTATAAGATTAATTGTGATTACAGGGATTTATTGGATTAAGTATCTAGGTTGTATTCTAAGTAGAAGGCTGATCTATCCTCTAATCTGGAAAATAGTAACTCCACGGAGAAGTGTTTGTAGGCTTTCAAAGTAAATATCTTTGATTGTAAATACTTAGAATTAAATTAATAGTTAGTTTTAGTATTGAATTAGTTATTACTAAATTTAATTTAACATGTTTTGAGTCTGTCATAGATCTGATAAACCACAGATTTTATGCGGAACAGTTTTTTGGAGACAAAAAGCCCGAAAAGTAGATAGCAAAGAAAGTAAGAAGGCCCTCAGAGATTAGCCTTACTTTTTAAAAATATTCCAGCAATTGCTCTAAAAAAAAATAGGTCAACCCATTCAGTATTTGCATTTTAACTAAAGTAAGAATGTTAGCCTAAATATATTTTGTTCTAGACTGGATAAATCATTAGCTAGTCTACAGGATAGATCTCTTAGCTTCATAAAATAGAATTATCCTGGGCTTATAGAAAGCAGCTTCAGTAATAGATATTTGATCTTTTTTGTTTCTCTTCTTCCAAGCCATCTGAGCTATTAATAAAGACTCAGCATCTTTAAATCTGAGCTTGTAGGCTTAGATTAATAGGAAATGAACACATTTTGTTTTGTGCTTGAGCTCCTTTTTTTTAACCTAACCTAAAAAGGTAACGGTACAGAAAAGTAAAGGCAATATAATGTTTGATCAGAATACTAGGTTAGTAATCTACATTCAAGATACTAGTTTAGTAATCTACATTCATGATATGACATTTAACATCATTTTGAAGGTAAGACTAAGAAGAAGCCATGAAGGATGAGAGTAATGATGACCCTGAAATAATTACTAATAATACATGACAGGTGATATATGACAATAAGGCTGATTCCTGTGACTTCTTAAAATGCATAGAAATTGAACAACAGAAGCCCCCCTTACAGATTTGTATGACTGCAGTATAAATAATAAATATTTTGAAGGGCTACATTAATTTTGCATTTGTTTCATAAGTGCTTATTGCTAAAATATTTGAAGATCATTGAATTAGTTTTGTGTACTGTTTTATGTATTGAAACCGCTAAAGACTATCATCAGTAAATAGATTTATTGCAAGCAAGAAAGAGATTTTGAAACTAATGCTGAATTCTAGTTTGCTTTCCTAACTGGGTTTGTATATCAACAAAGAGCTTTTACTTTATAAACTATAAAAAGATTGTTAATAGAGTTGACATTGTTGGGTTACAGATCAACTTAAAAAATAGCAGATGGATAGGCAAGCCTCAGAAAAGTAAAACCAACAAAACCATAATCGGTGAAATACCCTTGGAAAGAGACCTCTCCTAACATATAGAAGTGTAAGTCAGGATTGTGTTCTACATCTTCATTGTTTAACATATAGTCATTACCGGTAATGAATAGGAAGACATTTCCAATGATATAGATTTTTAAAAACTATTATTTTAAAATTACATTAATGTATTTCAATCTATCTGTTTTTGAATAAATAAAAATTTAGCTGATTAAAAAAATTTTGATTTAACTTTGATTAAAAAAATTTTGAATGGATCACATAAGTAATATTTTTTTTCAAATATTGATTTCATAGTGATAATCTATTTATTTGTAAATAAATTATGTCTAAATTGTATGTATCTAAAAAAACATGACATATTATACAAATTGTAATAACAGTTTTAAATTTAGCATTCCAAAATTAGTTAAAATCACCATGTATGATTCCAGATACATGATTTTTTTTTGTTTTTGTTGACTAGGGTAATTTTTCTAACCATTTAAAAAAAAATGCTAAAACCATAAAGACATATTCAATAAATTTACAAATCAGGGGTAAAACAATGTGAAATGATATCCTGTTATGGAGGCTGACGTAAAAGTTATAAAATATCAATGTCTAGTCATGTATGTGGGTCTCCAAATAAAGGGATCTCAAATATTTTTAAAAAACTTAGCTGAATTTAAATCAAGGACATGGTAATCTCTTTCTCCAAGTTTCTTTTAGGTATGCTGTTCATATATGACATATATTAAGAGAAATAAAGAGGCAGACTGACCACCAGATTATTGAGTGAACATGCAAAGATTCATTCACTTTAAGCCTTTAGATAGATATCTGAAGCTGGACCAGTAACTCATCCAGATCTCAGTCACTTGTAAGAGTGCGTTTTTACCTGACTATGTAAGTGTGATAAAGTTTCTGATAGTCTAGTATGAATTTTAATAGTAATTTATCTTCAGAATAGTTGAGCTGATTTTCATGAAAAAGTGTAAAATGATTCATTCGAATTGTGACAGTAACATCATATAAAGACAAAATGCAATGAAAAACATTTTATTAAAATGTATTAGCAGATAAGCAAAGTTGATAAGTAATTTAAAAATTTAGCTTAAAACCCTATTTTCTACATTTCTTGTTGAAATGCTTTCTTAGGGCATATGACAATGATTTACACTAAAGTGAGTTTTTTTATTAAAAAAATATTAAAGCTGTTCAATCATGATATACATTTAAAAAATAATTGATTTAAAAAATCATACTAAAAAATAAATAATAATATTAGTTCAATTCATCTGTCAATTTTTACTTTCTGAAGTAATGCTGATATAATAGAGTTATTACAATTTATTACAGCTCAATTTGGCGCCAATTTCAAAAAGCCAAATTTTAAGCATGGTATAAGGTATTATTTTTTACTTATTATGGTAATTTTTTGTTGATTTTATTATTTTTTTAAAATTTATTTTATATTATTGTTATTTTAGTGTAAAATAAGTATTGGTTATATAGAATTCTACCTTTTGAAAAAACTTGCATGTCAATAAAAATAAGAGTTGATAAAAGAGAAGGACATAAATAAATTACTGCTGAATTCGAACTATGGCTCTCCAAAGTGTGTTATATTTTTAAATATTGAATTATGTTTACCTAAATATTTTTAAATGTCCATGTAAATGTACTTTGAATATCAGAATACAGGCTATTTATTGTTAAGTATCAAGAGACCAACACTAAGCAATGGAAAAGAAAAATACCTTCAAATAATGTTTATAGAGACAATTTAATTTATAATTTTAAAAATATCTCGATTAAATTATTTGGAAAAATTATAACATAACCTCCAGAGAAACTTTCTCTATAAAATAAAAAAGGGCCATTAAAATTGGTAATTTTTATGGTACAAGTAAGGTTTAAGCACCCAAAAAAATGGTTTTAATCCAGACCATCCTAGTTCTAAAAAATGCTTAAAAATCATAGGAAACGCAATAGTGTTCTTTCAGTGAAGTCCAACATAAAGTGATTACTAGTTGTCTACTGCTAGTGCAGTTATTTGCATAAATTAGTTTTATATGCATATTTATAGATTAATACTGCTAATTTAGTTTTAGTAAAGGAACTTGGTAATCAAACAGTTAATTCATTTAATTTTATTGTTAATCATCAAACAGAAATATTAAATAAATAAAATTGGTTCATAATAAAATAATAATCTTTACTAAAAATAACAAATAAATCTTTATAAATATATATATATATATATATATATATATATATGTTAATCGACATGTTAAATATATATTCAGAAACTTCAGGTTTACATAATTAATAATCAATTAAAGACTGTTTCTATACAAGAAAACTATGATCAAACTGTAAATAAGAATATGTTTTTCACAGGTCAAAAAATACTGTATTGTGTAACATGAAAATAGTTTTGTTGTCTAGAATGAAACAAATTAATATTTTTTAAGCTGAGGTTGCAAGTTTGTTAACATAGAAGAGCATGGGGAAATGTTCAGTTTTAAGTTTCTATAAATGAGTTAGATTTACCAACACTAACAAATATCTGACACCTTATTTTTGTATCTTGAATAATTATTTATCCAGAATACCTTATTATTACACTTATTAGTTTTTCATTAAAGCAACTTTAACATAACTTAGATATAAATCATACCTAATAAAAGAATTCTTGGTAATAACTGACACTATTAAAATAATATTGTTTAGTTAATTTTCAACATTATGTTCCTGAATGCAAATACTCAGGGAGTTCATGTGTCTCAAACGAAATTTTATCAGTTAGGCCATCTCCCTGAAAAATTCATAAAAAATAAGGAAAATAGCTATTCTAGTTATTTAAAACAGGTGTTCCTGTGAACATACTAAGGCCACACATCATTACATTTTCTGATCACATTTATTTCTGATTTTCCTAGAACTGTTACACGACTTGTTTTTTATACCGAAGTACAATTATACTGACTTCTAGTGACACGGAGTTCACTACTTGTCAAATGATAAATGAATAATTCTAATTAATTTACCAATGTCTGATCTGTAATATACTGCATGTACTATTAACAACAGTGTTTAGAACTGCGGCTTGAACAGTAATAATATTCCTAATAATATAATTTTAAACGTGAATGGTATGACTATTTAAAGTTTCCTAACATTGCTTGTTTTTTGAATACGGTGTAACTATTAAATAAGAAGACTAATGCTGCTACAGTAGAACTGCACATGCACTAAATTCATATGACTGATAGCTGTGTTGCATGAAGCCTTCTTTTCCGATTGTTGCCACTCCGGTTTCTCTAGACATATTAGTCTGGTCATGGCCTTCGTTTGGATAACATTTGTTCTTTTGTTTTACAAAAAAAATGATAAATGTTTTATTAGAGCAAAGAATTGTGAAATTTCATATGAAACTTGGAAAAACCACTATTGAAACTTTTCTTTTATTAAAAAAAGTATATGGCAATGAATGTTTATCATGTGCGTGGGTTTTTGAGTGGTTTAAATGTTTCCAACATGCCAGAGAAGACATTGAAGATTATGTTTGCCTGGGTCGCCCTTCTACAATAAAAACGGATAAAAATATTGAAAAAATTGGTAATCTGATTCAATCTGACCGTCAGTTAACTATTCTTGTCTTTATTCAAGGTCCTTGCTCAACTCCATGAAAAAATAAGAAAAAAACAACCTGAATTGTGGAAGAACAAGTCATGGGTTCTTCATCAGGGCAACACAAGCTCACACTGCATTGTTTGTTAAGATGTTTCTAGCCAAGTATAACATCCCAGTGTTAGACCATGTGCTTTATTCACCTGACCTGGCACCATGTGATTTTTATCTGTTCTCCAACGTCAAATCTGCATTAAAAGGAACAAGATTTTAGACCGTTGAAGATGTGAAAGAAAAAGTGACACGCGTCATGAAAGAGCTCACGGAACAAGACTTCCAGCAGAATGGAAAATTCGCATGGAGTATTGTAGGAATAGAGGAGGGGTGTATATTGAAGGCGATAATAACTAAATATGTATAAATTTAAAATAAAATATTTTACAGCATTAGTCTCATTATTTAATGGCCACACCTCATATCTTCACAATTTGGTAAAATTATTTATCAATTATTCATTTTCATACCTCTGTATTATTTCAATCCCTGTTTTAAAAATTACATTCAACTATGATTTCAGGTAGGCAAATATCTTACTGATCAACACTTCACAACATATTAATCCACCCATGTTCTGTATTGTTTTTTAATGTTTGCAAGTACTCTGAATGTGCAACACTTTAAAAAATTCCTTACTTTGTATTCATCTACTTAAAAATTTATTAAAAGAAACTTAATTCTATTCTAATGTAGTTCTTTGCTGCAACTCAAGAGCTGATGGCAGCTTTGTGTTCATTATCAGTATGAATAGTGTAAAGAACTTGTGCTGAAGCTAATCAAAGTACTGCATCTAACAGTGAAGTGGACTAACCTCTGTTTGAATCATGAAATTCTAATAAAAAGTTGGGTAACTACAGAATTATTGCATTATTTTAATTTATGCGATAAATTAATTTACTATTAATTGTGTTATTATGGTGATATGAAAATTTATCAAATTTGTCAAGTGAAGACAAGCTATTATTTATTGTACCCATATATTTTTTTAGTAACCCTGAATTTTTTAATATCTTTAGTTACTTGTGTAACAGCAATCAGGATTGTTTATTATGGTTAAAAATATTGAAGTAATTTAAATAAAGCTAAAGATATTTGAAAAATAGATTAAAGAAATGTTTAATAGTGCGTTTTCCCACTGCATCAGAGAATTTAATTTCATTTTTCTCATTGTGATTTCTATTTTATAAAATAATATTAATTTTATACTCATTTTTTAACAAATGCTCATTTATAACAATATTACATGATCTATAATACCACAGTAAAATGGAAATAAATCAGAACAGTGGAAAAAGTAAATAAAATAATAAAAGGACTGATATTCACAGCTATTTAATATTACATGCAATAGATTACAGAATGATTTTAGAAGACTACATACAGAAATAATTTTAAAAACATGTTATATTTAAAAATAAATCTAAAAATTTAATAGTTAGTTAGTTGACAGTTAAGTTAAAAGAAATTTTTGTTTGTTAATTTGGTAATGCATTAACATTAATTTTTGGATATATATATATATATATATATATACTTGTTTGTCAAAAGATCAGATTTAAAAAAAAAAAATTTATCTATTTTATTTGTTATTATTGTTATTATTATTATTTTTTTTAATTATCTTACCTTCTTATATAAAAAAGAAATAATAACTTTGTGCAACAAAATTTGTCACTTATATTAAAGTATAAAGTAAGATTACAATGTAACTTTTTATCTGTTGTATAATTAAAAATCATTTCTGCAAGAACAGAACAGAACATGCTGCAAGAACAGAACTCTGCAGCATGTAGTTCGTATTCTTTTGCATGAATGTGTACTTCCTGATTGTAATAAATAAAAATGGCAAAAAATTCCAAATGAATATACTGAAATTGTTATTATGTTTGGTCAACATATAATAAATGACCAAAATATAAAGTAAAACTATAAACCAAACCTGACTTTTAACTAAAAATGTCACAATTTCTTTTTCAACTGATAAATTTGAAGATGATGTTAATACTGAAATGGATCGTTTACTCAAATTAATTTTATACTTGTTTAATATCATGATATAGCACTTTTAACTTATAAATCATTTTTATACAATACAATTAGTGGTAATTCTTGAAACAGTTACATAAAAGACAACTAGCTGAGAAATATTCCTCATTGAGTTAGAAACATATTTTTCAATAAACTTTATAACAAAATATTTTTAAGTGTAGAAGAATTTAAGTTGAAGTCAAAAGTGAATTAAACTTATACAACTAAAATATTAAATAATTAACAAACAAAAAAATATATATAATTTATTGTTTTAAATAAGTGTAACTTTTATTGAAGATAAGTAAATAAGGTATTTCATATAACAAAAAACGGGAGACAAACTCTTGCACTGTGACCCTTTTAGCACATACCAATTATATAGTTGATTAAACAAGCAAACAGCTAGATTAATATGGTAAAAATGTTATCTTAACCACATGCAAAGAAATATATGTACTTCAATGTTTTTTATATGAATTTTTCCCAGATTTCCTGGAGTTAGGCATCTAGGATTTGGTGGGAATACTGTGACCAGATGACCTTCCTGATGCTAACTTTCCATGGAGAATGTTATGGAAAGTTTTGATGAGTGAAAAATGCAAATCAGTGGTATTTGAATGGGATTTAAACCCAAAATTTCCATGAAAGCCAATGACACTTATATTTAATATTAAACTACTAACCCAAGGAAAATTCCATTCACCTTCAAATATAGAATTATTGATAAGATAATATTGTTTAAAAAATGTTGTGGTGGAAGATGACCCATATAAGAATATACTATGTAACTGCTTATATAGACATGTAAACAAAAAACAAAGTGATTTTTTTTTTTTTGTTACACAAAAATGGAAAATTTATATTTTTAAATTAAACTTTGTTTAACTGTATAAAATTCCTTTCAAATATTTTTTAATGGATTAATTTCATCTAACATGCTGTGATACCTAAAAAATTAAAATTATTCACAAATTCAATTTTTCTACTATCAGATCACATTAAAAAAAAAAACATTTTAAATTGATATATATGCAAAATCTATTTTGTAATAGTTAAATCTAAAAGAAAAAATAAATATTTTTCAATTAACAGTTTATCAAACAATCAATTATCATTTAGATGTATAAAATGTCCTCTTAAGTCATTCTGAGACTGAGTTTTAGATAATAATGTACAACACCAGTTTCTTTTATATTTACTTTATTAATGTATTATTCAGAAAATCATAGTATCATTTAAACATTTTATTTACTTCATTCTTTTACACTACATTATAAATAACAAAACGTATGCTGTAAAAAAAAAATACAAAGAAGAATGTATGTTCACTAATAATTATGTCTGAATTCAAAATTAATTAAACTATTTTGTATTTTAACTAATATTAGTAATACAGAAATAATCCTACAGCGGTTTTACATCAGTCACATCCTAAATCCATTCTAAGTTCTTCTCTGTTATATAGAATTGATGCTCATTCTTCTATTAAATAAAAGTAGTTTGTAACTTTTGTAGAAAATCTTAAAGTTAAGTGCCTGCAGCAGCTTTACAAACCTCCCATTTTAAACAAAGTTATGATTTTTGTTATATTTTCATTGTATCACTGAACTGATGTAATCAGGTAGAAAATTAAGTCAGCTTTAATGTGAAAATATATATTTAAACAATCTGTATGCAAGAAGTAATGAAATTAAAGAGAAAAACAAAAGCAAGAAAATTCTTGATCCCTAGTAACAGAAATATTAACAACAAAATTAACCAAGAAAATCTATAACAGTCACTCTTTGTTAAGTAGATAAATAAATATTTTATTCTCACTTACATAATTATACTCATGGATAAGCAAGATGAAATAATGCTGATATTTTTATAAAAAATAATAAATGTCATTAGACACTTTCTAAAGTCATCTATGATTCAGTTTTATTTTCAGTAGTATCGCAAATGGCACTGTTATTAGTGGCACTCATTTTAAATTGTTAAAATTGTATTAGTCTTTATTACATGCTAAACTACTGATTAAGTGGTAAATTATTTATCTTGTGAATAAATAGTTAAATAATATATTTGATCTATGTTGGATCTGTCAACATTCTGTGGTTCTTTTTTAATGTTGTCTGTAAATTCTGCATTGTTCAGTTACAGTGAGTTTTCTGTTATATTGAGTTCATTACTTCTTTGAGCTATAAAGCTAAAAAATAATGCTTGTATGTGTTCTTTGTATTTTGTGGGTGAATGTGCACCATTTAGTTTACTTGAAGCATTTAGTGCATTTTGTTTATGTACTCCTGTGTTATAATGTTTGTTGCTGAATGTAAATATAAGAGTATTATGTTGTGGATATTATATCATGTGCATTATGTTTGTGATTGTGAATCCAATAATACCATCTTTTCTGAAAATGTTGGTAATATCTATACATTTTTGCTGATGTATGATAATGTTATGGTTTTTTTATTAGGTTTATTTCTGTTTTTGTTTTTTTGGTTTTATAGAACAATTTGTCTATAAGTAAAGATGTATATACATAACTAGTACTAGGTGTCTTAACATACTAAACAGGTCTCTTAACCGCATAGAAAAGTCATCATTTATAGTCCTAGTGAGGTTTCTATTGGAAAAATCCAGTGGAAGCACATTTACAGCAGTTTGAAAGTTAGGAGATGCAATTTGTTTCTATAAAAACATAAATTATGCATTTTGTAAATCATATTAGTAACAGGAAGTAATAACTCCACAGATATTAAAGAAATCACCTATTTGTCTTGAAAATTTTGTTTAATAACGGTATATTAAATTATATTATTGTGTGTGTGTGAATTTAATATTAAACAGATTAGTATGAACTTAATCTGTATCTTGCATGATCTTATTTGAATTTGAGATATTGTATTACATGAAATATTATTTGTAAATCTTTTTTAAAACAGATGTAGCTAAACCCAGAAAGTTGTAAGTAAATAAATGAAAAATCAAAGTTGTATTACAAAATGCAAAATCATTAACCTAAAAAGAGAAACAGTTAAAGACCACATTTATAATAGTAAGACCTCATCATCATATCAATGCTGGTTTTATAAAAAAAATGTTTTTAAATTAAAATTCTAAATAAATTGGTGGTAGAACTTTGAAATGGACCAGTAAATGACAATAGAAGAACAATAAAAGCCATTTTTTATAGGCCAAATTATTGGGCAGTTTAATGAAAAACTAGTTCTGTTGACTAGTTTCATGAATTGGGTATTATTTTATATATTAGGAATAAAAGAATATTTAAATTATTTTTTGTAGTAATATACAGCAAGTTAAGATAATTGTAAATATAAACAAATGGAAAATTATAATTTTTAATTTTCTATATATTGACTACATGATTCATATTTATGAGCTTCAAATAATGATCTGACATTGGTTTTTGTATCCTGAAAACTGCTTTGACATTTTAATTTAATTCAAATGTTATATAAATTAACTTGATGCATTTGTAATGTAGATTGACAGAACTTACTGGTAGTAAAAAAGATATACCAGTGGGATGGAATACTTATGCACATGCCAATTTGTTGTATAATTAGTAAGCATATCATGATGTGTTCATCCTTTGTGGTTGCATTTTGGACTTAAAATCTATTTGATTCCAATGAATTGAAGGAATTAAACAGATTCCTTTTCATACTTTCTAGTGATAACCAGATATATCTTCCTTTTTTGAGGTTTTTAAGTAGGATTATTGTAATCATTTGTATACATAGAGCAAAATTTTAAAAGCCTACTACAACATTCTATCTCATACTACCAACCATTTTCGTTCTTATCCTTCTCCTACTGTGATATTCCAGTTTTCATTAAATAATTGTCATGTCCTTTTACATATTTTATTAAATCGTCTATTTCTTCTTATAATCTTTCTATCTTCTCATTTTCTATTGAAAAGATTGGTATATAAA
The DNA here is from genome assembly GCF_047948215.1 of Lycorma delicatula. NCBI lineage: Eukaryota > Metazoa > Arthropoda > Insecta > Hemiptera > Fulgoridae > Lycorma > Lycorma delicatula. The sequence continues at coordinate 212,482,593 of NC_134457.1, forward strand.
TAAACCTGTACTATTGTATGGTTAGGCTTTGAATCTAGCCTGACTAAAATAATTCTCTCTATGATGTTTCTATTAATCTTTTTATCCTTCTTTCTTATTCATTATTATCTCTACTCCTGCATTTCCTTTTTTGACTTTGATAAATCTTATTCATCTTTTTGCCGAATCTCACTAATTTCTACTGTACTTCTAACCTACCCATTTTTTATTTTAAATTATAAAGTATATTATTCTTATTTATGCTATTCTATGATTCAATGTCTTGTTTTATTATACTCTCTGATCACTTCCTCCTGAGCAGTCCCTGTAGAGAACTGATTGGGGGATTATTTTATTTCCGGAATATTTTATCCAAGAGGATACCATCATATTGATTTTATAAAAAAAGGAAAAATGAGGAAAAGCATTTTCTCAAAGAGATACAGCTGTAGTTTCCCATTGCTTTTAGCTGCTCAGTACTTAATGCCTAAAAATATTTTAGCTTTAGTCAGTCAGGCCTCAACAACATCAATTAGTGGTGCTCTGAATGACTACTGAAAGGATGCTGCCCCCTTTTAGGAATTATTCCTTTTTCTGTTCTCTCCACACATACAAATCTATTATGATTGCACCTACAGTGGTACAACTATGACACAGTTTCTATGTGATACTTGCCTCTGTCATAGTGTCCTTATTAGTTTTTTGGTATTTATTAGGTGAACTGTTTCCCCCTTAAACAGTATTCCCCCATACCTCAGACTGCTTCTGAAGCTAAATATTAAATACTCATGCATACCTCAGACTCGAAGCTAAATATTAAACTAATGGTCTTTCCCTTTAGCCAGATTCGAAAACACTGATAATGTAATTCAATTATATGGAAAATTTTGACAAATGTAACTTTTTTAATTTCATAGTATATATGTGATTCTTAAAAACAAATGTGATTTATAAAAATTCATAATGGAGGTACAAAGTCTAAAGGACCTTCCAACAGGCTAAAGGGTCCTTTCAGTAGTAATTCAAACCATCAACTAATTAATGCTGACGAGGCCTAAACGACAACTTTAAAGACTAACATATTTTTAGCCTTTAAGTACTGTGCAGTTAAACAATCCTCCCTCTCTTAGGACCATTGAAAATATAATATTAAATGGAAAAATATCACATGAATCAATGAAAAAGGAAATATTATCCTTTCATTTTGGTGTTCAGATGCACTCACTGCTTTGAACAATACTGTATAATTTATAAATACAACAATTTTCAATATATTTATTTACTAAGTATATATATATTTTTATTCAACAAGTAAAATGTTAAATTTTATTTGAATAAAAATTCAACAAGTTTCAAATATATTCCTAATATTGATTATACACAAAGATTAATTTTCAAAATATGAAAATTGGTAGATAGTGTAACACATGATTTATAAAATAGTTTTACCTTTTCAACATTTTTAGGTTGAAAATATCGCCAACCAACTTCTAAATAAATGTCTTAAAAAAAACTTCCTTTTAAATCTACTTATCTAGCAAAGTCAACAAGCTTTCCTGGATTAGATTCGCAAAACCTTCAATCCCAATTTGTGATTTCATTAATCACCTGACAAACAGCTGTTTTTACACTCACAGTACCAATTTTATTAATATAGCATAACTCATACCATATTATTGAATGTTAAATAGTCTAATATAAAATATGAAAAAATAAAATGATCCAGAAAACAAGGAAAGCCATTTCAACCTCAGTTCCTGGATCAGGAATGATAATTTCTTGGTACTAGTAGCTTTCATATAACAAAATAACTTTAAATTTCCTTTAAACACTAATTAAATATTTTTAACTTATTACAACTATATATTTAAATTCAATTTCAATTTCATTCGTAATCACAATTGCAATAAACAGTTATTGTAAAATAAGTTGGGTGTTAAAAGTGATGGAAAAATGTTCAAATAAGCACTGCAAGAGTAAACAAGCTTATCTATCCCATTATTACTTAACAAAAATCACTTTTTCAATTCAATTATATTTTTTCTATTCATGAAATTATTGTATCAATAAATATGTGGCATTCATGTCAATAGATGTATATATTTTTTTTGTAATATGCATTTTTAAAGTAAATTTTAATATACAAATTCTAATCTCAAATAATTAAAAATAAATATCTGTTGAGGTTAAACTGAAATACCTAACAACTGAAAGGACTTGTATTTTATCAATGAATACTTGATTATAAAGAAATATTGCTTTTATGGCTTATATCTCTAAATCCACTCATGTGTATATAAAAAAATATTACCACAAGGGGTTTTTTCTTTAATTACAAGTAGAAAAACCCTTAATGTGTATGATACAAAGTTTAAAAGGTATGAGATCTAATTTAAAAGGTACTCATGAATTATACAAAATATATAATATTCCCATGAGGTACCTATATAATTGACAACCACAGAAATAAACTGTGCAGTATCAGTAATGCTTTATAATGTAGAAAGTTTAAGAGATTATTTTAACTGTATTTTTCTATAATTAGAGCAATGGATGAAAAATACTTCATGTTTAATAACACTGTTAACAGCATCAATATGAAAGCTATTTTTATTATAAATTTTTAAGCAATGGCGGCTTGTAGCTAAAATTGGTGGGGATGCTGCTTCAGAAAATTTTTTTCTAGGCCTTTTCAATGGTTAAAGTTTTCTGTAAAATAAAAGAACTGAAAAAATATGAATCAAATAGAATAGCTGTAAGCAAGATATAATCTAATTCTACACTTTATCCCGTCAAGAATATGGTACACAGTTTTTAAGCACATTGTGCATAAAAACCGTATTCGGTTTAACTGAATAAATAATAAAATGTCAATACAGATAATATTCTTTAGTATTATTAGATAATAACTTAATAAAATGCCCACTTAAAACCACTATAGTCCATTGGTGCTTAATTTAAATTTCTATGTACACAGAAACAAATACATAATTAGTTTTTTTACTAATTACCTTCTCTTTCATCCTTCCAGCGTGTTTTTGAGCAGATTTGGCCCTCCCCCTTGCAGTCTTGTGTGCAGCTTCGTATATGCGCATACGCACAACAGCCACACACCACACCACTGGAACTGTGAAACGCACAGTTCCATACAAAGATTTTTGTATCTTTTTCATAAATTGGTGAATGGCTACTGACATTTAGCTTAAGGATTATATATATTGTACAAGTATAAAGAAAGGATTAAAGAAAAAAGGACTCATTAAGTTAAATGTTATCAATAAAATCAAATGGAAATAGGAGGTGCTGCAGTTCCACAATGCCTATACACAAGCCGCCACTGTTTTTAGGTGTATGTTGTATATATATATATATATAATGAGTGTGTTTGTTGTTGTTTTTATCTCATCCATTGTATATCAGACTGATGTAAAAAATAATCTAATGAAGATGTAGATAAATAAACCAAATTGAAATCTATGTATTAATCATTAATCTAACTACAAAGATATATGAATATAAATTGTCATTAATTATTTGAACATTAAATATACCAGAATGACTAGATGCTAGAATGTAAGAGTAGCATGTAAATTAATACTGTTTAGTGCTGCAAGTATAGACATTTCATCCTGTCTAATGTTTTCTTGTTTGTTATAAAAGGATTATAAATTATTATTGTATAAAGTTCAGAATAAATTAAAAAAATATTTTTATTAAAGTTATTATTAATTACAGTTATAAAAAAATGTTAAGCAATTAAAATCAACTTATTATAACTAGCATAAATGACATGGTGTTGTGAATAAAAAAAAAACATCTAATTTAATGAATATTTCATACTATTCTTACCTCCCATGCTTGAACCATTTTATACAATACTCTATATCTTGATCTTTTATAATCAGTGATTTTCAATATTTTTTCATTACTAGAAATTCCCTGAAAATATGAAACAATAGAAAAGAAACCATAAAGATTTACATATTCAAAATAAATACAGCATTTTAAAAGAATAAATTAAATGTTTACAAAAAAATTAATTAAAAAAAACAGCAAGTAAGTGATTTATAACAATTAAACTATTGAGTGAGTTAAAAGCAACTTCAATAAATGCTAATAAGAAAACTTTCTGTTATGTTAATAACAGAAAATATGATTATTAAACAAAGAAAATTTTTACTATTTCATACTTGATACATATCAGAGGAAGTGTATTAACTGTCACCTATATACCCTGTTGCATTCTTGGCAGTGTTTTGAATTCACTTTTTTCCCAATAAAGTTTTGTTCTAATTTATAAAATCAACTGAGTTTTCTATCAACATCTTGAGACAGTTCACATCATTTGAATTTGAATTAAATATTATATCTTTTAACAATTCCTCTGAATGAAAAATATCAAGCGAACAAATCATATGAACAATGATAATTGTCCTCTCCATTCAGGAAAAGTTTAATTGAAGTGGTATGTTACTTGAAGAGTACACTGAAGAGAACAGCCAATATCAAATACAGGCTTGCCTAATAGCTCAGAAATTATAACGTCTCGACATATGAATCACCTGTCACACTTCAGTCAAAGAAATAAGATTCCAACATTCCTTTTTTTGCAATCCACACCAACATGAATTTCAGATATGTTAAGTTCCTTCTGCAGAAATACGTAAGGATTTTCATCAGCTGAATAAACACAATACAACTAGTTATAGAGCTACATTATTGTGGAGCATCTTCAGCATCTCTAATGTTTTCAGGTATTACATTCAGCTTACACTAATGTTGACAAAATCAACAGTAGGGAATTAGGAAATTTCAATTCTTCATAGACGGAAAAATAATCATTATTATTTGTTCACTAACACTGAAACATAAAAAACTAGTTCTTTTTCTTTTATTATTTAAATGTCGTTATTTTCAGCAGAGATACAAAAATGAATCGAACAATAATTGTATAGTAATTATATCAGTTGATTAATACAAACTACAAAACCAAAATTTCCCATCTAGTATAGAATTTAGATCCGCATATGAAGAAAAATGACTGACAACTCACTGTGTAAATTACGAAGATAAAAATGTATAACATTCTGTTTTAAAAGATGAATTTGTTGTACTAAAAAACTACAAACATTATCTTGAAAGTATTACAAAAACTATAAATTTTCTTATGCACAACCTTTGAGCTTATTTGGTAAATTATTCATCTAAATAAATAAAAACATATACTTTACCGACTTGATTGAAACTTGATCTTCTTTCACATTTAATAACTTGCTCATAAATGTTATTAGCTGTTTATTTGCATCCTGGTAATTTGTAGCAGTTACACTAAATGTTGCATATCTTTTGTCTATATCTGTAACAATCCAATAGTGTTTAATAGGAGGTTTTTTTTATACGTAAACACATAACACATAACATAATGAATCAGATCAGGTAGCACAAAAAACTATACCCAGCTACATAACCATAATATAATTTTACCTGATGATATTTGTAAGTATAATAATTATTAAATAATTAAAACTGCTGAAATCATTTAAATGTTTAATTCACCCTAATATGTAAATTTTTGCTTGAGAAGCCTTTCATCCTACTCAGTAGAACAGTGTTTTAACTACTAATTCATATGTATTAACATTAAGTTAAGGAAAATATTTGATGTGTTCATTCCTGCAAAATCAATAAGTTATTATTTAATGAAAAAATGACAAGCAAATAGTTTTGCACAAAAAAGAGAAACAACCAACTGTACTTCCACCTGAACCTGTTACCATCATAGTGAACTAATATCAAGACATCAACACAGCAATACCACGGCAATCAAAATCAAACTGTGTTTGAGTTATCAAACACTTATTTTATTATAGTTGGTGAATAAAATAAGATGCCTGGATCTCAGCTGTTATTATTTTTAACTAATACTTTAAAAAACTAATGCATATATAAATTAAAGTCTAATCAGTTTACACTATTTTTACTAAGAACTTGTTTAAACAGCAAAAAATATCACTTATATTAAAAAAAAAAAAAAATGGTTTTTTCACCCTTTTTTGAATATAAGATTTCTGAGCTCTTTAACTTCAACAAATCAATTCTGTTAAATAATTTAAAATATCCACTGATAAATACAAACACACATATTTTTAAATATTTTACAGACCAGTTTTATGGAAGTACTAAGTTTGGAAATTAGATGTACCCGAAAAAGGGTATAAAACAATGTTTTTCTGTAAATATAGATGATACATTTTTTGTTATTTAAAGAAGTTCTTAAAAAAATAGTATGTACCAGAATAAATTTTAATTTGGTGTATCTTGTGGTGTTTTAATACTTACTGGATATGACCATGTAAAATCTCAAGCACAGTTGTCTTGTTTTATTAGACAATGTGTAGGATAATTACTTAATTAGATGAACGATAATTTGCGTTCAGAGAAAGATTGCTACAGGAGCAATCTTAACTCTCAGATTAGTCTTGAAAGATAGGCAGAGGAAAGCAAAAGTTAAATACTATTTAATAATAACAAATAGAATAAAAATTTTAGTACTAAAAAATGAAATACAGAAAAAAAGGGATATATTTTGGATATTATACAAGGATCAGCTAATTACAATTACACTGTAAAATCAAGAAAAGGTTTTTGAAAAACACGGGAAAGAAGAGAAATAATTATATGGTTTATCCTTTTCCTTTTTTTAAATAACAATAAAACATTTTAAAGCAGTGTAATTAGCCAAGTAGATAAAATGTTAAGATCTTGATAATGCTCTTTTAATTGAAACTGAATGTAAATTAAAAGAAACACTGAATAATATTGACTGATTAATAGGAGAGAAATTTAATTTGAAAATAGATCAAAGGTATGAAATACCTTGACAATAAATTGTAACACAAAAGAAAAGAAAACTGATGCATTAAATATTAAGATAAATGAACATTATGTGCAAAAGATATTAGGAATTTTCTTAGACACTAAAAATCATAAATAATGAATAAGTAATGATTAAGCTATCTATTAAAAGAAATCATAAAAAGGAATAATAATTAAGGAATAATTATTTTAGAATATATCTCTTTCCAAAACAATTATTTAAATTTAAATATAAAAGCAAATCAATAAATAACTCAGCAATATTTTAAGAAGATGATTTATGTAAACTTATAGATATATAACATAATTTACAAACTGTTTTAATTTATATAAAGTCATTTTTATTTAATGTTTTGTGTGATATTATTCTTAACTGAAAATGATGTGAAGACCTTTAGGAAAATGTGGGCTGTTCTTACAGCCAAGATAAACAAAGTATTTACACCATACTTCAACAAACTCTTCATTTATACACTTGAATAAATAATTTATCAATATCATTACCTTAAGTGCCTCTGAAGTTTTTGACCGTGGATTGTCAGTAAGAATTATTTGTTCTGTACTGATAATAATAGCTGTCCATTACTAAAAAACGGATTTTACCAGAAAATGTTGTAAATGATAAACAAACCAATAATAAATAGAATTATTATTTATATTGAATAACGTAACAAATTACTACTGTTAACACATCACATGTTTAGGCATAGTTATTATTATTAAATACTGAAGTAACGATTAAATTTAAAGTTGAACTAAGAGGAAACTAGGATTCTTTGGACATGTCATTTGGATGAAAGATTCAAGACTTCTGAAACAGCTAATACAGTACAACCTCGGCTTGAAAAATACCAAGACAATATGGAGATGGATCAGAGAAATAAGAGAAGATCTGAAGGAAATTGGCCTTATACCAGAAGATAAGATAAAACTAAACAAAAAAATCAAAAACAAAAACACACTCGCAAGAAAAAACTCAAAACGCAAACATTTTCAACACTAAAAAGGGCACAAAGATCAGAATGTATGAAAAAGTACTGGGAATACTGCAAGACCCAAACAGTCCCATCGAAGAGACTTGGATAATTGACTGACGCGATCTTATGTGGTCATAAAATATAATATCTGTACTAGAGTGTCCAATATACATAGAGTATACAATTGTATATATCTATACAGTAAGAGTATTATTAAAACAAAATAGCAGTAATAAAAAGTAAGAAAAATAGAATAAAATTATAACTCAGTTCATTATTAATCAATAAGCTGATTTTATTCTTATGCTAAATAATTTATTTACATCCATCTACTGAATAAAAACAATTGAGCATAACTTTCTTTTGTTTCCATTTTGGAAAACAGAAAATTTTTACAGTGATTTTGCATGAGTGGTAGCATGAAATAATCTTTGCAAGTATTGAATGCGATTATTCTTGATGACATATGAATACTATCTTTTTCTTAGTAAAACTGACATTAATATTTATTTTTGTTTAGAGATCTGAACATATATTTCTTCTCAAAGAATAGAGATAAAAATATACAAGGAAAGCAAAGATATTTATATCTAAGTATATAAATGCCTTTGAAAGGAATCACAACACATAAGAACAGACAAAATTCTGATAAGTAAATGAATTATTATAAGTTTGGTGGTTTGTGCTGTATGTTACATATAATTCTAAAACAGTAGAACAAACAAAAATCCTATTCAACATTAACAAACACACAAAAAAAAAACAAAATAATGTGAATTCCTTTAAATTACTTAAAATTATAAACTTCTGAAACTACAAAACAAACCAAATTTAACAATTACAATACTGTCAAAAACCTACATCAAAATATTTTCAGTTTCCCTTATGGAAATATTCAGTGACTGATGCTATTGTTCTCAACCAGGCATCAGCTGTTGCTATTTTAATTAAACACAAAAATAATTTTACTAAATTAAATTAACTGACACAGTTCAAACATAGCTTACTTTCCTATCAAATTTTAAATAAATGTCTACTTCTCTAAGTGATTGTTAGCAATCCTCTGGTCGTCACTAGAGTAAAACAGTAGCATCGATCACTGAAGATGGCTACAAGAGTGAAAGAAATTTGACAAGTTTTTAAAATCTTTGTATTTATTAAATTTTGTTGGTTTTAAAAGTTTACAGTTTCAAATAGTTTTTATCATCAACCACTATCGGCAATAAAAAAGCAAATATTGAAACTGTTAATCTACAGTAAAATTACAATAATAAATCACTATTTACCTGATATCTCTATTTTCTTCTTTTTCAAATTTACTCTTGAACTTATCACTACATCACTATCATTACCTTTTTTTACAAATTTATAATATCCAGTTCTTTGTTCATCAGATTTCAATGCATCCTATAACAATAATGTAAAATGAACAGATAAGTAGAATTTTTCAAAATTAATTTTTTAAATATTTCATTTAGTTAATTCGATAAAATAGATACTGTTGATAGAATTAATTCAATGTAAGATTATAACACTATTTAAATTAAATTAATTAATAGCTATTATATTTCATATTAACAATGCTATAATTAAATATTTGAAGCTTTCATCTCACATGTAATTCACTTAAAGAAAAAAGAATATTAACTCAAAATAACATCAATAAGTCTTAGATTTGCTAGTGTTACATTTTATTTTCAAACAAATATTCAAAAGTTAATGCAAGCTAACAATTAAAAGTACTAAATAATGGAATCGGAAATTACAACAGAAACTAATTATTTTTAATTGTAAGAACAAAATAAAACTATTTTAATTAAAGAGAGTGAATGCCATCAACTTCGCAAAAAAAAAACATATTAGAATTTCCGAGATTACTGTCATCAGAATCATCACTGTCACATTCACTATCTTCTTGTAAAGAAATAATAAATGATTCTGTAATATTCTTAATAATGTGTTCTTGTCGCATATATTCAACTTCTGTTTCCTTAACTTTATTCACAATACACCTTCAATTTTTTTCATTTCTTGTCGGCCACTTTATTTTCACATAGCCTTTGAACATTTTTGATATCATAAGTTACATTATGACATGATACATATCCTTTAACCTCAGATCAAACCACTAACGTCCTATTTTCGGTTCTAAATTATTTTACGGCAGTGAGATATTGAATACGCTTTCATGTCGCTCAGTGAGAGCCTCCTGTTATTTTCGGATTTTCTACACTTAAATCCCAATTCTTTTATTATTTTTCTCAAATTCATCTCTTTCCTGAATAATCAATGGCATCTTTAAACTCTATCGTTTCCCCCCCCCCCCAGAAATTATAACAAAGAATAACAATACTTCAACATCAATTTCATCATTTTACATACCCGTTATGTGAAAACCATTAAATTTCTAATTACACAAAAAAATTAGTCTTGCATAAAATCAATACTAAAAATGTTTAATATATTGTACCACAATATAATAATGTATTTTATATAACATAAACTATAATAGCTATAATAAATGCATAAATATAAGTGTACAATTTCTAAAAGTAATAATACATAATTTCACACCAATGCAGTGTATAGGAACCATAGAGAGCACAAAGTACTGTTGTCAAATGATATTACTACAAAATAATAAGTATCACCTTTTAACAATTGAGCTAAATATGTAAGTTTAATATTATAGTATTAGATTTTTTACAATTATTACACATTTGGGGATTACATTATGTAAAATAATCATTACTTATAGTTTCCTATTTCATCAAAGAATCCTCAAAACAATAACATGGGTTATAACATTTTTAATATTTTTTTTAAATTGTACAGTCAGATACTGTTGAAACAGCTAGTTAAACTAGCTGAAAAAATAATAAATAATAACTTTTTGTCTGTTTTTATTACCTCCACTATATGTAATAAAAATTATTAATAATAAATAACAATAGTAAATTAATAAAATTTGTCACCTTGCATTATGATGTGCCAGCGTTCTGCTGAGTTAATTATTTGCAATAACTCGATTGTTTGTCAGCGGAGTTTTACAAATGAGTGTCATTTTTTTAAAAATAAAATGCTTAATAAATTTTAAAATAAATAAAAATTTGATTAAACAAAGATATTGAAGAATAGAGAATTAAAATGGGCGCCCCATTTTGAAAGTTTTGAAGGTGACGTTTTCAAAATTTTTTATTTCGTAGAACAAGACACTGGTCTTAGATTTGCCAAATTTAATTAAAGTAGGTTTACCTGTTCTTGAAAAATATTTTTTTTGTTGAAAATCACAAAATGGCGTTCAAAAGGAAAACAAAGCAAAATATATGTCAAAATGAACCTTTTTTGCTCATTTTGGTGTCAGTTCGGATAATACGTCCCGGAATATTCCGTATATATATATATATATATATATATATATATACACACACACACACATATATATATATATATACGAGGTGCTACCCAATAGTTCGGGGAATTTTACCATAAAAATAAAATAGCTTACCATAACTTATAATTTCCACTGTCTCCTTCAAAGTAATCCCTTTGGGCATTACAGTGATCCCAGCGTTTTTCCCATGATTCCATGCATCCCTGGAAGTCTGCAGGTGTAAGTGATCGAAGCACGTTCTGCGTTTCTTCCTGAATCTCCTCAATTGTGTTAAAACGACGGCCTTTCAATTGAAATTTTATTTTCGGAAAGAGAAAAAAGTCGCACGGGGCAAGGTCAGGCGAATAGGGTGGGTGGGGAATCACTACCGTCTTTTTTGAAGCCAAGAAATTCCGAACGGCTAACGATGTGTGCATGGGCGCGTTTTCATGGTGCAGAACCCAGCTGTTGTTACCCCACAGATCTGAACGTTTGCGCCTAATGCTTTCACATAACCGCTTCAAAACTTCACAATAGAACATCCCATTGACAATTTGACCAAGAGGAACAAATTTCTTATGGATAATGCCCTTGATGTCGGAAAAAACAATCATCATGGACTTCACGTTGCTGTGAACTTGGCGTGCTTTTTTTGGCCGCGGTGAACTTGACGACTTCCACTGCGACGACTGCTGCTTAGTTTCAGGGTCATACCCGTACACCCATGTCTCATCACCGGTTATGATGTTGGAGATGAAGTTAGGGTCATCTCTTGCTGAATTTTTCAATTCACTACAGACAGCTACGCGATTTTGTTTCTGATCGCTGTTCAACAGTCTCGGTACGAATTTTGCAGCAATGCGTCTCATGTTCAAATTGTCCGACAAGATGCGTTGCAAGAACCCATATGACATTTGCACGGTTGCACAAACATCATGGATTGTTTGTCTACGATCTGCAACAATAGCCTCTCGCACTTTCGCGATGTTTTCCGGTGTTGCGCTTGTTGAGGGTATTCCTGAACACTCATTGTCATCGACTGTCGTTCGTCCATCTTTGAATCATTTGTACCACAAAAAAGCTTTACTTTTACTCATACCATTGTCACCAAATGCTTCCACAAGCATGCGATGGGTTTCTGCACCAGTTTTTTTAAGCATGAAGCAAAATTTGATGCAGGTTCCTTGCTCTTTAAAATCTGCAATTTAGAAGTTCGCCGAAGCAGTAAAACACAACGTTACACAACCGCACGAAAGTCAACAATGCAGCCTCTCACCGTCACAGCTGTTGGGACACTGATTCACAAAGAGTACTGTTAGATACATGTATCGGCAGCAGGTCGTACCAGCAAAGACTCACGCGCGAAATTCAAATTCCCCGAACTTTTGTGTAGCACCTCGTATATGTATATATATATATATATATATATATATATATATATGCAGATTGTATCACGAAGTTTCCCGGGACTTGTAACCTATTCTACTCGTGAAAATAATGTAATGGAAAAAGTTAATATAAACATATATTCTAATATGCTTTGTTTGCGAATTAGCTAATGAAAAAGTTCGCTCGGATTTCAGCTACCCCGGTGAAATGAGGTCGTACTGAAATTTTTAGGACGTTAATTAGGGGAAGAATTAGTGATATCTTATAGTTTTTGAGCTGAAAGATCGAATAAAATAGGTTCCAGAACCGTATCTCCAGTAGCTTTTGAGAAATCTGGGGTGAAAACCAATAAATTGGGGTAAAAACCATTATTTTTTATCTTTGATGAACAATAAATAACTTTGTTAAATTGGAAATAAACACATAAAGCGTAAAACTTGTAGAGAATTTAATTCTGAATAAAATTATGTAAGATAAGTTTAAATTCAGAGTTTAAAAGTTTAATTTAATGGAAAAACAATGAACTTTATTATTTTTTATTACTCGGTAACAAATGAAAATATCAACTTTATTTTTGATTTGAGTAATTTTCATATAAATATCTAAAAACCAATTTCTACATTTTTCGATATTCGCACTTAAAAGGGGTGAAGGAAGGTAAAAACAATTTGAACAATGATTGAACATTTTTTTCCATTTCCGACTATACTAAACGAGATATTAACTAACTTGGGGCTTGAAAATATCTTTAAATAAATACCTAAAAACCATTTTCGAATTTTGTTGAATTTCAATCTTTTAAGTGGCGTCGGTGGACGGCGTGGTGGCTCAACCAACACAACCACTGTTACTGTACGTGCGACGCGATTGACTACTTCTGCCTCCGATTACTTGACTAAAAAAAAATTAAATAACTTTAATTAAGAAATTATAAAAAAATTAGAAACGAAGTACGGTTACCTGCTAGTGGTGTTTGTCGGGAAAAATACAGTTTTACCCGTACGAAGTACGGGTAATCAGTTATAACTACGAGGGGTATCTCTAAAGTAAAGACCACTGGGAAATTTCTCCCTTAAGGTTGGCGATCCTGTGTCGTTTACGACCAAGCTACTAATCTACACACTGCATTGTTGTCTGTAAGTTGTCGTGTTGTAGTATCTTTGGTTACGTTTGAGTTATTACTTATAAAATGAATAGGAAAATCGATGTTGCCGCCGACTGTAAAATATGTGGAGTTATACGTTTTTTAAACCATCAAAACGTTAAGCAGACTGAAATTCACAGGTAGTTGGTTGCTGTGTACGGTGATAATGTAATGAATGAAGGAAACATCCGAAAATGGTGTGAAAGATTTAGAAATAACAGAATTCATGTGCACGATGAAGAACATTCGGGGAGGCCCTCGATAATCTCCGAGGATTTGTTGAAACACGTCGATGATGAAAATCAGAAAAGAAAGGTTTGTGCACGTCGGGTGCACAAAAAAATCCGTGCACGTCACAAAAAAATCCGAATAGGATTTGCTTTGGAATTTTTTATGCGCTACAGAGAAAACGGACATAAGTTCTTTAATTCAATCGTTACTGGCGATGAAACATGGATTTCGTATTACATGCCAGAGAGAAAACGGCAGTCAAATAAATGGCGTCATCCTCAATCACCCACCAACCAGACCGACAAAGGCCAAGTCACAGCCATTTGGACGCAAAATGGCCACAATCTTTTGAGATCGTTTGGCATACTGCAGATTGATTTCATGTCACGTGGGACGACTATAAATACAGAAGCCTACTGCGAAACTCTACGTAAGTTACGACACGTCATTCAAAATCGGGGACGTGGGCGGCTGACCGACGGCTGCACGATAATGAACGTCCACATGTTGCGGGTCCGACATGTGATTTACTGAGAACATTTGGATGGGAAATTTACGATCACCCACCATATAGTCCGGACTTAGCTCCTTCTGATTACCGCTTGTTTGGGAAATTGAAAGAATTTTTATTAGTAAGCAATTCGCGGATGACGATGAACTTAAAAATGCTGTTAATCAGTGGCTAAATAAACTGGCGCCAGAAGAAAACGACGAGGGTATATCGAAGCTGGTGTATCGCTGCGACAAATGTCTTAATTCATGTGGCGATTATATAGAGTATAAGGTATGTAGTTTAAGAGAAATAAAAATATTTATAACGTTTTTTACTATGAAACGGTCTTTAATTTAGAGGAAACTTCTCGTAATATTTTTAAGATGGAGGCCGATTATTTTGAAACCCATATTCTTAGATCGCTCACAGTTTCGGATCTGTATTGACCAAACTGTTGCTCTGAAGAAATTACAATAAAATTATATTTTTTATAAGTTGAACAGACTCTAATTTTTTATTTATAATTATTATTCTCACAAGCATGAGTTTAATGAACACTCGGGTCCAAGGAACAGATCTTTCTGGCTAGACACGAAGGGCGAGCGAAGCGAGTTATGATCGACTAAATATCCCGTGACCGAGACGGGAACTGCATATAACCATATTGCGCGGGCGAAGCCTCGAGAGGGATGTTAGATTGGGGACTGTAATATATTTTTCTTTATCTTTATTGGGCTTTTGCTTATCATTTTATATTGGAATATTTCAATTCATTAATAAGATGAATTGGTCTGATGTTCAACTTTCCTATGTTCCTTTTTTTGTTTTTCTTTATTTAAGCGATGGCAAAAATTCGTTGTTTATCGTGTGAATTTTATCTTCGTGTTTATTTATATTTTTAATAAAAATTGTTATTTACCGTTTTATGAGGATTTAATAAAAATCTAAAAACAATATTCTTGATTAAATATTATTTATTTATAAAAAATAAGTTTCCTGTTAAAACAAATATTGCGGGTGAAACCGGGGTAGGGGAACGCTAGTATATGTATATATACAGAGTGGAGTGTCCCATATAAAACGCAACTCAACCTTATATTGGTAGGAATTGAAATAATAAAAAGGCATGTGTAAATGTAAATGTAATTTTTATTATTACCATCCATTACCTTACATTTAGAGTAAATGTTGGAAGTGGCCGCCATCTTTTTGAATACAAGCTTCAATTCGTTTTACAGCGTTTCTTGCAGCTTTTTTTAAAGTTTGTGGCTGGATTTTTAATACAGCTTGTTCAATATTGACTTTCAATTGTTCAAGTGTTCGTCCTTGACGAAGTCCCATCGACAAAAGACATGACCAACATAATCTTAACACTTTTACACACTTAAATACACTTTTATACACTTAAGTACATGACCAACATAATCTTAACACAACGTAATCTTAACACTTTTAACCACTAGTCTTGTATTAACAACAATAGTACCCATTATAGATAAGACAAGTATAAAGTTCTTCAACTGCAAATACCTTTCCTGTTTACAAATAAAACTACCCTAACAATTTATGAATGAAATTTAGTATATTATCTCTTTCCTTTAACAGTAACTACCAACAGTAACTCTAACAGTAATCAACGAACCACTTCTTTTTTCATGTAATGAAATTAATTGTGACGTCACCGTAATCGCGTCGAACTTGTACGCACTAGAAATTCGCTCTTTCGCTGACTTTCTCGCAGAATATCCTCACTTCATACTCGCATAATAACTTCTCGCTTAGAACTCATCTCGCAAAATTCTCATCAAAACATACCGCTTAGAATCATTCGCTTTTAGACTCCCATCATAACTCCTCGCTTAGACTTTCTCGCAGAACTCTATCGTGGCACACTTTCGCACTTTCTTCACAGACTGACCGTCAACTGCTCTTCCCCGGAGTATTTATACTCCTATCTCCTTTACTTGCAGAACCGAACTCAACTCAAAGCGTGAGAATGATCATCCGCTCTCACATTTTTCCATGAGATTCCAACCCTGGTCCGGTAAGTCCTTTTCATTGTACAATATCTGTTGCGGGCAGTATTACAAAGAACTATTGTTAAACTGACCTGTTATCTTTACTAAAACGGTCCCTTTTAGCCTCTTTCTGGATTTCTCCCACTTTTATATTTTCTATTACTTTTTTTCTTAATTGACAGGGATCCGTTACTCAGGGATCCGTTGTAACAATATATCAAAATATTAATTATATAAAATAACAGAGACGCAACATAAAAATATGTTAAATAAATAAAATTTGTTAGAGCAAAACAAAATTATTGATAAATATCTTTCTAAACCTTAAACAAGCAAGAACAAAAATTCAGGTTTATCTAATTATTAGTACTTAAAAGCCCATCAATAGAGAATTATTGTTTAACTAAAGAATTTTTTTTAATTTTATTTTAAGTAAATTAGTTAAAAGGTTTTTAGTTGATTGATCATTTACAGTATAAAAAATAGTAACTTAAAAATAAGTGTCCCTGCATGTAGGTCGAAGTATTACGTTACGTAACAAGAAAAAGGTTGTTTCTTGGGTTAATATAAGTGAATACTGTTATTTTTTTAAATAAATGATTATTTCTCTTTAGAAAAGGTTGTACTTCTGTAAACATAAAAACATGGAAATTATAATTTTTAATTTACTAAAAATCAGTAAACGTGAATCATATTTATTAATAAACAAATCTGACAACTACTTTTTGTATCTCACGAACATGTCAGATTTTTTCAAGCGTCTCATTATCTGTGATGAGGGATCTGACACGTTGAGAAAGATCATTTATTTTTATTTATTAAGAAAAGCAAGTGACTTTGAGCACTTTCTGTTAATACTGGATGTTCTAAATTTTTATGTGAGAATCTACATTTTTTGTTGGTTCTCTTACGAACAGACGAAATTTCATTCAAGCTTGCAATCAGACTAACCAGCTGTAATCAGATCGCATTTAAAAATTGATCTTTTCAGTAGATTTATTAAAATGGAAATGGATGCAAAAGAAAGCCTTATGAACTTTTTCCATTATTTTCACGAGTAAAATAGGTTATGAAAGTCCCGAGAAATCTTTGTGATACACTACGTATATATATATAAAGTATACTTTATAAACTATTTGTTAATCTAATTAAAATAATTAATTACCTCAAAATCAGGCTCTTCGCTACTTTGAATTATACTGGCTCCAGATACTTTATCTTTAATTTTTGGAGCAACTGTTGTTGTTGTGGTTGTGGTTGTGTTTGTTTGGATTGTGGTGTTTGCAGTTTTAGTTGTAGCGGTTTGTCTTGTGGTTGAAGAAGTTTGAATTATAACTGTAGTAGTTAAAGTTGTTGTTGGAGAGGTTGTTGAAGGTTTTGTTGAGGCTCCTGTAACATTATTCGAAGTCACAAAAGATCGAGTAGAAATTACTATCAAGCATGTTATTGCAAAAAACCTGTGTAACATAATTTAAAAAAAATTACAATTGTCTAAGTAGATGTACAAATTGCAGAATTAATATTCTTATTATTGTCATTATTATTAAATATATAATTTATAATATTTAACCATATATCTGTTATCTTTATTACTCCACTAAAAATAATAAATCGTTGATAAAATATCAATAATATAATTTCTTTTTTTAATCCAAATTAAAATTCTTCATATTCTGACAAATCATTTTATATATATATCAATCCAACAAGATATTATTGTTATTTTATTTTGTTTATATAAAATAATATAAATAGTTCGCAAAGAGAAAAATCCTTTGGTATTAATAAAATTAACAGTAACTACGCAAAATGGGTGTAAAAGAAATAAACAGTGCCAGAAGAAAACTCATAATATAAGGCTCTTGAGCTTCAAATTTTGTTACAAGCATTTGAGCCTGATGTTGTAGGAGGAAATTAAATTAGTTGAGAAAAATTCATTATGAAATAGTTTTATGTGTATCAAAGAAAAAAACGAACTCATTATAGATTTTTTTAAAGAGGTACAGAGTGATTTTTTAGTCCTGTTACCCAATTTTAAATGTAATTTAAGAAAGGGAAATTTAGGTAGAATAAAAAATGTATTTGTTACTTACAAAAGAGATTTAATAAAAAGCTATTACTTACATAATTGTTAAAGAATAGGCTCAAAATGCCCACTCCTTGCGGTTATACACGCACGGACTATTTTCAGCATATTAGCAGGAACCTTTTTAAGAGTTGCATCGGAAATATTCGTGATTAAGTCTGTAATATTGACTTTAAGTTCATCAATAGTGTGAGGATTGTTTTTGAAGGCCTCAGACTTAATATAGCCCCACAAAAAGTAGTCAGGAGATGTGAGGTCTGGGGACCTTGGAGGCCATAAGCCTTTGCTTATTATTCTATCGCCAAAGAACTCTTGTAGAAAATCCACGGTTTCTCGAGACGTGTGGCACGTAGCGCCGTCTTGCTGAAACCAGCAATACCGTTCTTGAGGTTCCAGGAGGGACACAAATTGGCGCACAATATTCCTGTATACTTCACCGTTTACTGTCTGTTCGAAGAATACGGGTCCGACTATACGATGACGAGATATCGCACACCATACACCAATTTTTTCAGGATGCAAAGATTTGTCTTGTAAAGAGTTAGGATTTTCAACCGCCCAAATTCGACAGTTTTGACTGTACACATAACCATCGAGATGGATCCAAGCTTCATCACTAAAGAACACTGTGTTTAAAATTTTGATTCCGTTATCGTTTACGAGAGACCTAAACCGACGGCAATATTGCAATCGCTTGTTTAAATCTGGAGGCTAAAGCTCTCGGACTAATCGTAAGCGATACGGATACAATTTCAATTTTTTAGAAGCTTTCTAAACACTCGAATACGACAAACCGACTTGCGTGGAAAGTTTTCGTAAACTTTTCCGTAGAGAATTGAGCAATCTTGTTTTCACATTCTCTAAAATGTCATCTGTCAAGCGAGTCGGTCGACCACTACGTTTTCTGTCGCAAACACTACCTGTCTCTCGAAACCGGTTTGCTAGCCTAGAAATTTCAATTTTTTCTGGCGGAGGAACACCAACAAATTTAATTTGAAATTATTCTTTTATACTCGCGTACGATTTCGTAACAAATAATTGTTCAAGAATGAAAACTCGTTCTATGGTAAAAGACATTCTGTTCGTAACACGACCGGAAACGGCACAAAAGTTTACACAGCTTAAGGAGAATCAACTCACACTGCCGTATCTATACCGGTTGAGTAGCGCTACCATCTTCGTGTCACAACACAAAATTTTCCTTTCTTAGAAAAAAATTACCAGACATTAACAATTGCGTAACAGGACTAAAAAATCACTCTGTAGATTGATTTGTCATATATATAGATTGATTAATCTGCTAGTGGTAGAAACTGTTAAAAGTAGATTAAATTAAATTTTAAAGCAGTAAGATATTTTCTAAGTACTCAACCTCAAGGGATTTTTACACCTGCTCATAAATAGTCATAGTTTACTGCCCCCTAATCATATCCAGTATCATAATGAGCTTGTTAGGGTATTGCTTATCAGAAAAAATTCAGGATTTGGGTCTCAAGAGCTCTCCCTTGTGATATGTTTAGCAGTTTCAACAGAACATAATATTTTTTATCCTTTTCTATTATGTTTATCATTATACAGAGTATTTCTAAATTAGTTATACAAAAGTAGGCGGTAACCAAGTAGGGTAACTGCCTACGGCGGCAAAACCGCCTGAACTAGAGCGAAAAAAAAATACAACCTACAAATATATATTTCGATTACTTGAACCTAGAAAATAATATTATTTACTATTTATTAATGAAATAATGTTATTAGTTATTTTTGTTTATTTTAAAAGTATATTTAAATTATCTCTGAAAATGGTAGATACTAGTTTTAGTTTGTAAGTTCGCTGTCGTTAGCTAGTAAAAAATGTACATTTTGTTTTCAATAAAATAATTTTCCGTAAATCTGTATCAGTATTATTGTCTTAAGTTCAATTATATCATTTTTATGGTTAACATGGTTCTTTTAAAATCTGTTGTTTTTTTTTTTTAATTTTAAAGTTTTTTGAAGCTTCGGGGCGGCATTTTTTGGGTTTGCCTACGGCGGCAAAAACGCTATGGCTGGCTCTGAGTCCAGATAAATCAACGGGACGCGCCAATAAATAGAATAATCCTAGGGTTACAGTATGGAGGGTCCCTAATTTTGGTATGCTGCACAATTTATATCATTCATTTTAAACTATTCTTCGTTTTTATGATCTGATGTGAACTATCATGATGTAACCTTTTTGTAGACAGTGCAATCACAAATAATATATATATATACACACATACGAGGGCTGTCCAGAAAGTAACTTATGTTTTGAAATAAAAAACCAACCAAATAAAAAAAAGAAATTTCATTATATACATTTGAAAGGGGCAATCTTAAACTATTTTTCTACATAGTCGCCATTTAAATTGAGGCACTTATCGTAACGATGCACAAGCTTTTCAATTCCTTTTCTTTAGAAATCTGTCGCCTTAGATTTTTGGCACAAAACTTCTGATAACTAAGCTTCCCCGATACAATCTCATGCAGTAAACTTCGTGAAATTTGGGAGGAATGAAGCGAGAGTTCTGTAATCGTAATACGGTGATTTTCACGAATTTTATCGTTGATTTTCGTCGTCAATTCATCAGTCACAAGGCTAGGCCAACCACTACGGTTCTCATCATAAATGTTGGTAGGTTATGAATGTTGATGCGGCCATTTTTTAACTAAGTTTTTTTGCCAGTAAAAACTTATTCACTAAACGCACCTCACAACTCGCGGGATTTTCTATTGAAGCGTACATTTCAATAATTCATAACAAACAAAGTAGACAAATCACAGCCCATACGCTACAACAGCTTGAAGAGTACTGAGTGTAGAAACGTTTTGACGCCAAGATGGCGGCTTTATCCCACTTGTGTCTCGGGACAGGACGGTGAGGATCCCGAAATGAGCCGATCGCTTGCTCGAGTTCTCCTCACAGTCAAGCCACGCGCGTATTTCAAGTTCAACTTCTAATCCTCTAATCAAATTGGTCTCTCAAAAATCATATTTAATCTTTTAATTTTTAATTTGTTCTCAAAATATGTCGTCAAAGTATTCAGTTACATTGTTATATACGAATTTTGTATACATTTTTTTAATTAAATGGTTTAAATAATTATTTTTCTGACAAAAATAAATTTAAAGAATTGATAAAACGACTGCTTTAATTTCGAAAAAAATTTTTTTTATTGATTAATATGTTTAAAAAAAAGAATAATTCGTAATTCTATTAGGCTGAAAAAGTTTTCGCTGTTTTTAATTAGAATTTAATGCTGGGAAACGAGAACTTTTCAACGTCCTAATAGATTAATAATTATTAATGAAATAAATTACAAAGTTTTATTGATTTTTGTCCGCTATTTTGAATTTTTAAAAACGAATTTAAAATTCGTAATATACGACTTGAAAAACCCTTGTACAGAGAATTTCATTAAAAACAATGCGTTTTTTCTTTTTTTTGCCCGCCATTTTGAATTTTGAAAAACTAATTTAAAATTCGTAATAAGCGAATCAAAAAATCTACTGGTACAAATTTTCGTCGAAAATGGACTATCAGAAAAACGTATTGTGTGAAAGGGTTAATGAAATAATAAAAAAATTAAGATAAAAATAATCGAAATAATACATTTATAATTAATCAAATATTTATTTTTTATTCAAAAATAATTGTAAATAATTTTTTCATAAATAAGTATAACTAAAAATTATGAATAAAAGCCGTCAATTAATTCACGTTCAAGTCGTCATTTCTTTATTAGAAGTTGAATTTGAAATACGCGCGTGGATTGACTGTCAGGAGAACTCGAGCAAGAGATCGGCTCATTTCGGGCAAGTTCGTGGCTCCTCACCATCCTGTCACGAGACACAAGTCTTTATCCCCACCCATCTCCACGATAGGCATAAACGTAAGTTAATTTCTGAACCGTCCTTGTATATATCGCTCACCTCCACCAATAGTGGCAAGTCAAAAATTTATTTTCGAGAAAATGGAGAAAAAAATTTTTTCTTATAATTTTTTATATATTTTTGCACCATTCCAATCTAATGAAGAATGTATCTTTGCAATCTTAGTTCATCAGTAATTATCTTAGAAATTCGTTTTTGAGATGAATTTTTTTTTAAATAAAGAAAAGCATTTGAGTTGTCATTATTGCAGACACTTCCCTGACATATTAAAATCATAATTGATTTAATTCAGTATTGATATCGTAAAAAAAAATCGTGATGAACTGTCATACTAAACAATATTGTTATTGCCAGTAAACAATTTCCGTTCGAAAATTATAAAATAAGAATAATACTACAAATAAAAGAAAGTCATAAAAAATGTAAACCTTCTTATTTTTAAGTAAAAAATTATAATTATTTTTTGTATAACATTTAAAAAAAAAGCTTCTGTGAATAAAAAGTCATTAAATAAAGCAATAAATAATCTTTCAAAAAAAAAGTAAAGGTAAGAAAAAAATTACTTTCTTACTTACTTTCTTTCTCATACTCCTCCACATAATGTCTATGCAGATCGACTATAATTTTACTGACCTCGATGTAGGGGAGACCGGGGCAGGTTGTCACATGACGTATAATTTCTCTTCTAAAATTAATTGTTATAGCTTGCAGATGTCATTGTACATTTTATACAAAAGTATCCAAATTTTATCAGGTAAAACTTTGAACAATATTGTTTTCACTATTTTTAAAATGTAGTAGATTGCATGACAATACTTTTCTAAGGTAAATCATGTTTCTTTAATCCCACAAACTTGACTTTGAGATGTTATCCAGATAAAGCAGAATTAAATTTATCAACCCCCATTTAAATTTACTATAACATCACAATAGTCAACAGTTCAAGTTTATGCCTAAAACAATACTAACCATAAACCAGTCAACTACATAAAATTTAACTGATTCAAAACATTCAATAATCACTTTCAGTTGGCATTTCTTCATCAAATCAGTACTTAATACTTTAAAAGATATTTTTACACTGCAAATAATGATTAGGAAAGGGTCAAATGAAGTTTTTCTACACTTGTAATACAGAATCTTTTATCAGTAATGTAGGCTGAAACCAAAGATATAATTTTGTTTGCTAAATTAAATTTTGTATGAAAACAAATGAGGTGGTGTTTTGTTTGTAAAATGTTTAATATATATAAATAGAGAGAGAGAGAGAGAGAGAGAGAAATATAATCTAAAAACAATTCTGATATTAATGATTCAAAAATTAAATGGATGCCACATTGAAATTTGAAAATAATAGATTTCAGTTTTTTCTATTGAGTTTTAAGTTTGATTATGTTTACCAAATTTTATTAAAATATTGACAATTCATTCTTGAGATATCAGTTTCTATTGAAAAACTTAAGCAAAATTGAAATGGCGTTTCTGGACACATGTTAATTTTTTTTCCATTTAGCTGTGTGGAAGCAATCCCTCCAAAAGTTTGTGTTTCTATATTTTTCATCATATATTAAAAAGTAGATTCTTAAGAGCTGTAATTAACATTAAATTACACAAATTTTCTAACATCACTACTTCCTTTTTAATTGTTTTAAACCGGCACAGATTGATACAACATTCTCATCCATGTGAGAATATTATTTTAAAACCTAAACCTGATTTATGATGTTAGATCATTCTAACCTCCTGATCTTTTCTTGCTTTTGCTAACAATGAAAATTCCTGCAACTGGACCTCACTTGCTGCTCTTTTCTGCTGATAAGAAACATCTTTGCAACTTTCTTGAGCAAATCAGTAATATCCTGTCTCATTCTCATTACATTTAGATCATTGGCAATTGGCAATAATGTAACTAAGCTATTCTTTTACCCCAATATGAAGAGTCAAACCAAATATCTTGCTTACATTTCAAGGACATTCAAATTAACTACCTCATTTTGTTAATTACTCAAAAATACAAAGAAATAAAAATCTGTACTAAAATAAACTATAATTCTTTTTTAATTAAAACAAATATGCATAGATTTCAGAAGAAAGTACTTATTATTGAAATGGTTAATTTGTTTTCTAATTAAATATAATAAGACAGATAAAAAATAAATGGGTTAATTATTGTACATATGCTAAAGTAACAGGAGAATTGTATAAGCCTCTCAGAAATCCTGAATAAGTAAATGAGTATAAGTAAATATGTAAGCATAAGTATGTTGTGTTCAGGAATCATTATCATTCTATGATTGACTTATCATCAAAGGCTCTAACTTATTACAACACAAAATATATTGTATTTACCCAGTAACATTACTATAATAACAGTCTAATATCTGCAGTATCAGTTATTAATAACCCTAATGTAATAAAATATTCATAAAATTAATAGACAGATTGAAGAAATATAGCACAGGATGAATAAGCTGAGCTAACATATTAATCTGCTTAACTGCAGATTAATATCATGTGGAAACCAGGTTGGTTTCCACATGAAACTGTAAACCAGAATGGTTTACAGTTTGATTTTTGCATCACATACCACACAACTGGTGATTTTCAAAGGTTTTTCTCAAGAAAACTGGAGCCTGCTCTTGGGTGGCTCCTCAGTTACGTAGATTTGTTGCACCATACTTTTGAACTGGTCAATGGAAAACATAAATGTGCTGCTTTTACCTCATTCAGTAATCTAGCCTAGAAGGTCTTTGAAGTATTTTTTAAGCAAAATTGTTTTTCTTATTTCACAGTCTTTCTCTAATGGTAAATCTTTCCTTATTCATGTTCCTATTCGAATAGAAGTAAAATTATCTACTCCTTATGTGACCTAATAACCACTTGCCAATCTTAATTACTTACTAATTACTTGTTTTTGAATAAATATTTATTCAGTATAGCACATTAACACAATCACACTGAACAGACCAGTCCCACAGAAAATGGCTGCTTGCCGTACCAGTTCTACTATGTCTCCTGTTCTAGGACTCAACAATTCCAGTACTGATTGAAGTTTCAAATTAAGACTATTGCACTGTATTACTAATTTCTAATCGTCAAACAAAAATTCAGAGACTTACCATTCCTACTAGTTCCTGTAGCAGCAGCTCTCAACAAATTTGAGAGCTTATGTAGCTGGCCAAACTAGCCTGACCCATTATTACTAATTAAATCAGTTGCTGTCGCTACCAGCCACTCTAACATACAATTGATTCTATTTTTCCTAACTTCTTTTCATCGTACCTTGCCTAACTTCACAACATTCTCAAACTAAACATTGCAAAGATCTTTTGCTCAGATCCTGCTGTCTTTACACATCACCTTCTTCTGATCAAATAATTAAATAAGAGAGAACCATTTTGAATTAATCTGATTTCATGTTACTCCCACCTCATTACACCTTCCCATGTAAACCCCTTTAGTACACATGGGGTGAACTAACAAAACTCCTTACCTACTTCTAATCTGTTTATTTTTTTCCAGTCATCCTTATTCTACCCCCTTATACTAGAATTAATTGGCAATTCAATAATTATACAATCTCAAAGTAAAGAAAGTGAGTAGTTAGTGGAAAAAGAAATACTCAAAAGCACTGAATCGTAATTGTGTAAAAAATGAAATATTTCCCAAAATGTTATGTCTTAAAAATAATTTTAATTGGAGTGAAACAGATAGATATTGAGAAAGAAAGGTGCAATGTTTTTAAAAATTAGGTAAAGTGATTGACCCACCGAGTTGCCTTAGTGGTGAACGCGTCTTCCCAAATCAGCTGATGTGGAAGTCGAGAGCTCCAGCATTCAAGTCCTAGTAAAGTCAGTTATTTTTGTACAGATTTGAATACTAGATCGTGAATACCGGTGTTCTTTGGTGGTTGGGTTTCAATTAACCACACATCTCAGGAATGGTCGAACTGAGACTGTACAAGACTACACTTCATTTACACTCATACATATCATCCTCATTCATCCTCTGAAGTAATACTTGAACAGCAATTCCTGGAGGCTACACAGGAAAAAAGAGAGAAGTAAAGTGATCAAAGTAAGACTTTAGAATGATCAATTAATAAAAATGGATAAATAAAAAACAGTTAAACAATAACTATTGCAAAAAAATAAGCGACCTCACAATATTCAGGAAAAAACATTAGTTAGTTTATTTGTTGAGGACAGAAGTTTAAATAAAGCAACATTTAAACAATGAGAGAAGCAGAAAATAAAATATGATGGCGAGGGAAAAATATATTCTCTTCAAAATCTGGCTTTTATTTGCTTGCAAGATATTGAAATGATCAAAAACTGAAATAAATAGAAAAGGAACAAGGAAACAAAGTAGAATGATGATTTAATGAAGTGGATGGGCGATAGAATAATTTAACAATTCAGGTGGGCTTATTTTTCAAAACTTTGACCCCTTTGGAGGACTGGATACTTCAGTCAAAATTTTCTGAAAGACATCCCCCTAATTTTGATGAAGAACCTGAATCAGGTCTCAAAACCCAGAAGACGAATAGTCTGCATTCACCCAAACTGAATTGGTAGATTACTCGGCATCAAAGTCCTGCCTTATTGGAAAGATTTGATGAAGTTTACTTCCAAAAATGCACACTCCTATATTAAATAGTAACTATCATTCCTGGAGTGGAGCAGAACCATTTCTGAGATATAATTGAAAGGTTCTGGATCCAGATCCTGGTCAGACTTTGCATTTTTCACATTCTACAAAATTAGTCTCATCACAAAAAAGTTATAGGCTGCTGTAACTGAACACATGCCTGTAGTTACCAAAGAGTGAACTAAATAAATAAAAGGAAATGTAGGTATATTTTCTAACAATAAAGATTATTTAAAATTGATTTAAATTAACAATGAAAATTAAAATTGGTTATAAGAATTAATTGCTTTTTATTTATTTCAAACAAATTTCTAGGTTAAGTGTTGTCGACGAATGGCTTCGATGGCACGTAATTCATAATCTTGTGGTGGCCCTGAAAAGGGAGGTTTTTTGCGTTAGCTCTGAGAAGAGCTGTTGGGTCCGGAAGCTGGTCTCCGGTGAAGTCGGGATTTGTGGCTCGGCCATTGAAGTCCGACCAGGCTTTCCCTCAGCGGCAGTTGGGTCCCCACTAAAGCATAGCAGTGATCGCCCACAGAGACCTGCAGTGTCGGGTCGGCGTCGGTCGTCCTTTGCCGGCGCGGCCGAGGCGATTCTTCCCGAGCGATTCCACGCTGGGCCGGCTCCTGCTGCTGAGTCCGCCGCGGCCAGGGCCATTGAAGCCCGGCGAGCTGGAGCGGAAAGGTAGCGTCCGCGTCCAGCGGCTTCCTTGGCGGGCCGGCCAGGCCTGCTGCTCCGGCGGGGGTTTTGCCATCCGCCGGGAGGTCCCACGTTGAGCCGGCCGGGGAACTTCTGTCTTTTCCAACTTCTTCTGATTTTTTTTCTTGGTCTTCTCCAGGTGGTGGTCGCCGATGAATTGCATTCAGTTTCGTGGTGCACGCTCTTTTATTGGAGCCTGAGAATGGTGGGGCTGCAGCACCGCTATGGTGGGAGAACTGCATCGTCATCTGCGCGGCAGTAATGATGCTTGTATCAGCGCGTCCGTATACTGTGCGGCAATTCGTATCTGAGTTGTTATACCGTTCGCCCGCCGATATTAAATTAGGTATATATGTGGTAATAGTGTAAAACTGCAACCTATATCAAAAGCAACTGTATGAATCAATAATATCCTAATTCCTTTACTAATCTTGTAGACTATCTGAAGACCTCAAGTCCTACCACATAGTCACATTTCCATCATTTTCGTGCATATACATACACATACACACACACACACACACCTGCATGCACACTCTCACACTCACCCAACCACCTTCCCACACACATATTCTCATACACTTTAACATGTAATGTGATTAATTAGCATAAAGTACCTTTTTGTAATAATAGTAGGTCTGAATATATACCGTTAATTCAAAACATTACACAACTCTTAGATAGCTCTGAAGAAATATACAATAAGATGAAAAAAATCAAACTTTAAAAAAACTGAATTTATTATTATTATTAAAAATAATATCACTTCTCTTTTAACGACAAATCTTGATCATGTATCCTCTTCCTTCTCTCTTTTTTTCTACGATTTTCCCTCTTAGGATTAAGTAAATATTCACATTTATAGCAAATCCTATTAACTACTTGAAATTCATTTCCAGGGAAGTCTATAAGCATTATTTTCTTCAGTTTATCTTCTTTACCCTACAGAATAACATATATGTTTACTATGCATTTACAATAAAAAAAATAAACAGCAGCACATAATTTTAAAAACATTTATACAATTATATTATACACCTAAAGAAAAATCATAAAAGAACTATTTAGAATTGAAGTTTAAAGGATTGCTCAGAATTAAGCTGCAATATTAAAAATGGTTTTCATCCATCATCAACCAAGTTAAGTGAAACTTTAGCAAGGAACTTACATAAACAAAAATAATTATATTAAATTATTATAGGCTTGATATAGGTTACCTACCTACCTTTCTTAAAATAACATTTTTATCTATCTATCCTTTATAAGAGGTGTGCAATAGGTCAATAGTGAACTACCTGAATTAAAAATTTAGCTCTGTTGCAGACTGATTGTCTACAGCAATACACCAACAAGGACACCTTTTTTGGCCTTGTGGCCCTCCTAAACTCTTCCTAGATACTTGTATATCTAGAAGAAATAGACTGTTGTTGTTCTTACTTCTCATCATCAATGACATAAGGTGATTGGTGTCCCCTCGCATATGTGAATAATCTGCTTTACAAACTGTATAACACCCAACATCCTTATTCAGGATGATGAAGACTACTGTAAGATAGCAACAAAAATGGAAGAAGAAGCACAGCAGCCGCCTGACAGAAGAGTGAAGAGGCCTGTACTTTCCTTTGTGTTGTCCTTTTCAGGGCTCACAGGTCTTTTGAGGTTATGGTCTAAAATTATTTACAACCAGATATATGGAATATATGGAAAGACAGGCTAAAAAAGAAGTAACTACTTCTCAGAAATATAATCCAGTCCAGCCATCACCAGAAAAGAAGATGCTGCAAAGAAGAGGTTCATGAAACCTTAATTCACCTACCATCCTTCTTTTCTCTAGCTTACAATTTAGACCCATCATTAGCAAATATGCCATTCCCTTCAGCGAAGAGAGTGCATTGCATCTTCCAGCAACTAGGGCCCTATCAGGTGCATTCCTGCTAGACCAGAAGGCACAAGAACCAACAGCCCTTCAGTGAACAAACTGGAGGGAAATCATGTGAAAGATGCAAATACATTACTAATCTTCCAAGGCCAGCTGAAGTAATGCTTTTCAAATTGATCTGTAAGGTTCGGAATGCAATCCACAATTCCATTCATAAACAAAACCAATATACGTACAACCAATACTAATAAATAAATACCCGCCTGATAACAAGAAAGACCCAGCAGCAAGGAATGTCCAAGTTCTACAATTAATAGGGGGATATATATCTCCCACTATACTTGTGTTCCATTCCGTTACATACGAAATTTCAATAGTTTACAAGTTGTTGAGCTAAATTATTATTTTCAATTCACATCACTTTAAACAAAAGTTGTTTGTATTTTTTAATCTTATTCTGCACGAATTACTAAAAACACTTTATAATATGTCGTAAGTACTGCTAATTTTGCACTTAATACTTTTTACTGTTATTTCTTTTTTTTCCATTTATTTACTTATCTGATTTCCTATTTTCTTTAATATATTATTTCCTTAGCATCTATTGGTGATAAATGTTAACCATCAAAATTGTCATCTAATTTTAGATTTTAGGTACAATTTTTGTACATAATTTTTGAGGTTCTTTTTTGTTTATTGTCAATTTAAGTAGATAGAATTATGAGCTAAAATTAATAATTAATTTCTAATGTATAATTATAGTTATTTAATTAATTAATAATATTGCATCATTGGATAATAACTAACTCAAATCAAAATATACAATAAATGGGTAAATTACTAATTACTAGGACTGAAATAAATAAATTCTTACTGCAACAACAATTAACTGATTTTCTTTGACTTCAAATGCAGGAGCTAAAACCCTTATTATTTCTTTATTTGCATCTTCACCATAATTTGATGCATTTACATGCATTATTATAACGTCCCATTCTAAATCTAAAAGACAAAATAAAAGTAATATAATTATTATAATATGAATATCTTGGTATATTATTAATTAAAGTCGGTATTATGAACTTGCATCAACAAGTGAGAGAGTAGATTTAATGCAGGGAATATCAAATCAAAACAAATCTATCATCTGTTTCGATCAAATTTCATTTGCTCAATATAAAAACCATCAAATAAACTTATATTCATGTTCATACGTATTAAAGTAGGATTAGACTCATTTTAAGTAATGAAAAGACAAGTTTTATTTAATTTATAAAAAACAACGTAATTAATATAAACGTCAACAACAAAATGTTGAATGAAATCGTTAGCAGTAAATTTCTTGCTGTCAGTAGTTTTAGCTAGATCTATTTTAAACATTTACAACATTCAGATAAGATTTTAATATAGATATTTAATAATATTACATTGCATATATATAAATATTAGAGTATAATATTAAGATAATAAATAACAATTATAATTAAAATAACATTATAATATTAAAATTAAATAGAGATCAGTAATAATAAATACTTTTAAAACAAGAAACACAAATCATTTGGTTTAAGGATTTGTTGGGTATATGTTTTAAGAAAAATTACTATACTGAATATTATGAAAAATTAAACCCAACAGTTCATTATGTTCTCATTAAATCAAACATTAAACTCAGAGTTGTTTTGTGGGATATGTCATGTTCTAATCTACAGTAATTTTTAAAATTAAAAAAAAGCAATTACTTTTCTATTAAATATGAAAGGTCGGCAGGTTTCGTGAATTACTGAGTTTGTATATTTGCAATAACTGCAATAAAGCATTGTTACCCATTTTATTTTATTGACTGTCAGTATCAATGTTAATAAATGAATTGTCCGATAGAGTAAATGACAGAATTCACAAATTTAATGTCCTTTAATCCTTAATCATCTTCAGTCTTGAATTTTAATTAAAAATATATATCAGTTTGCAATAATAAAAATATTTACTATATAAAAAACTGCATCACGTTTTTTTTATTAAATCATAGACTAAGAAAGAAAGTGAATTTGGATTGAGAATGTATAGCTAAAACAAATTTTCCTGCTCTTAAATAATTTTATGAGTCATAATTTTCTTTCATCTTTATTTTTAGTTTTTAACTGTTGACACCGTAAACAAATAACAGTTTCTTCTTTAGAAAACCATTAAAATTTAAAGACATTTCTAAGTTTATTATTTTGTATTAATTAAAAAATAAGAAGCTTTGCTCTGTCTAGCTTACTGTTTAATGTTTAAATCTGTACATTTAAAAAAACATTGTTTGTATTATTCATTCATTTGATATAAATCAAGAATGTTTATAAAAACTGTTTCAAGAATTCAGGGGACAGTCCCCCACATAGAAGTAAAGAAAAAATGTATTATCAACATACGAGGTGTGTGAGAAAAGTAATAAGACTGACTTTTTACTTACCAAAGTTTTTATTTTTTTCAAACAACAATATTATCCCCTTCAAAGTAGTTCCCTTGGTCACCTATACACCAGCCTGGAGTCGTTGTTCCCACTCCTGGTAGCAGGGCTGGAAGGCTTCAACTGGTAGAGCTTTTAACTGGTCGGTCACAGTCTTTTGAATGTTCTCCAGAGTTCCAAAATGACGTCCTTTTAAGACACGTTTCAATTTCGGTAAAAGGGAAAAGTCACAAGGGCTCAAATCAGGTGAATAGGAGGGTTGAGGAACCGTAGGAATGCGTTTGAGGTCAAAAAAGTCCTGATGGAAATAACCGTGTGACACGGATCATTGTCATGATGAAGCATCCACTTGTCTGCAATGTCTGGTCTCACGCGAATCACTCTTTTCCTGAGCATTTCAAGGGCACCTTCGTAAAACACTTGGTTGACAGTTTGTCCTGGAAGAACAAATTCTTTATGCACGATACCCCTACTGTCAAAATAGCAAATCGGCACGGTTTTGATCTTTAATTTGCTCATTCGACATTTTTTCGGTCGAGGAGATGACGGAGTGTGCCACTCTTCGCTTTGCCGCTTTGTTTCAGGATCGTACTCAAATATCCAGGATTCATCACCTGTGATCACACGATTGAAGAATTCTTGCTCATTGTCAATCCTCTCAAGATCAACGCACACGTTTCTTCGATTGTCCTTCTGTTCCGTTGTTAGGTTTTTCGGCACCCAATTTCGCATGTCCAAATCGTCTGTCAAAATTTGATGTACAGCGTTTAGGTTTTAAGAAAAATGGGGTAAGGTAAAACACGAAAAGATTTTGTCGGAAAATAGACTTTTTATGTTTGGAATAAAAAACTTTGTTAATTTACCAATAAACAAATAGAAATTTCTAGTTACCTTTGTACAAATTTTAATTCTGAGAAAATTGATGTAAATAACGTTTATTAAAATTAAACATAAATTTGAGAAGTTCAGCTTTAATTAGAAGCAAAAAATGCAAACTGGATTGGAAAAGTGATACGATTTAAACAGAACAATTTTCATCAATATCTGAACAACATAATGTAAATGAAAACAAATAGAAAACTTATCAATAAAATAAAACAATAAAAAATAGATTAAAAAAATAAAAATCACATACTTTTTGTTTTTTTTTTTTTTTTATTCTAAAAAGTATTAAATATCTAAATGGTTAATTGATAAAGCTTAAACATTTCTTCAAAGCAGTTGCTCAATGTGGTAACCATTCTCTTCAATGCATAGTTCAGCTCGGAGAATCCATGCTCGTCGCACACGTCTAATAGCATCATTATCATTCCTAATAGTAGCTCCACCTCCTGTTAAACGATATCTCAATTCTTGTTGGGTGTCAATACGGGCAATAGATTAACGACTTCATTCAACCCCAAAGGAAAAAGTCCACTGACGTGAGATCGAGAGATCTATCGGGCTATTTTACTGGTCCGTTTCGACCAATCTATTACTTAACTAAATGTGTTATTTAAATGATACATCACATTCCAACAGTATTAAACAGGTATGCCATCATTGAAAAACCACATCTGTAATCTATCTGCAAGTGGAATATCTTCCAAGAGTTCCATCAGATTTGTTTGCAAAATGCAAGTACCCCTCTTCATTGAGCCTTGGCGGTAAGAAAAAAAGGTCTATGAGATTATCACTAAGCGACTACACCACACATTAAAAGAAAAAGTGCATTGGAAATTATCTTAGCATCTTCTGGATTCTCTTCTGCCCAAGTGTGAGTCTTTCGATAATTTACATTGCCATTTCTTTTAAAATAGCATTCATCAGTAATTAGAGTATTACATAGGAAATCGGGATGATTTTCATATTTTGTAATTAACCATCGACAGAATTTCTGCTTACTAAGAAACATAAGGAGTTCATTGATTTCCTCTTGCGTTAGATTAACTTAACATATAAAATATCTTATAAATTGTAAATCTTATAATATTAGCTACGTAGCAGTTGAATAACTGTTAAGTTATTCAAATGCTACATATGTTAACACAGTAAACTTAACATACCAGTATGTTATTTAAAGGTAGTACAAATAATTACTTTACCTGCAATCATACTTTCCACTCGATTAACTGATACTAGAACATGTAGATAATAATTTCCATAATCATCAGCACTTACAATATCAATTTCCTTTGAATCACTGTCAGTAGGAAGATAACTACCAAATATGACATTCTGCAAAATGATATTCTATGAGACTGAATAATAACTGAAATAAAATTTTAATTAAAATAAAATATAACTTTTTATTTTATATAATGTTTAAATTAGAATGAAAACATCATTTGTATAATACTGGTAAACTAATAAATATACGGTTAAGTATTTAAAATTATTTAAGTTACATTGTTCCCTGAATATCTGTGTGTTTTTTTTTTCTTAAATCAGTCAGTTTTTATTAACAGTGAAATATGTTAAATTCATAGCATAAACAATAGTAATTTACTACAGTACTAATATGAAGACTTCTAATAATTAGTTAAAATACTAATTAATTGGAACATTCTACTGTCATTTCTATCGTGTGATTTTTTGCAAATTTTCTTTACTTTAAATAAAGATTTCATACAAGTGCAATACCATTTAAAATTTGTGAGTTGACCTCTCTGAGATATCAAGTGGACCACAATTTCAATTCTAATATCAAACGATTAATTAACTGAATTATAAAATATTTTGAAAGTTTTACCTCTATATCTCAACTAGTTTTAATATTAAACACAGGTTGCTATTCCTTGGCCTAATAATAATAATAATATATAATTAAGGAAATCACTTTCTTCTCAGTATTAAAATTTCTAATTTTAAGTTGAATGACTAAAATTCTAAGTACAACAACCTTCATATGAACAAATGTTACTGGACAATGAATATAAATGCTGAAAAGAAAGTAGCTAGTAGCTGTGTTTTAAGCATAACTTTTCAATGAAATAGCTTGATTCCAATCTTCAGACATATTTTCCCAATAATATTCTTCCTTTAGGATTACTCTAGGAGTACTCTTTCAAGATTTTATTTATTCTTTTAAAAATGATTCAAAATTTGTAAATTATTGTAAAAGAGTAAAACACCAATGCGATCCGGTTCATAAGATTTGTCATTCAAAAAGCCAACATAATGGTAGTATTCTACATATTTGTTCTCAGCAATAAATACTCCAAAATAAATATAAAAAAAGATAGTCATCAAAAATAAAAAACAATAAATACACTTTTATGGCAAAAATTTCTGTTTTCTGATATTCTCATGGTTACAAGCTGTTATTGAATTAAGAAGTATTTCAGAAATGTTTGAAATATTTTTTTATAATTTTATGTGCCAACCAAAATATAAAATTAAAAAAATAATAATTTAGGCACAATACTTACCTGACTAATGCATATTAAATAGCCTAATAAAAACAAATAAATAGGTCGAAATTTGCTTATCATTTCCCATGAGATATATTACGTTAATATCATCAATGAACAAAAAAATATACTTCTTACAAAATTATTGACATTTCTCAGTCATCAGATAAGAGAGAATGAAGTTTTAACATTTAAGAATGTTGTTATAACTGATATACATCTGTTATTGCATTCTATTTAATGCTGTTCCGAAGATAACCAGCTCATAAAACATATATTTGAAAAACAAAATATTTGATAAACAGACTAAAGAAAAATTTATTAATATCATAATGAAAAAGTAAAAATACTAAAAAAACAAATTAATATATGTAAAACAAATATAATTACATAATGTAAATTTTCTGAACGAATAACTATTCTCAAAATTAAAACTGTTATTTTACAAACTTCAATTTTAAACATGTAACAACCACAATCTTTTTTTTCTGTTTTTCAAGATTAAATAAAATAATCAGCTGTAGGTAGTAAAAATACCTTAAAAAACTTCTTTTTTTGTCTTCAGTCATTTGAATGGTTTGATTCAGCTCTCCAAGATTCCCTACAAGTGCTAGGCGTTTAATTTCGGTATAAGCCCTACATCCTACATCCCTAACAAATTTTTTACATATTCCAAACGTTACATGCCTGCACAATTTTTTTCACCTGCCTGTCCCTCCAATATTAAAGCGACTATTCCAGGATGCCTTAATATTAGGCCTATAAGTCTGTCTCTTCTTTTAACTGATTGCTTTTCGGCCTCTTGTCCGGTACTGCAAACATGCATTGCATTGCCGGTTGCTTTTTCAGCAATAGCAGTGTTCTATGTTCTCGTCGTCGAGCTTCAACAACGATCAGTGGCGGTTAGTCAACCTACGTTGCTGCAGAGTGTTACACAAAACAGCGGCGTAGTGTGTTGCAGTAGTGCCACCGTCGGCTAAATAAGGACGTTTCCTTTGTGTGTCGGTGTCCCTATTTCGTAGTTTGTGAGGCCAAGCAAATTTCAGGTCCTCTAGCAGGTTCGGGAAGCGATTTCGCTTCGACCTCGCCGATGGTCATATATTAGGAGCGTTTTAGCTTTTGACTGTTCGAGCGGGAATGTGTAAGAACAGACAGCCTTGCTCGGACTACATTTGCGGACGCTCACCTGGTTTTGTGTCAGGTGGTAGGTACTTACAAGCTGTAAACGTAGTGCCTGGCGATGCAGCTGGTGTACTTTCTCTTTTAGCGGCATGGAGCGGCAATCCGGAGGAGATAGCCTGAACGAATTGGCGGGTTTCGCCAAGGACTTGGTGGCCGTTAACCCCTTCGCACCGCGAAGGTCGATCGGCAGGTTGCCGCCGAGGCCGCGGGCTAAGGATCCCGTGGTCTGCGCGAAGGAGGTACCCCTACCACCTCGTAATCAGGTGGCATTGCACGCAAAACCTGCGGTAGCCTCTGCTTCGCGTTGTGAATGGAAGGCGGTAGCTGGAACTGCACGAGAAAAGCACGGTGGCGAGGGGCGAGCCAAGTCGGAAGGGCGTCCTCTTGCGAAGTCGAGGGGGGCTGATGACAGCGGTGTGATCTACCCTGAGCGGGAGGTCTCCGGGGAGAAGCCTGTAAAGGTGAACTCCGGGTACAACAGTTTAGGGCGGATCGAGGAGATGCGGGTCGCACGGTCCAAAATCTCCTCAAAGAAGGATTCGCGTATTTCGGTCGAGTTTCGGCAGCTTGTCGACTCGTACCTGTCTGAATGTAGCTCGATGGTTGCTGAGCTGGCGTTAAAATGTGAGGGCCTCCAGGGCGCTAACCGTGCCTTAGATTGATCGGCTGTCGGGTAAGGTGGACCAGATAGTGGAAGGAGTCAGGGACTTGAAAACCGGCAACGGGGAGGGTCCTTGGTGAGATCCACACTTCTTTGAAACGGGTGGAGGAAAGGTAAAAAAGCCTGTCTCCTTCGCTGCGGTAACAGCCACACCTGGGTCTAAGCGGGTTAGTTCCCCGCCGTCAGCCCAGGCGCCGGCTAACAAAATTAAGCGGGCCACCGTGAAGGTGGTCCCAGTAACGCCTGGTCCGGGGACTTCGTCTGCGGTGACGAAGCTGACTCTGAAAAAGGTCCTGGACTGGACCCGCGTAGAGAAATGTTCCAGCTCTAACGGGTCAAAAAACAAGGGAACATGGAGTAGTCCTGGAGGTCATAAACGAGCAGCAGGCGAAGCGGCTGCTGGAGGCCGACGTTCTGAATGGCTTATTGGGTATTATTTAGTGGCGGTTATTAGTTTTAAGTTTTATTTATGGGCGGATTTGATGATTTGCATTCCTATCCGTATGGATCAGCGTGAAAATTATTATTTACTGGGTCTAACCATGGGAGATTAGGCTTTTGAACCTCCTTCTCCTGGCGTGATTCCCCTTCAGTTGGTCGACTGAAGTCCTTTCGGTACTAGCACCTTATGGGCTAGCAGGAATAATTCAATTGATGTTTGAAGTGGTAAGAAGAGGAGTACTTACATAAACATAATCAATAAATCATCCAGACACACAAAAGTCCAGGAAGGGGTTGGGGGACCGCATGGCCGTTGTCAATTGTCTATGTTGTGTTGTGGAATCTAAAACATAAGAAACAGAAACACACACACAAAAAAAGGAATGGTTTTATTTTATTTTGTTTGGGAAGGAAAGGAAGTGGAGGCAATAGTTTTTTCCTAGGTACGGCGGTTACAACAACTGTCCTGTGAGTGGAATTGTATGTAGCCCGGAGTATATTTTTTCTTTGGGATGCCTACTGGGATTGGGCATTGCTTAAAAAAAATATATATGCAATATATATATATATATATATATATATATATATATATATATATATGTATATACACGTTCCGTTTACGGCCTCTTCGTGGGACGTGTGTGGAGTGTTGTATACGTTGTTACAATTTTGACAAAACTTTATTTATAAAAATGGTAATTTTCGCGCGGTTTCCATTTATAGGGTACGCGATATAGAGGCTCCTAGGCCTGGTTTGTCGTTTTTCGATCCCCGTACTGCCTCTTCACGGTAGTTCGTCCAATACGGCGTGAGGCCGTTTCCGTACACCCTGTGGAGCAGGGTCCTCTCAGCAGATATCCCGAAGATGGCTGTGTTCGGACACGGCCCCTCTCCCGAACAATCTGAGCTCCTGCGCCACCACCACTTCGGATAGGTTTTTAATTCCGTATCGTGACGTTTCTGACGAACCGCGGTATTCCAAATATCGTCAGTAATGCTATGT
Organism: Lycorma delicatula; assembly: GCF_047948215.1. Classification (NCBI taxonomy): domain Eukaryota; kingdom Metazoa; phylum Arthropoda; class Insecta; order Hemiptera; family Fulgoridae; genus Lycorma; species Lycorma delicatula. Next base: position 212,521,424 of record NC_134457.1, read on the forward strand.
TTTGAACTGTTTCCAATTTATTTTGAAGCGTAGAGCTCAACAAAGCTCCCCATGCCGGGTTAAGCATATGGAGTTGTTTTGACTCCCGACAGCGGCATATCGTTGACGTAGGTCGTGTATAAGAACTGCGAAAGCACTGCTCCTCGGGGGGCTCCAGTGGCTATGTCTGGGGTGGAGGAGATTGTTCTCCCTACGCGTAAAGCAAAATTGTCGGTCTAGTAAATAAGACCGTATCAATTTGACAGGGAATCGTTGTTTATACAGCAAGCCGCTATGCCAAACTTCGTCAAAGGCTTTAGCCACATCTAGAAAAACGGCTGCAGATACCGCTTTTTTATTTAGACTTCCGACAAGACTGTCGATTATTTTAACCAGTTGGAGGGTCGTCGAGTATACCTTTTTTCCCAATTGTCGCCTAAGTCTCTCCAAGAAAATCATTTCGAATAGCTTTGATAACACTGGTAATAAGGAGATCGGTCTGTAATTCTGGAGAAAGAGCACACTTTTCCAGGTTTGGATAGGCATACCACCTTTGCAGTTTTCCAGCAATTTGAAAAATATCCAACGTACAAAATTGACGTGAATATTGTGGTTATGATCGCTATAAGAACGGGTGGAACATTCCGGAATGCGCGGGCACCTATCCCGTCGACACCCGGAGCCTTGTGGCTTTGATTGCTGCGCAAACCTCCGACTCAGTGACTTGGTTTATTTCTAGTGGGGCGTCCTCCACCTGTGCTAAATAGTCTATGAGTTAGGACTCTACCTCGGTTTGTGTGGTCGTCGTTCGGCGGGACGGGAGGGGGGTTTGGAGTAAACTGGTTCTCCAGGGTGTCGGCAAAAACCTCCGCCTTGTCCGCCTCCGAATATGCAAGAAGGCCTCGTTGCCCCACAACCGGTGGTGAGGCTTCTTTCATTCTCATAGTTTTTTGTTGAGCCTGAAAACCGAGGAGTTGTCGTCTGAAACCGAAGCGATGTATTCGTTCCACAAATCCCCAGCAGCTGTTTCACTCTTTCCGTTTGAATACAAAAAGCCCTTTTATCATCATGAAAAAAGCCTTTTTTCATTATAGGGTGATTCGGTATCTCCTCCGGCGCTCTCTGCTATAGCCTCAGAGATGTGACGTGGGAGATTATTACGGATAGGCCTCGTGGTCTTTTCCGAAGACCTGTTTGACAGAGCCTCGGTCATTGATGACGTAACGTGTTCAACCATGTCGTCGATTAAAATAAATAAATTTATTTTATTAGATTAAATTAATTTAAGAAATAAGAATAAAATTGTTTATAAAAATTCAATAATATTTACTAGAATATAAACTAAAATATCTTATAATAATAAATTAGATAGTTTTTAAACTATGGTTTAAAACTTATCCAGTCGTTGACAATAGCAATGGTATGTGGCTGCTAGCCTGGGTGGGTGTCCTAACGGGATGTTGCCATCACATGGTCAGGGACACAGGTGGGCCGGAAACGAAGTATAACAGTAACACACAAGCACTAGTAACACATACTAACACAAGAGCACCATTAAACACAACCTTCCACTTTCACTTCTCGACAGAGATTACGCATAGTATAGGGAATACAGGAAAGGTATAAATTTAATGTAAATGAGTAGTGGATGGTGTAATGTGAGGGAAAGAGTGAAATGCTAAAAAAGCTTGTAATCATAATATTTCCAAATTTGAACTCAGGAGTACACATTAAGTAATGGGTTAGAGAAACAATGTGTGTGTGCATGCGTGCGCGTTAACATGCATGTGTGTATCCAAAAACATTCAATTATAAGGTTTGATGGGGCTGAGAACATTTGCAGATATCAGTAGATATAAGAATAGATTTTTAAAATAATTCTATTCAGTTCAAAATAATTTACATTCATTAAAATTATCAATGTTGTATCAAGGTTAAAGATAGTTTTACCTCATTGGTAAATTATTGGAAAGAGCAAAAGAGATAAGATATCATTCAGTGATCAAGGCCAATATTACAAAACTTTTATTTATAATTTAAAATGAATTATTTTAATTGTCTATTACAAGTGTTATTATAATTACTTTTGTATCAGTAATTATTTCTTTTCTTCTTTTTTTGTATAAATTAACTAAAGCAAATTAAAGAAGAATTATAAACTTGATAGCTGATCAATTGGTCATGTTTATGAAATTTTGTTATTATTGTTGAATATGAAATGTAAAACTTTATTATTATAATTATATTAAATCTCCTCAATTTTTCTCCATGCTCTATCCAGAGTTGGTACATTGAACTGCAAGAACTTCCATTGCAGTAACTAAATAAATAGCAAAAAACAATAAGTCAATTGCAAAAATATTTTTATAGAATAATTTTAATAACTTTTTACTTTAACTTAATAGCTTAACTATTTTGCTAATTTTCTTTTTTTTTACTGAAATTGAAACATTAATTGTCAATGTATATATAATTTTTGTTGGAATGATTACTAATGAAACAGAGAAAAATTATTTAAATACCTTTTGTTTAATAAAGTATGTGTGATGTTTTTCAATTAAATCTATTAACTCACCCTTCGTGGCAAGTGTTTTAATTTCATAAACCAGACTCTATGCCTCACTAGAAACACATAAATGGGCTGACAGAATTGTAAAAATTAAGAGCACAAAAACCCTTTAGGTAGAAATATGTACAGGTAGATGCGAATAAATAAAATAATAAAAATAAATTAATTTTACTGTTTGTTTTATACAATTATCTACAATTTATTGAACTATAATAATTTTTTGAAATATATTTTTTATTACAATTTTCTAAATATCTAATTTCTCTAGATTATTAAATCTAGAAAGAACAGATTGTTAAATGCTGCCAATTAACGTGACTATGGATGTGTTGACTCCTGTTTATATATGCAAGTTTTCTATAAAGAATTGTTTTCCTATTTTTAACATCTTTTACAATAATATATTCAAATAATATGAAAATTACTAGATTTGAATTCAATAAGCCATTTTATTTTTTTAATTTAAATTATTTAATATATTCTAAAAAAATATATTATAAATTTATGTGAATTATTTTACCAAACTATGAAAATAATAAAAATGATATTTATTATATCTAGTATTAAATATTCTTACATGATTCTTGATTAAACATCAAGAAATTTTTAAGATAGCTTAGTTTAATGGCTCTATGATCTTGCCCATGGAAATAACTAGTTCCTTTCATATAACTCTCAAAAGGAATGTCCTCAGCCTTGATATTTCTTACCTCTTATTTTATGCTATCCTGAGCACTTTTTTCCCCCTTTTGGCAGGTAAGACCATGTTTTGAAGTTTAACCAATTGATCTCTGTATGATTTCTGTTAAGTCAACAAATATCTGGTTCATTTTGTCGATTTGAGTTTGCAGACAATTGCGTGTGTGTGATTACAGCGTGTCACATATCTGGACCACCAGGCCAGAATGTGTTACCAATTAGAATCAAAAAAGAATGGTAGATAGCAGACAGTTTTAAGAAGCTTCCAGCATTAAAATATAACTAAATAGTCTGACTGTGCCTCAAACTGTCTATCTCCTGCACTACTATCTTTTGACAACTCACACAGGATTTACTTTGTCCAACAATTAAATGTTATGTCTTGAGTTCTAGCATACACACTAGAATTTAACTAAATCGATTCTTTAATTTTTTTTGGAAACTTTGTGGAGTAATGTAACACCTTTCAACTAAAACTAATAAAACTTAAAATTTTCAGGTTTTTTTTAAAAAGAAATAACACAATTTTTAAATATAAATAGAACAATTTATTTTAATTCTGTTTATGACGCATTATTAAATTCCAAAAATTAATTATTATAAACAATTCATTCCTGCTCCTGCAGAACATGCTTCTTGCGTTCAGGAACAAATGGAACAACACCTTTCTTAGAATGTTTCCTTCTATTCGCTTCCCTATAAATAAAATACATATGAATCAATAAAATTAAAATACTTATTATCAATTAGAACATGAAATTTTAAAAGGAAATGAAATATGCTAAGTGAACCAAACAGGTATGTCAACCATTAGAATATTAAGGGTTAACAAATGACAGGCCTTATCAAAAAGCCAAATTTTAAAAATATCTCTCTTTCTCTCCCAACTACAATGCAAATTGTCTTCTCTGTAAATTATCTTCAGATAACTCCAGAATAAGGTAATAAACTAAGCCTGAGATCACTGTCTATTGGTAGTGAAGCCTATCGGATAAAGCCAGGTTCTACACCTTTTAAAATTTCATCTACTTTAAAATCTTTTACACTAAACAATATGATAGTTCTTCCTATTCCTATTTTTCACAAAGCTAACCATATAGTTTCCTAGGCTACATTGCACTCAAAGTAATATTCAAATACACAAGTATTTAAAAATTTTCTTGAGAATTAACAGGAGTTATTCAGTTTCTTTTCTCTTATACTGCCTTATTCCATAAACTTACTGTACACATTAAGAATAATCTGTTTTGCTAAGCCCACAAAGTGAAAATGAGCTAGAGATTTTCTTTCTAATACTTTTTTAATTCATAATAAAAACATAATAGTTTAGCATGCTGTATAAAAGAGAGACGTCTACAACCAATCACAGCTAAATCATATAACTGAAGATGGAGGAATAACTCACCTGTCATACAGACTATAATATTAAAAAATATTATTACTATTTTATTAAAATGCATCCAGCAGCATAATAACTTTAATATATTCAATCTAACTGATCCCATTTTACTCTTACAATCACGTAACAATCAATTTTAATCTAATATAACATGGAAAGCATGGTTATTCTCTTTTACTTAAAGAATTTATTATTTATTTTTAATATTCCTAATAGGTCCATGTATTTAATAATTTGAAAAAATAGAAGTGTTCTACAAAAGTGGTCATATAATAAAGAAAAAGATAAGACAATTACAAGCAAAGAGATTAAATAACACCATGAATTCTTTTACAAGAATTTAAAATAATAAAATACAGCAAATAAATAATAAATTAAAAACAACACTTACTTCCTCTGAATCTTCTGTTTTTGTACTTGAAGCTGCTTCTGACTTTTATAAATATGTTTTGGTATTTGTCGGTGGCGAGCAATACGTTTAATTTCTGGATGACTTTCAAATTTCTTTTTTAAAGCTTCACTATATTGGAGTGCATTTCTTTCTCTTTGATTAAGCTAGAAAAATAAATGTATGCTTTAAAAAGTACTCAAAAACCATGAAAACGCTACGTATGTAACAAAGACATGATTAATATACTTAGAAAAGTGACACCAAAAAACATCCCGATATACAAACATTACATGAAGACGGATTTGATTTAACAATTATTAGTTCAGTTAGATACTTTTGTTTTTGTACATCAGATAATTCCGGTGCCCAAGAGCTTTCCTAAAGCAAATCTAAGATCGCTTAACAGGAGGCTTAATAACAGATATGAACAAAAGACACAACTACTGCTGTACAAGTTGAATGTACTTTTACCACAAACATCTACAAAAATTTCATCATCTGGATTTTAAGTCTTTGTCTCAATTTTTCAAATGCAGTCCCTCTACTGCCACTCAAATTAAAATTTTTGAACTTCTTATCAATTAAATTTACAGATATTTATTTTATCTGCAGATATTTTCATCTGCAGGCTAATTAAATTAAAATAAACTGTTGGAGTTAAATTGTGGTTTGTTAGCCATAACCCAATGTCTTTTTTAAATAAATTTAGAGAGAAAATTAATCTACACATTCAGTGGAGTAACTAAGACATTATTCTTCTGAGTATGTTAGTTAGTCAGTCTTATCTTTTTTATGAGTTACTCTCTTCTCTTCTGTACCCAGGAAATTTTTTAATATCAATAAATTTCTTCTTCAAAATTTCATCATATTCTTGCAGCCATACATACATTATGCTCTCTTTAACTTACTGCCAAAACCCTTTTTTTGGGATTTAATAAAAAATGTTCATAACTTTTAAAAGAATTCTCAGCTTGAAAATGACAGTATTTTTTCATAACTACACATCAGTTTTTCATTTTTTCCTGTCCTAATTACAACTGATCATTGTCTTTTTTTGTTAACTAAAATATAGGGCACTCCAAACAAGTTTAATTTTTCATATATCTTTTGTCAGTGATATGTCAAAACAAATGCCACTCAATATATGCATAAAGAAGTTTTAATGTTAATATACAGTTCTCGGAATAAAACTGTTTTCAAAAATTGTCAACATTTTCAAAAAGTCTATGTTTACATTAACAAAAAGAATTTTTATTTCTGAAAGTTTTTTCAGCTCAATTATGTGTTTATACCATAACCAAACTGTGACTATTTGCATAAGATCAAAATTTTTCAAGTTTGGTAAACACTCTTCTAATAAAGGAATGTTCAATTTTGTTTTTGGCAGTAAACGTTTCTTCCCATCCTTTCTATTTCTTATATGAGTTTTGTTGGAGGCATCAAACTATTTTTGCTCAAAATAGCCAACACAGCTTAATGCTGTTCAAAATTAGCTCTGCCTACTGAATGATTTTTAAGGGTTTTACTTAGTTTAAAAAAGAAAAAAGATATGATCCCGTGGAAAACTTGAATAAACATATAAAGATGATACAGACTAGTGCTAACAGTCATCAAATCATAACTGAATAGTAAAGAACTGTAAATGTCAGGAATATTTACAATATTTAGAGCTATATTGATGAAAAGTCTCATCCACTTTAAATTTTATATAAGTGACTGGTCTTACTGCCATCCAGCCAGTACCTTATATTAAATTAAAGAAGACAGCAGGTACCAAGCATATAATGAGTCGCTGACAACTTTGTTGTTATCATTATCCCAGAACTAAGTATGGACAGATATTCATAAAAATGTTTTCTGCTAAGACCATAAAAGCAAATAAATATGATAATAATATTATTTATTCCTAATATGCTATGATTCCTAAAAAAAAGTCTGAAAATTTTTCAATAAATATTTTCCTATTAAAAAAATTACACAACAGATAAAATAATTTTTTTTTAAATTGTTATAATATTCTATTGCTTGAAAAAATTTAAAGAACACAAAAGGGATACGCACACACACACACACACACACACACATATATATATATATATATATATATATATATATATATACACTTGAAAATTTCAATTTCTAGATTATTTGGTTGCAATTTCCACCAAACAATATCTATTTACTGCATGAATGCTACAATATGGGGTTAAAAAATATATATAAAAGTATAATATACATATTAAAATGGGTATTATAGCCATCAATTTAGTAATTTGATAGCTTTTTTTATAATTTTCAATTACACTGTTAATTAATTCTCAGTCGACAGAAAATTATATACAGTGCATATGTATGCATTATTATCAGATGTGATCATTATTAGATCTATATTTAATCACTGACAAGAATATTTTTTTTTTTTTTATTAAAAAGATATAACTGCAATAATGAATTTGATTGGCTTAGTTTTTGCTGTATTATCTCAATTAATGATTGTATCATATTGTTTGTATTTAAATGTTTTTTTTATTTGTTTTATAAATGTACTGTTTTGTTGTATAAATATTTTATGTACAACTTTTGTGTCAAATCTCAGTATATTAAATATTATAATTTATTTTTACATAAATGATAAGGTAATAAATTAAAATTTATTTCATAATCGTTCATAATTCAATACATAATCCTATATCGCTTCAATTAATTCATTTAGTACAAATCTTACATTTCTCAAGGAAAAAGGTCTTTAATCCTGACATTAATATGAACTACAACTATAAACAGCAAGAAATAGTCTCCTAAAGCATTATCAAACTACAAAATCTGGTATTAGACCAAATAGGGTGTTTACTAATTATCAATGGAATTAGTAAAATTAATAATAGAAAAAGAAATAAGAACAGCATTTTTTTGGTCATGATCTTTACATAAAAATTACCTATTTGGTTGTTCAGAAATAATAATAATAGCCTATTAAAAAAAAAAAAACTAATAAAAAAACTAGACCACCATTACTGTTAAAAATGATTAATTGTAATGAACATTAAACACTGACAAGATTCACAATGACTCACAATTCCCAATTTTTCTGAAGCTCTTGCTTTCCAAACACGAACATTCATTTCATCGGAGGCACTAATTACATACTTATCATCTAATGACCAAAGTACACTGGTTACACGTTGCATCCGTTTTGTATGATAAATCTCCCGAGAATGACCCTATAATCAGATAAAATATATTCAACTATTACAGCAAATTTAACACCTAATCATTATTTTTGTATTTTTTTTTTAATTGCAGGTAGTACAGACTACTATAGTTATAACCACTAATAATGCACAGACATCCTGTATAGTAACAGGACCCATTGTTTTACTTAAGCGGGGTTTTGGCTGTTGGCATTTTATTCCATTTTCACACCCTTTGTTTCCTGGATGCTTGAGTAATAGTACAGAGATTGCGAAACCATCAAGTTGGAAGAACTCCACTTTACTAACTTACCCAAAATCCTATTTAAATTATAGAATCTTTTAATATCTGCAAGAACTACAAAATAATAATGCTTTTATTTCACTACTTTTAAGTACATGAGAAAAATATATTTCACATTAAAATGAAAGGAAAACAGAGGGTAAACGATACCTGTGAGAAGTGTAGCAGTATTTTCAACTTGTTAAATATACAACAAATGGAGATGCAATAATTGCAGCTCGGTAGGTTAAGAAACATAATTTTAGACTTAGGGAAGAGATGAGTGGCATTTTTAGATTAAAAAAAAAAGTATAGTAGAAATTAATAAAAGGAGGATCTAAAAGCACAGAATAAAGATTCAGAGCATACGTAAATTCTATTCATATATCAATAGATAAGAAATGAAGTATAAAAATGAAGAGTCAGAGCAATGTGTAATTTAACTAAGCAGTTTTTAAGAACTGGTTACTTACCTGGAAGTTCCAGTTACTTAACTGGAACTTACCTCCTCTATGAATCATGAGACCTTGCCGTTGGTGAGGGGGCTTGAGTGCTCAGGGATACAGAGTAGCTGGACCGAAGGTGCAACCATATCGGAGAGGTATCTGTTGAGAGCCAGACTAAGGAATGATTCCTGAAAGAGGGCAGCAGCTCTTTCAGTAGTTGTTAGGGGCGTGAGTCACAATGACTTAAACGGCCGTATCAACATCACTCAGTCCTCTGAGTACTGCGCAGCTGAAAGCAATGGAAAACTACAGCTGCTTTTTTTCCAAGAAAATGTGGCTCTCTGCATTTTCACATAGCAACAATGGAGGCGCCTTCCTTGGTAAAATATTCCGGAGGTAAAATAGTCCCCCGTTCGGATCTCCGGGTGGGGACTACTAAGGAAGGGGTCACCAGAAAATTAAAAAATAACATTCTACGAGTCGGAGCGTGGAATGTTAGAAGCTTAAAAAAGGTTGGTAGGCTAGAAAATTTAAAAAGGGAAATGGATAGGGTGAATGTGGATATAGTAGGAATTAGTGAGGTTCGGTGGGAAGAGGAAGGCGACTTTTGGTCAGGTGATTTTAGAGTAATTAACTCAGCGTCAAATAATGGGCAGGCAGGAGTAGGTTTCGTGATGAACAAGAAGATAGGGAGGAGAGTGGAGTATTTCAAAACGCATAGCGATAGAATCATTGTAATAAGGATAAAATCAAAACCTAAACCGACAACGATTGTTAACGTTTATATGCCTACAAGCGCCCATGATGATGATGAGGTAGAGTGTGTATACGAAGAGATTGATGAAGCAATTAAACACGTAAAGGGAGATGAAAATTTAATAATAGTTGGAGATTGGAATGCAAGCATTGGAAAAGGCAAGGAAGGAAATATAGTGGGTGAATACGGGCTGGGCAAAAGGAATGAAAGAGGGGACCGACTTATAGAGTTTTGCACGAAGTATAATTTAGTAATTGCCAACACCCAATTTAAAAATCATAATAGAAGAATATACACTTGGAAAAAGCCAGGCGATACTGGAAGGTATCAGATAGATTATATCATGGTTAAGCAAAGATTTAGAAATCAACTCGTTGACTGCAAAACTTACCCTGGAGCAGACATTGATAGCGACCATAATTTGGTGATAATAAAATGTAGATTGGGGTTTAAAAACCTGAAGAAAAGGTGTCAGATGAATCGGTGGAATTTAGAGAAGCTTGAGGAAGAGGAGGTAAAGAAGATTTTTGAGGAGGACATCGCAAGAGGTCTGAGTAAAAAAGATAAGGTAGTAAATGTAGAAGAAGAATGGAAGAATGTTAAAAAAGGAAATTCTTAAATCAGCAGAAGGAAACTTAGGCGGAATAAAGAGAACTGGTAGAAAACCTTGGGTTTCAGACGATATATTGCAGCTGATGGATGAACGTAGAAAATATAAGAATGCTAGTGATGAAGAAAGTAAAAGGAACTATCGACAATTAAGAAATGCTATAAACAGGAAGTGCAAACGGGCGAAAGAAGAGTGGACTAAAGAAAAGTGTTCAGAAGTGGAAAGAGAAATGAACATCGGTAAAATAGACGGAGCATACAGGAAAGTTAAGGTAAATTTTGGGGTACATAAATTAAAATCTAATAATGTGTTAAACAAAGATGGTACACCTATATATAATACGAAAGGTAAAGTCGATAGATGGGTGGAATATATTGAAGAGTTATACGGAGGAAATGAATTAGAAAATGGTTTTATAGAGGAAGAAGAGGAAGTTGAGGAGGATGAAATGGGAGAAACAATACTGAGATCTGAATTTAAGAGAGCATTAAAAGATTTAAATGGCAGAAAGGCTCCTGGAATAGACGGAATACCTGTAGAATTACTGCGCAGTGCAGGGGAGGAGGCGATTGATAGATTATACAAACTGGTATTGTAATATTTATGAAAAAGGGGAATTTCCGTCAGACTTCAAAAAAAGTGTTATAGTAATGATACCAAAGAAATCAGGGGCAGATAAATGTGAAGAATACAGAACAATTAGTTTAACTAGTCATGCATCAAAAATCTTAACTAGAATTCTATACAGAAGAATTGAGAGGAGAGTGGAGGAAGTGTTAGGAGAAGACCAATTTGGTTTCAGGAAAAGTATAGGGACAAGGGAAGCAATCTTATGCCTCAGATTAATAGTAGAAGGAAGATTAAAGAAAAACAAACCAACATACTTGGCGTTTATAGACCTAGAAAAGGCATTCGATAACGTAGACTGGAATAAAATGTTCAGCATTTTAAAAAAATTAGGGTTCAAATACAGAGATAGAAGAACAATTGCTAACATGTACAGGAACCAAACAGCAACAGTAGCAATTGAAGAACATAAGAAAGAAGCCATAATAAGAAAGGGAGTCCGACAAGGATGTTCTCTATCTCCGTTACTTTTTAATCTTTACATGGAACTAGCAGTTAATGATGTTAAAGAACAATTTAGATTCGGAGTAACAGTACAAGGTGAAAAGATAAAGATGCTACGATTTGCTGATGATATAGTAATTCTAGCCGAGAATAAAAAGGATTTAGAAGAAACAATGAACGGCATAGATGAAGTCCTACGCAAGAACTATCGCATGAAAATAAACAAGAACAAAACAAAAGTAATGAAATGTAGGAGAAATAACAAAGATGGACCACTGAATGTGAAAATAGGAGGAGAAAAGATTATGGAGGTAGAAGAATTTTGTTATTTGGGAAGTAGAATTACTAAAGATGGACGAAGCAGGAGCGATATAAAATGCCGAATAGCACAAGCTAAACGAGCCTTCAGTAAGAAATATAAGTTGTTTACATCAAAAATTAATTTAAATGTCAGGAAAAGATTTTTGAAAGTGTATGTTTGGAGTGTCGCTTTATATGGAAGTGAAACTTGGACAATCGGAGTATCTGAGAAGAAAAGGTTAGAAGCTTTTGAAATGTGGTGCTATAGGAGAATGTTAAAAATCAGATGGGTGGATAAAGTGACAAATGAGGAGGTATTGCGGCAAATAGATGAAGAAAGAAGCATTTGGAAAAATATAGTTAAAAGAAGAGACAGACTTATAGGCCACATACTAAGGCATCCTGGAATAGTCGCTTTAATTTTGGAAGGACAGGTAGAAGGGAAAAATTGTGTAGGCAGGCCACGTTTGGAATATGTAAAACAAATTGTTAGGGATGTAGGATGTAGAGGGTATACTGAAATGAAACGACTAGCACTAGATAGGGAATCTTGGAGAGCTGCATCAAACCAGTCAAATGACTGAAGACAAAAAAAAAAAAAAAAAAGAACTGGTACACATATTCCTAATTAGTATAGCCTTTATATTCATTAATATTTATGAAATGTTGGTCTCACTCTCTTTATTTAGAGTTAATTTGCTTTTTTACTTATAAACATTACCAACAGTTTGTTTCAATCAACTATGTAACGTTTTTCTCTACATCCAAATACTACTTATAATAGTTTATATCTAACATAATCATTTTACTTACTAACATAATCTATTAATAACCTCTTTTATAATTTTTTTGTGGGTTATAATTTGATGTATGTTCCAAGTTGTATGTTTTAATGTATATTTCACTATAATTTCTGATATTCTGTACAAAAGCACAAGAAAAATCATAATTACAGTGATTTAAAAAATAATTTTCAACAAGTAATCATGAAAAAATTATATTTTTGTGGCAGCCATAGATATCAACTCAATTATAAATGGGATATTTAAATTTGAATACTTTACCAGTGGGCAATAATTTCCCCATGTGGGTGCTGGAGGCCTTCACGGAGATGAGGGGAGAGATAGAAGGCCCACAGAAAATTGTGGGTGTTCAGGCAGTGCAGGGTGAAAGCTGATTAAAAAAAAAGCAAAAATTGTTTTCCTGATATTTCAAACTAAAATTAAATACCTAATACAATAGTACAAAAAATTAAAGGGACACCTGTATTTTATGATACAAAATGATTGTATTCAAACGACTTTAACTTTGCAACCAAGAAGCATAGAAACAAACAAAAAAATAAACACTGACAATACTTTTTGACAGTAAATTTCAGATTTCAAAAATCATTAAATTAAATTTTTTTTCAGTAAACTGCATTAACATCGTTTAAAAGCGCAAGATTTTAGCTTTAATTTCTTTTTTTGTATGTCTATGATTTTTCTGAACTGAAATATTCCACTTTAAGGAGAAAAGACCACTTTTGTCTTTAATACTGCATATCTCCTGATCTAAGCAAAGTATTGATACAAATAAATATGGAAATTAAAGAGTTCTAATCTAGCTTTAATGACAAATTGTGAGCTCTTAAATCTAGCGTTGCAGTTTTTGGCTTTTGTTCATTTTAACCTGAAATATTGAAATCTTTAAAGATTGAGACTACAACATGTATCACCCGCTCTAAACTTAACTCAATATCATCATCATAAAAATCATCTTAAAAACAGTAATTGCAATTATTATTTTTAATAATGATAATTTTAGAATTTTGGGGGCCCTAGAAAAGTTTTGATTCTCAATGTGGGTGGTGGGTGAAAAAGTTTGAGAATCAATGCTGTAAATGCAGATTTTAAAAAATTATAAAAATAACTATCAATTCAATACTATAATAATGGATAAAATACTAAAATATATGACAGCAAATAAGGTGGCTTAAGTCAGCAAGGTGATATTGCATACAAATAATGCAATAATCTAAAAAATGAATGAACATTTGGAAAAAGCAAACTGATAAATGTGATTATGCAGTATAATAGACACGTATAAGGTTGAGCACAAAGAAAAAGATTCCCTGAAGACTTGCACATATTTAGAGCCTTTAGTATATACGAACTGAAAAGGAATTTATTTTAAAGTAATGAAAGATTTTAAACAATTACACAGAAAATGAATTACAATGAAACAATTCAATATGAAATAACTGAAGTAACAAGTAGTAGTTAAAATGTCTATCATTTGTAATTGAATTGATTGGACACATATTGAAAAAAATTTGAATTAATGATTAGAGAATTAAATTTTTAAATGTCTAAACATTCTATTTCAAGAATTGCATACATGTACTTAGTGATACAACACTTACACTTTAATTATAACAATTTAAAATAGGATAATTGATTGGCATGATATATATTGAGAGGAGAGATGAATTAAAGAAAGTGCTAGAAAGCTCAATAGAAGATACGAGGCATGTTTTTAAAGTAAGTACCATTTTGAAATGAAAAAAAAACAAGTACACTATTCTTAACAATTTATTTTTATGTGAAAGCCTGTACTTTAATCTACTTTTCTACATAACTGCCACCAATATTAAGGTACTTGTCATATTGTGCAACCAGCTTTTGAATACCGTCGTCACAGAAGTCTGCCAGCTGACTTAATAACCACTGCAACATGGTCACCTGACTTAATAAGCACTGCAACATGGTCACTTTGACACCAGTACCCAGTGTGAGCACAATTTTCAATAATTTAAGCATTTGGTCACAATCTCATAGACAACACTTCTTGAAACTTGAGGAAACTCTTCAGATAGCGAAGAAATTATAAAGCGTCTGTTCTCTCTCACTTTTTAATCAACTTTCTGCACCAAATTTTTAATAATGACAGAAGGTCGTCCATTCCATTCCTCATCATGAAAATTCTATTCTGGTGGACATCTTTAAAAGCACTAATCCAATTTCATACCATTCCATCACTTATAATGTTTTCTCCATGCACTTCACTGATCTGACAATAAATTTCAGCCGCTTTCACTCCTTTAGCATTAAGAAACAAATCACACCATGTATTTCACAGTCAACAAGATTCTCGATCAGCAGAGGCATTTTAAATACTCACAAACAAAAGTAAACATAGTCAAATATTTCCATAATGGCATTTTTGGCTTGCCAACAGAGGAATTTCAAAACGGTACTTTTTTTCAAAAACATGCCTCGTATAAAGACAGGGTGGAAAAAATTAAGAATTGCAATAAAAAAGAATGTGGGTACTATCATGAACTCAAAAGTTTAGCTGGAAATACAATAAAATTGAGATTGACATAGTGCAAGAATTCTGGATTAGGATAGATAACCTTGTGATGACATACTACTAAATTTATTAATATATAAAGCATTAGAAAAAAAATAATAAGACATAAAAGTGAAAACAAATAAAGTAAATACACTAATATAATTAAAAGCATTACTAAAACTTACAAAAAAAGAGAAATATTTAAACCAGCATAGAAACCTAATAATCACATAATAAAATATTTAAAAGATAAAAAATAATATAAGCAGTTTGTGTGGAATTAATAAAATTAAATGTAATGATTGTGATGATATTTATACACAAAAATAAATCCTTTAAAAATAGATTTTTTCAATGTTATAGAAATAAGAAAAATAATAAATTAGGATTATCTAATATGGCAGACCATCTAATAAAATTAATAGACATTTTATTTTTAGAAATTAATAAAAATGACAAAAAATTAAATTTATTAGAAAAATATTATGTATATAAATACAAAGTTTCTGTCAATAAATCATCAGACAGTGTTTCAAGGAGACTGTTATTAAAACAGCAACAGATAGTAGCACTGACATAATAAATTAATACACAATTTTCATTATATATTGCAATAATGTTACAAACATTAAAACATGTGCATGGTTTATTTTATTGTTTTTAAATTTTAATAACTTTATTTATCATGCAGTTTAATTAAATGAATTCAATTATGTTAGAGGAGGGGGGGCGATCTGCTTTTCTTATTTTAGGGGGAGAGCGAAAAGTGTATTCATATTATCACTGCCTGGAACAAATATATTCTTACAAAAAAAATAAAATTAGACCAACATTAAATATTAAAATACAAAATTTTACAGTCAATACCACAGCTAGCTAATCAATGCACTGAACTCAAAATTAATATTACACAAACAACATAAAAACATAAAATTTAAATAAACCAAAATAAAATTTAATGAAGTCCAAAAGGAGTGTAAGGGCCCCTTTTCAGAAAAAGAGATTAAAGAATTAAAATAAAAATGACAATCTTATCACCATAACAAAATATACACACGAGTAAACAAAAATTGAATCAAAAATGATTGTTGATAAACAATATTAAATTCTATGAAGTATACTGATACTTCATAGAAACAACAACAAACAGTCTAAAACCTCCTTATCATTGCTCAGGATAAGGCGAATGTTTCTTGATAATTTAAATTTATGACACAAAGCTACATAACAAATGCAATCCATACAGATATGGTGCACCATCAAGCAGCAGTTACATGATACACAGAGGGGTGCATTTTCTGATGAAATCAGATACCCATCGATAGCTTTGGTATGTCCTAACCACAATCGGCAGACAAACACTTCCTCTCAATGAATTTTTTTACATGAGAACTCATGGCAGCACAGTATCCTTGATGTGTCAGAGTTTATTTATTATCTATTGAAGCAGTCCAGTTACCTTGCTACTTTCTCAAAGAGTGTGTTTTACAAACTTAATAAAGTCAGCAGTATTAACATGAGTGATGAAAGACAGCTGAATACAAACGCATCCTTAGAAGTATTCATTACCCAGAATTCCAACATAGCTAGTGATCCAGCAGAAACTCACTTGTGTTGCGATGGTTCAAATCAATGATTGCAGTATACATTTTGCTGATGATAGGATCTTTAGAATTCAAATCTTCTAAAGCTTGGAGCGTATATAACACGAGTCACTACAAATAAGGGCATGATGGTACTTTGGGTTGATGATATTCACAGCTTTATTGATGGTGTACAGTTTGGCAGTGAATATACTTATGATACTAGGCAGACTGAATATATAGATTCTGTCATTAAAAACAAATGCGCATCCAACAGTGTCATTCTGTTTCAGCCCATTTTGTATACTACTGCATCTGGGTTGGTCTTACAGAGAAATTAGTAAAACATTTGCTGACAGACAATAAGAATTGTTGATTTTCTATTATATATGGTAAGGTCAAAATTAGAATTTATGGGGCTGAGTCTCCATGAAGGATATGAACAGGCAGAGGTTAAGAAAATATAAGGTGTGTCAAAATTTAAAAAGTACAGTAAACATCAGGTATGAACATCCATTAGTGCCATGTAATGTGGATGGTTTTCATACCGTTGTAAATGAGGGTTCACAATGACCACTTTAAAAATCAGATGATTTAGTTGTCCTTTAAGACAGGCAGAGTAAGATGCTAGCACCTGGTCCTGTCTATCCCAAAGTTATGGCTCAATGCAATCAACAAGTATGCTTGCGACAGTGCTTGATCTAAAGGCACCTGTAGATGAAAGAAAAAGTGATATACAGTGTCCAACATCTTAAGCCAGTGATTTTCAACCTGTGGTGTACACCCCCCTAGGGGGACATGATAACACTAAATGGGGGGCTGCAAGCATATCGAAAAGAAAATATTATTAAAAAAATGTATTAATTTACTGAAAGGAAAGCAAACAAAATACATTCACATAAATAATAAAACACATTACACTGATATAATTCGCTTATAAATAGGATTGCATCAGTACTGCAGAATTTATTTAATAATTAACTTAACAAGACTAAATTAAAAACAACTTAAACAATTATTAGTGACTCCTTTGGACCTGTCTTGCAGAGCAAAGTTTTTTTGAAGGAAGGTTTAATATAAGAATAGACACTTTTAGTTCTTTTTTCTATATTAAGCCGAGATCTATATTTTGCCTTCAAAGCACACCACAGAAAATCCAGTTTTGCAAAGATAGGATGTTGAAAATGGTAATAGTATACAAAATGCTATTGTTTTCAGTCCAGAAAACTCATCATCCACCCCTGTCCAAAATTCAAAGAGTGATTTATTACTAAATCGTCTTTTGATTTCACCACTTGTCATGAAGATTTCTTCTTCGGTAGTTGAGGGCCCTTCAGGAGTATTTTGAAATGGATCCCTAACCCACTCGTAACTAGCTACCAAGTTGTTGTCAACAAGAAAATACTTTTTAAAATTCTTTGCCAGCTGGCTAAATGATTTTCAATGGTTACAAAAACAACTTTCACATCTTGTTCTTCAGCCTTGTAAGTTTCGTAGCACATTCATCCACATTTACAAACATTTCTAGTTTTCTTTTGCTTTAAATTTCTGCTCCTTAATTCCAATTTTCTACAAAAAGTATTAACTTTATCACTCGTATCCAACATATGAGTATTTGCTCCTTGGAGTTGAAGATTCAAGGTATTTAATTTATCAAATATGTCGACCAAGAAGCTCTATTCCATCTCAAATAAACCATCTTGAAATTTCTCGGCTTCCGGTTGGTTTTGCTCTACTAGAAAAATAGCAATTTCACCTCTTAATTTATTAACACATTGCAAAATTTTCCCACACGATAACCATTATGACTTGCAATAAAATAGTAACGCTGAATGTACTGTATCCATAGTTCAAGATGCAACATCGAAGCAGTAGGTTGTTCATTTGGTGTGAGCTCCAGAATATAGAATTTTAGAATTGGTATATTATATTATACCAATATTTTTGTTGTTGCTTAGATAGTTTAAATGTTTGTTATTTGTTTTTCGTTCTGTTTAGTGGGTATATTTCCATTTTATAAGTTATTTATAAATTTTGTTGCTTGGATAGCCAATAGACTAACTGGGCCATATTTTTTTGGGTGGGTAGATTATTTATTTAAACACCATAATCACCAGACATAACTCCCTTAGACTTTTCCTCTTGGGTTACGTTTAGGACAGAGTCTATGCAACACCCTTACCTGATCTGGACACATTGCGACGGAGAATAACTGAAACTGTTGCTAGTGTTACTGAAAAAATGTTAACCAACACATTGCATGAAACTGATGATCAGTTGAACATTCTACAAGCGACAAAAGACACACATGTTGAAGTTTATTGACATGGTTAAAAAAACTTGATAATATTTTCTTTCTTTTACCACAAATTGCACAGCTGTAACTGTAATAGTTTTTTTAATCAAGGAAAGATATGGTATTTGAAATATATGGTATATATATATATATATATATGTATATATATTTTTACCTATATATATATATAAAAAAAAAAAAAATGGTATTCAAAATGGTTAATTTAAAAATGGTGATTATGGTATTCATAAAGTCTGTATATATATATATATATATATATATATAATTTAATATTTTTAATACACATAATATATATGATTTTAAATTTAAATATATTTAAAAACATTTTAAATATTATATACAACATTATATATATATATATATATCTAAGATGTTATTTTCTTTAAAGAAAAAAGAAAAGCACAATTTAAATATTACTCATTCAACTACTGGCTTACAGAATTTGCATATTTGTCCATAATAACATCAAAATTTATAAAACATAACATTTTCGACAATCTAAAATTCACCAATTATAAAAACAACTTCTTTTAACGTAATTATAGAATTAAATACCAACTGAAAATTTTTAATAAGTCTGCATGCCAATATTGTAATTTACTTACCAAATTAAATACAAATATTTAAATTAATTTTGTAATTTAAAAAATGTATTATCAATTAATTACCTTATTAGAAAAATAGATTCGAATAGATTTGTCATAACTTCCAGAAACAAATTCTCTCCCTGTAGGTGAATAATCAACACTAGTTACAGCAGAAACATGATCTTTATGCACATTCACTGGCATCTTCAAATTTCGAGAATCATACGTATATAAACTGAAAATAACATTATTTTTAAAAATATTTATCACAGCAAAACTATTTTTATTTAAAGGAATAGACGATCTACCACTAGTAATAAAATACTAAACTGAAAAAAAAGTTCTATTAATTTGATTTTTACAGTAATTAACGTTTAAAATTTTTCCAGAATTTATCTGAAACTTACACATTATCAGAAACTGTAAGCAATGAAAACCAAAGCAAACTTTTTCCAGGTGTTTTTACAACTGATCAATCAAGAATTAGTATACAACTCATAAATGAGTATAGCTGATTTTCATGTATCAGGTTCTGTTAATAAACAACCACGTTAATAGTAATGATTCACAACATAATAAGAACACTCCAGCACAGCAAGTGAATCCAAACAAACACATATTTTTTTTTTAATTATGTGCTGCACATCATGCACTCTTCCACTATGTTCAAACCCTTAAATAATAAAAGTAAAATCTATTGTTATTGAAAAATCAATTTACTTTATCTATCGTCAATGTAAATAAATGAACATTAGAGTAAATTGTATAGTAAGACAAATGATCACAGTCAAAAACTATTTTTATTTAAGGGAATAAAAATGCTTGTGGGCATAATGCCCTCCTATAATTTCCATACAATATAATGGCTAATAATGTATACCACAATAAACTAATGTATACTGTATATTACATGTATTGTGTATGTATGTACGAGGGTGGTCCAGAAAGTACTTACCTTTGTGCCTAGCATGGAGATGGGTGTGGAAAGAACCATCTTGGCGTCTTACATCCAGAGATGTAGAAAACTTTCTACACTCAGTACATATCAAGCTGTCACAGTCTGTGGACTGTGATTTTTCTACTTTGTTTGTTGTGAATTATTGAAATGTGCGCTTCAATAGAAAATCCCACAAGCTGCGTTCAGTGAATAGGTTTTTACTGATAAAAAAAACCTCAAACCAACTGAAATTCATCAGCAACTTTGAGAGGTGTATAGAGATGAAATAATGAGTGAAGGTGGAGTGAGGCAGTGATGCATTCAGTTTAAAAATGGTCGCACCAATGTTCATAATGTGAACCACAGTGGTCGGCTTAGTCTTGTGACTGAAGAACTGACGATGAAAATCAATGATAAAATTTGTGAAAATTGCCACATTACGATTACAGGACTCTCGCTTCATTTCCCCCAAATTTCACGAAGTTTACTGCGTGAAATTGTATCGGGGAAGCTTGGTTATCACAAGTTTGGTGAAAGATGGGTGCCAAAAATCTAAGGCTGCAGATTTCTACAGAAAAGGAATTGAAAAACTTGTGCATCAATTTAATTGGCAACTATGTAGAAAAATAGTAAGATAAGCTGAATAATAAAAAGAAACATTAGAAAAATTTGAATTTTATTTAGAAACAGTACACCAGACCACAGTGCATCATATGTACCAGTTTATAATAAATGATCAAAAATGAGCCCACCATTTTCATCACATTCCTTGGCACACTTCTGTACTGCTTCTTTTGCTCTTTTTAGTTCTTCAGGACTGCCTGTAAGTTGCTCAGTAGCATCCATAATGGAGATAATTAATTCTTCATGAGAATAATTTTTTTGTTCTGTATACAATATCTTTCATCCATCCTCCGTCCCCAGATACAAAAAACTAAAGCTATTACATTAGGAGATCTAGATGGTTAGGAATGTGAACTTCCACAGCAGATCCATTTCTCAGGGAAATGATGATTTAAGCGAGTAGGAACGGCACAAGAGAAATGGGGAGGCGCATCATCATGCTGGAAGTATACTTTGTGTCTCAGCGCTAGAGGAACATCTTCAAGCAGCTTCAGCAATTCTTCTAGAAGAATGTGTAAGTAGACCTAAGGATTTATGTGAACAAGTAATATGAATGGACTAAACCACTGACTGGAAGAAGGCCGCACAGTACACTGATGCTAAATTGGTGTTGAAAACTGCCTTCAACCATTCATGAGTATTTACTAAGTTGCAAAAGTTGTTGACTTAGTGAAATTTGCCTCATCGGTAAACAAAACATACTTGTAGGGTTGTTGATTTGAATTCCACCAGTTACAGAACTCCAAGCAAAGCATACAGTCACCTGGGTTTAAATGTTGAACTGGCTGTCTATAATGAGGATAAAACTTGTTTTCTTTAAGTGTCCTCCAAACCATCGAAAGCGAAACTCCAATCTGCTTAGAAAGACATCGTGTACTGAAGCCTGGACTGCACTGAACTGTATCGACAATAATAATTTCATCAATAATAGCATCGTGTTGGACTGATCATTTGTAGCTGGTATGAATATTAGGTAGTGAACCTGTTTCCTGAATTTTGTGAAGTCACGCTAATTGATCTGGGATAGGGAAAACACCACCTGCAACTTGGAAAACATACTTCATAAAGCAGCTGTAGCATTAACACTACACATACCCAAAATGAATACCATATCGGGACATTCCTCTGTTATACATAAATACAGCTTTACTTCAAAGGCAAACTGTTCATGTTAAAACTAAAATTTACAGAAAACCTTTGCTTTTTTTTTTGTCCAGTCATTTGACTGGTTTGATGCAGCTCTCCAAGATTCCCTATCTAGTGCTAGTTGTTTCATTTCAGTATACCTTCTACATCCTTTCTTTCATCTTTATATTTAGTTTTTAACTCTGTTGACACCGTAAACAAATAACAGTTTCTTCTTTAGAAAAGCATTAAAATTTAAAGACATTTCTAAGTTTATTATTTTGTACTAATTAAAAAATAAGAAGCTTTGCTCTGTCAGATAGCTTACTGTTTAATGTTAAAATCTATACATTTTAAAAACATTGTTTGTATTATTCATTCATTTGATATAAATCAAGAATGTTTATAAAAACTGTTTCAAGAATTCAGGGGACAGTTCCCTGCATCAAAGTAAAGAAAAAAATTTATTATCAACATACGAGGTGTGTGAGAAAAGTAATAAGACTGACTGACTTTTTACTTTTTTTTTTTTTTGTCTTCAGTCATTTCACTGGTTTGATGCAGCTCTCCAAGATTCCCTATCTAGTGCTAGTCGTTTCATTTCAGTATACCCCCTACATCCTACATCCCTAACAATTTGTTTTACATATTCCAAACGTGGCCTGCCTACACAATATTTTCCTTCTACCTGTCCTTCCAATATTAAAGCGACTATTCCAGGATGCCTTAGTATGTGGCCTATAAGTCTGTCCTCTTCTTTTAACTATATTTTTCCAAATGCTTCAGTCTTCATCTATTTGCCGCAATACCTCTTCATTTGTCACTTTATCCACCCATCTGATTTTTAACATTCTCCTATAGCACCATATTTCAAAAGCTTCTAATCTTTTCTTCTCAGATACTCCGATTGTCCAAGTTTCACTTCCATATAAAGCGACACTCCAAACATATACATTCAAAAATCTTTTCCTGACATTTAAATTAATTTTTGATGTAAACAAATTATATTTCTTACTGAAGGCTCGTTTAGCTTGTGCTATTCAGCATTTTATATCGCTCCTGCTTCGTCTATCTTTAGTAATTCTACTTCCCAAATAACAAAATTCTTCTACCTCCATAATCTTTTCTCCTCCTATTTTCACATTCAGCGGTCCATCTTTGTTATTTCTACTACATTTCATTACTTTTGTTTTGTTCTTGTTTATTTTCATGCGATAGTTCTTGCGTAGGACTTCATCTATGCCGTTCATTGTTTCTTCTAAATACTTTTTACTCTCCGCTAGAATTACTATATCATCAGCAAATCGTAGCATCTTTATCTTTTCACCTTGTACTGTTACTCCGAATCTAAATTGTTCTTTAACATCATTAACTGCTAGTTCCATGTAAAGATTAAAAAGTAACGGAGATAGGGAACATCCTTGTTGGACTCCCTTTCTTATTACGGCTTCTTTCTTATGTTCTTCAATTATTACTGTTGCTGTTTGGTTCCTGTACATGTTAGCAATTGTTCTTCTATCTCTGTATTTGAACCCTAATTTTTTTAAAATGCTGAACATTTTATTCCAGTCTACGTTATCGAATGCCTTTTCTAGGTCTACAAATGCCAAGTATGTTGGTTTGTTTTTCTTTAATCTTCCTTCTACTATTAATCTGAGGCCTAAAATTGCTTCCCTTGTCCCTATACTTTTCCTGAAACAAAATTGGTCTTCTCCTAACACTTCTTCCACTCTCCTCTCAATTCTTCTGTATAGAATTCTAGTTAAGATTTTTGATGCATGACTAGTTAAACTAATTGTTCTCTATTCTTCACATTTATCTGCCCCTGCTTTCTTTGGTATCATGACTATAACACTTTTTTTGAAGTCTGACGGAAATTCCCCTTTTTCATAAATATTACACACCAGTTTGTATAATCTATCAATCGCTTCCTCACCTGCACTGCGCAGTAATTCTACAGGTATTCCATCTATTCCAGGAGCCTTTCTGCCATTTAAATCTTTTAATGCTCTCTTAAATTCAGATCTCAGTATTGTTTCTCCCATTTCATCCTCCTCAACTTCCTCTTCTTCCTCTATAACACCATTTTCTATTTCATTTCCTCCATATAACTCTTCAATATATTCCACCCATCTATCGACTTTACCTTTCGTATTATATATTGGTGTACCATCTTAGTTTAACACATTATTAGATTTTAATTTATGTACCCCAAAATTTACCTTAACTTTCCTGTATGCTCCGTCTATTTTACCAATGTTCATTTCTCTTTCCACTTCTGAACACTTTTCTTTAGTCCACTCTTCTTTCGCCCGTTTGCACTTCCTGTTTATAGTATTTCTTAATTGTCGATAGTTCCTTTTACTTTCTTCATCACTAGCATTCTTATATTTTCTACGTTCATCCATCAGCTGCAATATATCGTCTGAAACCCAAGGTTTTCTACCAGTTCTCTTTATTCCGCCTAAGTTTCCTTCTGCTGATTTAAGAATTTCCTTTTTTAACATTCTTCCATTCTTCTTCTACATTTACTACCTTATCTTTTTTACTCAGACCTCTTGCGATGTCCTCCTCAAAAATCTTCTTTACCTCCTCTTCCTCAAGCTTCTCTAAATTCCACCGATTCATCTGACACCTTTTCTTCAGGTTTTTAAACCCCAATCTACATTTTATTATCACCAAATTATGGTCGCTATCAATGTCTGCTCCAGGGTAAGTTTTGCAGTCAACGAGTTGATTTCTAAATCTTTGCTTAACCATGATATAATCTATCTGATACCTTGCAGTATCGCCTGGCTTTTTCCAAGTGTACATTCTTCTATTATGATTTTTAAATTGGGTGTTGGCAATTACTAAATTATACTTCGTGCAAAACTATAAGTCGGTCCCCTCTTTCATTCATTTTGCCCAGCCCGTATTCACCCACTATATTTCCTTCCTTGCCTTTTCCAATGCTTGCATTCCAATCTCCAACTATTATTAAATTTTCACGTCCTTTTACGTGTTTTATTGCTTCATCAATCTCTTCGTATACACACTCTACCTCATCATCATCATGGATGCTTGTAGGCATATAGACGTTAACAATCGTTGTCGGTTTAGGTTTTGATTTTATCCTTATTACAATGATTCTATCGCTATGCGTTTTGAAATACTCTACTCTCTTCCCTATCTTCTTGTTCATTATGAAACCTACTCCTGCCTGCCCATTATTTGAAGCTGAGTTAATTATTCTAAAATCACCTGACCAAAAGTCGCCTTCCTCTTCCCACCGAACCTCACTAATTCCTACTACATCCACATATATCCTATCCATTTCCCTTTTTAAATTTTGTAGCCTACCAACCTTTTTCAAACTTCTAACATTCCACGCTCCAACTCGTAGAATGTTATTTTTTAATTTTCTAGTGACCCCTTCCTTAGTAGTCCCCACCCGGAGATCCGAACGGGAAACTAGTTTACCTCCGGAATATTTTACCAAGGAAGGCGCCCATCATTGCTATATGAAATTGCAGAGAGCCACATTTTCTTGGAAAAAAAGCAGCTGTAGTTTTCCATTGCTTTCAGCTGCGCAGTAGTCAGAGGACTGAGTGATGTTGATATGGCCGTTTAAGTCATTCTGACTCACGCCCCTAACAACTACTGAAAGAGCTGCTGCCCTCTTTCAGGAATCATTCCTTAGTCTGGCTCTCAACAGATACCTCTCCGATATGGTTGCACCTTCGGTCCAGCTACTCTGTAACCCTGAGCACTCAAGCCCCCTCACCAACGGCAAGGTCTCATGATTCATAGAGGAGGAACCTTTGCTTAGCTAGTTCAAAATACCCAAAAATTTTATGTACCTTACAGAATGATCAACATTATTACAGCACATTGTTGATCAGCTATTGTTATTTTATTGCCAACTCTGAAATAATAATTTTTCAAATAATTTATTATATTTCTGTCATTAATAAAAAAATTATATAAGTAATTTTTATTTATTTATTTTTATTTTACAATTGTGTAATTTCCATTTTTTTTAATTTTTAATAGCATTTTATAACAGTATTTTTTTTTACAAATTTTTCATATCACTAAAAAATAATTTGGTTCTTGTTTACATTAAATAAGTACTTTTCTAGCAAATGTAATAACGTAATGTTTCTAAAGAAGAATCAAATTTTCCTACTTTTTCTATCTGATTCAACTTATTTTACACCATTTTGTTCAAAATTAAATTTTCTATGAGTTTTGCTTAAAGTTTTATATGTTTATTACCTCTTTAACAAAGGTATTGTACATCAAATATAAAAAATCCTATGTGGACACCACATGACTTCCTTGTACGCCTATTAAATTACATATACACATTTATTGCTACACTTCATTTAAACTTATTTCATTTGAAAGTGAGATACAATCCTCCAATTCTTTAATAAAGTGGGAAGTTTACACAATTGCTAAGATAATAGTTTTTATTAAAATTAACTACAGTGACCTTTTTCTATAAAAAGTTAAGTCAGTATAAGGCACCTAAGATCCATATTACTGTAGCTAATAAGGGGAAGGCACAGGCTTTTAGACACCGATTTGAACGATACTGCGTGTGTGAATAGTACACTGTTTATATGTTTTCATCACAAAATAGTAACATGCAATATTCAATTATACTCAAGAAAAATGGCCCTAAAAATTTCCTTAATATTTTATATTAGTTTATATATTAATTTTGCTCAAACAGATGTGTGGTGTAAGTGAGAAGGTGTTGGATCTGTAACTATGCACACAACGGTTCAAATCCGACTTCATATACATATATTTTTTTAACTGTTTTTTTTTTTTTTTTTAATGATATATTGATTTATTAATAATTATTAACCTCTGAATGTAAAAATGTTTGAATTAAAAATGAAAAGTATTTAAAATTTTATTTCACTAATAACGTCTCATTTTTTCAAATTTTTTTTGTATTGTTATTATTGAATTATTATTTATTGATAATTCTTTTTTACAATCAGAGATTAATAATTAATTATTAATAAATCAATATATTTAGATTAAGAAAAAAAAGATGTATATGAAGTCGGATTCTAACCGATATGCCTTTACCTTGTAATCCAAATATTTCATTAATTAAAATTTGATTTGGCTATAACTCTGGAACGAATGAAAATAAGTACCACTTATGACATATTGTTGAAAAGCTCTCAATGACGGATCTTATTACTGAACTTAAGAAAAAGTCCAGAATCCAAATGCATCAAAATTGAAACATTGTTTTATTTGGAGGACTGACTGTATACATATTTTTGGCCCAGTCGATTGCAATCAAACGGGGAGATGCACAACTAGATGTTGCAACAGTCCTAAATACAAAATTTCAACATTCTACAGCTAATCGTTTGAGACACATACAGACGTATGCACATATGTTTAAACTGAACCTAGTCAAAATGGATTCACGGAAGGTCAAAATGGATATTTCCATTGAAATCTGAAATTTTTGGCTATTACAATTCTAACTTTACTTTGTACAGAGAAGTAAAAACAGAGTTTTTTACCCCACTTATTCGTTTTCTCCTTACATTTCACAAAACCTACTGCAGATGTGGTTCCGGGAAGTAAATTATTAGAGTTTTCAGGTCAGATACCATAATAAATCAATAATTTTGCTCCTTAATAAACGTCCTAAAACTTTCAGTACAACCTCATTTCACCCGGGTAGCTGAAATCAGAGTGAAATCATTCACTAGCCATCTCACAAACAAAGCATTTTAGGACATATGTTTATATAAACTTTTTCCATTATTTTCAAGAGTAGAATAGGTTAGGAAAGTCTCAGGAGAACTTCGTTACATATGCTGTGTGTGTGTGTATGTGTGTGTTTGGGGATGAGTGCGCATGCGCGTTTGTGTATAATCTTCTATCACCATTAAATATTGGCTGTTTACTGTATAACTGTGTAAAGATTAAACAACAATTTAACTACAAACTTTTTTAACAATGATACTAGTTATCATTGGAATGAGTAGAGAAACCTCCATAATGAAGAAGAGGGAAAATGAAGAATGAAAAATCTAGAAGAAACAACAATGGAATTCTTTCTAGAAAAGAAGTAATAGAAAAGCGTAGAAAGTGTGGACAATGGATTTTATTACACTTACTAGTAGTGCAAGTCAGGCCCTAAGCCCAGAGATATAAATACTGGATAGCAGAGAGAAAGTTAAGTTTAGTGTGCAATAAATACAAGTTCAGTTCAACATGCAATAAACACGAGTTCAATACATGCATGATAAACACAAGTACAGTTTGCAATAACTGCGAGGACAACGTGCTGGAGTAATCAGAGTGTGTGGTAACAAACAAAAGAAGAATGTGTCAAGAGTCTTACATTTTTGATGGTGGTAAAAATGAGAAACTGTTTGACGAGCCCTTTGTGAACAGAAGTGAAGATGAAATGATCATTTATAAAGTGTAAAATAATTTTTTTTTAAACATTAAAAGTAAAAAATTCTTACATTAAGTGAATTGTGGATTGTTATAATCTCTTGATAATTCTGCTATAGTTTCTATTTACTACTGGTGCACAGTAAATCAGAATTGCATTTTGCTATTTATAAGTGGGATATTCTGTACATTATAAATTATTTAAAAATAATAATTTGTGTTTGTAAGGAATTTTTATGTATGCTATTACAAATATCCTTGTCGAACTTGAACACATGACAGTATTATACCAGCTGTCTATGTTTTAAAATCATTTTTATTGGACTTACAGTAGAAGTACATTTTTTTTAAATTTTACTTCCAGCCTAAGTTTACCAAGGTTCAAATTAATATAGCTTATGGATAGATATGTTTATATTATCTGTTAGAAAGATTTCTAAAAAAACTATGAAAGGCTTTAAGTATACAGCTAAAAAGCACTAAAAACCTTTAGTCTTGTTAGATACTTTCAACAATAAGCTCCCCAAGAAAGAAATCAACTTTAAATAAATCAAGGAAGAAACTACACTAAAGGAAAAAAATCACAGGAAACATAAAGCACCATGAAGAACAATAATATCAACAGATATTTATAAACTAATCAAAGCTAACATAATCTAAGTAAAGAAAAGAACAGAAATGGTAGAGCTGTAACATTATGGGTGGGAATGTATATAAGTGGTGGTGGTGTAGAGGGTCCCCATCCTGAAAATTGTTACAGTTTTGTTTTTGGGTATTTATTACTTAAAAATCTTAAATACTAAGTAAAAGTATCTGTACTAAAAATAAAGCACTATTTGATTTAATACGTTGAATTTTTATTATTTATACTATAAATAGTTGTCGAAGTAGTGTATTAGTAAATTGGGCCATTTATAAAACATATTTAATTAATATATTTATAAATTAATTTTATTTTTGAGCATTACAAATTTATACATAAAAGCATAAAAATTACCCAGGCCCATTCAAATATCATAAAAATAGCATCCTTCAAATGACCATTCTCCTATATACATTGTAAAGTCTGTTGCGTAACTCAAGACCTTGCTGCACCATGACAGAAATTCGATTAATTTCCAACTGAATTCAATATCCTAAATACTTGATTTTACAAACAAAATGAAATTATAAAAAATGGAAGTTAAATGTCAGGTGACGTGGCCGGCCACAAAAGTAACATGATAAAGAAATATGTATCAGATCCTCTACTAACAGTGTCACCCTGTCTATAATATGTAAAACAAATTCTGTAAACAAAAAAAACATTAAATATTCTTGAAGAACTTCAAACACCTGCAAAAGATACATCCCAAAAGTATTATATACTAAAAAAATTAAATAAAATTTGCATAGTCAGAAAAAATAGGAAGAGAAGTTGTCACTGAAAAGAAGGTTCATTTCTGTAAAAAAGAATTAGCTAAAAGTTCAATGAACGAACACAAAGTTCAAGCTGATGAAAACTTACATGAGGACTGTTTTGATTCAATCTCAGATGGGCTATAAAAAAGACACACCGACATAATAAAATGAATTTATTACTACAAATTGAGTAGTATCAAACTTATTTCTCTACATAATCGCCAAAACGACTGAGGCATTTGTTATATTGTGACACCAGCTTTCTGATGCCCTCTTCAAAGAAGTTTGAAGTAAAGTAAGATACGTTTTGACAGCCTCCTTAAGTTCTTTGTTGGTGATGAAGTGTTGTCCGCCCAACTATGCCTTCAATTCTCGAAAGAGATGAAAATCGCTAGGTAGATGGTTGAAAACTTCCCACTTGAATTGTTTGAGAAGGTCATGCATCACATTGAGACAGGGTGGTCATGCATTGTTGTGAATCAAAACCATGCCAGATGCAAACATGCCTCTTCGTTTGTTCTGGATCGCTCTGCAGACACGAAGTAAAGATTTCCTTTGTTATTGTTGACCTCTGCTCCATAAAGTCCAACAACAAACACCTTTATGGTCCCAAAAACCTGTGGCCACTGTTTTCCTGTTGCTTAGTGTCTGTTTGAACTTTTTCGGCTTGTTTGGAAAAGAAGTGTGCATCCACTGCTTAGACTGTTCTCTGGTTTCTGGATTGTCATGCTGGATCCAAGTCTCATCACCAATAATGATAGACTTTAAAAACTCTTTCCCCTCATTATCATAATGCATGAGAAACATTAAGACTGATGCCATTCACTTTGTTTTGTGATCGTCGCTCAACATTTTTGGGACCCAACGTGCACACAGTTTCCTGTATCCTAGGTCTTTAGTCATAATTAAGTACAGAGAAGATCTTGAAATTTCTACAGAAAGTTCATTTATCGTAAGCCTCTGTTTGTCACAGACAAAATCATCAACATGCTCGACCAGGCATACAATAGCAACAGACTTACATCCTTGTCCACCTTCATCATGGACGTCCATTCATCCTTCTTTAAATTTCCTACACCATTCCCATATACTACAATTACTCACAAAAGTTTTACCATACACTAGGCTCATTCTGTTATATTTCAACAGCCCTACATCCTGCTGGTTGCAGAAAAGTGTGTGTGTTTTATCACACACACTTAAACATACCTCACACTTGCAGGAACATCAATCATAGCGGCCATGTTCAATTGTTCGTAGCTTGGCTCAGACTGATGCAATGAAGCCAGCAAAAGGGAGGTTGTGAAGGTTGTGGTGAGAGGGGCGGTGCAATCGCACGAAACATAGACCTGGCTCCTGCCTATCTCTTGTTTACTTAGATGCATGACTGCAGGTTGACAAAAAACAGCCCTCGTATGTTTTCCTATTGATTTACTAAAGGTCTTTTCTAAATTGAGTTCTATTGCCTCTTATAAAACAAAGATAAGAACATTTATAGTTTTAGATGTAACAGTTTCAATACTAACACTACTATGTGCATATAAAATAAAACACAATGCTACTAGGATTTCAAGAATTAAGATTCGATGTAGTCACATTCGAGACAGGAAAATTCAGCACAGCAAAGGTCAATAGTTATGTACTGAGATAGTTGCACTGATCAAAATTTACATCTAATGATGAGCGTACTTAATTTGCAGCTGGTAAAATACAGTACAATAACTGTTCAAAGCACAATAAAAAATTTCTTACTTTGCACCACAGCTATCAATAATAGTACTTTGCCATTAACAAAACAAGGCTAAGTATAATTTTTTGACAAAAAAATATAGAGTATAGATTTATGAAAATGATAAAAAAGTCTAAGCCATTATTAGTCATTAAAGTTAGAAACAATCTTTTTTATCGACCAAAAGTCTCACAGCAACTACTATTAAGAGAGTGTTACAGGTATAGCACCAGTGAAATTGATTGAAAATCCAATGGTTGGGTTATTTTAAAGGGCAACTAAGAAAATGCATTTTAAATATACTTCAGATGCTGTTTTCTGTAATTGACATTAAGAATTCTTTTTTAATTGGGAAAACAACTTCACTTTCCAAATATACCCAAACTTCAAAAATTCAACAAATTCAACCATGACTTAAGATCTGTGATACAGAAAAAGAAGGATATGTAGGATACGAAGGGAAACAAATATACGTATTGGAAAAGGAAGGGCTAGAGAAAAGGAAAATCCATACCTTATAACTTACTTATAATCTTCATTAGCACAAGTAAAAATAAAAGCTTCCATTGGATTCCAACAGAGCTGATTACTTCGCATGGTCATTATAACTTTCCTAACAGGGCCAACTTTTCTAGTGTCATATATTACAATACTGCGATCACTACCACAAGTCCCTGTAAAATAATAAAAAAAAGGAATAATTACTTTTCTTTTTTTAAATCTATACTACATAATCAGAAAAATCAGGCATTAAAACGGAATATAAAGTAACACTTAAATAAATGTTTTACTCTTTACTAAGGGACGATTACAATTTTCTTTTTTTTTCCAAACAACGTAATAGTTTAATTTTGTTTTAGTGGTTTAAAACTTTTTAAAGAAAGTTTAAACCATAAAAGCTTTGTCAAATGCCTGCACGAAAGATTATTATAAATTATAATATAAAATGAATAACTGAAGAATATACAATACGAGGTGCTACCCAAAAGTTCGGGGAATTTTGAATTTTGGGCGCAAACCATTGCTGGTACGACCTGCTGCCACTAGATTTGGCTAACAGTACTCTTTGTGAATCAATGTTCCAACAGCTGTGACAGTGAGAGCCTGCACTGTTGACTTTTGTGAGGTTGTGTAACATTGTGTTTTACTGCTTCGGCGAAGTTCTAAATGGCAGATTTTAAAAAGCAAAAAACCGGCATCAAATTTTGCTTCATGCTTAAAAAAACTGGTGCAAAAACCCATCGCATGCTTGTGGAAGCATTTGGTGACAATGTTATGAGTAAAAGTAAAACTTTTTTGTGGTACAAATGATTCAAAGATGGACGCATGACAGTCGATGACGACGAGCATTCAAGAAGATCATCATCAAGCGCAACACTGGAAAACATCACAAAAGTGCTAGAGGCTATTGTTGCAGATCGTAGACAAACAATCCATAATGTTTGTGCAATCATACAAATGTCATATGGGTCCATGCAACGCATCTTGTCATACAATTTGAACATGAGACGCATTGCTGCAAAATTCTTATAGAGACTGTTGAACAGCGACCAGAAACAAAATCGCATAGCTGTCTGTAGTGAATTGAAAAATTCAGCAAGAGATGACCCTAACTTCATCTCCAACATGAGTGTACGATGAGACATTAGTGTACGGGTATGACCCTGAAACTATGCAGCAGTCGTCGCAGTGGAAGTCGCAAAGTTCACTGTGGCCAAAAAAAGCACACCAAGTTTGCAGCAACATGAAGTCCATGATGATTGTTTTTTTCGACATCAAAGGCATTATCCATAAGGAATTTGTTCCTCTTGGTTCTTGGTCAAACTGTCAATGGGATGTTCTATTGTGATGTTTTGAAGCGGTTACGTGAAAGCATTAGGCGCAAACGTTCAGATCTGTGGGGTAACAACAGCTGGGTTCTGCACCATGAAAACGCACCCATGCACACATCACTAGCCGTTCGAAATTTCTTGGCTTTAAAAAAGACGGTAGTGATTCCCCACCCACCCTATTCGCCTGACCTTGCCCCATGCGACTGTTTTCTCTTTCTGAAAATAAAATTTCAATTGAAAAGCCATAGTTTTAATACAATTGAGGAGATTCAGGAAGAAACGCAGAACGTGCTTTGAACACTTGCACCTGCAGACTTCCAGGGTTACATGGAATCATGGGAAAAATGCTGGGATCATTGTATCAATGCCCAAGGGGATTACTTTGAAGGAGACAGTGGAAATTATAAGTTATGGTAAGCTATTTTATTTTTATGGCAAAATTCCACGAACTTTTGGGTAGCACCTCATATACATATACATACTTTTCATTCAGATGCTTTTTTAAATTAAGGTATAATAAAATAACTCCTTTAACAGATGATGAATTTACTCTAAAACTGCACAACAGAAAGTGAAAAATAGCCAAGTTAATAAAGTAATCATCATGATAGGCACTTTTTTTTAATAAAACATGTCTCATTCATCACTAATTAGTAAACCTTATCTGTTAACATACCACAAATTTAAACACTTATGATGACTATTCTAGATGTACATTTAAGGCTCTTTTACTTTACTAGCATCATAACTCTAGAGCTATGCTGCAAGAAGGAAACTATGGTAATCAGTCAAAAAATGGGGTATGAGTTTTTTTGCAATTCTCAACATTTAATGACCCAGGGCCTCCAAAAAAACAAAGAACATGGGGATTAATGTTCGCATGTATGTATGTGTTGACATGTTTGAAGCTTAAGTATTGAAGCTGGATTGATTAATTAAAGTTAAAAGTCAAAATTTTGGATTGGATAAACTTTTGATTTTGTTAAAATTTGGCACAGAAATTTGTATTCATGGGACAATTGCTTTTCCGGGCAAACACTTTCATGTTATCATCACTCTGATACAATATATTTGCTGTAAAAAATAAATTTAAAAAAAAAATGGGCAATTAAATATTAATTAAAAACTAATAACCCCAGAAACACAAAATTACAACTTCTAAGTAAAACCCTGTAACGCATGCTAAAAACAAAATAAAAACTAAGATATATCAAATCATAAATTTCAAAATAATAAAATTAACATCTGCTTTACAGCAAACTATATGAATCGTTGGAACACACTACAGTAATTTATATATGTGGATATAAACAGATGGCCCTAAGAAATTGCCAAACATAAGATAACATTTCATTATCCACTAGAATAATTTGCATCTCCAGGATGTATGGTAGATAGTTTCTTTGGGGTAAATTTGCCTCAAAATTTTGTAAATAAAACCCTACTTTGTATTTAGCTCAGTACAAGTTTATCATACCATATTTTTTTTTTGTTTTGCCTCAAATTCTTCCCCGCCTCCCAAAATTGAAAAAAGGTATCTTTTTATTTATTGTATAGATACTTTAGGGGCAATATTGCAGGGGTGGAGGAACCGATAAAAAGTCCAAAAATATCAATTTTTGGAATATTTTTTAACTCCTTTCGGGTATATTTATTTTTCCACTATATATAAATAAAAATGCCAGGAAAGAATAACAATTTTGTTGTCAGCTTTTTTCTTTTTTTTTTAATAGTAATTGCTGTTTTACCTGAGAAATAACAATAATCAATTAATTAATAATAAATAAATCAGGAATTTATAAACAATAAATTTAAACATTATTATTTCATTATAATTAATCCATTCGATAATGTGACAAGTGGAACTATCCTGAAAACTATGATTGAGAAACACAAAGATACTTATCAATGAAGGTTTGAAACTGTAGTTTGTTTAATACTGTTGTTATAGGTCACATGTTAAAATACATCAGGAAATAAAAAGTATCATATTCTTGGCTAATTTGCTTTTACTGACATTAGATCCAACTATGCTTCATTTTCTCTAGACTACTGCTTTTATGATAAGTTAAGATTTAACAACAATGATTGAGATTATATATATGCTGATAATAATCAACAGACACATAATCTGCTGTGCCAGGCTATAGTGAAATTAAAAAATTGTGTAAAATAATATTTTTAATTGTATAAATAGATACCTTTTTTGTTTTGAACATTTTACATAATACACTACTAGAAAAACAACTTAAAACATTTTTTAATTTATTAATAAATAAATTACTCTAACAGAATTATTCTTATCTATTAAAAAAAAAAACATATTTTAAAATAAGAAAACTACCTAACAGTAATTTTAATCAATGCAAATATTTTAACCAACAGAATATAATAAATATTCATAAGCAAGCACTAATGAAATAGAGTCATCAGATCTACTATTTTCAGGAAAGCTTTTCTATGAATGAGTTATCTCCCTTGTCAGAAACAGGTAAGGTCTGTTCTTCTTTCTACTGTCAGGAACATTATTCATATGTTCTTTTTACCAAATACCTTTTGTATGGCTCCTTAAGTATTTATTTTACTAATTAAATTTTTCATTAATAATATAACTTAACTGTTATCAATAAAATGTGTCAGTTTTAATGATCAACAATTAATTTTTACTTTATTTACTACTTTCTAATGTAACAGTAACTTCCAAGAGCTTTTGGAAAAATTTTAAGTAGTAGTCAAGCTCACAAATTAATTAATTAATGTTTAAAATTTATCCAGGAAAAAGTACAACTTTTATGCTTCTTTCATTCATACTTTCAGGCAATGATAATGCTGGAGCTAAATTGCATGGAATGCCACCACCATGCAAATACAAAAAATTATTCAACTTTGTTTAAAAGGAAGATAAAAATGTTATTTCTTGAAATAAAATGGCCCAAAATATATTTTAAAGCAATAACAAAACACTACAAGTGAAAATAATTTCTCCAGATAAATGGAAAATTTATTGTATAGAATCGTTCATTACTCTTTTACAAGGCAGAAAAGTGGTATAAGTCTTTTTTAAATATACTATTTAAAGTGAACAAAAGTGGTAGCCAACTATAAGATTTTTCTAACAACTAGGATTTGAGAATGCAAAATAAAGCGATTTAAAGAATATAAGAGGAGTTGACCAGTTTGTATAGATGAATACAATTTGTATGATCATACAGGAAAATACTAAAACTGACTACAGAAATTAAACAATAGCTGTAGTAACATAGTGCATATTCAATAGCACTAGCAAATTATAATCTGATTACATACTCACATGTCATTTATTTTATTCAGAGCTGGTAAAGATGCTCTCAAAGAAACTTATAACATGTCACTGACATCCCAGCAACTATGAAGTATATGGTGGGATTTATTATTTTTTTTCAAGCAGAAGGGAGTTAGTAAAGTAATCTTGTTTATTGTTATGTATATGAGCACTGCAAGCATCTCATGTTATTATTTTTAGTTGATCTCTTTAGAGCCATTTTAAAAAATTGTGGAAATTCAGTTTAAATTTCATAAATTATTAATTGACCTTTATCATATAAAATCTGTTCAATTCATAATTTGTATGAGTTAATCAACCATGACGAAACATCACTTTATCCCATTCAACAAGCACATTCATAAATCAATCCCTCTTTGGATTTCTGGTACTATTCTGTTACAAATTTTCAGTAATAACAACTAATTATGCCTTAATATTAACAGATAGCATTATTATCACAAACAATATACAACAGATCTTGGTGGCATTTTGTTCTTTTGTTTTCAAAAAACAAATCATACCGTACACCTCACGGTCAGTAAGAATGACAATGATATTTTACATGTTACACCTGTAGCATTTTTCTGTTTTTCATTCTGTTCTGTAGGGCTCCCCCTATCAATCATTCCTGGTTGATTTTTTTATGATGGTTTTTTTTATGTATATTGATACTTTGAAAATCTTTTGAATATGTTAATATGTATCTTGTTTCTAGTCTAACTAAATATTCATGTTCCTTAATCCATAGTGTTATTTTTGGAAAGTGGGTACTGATTGTATGTCTTTTTACAGGAAATCTGTCCTGAACTTCTCTCTTGTATCTTTATAATTTTTATCTTTATTCAAATAAATTAAAATTCCATACTTTTTACCACAATTTCACTCATTTCTTTCCTCTTTTTTTTTGTTGTTGGTAGTTTTCCTCTTCCTCATGTCATGTAATAAATTTTTATTTTCTCAACTCTAGAATAAAAGTCTCTGTATTAATTGCGTGGACCATTTCATTACTCGCATCTTCCTATACAGCCACATTTTAAAACTTTCCTAATACTTCTTGCTTCTATCTCAAAGTTCATGTTTTAGACTATAAAATATTACAATCCAATTAAAACACTTTGTAAATATTTTTATCAGTTCAACATACAACATTTCTGTTCATTACCAGTTTCTCTACTTCCTAATATGACAATTTACCAAGTAACTTCATGCACATCATTTTCTTTATATACAATTCATTAATCTAATAATACATTCTAAATATATAAAACTCATAACCAAGAACATTTAATACGTTTTAAATAGATAAAACACTTTGTACAGATTCGATTTGTATAAAACATGAATATAACATTATTGTGACAGAAAAGAAACCAGTTTTAGATTTTAAGAATGCGATGTACTTTAAATTGTTTAGCTTATAAAATATTATTTACCCAGAATATATGTTTCTACTGGATTAAATGCAGCATAATGCAGAGTATCATGGCCCCATTTAAAACTTCTTATTGGCTCAAAACGACTTTCCTCCCAAAGCTGACACAACTCGCCACATGTAACAAATTTTGTCTCTTCTCTATGATGAGTAATTCCAGACATCACTGTCTAAAAAAGTAAAATTCACTAAGAAATTTTTAGTTATAACACTAAAACTAGAAATAAAGTACAAAGAAACTGATTATGAAAACAGTTACATAATTAATTCAATAAGAAATTAAAGTTATTTTTAATTTTAACAAATTAAAATGTTATATAGATGTTATTCAAATGAATTAAAAGATTTAATTAATAAATACTATTCTAGAAATACATAATAAATACTATTCTTAAATTCCCCCATTCACAGAAATTTAATAAAATGAATACTGCGTGTTAAATAATTATCTACTTTCTAATGAAATGGAGATTTCTCACTGATAACGTATAGTTTCAGATGTATTTTTATCAGCTAATAACCAGCGAGTAGTTAGTTTATGTTTTTAAGCATGAAAAATCAGTCCCTACAACAAAACTTTTAGCTAAGGGCATACATATAGTGATAAATTTTGAGAGCATTGGATAGAAAATAAATTAAAATTTTGCTTATTTATCAGTTTTAAATAGATATATATGAATCTATATTTACATTTTATTAAAAAAAAAAAATAGTTCAGAATACTGAGATAAGACATATCTTATTACATCCTGCATCCTCAGTCATGATTGAAATAATTAATCAAAATCCATATTAAAAATTAAAAATACTAAAATGAAAATTGTGTATTAATTAATCTATTATTTTGCTACAATCTGTAACAGTTTTTATAAGACTGTCTAATAGTTTATCAAATTGAAATTTTGTTTTTATTTATAAATGTAATACTTTTGTAATATATTTAATTTTTGTATATAATTATGTTGAATAATTTCTTTATATATATATATATAAACTCAATTAAAAAGACATCAATACAAACTGATCTGCCTTTCTCAAAAAATTTAATGTATTATTTATAAAAGATTAATTACAAATACAGTACCTGGAAAACACAAACATGTTAAGATATTTTTTAATCAGATGTAACTAGTACAA
Organism: Lycorma delicatula; assembly: GCF_047948215.1. Taxonomy (NCBI): domain Eukaryota; kingdom Metazoa; phylum Arthropoda; class Insecta; order Hemiptera; family Fulgoridae; genus Lycorma; species Lycorma delicatula. Next base: position 212,560,892 of record NC_134457.1, read on the forward strand.
AATAACAAACATTTATAACACATGATGTGTAGAATTGGGCCCATCAATGAACAGACCAATTTCAAGAGGATAGTAAACACCAGCAAGAATAAATTAATTTCACAAATTCTGCTGTAATTTTGAGATTCATTTAATAAAATAATAGATTAACGATTCATCTAACTATAAAACTGAATGTAAAAAAAAAATATTCAGATTTGTGACTGCAATCAATCATAAAATAATATGTCAAAAGATTTGTCATATTTTTAAATAAAAATATTACGATTGTAACTGTAAACTTAAAAACAAAAATCAAACTAATGCCCACAAATATTTTTTTAAGGTAAATGTATTAATATAATTTTATGAACTTTTTAAGTAATTACTAAATGTACAGTAATTTTTTACTCATATTTTCAACACGGAGATAAAAATGTTAAATAAAATCCATCAAAGAGAAAATAAGTTCTCTGCAAACTGTTAAATATTTATTTTCATAACAATTTACTTCTTAGCATTCAGTATCCATAAACATATAAACCAAGATATTTATTATGTTGCACCTTACTACAGTAAAAAAATCAAGGATAAAAGTTATTTTACTAGAGTGGAAAAAAAATTCAATCTGTCAATTTTTTTCATATAATAAAGAAAATCAAATGGAAAGTTACTTCATAAAGTTAAAAAGAAAAACAAAAGGCATTTTTTTAAGACTTTTTTAAAAATATCCTTTGTTTTCAACAACCATGAGAAAAAAAAAGAAATAAGGAACAAATTTTAATAATCGGATAGGTTAGATTTTATATAGTATTTTTTTAAAGTGTTCGCAAAATATTTATGCAACTTAAGAAATTTTTTGTTACTCTAATGAATTTTACTTTCACTGCAACATAGCTCTAGGACTATACAGCAAAAATTAAAGTATGGTAATCAGTCAAAAGATGGAGTATGGGTTTTTTGCATTTCTCAATGTTTCATAAGCCAGGGACCCAAAAAACAAAATTGTGGAAGGGGTAATGTCCATACGTACATTTGTATGTATGTGTGTTGATGTGTTTGAAGCTTAATAACTTTTGAATGGATAAACCGATTTTGGTGAAAACTGGCACAGAGACTCGTATCAAAGAGAAAATTTGTGGGTAAAAGTTTGAGTATGACAATGGTACATACATTACCATTACAAAAAACCACGCAAAAAAAAACCTCGGGGCAAAATTAGAAGCGTGGAAGTCAATCAAAGTTTAAAATTGTTGAATTTGAATTTGTAAAATTTTTTTCATACATTGTTATTTCTAAACTATATAAGAAGAAATAATCAGCGCCAGAAAAGTATTTATTTAAGTCATTCCAAATAAAAATAATATACCCTTAACTAACAAAATTCACTTTTACACACAGCCATTTTACAAAATACATTATTTTCACAGGATGTTTAAAACTTACTTTGTTAATAATTGTATTCGTTGGTTCTTCAATGTCACTGAAAAATGGCATTTCTGTATCCCACATTTTAATTGTTTTATCGTCACCAATAGTAAGCAGCTTTGAGCCATCTGGAGTGAAAACCAGTCCTCTGACATAACCTTCATGAGCCTGTAAACTCCTCATACAACTTCTTTGAGATAAATCCCATAACCGAACCTAAATACACCATTTGTAAAAAATGAAAAATCTGATATGGACATCACATGACTTCCATGTACACCTGTTAAATTACATTTTTTTAAATGAAAAGTACATAAAATTTTATTTGATTATTAACTTAAGATATTTTTTCCATTTTTTTTTTTATTTTTATTGTTATTATTGAATTATTATTTGTTGTAAAAAATGTTTTACAATCAGAAGTTAATAATTATTAATAAATCAATATATTTAAATTTAAAAAAAAGTTAAAAAAAAAATCCCTTTCGGCATGCCAGAAGGCGGAGGTAGAGAGTTCACCGGTTCTAAGTAGGGGATAAAAAAAATTTCCACCTTAGTTCAGGAAAACTTCAAATTTACTCAAAATGACAATGATTGCATGTGAAAGAAAGTTTCACATGTTTAGCATACGACAAGCCCCATCTTCTTACAATTCCAGCAATATTTTGGTCATGCCTTAAGGGTTGGTCATATCAAAAATTGTTACTAAAACAAAAGTTTTAGGTAATGTTTAGAGGACTTACAAGCACTTTAAACCAATTAGATACTGAACCTATTAAGGGAGATATGATTTTTTTGTCTTCGGAACCACATTTTTTCCACCTCCCTTGGGTCAATGGTTGGTGATATTAAAAAAACTTTACTTAGAAAAGTTTTAGCCCCTTATCCAAAGAATAGTAGGAACTTTAAACAAATTTGATATTTTACTTAATAAGAAAGTTAGTGATATTTTGTTTTTTCAAGAAAGACCCCCCCCCCCCATTCTCACCATCATGGTACAATTTTGCACATTAACGAACTCGGCCGAGATTTTGGGTCATTACATTTTATGTATCAATTTGCAAGTGATGGGCACAAAATTACTGCAGTTATCATATCCACAAGAAAGTGAAAAATATATATATAGATAATCGCCGAATGGACTTGATGGCACGTTGTAACTTAAAACCCTGTGGTGACCCTGAAAAGGGCCATATTTTTCATTAGCTATGAGAAGAGCTGTTGGATCTGGAAGCTGGTCTCCAGAGAAGTCAACTTGGCTGTAGTTGGGAAGTTGTGGTTTGTCCATTGAAATTGGACCGGGCTTCCCCTCCAGTGGCAATTGGGTCTCCAGCACAGCGAGGCAGTGGTGGCCTCAAGAGCCCCACAGTGTCAGGTTGGCATCGGTCGTCTTTCGCCGGCAGGGCCAAAGTGGTTCTATCCGAGTGATCCAACATTGGGCCGGCCAGGGCGATTGAAGCCTGGCAAGCTGGAGCAGGAAGGTAGCATCCATGTCCAGCAGCTTCCTTAATGAGCTGGCCAGGCCTGCTGTTCCGGCGCGGAAGCGCAGGAAGGAGGTGAGTGAAGACGCGGAAGAGGCCCACCCCCGACCATGAAGTCGCTTCTGGAAGAAATTCAGGTCCTGCTGCTTCTATGTGAGGCGAGCCCAGAAGTGAGCGACATTTTCAAGGAGACGGCCGGCAGAGTCATGGAAAAGGCGCAAAGGGTTGCGACGACGATGCAGGGCACTCAAAGGACTGCGAACCGGGACGGACAATAAGCATACCCAGACGGCACGGTCGGATCTCGCCGCGATCCAGGCAGCGCTGAAGAAGGGGGAGGTCCAAGACCTGAAGGATGCACAAACTTAGAAGGATTGCTCGGAAAGACTACGGGCTTTCTGGTCGCCAAATGTACTTAGTGTACCGAGGTGTCTTCGAGTCTATGATTGCATACGCGGCGCCAGTTTGGGCGCATAGGTTGGATAGAAATAGAGCACTGCTTCTAAATTTAAGGAGTGCCCAGCGCAGAGCCTTAATTGTATGCACTGGTGTTTTTAAAACAACCTCCTACGAGGCTACTACCGTATTGGGAAAGGCTCTCCCAATCGATTTAGTGGTGAAAGTTCGAGCAGCCATGTGGAAGTTGCGAAGAGGTCGGGAAACCGAGGTATTTGGGATACGGTTTCGGGCCGGGCTAGAACCGGAACGGAACGGTGATCACAATGCACCGGGTCTAAATTTCGAACAGTTGCCCATTTCCCGCCTGCGGAAGAGGCTTTGGGGCCTCGCGATGGAGACATGGCAGCATGAATGGCACACCACGTCTAAGGGAAGACCTCTGTATAGATTTATACAGGATCTGGGGGGATGGTATGCCTCAAGTTCATTTTTAAGGGCGGCGGGTGCCCAAGTGCTCACCAACCACGTGAATTTGATGCAATATCTGTTCAGGTTTCGCCTAGCGGCTGATGAGTTGTGCGTCTGTGGGGAGGTCCAGTCGAACGAACACCTAATGTTCGACTGCCCTGCTCTTGGGGGGGCCAGAGACCGGGCCACCCTGGAACTTAGAGGTCAGGGGGAAAACTGGCCGCTCATAAACGGCGAGTCAATGTGGCGTGAGCCGCATTGTCGGACCCTGTGGGAGTTCCTCGATGAGGTTGCGATGTTCAACCGTCATCGGTAATTTAAATTAATTTTAATGGGGAATTATTGATTCCTGTAGCGTGTCGGTGAAAACCTTCCTGGAAATAATGGCTGCCATCAGCCAATAAAGCTCCAAGCGCTTAAATGGTGGACAGACACTAGCTGGCAAACAGCGACCGAGGCGTGGCGGCTTAAATTGCCGTCTTTTAATATGTAACTTGACTGTTTTAATTGTAACAAGGGGTGCGCCTCCCCGATTTAGTTTTAGTGTGACAAGTGAGTGGTAGGGACACATAGGCGGGTGCTGTATGGCGCCCAGCTTAACCGCTCACGCATGATAGGAGCTCATTAGGAGCAATTAGGAAACGAGGTCGCAAATCTGTTTCGAGGCACAGTAGCCGTTTATTGGCACAGTACATTTGGTCTATGCTCTAGGGCGACCGAATGGGGTGGTGGCGGGAGAAATGCCAGCTAACCAAAAGACCTGAAGGAGCTTGCTGAAAAAAGGTGGCCCCAACAGGCCTTCGAGCTAGTCGAGGAGGTGCGGGGCTTACCCAAGCCGGATGACGAGCGTGCATGTGTCTATGTGCTGGACCTTGAGGGCGACAAGAAGTCAAAAATAGCTTGTCGGGTCTGCGACCTGGCACCCGGTATAAAGAGGAAGCTGAACAGTGGCGCTATGCTCCCAGGCACTGTGGTGCGACATGTCGCGGCCACAGACGTTATTGGGGAAAAAGAGGAGATCGACCCGTCGGGAAACCTGTACGTGATACCAGTTAAAGGGGAAGACATAACTGCTGTCGACTGGTTGCTATCTGGTCTGGAAACCGTTTCAACGTACGAGGTACACCCGGTGACTGTTGCGGCGCCAGGGGGTAAACTGGGTAGCATAGTTAAAAACACCCTGGAATTCTGGGCAAGAAAGCATAAAAGGAAGGTTACTATGTTTCACTCAGGGGACCCGACCGAGGAACGGCGTGAGAGGCAGACCGAGACCGTGGTCCTACGGCAGACGGGCAAGTCCTATGCAGAGCTACTACGCCAAGTGAAGGTAACAGTGGGAGAGGAACTGGCTCCTAACATACTCTCAGTTCGTAAAGGCAGGGGCGGGGACCAACTCTGCCCAATCCCTACGAGAGAAAATGGCACAGAAGGCGCCAGAGATGAAGATTGGTGGGAAAGGGCAGTTGGACAGAAAAGAGGTTGTCCACATTAGAGACCTTGACGCTGAAGTGACTACGGAGGAGGTGATGGCGGCGGTACAACGCGCGCTGGAGGGAAAGACGTCTGCTAGGATCACGTCGGTCCGCCAAGCATATGGACAAACGCAGAACGCCACTGTGGTGCTGCCGTTGGAAGAGGCGAAGAGGCTTACGTCCACCGGGAGGCTCCTTGTAGGGTGGCAATCGTGTCGAGCGAAGATACGAAGACCAGATGTTAACTGCTTTCGCTGTTGGGAGACGGGTCATGTTGCGGCACACTGCACGGGTCCCGATAGGAGAGCCTGTTGTTACAATTGCGGGGCGACGGGGCACAAGAGGGCAGAGTGCCGGGAACCCACCAAATGCGTGGGTTGTGGAGTCATTAGGCATAGACTGGGTAGCAGGGACTGTAAACACGTTCGGAAATGAAGTGTTTACAGCTCAACGTAAACAGAGCCGTGGCTGCCCATGACTTGGCATGGGCGGCAGCGCTGGTTGGAGGATACGACCTACTGCTGGTCGTGGAACCTAATCAGCGACTGGGAGGTAGAGGGTTCGTGACTGTAGACATCCATCAACTCAGGTGATCAATGGGTACATCTCTCCCAACAGCGGAATGGATCGACATGAAGAATTCATCGGAAACCTGGAGGAATGCATACGAAGGGCTGGGTTCCCGGTACTTTTGACCGGGGACTTCAACTCCGAATGCACTGAACTCGGAGGGTGCCGGACCACGCGGAGAGGCTACACCCTAGCTACAAAGCTTGGGGCCGCGGGACTGGTGGTCATGAACACGCCTAGGGTGCCTACATACGACGCAAGGGGTGATGAATCGGTGTTGGATCTGACAGCGGCCTCAGATAGGGTGGCAAGAAGGATAGTGGGCTGGCAGGTAGCAGAAGATGATTTTGCCAGCGACCACAAGGCCATAATTTTTTAAATACAAGGAGGCGGAAGGGGTCTAGAGGAACAGGAGGCCGTCGGAACAGCAGGCTGCGACGGTAGCGGATAGGACGGCGGCAGAGGTGGACCGTAGGCGTGTTCACACCCCCGAGGAATTCATGGCCATCCTACAGGGGGAATGTGTGAAACAGCGGCCACAGCCTGGGAGACGCGTAAAGAATGTTTACTGGTGGAACAGGGACATTACGAGACTGCGTGGTGAAACCAAAACAGCAAGGCGGCGGATGCAGCGCGCACGACGGAGGGACTCTGAGCGCCTACAGGAGGAAACGGAGGTGTTCCACGCGGCACGAAGAAGCCTTTGTAGAGCCATTAAGGCTGCCAAACAAGAGGCGTGGCAACACCTCGTGGAAGACCTGGAGCAAGATCCGTGGGGCAGGGCCTACCAGATCGTCACCAAGAAGTTTGGTAGGCGCCTGACCCCATTGACAAGGGAACAGTCTCTCACAGCGATAACGGAGCTCTTCCACGTCGAAGAGGAGGAATGGGAACCGATAGCTGGTGATCAACAAAGGCGCTTCACTGTAGAAGAACTACAGTGGGCGCCCAAGAAGATGAGCCTGCGGAAGAGCCCGGGCCCAGATAACATCCCTGGGTCCATCGTGAAGGTGTTGGTGGATAGGCACCCGTAGACGGTGTTAGACATGTTCAGCGGGGCATTGTCCACGGGGAGTTTTCCCGGCTGTTGGAAGGAGGCCAGGTTGGTCCTCCTCCCGAAACCGGGAGCCGAAGAAACCAGGAAATACCGGCCGATCTGCCTCATCAACACGATGGGAAAGCTGTATGAGAGACTGATCGCTGAAAGACTGCGGTCGGAGATTGAGGCGGGCGGAGGTCTTTCCCCAGACCAGTACGGCTTCGTTCGGGGAAGATCGACCGTCGACGCCGTCCGACGGGTGCCAGAGTGGGCCAGAGTTCAGTCGGCAGGCACGTGGCGACGAAGGAAAATCCCATTGATCATTCTCCTAGACATCAGGAATGCATTTAACAGCGTGCCATGGGGAGTGATCATGGGAATACTCCGGGAGAGAGAGATCAGCGGCTACTTGCTCGCCGTAATAAATGACTATCTGCATGAGAGATCTCTGCGGGTACGCTCAGTGGAAGAAGATGAGTTCAACATGTTTGGAGGCGTTCCGCAGGGGTCGGTGCTTGGGCCTCTTCTTCGGAACATCGCGTACGACGGCCTTCTGCGGGAAGAACTCCCGGAAGGATGCCAGTCGGTCGCGTACGCACATGACCTCGCGCTGATGGTGTCGGGACGGACGGAGGAGGAGGTAGAAGATAAGGCAAACTTGGCGGTGGCAGTCGTAAGCAAATGGCTGGGGGAGAGAGGACTACGACTGGCACCGCACAAGACGGCAGCTGTCCCGATCACCGGCAGAAGAAGACTGAGGGGAATGTCCTTCATAGTAGACGACGTACGGGTCCACACGTCCGGTTGCGCTAAGTACCTGGGCGTGTGGATTGACAAGAATGGGCTGTCTAACACCCACCTCAGAGAGGTCACGAAGAGGGCCGAGCAGATACAAGACGCTCTACAAAAACTAATGGGCAACAAGAGCGGACCACGGGCGAGCAAGCGACGGCTGATCCTTTCAGCGGTTTCCTCCGTCTTGCTGTACGCGGTCCCGGCCTGGAAGGACGCACTTTCGAGAAAGAAGAACGTACGGATCCTAGCCTACCTTACCAGAAGAGCGGCGATACGCATAAAATCGGCGTACCGCACCGTATCTGGATGCGCAGTGGCAGTCATCGCAGGGGTGCCTCCCATCGAGCTGCGGGCCACGCAGCTGGTCTCCACATACGAAGGAACGCCGAAGGCGGAAGCCAGCTGATGGAGGTACATGGAAGAGAGTGGGGAGAAGACTTCTAGGCGCGGGTAAGCAGCAATGTCCCTAGCAAGTATACTGTGTGTTTCTTCTACTATATATATTATTTTTGTGTTGTATTGTATTGTGAATTCATTGTCTCCATTGTCACTGTGGTTGGTACTCTACGGCCGGCTCGAGATGACAAGCACGATCGCTTCGACCGTGTGCAGGAGGGCCACGGCTAGAGGTGACATCGCCGAAGAGACAACATGAAGTGTGGGTTTCATTTATTATGAATTTTCCTTGTATTGTATGATTGTGGTATTATTTTATTTTATTGATTGTGTTCCTGCTAACGGTTACGAGGGCACTCACAGCGAACGTGCCCGCGGATTGCGGAAGGAGGAATAAGTTCAGACGCCAACGTGATGGGCTGCAACTGAAGGGAGGGTTCTTTGCTATTGTCCTGACTGTGTTTTATTTATCTTATTTTATTTCATTTTATCGAGTTGTTTTGTGTTTTGCTGCCGGTTGAGGAGTGCAATCGCAGCCAACGTGATAGTAGTGGCTGACTGCGACGAGAGCTGCCGCAGCAGCGGTAAGTTACTGTGTTTACTGAATTTTATTTTATTGTAGTGTGTATTTCATTTCTTTTGTTTATGTTTTTGCGTTTATATTGCTGGCGGGATGGCATACACGATCACTGCGACCGTGTGTAGGAAGGCCACGACCAGCGGTGACGAAGCCGAAGAAGGAGACGGATGGGAAGAATAGACTTTTATTAATTATGTATTCTGTATGGGTGTGTTACTAGGCTTAACTGCGTTTTCCTGATGGCGGCTAAGTGGTGGTGTGAGTGTGTTTTATTACTTGTGTTGTGTCCTGCGGATGGGTGAAAAAAAAAAAATAAATAAATAAAATAAAATACAGGGGGCGAATCGAGGTCGCCGTGCAGGGCCAGGGAGGCAGCCTGGATGCAGAGGACGCTTTGGCTCCTTCATATGCAAGAATGAAGGTCAGTCGGGGTGCTCCGATGATGCATTTGGGACCCTCAGGTGTGAGAGGGGGAACGCGGCGGTTTGCCGGCTTCGCGCAATGCGTAGCCGGCAACCTAGAGTAGGGACGGGAAGGGTAGCCTCTAAGTGGAGGGATGTAGTGGTCGTCCAGAAGGGAGGGCTGCTGTATCTTAATGAAACTGAGAGGACCCCGATGGGACGCCAAAGAAAAGGCAAGACAGGGGGGCAGTCGACTGCCACGACACTCCGCCATTCCTGCGTATAGCCTAACGGCGGAGGCCGGGGATGTTGGGGGTGTAAGGCCTGCTGTTCCGGCGGGGATGTTAGAATCCGCTGGGAGATCCCATGGTGAAGCAGCCAGGGAACTTCTGTTTTCTTCCATCTTCTTCTTCTTCTTCTTCTTCTTGGTCTTCTCCAGGTGGTGGTCTACGATGAATTGAAAATTCACTCTCATATATGTTCTTTTATTGGAGCGCGATTATCTGCGTAGCGGATGTGATGCTGTGTAAGCGCGTACGTATACTATACTCACACTGACATCTGAGCTGCTATCGTTGCTGTTCGGCGACACTAAGTTATGTGGTAACAATATACAGAGTGTTTCTAAAATGGTGGGCTGGCTATACTTTTTCGGGTTCTAATCGTAAAACTAAACAAAAAATATCCTTAGGAAAAATGTTGATTTCTCCTTCATTCTCCCCCGGTCTGCCATTTTGTTATTTTCATTAAAAAATTCATATCTCAAGTTTGGATTCACGAATCACATTAATATTTGGTAAGCGTCTCGGTAATAAAGTTTTAAAATTAGAAAAAAATCAGGAATTAAATACCTTTGCAAATTACAAAATGGTGGCCATGTTTATTTTTCAATCCGTTATACCTTTGTAAATATTAGTTTTATCAAAATTTATGTTATTTACTGAAATATTAATTCTTTTATTTTGAACAAAATGACATTTTATTTTTTAAAATCAGTTCACAAATAGCCAAGTTATGGCACTGCAGGAGCGACAGTGCTATCTCTCCCTCACAGCCTCACATGCAGCTTCTTATGTGCGCATGCGCACAACATCCAAACACCACACCGCTGGAGCTGTGAAGCGCACAGTTCCATACAAAGATTTTTGTGTCTTTTCAAAAACTGGGGGATGGCTAATTACATTAAGCTTAAGGATTATATACTGTACACTTATAAAAAATTAAAGAAAAAAGGTCTCACATTATATTAAATCTTATCGATACTATCAAGTGGAAATAAAAGGAGTGCTGCAGTTCAACGATGCCTATACATTAGCCTACATTAGCCACCACTGTTGTGGATACTTTTTAACTTTAGAACTGTCAGTTCTTTGTGTGGTGATTATGCTGTTTTACTGCAAATAGCTGAATTTTTAAACATTTAAAAAATGTAATATCATAATTTTTTTATCATATTGGAGATTAATTTAGAAAGGTGTGCAAAAATGAAAAATATTTCCCTTGTATATAAATTTTTTTCAAGGAAAGAAAAGTTTTGTTTTACACAAACAAGTACACTATTTTTACTTTTCTCCAATAAGGTTCAAGTTGTTTTAAAAATTTTAGAAATGTAAAATACAAAAGGGAAATATTTTTTTCTGTTGTTTTCACACACATGCATATGTAATTTATAATAAACATTTACAAATTAAATGAATTAAAATTAACAACTGCACAGTCCAACATACCCAACACTCAAGTAATTAGCTGATTTTCAACCCCTGTGATAATTGCAAAATTGTAATATTAAAAACTGACAACATATAAAACAAATAAAGAACTGAATGTAATTTGATCAGTACAAATTCAAATAATGTAATATATAAAAATATAAAATACTAACCTCACCGTCATAAGAACCACTAGCTAAAACTGAAAGTGATTTCGGATGCTTTACGATGCAAGAAACACCATCTTTGTGACCGTCTAGGTTTCCTACAAATGGTTTAGCAAACACACGTTCTAACTTCACAGCATTTAAAGCTCTAACGTATTCTCTAGCTGCTTCAAATGGATGTAAACTGGGATCATAATTTCGGTGAACTAAAAAAAAAAGGCTTCATATTGGATCACACAGACAAACATACATAAACATACACATACAGTGAAATATAATAGTTAAAAAAGTGTATAATACATGAAAACTATAATTTTATAAAATTTTTATTGTTATACTATGTATATTTCATGCTGACAACATATGCTGATGAAAAGTCAGTAAACATAACGTTACCCATACTCTTTACCCATTACTCTTATGATCTTCTTTATTTCCTTAATGAAAGAGAAATCATAAAAAGAAAACTAGAATGGTTTGTTAAACATGTAAAAGGTAATACAAATTATAACAAAATGAATTTTAAGGATCACAAAACATAATTTAAAAAAATCAATTTTTGGTTGTTTGAAAAAAAAAACAATTTATAAATTTATCCTTTACCTCTGAAATAAATGATAAGTATACGTTAATGACTTGCTACACAATGTCACTAGCCTGCTACATACCTACATCTTCTTGTATACCTTTTTGAAGATGACTCAAGAAGGTACCTAACTCATTACTAAATATTGAAGACAATTAAGGACAAATTTAATTTAAAATCTCAATGTTAAAATTGCAATAAAATCAGCATTAAAGTAACTCAGGACCTGGAGATCTTTCAGAGGTGTAGTTTGGGTACCAATAAGGGGAAGGAAGATGTCAGTCTTTTGGTAATAAGGTTAGAATCAGATTGATAATACCACTAAAAGAGGGGATAATAATATTCTTGTTCTCTAAAAATTGTATTTAATATTTCAGGCTTCAAAAGAAACCAATTAGATTAATTTGTCGTGTTCCAGATGGAATTAGTTGAACTAGAATTAGTTCTAACTGGTATTAGTTGAATTAGTTCTTCCAATTATGTATTAAAACAGTATACTGTACTTTGTGTACCAGTATCTGTTGTGCATCACATACAGTTCACTTGATTAACATGAAGAATGTCATAATTGAAATACTGGAAATAAACAAAACCTACTGACTTCCATCACATCCCTAAACATAAATTTTTAGGAAAACCTTCTAATGTTATCATAGATAAAACTGATCACACAGCAAGCAAAATTCATGTACATTACAAAAATCCGGGGAGTGGAAAAAAGGATGAGATGTAACCTAACTAGAATCAAGCCACTGTGATTGACCAATGAAAGTAACTTAATTGTGAATGACACCGTATTTATGCACCACCTACTTACTGCTAATTAAAAAAAATAAAAAAGCCCAATTTTGTTAAATTGTGAATCAGTTATCTTCTACTGTAGTTTTGTGAAGTTACTGTTAGTTGTTTAACATCTATGAAACACAAATCCACCAAAAGTGTCCAGTCAGAAATAAGAGCTCTCACATGAATCTTTGATAAAAAATAACAGAAATTTAATAAAAATAAAGTAAAATATAAAATAATCTATAAAAAAAAGAATCTAATTAACCAACCAAATGAAGTATAAACAAAATTAGTAAAACACATGAAGTGGAAAATGCAATTATTTTGATTTAAGATTTTTTTTGTTTCGGTTATTATCACCAAAAAGAATTCATTTTTAGTTATTATAACTATCAACAAGCATAAAAGGAAAGAATTTTCTCTTTATTCAAGTAACAGATAATAAAACTTAGCAATTGATAAATGAAATAAGTATTTCATAAAACGTATGAGCTTCAAGATAAAACATTTAATACTTGTAAAAAGACAGGTACTTAAAATAGTTAAAAACAATGAACTTAACAATTAAAATGTACAAATAATTCATGGATGAGTTTAGACATTCAGCAATAGTAATTCATGTGTTTAGACACCCATTCATTAAATGGCTGCACAGATGAGTTTAAGGCACATCCATGCAAGATGAAGTGAGGGTTAAGTATAAAACAGAGAGATAATTATTTTACATTCCCACACATTCTAACAAACCTGAGTTAAAGCCCCTTGACTTTGTATTACCAAACTCCTTCTCCATCACTTGTATATTTGAATTTTGTATACCATAATAAAAGACCCACGATTCAACTTCATATGTTTTGAAGAACTTACACAGAGTATAACACAAAGTACTCCCAGGACTTTCATAACCTATTCTACTCATGAAAATAATGGACAAAGTTCACATAAACATATGTCCTAAAATGCTTTGTTTACGAGTTACAAAAATCTTTTTGTAGTGAAAGATTTCACTCAAATTTCAGCTACCCCATTGAAACGAGGTTGTACTGAAATTTTTAGGACATTAATTAAGCAGCAGAATTAATGATTTCTTTTGGTTTTTGACCTGAAAAATCAAATAAAATGGGACCCAGAACCATATATGCAGTAATTTTTTAGTAATCTGGGGTGAAAGCCAATATAAGTTTTTTTACGTTTGTAATAAGCACATAAAATTTTTGAACAAAACTTGTTGAGAAATGAATTCTTAACAAAGTGATTTATATATACATATCAAGTTAATTCCACTCAGAATTACATCTCCAGGGGAATAACAAAACATACAATAATGTGGAAGAATTCTGTTAAGATTATTCAATAAAGAACAGATACAATTTAAGATAACGGGCAGTAGAATGTATAAAAATCATGAAATGATAGAATTTTTACAACAGTTAAAAGTATAATAATTACTATTACATAATTATATAGTTATTAACTAAAATTGGTTAGGATTACATTTAGACTTACCTTATGAGATAAAAAGGTAATTACATATAATTATAAATAATTACCTCAGATTTTAATGAAATTTGGGATGTTTGTTACTTAGGACATGAGTTATTCATTTTAATTGAAATAACTTGTCAGAAATGCCTTTTACCCGAGTTATGTCCCTTGTAAGTTACACATTACCATCATCAAACATTTTATAATTCAGCACTATACAAGTATAATATACATTATTTTTGCACTAAATAATTTGGTTAAGATTGTTAATTAAGTAATAATGAGAATAGACTAACTTAAGACAAAATTAAGTTAGGTTAAGCTTAGGTGCAAGTTAGGTTATGTTAAATGTAATATTCATTGTTAATGAAATAGATAATTTGGTTTAAGTGAAATTTAATTGAGTTTAACTAGGTTTACGTCAAGGTTAAAGTTTGGTTTGGTTTAAGTAAGGTAACTAACAATTCTGTGTACTCAACTTCACATGGTATCAACACAACCTTTCATTCGCTAACCTCGCCTAATTAATCTTAAATTGGCAGACTGTTAGGCTGAAATTGTAATTATACACAATAGCCAATTATTTAGCATGAAAATAATTATACGTGTATAATGCTGAATTATGACATTTTTAGTAATGGTACTATTTAATCTACATGAGACATACTCAGGTAAAAGGCATTTCCAACAATTAATTTCAATTTTAACAAGTAACTTTCGAGTCCTAAAAAGGTATATTTCAAATTTCATCAAAATTGTAAAAGTTCCTAATTGTATATAACTACTGCTAAAAATTAAGTTAGTTTAAATCTGACACAGATAATAGACAATGACATATAATAAACATTCAACTTTAATGGATATCCAACAACGGTTGCACAAATCCTATTAACATAAATAACAATAAATACAGAGAAAGCACATTACTGGAATTCATAATATATGCACTAATTGAGTAAACTATTCAAAATTTACAGTTCAAAGTTATGAAAAACCTTTAGCTTACTTCACACAACAGCATGCAAATAAATTAATCTGATAAATCACCAAACAAACAATAAAATATTTCCTAAACTTGGAAATAATGTTAACTTCTCTAAAATGCAGCACAATCATTCATTTACCAATATTAACGTGAGCTCCAGCCACACTACTTAGATTCATAAAAAAAAACCTTGAATTAAAGTTAATGTAAACCAAATCTATCATTCAATGAATTAGTTTGCTTCAATGCGCAAGAAATGAAAGGCAAAAGAATAAAATTATACTATGCATGACAAAAAAATTATTAAAGAAATTAGAGAACAAAAAAAATTAATTTAGAACAAGTGTATATAACTTCCTGAAAGAACTTTATTTTTAAATAATTTAAACTGAAAAAATTGGTATTAGTTTTAAGTACATATTTTTCACCAAACAGATTTACATGTTTTCAGTAAATGAAAAATTAAAACATAAAATCAAAACCAGGTTTGCTGTTTATAAATTGCTGTAACTCCTTTCACTTCATTACAGAACATCTTCATCAAACACCATAACTGAAAATTCCTCTACTTTAGTCATTTTGTTGTAAAATGTGAATATAAAACTAAAACATTTCCACATACTTTCATACACAGATTTCTATCAATAGTAAGAAATTTGGTTTCTCATCTGGCAAAACTATATTAATTAATGCAGTCAAAAAATTGAATGTCATTTGCCACGTTTACATCAGAAATCAAGTTTTCTAAACACTTACTTTATGAAAATTTAAATGAGAAATACGAGTAAGAAAACAAATGAACAAGAAACACAGTATCAAATTCAGTATGTTTTTTTTTAATCTAAAGTATAAAAATCAGACTTTTAATTTTCTAGTCTACTACACAAAGGGTCCAATGTTTGCAGTGTCTAATTAAGAGGGCTTAATTCAAAGTACTGGTATTACAAAATTATAAAACTGCTAAATTTGACGATGTGTGGGAGTTATCCAATAATTGTGGTTTCGCTCTACCAGCATTCGAAGTCACATTCTATCAAGTCGCCCAACATGTTACTTGACATGACTCCCTATTAATACAAATGTAACGAATAACATAAATCAGTACTTCCATATATAAATCCCAAACACCTTACTGCATTAAAGTAACATATGAATGCACCTTTAAAATATATTTTTTTACGTTTATGGATGAAAAAAATTAACTTACTTTTATGTAAATCTCTCTTAGTCTCCCTCAAATAAACATCCGGGTTTCGGGTTAAAACTTTAACCTTCATATTTATAGTTAAGGGGGGTGAACAGCAGAATCACAACCATCAATCCAAATTAACTAATAACGATACAAGACACGTGAGGCAGCAACAAATACTAATTCCAAATGTTAAGTAACCTTGCAGTGTAGTTCGCATTGTAAATATCAACATCAATGTATCGAATGTTACAAGAATCGATATTTTTTACCATTAGCCTGTCGTGCTGAGCTGTCGATAGTATACAAAAAAGAATTTATCAAATACACAGATTTTATCAATCATCTACACTTCAACAGTGTTAGTTTTCATTTTTGTTCTTACGTTTTAGATCCGGGCTGATGGAAATATTTTTCATAGGAATGAAGATCTGGTTACGATATTAATTCCAGCGTTTGGTATATGTTTATATTAATAATACAGTTACATTCAATGATTTTTCCATAACTCAACATAGTTTGTCCTAGATTAATACGAACATAAAAGGCGTTAACAAGGTTCTTTGGCCTTATAACAATTTTTAAATATCTAATGTAATATTTTAATAATTTGTAGTTACTTTTACAGCAGTAATATACGAATAATTCTTTAGGGATGGTAAGCGATTTTTTTTTAATATATATTCTTGTAATATGGTACTTTTAATAACTAAGTAAAGTGTTTATACATCCAATAAGGTTAATTGTGTCAGTTTTTGGAAGTTTAAGTCGGCGTTAACATTTTAATCATTTTCGGTTGGTTGTGAATATGTGGTTACTCCTAAACCAATTTTACTATTATGACGAATAAATAAAAACCTATGATGGTATGGGACTTCTTCATTAGTTTTTTCTTAATAAAATATGTATTTTAGTGCCTTTTGAGTATAGTGCCTTAATACCATTAATTATTAGTGCCTTTTGATCCCATTAATTATTTATTTACCATTATTGAGTATTTTAAATAGTTTGTATTGTTTCCTTTCCGATTAGAAAATGTGTGTTCCTGTTATGGTTGAAAATTTTACTAAATTTATGTTGTTTGTTCATCTAATAATTTTCTTTTGTTCTGTTGTTGTAAGATGTGGCACTTTTGTGTATTTGTAGAACATAAAGTTTTTTTAATGATAAAGGATGTGTGATTTGCTCCTATCAGTTGGGAAATGGTGACTGTATGTTTTGTTGTGCTTTTTTATTTTAAATATATCATCATTGCATTTAAGAGAAGTGAATTTTCTTTGTCCAGTGCAGAGGATTGTGTGGGGTAATTTATTGTAGTATATATTCTACAGGAATATGTAGAGTCTAAATTTTGTTATATATTTTATAATTTAATTTTGTTTCTTTATTTTAATTGCTAAATTGTATCCAGCTTTTTAAATTTACAAACTATTTTTCTTGGAATTTGCTTAAGTGTATTCACTGTGTTTTGCATGTGGCAATATTTATGTTTGGCCAAAATGTATGTTTAAACCTGAATGTAGTCACTACAAAGAGAGACTGCACCACATGCTCTGTGCTATTAGTCATGTGTACAGGGGATAATCACTTTACAAAGAGTGCCATCATTTATCTTCAACAGCTGACTCCAACCCCAACTTTGATGAGTATTAAAGTTAGTCTATGGTTGGTTCATTCCTCTCTCCACAAAACTCTGAACTGTACTTTAACCCCCAACCTTTCTCCACAGAACACATTAGCATCTGAACAGATCACCATAACTCACAAAACTGTTTGCTAATTGACTAGAGTACTGATAATCAAGAGACCTTGCATGGTTTCCCCCACTCTCCAAACATTTAAATCCTTTGTTTTCCTGATATAAAGCATATCTACTACAGTATTTTAAAATATGAACAAAATTGAACTTGATCAAGAAATGTTCAGAATTACCATTTTTTTTGTTTTGATTTACCAACTTTGTATTTATTTTGTTTAAGAATGACTTATTTAGAAGTTTTATCCATTTAATTTTACTTGTATGCATATATCTACTGTATCCACTATATCAACACGTATTTAAAAAGTGGGCTTAATCAATTATTATATTGATTAATGTAATAACACAGTTTACCTACTGTATGTTTTCAAGCTCAGCATATCTTCTCCATTCCTGGTCAAATTATTAATTTGTATACGCTTCATTGATTTTGATATGGAATTAGCCATTTTTAGGAAAATAAATACTAAAAACGTGATATTTCAGCAAGAATTTTCCTCTCTTTGTCAGATAAAAAAAATTCTGTAATATATACTGATCAATCAAGGTAAAGCAAGTTCATTAGTATTAGTTAACAGAGTTTATATGTTGTGTCTGCCTCATCAAATCAGCATGTTTAACAGTAACTTTGCCATACTCATCAATTGCCTATGAAAATAAGCGTTTTTTGAATCGCAGCACAATTCTGAAAACTCATTTGTGCTGCATTTCAGAAAACTCATTTTTTTGTCATTCATTGTATATTAATTTATTTTGTTCATATGTTCATTTATTTCTGTCTTCAGCAACCAGATATATTTATTGGTTTCTGCTAGAAATCAAGCCTCACAGGACTTTTAGACAATGAACAGGCCAATCTCACCACAAAGTTAATCTGCAGAGTATGTGATTGACTGTGATTATTTGATTTTGTAGTGTATAAAATGATGGTTGTAGGTAAAATGAATAATTGACTCTTGTCAACAGTAGATCTTAACATATTAAAAATATTGTACTGTTAGAAATTTTTCATATAATACAGTGCATTTGCATATAATATATGCAATAAATTAAATATAAATATGCAATTAAATATAATACAGTGAAAGTTGCTGTACAGTATGCTTTAGAATTGTATGATGCATTTGTTTCTTTCAGCATTACGTTAGTTCTCTGTGGGTTCATTGAATATTACTCTGTAATAAACCAAGATGTCGGTTGTTGAGTTGTGATTGAACATGCTTTGTTCGTTTTGTTTATTGAAATCAATAGATGTGAGAAATGTAATTGTTCTTTTGGTAGAGGAGCACATTTTTCTCATTGAAGACATCTTTTGGGAAGGTGAAAAGTATACTGATTTAGTGAAGTACATGTTTTTTGAAAAATTTCCAAATACTCCTGTTCTTCAGCGTAATGCAGTTCAAACTATTATCGATAAATTTCGGGCAACAGACTGTGTTGAAGATGCTGATTGAAGTGGAAGCCCACCTAAACTAAACTAATAGAAGCTGCTTAATATTTCAGATGATATGACTGAAAGTCAATGCATAAGTTAGCATAGTAAAGACATCAGATTTGCTACCGCACAGAAAGCTGTAAGAAAAAACTGAAACTTTTCCCTTACTAGTAAAGTGTATTCAAGAACTAAAACTTACAGATCATGCCAAAAGACTTAATTATTGTCAATAGTTTAAACGTTTTCTTGACTAAAATTTCATAGGTATCCTCGAGATTATGTTTTTCATCTGGAGGGTATATTAATTCATAAAATTAGTTGTCAACCACAGTTGGCATCTATTTTCTTAGGAAAGAAATCCTTCCTTCCTAAGAAGGAAGTTTAATTTTCACTTCGTGTAATTCATTTACACGAAGCGAAAATTGGAATTTGTGTTGGTGTGAGTAGGACTTGCATTGTGGGTCCAATTTTTTTTTGAAAGTACAGTTAATAGTGATCGTTATTGTGCTGTTTTAATAAACTTCATTACTTAGTTAACAGAATTGGAAATCAATCATGATTGGTTCCAACAAAATGGCATCATAGGGCATGCAGCTAACAGGTCAATGATTTTCTTACCAAATGTCTTTGGTGAACGAATCTTGTCAAGAGGTTTTTTAGCCTGCACGATAGCCCAATGTGACTCTCCCAGATTATTTTCTATCGAGGACAGCAAAACAAGCAGTATATCACAACAGACTGTACACAATTGATGAAGTAAAAGTCGCAATAATGGTATATGTACAAGACATCCTAGTATATCAGCTGGTAGTTTGAAAACAAATTGAAATATGTGCAGTGTTGTATTGTTGTTGGAGGAGGTCATTTTCAACACCTTTTATAAACTATTTCAGTTATTTTAAAATCTGTTTTTTTTAAATAATAAAATAAAAATTCAAAGTAATTAAGAGTTTAAGAGTAATACAAAGTTTCATCATTACACTTCCATAATTCCAGTGTCCAACAACCTTCCGAATGATCTGTACAATAGCCATGAAAAAGTCATTCTTATCATACCAGGCAAGTAAATGGATTTTTCACATTGTTTGATGATGTTCCATTAGGCGTCACCATTCAGTGACTCATCATATTCTGTTTGATCACAAATTGGTTAAATTCTTAGTGATTCTATTACCAGATTTGACAAACTATTTTAATTTGTTAAATCTGCTAGACTGTTTTCCTAACTTTATTACAACATTGTCTTCTCTTAATTCAGCTTGGAGCTTTTACTTTCCTACATCAATTGCTTTACTCAATGTATATTTTTAATATATTTTTTCCTTTATATCTCAACTGATTTTTTTTTTTCTTATGATAGATTCATCCGTTCAATTAATTGTTTTTATTTTGGTATGAGAGCTTATATGACTGTTAATGTTTTTTTTTTTGCCCTTAAATTTCCCTGCTTGGTAAATTTTTTTCAAGTTATGGAAATGTATCTTCATTGTTTCTTCCAAATTAAATTTATTTAATCTGTAGCATTCTTTTGTTCTGGATTCTGGAAAATGTTGATATTTGTGGTTATTCACCCATAAAAACAGTGGAAACAAACTTTATCTTGCAAAGTTACTTACCAAGAAAGAGTGATTAATTCAAAAAATAATGATTGTCAGAATTTGTGGGTTTTTAATGAAAATATATAGAGGAAATAAAACATTTCTTTTATACTTTCAGACAGCATCAATTAAATTATCCAAAATAAGGGTATGGTGTACAACTTTGATTAAGAATTATAACAATTATTGAATTATAACTATTATTCATTAATGAATAATTATTATAATAGAATTTTTTATAGAACACATCATTTTATTTTTTTCAGTTATATGTATTTCTTTTTTTAATATTACTGTATAGATGGTGCTGGATTTGATTAAATCTGGTAAAATTCATTACTTAGTAAATTTTAGAGGAGAATTTTTATCTTATTGGTAACTAAAACACAATGAAAACATAGCACTATAGAATATATATTTTCTCGACTACTTTGTTATCTTAAATAATCATACCAAATTTTAGATATAAATGAAGAAAAGAACTAGTTCACAAGCAGTAAAAATTAAGAAATTTTTTTTATTCAAAACCCCTTGTATTAGACAAAAAGCTAATTACAGTACATTTATTTTATTTACATAAAAATGTAAAGTATTGTTTAATAAAAAAAATTAAACAAAAATTGAATTAATTTTGATTCGTGTGAGAACTTATAAAAAAGTATTTACAATGTCCACTATTGTTATGAATATAAGCTAGTGTTCTGTTAATATCATTCATATCCATGCATAATTTATTGTGGTAAATATGTTTCCATTACTCCAGCCACCATTTTTTTTTACTGAAGCATATCAAGTTTGATAATAATTATTTTTAACATGTCCATATAGACAAAGGTGACAAATATGGTGATCGTACTGGCTACATGTATGATCTACCTGATATAAGATCTTATTATAGCAATTCATTTGTCTGGAAAGTTTGTATTTAAAAATGTTGTTATTTATGAAATGCTGGCATTTCATAAATTTATTAAAAAAATGCTGCCATTTATGTGTGCCAGCATTCCATCTTCCTGAAACAATGGCATCCTCAGTAGATCTAGCACAATATCTTCTAAAGATTCAAAATACTTTGCTACTGTTGAATTTCTACAGTAGAAATTTTTTATTGCTTTATTCAATTTTTTAATATGACAAATCATCAGTTAACAGAAAACTCACCTTTTTATATCCTTCTCTTATGAGTATGTGTGAGAATGTGTGTTGACAATAGTTATTGCTTTTTTCCCTTTGTTCAAACAATTGATTTCATCTGTCCAGATGATGTCTGACAAGAAATTTGGGTTGTTTGTATCCTCTTCAAATAACTAGCTGCAAAATTCAAGCCCTCTATCTTGATGACCATGAAGTATGTACTGATTGTGTACAGGTTGTGCTACATAACTTGACAATTGCAGCCTATCATCCAAGGGGCAGTAAACTATACATTCTACTAATATCGCTCCCACATCATCGCAAGTGCGACATATATCACAGTTGTAAACGCAGATGAAACTAAACTGCAAACATTTATTTTATATATTACAATTCATGATACACTGAAGCTGTAAGAGGTAATTTAACTATTGAAAGAAAATCAAAATAAATTAATTAAAATGTAATTGTAAACAAAGACATAAATTATTGATTGTAACGTGTTAAATAACGGAAAATGATGTTATTTAATTATTACAATTTTTTAATTATTCAAATAATCTAATTTAGATACCCCTATAGGTTAAATATTTCATTAACATTTGAATTAAGTTAAATTAAACTTTACCAGTTTGCGTTCTGAATTCCAACTTTATGAATCCATTTCTTGAACTCCTGCTAGTATCTGCGATAGAACCTCACCTTTAGTATCGCTTGTTGTTTCACCATTTAGGTTGATGATTAGTTGTCAACTTCAATATCCATGGTACATTCTTTACAGCAGTAGTCATTTTCAATTTCAGTAACTTTCTCTGAGCATTTTAATCACATACTAGCATCAATAGAATAAACTTTTTGTTCAATGAGGGCAATAATATCTGCTACTTTAAAGGTTAAGTTTCTATCTGTCACCTATTCTTTTATTATTTCCCAAATTAGTCTATTGGATTTAAAGCCAGGTGATTCAGGGGTAGTCTAAGAATCGTATCACCCTCCACATTTAAAATGCTATCGAAAGAATAAGTTACAACTGGATTTGATGTTTATATTAACTGTAGTGAATAAGAGGTAATTTAACTATTTAAAGAAAATCAAAATAAATTAATTAGAATTTAATTGTAAATAAAAACATAAATTATTGATTATAACGTTTTAAATAATGGCAGATGATTTTATTTAATTATTACAATTTTTTAATTATTTAAATAATCTAATTTAGATACCCTTATAGGTTAAATATTTCATTAAAATTTGAATTAGCAGTAAAAATTACTGTTAATATCATTACTTTTAATCATTGCTTTATCGAAGGAAATATTCCGTCTCTTTAGTCACTCCTGCATTTCTGCTGTAAAGTTCCCATATTTGGAATTTTTTCCAGTTTGCAGCAATGGTATGGCATATTGAAAACTACTACATAATTTGATTTCAATTTTCCCAAAAGTTTTTGGAAACCCATTGTTCAGAGTTCCTGTGGTTCATATTGCCATATCGCCTGTTTTACAGCTAGCAGTGTAGGTCAGTAAGGCATTTGGAAGAAACCCATCTTTTCCTACTGCATGAATTATGATGAGCCTTTCGCCTTTGGAAATGGGTGAATGAAGACCCTCACTGCTGCTGTCTTCCCATGATTTAGCAGATGAGTGCAAAGTTAAAACATAACTTTCATCTAAATATATGGTCAGTCTATTTTCTTTCTGAAATTTCTTAATGGCTTTCAAATAAAAATTCTCTTCATAGCAATATCACATTTCTCTGTCAACAGTTTTTGGTTATTTGTTGTTTTCTCCCACTTAAACCTAAATCATTTAGTACTGTGTAATCATGTAAACTTGTTTCTCCTCCTTGCCAACCCAGATGATTTTGAAATTTATTTTTTAATTTTTTTGACAATAAGTACTGTTTCATCTACCAATTAAAAATTGTGAACAGTCCTTCTGACATCTGAGGAAATATAATTTTCAATCATTGTAACAGGTTTTTGTCTTTTGTGATTTTTATCCAGTGTACAGAAACTTGACTCACCATTTTCATTTGAAAACATGTTTAAAGCTTCCCTTTTTATAAGCGTTATCGCACTAATGGATACACCAGTAGCTTTACTGCAATGAAGCTTAACTTGCTGCAAAGGAATAAGAAAACTGTCATATGATTTCTTAGATTTGTTGAGCTTAGCTTCTTCTTCCATAAATTTTAACACATTACATACAATTTCTTTGCTCTGTCCATGCAATTGTTTATTTTTTGCTTTGCTTTTAATTACAGGATTCGTTGTTAATGATAATATGTCACTAAAATAAATTTTTTTTTTCACATGAATAAACTTTCACTGTTAGGCCCTATAACAAAAAGAAACTACAATCCGTTTTCAAAAGTCATTCATAGTATACTTTATAAACAGAAAAAGTTATAATTCTTAAAAAATGTCACTTACACATTTTATTAAAAAAAATAACTCAAATAAATTTATTGAATTTGCCTCGTTACAGTTCAGAAGATTGTGATCTTACTGTCATATAAGAGGATCACATGAATCATAGTTTAAACATAACTTTAAATGCAAATGTAAATACAGTAATTAGATGATGATGTCAAAATAAATTGATTTTGTAATAACAGTGTTTGTGGAATGCACGCATAACTTCTCTTTAACCCCCCTGCGCATTCAACTCATCATCATAGCGTCAGTCATCATCAACTTACAGCATGGATCTAATACTATTTGTCTTTCCGGAACACTTTGGCTACTGTATTAATTGAAACATTTTAACTATACATGAATTTCCTTTCAATCTCTTATGTCATTCTATTTTATTAAAAAGTCATTTTTTATCTAATGACCCATAACTAAGAGATTGTCTTCTTTCTTTTAAATCTTGTGATAAGGTGCACGTCTATTTCAATATCTTTATTTATATGTAGAAGCTGCTAAAGAACAGTTTTTGTTATTGAGAAAATGCAGTTATAACAAATACATTATTTTACAGTATTTCATTTCTGTAAAATTCCTTAGAATATAAACAATGCTATTTTTAATCACCTTAAAACAATAGAGAAGGTTCCTCAATCAAAGTTTCTTGTAATTCTTACGGTCTCTGAGTTACATCATGATGGCCTTTGAAATTCTGTGTATATATATTTTTTTCAGAGTGCAGACAGGACTCTTGCTGACTCTAAAACATTTGCCAAGGATGAAAATATCATTACCGAGGATGAAGATGATGAGGTAATAATTTGCTGATAGTCTTTTGTTAGAGTTTTAAGAAGTAAAAAACATAATTAATTACAAATTTAATTGATGAATAGTTAATGAATTAAATGCTAGAAAACATTAACGTTTTATTATAGTGTTATATGTTTAATTATTAATTATTACCCATTTTTTGTTTCTTAAATAGCTTCTGAAAGATTAATTTTTCCTTCTACTTGTGTTTTATTGTTGATAGTTATATTATAATTTATTCCCTGACCTAAGACACAACTTTTATAAATTTAAGTGTTAGATATAATTTTTCAGTATGCACAATCCCTTATTTATTTATTTAATCCAAATGAAATGTATTTTGTTGTTAAACCTAAACTGAATTTAAAGACATTCATCATATTTTTGCATAAAAAATACTCATCAATCTCTATGAAACTGAATGTGTTCATTAATCTTTAAGACTATTGAAAGTGCTTGCAATAATAGTAGATAAATAAATTATAGTGTTTTTTAAACTGTTCCTTCACATGTTACCAAATTCTTGTTTGTAACTGGTAGAAAAAGGGACTCTAACTAGATCTGGGGAAGACACCAAACCCGAAAGAAAATTAATACATTGATATTGAACCAATAGAAATAACTAAAACACTTTAAATGAATCGTATCCTTTTAAATTCATCTAATCTTTAAGCCTTTTAATTTTAAAAAAATCAAGATATTGTGGCATTTAATTTTATCTTTTTTGAAAAGTATTCTGGAAAAGCAGAATAATGTTCATTGAAGTTTTTTTACTGTCCACTTAGAAGTCAGTAATAAATTTAAAGATGTTAAAGCTGTTTCCCCTCAGCTCATACACTTTTAGTCCTCAGCCCTCTTTTATTAACAAAAACTGGAATATTCAACCATTCAGATCTTTTTCAAAAATACTGTAATTTCTTGGGCAAGTAAAGATCTCGGTTACATTGAAGATGTTTGATATATACTTTACCCCGATGCTCCTTAACCACTAATGATTTGTTTTTGTTCAAAAAATCCTATAAATTACTGTTTGAAATGTGTTCAAAAAATATAAAAGTTTTATAATAGCACGTCACTCAGTGCACAGAGATGTTCCATCAAGTGGTGATAACTAATGGCACCTTTTGAAGCACATCAGTTGACACATCATTTTACCATTGTTAGTTTTTTAACTATACGATAGTTGAGTAAACATTTGTACTATCTTCTCATTAGATTTTCAACAAAGTGAAAGATTTTGAAGAACAACACATTTATATTAAATTTTCCTTCTAACTTAGTAAAACTTTTACAGGCATTTAAAAGACTTCAATAAACTCTGGGAAAATCTGATTGCAGTACTGTAAATGATTCAGTCATTTTAAAGAAGGCAGAACATCAATTGATGAAGATACCTGGACCTTATTTCCACAGACCTGGACAGCCCTCTACATCAAAAAATTACAATAACATTGATGAAGTTATGCTATGGTTTGTCAAGATTACTGGTTAACTATCTGAGAGATTACTTAGGAAGTGGCCATCAGCACAGGATCATGCCACATAATTTTAATGGAAAATTTTTAACATGGATCACATCTTTACAAAATTCATGTTATGTTTGCTGCAAACATGGGATGAATTCCACAAATTTCTTTCTGAAGAGTGGAAAGAAATTCAAGAACATCACCTTCTTGACAGGGCCAATGTTGATTTTGTATACTAGATTGTAGGTACTGGTATTCTTTGGTGATTGGGTTTCAATTAACCACACATCTCAGGAACAGTCGACCTGAGACGGTGGTGGTTCCGGAGGCTAAAAGGAAAAAAGAAAGGGCCAATGTTGATGAAAACCTTTTGCAAAATATAATAAATTACAAGGAGTTTATCAATGTGGAAACTAAGATCATCACAGTGGGTGGAGAAAGGATCATTCCAACCAAAGGAACTCATATTGATCCAGTCAAACTTGAAGGTGGTGTTGGTAGTTTTTGACTGGACAGGTTTGATCCATTATGATTTCATTTCTTGGTAAGACAACATACAAGGGAATTTATGGCGTATAATGAAGAGGCCTGAGCTGAAGGTAAACCAGAGTTGAAATATTGTATTATGTTATCACAGCAATGATATTTACTTACTTTATATGATTACTTAGTAAGTCATATAAACTATGATTCCACTTTTTATCTGTTATCTGGAAAAACACGAGACAACTGTTGTGCCTCATCCTTCGTACTCTGCAGACTTCTTTTTGTTTTTTCTAAATTGAAGGTAGACTTGAAAGGACATCATTTTCAAACCATAAACAAGACTGAGGAAAATATTGTACAATTTTTGTATGCCGGCCCCAAAAATATATTGCAGGAAATGTTCCAAATATAAAAGACACATTGGGAGCTGAGTTGCTAGCATTGCGCACTTCTTTGAAGCACACAAGCCTACTCTGTTCTATCTATTTATTTACAGTTTTTAATGCACAACTTCAGTCTTTTTTAACATATCTTGCTTTCAAATCTTTATTTTTCAAAAATTATTCTGTATGTGGGGCTTGTATTAAAAACTTTCTGGTGTGAGAGTGGTTTTAGAAATTAATGTCTAGCCATATTCAAAATATTCTTTTTGAAATAGTTTTCTGCTTTGAAACCCTGTAAAAATATGTAGGTGCCAAAGTGGTTCAGGCCTCTTGCCCGCCCAGTCATTCAAGTAAATAAACATCTGAATATTATATTATTCAAACTGTTCTTTTTTAAGACATGTTCTAGCTTGAAAATATGAAAATTCAATAGCATAAAAGTTTCACAACCTCTTCTTCTCCAAGTCCCTTGCTCCCCAAGCGGTTAAAAGAAATTAAATATCATATTATTCAAACTATCAATTAAAAATTGTTTAAAAATATTTATATTAAAAAAATCCTATAGCTATTAAAAATCTCTGTGGTTTTAAAGCAGTCAGACACCAAAACTATCCAAATAAAATCTAAAGCACTTATCAGTTAACACAAAATTAAATTTGACAAGAACTGATAATTATAATGGTCTAGAAATATTTTAGGTTCCAGCTACTAGTATTTAGTAGTCCACTAGAAGCTTTAGATAGTCCTAAAGCATTATGTTTGCATTTGCTAGTGTTATTTCTGTAAAGGTTTAATAATAGAGATAATAGTAGACTGAGTAGTAGAAACTTAAGTCATATAAAATAAATTATTGTACAGATGAGTTTTATTAGAAGTAGACATTTCCCACAACAGTAGTAGTAGTGCACTATTTTATGTTAAAATCATCTGGCTATATACAAGTGTATAGTCATTTTTTCTTTTGTGAATATGGATTGCATAATTAGCTACCAATGAATACCGGCAAGTGCATGAAGTAAAATTGCACCCAGAATTCTTTATTTCTATTATTAATTATATATTTTATTACAATAATCCAATTTTTTATATAATTTTCATCATTATACAAGGAATGATTCTGCATGCTATGTCTTATGCTTTTATTCTGCATGCTTTGTCTTTTTGACTGAGTTTATTTTTTTCCTACATGATGACAGATTGTCTGTTACAATCATGCGTATATTAGATGCCTAGTTCAAATTTGGCAGCTGAGTAATGAGGACATATTTTATTGTGAGTAGGATTAATTTCGTTTGAAAATGATAGAACAAAGATTCACATTAGACATGGAATGAAATACAGTAAAGTAGTGAAGATATTAGAGCATTCTTTTGACGGGGATATTATGTTGATAATATCCTCATTATGGTAATAATATATTTATTAATATTGATAATATATTATTGTTTGTACCTATCATACAAACAGTTTCAAGAAGGTCGTGAAGATGAAGATAACAAAATGGGTGGATTTCCTAATGCATCAACAATGATGAAAATATTTATAAAATGAAGAACAATGTGATAATAATCATCTAATCACTATTAGAAAAGTTGTTGAAGTTCAGATTCTCTAATGACTTGTGTAAAACAATTTTTACTGACATTTTGGGTATGACTTGAGTAACAGCAAAATTTGTCTCAAAACTATTGAATTTTCAACAAAAGCAATATCACAGAACAATTGCTAGATGGCATCACTGATTGTTCAGAATTACTCAAGCATTTCATTACAGATGATGAAATATGGAAGTAAATTTTCATATTGAAATGAAGGACCAATCATCCCAATGGAATCTTCCTGATGAACCTTGACTAAATAAAGCATGTCAAGTTTGACTGAATATGAAGGTTCTCCTTCCGGTTTATTTTTCTTTTTTTATTACAGTGGCGATATAAGGCAACTGAAAAAAAATCACAAATGTGGGTAAACAATTGTTGAATTTTCCATCATGACAATGCTCACTTACACTTCACTTTTAATTCATGATTATTTAACCAAAAATAATACCATACTCATGCCACAACCTCCATATTTTCCAGATATAACACCCAGAGATGTTTTCTTGTTTCTGCTGATAAGGAGAATATTAAATAATGATTGAAAACACTAAAAGGATAATGATTTGTGAAGATATTTAAAATAAAGAAAAACCTGTTAAGTAAACTCAAGCTACACAAAAAAAATGCTTTCTAAAATATTTTGTGGATTGAAAGATATGGCATAAGTGTATCACATCTCTGGACTACTTTGAAGAGGACAATATTTGTATAGAAGAATGAGTAAATTCTTTTTGATAAAACCTCATACACAGAACAATGAATTAACATTTATTATAATTCTATTTTTTATTTATTTATTTAAATAAATTCCTTTAAAATTGTATTAAATTTAATGTTTTGATGTGGTAAAGGAAAAATACAATTATTAAGATTAATAGGACAGTATTTACTTAAGGCAACAGTACAAAAAAATTTAATTATTACATATGATTAAATTTATTTAATTATTTAGGAATAATTTTAATTTTTATTGAAACTGGCAATTTAATATTTGAAACTATGTGCAATTCAGTACTTTTCTTAAACTGAATTATTATAGCTTTGTAACATAACATTCATTTGTAGAGCTGACTTTATTAATGTTCATACATGTATTTAGTTTTGTGAAAAGAAATTACAAAAGATTCAATGCATTACCAGTCACAGACTCTTGCAATTTGATAACCTTTTCTAGACTATGTTTCAGGTCCATCTGAAGAAATTTATTTTCACATAGTTTAGTCACATCTTCGTTCATAAAGAAAACATTAGTTAACATTTCTTTACTTCCATTTACATTAATTATTTTTAACATCTGTTAAACACAGTTTACAATTACAAATTTATTAAGAAAGAAACAAAACAGGTAACATCATAATCCAGTGGCTAATCCTTATAAACTTGTCATTGCAACATTGGGATGTTATCTGTTTTGTTTGTTTCTTAATAAATTTATACTTGTAAACTCATAAGCTAAGAGTATTAATCCACTAGTCAACAATTTTTTTTCAGCTTGAACAAAATCCTGATGTTGTACTCATACAACTACACTAATGCTCTGAGTTAAACTAAGCTACAAGCCAGAAGAGATTTAATATAATATGAATTAACTACATTAAATTGTTAAGAAGTAATAATTAATTAAATTTAGTAATTTGGTGTGCTAATGAAAAAAGATCTGAAAAAACAATTGTAAATGAATATAGGAATAGGAATGGTAAATTGAAAATGAACATTACATATTACCAGGGGACTGAATACATCAATAATAAATAAGAATATTTATTTTTTATTGTTGTTAATGAATTAATTTTGGTTTCAAGAATATATTAAAACAAGGATTGCAAAGGAGCACTGGTCAGTAGTCAATGAGTCATGTTCCAGTTTTCTTATATTACTCATTGTATAACAAAATTTCAACATAAACTATCTGAAAGATATGTTTTAAATTACCTTTACCGTTTTGATTAGTGTGATTAAGAATGGTACTAATAATTTGACAGTATACTTTGTTTGTATTTTTTGCAATATCATGTGTACTTAAACAGCACATGTATCGATTTTGACACTTTTGAGGGTAGCCTCAGATGTGATTGTGTAATGTTTGTAGATATATAAAACAGCTTGGTTTTTATTCACATTTTGGTAATTTTATTATTAATAAAGAGAAAATTAAGTAGAACATAGTATCACAGAATTTTGGTTTTTAGGTAGCAGTAAAATTATATCAGATGAAAGTAAGGCAAAAAATCACAAGGAAGCTGAATTTTCATGTAAAAAACACATCAGTTATTTTCAAACATAGATCTAAAAATTACAAAAAGCTTAAAAATATTTGTGGTAGCTTTTTTCTTGAACTGCATCATAACTTCTAGAATACGATATTAAATTCAGTTTACATTATACGCAAGAATATAATTCCATTAAATCATGAGCTCATTCTTTTACAATATCAGTTAATGTTGTTAAATGTTTTTGTGGTATTTTATTTATTTGTCTGCAGGTAGATTCTTCACGTTGTGAGGATTGTGATATAGACATTGAAAATAATAAAGGACACTTTTACAATAACGCTACTTTGTGCTTATCATGTTTCGAAGGTAATCATAAGTCATCTGATATTAACATATAATTTAGTTTAAAAATAAATACTGTAATAATTTTTTCTAAGTATAATGGGTATGTAATGCTTTTATTCCTTTTTCTTTTTTTCTTTTTCCTGTTTAGCCTCCGGTAACTACCGTTTAGATAATTCTTCAGAGGATGATATGTATGAGTGTAAATGAAGTGTAGTCTTGTACATTCTCAGTTCGACCATTCCTGAGATGTGTGGTTAATTGAAACCCAACCACCAAAGAACACCGGTATCCACGATCTAGTATTCAAATCCGTGTAAAAATAACTGGCTTTACTAGGACTTGAACGCTGTAACTCTTGACTTCCAAATCAGCTGATGATGATGATGATATTCTGGGATATGGAAAGTTCACTTTTGATTTACTCCACATTTAAAGGTCAATCAGTAAACAGTGACTACTACCACAGTAGTCACTGTGGTAGTGGTACTACACTACTGTGGTAGTGGTACCACAGTAGTGGTGACTACTACAGTAGCTCACAAGCTACTGTATTTACTGAAGCAAAAAATCAAATCCAAAAGATGTGGTAAACTTTCAAAAGGCGTAGATATTGTGTACTGAATATATTGATATTGTGTACTGATAGATTGTGTGTGTTCTGAAAATTATCCTTTGGATAAACTTAAAAAAATATTGTCTGTCAGATGACCGAGTATTTGTACTCTTGCAGTACTTGTATCAGACACTTGTAGTTTTATTTGACTGGAATTTAAATATATTTAGACATAATAATTCAAACTTGAGTTAATAAATAGCTTATTCCGTTCAAGATTAGATTTGACTTGACAATTAACATTAAATTATCGCAATATAATGCTGAATTTGTTTGAATTTTAAAAAAATTTATAAATTTTATTAGAAAGGTTTTATAAGAATAAGGAGATCCATAAATTCTAAAAATTCATTTTAAACTACACTTTTTAATTGTACAGCATTCAAGATTAATTTCTTGTAAGAAATCATTTGAGGAGGATATAAGTATATTTTGAAGCTTTTAGTGATGCATTTGTAATGTCATTGGCAAATACGATGGTATGTCAAAAAGTAAAGGAAAATTTTTATTTCCCTCCTAATCACTGTTTGGCAGCAATTATTGTTCTGCTATAACTCATAATCCTATCAGCTGTTTATTGAAAGTATTGTTTCACATTAGATATTTGTGATTGCATTTAAAAGTCTGTTTAAAATGAATGCTCCTTTGTCTGATTGCACCAAGGAAGAAATGCAAGCAGTGATACATTTCTTCACTTCAGAAGGGGTGAAACCAGTAAAGATTATTCATTGAATGCAGCAGCATTATGGAGAGAGTTGTTTGACTGGAAGCAAGTTCTATGAATGGATAGATCTTTAAAAATGGCAGGCTTTCTCTCTGTGGTGAATAGCAGCAGGGTAGGCCTTCCAGTTCAAAGAATAATGACAGTATTGAAGTGGTTAAACAAATGATTCTCTGTAATCGATGAATTACAGTTGATGACATAGCAAATGAGTTGAATGTAAGCCATGGCTCAGCATTTTCAATTATCCATGATTCTTTAAACTTTCAAAAAGTCTGTGCTCACTGGGTTCCATGTCAATTGATCAGCATCCACAGAGAATCGTTTGAAAATTTCCCAGAAGCTTTTGAAACATTATGAAGATGAAGGAGACTCATTTCTTAAGCAAATAATAATCGTTGATGAGACATGGGTCCATCACTTTTTTCCTGAGAGTAAGCAAGTGTGGAAACATCCTTCGTCTCCCATAGCAAAATAGTTCAAAACTCAGATGTCTGCAGGAAAGTTGATGATGATATTCTTTCTTTCTTTTTCCTGTTTAGCCTCCGGTAACTACTGTTCAGATAATACTTCAGAGGATGATATGTATGAGTGTAAATGAAGTGTGGTCTTGTACATTCTCAGTTTGACCATTCCTGAGACGCAACCACCAAAGAACACCGGTATCCGCGATCTAGTATTCAAATCCGTGTAAAAATAACTGGCGTTACTAGGACTTGAACACTGGAACTCTCGACTTCCAAATCAGCTGATGATGATGATATTCTGGGATATGGAAAGTTCACTTTTGATTTACTTCACATTTAAAGGTCAATCAGTAAACAGTGACTACTACCACAGTAGTGGTGACTACTACAGTAGTCTGTATTTACTGAAGCAAAAAATCAAATCCAAAAGATGTGGTAAACTTTCAAAAGGCATGATTTTGCTTTAGGATAATGCTCAACCTCGTACAGCCAAAAAAATAGTCCTTTGCCTTTAAGATCAGTTTTGAGCTGCTGGACCAGGTGATTACACTTCAGACCTGGCTCCAAGCGATTTTCATCTTTTTGGCCCATTAGAAGAAGAGTTGCAAAGGAATCATTATCAATCTGATGAAGAGGCCATTGAAGTAGTGAAAAACTTTTCTGCACATCAGACCAATTTAATGTTACAAAAACCACATCTTTCAACCTGCCCAAAAAATGATACAGCTGTACTGGACTTTATTTCTAGGTCTTGTAGAGATTTTAGTATTAAAAATTATATTAATTATTTTGTGTAATTCTGTTTGACAGATCTAACGTGATTATGCTTCAATTGTTTTAAATCCTACATTTACTTCATGTAAGTGTACTTTACAAGTGATTCTGAAGAAATTTTTATATCTTTCGGTAAATTTTTATTCATTCGGTATATCCAGATCTGTTGTATCATATATTTAAGTTAGAGGACAGGTGAAAGCAAGCCACACTCCTCTTTCTTTGTCAGTTGAGAATAAGATAGATTGATTGTCCAGTTATATTAAAGAAAATTAATATTTACGTTCCAGCTCATTTTTTTCTCTTAAGATTTACTTTTTACAGTAATCGTGCTCAACATATTAACATATAAATCCTCTTTGATAATGTTATTATATGATTATTAACAACATCAATTTTGTTTGGAGGATGATATTTTTTATATAGTGGGAACAATCTTCAAAACTCCATGTGTTCATCACCTTGCTGGCAGAACTACGATCATTAGTCATTCTTATTGAGAAAAAATGGAAAAGATTGATAACTTGAAAAAGTAAACCATTTTTCCTGAACAGTCATGCATTTCAAAACCCCACTTTATGTTTTGTGTACATTAAAATTATTTTAAATCCCTTTCATCGTTGAAAGGAAACTTGATGAAAATATAAATAAAAGCAAAAAAAATTAGATTGTGGATTAGCGTTTAGTTTTCTTTCTTTTTCAAATCCGTTGGATCAAGACAACTATATGATATGTAAAGCTAATTTGGTACCCTATTTGATTTTTTCTTTGTTAAACATTTTTTTTTTTTTTTTTTTTTAGGAAAGAAGGTTGTAAAAACCGGATCAAAACTGCCAAAAGAAGCATTTGTGATTTTACTTCCAGTATTATTAAGTGCTGTTACCTTTTATTTTTGTTCATCTGAAAATTTTCTTTCGCCCATTCAATACCTAAGAGATACCCTGTTGACATCTTCTGTTGATGATTTAGACTGTAGAAATGTCACAGTTATTTTACAAAATCTAAATACCATTCTTAAAACATTTCCAAATCAGTCAAAAACTACATTACTTACATTTGCAGCCGGTATAAGTAGAGTTTACAACACAGACCCGATTGAACCGACATCATTTCTTTTGTTTCATAAAGCAGGTGATGAAACTGCAAATTGTTTATTAAAAGAAATTAGTAAAATTGCTGCAAATTGTCTTACTAAAACTAATAATGTTATTATTATAAAAGGTGAACAATTAAAAAATAGTCCGTTTGCAGAAGATAGTGGAGAATTAATTAATATGTATAAAAATGAAGTATTGGAAAAAAAAGTAATGACAGTTTATGATATAAATAAAGTTCCTGGAAATGTAATTAAAGAATTTCACTATTTCTGTGATACTTATCAGCCATTAGTAAAAGAAGCCATATATTTTTTTACTATGAGTACCGATGATGATTTGACTGAAGAAACTGGATTAATAAAAAAAGTGGATAACAAATTTAGAGAAATTTGGGGTACTTCCTTAGAATATCATTTATTAGATCCTTTAATTACTCGTATGACATCATATGTAGTACCTGTAATTTGGGAAGAAAAATATATAAGTGGATGTTGATACAAGTATGTTTATTCTGTATATTAAAACATATTTTTTAATGTTTTTACTTAATAGAATCATATTTGAATGAAACATTAAATATGTTTCAATGACCCAATTTTTTTTCAAAAATTTTACTTGTATCACATTATTGTAGTAGAGTGATACAATAAACTGACTATTATTATACATACACTGTGATGCTTTTAAATAATAAATAAAAATATAAGTATTTGTGTTTTATTAAATATTAATAAAATAAAATATTGTTTTTTTTTTTTTGTGAAAAAGAGAAACATTGACATTTTTGTGTGAAAAGTATTTGTTTGAAAATAATTACTGTAAATATATAAAAAATGAATAACTATTAAAAAATAGAAAAATTCTATAATATTGTAAAGTCAAATCTGTTGTAAATATCATAAATTTTTGCTTTACAATCTGTATTTGTAAAAAAAAATGATAAAGAATTATTTTACAGCTTAATGCATTGCAGATGATTACTGTAAAAACATGGAAAAGAAAATTATCATATCTATTAATCCATTACCAAAATAAAACCCTCCTATAATAAAAGAAAGTCATAACATTACTTTAATAACAAGTGCTTATTATAAAGATATTTTTTGTAACTTCCTATCATTTTAATGAGATTTAGGTAAGTATCTGAAACAAAGGAAATCATTAAAACTTGATTTTCTATTTTGTAATTAAGGTTAAAAGACACTTGCATGTAGTTAAATAAAATAGAATATAAATGTTCTGTTTATTTAACATAACACTTTCTCACAAAAGTTTGTTGATGATTAACTAAAGACATTACTCTGATAAATCTTATTGATGGTTAGTAGTAAGTAGGAGCTTGTAGAACTCAGCATGCTCCAATTTCAATTGTGGTATTTTTAAAGGTCATTTGTTCAGTTTTGTAACAATTTTTTTGATATCGCAGTTCATCTTTCTCAACTCAGTGCTTTAATGTATCATGAGGACCTGTCTGTAAAAATGTTTTGAAGTTTGTCAAAAGACATTTCCAGCCAGTTGACTGCTTTGTCAGATAGTGCCTCCAAATTTGTTTTCAATAAAACATTTAATGTTAATGTAAAAGTTTCTAACTGAACAAAACCTGGTCAACATCCCAAAATCAGAAAAGATGTAAGTTAGATACACTTATTCTGGACTATGAGTTATGTCAATTTGTGCACCTTATTGCCTTAGTTCACCTTTGCTGCATCCTATGGTGGCAGAGCTTAAAAAAACCAATGTTTTTGCAGTTTAACCCTTTTGAATTCCAAGTGATGTTATATTGTCTAGAGTGGATGCATGTATTGCATCTTCTCAGCTTTCTAATATTAAAAGTATTTTTTTTTTTAATATGTTCAATGAAAAATTTTTACCATAAATATAATAATTTTTGTTATGAATTTATTATTTTAATAAAATATAAATACTTACATACATATTTATTAACTGTTACAAGTTTTTTTCATCAAAATTTTACTTATGCTAGTAGCCTTTGTGTTAAAAGTTGCCAGTTGTACTCTGTGAGTCGGTAAGAATTTTTTTTTTAATTTACTGGAATTTTTATTTTAATTTAATACTTTTATCCATTTTTATTTTAATACTTTTATCCATTTCACTCATATTTATAACTTTTTGTTCAAAAAGTGATTTTTTTGAAGTTTATTAAGTATTTTATTATTATCCATTTATTTCTCTAAAGCTATCTTTACATTTTTGTATATAAACTAAAAATATATTTTATTTTGTAAAACATAAATTAAATTACAGTTTTGTCACATAGCTGATTTTTTTCCTAAAATGTCATAGTTTTAAAAATCCTTCATCATAATTCTTTTATTTTGATTGTAAAGGTAAGGTTTAAAGAAGAAACAGGCAGATTTATTCATGAAGAAAAATTCAAACACATTTATATTGTTAAAACACTTAGTGTTAAACACTCATTTTTATTTTTTGTAAGACTTTACTGTAATATTGAGTATATTTTTAATAAATTGTTTTCCAAAGCATTTGTTTACGTAAATAAAATATTTTTTTTATTAAAATGTTAATTGGCTTGTTTATTATTACATTTAAAGATTCTTGAAAATTGTAATGTTATATTTGTTTATAATGTGTATAAACAAATATAATGATTGTTCAATAAAAAAGATTTGTTAGTTACCATGTTAAATTGAAACAGACTATATTTTACTTATTCCCTCAAATTTCAAACAGAATAGATTTTTCTCTTATGTAGAATATATAATCAGGAAGGCTGAATGTTTGAATCTACCTCCTCTTAAAAACTGCCGGGATTGTAAAAGGCTTTTGATGACTTATGTATAATATAGAAGGTAAATATTGAATTATGAAAATAAGATATGGAGGTTGAAGACTTCTTCAAAAACAAGAAGTGTAAAGAATGTCAGCAGCAGAGGAGAAGGCAATTTTTCCTGATATTTTTATCATAAAAGAAGTCACTAAACACTGAAAGATAATGTTAATAATTAGTCTTAGTGCTGAAACAGAATATGAAAATATATTAAAATTCTGTTTTCCTTAATCAAATGGGACCAAACTGTAACCAAAAAAAAAAGAAATAAGTACAGATAATCAAAGAAAGTGTATGAAAAACATAATACTAATAGAAGTTAGGATTAATGCAATTAATAGAGCTGATGTATTTATTTCAGATAAATTTCTAATTTTGTTAAGTAAAGAATAATGACACTTAAAAAGGGATAGAAAAACAATCATAAATAATTTCTTTAAAAATATGTGCCTATGATAATTCATACAAGTTTTCGACAATGTAATTCAGAGAAACACGAGCCCTGTATAAGCTGTTCAAGAAGTAATCAGCCCATGCTTTTTCGGAATTTTTAACCCAGCTACCCAAAAACTTATAAAATGGTGATAATGTGCAAGTAAGGCACTTAGGCAAGTGAGACTAGAATTTTTATAATTTGTAAGAAAGCAAGTATCTACACTTTTTGTTTCAACTTCATATAGTTTACTAAGAACCAGTTGTCCATATCATTCATTCTCTTTTCAGCAAGATACAATCAATAGGCCTACACACAATTACAATTACTTTCTTCGTTACTTTATGATCAGAACATAACTTTGTTAAGTGAAAAAATTCCAAGTTAACATTAACTTTTATACGTCTCGGTAACTAAATGAATATATCATAAGTGTAACTGGCCTGCCGTGATCAGTTGTTATTCTTGTAAAGTTAATATTATTTAGAAAAAAAGATTCAAAACTTATAAGGGTTCCCTAAAGATCTTACCAGTTACCGATTAGATACAATTTTTTAAATCAATACAACTTTAGGTAAGGTCAATGAACTTGAATGCATTATTATTATTAATAGGTATAACAAAGCTGTTTGACACTATCAATCCCAAAATCCCAATGCTAATTACTTGTGAGTTGTACAAGGGTCAGTATTGTGGTGGGTCACTTTATTCCTTATTTACGTCGAGGTAAATGTGAGAGCTCTCTTACATTTACTTATCTGAAGACAAAATGTATGGTTTTTAGTATAAGAGTAAAATCAAATAAGATACTGTATTATAGAGTATAAACAGTGTAGAAAGTTTTAATATTTGTATTGAGCACATATAACAAAATGTAATAGTTGAAAAAAATCATTATGTAAGAAATTAACAAAAGATTCATTTTCCAACGTTGTTTAAAATTATATAATTTTACACAATTCATGGTTACCTTATAAAATTATTTCTTTTGACTGTGTATACATAAATTAATAATTATCTTTAAGAAAAAAGTATTTGTTTAATGACAAAGAAGCAAAGCTATGCATTATAACTAATACATTTACCTGTGTAAAGTTTTAAAAGTAGGTCTAGATAGTAAAATTTGCAGTTATAAGTAAAACAGTATTTTATTGTTTTATTATGTAATTTAATTTTGAGCATACTATAAAGTCTACAATGATCATTTAATTTTACACCATAATGTATGTTACGACTTTTCATTCATCAGCTGCAGTTTTTCTTTTTTCTTTTAAAGATAGAAGTGTCTTTATAGCACTTAGCTGTTTTGTATAGGTACAAGTATAACAGATACACTGAATACAGTGAATCTGACGTAGTTTTGAAAGAGCTATCCTTGTTTAATGATGCCATTATTAAATTTTTTACTGGGAATCTTTATTTTATTTTGGTTGCACCAGCTTTTTAGGATAAGTTTCTGGTGCCATGAATGAAAATTTTATTCAAATCCACGTTGGAAAGATGCTGTATAATCTGGAAATTACATTTTAATAATACTGGTCTAAGTGTATCAGTAACAAAACAAAACAAATTATTACAAATGTTCAGCATATCTCATTTTTACACTATTGTATCAATAATTGTTACCTTCTACCTCTAAAATAATTTAGTATTTTCATTACACCAAAGTTGACAACTCTAAGGTTAGTAAAGAAGATACTGGAATATTGTCTGAATGTTTTCTCTCAGCAGAGAGAAAACATTCAGACAATATTGTTGTATGTTTTTTTAAGTGCAGGTTACTTTCAAAATGTCAAGTTTTTATTCCCAGATCTTGTTAAAATTCACTGTATATGTTCTGTATTAGTCACAAGATAGATTTATAACAAAAGAAGTGAAAAAAATACTTTTTTTTTATATTTTGTTTGTAAAACTGGTAATAAAGATTAAAATGGGCTCCTCGTGTTAGTTGTGTAAGCTATAATGTGACTAATTCAGTGGTTTAAAAATAACAGAAGCTGTATTCCATTTGCTGTCCCTACAGCGTGCTGCGAGACTAATTTAATTTTTTTATTATTGCTATTTTTGTTCTTACAAACACAGAAGGATATTCAAAAAACAAAACTGAATATCCAAATGTGCTACTAGGGTCATTTGGAAAGTTCTCAGCCTGACAAGAGATTGGGCAAGTATGATCAAATGACTATTATACTTGCCATGTACGATTCCTTTATATGGTGTCCTGTGAAGTTTTGAACATGTGGATTTAGTTTCTTATTAGTGATGATTGAGTAAAACAAACAAGTTTTTAAATTTTTTGAAAAATGGATAAAATTGAAGTTTGAGTTGTTATAAGTACTTTGTTCTAAAAGCTTTAATCCTGATGGATAAACAAAAGAAGTTAGATTCCACTTTAAATGATTTTCCCATTCATTTTTGATACCAAAAAATGGACTGCTGAATTTAAACATGGTCATATAACCATTCAAAATGATGAACACATGAGATGCCCAAAAACCACTATAGTTGAAGATATTGTCAAAAAACCCACAATGCTATGTTAAATGATCGCTAACCCAAGGTATGTAAGCCTGCTAATGTATCTTGATGTTAGACCAATTGAAGGATACTATTCTGGCTGAAGATATACATGTGGCCAAAAAGAAATGAATCAAGCTCTTTCACCACAATAATGTGCCTACACATATCTCGTGTTGTTGCTGCATGATCTATGCTCCAAAGTATATTTGACTATCAGCAATTACTTCCTCTTCAAAAACCTAAAGAAAATTAATTTTTAATGCTGAAGATAAAGCTGAGACAACTGCTCATTTTGCAGGATTGTACAAATTGATAGTTCCAAATGAGGAGGCCTTACACATATAAACTTCACCAAGTAGCAAAATATAATGATAATATTCAAGAGCTTTAGTGAGAACTGATGAAAATGTAGATCTTGAGAATATTTGTGACCAATTTATAATTTAAGATATCCATTGAATGTCATATATCCATCAAAACAAATTAGATGATTCATCATACACTGCTTATCAAAACAGCTGGTTGAACTCTGTTCCAGATCGCATAAAGAGAATCTGGCTGACAGAATAAGCATCCTTCAGAAAAAGAAAGGCCGCTTTCTCGGAGTTTTATAAAATGTAGAGTTCTCTTTGTGTATGTTTAACATGACTAGATTAATGAACTAGGAATAACCACAAATCTAAAAAATGGTGCCTTTTTTATCAATTCATCTAAATGTTGCCTAAAAGTAGTTTTACTCCACAATGGGAAACAAAAACCCATCTATATAATTTGTTATTCAGTTTCATTAAAAAAAAAAACTGTTGTCATTCTAAATGCAATTAAGCCCAAACAAATTAACTGACAAGTCTGTTAAGATTTGAAGGTTAATAGCTGTATTAATAAACCTTGAAGTTCATTAAATACTAATGGTTTTTTTTTTTTATG
The DNA here is from genome assembly GCF_047948215.1 of Lycorma delicatula. Taxonomy (NCBI): domain Eukaryota; kingdom Metazoa; phylum Arthropoda; class Insecta; order Hemiptera; family Fulgoridae; genus Lycorma; species Lycorma delicatula. Next base: position 212,602,811 of record NC_134457.1, read on the forward strand.
GAATAGCAGAGCAATACAGCAGCAGTTTGTAAATAAAAAAATGATTGGTAAAGAACTTTTGAGCCAAGAGATCAAAATGTTTCTTATGCTCCTCTTGTTTTCTTCTTCCTCTGCCTTATGTCAAGTTAGGATCAATGAAAGATTTTCTTTAGAAGACCGTAGATACAGAATGTGAAGTCTTCAAACATTTTTAAGAAAACTCTTTCCACAATTAAGTAAGCTAAATTAAAGAGTATGCATTTACTCAAATTGATATTTTAAAAGTGATTATTCATAACCCTGCTTTTGAAGGAAAACTCAACTAAAAGGAAATTATTTGCAACAGTGGTAAAAGTATTTTTAAGTTATATAAAAAAAAAACCTAGTACAAGATGTTAATATGCGTTACAACGCAGTGGGATATCAGTGGGTTACAATGCAGAGGGTTACATTTTTTACATTAGCATGTCAATTTCTTTCCAGTAAACTTAAATAAAGGAGATTCCAATAAATCATGCAGACTAATTCTGAGATTGCTGGGACTCGGCAAAGACAGGTGACTACTGATGGTTTGTATGAAAAGTTTTGACTCCATGTAAAGGAAAAAATAAGAATATCTTCTCCTATATTTAGGGTATGTTAACATTATTTTGTAATTTACTTTATCTAGTCTAACGTATGCTTATATAGTTGAATAAAATGTTATTTCATAATTAATAAAACAAGTGTTCATTTTATTATTTTTTATGACACATTTATAGTAGTTTATAACAAAAATTACATACAGCTTTTTTAATTTTCCACTGCAAATCAATTAGAAATAGATCATTTCATTGATGTTACAAGAAATCAAAGTTTTTTAGATCAGTTATTTAAAATTTCCATTATTTTTTTACTACAATAAATTATAGTAATAAATAATATATATGTTATATTAAGCTTTAGAAAGTGATTAACGTTTTTGAATGACCCATTTTTTTAAAGTAATTTTCTTAAATCTGTTCAAAATTAGATGTTCCAGATTTGATTTTATTAATTGTTCCACAACATACATGTAAAACCTGTCTGCTTTTACTTTTACAATACTAGGAAGTATTGTGATCATGAAAAATTTCAGTTTCGAGATATCAACAGGAATATCCATTTTGACCATCCCTAGGATATTGAAATTTTGGATTTAGTACTGTTGTAACATCTACCTCACCTTTGATTGTGCACCTGACATTTTGATTGTATTCGACTGAACCAAAGTGTCCAAAATAAAAAAAAAAATTAGATTTTGAACTTTTTCTTAACTGAAGTAATAAACCCTCATTGAGAGCTTTCCAACGATATATCATAAGTGGTACTTACTTTCATTGGTTCCAAAGTTACAGCCAAATAAAATTTTAATTAATGAAATATTTGTATCTTACAAGGTGAAGGCACGATCAGTTTGAATCTGACTTAGTCTTTTTTTAATTTAAATATATTGCTTTATTAATAATTAACGTAAAAAATTTTACAATCAATAATAATTCAATAACAATAAAATATAAGGTTTTAATGAAGTTTTATGTAGTTCATTTTAAAAAAAATGTGTAAATTAAATTTAATAGGCGTACAAGAAGTCATGTGTTGCCAACATCAGATTTTTTTGTAAGATGTTCATAATATTTGTGACATTCTCTCATTTGCAACGCTATTTGATATTGATTGATCAATACTGATATTTTTTCAACACCATTTTCACATTTCTTTTTGACACTGAAGCACTTTTATTAGTATTCTAACCCATAGTTACTATTACAGACATTTGCACAATTTATTTTCAATAAATTAAAAGCATGCTGTATCATGTCATTATTTGCCATTGCAACTACTTTATTTTTTGATGGCTGTCTTGCAAATTTTATGCACACCACTATCAACAGTAACATTTGTGAATCTTTACTCAGACAACTTTTGTAACCAATGTTTGTATATGATAGGTTTGGAACAGTGGTGGGGGGGGGGGTGTCAATTTGGAATCATCACAAGGTGGGTGTCTTCCCCTACAGGAGCTGGGATATGATAGGTATGTAAGCTCCTTCACATCACAATGAGGTAATAACTTCCTAATATATCCATTTCATGGGTTTTTTCACTACTTCTTTTTGAGTATCCCACCAACTAATGTAAACCCAGTTCTGAAATGGAATATAGAATTTGGTTACTAATTTGTCTGAAATTCAATGAGAGTATTGTAATTTTTGCTGAGTTCTTCTTTTTTTTTAACAACATTCCGATCTAATCTGATCTGAAAATGGAAATATTTGTTTTGTCAAAGTTGTTATTTGTTTTCTTATGGTAACAATCACTACTTAAGCACTAACAGCAAAAAATATGAGGCTCGGCTGATAAATTTTGTCCATATATGTGTAGCATGGTAATGAAAAGAGATATTGGAATGAAATAAGAAATAAATAAAATACAATACCTTAGCTACAAAATGCAGTATTTATTTTTCAATATAATCCCTGTTTACATTGATATACTTTTCCCAACGTGTGACAAGTTTTTACAATATGACGGTGAAAAATTCTTGTGGTCTTTCTTGGATCCAAGTGGCCACAGCTTCCTTCACCTCATCGTCGGTGGTGTAATGATTATCTTTGAGATCCCTCTTGTGAAGAGGGAAGAAGTGGAAGTCACAAGGAGCCAAATCCGGTGAGTATGGCAGATGTGGAATAGGCTCAAACTTAAGCTTGCAGAGAGTTTGAGCGGTACCCATCATTCACAGATTTTACAGTAACCCAATTGTTCAACAAAATGGCCTACTTGTTCTTTAGATATGCCTAACTGAATAGTGATGCATTGCTGGGTGATTTGCCAGTCACTTTGAAGCAAATCTGCCACATCCTTTCAATGTTTGTCATCAGTCACAGAAACTGATCGTCCGCAATTGTCACTTTACCAGCTTCATATCTGCGAAATTTAAACGCCAACCTAATCACAGTACTCCTATCAACAGTTTCACTATCATAAACCAATTTTAAAAATTAAAAATATTCGTAGGATTCACATTTTCTGCTGTTAAAAATTCGATCACTGTGTGTTGACATATTGGCTGTACTTGACTCCATTTTACCTGCTACTGAAAACCAACAGGTAAACGGATTTCAACACATTATCGCAGGCTTGTAGAGGGGGATTTTAGCTATCATGTGCTGCCACACCCAACTTAATAATACCTTTTGTCTCTATGTAGCGTGCTAGTGTGCAAAATTTATCAGCCGAGCCTCGTATTTACAAAATATTATTTTATGAATTACTTTTCATCACTATAAATACGGGAGAGCATTTAAAATATTTGCAGCATGTAAATAAAACAGAAAAATAATACACACCGGTCAAAGTAAAACATACATAAGATGGTGTGTGCTATATGTAATAAATATGGAAGATTGTTCTGTTGAATAATTTAATTTCACATCAACAATGTCAACGTTATTCATTTTTTCAGTTTATAATATTTTTTTATTATATATATTCATTTTAAAAGTGCAACTACCAAAGTACTAATTTTTTTGCATATTGAAAGATGATATGATACTGGATTTGGAAACACGCAGTCAGAATATGATGAGAGATCTAAAGTCAGAAGATACTTGCAAGGTAAATTAACTCTTTTAAATTATATCTTAATATATTATGGTAAAAACTTTACAATTCAGTTTTTCATTTTCTAATTTTGTTTTACATTAATTAGTGTTTTCTGGTTAACAAAGCCTACATGGAAAACACAATGGCAGGCTATATATTTTTTACTGAATTTTTATTCTCTAAAATCTCACAAGTACATTGTTAAATGTTTAATTAATTATCAGAAATTAAAAGTCTGAATACATAGAACTGAGCAAGAATTGAAAACTGAAAAGGTGTTTCTCATTAAAAAAAAGTAATTTTTTTCATGTATGAAAATTAAAATTTTTCTGCTTTTATGAAAAATATTATAAACATTGTTACTTAAGGAATTTGGTCAATGATTGATTATTTTAATAGTTATTTAGTCTTATTAAAATAAACTGTGTAGTCGTAAACATTAAATACCCTATACAAGGAAAGTTGAAAACAAATTATACTTATACAGACAAATGATTTTGGTTTAATCAATCACTTCATTAAATCTATTTTGTTTTGCAAATAATACAAAATAAATTGACTGAATAAAAATATAAAATAAATTGATTTTTTTAATATTAATTCATCTTATGAATTGTCACAAGGGTAAAGATGCATGGACAAAATTTTAATTAAATCACAGTAGACTTGGTCAGAAAATCTAAACAAGAAAGTTAAAGTTCCAGAAAACAAATTGTATAAGGTTTTAAAATAAAATATTTGTGTGAAACCAGTTCCATACTGCCCAATCTGCTCATTACTTAACCATATTCTTTGCAAGTTACCCCTTAGGTTGCACTATACAATCATTTTCAAATAAGCATTGTAGCAAATGCAGTGCAAGTACAATAAATTTAGCATTAAACAATAGGAAAACTCTGAAACACAGTAAAAACCAATAATTACTGACAATAAAATACAATTTGTTAGAACTTTGAGGCATTTTGTAAAAAAATGTTTATTTTTTGTTTTTCAAAATGTTGTGCAATACGTGTTCAATAAATAATTAAAAATCAAGGGAATAAACACAGAATAGATCACAACAAGAATCAAGAAAAGAGCGATTCATATCAATTGATTGAGTTAGAGCAAATATAGATAGCAAAAGAAATTGTGAGCAGCCTAGTACAAGCACTGCGAAAATGTTTGTTTGCAGATAGGCTAGAATTTACAATAGAATTTTAGAAAAAATTCTCAAGCTTTGGCAAAACCTTCTTTCCGTAAAGCAGTTTTGGGAAATTTGTCTATCTGGTCTATTCCATACATAAAAGCTCTTTTTATAGAACAGTCTCAAGCAATTTTCGATTCTCCCAAAATATTTTATTTCAATAACTCTCGTAAACTACAACTGCGTTACCTTTATTTCAATGTTGTACCTTCATAGTAAGCTGTCTAAAATAATTGTTATCATTTTTATTTCTAACTCATCTTTCATATTTTATTTTTATTATATTAAGAGTACAGTGCAGCTGGATCTTCTGTTATAATCACAACTCCTTCATTTGTTTTATATTTCTCCTTGTGTTTCACAGTTATCTTTCTTTCCACAGTTTTCCATTCTTCTTTCTAACCTCACTTTGTCCTAGGGCTATCTAAATTCTAATTTTCCACAATTTGGTCATGTTTTGTGCTTTTTCGTGGGACCTCTTCTTCACTTGTATGTATCAACTCGCACTATTTGTTCAAAGTTCTGAGACTGTCCAGTTGAGATCTGTACAATTATCTTTCAATGTATTTCTTGTATTTAATTGGTGTTTTTCTGTTAGTAAATAATTTCTTGTGTAGAAAATTTTTACTTATTTTTCTTTCTCCTTTTTAATGCAGAGAACTCTCCACCTGAGGATAACATTCATCTTACAAGTGGTGGTTTTTTTTTCTTATAAGTAGCAACTATATCTGAATTATCTGGATCTAGTAGAACCATCAGATTCGGTAGAATGTCTGGTGCAGGACTCTGATTCTATAAAAATAACAAATAAGGCGTTAACACATAATTAAAAATAACCTAATTTTTTTATTAAACAGTATGTACTCGTAATATAGAATAGATATAATACACAACATAGTAACACTGTAGATGCCAACATATGCAGTTTGAATATGTTAAATAAAATTATTAAAATACTAATTGTTCATTAATTTTATCAAACACTGATGTAGTAATATCAGTTATTGACATCCTAGAATTTTAGTAATTTGTGTTTTTATATATATAAATAAAGTTTTTGTTATGTAACATTGTTTATTCTGTTGAATAATTCAGCCTACATGACAAATTACATATCAAATGGATGCTTATTATTTTTATGCTCATTACAGAGCTTCTACAGATCAGATTTTGCCTGATGCAAATAGCACCGACATTGGAATGCTATATAATAATGGTTATAAAAGAAAAAATGGACTGGTTTAAGCTTATAATGTTGTATAACATTCAGGTTATAAAAATCCATACCAAGCAATAATTAACATAGCTGAGGAATGGAAATGTGTTTAAGACTTGAAGAACACCTGTTTAATTGATGAATCCCTTAAAATACCATCTAATTGGCAACCACACAATTTTCATTTTCAAACCAGGTTTGTATGTTAAGTTTACAAAAGTGTGCTTCCATCTTTGTGAAAGGTTAGACATTGTTTGATTAAGAAAAAAATGAAAGACAATTCATATATAGTAACTAATTGAATTTGGGCAGCTGCCAGGTCACCTAGCCTACTAAATTGTAGAATAACCTAGACAGTACTTCAAACAAGTCAGATAAGATGTATGGGTTTGTTGCATTACTTGTCCATTATAGCACACAATGTGATAGCAAAACCACAACAAAATAATGTACTGCATTCACTGATCACACAAAATGAATAGCAATGGATGTAGCAAAATGGTGTTGACTTCCCAAAGCTGTTATTATATACACACAGGAAAAAGATAATCATATAGGAACCATCCTAAAGGCATGAACATTTTGAACTGTCTGAAATAATGTTTAAAAGAAACAGGTGTAAACTATATGGACAGAAATAACATTGTCACAGACAATGTGCACAGTGACCAACATGTTTTATCACGAATAACTTAAAACTGCAATGCTTCTCAAATATATATTCTTCTAATACTAATTATAGACTTTTTATTTAAATAAAATACTATAAATATTTAAAAATAAGTTTCATTTAAAACAGAAATAGTGTAACACAATCTCAAAGCGTTATTTAACAGATTAACAGTCTGCAAATTTAGTATTAGTGGACCGATTGATATACGTCATAAAATCATAGAACCAGATATAATTGAAAACTATAATTTAACTTTAAGTTAAAAAATCAAATTACCTTACCTCAAGGTACAATATCTTCAGGTTGAAAATCATTGTCATCAATTCTCAAAGTATACAAATCCATAATCTGTTGCTCCAAATCTTCAAACATACTTCATTTACTAAATAGACTCTTCTAACCTCTAACAAATCAACAAAATACTAGGATGCTTTTTCCTACAATAACCAGAAGAGTCATCAGCTGTCGAAAACTAGCCAGTAATCAGCTCTAGTACAACCATTCAAAGTGAAACAGTTATTTCATAAAATCAAGTGTTATATTATCAGGCTTTGAAACAAACATAGTTTATATCATTTAAGTTTTAAAATAGTTAAGTAATTAAAAATAAAATACTATTTATATCTAGTAGTTAGACATTCATTGTTTTAGAAGAAACAATGAACGGCATAGATGAAGTCCTACGCAAGAACTATCGCTCGCTTGCTTGTTTATTTATGAAAATAAACAAGAACAAAACGAAAGTAATGAAATGTAGTAGAAATAACAAAGACAGACCACTGAATGTGAAAATAGGAGAAAAGATTATGGTGGTAGAAGAATTTTGTTATTTGGGAAGTAGATTTACTAAAGATGGACGAAGCAGGAGCGATATAAAATGCCAAATAGCACAAGCGAAACGAGCCTTCAGTAAGAAATATAATTTGTTTACATCAAAAATTAATTTAAATGTCAGGAAAAGATTTTTGAAAGTGTATGTTTGGAGTGTCGCTTTATATGGAGGTGAAACTTGGACAATCGGAGTATCTGAGAAGAAAAGATTAGAAGCTTTTGAAATGTGGTGCTATAGGAGAATGTTAAAAATCAGATGGGTGGATAAAGTGACAAATGAAGAGGTTTTGCGGCAAATAGATGAAGAAAGAAGCATTTGGAAAAACATAGTTAAAAGAAGAGACAGACTTATAGGCCATATACTAAGGCATCCTGGAATAGTCGCTTTAATATTGGAAGGACAGGTAGAAGGGAAAAATTGTGTAGGCAGGCCACGTTTGGAATATGTAAAACAAATTGTTAGGGATGTAGGATGTAGAGGGTATACTGAAATGAAACGACTAGCACTAGATAGGGAATCTTGGAGAGCTGCATCAAACCAGTCAAATGACTGAAGACAAAAAAAAAGAAAAGCTAATATAAAATAATTAACTGAATCTTTCCCTACTTTATGAGATCCGAACATTGTACCAACTAATCACTGCAAAAATAATACAGATCATTGCAACATTTTTTCTTCTATCGTTCCATTATTAAATGTTTGTCAAAGCAAGCTATACGTTATAACACAGTATTATAAATAGTATACTACTTTAGAAAATTTATAATTTTTTATGACTGTATACATTAATCTAATCTATTACTTGCAATTATGGAAAAAATAAATTATTCCAGCCCTCAGACAAGAAATGAGGAAACTCATTGAAGTTTTTATTGTTGAAGGAAATTAATTTTTTTCTGTTACTTGTTAGGATTGAATTCAGTTATGTGTTCTAAAGTAAACAGCCTCAGTGGCAAAAGTGTTTGCATCTCAGACTTTCATCTGGAGTTCAGGTTTCAAATCCCAGTTAGGCATAGCACCAAAGTCCTAGTAAAGGCAGTTACTTTTATACAGATTTTAATACACTAGATCATGGATACCGGTGCCCTTTGGTGGTTGGGTTTCAATTAACCACACATCACAGGAATGGTCGAACTGAGACCAAATGACTAAACGTCATTTATACTCGCACATCATCCTCTGAAGTAATACCTGAATGGGGTAATTCCCAGAGGCTAAACAGTAAAAATAGAGGAAAAGTTAGGCACGGAATTCTCACACTACAAAATTGCCATTTTATCTCTCCTCTGAAACAATAACTATGGTCCTGCAGGCTTAAAATTTTTCTAAAGTTGAATTTTTTAGTGTAGTATGTTGATGGTTTTTGTATAAATTAGAACAGATTGGTTAAATTGTAAAGGCAATTGTTTTTTGAGTTTTCTTTGACCTTTCACTTTTTTCATTTCAATGAAAATATATATTTTCACTAACATATACAATAAAATTTACTGATGCAGTACTGTTTGGAGGAAATTTGAGAAGTCAAATCTTACAACTAAAATAGTAAGACTTACCTTGCAGTTCAATTTCTTTTCAAATCTTCATGATTTTTGTTTTTATGGATTTTGTTAAGTAAAACACACAAAATCACCTTGTGATATGCCAATTTTTTTTCACATTTAACACAAACTGCAGCATCCAATTTTGGTTTCTTAAAAATAAAATTTCAATGTTTATGAAAGAAATCATTTTTATAAACAATTTATACAATTCAGCACTTTTTATTTTGGAAAGACTGTCTTGTTCTGTTTTATTCTAACCATTATGACTTTTTTTTACTTATGGTCTGTAGATAGCTAAGAGCAAAGTCAGTAGAAATGTGTGAACTGTTAAATGACAACTTTTCAATGAAATTATCATCAGATATTCTTTGAATAATAACACAAATTCTTTTACGAAAACACCTTCAGTAAATTAATAATAAATGTTCTCTATACTTCATTAAAAGAAAAAAAATACATACCTTCCTGTTTAAAATAAATGTATGTATAAAAGTGTTTCAGTTCAGTATTAATGGTAAATTTTCTACTCTTTACTTTACCCTAATTTTCATTCAGCTTGCAAGAAATTAATCTTGTAGGCTTATTTTCAGGTTTCACTATTAAGAAAGTTAAACTGTTGGACACAGTTTCAACTTTGATTAATAAGAAAGTTGAAAGAGTGTCCAGCAGTTCTTCTTATTCGGTTTCAGAATATCTTTTATTTCAAAATCAAAAACATAAGTAAGTAACCTTAGTTTATCTATCTGTTTATCACTTTTTTACTAATATAAGATTACCATAAAATACTTTCTTTTTATTAATATATTTTTCTCTCCCAATAGGTTTAAAAACATTTTAGCATATTAGAATCACACCAGTAAATACAACCTATTACAATCATCCACCTACCCTCAAACACAATAATAAAGTGTTCTTTGGAAAAGGTCTATAAAATCCTGCTGACATGTTTGGATAAAAATGCTCTGCTCTCTACACTTGTTATACGTAAATAATTTTTAGAGGTAATATAAGTACAGTTGTTCATTTTAAACATTTTGGTGAAAAAAGGCAATATTTAGGATAAATCATTACAACACTAGTTTTAATAATTGTTGCATAACAAATTTTACATCTAATTTTTAAACTTTGTTAGCATCATTGTAATATTTATGAAATTTAATTTTTATTATTTAACATGGAAAGGCCATTAAAATTTATTATAATTTTATAAAAACAACAATTTAGTGCAATAATTTAAAGTATATACATATCATTCCACTTGAAATTATGCAACCTTTGGATGTGTTTATGTACTAACCATGCTAAATTATAATAAAGGAATATAGTATTCTTCAAAAGTTTTGAAAGTTATTCTGAAAGGGATACTCTTATCATATTTTACATTTAGCACCAAAAAAAAATATACTGTATAATTAAAAGCAGCTGACTTAAGCAGTTAATAACATTTTTTCTATTTCTTGGAAAAAATTTTCAAAGGAAAAACAATTTTAATCTTATAACGAGATATTTGTATCAATAAACCCCCCCCAAAAATTTTAAAACATGTACATATGCCATGGATGTCCTTGTTGGAGATCTGTTAACAAGTACTGTTAAAAATCAGTTTTTTAAGGACAGTATATGCAGTGCTCCAAAACAAAATAACATTAAAAATACACAACATTATTTTTAACCAATGTATTATCACCGCTTATATCTTTTAATTTACTATTGTAAAAAAGGAACCAGTTATTCGCATGTGAATAATTTAAATTTAATCACCTTCTGAAAGATTTCTTAGAGATGTTTATAATACTATCAAAAAAAGATTGATAACAAATATGGTGACAAATTCAATATTATGCATATTTAAATAAAAAATCAAAACACACTTTGGAAAACATTTTTCAGAAGTTTGGTCATTTTGTAATTAACATAATAACACTTTGTAATTAAACAGTTAAAACATTTTCCAATAAATAATGATTTCCTCATTAATGAAGTTATGTGTTTTATCATTAAGGAAATCTGTTTCATTTAAATATTTAGAGTCCATATAGTCACAGTTCCCCAATGTACTCTTCCTGCAGTGAAAAGAATTGTTTGTGTACTTGCTTCTTACAAATACAGATCCTTTTAACAATGTTTTGTAGAAAATTTAATGGATGTTATGTGGTATAAGATTATAAAGTATGTTACAAGATTTAAAAAGTAAAATGCCCTTTCAACTTTGATTTTGGGAGTTCTTGTTTTTCTCAGCAACACTGCTGCTGAAAGATTTTAGCATTGTTAGAAAAAACAAAATGACTCAGGCCCAATTTGGATACTGAAACACTGATATTAAAGAGAATTAATATATATTTATATTAAATAAATAAAAAAAAAAAAGGCAAACTATTGCATGAATTTCCCAGATAAACCGGTCAAGTCATGCAATACCTTGCACAGCTTTTCATTATATTATTATATGTAATATAATTTATGTTATAACAAAATATTAACCTAATATAAAAATATTCATCTACAAATTAAATTTAAATTTGCTTAGTTTTCTCTAAATCTCACTCCCTGCAATAAAGGCTAAAAAAATTTTTTTTAAAATCTTTTCTGCTTTTTAGGTACAAGGTCTATGATTTTAAAAAAATACAGACATTCTACTACATTTGGAAACTGCTAACTATGATTTCAAATAGTTCTTGACAGAAACTAGTGTAATTACTACATCAGGCTACATTCATTTTTTAGTTGATAAAAATTGTTATATTGCTATTATATTAAGATGTTGTGGGTGTTTCAGAGACAATGATTTAAAATTTAAGAACTAGTCAGTATGTTGCAATGATCTGTATTATTTTTGCAGTGATTAGTTGGTACAATGTTCGGATCTCATAAAGTAGGGAAAGATTCAGTTAATTATTTTATATTAGCTTTTTTTTTTTTTGTCTTCAGTCATTTGACTGGTTTGATGCAGCTCTCCAAGATTCCCTATCTAGTGCTAGTCGTTTCATTTCAGTATACCCTCTACATCCTACATCCCTAACAATTTGTTTTACATATTCCAAACGTGGCCTGCCTACACAATTTTTCCCTTCTACCTGTCCTTCCAATATTAAAGCGACTATTCCAGGATGCCTTAGTATATGGCCTATAAGTCTGTCTCTTCTTTTAATTATATTTTTCCAAATGCTTCTTTCTTCATCTATTTGCCGCAATACCTCTTCATTTGTCACTTTATCCACCCATCTGATTTTTAACATTCTCCTACAGCACCACATTTCAAAAGCTTCTAATCTTTTCTTCTCAGATACTCTGATTGTCCAAGTTTCACTTGCATATAAAGCGACACTCCAAACATACACTTTCAAAAATCTTTTCCTGACATTTAAATTAATTTTTGATGTAAACAAATTATATTTCTTACTGAAGGCTCGTTTAACATGTGCTATTCGGCATTTTATATCGCTCCTGCTTCGTCCATCTTTAGTAATTCTACTTCCCAAATAACAAAATTCTTCTACCTCCATAATCTTTTCTCCTCCTATTTTCACGTTCAGTGGTCCATCTTTGTTATTTCTACAACATTTCATTACTTTTGTTTTGTTTATTTTCATGCGATAGTTCTTGCATAGGACTTCATCTATGCCGTTCATTGTTTCTTCTAAATCCTTTTTACAGTCGGCTAGAATTACTATATCATTAGCAAATCGTAGCATCTTTATCTTTTCACCTTGTACTGTTACTCCGAATCTAAATTGTTCTTTAACATCATTGACTGCTAGTTCCATGTAAAGATTAAAAAGTAACGGAGATAGGGAACATCCTTGTTGGACTCCCTTTCTTATTACGGTTATTACGACTTCTTTCTTATGTTCTTCAATTGTTACTGTTGCTGTTTGGTTCCTGTACATGTTAGCAATTTGTTCTTCTATCTCTGTATTTGAACCCTAATTTTTTTTAAAATGCTGAACATTTTATTCCAGTCTACGTTATCGAATGCCTTTTCTAGGTCTATAAACGCCAAGTATGTTGGTTTGTTTTTCTTTAATCTTCCTTCTACTATTAATCTGAGGCCTAAAATTGCTTCCCTTGTCCCTATACTTTTCCTGAAACCAAATTGGTCTTCTCCTAATACTTCCTCCACTCTCCTCTCAATTCTTCTGTATAGAATTCTTGTTAAGATTTTTGATGCATGACTAGTTAAACTAATTGTTCTGTATTCTTCACATTTATCTGCCCCTGCTTTCTTTGGTATCATTACTATAACACTTTTTTTGAAGTCTGACGGAAATTCCCCTTTTTCATAAATATTACACACCAGTTTGTATAATCTATCAATCGCTTCCTCACCTGCACTGCGCAGTAATTCTACAGGTATTCAGTCTATTCCAGGAGCCCTTCTGCCATTTAAATCTTTTAATGCTCTCTTAAATTCAGATCTCAGTATTGTTTCTCCCATTTCATCCTCCTCAACTTCCTCTTCTTGTTTCACCATTTTCTAATTCATTTCCTCCGTATAACTCTTCAATATATTCCACCCATCTATCGACTTTACCTTTCGTATTATATATTGGTGTACCATCATTGTTTAACACATTATTAGATTTTAATTTATATACCCCAAAATTTTCCTTAACTTTCCTGTATGCTTTGTCTATTTTACCAATGTTCATTTCTCTTTCTACTTCTGAACACTTTTCTTTAATCCACTCTTCTTTCGCCAGTCTGCACTTCCTGTTTATAGCATTTCTTAATTGCCGATAGTTCCTTTTACTTTCTTCATCACTAGCATTCTTATATTTTCTACGTTCATCCATCAGCTGCAATATATCGTCTGAAACCCAAGGTTTTCTGCCAGTTCTCTTTATTCCGCCTAAGTTTGCTTCTGCTGATTTAAGAATTTCCTTTTTAACATTCTCCCATTCTTCTTCTACATTTCTACCTTATCTTTTTTACTCAGACCTCTTGCGATGTCCTCCTAAAAAATCTTCTTTACCTCCTCTTCCTCAAGCTTCTGTAAATTCCACAGATTCATCTGACACCTTTTCTTCAGGTTTTTAAACCCCCATCTACATTCCATTATCACCAAATTATGGTCGGTATCAATGTCTGCTCCCGGGTAAGTTTTGCAGTCAACGAGTTGATTTCTAAATCTTTGCTTAACCATGATATAATCTATCTGATACCTTGCAGTATCGCCTGGCTTTTTCCAAGTATATATTCTTCTATTATGATTTTTAAATTGGGTGTTGGCAATTACTAAATTATACTTCATGCAAAACTCTATAAGTCCGTCCCCTCTTTCATTCCTTTTGCCCAGCCCGTATTCACCCACTATATTTCCTTCCTTGCCTTTTCCAATGCTTGCATTCCAATCTCCAACTATTATTAAATTTTCATCTCCTTTTACGTGTTTAATTGCTTCATCAATCTCTTCGTATACACATTCTACCTCATCATCATCATGGACGCTTGTAGGCATATAGACGTTAACAATCGTTGTCGGTTTATGTTTTGATTTTATCCTTATTACAATGACTATCGATATGCGTCTTGAAATACTCCACTCTCTTCCCTATCTTCTTGTTCATCACGAAACCTACTCCTGCCTGCCCATTATTTGACGCTGAGTTAATTACTCTAAAGTCACCTGCCCACAAGTCGCCTATATTAGTTTATATAATAATAATAATTTAAACTATTACGTTTATGAATACATATTACCTAAAATTTGATTGTAAGAAGTGTATACACACAGATAATTCATGAAGAATGTAACTAACTTTCAGGAAATGTTCTACTGGTGAAAATAAAGAAAGATCAAATAAACAGGTTTGAAAACACTTCATTAGAGTGTCAGCTGATGAAAGATTTCACCCTGGTTCCTGCACCTTTGTTAAACTAGACTTTTGCAATTCTTGGGGCCAAAAATTTGGTGTATTTATATAAAATCTGACCAGAAAAGCTGAAAAAATAAGTCCCAGGACTGAGTTTTTGGTAGTTTTCAATAATCTGGGATAAATAGAAAAGATTTACTTTGACGTAAAATAGCATTGTTAAATGGAAACATGTAAAACTTTTAAATAAATCTTTAGAGAATTTAATTCAGAGTAGAAATGGTATGAGTACAGCACAAAGAAACAAAATATATAAAAAAAGGAATTTTGAAGTTTAGTAAAAATAAAACAAATCAAAATGTGTCAAATTTTATCTATGTATTAAACAAAACAAAATTTTCTCTATTACAAAACAGAAGAATTAAGTATTTTAGAATAAATAGCAAATGCAAACAATAAAACCAACTTGCAAACAATTAAATAAACTGCCACAATTAAATGTCCTCTGCCATAGTGAAACAGCATTCTGTCCCAAAGAAAAATGTCTCTGGTGACTTTCTGTGTAATTCAACAAGATTGTTTTACATAAGTTTTCCACACTGAGAATTCTAATAACTAACACTTTTTGGTATTAATGTAGCAGGCGATCTGCCAATGTAGTTACTTAGTTTTTAATGGCACCACTGAAATTCTACATTGAAATAAGAAAATAAATGGACTAATTTAAGAACCAAATACCATATTATCTACCAAAACTTAACCTATGCTTGCTTTGCTCACTAGTCAAGAAGTCAAGGTTAAGTTTGGCTAGATTATATTTATAATTCATATTTATTTTTTTATATCAATATAGCGGTTCAGTGGTGCCATTTAAGAACTTACTAACTACAGATGTAGATTGCCTACTACATTAATACCTTCTTTTCTTCTATTATGTTTTTATTCATATACTAATGATTTCAAGTGGTTCTACAGGCAGTAATCCAGAGGTGTAAGCCAGGTGACCTTGAAGGCAATTTGATAGGTCTGCCACATCCAATCGACTTATTTAAAAGTTGCATTAAAGTGTTTAAATCCTAGAGAAAAATGTAGAGTTGCTCCATCATGTAAAAAATCATCTGCCTTCTTGTTATCATAGGTACATCTCAATAGACATAGAAAAGTTTTCTGCAAAAAATTAAATTACAAACCACCTGAAACAATCTCATTGAAAATAAATAGTCCCAATATTTTGCTGCCTATAATATTGCAATAAACATTTAAGAGGAACTTGTGTTGGTATCCAATTTCAATGGTACGATGTGGATTTTCTTGAATCCTTATGACTTTTTTTAATTAAAAATCCTTTTTGAGTAAATACAGCTCCATCAATAACAAAATAGAAACTATTGCCCAAAATCCAGCGATAAAAATTTAAACATACAGGAAGATCTCTTAATAGGTGCATTTCATATTTTTTGTACATAAAAAGCTTGGAGTCTTTTAAAAATGTTCACCTTACCTTAGTGTTAAACCAGAACAATAAAAAATTCTTCGGGTACTGTTGCCCAGGTTATGCTCAATGTGCTGAACTATGTTTTCTTTTTCTCAAACAGGATGTTCTACTGTTCAGCATTATATAATATGGAGAGGACTGGTATGTAACCACCGAAATACCAATACAAAGGTTCTATGACCTGGCTCCTATTCAAAAATCTTTTAATTATATTCTTGTTTATAGCTTGTGTGTTTCTAGCAGAACTCAAACAAAAATAATGTCTATGTATTCTTCATTAGAAAATCTATAAGACACTGTTAGATAATGATATGCGCATACGCACATGTACACACACTATTCCATTCACTTATTTAAATATTTATTGATCTTTAAATGCAATAAAAAAAAATAAATTCATAAACAAACATTATTTTTTTTAATTTTATACTTCTTTTGTTTTGCAATATGAAAATTTTGAAATGTGTAATACTTAGTTAAAATCTGCCATGTTTTGATATAATTTTTTTTTTCATCTTTGGAATTCTTACTTTGTGTTTAGTTTCTGTAGACTTTATTCATTCCATTTTACTCAGAATCAATTTTTTTTTAAACTTTTAAATGTTTATTACAAATTTAACAAACACCAAACTGAAAAGTGTTTTTCTATCCCAATCATTTGTTTTTATCTACACTTCTTGAAAACTACTAAACACACAGTACTGGGGACCTACTGTTTCAATTTTTCAGGCCAGATTTCATACAAAACCACTAAATTTATTCCTTAATTTGGGTCCAAAGAATTGCAGTCTGGCTTAATTTTACCAAAGGCACAGAAATCAGACCAAAATCTTTTGCTAGCCGACACTCACTAACAAAGCATTTTCAATCTACATTCATGTAAACTTTCTTCTTCATTTTCACCAGTAGAACAGGTCCTTAAAGTCTGTTACATTCTTTGTGAAATCACCATGTACCTAAAATGCTGATTTTCCCTTTGTTTTCCTACTGTCCACCATTTTGTGTTTGTTAATGAAAAATTTATATCAAAATCAGATTGAGGAATCATATTAATGTTTAATATACACATTTATATGAACATTCTCTAATAAATAAAAGTTACAGTGCAAACACATTCATAAATACTAAAGTGACAGCTATGTCAATTTTTCAATCCTTTTTATCTCTTTAAGCATTTGATTGTGTACAAAATGTCAACTTAAGTTTTGAAAATTGGTTGCTAAATAACTAACACAAGAAAGAACATGTATGACAATTTTCTACAAGATTTCATCTCTTCCTTTATTAAATCAGTACTTTTATTTATTGTGTTATTAATTATTTTGATTTATTAATACTATTTTTTAATGAGTTTCAAAGTAAGCAATAATTTTTTCAAGATACGTATTAAAAAATATTTACCTTGCAACAATCCAACAATCCTTGCAACCACCTTCTTACAATCCAACAATTTTATTTTCAAAACAATAATTAAGATCATTTTAAAATTACTCTTTATTTTTAAAATGACAATAATTATTGATTTTTTTTTAAGTCAATAAAAGGATATGTGCACAGCAACCACCATTAGAAATTACATAAGATTCTACTCTTCTTCCAAGGCTTACACACTCAAAAATTCCTAGAGTATTCTGTATTTTATTAAATCTAGTCAGAATTCTCAGATTTAGGTACTAGAATAAACAATATTTTTTAAATGATGTCAAAGCATAAAGTCAAAAGGATTTAAATCAGGTGATCTGGCAGGCCTGTGACAATATTGACCCACCACAACCTATACACATTTTTCATGTAAAATTTCACACAGAATCTGTTATGTGACTGAAAATTTCACACAGAATCTGTTATGTGACTGAAATGTGCTGGAGAGCACATCATGGTAAAACCACATTTACTCTTACCTTCAGAGACAGGTCTTCCAACAAATCTGGAAGATTTTCTATCATATGGTTGAGGTAATTTTCTCCATTTAGACAGTTTGGTAAAATCACAGGACCCAATAAATAGTCGTTTAAGGTATGCCCATATAGGTAAAATCATTGTTGATGGCTGCTCTGGTAAAAAGTATGAGGATTCTCTTCACTCCAAAAATTCTAGTTGTGAATGTTTACAACACCATTCTACTGAAACAATCTTTATTTGCAAATAGAATGCTAACAGAGAAGAATTCAATAATCTTTCTTCAAAACCAATTCAGAAAGCCAGTCTACAAGGGTAACCATCTACTGTCAACCCTTATTCAAGCTGAAAGTGGCAAGGGTAATGATGGTTACCATTTAAAATTTCTGCTGTTACCAAAGTCATTGTTCTTTCACTGGGTGGGGGGGGGGGGAGATTCTTCAGTACAAATTAGAATACATTCTTCTAAATCAACAGTTTCTGTATTTTTTGGTCTTCCTTGGTCATGATTCACTGGCCTAAATGAACTCCTAAGCTTCTTTAAATTTTAAAGAAGTCGCATTATGAAGTCTTTCAAAGGTTTTTTGTTTACCACATGTCTATGTTAGAGAATCTGTTTTAAGTCTTCTTGCCTCAGTCCTGTTGCAATTAGCTAAACCATGCATTTAATGGTTAATGGTTGCACTTAATGTATGTGCATATCAAATGTTCCCTATAAAGAATACTTTGAATATTTATGTAATAATAAAACTAATTAAAAGCTAAATAATGTTATTTAGATAATGTCAAACAAGCACATACACATAATCTAATCAGTAAGTATGATTTACTTTACAATCATATGACTTTATTTAAAAATACAATACTAGTTTAAAGTTATATTTAAAATACTGTATAGATGAAGTTATCTCGTTTTTAAAAATTTATTTAATTTTTCCATTTTAAGTGCAGCACAGAGGAAAATAAAAAAGTTATTAAAATAATGTAATAATGTAATGAAGATTAATTTTGCAATTTTGTAGAAAAACTGGCCGCATCTTAGTTAATACTGATCATATACTAAACACAGTTATCATTTAGTTTATAATAAAATTGTCTTCAAGAACAGTAATTAATAGTAAATCAAATTTTAGCTTAATAAATCAAGTACCTTTCTTAACAAAGGAGATGAAATCTGGCAGACAATAATTATAAATTTTCTGTCCAGTTGGTTAATTGTCAATTACTGATTTCAAAGTTAAGGTGTTATTTTGTTCATAAAAAAATGCTTAACATTTTTACAAACAAAAATACATGATTAAGATGAGGATTACTGAGAAATAATAGACTGAAAAATTGACATGCATCATTTTTAAATTTGAGCATTTTCAGTAATTTTCTTATTTATTAAAGAAACGTTGTGACGAAAATGTGTTCCAAATATTATTGTAATTCCTCAATCCAATCTTGATATAAAGTTTCCATTAATAAACACAAAATAGTGAACAGGAGGAAACTGACATTTTTCGTAGGATATTTTTGTTCATTTTTTAGACACATAGAATCTGAAATGTATAGTCATCCCACTATTTTAGATATACCTATATACAGAGTGAGCGATATAAAACTGAACCCATAACATAACTGCTGCAGAATCAATATAGGTTGTCGGAATGCCATTTTATGAATGATACGGATAAGTTGGATAAGTTAAATAAGAAAAACAAAAGACGCAATTTAAATGTTGAATTTGCTTACCTTAATGTTACAAAAGATGTTCAAAATGACCACCCTGGACATCGATGCACTTTTACGCTCGACTGAACATATTGAGAGTTGTCTGACGCAAAACATTGTTGTCAATTGCATTGATTTCTCATTGAATGTTCACCTACAGTTCATCAATATTGTGGAGATTAGATTAGATTAGCCCCAAAGGAAAAAATCATAAGTAGACAATTCTATCTGTCCACCAACAATGTTTTCGAGAAGCCAGTTGCAATAATCAAGTCGTTTTGGTTTGTCCGTCTCCTTCAGTTGTTTCACAGTTGTGACACGGCACGGTTTCAATTTCAATTATGAAGAATTTTATGACAAAATGTGTATTTAACACCAGATTTTTGGGATAACTTGCGTAGTGATTTTTTTTAGACTGGCAGTAATTCTTTCAATATCGGCAATGGCCTGTGGAGTCCTAACGGAAGGTTGCCTACTTTGTTTTGCATTTGAAGCTGAACCTGTTGTACGGCCATTTTTTAACTAAATAATGTATGCTACTCTTCGCTGGGATACAGACATTCGGAAATTTTTCTATGACTACTTTACATGATTATTCAAATGATCCAGAATGAATGTAGGCCTCAACTATAGCTATTCTTGTAAGGCATTTTACATAAACACAACTCTGCATTCACAATACTGCACTGCAACAAAACATACACTGCACTGACACATAACCACCTGACAAGCAGCAGCAACAATCCATAGTAACATATACATCCATCCAATAGTCGTGCCAGTTGTACATGTCTTTCATAAATAGTGTTAAGTAGCGGTTTCATTATGGGTTCGGTTTTATGTTGCTCTCCCTGTATATTTCTGCATAAATATATAAATGATGCTGATGGTGAAAGTATTACTGAAATGGAATATCCTAATTAATGGTTGTTGGCATCTCTGGTATTATAATATTAATAAAAATACTTTTTAATATCATTTATTATTTGATAATAGGCTGAAAATGGTCAAAATTTTATTTTTATTCATGTAAAATTTTAGCACATGAATTAGCAGAAAGTGACTAGTACCCATTAAAATAAGACTGAAAAGAAGAAAAAATGTATTACCACATGAAAAAATTAAATTGTCATAAAAAAAAGTTAAAAATGAAAAAAATAAATGAAATAAAAATTGAAATTGAAAGGTAAATTTATCTTTTAAAATAATTTGTTGTAGATAAATGACATCTCATAAGTAAAAATTACATTAAAAAAAAAAAATACTTTAAATATATTTTTATATTATATACATATGAACAATAGTTACAATAAAATAAGGAAATAATTTATAAATTAACAAAATAACAATAACTAAAAGTTCCTGTTTTAATCAATTACAACTAATATGCTCAAAAAAAATAAATAATTATCAGCAACAAGAAAAATAATACAACTGAACTTTTAACTAACAAATTAAATGTGAAATCAAGCAAATAATTTTTCATAAATGACTTGACCAGTAAAAGATAATGAAGCAAATCAAAACAAAATTAAAAAATTTTTTAATTCATGTATTTTTAAATATTTAGTTTTTTAACGAAACTTAAAGCTACATTAATGGAAATTATCAGTATGACAATCCTACACATTATTTTATTTTGAAATGATCTTTTAACTAATTTATTGTTATAAATTTTAATATATAGCTGAAATATAAATATATATATAAAAAAACAATACAAAATTATAACATTTGTTTAGTTACAATAAATAAATATTTTTTTTTTAATTAAAAAATTAGCAGAAAAATTATTAGCAATTTTTATTTTAACAATTACCATTATCATTCATTAAATAAACATTTTCTTACATTAACAGCAATTAGTATTGCTTGCTTTCAGATGAAACTAACAAAAATTAAGAAAACATAAAAATAAACTACAACAGTAAAAAATACATTCAAAAATTAGAAAAACCGTATTTGTTGAAACACACAATTACAAAAAAAAAGTTTACAACAATACAATAGTAACTAATATAAATAAGCACAAAAAATTGCAAATTAAGCTTGTACATAACAATATTACATTTTGTTTCAAATAAAATAATTCATTTAAACATTACAATAATACAGAAGGCTGCCTTCATACATATGCTGATTACTAGAATTACTTTTTTATGGGTCCTATTATTAAAATTTTAAACAAAATAAATGTTTGAAAACAAAGTGTACCATATATTATGCTGCTATAATTTTTTCCATTTTCTTCCGTTTATATAAAACAACTAACTCAAATCTGAAACAAAAGCAATCTGTTAGGTGATGTTAATAATACTTGAATGTTACTCTCTCATGAAGACTTTTAGAATTAAAAATGTTTTAGGAAATCAGTTTTTCCAATCGTAAAAAAACATAAATTGGTTATTCACTAGCTATTACTATTATTTATTCTTCTTCTTATTCTTCTTCAAGACAGAATGCTAATCATATCCTACATTTCATTAATAGTAAATCGCGTCACTTCATAATTACTGTGTGTATACTAAACATGACTTTCCATGGCTTTAATATTTTCACTATTTTATCGACTTATGAAATTACTGGCCGTCCATCAAACCGATAATCCTTTGAAATAAACATTTAGTCACAATGATAAACCGATACACACATTAGATAACTGTCTAATACTCAATAAAATATTCTTCTTTATTTCTTTCTCTTCTACTTAACTTATCCGGTAACTCACACACTTCATAAATGTCTATTATGTTCTAAAAAAAAGAATACATAAGAAAAAATTAACGTTGAAGAAGAGAATAAAACTAAGTAACTCAATTATAAAACTAAGTATTTGACTTACTTGAGTAAAAATTTAAGGGTCAAATCAAGTAAAAAGTTCAATAGTTATGGAATTATTTCTTTATTTAACCATACACTCTTATTTAGAAAATGGGATGCTAAATTATTCAAATACACAAGCGAATAAAATTTTAAAGACTTGTTTTAATGTATTATCTTAAACAGTAATTTTTAAATTACTAAAATTGGTAAAATACTTATTTAACTAGGTACAATTCCAGCTCTTAAAAAATTTATTAATATCAAATTAACATTACCTCCTTACAACCACGCAAAGGTTAATTTATTTTCATAAACAGTCAGCTTATGACTGTTTAATACTGACGACTCCTTAAAGCAAATGATTTCTTTAATAATGCACTAACCTCTGTTTTCTCATGTCAAATTACTAATTCCAAAACAAACAACCATTCTACTCTTAAAAGATCTGAATCAATACCCTCAACAAGACCTGACAAGTTAAGAACATATCCTAACAGATTTAGAAAAAATAATACTTTTAAATTTTCTGTTGAATTTACAAATGGCTATTAATTTCCTCTCTTTATCATTACAGTTGTAGACCATCATCCTGTTCTTTCTTGCACGACACTTATTTCTATTTTTATTTGTAACTGTACATAGATAATATTCCTTGCAATTGCTTAAAACTGTAACATTTGGATTTATCTGATTCAATAAATTTCCTGGAATCTGTTTTAAGCATATTACACCCGGTTTTGTCTTCAACTGTAATACAACCTGACCTCAGTCTATATTAGTCCATTTTTCACTTCAATCTATTCTTTCTTGATGATTGAATGCATCTAATATATTTAAAGATTTATTTCACTTTTAATTTTAAATCAAATTACTGAAAAACAATTGTCCAATTTTTTTTGTGATTTCCACTTATACATTTCAAGATACTTCCCTGAAAATGATAAACAGATATGGCAAATTATGTTACTCCTTTCTCTACCTCATTTCAGAGATAATTGAAAATCATCAATGTTAATTAATCCTTTTACTCCCATCATATTTCTGTCACTGTGGCAATAGAAATATTATGAAGTAAAATGGCTAATTCTTTTTCTTTAATGATAATCTGAATAATATTTATTATTCTCACAACTATGACGATAACGAATGCATCGGGGGTCCAGGGGATGGAGCCACCAGACTAGACAGTCGAACAAGGGAAGCATGTCCTGACCGGTTAGT
This sequence comes from Lycorma delicatula, assembly GCF_047948215.1. Lineage (NCBI taxonomy): Eukaryota > Metazoa > Arthropoda > Insecta > Hemiptera > Fulgoridae > Lycorma > Lycorma delicatula. The sequence continues at coordinate 212,626,829 of NC_134457.1, forward strand.
ATACATATAGATAGTATTAATGTTAAAATTATTAGTTTAAGTAGTAAAAAAATAATACATCATGTAAAGAGTATTAAATTAAAAAATTTCAATTAACAGCAAACTCTAATAATAATAATACTTAGCCCTTTGAATAGAGAAATTTAAATGTATTTACTTCTATGATAAAAAGTTTTTTTATTAATTTTTTAAGAGTTACATTAAAATTATTTATAATTTTTAATCTAATATTTCATAATCTTACGAATTCAGTTTCCAAAATGCAAATTTTTATAATTAGAATTTTTCTGTCAGTCTGTGCAAATGGTGAATCGGACACAAATAACTTCTGTACTTTATACATCTTATTTCTAAAATTATTTAGTTTAAGATTGCTAATGAAATCTGTTGAGAATAGATCATAGCATTATTCAGTGTATTAAAATATAAAACAAAAATTGAAATTCTAAGTATAGAGACCGCTTATGCTACTTTATAAATGTGCATAAATTAGTTGAAGAATAATGAGATATTTTCTCATACTGAAACCATTAAACTTTCCTTGCATAAAAACCAATTAACAAAACTGCCTAACTCTGGCCAGATAGTATTTATAAAATTGAGTATAACTTGCCAACAAGAAGTTCATAATATTTTCAAAATAAGTTGATATAATGAAAACAATTTTCTATTACCACATATCTGCTGTAGATAAAAATGATTGTATACAAAGCTCAGTACGATCTGAAACTTACTGCTAAAGTTTACTTAAAATAAAAAATAAATTAAAAATCGTTTAATATGTTATCTTACAGAAGAAAAAATATCACTGATCACAACAATAAACTAATTTAAATAAGATTCCAATATTTCAAATAAAAAAAATTTCCTATTTTATTAAATTGCAATCTATAAAAAACCCTGCTATAATATAACAGAATTTAATTAAAATGTAATACGAACTTACTTAAAAGTTGAAGCCACCCATTGGAACACTCTGATCTGTGTTGAACGCGAACTGATCTCCTTGCTGAGATGGTGCTACCCGTGCGTCTTCATCTTCACTTCCAAAGTAGCGCTCAATTATGTCAAATGCTTTATGATAAATATCCATATTTTCATGAGATTGCAGAAATTCAATTTTATCCAATCCTAATAAATAAAACAAAAACAAATATAAGAAATTAGAGTCAAAACAGGAAATGGAATATCAAAAGTAAAAAAAAAACCCTGATTACAACACAAATGGCTATTTTATTTTGACACATCTTAGGTACTATTACATTACACGCTTAACAGGAAGGATAAACAAAAAGGACACGTTTGAGAAGACCATAGTATGATAAATTACAATGAAATAAATAAAAATTGAGGAAAAACTAATACAAAATTCATACACTGGATCCTGGCCCACATCATTTAAAAAAAATTAAATATAACATTAATGCTCACATATAACATGAGCATTATTACTAGAACTTACCACTTCATTATGAATGTACAACTTAATACAATCATAGTACGTTTAGAAAGATATTTCATGCACTGCAATCTATTACACATTTATCAGCATGTGTAGTGATGAATGAGTCACATGTTCATCATTTTGATAAAGTAATTGTACAGCTTACGTTATGGTGTTAATCTATCATATGCCTTACATTTTCAAATGCTATTGCAGAATAAATTATTGTAGAATTATTAAACAGATTATTTTACCATACTCTAAAGTAAAATTAGATAAACTGAATTCTGCAAATTAATATCTGTCTGCACGCTACATTTTCATATTGTCAACATTCTAGATGTCACATGATGAAACTAGCATATTTTAGGAATGTATTCTAGATCAAAATACATGAAAAATTTAAAAATACATAATCTGCAGCTTTGTGTTTTTCAGTAATAACTTTCAGAAAGTCTCAAATTTAAAAATAGTATCTCAAATCTGTACACAAATATGTCTATGAAATGATACTCAAAAAAGAACTTTTTTTCTGTCCGAAGTAAATATAGTTTATTAAATTACCAATTATCTTAATAAAATCTGAAGAAAATTTAATTTTGAGCAAATTGACAACAATCTAAAATGATCAACAATCAACTTTTATTAAAAGAACCAAAAAATGGCAAAAAAATTATTCAATTGGCTAGTTAGTTATATTCAATTATTGGCAAGTAATGTACTGCTAACAGCTAAACATTTGCCATTTTGTTTGATGTATTAATTTTTTAAATATCAAGAAAATAACAAGATTAAAACATTTAGTTATTTTAGCTGTGGGGCCTAAAATAAATATATTTGGATTATAAAATAATAATTTAGCTTTACGATAATTTAGTGTAACTTATAATTGTCTACGATTGGTAACAAAGAAAAGCTGTTAATTTCATTCTTACCTGTAATCTATTAATTTAACATAACCAACTGTACCCTGAATGCAATATTACACAGGCCATTGAAAAAAGGTGCAGCAATTTAAAAAATTGTATCTCAAACTACTAGAAGTTTTTTTTTAAATTCACCAACTGAAAAAGTTTTTTTGCATACCTTAGACTGTTTCAATAAGAGCTCCTTTGGTTGCTCTACAAACATCCAGCCGATAATAGACTTCTGCCCAAGTTTGCTGGATCATCACATGCGTAACTGCGGCAATAGCAGCGGTCCACTGTCTTATATGTTGTACATCCCTGATTTTTTTTTCAATGTAGTTAATGTTTTTAATGCATCTTCACAGAAAAAAGTTCTATAGGTGTCAAATCTGGGGTACTCAGAGGCCAAAGCACAGGACCGGCCCTACCAATCCAACGATTAGGGAATCTTTCATAAAGAGCATGTAAACACCTAGGTTAAAGTGTGGGGGTGCACCATCTTGTTAAAAAATTACAGCAACATTACTTTCTTGTTCAATATGATCAACTTGTGGGAAAATTTAGTTATAGGGTGTCTAAATAAAAACAATGGACAAATTCATGATTGGACATCAAACTGCACCACAAGTTTATTTTTGGGGAATATCTGACATACTCAATAATTTTATTGGGTTGCTGAGATCCCTATATCCTACAATTATGCTGGTTGACAACCACTGGCATAGAAAAACACTGCATCCAGAAACACAACACGATTTTAAAAATGTTTCGTCATCATCAATGTTATTAATAAGCATTTTACTTGCGAATTCAACACATTTAGAATGATCTGTAGGTTTAAATTGATGTTTAAGCTGAATTTTTTAAGTGTGAAGGTGTAAACGCTTGTATAACACATTTTCAATAGCTGTCTTTGGAATTCTTAACTATAAATTTAGTATAGATTTTTTAGGGCTTCTTAAAGACTTTTAGTGCTAACCTTATTTGTGATTATTTTGCAAAAATTGCCAGGGGTGTTTTTATGTGAAACACATGTTTATATATAATCATATCTTGAGTGAATTTTAAGATTTGGCTTTAAACTTTATATTAATTAATTATATTTTGGTCAGAATAGACCAAAGAACGCAGATATTTTATCAGACATGTAACTTAAAAATCTACAGAAAATGAAAAATACTCTTCTTACAGGAAAATTAGTCATTTATTTCATTTTCAGCCCCTTCAATGGTAGAAAAAAAAACATTTACACAATATCAACTACACCACTAGAAAGAAAAAAAAAATTTTTTTATCTATATATAACATTTCAGTTATAATATGTATTATAAGTAAATTTTTTAAATCATAAATGAAACAATTCTTGCAAAGTACCATCACCTATGGGTGAACAAAATCTAAATTGTCAACTTATTATATAATTCAAAAACATGAACATATTAATTAATGTTAAAATAAAAATCAATAATATGCGTTCAGTTTAAATAAAAAAGAAAAGCAGTTAAAATAAACAGAACACAAATGCAAAAAATTACAGCATGACTGTAAACAAACAAGCAAGGCCAAGACAACTTATGGAACACCCAACATAACACGTTGACCGACATGGGATTTAATTAAATTGCATATATATGCTTTTGAAATTAAACTTATCTTAAAAAAAAAATATTTTTGTACAACATAAGATAATTCTAAACAGTTAGTTTGTAAAGCGCATTTCTGAAACATTCGTACAAGCAGACGCTGGCAACATTCACATAATTTACAGATTTCCGTTGGATGTTGGCACTAAAAGGGTTAAACAGCTTAGGTGTATACGCACAATTGCTTCATCACTTGTTCTGGGCCGTCTGGGGGGGACTTTGCTACTTCCATGTTGCCAGATTCCTTAAACTGCTCGTAACACTACCTAATGCTGTTTGCATGAGAGGGATCATTGTCACAAATACGCCACAAAGTCAGTTGAACAGTTTGTAACGGATTTATACTCTGCTAACCACAAAACACTCTGTGCTTTCTGCTAAACTATCACCATTGCACTGATTTATAGAGGCGCAGTGTGCATCAGCTCAAGGGCACATCTAAAACCACAGCCTTCTCAGCAATGGCTCAAGGTGTTTATAAAAAAAACCTGATATCCCAATTAAAACTTTATCTCAATTACAGAGGGAGGTATGATTTTTTTTATTGCTGCCGCCTTTTGCGATGACCCAGTCTATCTTTTGCACTACATACTTTTAGAATGCCATTCTAATTATCAAATAAAGAGAATGTTATATACATGTATGGTTTGTTTTTATAATGCAAATTCCTGGAATGAACATGGCCAAAGATTTCTGAATAGCAGAGTTCCTAATCACAAGTCCTTACCACTACCTTATTTATGTTCTAGGAAATGATCTCCAATAGTAGCTTGTTCTACTGAAAGCTTTGTAGATCTTATTGCTGAACAGGAATATATTATATTATTCAGATAATCCAATGAAGTAGTCTTCATATCAACGCAAGAAAAATTTCATTTTATATAGGGATAGTGTAATATGGGGAATGCTAAATAATAAAATTGTTTTTCCTTTTCATTTCCAAAACACTGAAAATAGCTTCTTGGTGATTTACTACCATTATACACAAAACATGGTGTTTAACAACCAAACATTATTCTATACGAAACATAATAAAAATGATCAACAAGTTAAAAAGTTACTATTAGGAAAATAAAAAATTTATATGAAATGTATGTATGATTTGTGCTGACATTAAAGGCAAATGTAATACGATTAAAATCATAGAAGCAACTTATTGAGCAAAAAGTTTTATTGCTTATATCAGGATGCTGCTTGATGAAAAACATTGGTCTTGTAAATATATATTTCTACTACTTAAAAATTAAAGTGAATAAAAAAACCACCATATGAATAAATAACAAACAGGCTTAAAATCAGCTCCTTAAGAATTACATACAAATCTGTCCCATCGCATTAAATACTGGAAGAACACCAGTTACAATATCTTTCAAATTACAAGTAACACATTATTATTCACTAAAGTAAGTAATTTAAGCAATAATTGGCTATTAAATTAACTCATTATGAGAAGTGGATGCAACAAGTAATTGATTAGTTTAATGAAAATTCTCAATCAGTCAAGCTTATTTTATGTAAATGTATATTTATTTATTTATTTATTTATTTATTTATTTATTTGTTTGTTTGTTTGTTTGTTTGTTTGTTTGTTTGTTTGTTTGTGTGTGTGTGTGTGTGTGTGTGTGTGTGTGTGTGTGTGTGTGTGTGTGTGTGTGTGTGCATGCACACACATTTTATGTGTATTCTTACACATTTGAGTGTAAGAAGAAAATATATTTGTAAACATTTCTTTTTTGTTTCATTAGCAACTTATTCATTTAGTTTTTAAAAGGTTTTTGTTAACAGATTTTAAATTCTTTTTTATTAATAATTTTCAGACCTCTGCAATGCAAGTCTATTTGGGAGCAGAAAAATCACTTAGAGCACTAATATAAGTTTTTCACAAAAACTACAGCAACTTTTCAAATCTTGAATTCAGATTTTTGTTGTTAAAAGTTCTGCAGTATCTGACCTCATAATTCAATCATTAAGAAAGCTAACAAAAAGATATTTCTCCTAGAAAATAGTAACCGTAAATTTTCTAATATGCCATCAATACTTATTAAAAAAGAATTATCTTCCTTGAAAAAAGACACTGGTCACTTCTGAGAACTCACAAATCTTAAACCTGCCCGTTAATTCTTCATCAGAATAGAACTTGATATTAAAAACAAATCAAGTCCAACATCATAAATTGTGTTATATATTGTAGTATTATCTAATCCACCTGTGTTAAGTGCATTATGTAAAACTCATAAAATGATCATGTACAGCATCAATAGTGTACATTCAACATGTGATTTTATGAACAAATATGAGCCATTTAGATCCTAAGAATCACTCTGAGGTAAATTTAAAAGAAATCTTAAATACTTGTTAGGTAAATTTATCTGGGGATTATATTAAAAATGCTTAACCAATGTTGCATAAAGTTCATAACAGATAAAATCTGGATAGCTGACTGATTTCCTTCCATTCTACATGAAAAGTCAATTTATTATGATACACATGCACATACACATACACATGCCCTTGCACACACACATTCAGATTTTTATTGCAATAAGACCACCAATAATTTTGTTAACATAATATTTTCTCCAACCAGTTTTCCAGCTTCTGCCAGATCAAGGTGATGTGTATGTGATTAGGTAAATGCAATTATTGCTACCAGTAAACATGTAATCTTAAATTCAGATCGATCACTTCTAAGATGAATTGTTAATTGAAACCCAACCAACAAAGAACACTGGTATCCACAGTAGCATTCAAATCCCAATAAAAGAAACTGCCTTTACAAGGACTCAAACCTTAGAACTCTTTTCATAAATCAGCTAAAATTTTGCAACAAGTTTAACCACTACACTAATCAGTCAGGTTAATTCTATTAATATACAACAAAAAAGAAAGAAAGAAACTGACCATAACATTCTTCAATAAGAACAGCATAAGGATTAACAGATCCTTGAGTTTTAGCATCTTGTTCACCTAATCTAAGAATATTTTCCAGTCCATTTAGGGCAACTTGAATAATGTTTGCATCCATTACACTAAGCAAGTCACATAATGGTTGAATACAACCCTGTAAACAGATAATTTCATAAAAATAAACATGAACTTTCTACTAAAAACTAAACTAGCATTTTCCTTACCGTTTAGAAAATTACCAAATTAGAAAAAAATCTGACAAGGTTGATCATTTTGCTTCAAAATTTTAAATTATGAAAAAATATTTTGGTATAATCATGAATTTCAATTAGGATTATGCAAATTATTATTGATATTTTTATTATAATTAATTTATATTATTTATTATTACACTTATTTTGCACACAACTGATAGAAATTCAAGGTTTATAAAAGAAAAAAAAGATTTAGTTTCACCCTTAAGCATACAGAACAACTAAATCACTCATTTCCAAACAAAATACACTGATTTTAAAAATTCTCAAACATCTTATCTGTAAAATCATTCCTCATATATTTAATCAAATTATTATAAATTTTTAACATTCCATTTAACAATATATTCAGAATAGAACATAATAAGAAAATAATTGAGGCCATTGACTTAAATATCTCCACTCAAACTGCTGGAAATCCCTTGGAATAGCTACTCAGTAGTGCAAACGGAGGGGGGGGGGGAGTTTTTTCTTTCAAAAAGTGGTCTTAAATCATCAGTTATACGAGTGTATCATTATGTTACAGGGATGTTTAATAATGAAATACACATTCTGCAATTTTTAACAGATTTGAAAAACAAGTAAACTGAATCCTAAAAATTCCCTTTTTAACCGACAAAAGAGTTTTAAAAAATTACCAAAACCGTATTTTTAATAAATGATTATTTTCTTGCATATTGTGGCTGCAACTCGATCAATGTTACACTGAAATGAAAGAAAAAAAATAGTAGAAAAATATAATTTATGTTTTTTAATATGTTTTCAATTTATTTTTTATTAAATCCTTAGTTTTCAGAATAATTATGTTTTTCAGCATGTTTTTTCAGAAAAGCATGTTTTTCAGAGGGAGGGAAACAAACTTGGAAAATTAAAAACCATCATTTTTTATAGAGTAAAAAAAAATACCAATTTGCAAAGAACTGTTAACGTCTATAACAGCATTAATAAATTTCTTTTATAAAACCAAACACTTGAAAGATATTTGGAAAAAGCCCACTTCTGCTATCCTTTAACTCCCTCACAGTCATTTATTATAAGCCACCCTATTTGGGCAAGCTATTCTGGAATCTTAAAAAAGTGAGCAAGTATAATCAGCAAACAAAACTAAATCAGTGCCACTTATTATTTCCTTCTCCAAATCATTTCTTTTATTATACAGGTGTACAAAAAAGAAAATCAGTGTTTTTTTTAAAGATATTTAATAATTAACTTTGACTTACAGTAATGAATCATAAATAAAATAATAAATAAATCATAAATAAAAAGTGCAACTCTTAAAAGGTTTTCTCTATAAATGTTCAATGTGTGGCACCTTTCATCATACACCATACATCCACCGATAGCTGAGTTTGTCCTATACTATAACCAGCATGTTTAAATCTGGTTATTTTAAATCTGGTTAATTTAAAGCAACAGCTGCTTCAATCCTGTGCTTCAGATTGGTAGAACAGTAGGTAGGTAGCTAGCAAAGGCACAAACACAAGATTTTTTGTGAAACCCTAAATGGAAAAATCACTTGGTCAGATTTGGTAATCTTGGAGGCCACCGCAAACAAGTTCTGTCATAAAGGTCCATGACTACTGATCCAGCATTTGGGAAAACATCATTCAACCAATCCTGGAATTATGCTAGGGAAGAGGTGCAGCATCTTGTTCCCAAATAAAATTCTACAGTCCATCTAGCAACTGAGGAAAATCATGTAGATAGCATATATAAATAAGCATCTCTTTTACTCTCTAGCGAAAAAGAATGATTCGTAAACTTACAGTTGGGATACTGCATAGAAAAAATTTAATTTTGGTTAGTCTCATTCACATTCCCACTTAGAGTTCACAGCAATTTTCTGATTCCTAAATACAGATATTATGCATGTCATTAATTCAAGTTCAATTGGAAGGTTGGCACATACTGCATAGTTTGTAAACTTCAGTCTGTAATAGCAGTACATGGTACAGACATGGTATGTAAGTGATTCTATATAAACACATTCCACAGTCATTACCAGTATTGGTGACTGGCCTTCATAACAGATATTTTTCAACTATGCAGGAAAGACTCCCTGACATGTTCAACATTTTTTCAGACCCCCTTGGTCATCCAACACTCATCCCTTTACACAGATATGTTATTGTCACCCAAGAGGATCATAAATAAACATTCTACAGAACGCATGTTGTACTGCAACTACAGATCCACATTTAGCAAGCTGCAAAACACAGAAGGCTTTTTGTTCAGGTGTGCTAGTGGCACTGTCAAGCAGAAAGATGCAGAATCAATCTACAGTGATACATACAACTATCCCAGGCCACCGTCCCTTTTGCTCTTTGATTCTAGCCTTAAATCAACCCTGTATTCATCATCCAAGAGATATAATAAATTAAAATCCTGATATTATTTTATATGCCTGCAGCACTATATGCATGAAGTGATAATTAAAATCATTTATAATTCAATATTCAATCAAGCACATTTAGATTAGATTAGCAGAATAGTGAAAGTAAAAGAATTTTTATCAGTAACTAATTTTTTTTCAGAAATGCATTACGATATTTCTTTTTTCCCCTTTAATCTTTTTTCTATTCTTTATTACTTATTTATTCACTTCTATCTACATATGTCTATAAACATAAGCATTTAATTTATACAGTACTATTTATCAGTTAATATAAAATTAATATTGTTAGGTATTCAATTATAAACAAACAGTAACTTCGGGTGTATTTTTCCAGATTTCACTGAATTAAGCAATCACAAGTAATTGAATTCCTTAAATAATAACTTCATGCATATTAATGATTTAATTGCCAATAACAACTTTAACAAAAGTCAGATCAAGCCTCCATGAGATGTGCCTGGATATATCCAGAAAAAATTGAGAGATTTGTCTGATGAACTGAATTAAAAAAAAACTTCATCTATAATCAAATCATACCCTATCACCTCACTAGATCACATCCAGAGTTGTAACTTAGGACCTAGTCCCACCACACATAACCACTTGACAGTCAACCATAAAAGTTATTTTAAGGAATATTACATCAACTGAACCAAGCAACACCAGAGCTCAGAGAAGGCAGTTCTCTGATGTGGTGGGCTGCCACTTAGAAACTTACTCATGCAGACTGGTAAATTAAAAATAATACCTGTTCTAATGGACAAACACAGAATTCTCATCATGGGAATACAGGTACTAAACATTAACCAAGACGCCATGGAATCTCAAATATATAGACTCTACAAAGGATACCTGGACACTCTACAAAGTGTCCCACAGTATGGGACAGGATTTTTGGTAACCTCAAAATTCCTATCACAATCTCCAAGAATCTCAACACTCATCCTAAAAGCATCTAATAAAATTTATACCATATTAAATGCCCGCACCCCCACTAATGAAAACGAAACTCCTTAAGATCGTAAAGAAACAGAAAGGTTTTGGGATCTATTCGACCATACCATAAATAATATCACATTAAACTATTCAGAGGGCTCAATGCTCAACCAGACCGAAAAGTTACTGTGACATCATTGGAAAATGGCTACCCAAAAGAAAACAAATGAAAATGAACACAGACTTTTCAATTTTTACAGAAACCACAACCTAAACTCGAAATCTACATATTTCAAGAGGAAGCCTCAAAAATTTAAAACCTGGAACCTGACTATACTAAAATAAAATGGCAGGCAACTATATCATATCTTCATCGACAAACACCACCACAAAGTGATCTACAATGTAAATGTCCTCCAAGGAGTAGGCACAGAATCAGATCACTACATAATCAAAATTGAAATAAGTTCACTCTCCAAAGGAAGCAACAAAACCAAGCCTCTAAAACTAAAACAAAAATAGACCTTACCCAATTAATCAACAATCAAAATTAAAAAAAGCAACTAAAAAAAAAACAGGCATGGAAAAAATGAAAGATCGTCACAGAATTGGCCCTAATAAAACCTCATATAAAATCATCAATTGTGGAAAAGTGAATCCAACAAACTAGCGGAGAAGAGGCATCAAGCATGGCATTCCACAAATCCAAAAAATCAGAACTAAAATCTTGTAAAACAAAGAAAAGAAACCAACTGCACCCCAAGGAACACAAAAAGACAATCCATACATATTGAAATACATTGAAATCAATAGAATTCAACAAAAGTGAGTCGAGAAACTACCACAAAACCTTTGAAAAACCACTCAAAAATATGAACCCCCAACCCTACTAATGAAGGATGATAACCATAATCTGGCCCATAACTATAAGACAAATGTGGAAATCCTAGCTAAATATTTCAACAAACTCATAAATTGTGAAGAATCAACAGAACTCCTAAAGTTCGACACCAGTACCACCACCGGAAAACATCAGTACTCCCACAATAAATGAAATCTACCAAGCACTGGACAAGGTGAAGAATTACATAGCAGCAGGAGAAAATCAGATCTTTGATGAGATCTGGAAACATGCAGGAAGACCAATGCAGCAAAACATCATCCTTCATCTACAGCTTGTCAACATCTGAATCAAAGATCATAAACTACCAGAACACTGGACGACAGCTTTCATTCACCCACTACACAAAAAAGCAGACAAAACAGATCCTAAAAACTGCAGGGAATCTCACTCCTAGACACAACATAAAAAATGCTCTCAAGAATCATTCTCAACAGGATTGGTTTACAACTCTAGAAAGAACTAGGAGAATACTACGTAAAATTGAATTAATATTTAACACCAGTGCCTTTTCTTTTTTTTATATTCACAAAAATCACTTTCTCCCTTTTCCTGAAACTATACAGATTCTTAAAAAATAAATAAAAATAACATTAATACAATTTTCATAGTTACAATACTTTTTATTAAAAAAGAGAAAAAATGTATATATATGTATTATCTATTTTTAAAGCTAAACCATGAATGATCAGAAGCTACAGATATTAAAGCACTTTTTACATTGCTATATCATTTAATTACCTTATTTTAGAAACAAATTATTGCAGTAGGGTCTCGTACACGTGGGGAAAACCTAATTAATTAAAATTATTAACATAAATAATTACATTTTAATAAGTTTTTATCTGTATTTTATTAAAACCTACCTGAGATACAAGATACCTAATTTGCTCAGCCGTTCCTCCAGAAGTTGCATTTGTAATAGCCCAAGCTGCTTCTTTCCTTGTCTTGAATTCAGCACTACCTAAAATTCCCATTAAGGTAGGGAATATGTTTGCTTCTATAACAGACTACAACAAAATATTCAAAATAAATTTGATTTATTATGTGATTAAAAAATGTGTAATAATTAACTATATCGCTGAACGCGCAATCTTGTTAATTCATTTGAATGTTCATTATTTTGAGAAAATGTTCTGTCATGCCTTTCTCTATATCACTGGTTAAAAGAATTAACTTCATAATTCTTTTGAATGTTCATTTTTAGCCATTACTTTGTCATTATTGTTTTTATCATATTTTCATTTACTGTCATTCTCTTCATGTTTTCCTCTTTTGAATATTTTATAAGTCAAATTTTCATCTTCACTTTCATCATCAGATCCTCTTTGCGGCTGTTTATTGAACTAAACATCTACCTTCATTTTCCTCCATAACTGATCCTAATAAAATATTTTTTTTAAATTATAAAACTCTGTCAGAATATATATATATATATATATATATATATATATATACATATACTATAACCTATCATAATATTTTACATGTGCAATTCTACATGAATTAAATATACACAAAGGAAATTTTTATTATATATTCATTTTGTAAATTTAAAAATACGCAGAGTATAAAAGAAAATGTTTGAATCTGATGAATGTTTAAATCTGATGAATTTTAGATTGTACAATATACATAGTGCTGGTCTTTGTTAGTTCTCTTAAAATGCAAGAGATGGCATTGATTGATATGAGATTATTTAATAAGAGTTAAAAATTATTAAGTAGGTATTTATTTAATTAAAATAAATTATTACTGCTAAAAAATAAATATTTTATCAATTCAAATTAAGTTTTAATTGTTAAAAATTATTTCATCTCTAAATTAGCTAAAACCAACAATTTTTAAAAACCCTATATTAAACTATTTTAATGTATGCAGTCTCACATCAATCAGTGCCATCTGTTGTATTTTGTGAGAACTAACCCAATTATATATGCTTAGTGTCTTGCGTTAGGTTACAGATTTTGATTACGAGTCAGCAATTTTTTTCTCATGTTCCCATGTAATTCGTATGTACAAAAAATTCTGTCACAATGTGCCTAAAGACGTTTTCACTTCAAAAACTAAAATAGTACACCAGTTAAATAGTTAATTAGTAAAAAGTTAAGTTAAAGAGCACACACATAAAAAAAAGTTAATGAAATAAACATCAAAACACATAACAGCTGAAAATGAATATGACACTTTCAAAACAAAATATCAAGATAAACCTTACAACCCAATAATAAACAAGATAATACCTTACAACCAATACATATTAAGACACATAAAAGTGAAAAAATAAGTTCTTATACACTAATAATATCATTGAAATCATACTAAAACTTTCAATAAAGAAATATTTAAATCAATTTACTAACCTAATAACCACATAATAAAATATTTAAAAACAAACAATTGTGCGGAATTTATAAAATTAAATGTAATGATTGTTGGTATTTAAATAGGAAAAACATCTTTTAAAACTAAATTTCTTTAATATTATAGAAATTACAGAAATAATAAATTGGGTTTAATATGTCAGGCCATCTAATAAACAATAAACATTCTATTTCTGATATTAAAACAAATTTAGGAATATTAGAATTTAATAAAGATGACAAAAAATTAAATATATTTAAAAAAAACATAAAAAATACAAACAAAATTTCAATTTAACAAACCATCAAAACAGGGCTTGAGGGAGATGGTCTTATAAAAACTGCTTAGCAGCACTCGTGTAAATTAATATGCAATTTTCATTATGCAATATCAAAATTTTTTCAATCATGAGTAAGGACGCAGGATCCTCCAAAAGTACTTTCATGAAATATTAAGGTAAGATATGTCTTATTTCAATATTTTATATATATATATATATATATGTGTGTGTGTGTGTGTGTGTGTGTGTGTGAAATTAAATAGCTGGAATTTTTATATACAAATAAACTAATGTGATCACTGGTTCTAGTACAACTAGAATCGGTGAATGGACTGGGCATCTATTTTATAAACAAGCATAGTTATTTATTTATAAGGAGTAATCTAGTAATATATACTGAAGGTATGATGCAATCCATTCAGAAATTATCTACAATAGAACACAAAAAATAGAATGCATTTATGAGGTCTTTTCAGAAAATAACCGAACATTTTTAATTACGTGCCAACAGAGATATTATTAATGTGTGATTGGCAGCATTGTGTTCTGCATAACCACCTCTGTAACTACATATTCTTGGATTGTTGATATCTCATTCAGTTTTCTTGTAAGTGTTAGTAGCGATTTTTGTAATGAGGAATTTTTTTATGAATGAACTTATATCTCAATGTCGTAACTGTAAACCCAGCTTTCGTCTCCCGTTATGATCCTTTACATGAATGTTTCACCGTCATCGGCTTTTTCAAGAAGTAGTCCGACAAACATTCAATCGATATTTTTTTCTGCTGTTCGGTCATCAAATGAGGAGCAAACTTTGTTGCAACTCTATGCATGTTCCATTTTTCGTCAAAATGTCATGACATGATCCATTTGAGATGCTAACCTCTTTTGCAAATTCTCAGACATTAAATGGCGATTTGCACACACCAGATCATTGATTTTCTGAACGCGGATGAGATCAATTGAAGTCGAAGGCCTTTTGAGGGTCATCTTCAATTGATTGATGACTACTTTTAAATCGTGAAAACCCATTTGTAAAATTGTGTACAAGCCAGAGCATCATCTCTGAAAGCTTGTTTCAAATGTTGGAACATTTCTGCGAATGTCTTCCCCAGTTTCCCGCAAAAATTTATGTTGTATTGTTGCTCCTGAAAATCACTGATTACAAAAACTGCTACTAACACTTAAAACACACTGCACTCAAATAACAACAACACAAAAACTAAATGAGATATCAACAATTCAAGAACATGGGGTTACAGAAGAAGTTATGCAGAACACAAGGCTGCCAATCACACGTCACTAAATATATCCATTGGTGTATAATTAAAAATATTCAGTTATTTTCTGTACAGACGTCTTACATCAAAAAAAGAAAAAAATTATTACTCAATTAAAAAAAGAACTTGCCTGTATCTGTTGCCTGTTGCCTGCAGTTATATTTGAAATAGTCCAACAAGCTTCTTTACGAATTGTTTCTTTAGAAGATAATAGTAAGTCTAATAAACACGGTAATACTGAACAATTAAGCACTACTTGCGTCTGCACATCATCCCCGGTTACAATGTTGCCTACAGCACGTAAAGCTGCTGATACTACATTATTTTGGTTATGCCTAAAAATAAAAGAATGAAGATAATTAATAATACATAAAAAAATATTAAAATAACTGATCACACACACACAAAACTGTAACAAAAAACAATTTGCTCACTAATGCTCACTAATTCATTGTAACAAGACATCCATCATATATTACACAAGAATTTCCAACTATTTACAAGATAAAAGCAACATAAATAATGAGAGTAAGCGCATGGTTTTATATAATTTTAGAAAGAGACAAAAAGAATCCTAAAGCATTCTTGAATAAAAACTGTAATCTGAATTTTTTTGAATAATCATAATTACTTTTAGTGTTAGTAAATATATATATTTATACAATCTTCACTTTATTGCAAATACATTCTTTTTCTAAATGTCAGTTATGACTACATATGTAGAACACAGGAATATACACATGGACAATCTTATTTCAGTGAGTCTTTTCGGCTCAATCTTTGGGCAATGCAAGCTAACATATCAGTTGTTTTGTTGCCTAACCTACCAGGTTAACTTCTTTTTCACTTTTATAATAATAAAATCTTGATCAAAGATTTCAGTCACTAAACATCTGGATTGTGTAGTGTGGTTGTTACACTTTTATATCAACTTTATACCTTCTGTAATTATTAACCCTGGTCAAGTAAATTACAGACATAATTAGGAATCAATTTTTAGTAATATACTGGCAGAAGAAAAGAAAATAAACAAACTCTTCAGAAAATCTAAGTCTTATTGCTTTAATTGCACAGAATTTTAAACAAAGAGAATTACAAATGAAAGAACACAGCTGCAAATTGTAAATTATGACATCAAATTATAATTTTAAAAAAACAAAGGACAATGAGCAAAAAGAAGTACACAACTGCTGTCAAAGATAAGAAGTTTCAAATCTCATGACAGAAAATTTTAAACAATGAATTAATTGTAATTAACAAATGTAATCAGCTCATATTACACCTCTTAGCCAGGCAGTTATTTCTACAATGATCTTCTGATATTTCAAATGTTAGACAAACAGCGAGGTGGAACTAAATAAAAATTTAATTTGTCAAAGTATTAATTAAAAAAAGATGGAGTGAAGGAAAAACTAGTGATAAAACTTTGCATAAGCAACAACCCCAACATCACATGCTGGAAACCCATCAGACACAAACAACATATATACTGTAGAATCAGACATGCCCTTTCAATTTTTCAATCCTCAAAAGAATAAATAGATGATTCAGAAGAAAATTTAAACACCAGTAAGGGATAGTTCATTATTTTAGACAGAGCTGGACTAAATAGCATATAAATGAAACTTTTGGAAGTGCAGATGTTGAAGATGCCAATGATTTTTCTGTTTCAGGGTCATATTTTGCAGAGGATACTGTTACATGCATTCCAATTTTACAGAACAACTTTGCAAATGAGGAAAAATTTGGGCTTTAATTAAAACTAGTAAGAATGCTTTAAAGAAGTTGTTGATTTTTTTCACTTTTGCATTTTCATTTCCACTTTTTATATATAAACAGTATTTTTCATACCCATCAACAACAATTTTTTTTTTTATACTACCTTCTTATGCACACTTACCATTACAATGTCTTGACCAAGATCTAACTATAGATTAAGATGAAGAGTGGCACATTATCTATTGTAAAAAATGTTTACAACAGATAATGTGGTGATAGTTAATACATGGGTAACTAATGGTTACAGCAGCTGAAAGCAGTGACAATAGCTCCAATGAATCTGTCATCAGGCAGTGGCAATACAGATTACATAAAAAGGAATATAGCACCTGGTAAATGAAAAAACCATCATATCCTTCCTTTCTTCCGACAGTTTTTTTTTTTGTTACAGGTGAAAGCATTAACACATAAAAATAATAAATAAAATTACTTAAGCAAATAAAATATAAAAGGGTATTAAAAAAAATAAATATATATATATATATAAATAAAAATAATATTAAGGCAGATTAGAAAAAAAACATACATTTGCCATATAGTGTACACTTGTGTGTACGCATGTTTGTGTTGGATTCCTTATGCTTCCTGTTAGTCCAGGAATACATAATTTACTCCTATCCTGCACATCAGTTGAACTTTCTGCACTTTTATGAGTAATATTTCAAACTTTTCATAAATTAAATACTAACAATTAATAATGTTGCCCAATATAAAGGTTTTAGAAAATTTTAAAAACTTCAGAAAAATGCATTGATGGAAATGAATCAAACAAATATCAAGAGTGGATGAGGAACAAATTTGTTTGCAGTTCTTTTTATATATACGAAATCAATGAAATCTGATCACAAGTGCTATAGAAGTTGTTGGGAGAAATATAAAATCTGCTTTAATTAGCTGTATCCCCTAATGATATGACCAAATTGTAAATAACATGAAGGAACTTTCTAATAAAGACCTTGTCACCTTAAACCAATCAAAACTGAACCTAAAGCTGACCACACAATTTTCAGATATAAAGGCTTTTTAATTTTAAGGGTTTTCTTAATTAATCACTGGCACCTTATATACTTACTATTTATATGACCCAGATTCTGAACACAGTGTAAAGGTAACAGTGGTGTGGCACTGTGCTACAATAAAAATATCACCAAATAAAGACACTAGAATATAGAAGCAAAAGAATTTTTAAGACATCTAAAAAAATGCAGGTAGCAAATAGCACCAAATACAACCCACACCTCCCTACTTCCAAACTAGAATTTTTTCCAATTAAATAGTAGCAACAACCAAAATATACAATTTTTAAGCATTGATATAAGCACTATATATACAATATTAAGAACATTACTTCTTTTTTTTTTCCTTCAGTCATATGACTGGTTTGATGCAGCTCTCAAAGACTCCATATCTACTGCTAGTCATTTCATTTCGGTATACCCCCTACATCCTACATCCCTAACAATTTGTTTTACATATTCCAAATGTGGCCTGCCTACAAATTTTTTCCTTCTACCTGTCCTTCCAATATTAAAGCGATTATTCCAGGATGCCTTAATATGTGGCCTATAAGTCTGTCTCTTCTTTTTACTATATTTTTCCAAATGCTTCTTTCTTCATCTATTTGCCGCAACACCTCTTCATTTGTCACTTTATCCACCCATCTGATTTTTAACATTCTCCTATAGCACCGCATTTCAAACGCTTCTTATCTTTTCTTCTCAGATCGATTGTCCAAGTTTCACTTCCATATAAAGCGACACTCCAAATATATACTTTCAAAAATGTTTTCCTGACATTTAAATTAATTTTTGATGTAACCAAATTATATTTCTGACTGAAGGCTCATTTCGCTTGTGCTATTTGGCATTTTATATCGTTCCTGTTTCGTCCATCTTTAGTAATTCTACTTCCCAAATAACAGAATTCTTCTAACTCTGTAATTTTTTTCTCTTCCAATTTTCACATTCAGTGTTTTCACATTAGTTTTGTTTTGTTCTTGTTTATTTTCATGCAATAGTTCTTGCATAGGACTTCATCTAAGCATAGATGAAGTCCACCCATTAGTTACCCGTGTATTAACTATCACCACATTATCTATTGTAAAGATTCTGTTTAGTCTAAATCCTTTTTACTCTCCGCTAGAATTACTATATCATCAGCAAATCATAGCATCCTTATCTTTTCACCTTCTACTGTTACTCCGAATCTAAATTGTTCTTTAAAATCATTAACTGCTAGTTCCATGTAAAGATTAAAAAGTAACGGAGATAGGGAACATCCTTGTTGGACTCCCTTTCTTATTACGGCTTCTTTCTTATGTTCTTCAATTATTACTGTTGCTGTTTGGTTCCTGTACATGTTAGCAATTTGTTCTTCTATCTCTGTATTTGAACCCTAATTTTTTTTAAAATGCTGAACATTTTATTCCAGTCTACGTTATCGAATGCCTTTTCTAGGTCTATAAATACCAAGTATGTTGGTTTGTTTTTCTTTAATCTTCCTTCTACTATTAATCTGAGGCCTAACATTGCTTCCCTTGTCCCTCTACTTTTCCTGAAACCAAATTGGTCTTCTCCTAACACTTCTTCCATTCTCCTCTCAATTCTTCTGTATAGAATTCTAGGAAAAATTTTTGATGCATGACTAGTTAAAATTGTTCTGTATTCTTCACTTTTATCTGCCCCTGCTTTCTTTGGTATCGTGACTATAACACTTTTTTTGAAGTCTGACGGAATTTCCCCTTTTTCATAAATATTACACACCAGTTTGTATAATCTATCAATCGCTTCCTCACCTGCACTGCACAGGAATTCTACAGGTATTCCGTCTATTCCAGGAGCCTTTCTGCCATTTAAATCTTTTAATGCTCTCTTAAATTCAGATCTCAATATTGCTTCTCCCATTTCATCCTCTTCAACTTCCTCTACAACACAATTTTCTAAGTCATTTCCTCCGTATAACTCTTTAATATATTCCACCCACCTATCGACTTTACCTTTCGTATTATAAATCGGTGTACCATCTTTGTTTAACACATTAGATGTTAATTTATGTACCCTAAAATTTTCCTTAACTTTCCTGTACGCTCCGTCTTATTTTACCAATATTCATTTCTCTTTCCACTTCTGAACACTTTTCTTTAATCCACTCTTCTTTCGCTAGTTTGCACTTCCTGTTTATAGTATTTCTTAATTGTCTATAGTTCCTTTTACATTCTTCATCACTAATTTTTTTTTATATGATAAAAATTTTAATGCAAAAAACCCATATCTAATCTTATTCTACTACCCAATCAATAAACAAATCAAAAATATAAAAACCACTCCCTCATTCCTAAAAATGTTTCTTAATTTTCATAATAAAATATATATATATATATATATATAAAGTAGAAAAATTATTACAGATAATATTTAAGGTGGATAACTCTTTAAATTTTTAAATAAACTTTTACATATCTTATGATAGTACCAGGAACATAAAAATTAATTTGGCAAATATATTCTAAGAGTCTATATAATTCTATATTCTATTCTATATTCTATATAGAATATATATATTCTATATTCTAAGAGTATAATATAAATATTATATCCAAAGAATCATTCAACTCACTAAGCAGCTGAAACCAGATTAGAATCCTTAAACTTAGTAATTCACTGTAATTAAAATTAAAAGCTCTCAAGAGAACTAAAAATTAAGGAAGTTTACTGTAAATAAACACATTGATTGGAGATACAACAGTTTCTAAAATATTACACTGGTGATTCAGATATGATGCCTATACATCTAGAATCATTCTCTACGAAATGGAAAAAAAGAGTTACACAAAGTTTGAAAGATCTTAAATGTTGAATGAAGTCTCTAGTAAAATTAAATTTTTCATATGAGCCTTGATTTTCAAATAGTTTCAAACGAGAACTTAATTCAGAAAAGGTTAACATTATAATTAGAACATAATTGAGAATCAAAATACACTTATTTGTCAAAATATTTTGTTGTGCATGTGTCCCACGAAGAAACTTTCAGGATATGATATACTGGTGAAAATAATGAAAAAAAAAAGGTCTGAAAATGCTTTCACCTCTTCTAATAAAAAGAAGGCCTACTGTAATTTTAGACTGGGAAATAGTATAAAAACATTTCCCAGAACTGTAACAACTCCAGTAGTTTTTAAGATATATGACAAAACAAAAAATTTTATGTCGAAAAAGTTTATTAGGTTTGTAGTGTATAATACCTTTGTTAAATGACTAATAAATGTCGAATATTTAGTAAAAAAAACTTGTAGAGAATTTAATTCTGAAAATGTAAATACAGCCATAAAAAGTAAATAAAAACTTTTAAAAATTGTTTTTTTATTAGACGAGATAAAAAGAAAATCGTATTATTCTGAACTAACATTATTCTTAATATATCCACAACAAAAATTAAATAAAATACATGAAATAATAAATGGTAACATAATAACAAACGTCAGTTACAGTAATAGTTTGAAATTCCCACCTGCCCGACATAAAATATTTCTGGTGGCTTTCTGCATCATCTCAGGATTATTGTTTTGTATAAATTCAATAAAATTTTGTATTTTAAAAAGTAACTCTTCTATAGTATTAACTTTCTGTTGGTATACATATTTTCATAGCCCCATACACTTTTCATATGGCCCCAAATGAAGTAATCTAGTGGCATTAATAAGGCGATCATGGTGGCCAACTGATTGGTCAATCATGTCCAATTAAGAGATACGGTTTTGTAATTAAATTTATGAAATTAGCATTCAAATATTTCTAGCTACTAAAGAAAAATGTCGCATTGCACCATCGTGCTGGAAACCCATTTCCAATCTAGTTTGTAAAGGTCCTCCAAAATAGTAAACAAATTTTTCAAGAAATGAACTTATCCATCTCCTGTAAAATTTTCTTGAAAACAAATGATCCCAGAATGTTGTCATAGATAACGCCACACCAAAAAATCTGAAATCTATGTTGGAAACTAGTTTCCACAGTACCATGTGGATTGTCTTTGCTCCATAATTATTTTTAGAATTGAAGACTTGTCATTCTCGGAAAACTGGCTTCTTCAGTAAACAAAATTGAATTTACCTTATCAGTGTTGTCGAGAAGCCAATGACAGAAGTTTAACTGCTGGGGGTAATCTGTTGGCCATAAATTTTGAACCTTCTGCAGGCAGAAAGGAAAAAGATTTTCTTTCCAAAGGATTCACCGCACTGTTTTTTGACAAACCAGTGCGACATGAAATTTGCCGTACTAGGTGCCTGGGCTACACTGCATTTGCTGAACCACACAATGTTCATTAACACGATTTACTTGGCATTCAACAGAAAACGAACACGTTGGAAATGACCCTTTCATTCATAAAGACTGATACACCGAAGAAAAGGTTTTCATATTTGGAATCTGCCTACCAGGAAATCTCTTTTGTTATTCATTCTGAGCAGCTACACAATTTCCACTACAAGATCCATAAACAAAAATTATATACGCATATTCCTTGTTAAAAATGTGAAACAGCATATTTACACTACGATATGAAAACACTACACTTCCTTTATCTGTATCATAATTTACAACAGACTCAAATGAAGTACACAATTTTCATTGTTGACCAAATGTCTTTATTGTCAACCTGTTCAATCAATTTTTTAAAAATATTTTTAAAGTAACATACATTTCAATAC
Organism: Lycorma delicatula; assembly: GCF_047948215.1. Lineage (NCBI taxonomy): Eukaryota > Metazoa > Arthropoda > Insecta > Hemiptera > Fulgoridae > Lycorma > Lycorma delicatula. The sequence continues at coordinate 212,649,621 of NC_134457.1, forward strand.
ATCATTATTTCGTTTTACCTGTGTAAATTATTGAATATACATAATTAAGATGTTGTTTTATAAATTTTGCATTTATTTTAAATTGTTTTCAGCAATTAGCGATTTTTTTTAAAGACTGTTGCTTAGGCACAGAAAGAATAATATGATTTTCTGACTGTTTTGCTTCAACAAAGAACAGATTTTTCAAAGTAGTAGTTATTTACTTTTTATTGGCAGTATTTACATTAATTTCTCAGAATTAAATACTCTACAAGTTTTGTTACTAAATCTTCCATATTTATAAGTCATGTAACAAAGCTTTTGTATTACAAACCTAAATAAACTTGGGTTTTTTTGAAAAAAAAATTTTGTTTTACATCAAATATCTTAAAAACTAATAATGTTACAGTTCTGGAATGTGTTTCATCCAATTTCCAAACTCAAATTTAAATAAGAAACCGCCAAACTTTACTCCTTAATGTGGGTCACAAAAATTACAGATAGGCTTTTTTTTATTAGAAGAGCTGAAATCCAGGCCAAAATCTTTCGCTAGCCGTGTTTCTAGAGCGATCTTTCGAAAACAAAGTGTTTCCAGACTTACGTTTATATGAACATATGACATGCCTATAGCTAACCCATTCACAGTCACTTCTCAATCTGCCAAAACAATTTTATGCACATTTCTATCATTCCGGCGTAATCACTTCAGAAGGGCGTCCCTATACTATGTGGTTCATCACTAGTGTGTGTTTCACCAATTTTAAACTCTGGGGATCCAGCATTTAACTGTTGTATTTAATGGAGAAGTCCCCCAATATTGTGTTTCAAGCTCTTCTATAATTTCCTTTGTATTTAAGTCTTTAAGAAAAAATTATTTAAGCCCTAATTGTCCACCCTGATGAACTGTAAATATTATATATACTAAGTAATGCAGCAATTTGAAACCCTTCAAACTAATGAAGTATGGAAGAATTATGCCTCACACACCACCTCTGCGTGAGGCCTGGAATTTACATCCCACCTTGTAAACCATTTCAACAAAGAATAAAGAATATCATGACAAATGTGAAAAAGTAAAATTACAAAATAAACTCACTACTCTTTTTAACAAATACTAATTTTTTATTGTCGTGTGACATGTAGAAAATAATATAATAATAAAGACAGTTGATAATGCCTTACTTGGTGAAAATCCATAACCATAAAGAAAAAAAAATTTTTTTTTTTGAAAATATGAATAGTCAACAAACAGGCAGAAATGGCAATAAAAAATACTTTTTTATTAAATTTAAAATAAAATGTTGTACTAAAATATTTAAAGATAAATAAAACACCCTATTAACTATGTTAAAAACAAATTTCAAATTGAGAAATTCAGGACAGTGCTACCTCCCAATCTCCATTGTAAAATGATAGTGCTTCTTGACCTTATGTAAAGGTTGAATCCTGGGCAAGCCTGACATTTTTTACATGCTGTAAAAGACTGCAATTTTTTTAAGTAACTCCTAGTTACTTCTAGAAATAAATACCTATTTTTGTTAAAATGAATATATATCATTTCATTTCTACTATACTACTTCTGGGCTGAAGTATAATGGAAACTGTAAATAATTACGGTGGAAAATTAAACTTAATAAAGTTATTATCAAGAGAGTGCATGTTACTCAACTATTACACTACAGTTTCCAGTTTCTATGTTGTACTAAGTCTATACTAACATTGTTAACAGTGGACAACACAAATGAAAACAATTTCTCTACTGAGAAATCTACACTAGATTCATGTGTGACTCAAGATATATATGTGCATAGATACTTTAAAGATATTAAAATACAAGTGTTAGATGAGAAACTTTCTTTACTCCATCAACTTTCTTTAGTTGATGTTATTTCATTTAAAAAAAAATAAATAACATCAACTAACTAAAGGGTACAAATAAAAAATATTTTCCATTTTTAAAAAAAAAGTACAAACACAAAAATACATAATAGTTCAAACAATATGATCAATCAATACACACCTTTATCTATAGCAATATTACTATACTTATCCAAGAAAGTGGCACTTATACTAACATCAATAGTTCAACTAATCTCCTACAAACACCAGCATCAATCACCGCCTGAATTTTTTCATTAGGACCATCAGAGAGGTATGAAAGCGCCCAACAAGAATCTGCCAATACATCTGGATCCAAGTGAAAGAGAAGTCTAGAAAGAACTGGCAAGCACGGCGCGACTTTTGAAAAATCTGGGGGAGGGTTTTTACCACGACAGATGTTTGATACTGCCCAAACTGCATTTCGAGTCATTGAAAGACGCATCGATTTTGACAAAAGCCTAAAAAAAAATAAAGAACAGTAAATAACTTATAAAACTTAACCGTATCTAAATCAATTATTCTATTGCAATATTTTGGCCAGGAAGATTCAAAGACCAAGCCTATAATAACATTACAGATTTTTATGTCAATAACCTAACAGAAAATGAAAGATGTAAAAAAAGTATAAGAAATACATGATCTAATGAAAAGGAGATAATTTAAATCATATAGGAGACAAGAACAACTATAAAAGAGAAGCATGAGAAAGGGAACCGTAGTTGGAACATGTAAAAAACTACTTATTGAAACACACTTTAAAAAAAGAACACGTGGGTGAAATCAGGAGATATAGGAAGATAAGTAAGGATGTAGGATTAATAAATATGTTGAGGTTAAAGATTAGCACAGAACAAAAGAATGAATATCATCAAACTATATTAGAGACAGAATTACAACCGGAAAATGATCCCCCCCACAGAACTAAATCAATTTACTTTTATAAACAAATATAAAGCAATAAGTCTGCATAAAAAAACAACTATTTTCTTAGATAACTTAAGAACAATTTCTGTTTTGTTATAATGTAGTTCATTTCTACTTTATTTATTTTTATGTAATTTTTCTGAGTTTTAAAATTATCAATGAATAAGTAGCATGATATTTCTCTTAACTTATTCTTGCTAGCAAAATTTTTCTCTGCAAATTTTCTATAAATGTTGTCAATAATGTATATATTTCATAAATATTTACTCATATAAATTATTGAGCAATTAATATGGCATTTACATTTTATAGTTAAAAAATTAAATCTCAAAATCTTAGTAATAATTATTTATTTTACTTTTAGATTCCTCATCTCATCCTTCTCCTCACTCTCTTTTTGTTTACCTTCCAGAATCATTTTAAGGTATTACTTCAGAGGATGATATGTATGAATGATTTTCTTGTACAGTCTCAGGTTGACCATTCCTGAAATGTGTGGTTAATTGAAACCTAATCACCAAAGAACACCGGTATCCATGATCTAGTATTCAAATCCATATAAAAGTAACTGTCAAATCCTGCCTTTACTAGGATTTGAATGTTAGAACTCTTGACTTCAAAATCAGCTGATTTGTAATGAGTGCACCACTACTACACCAGTCCAGTAGGCTATCTCAATCCTTCTAGCCATCCGATTCCTCTATGAAAAATGTACAAACAGGGAGCTGGTAGGGGAAAGCAAGCTACATATAACAAGTGAAGCACGTAAATGATAAACTTCAATATACTGCACTATAACTAAATTTAACTAACATAATCAGTATTTAAAAACAAATCCGCCTCACACAATTTGCAGGCATCATAAACAGTATATGCATAGTACCTAGTATAAATTAAACATAAAATCAAAAAACAAATAAAAGTACTTAGTCTAACCTAATCATAAAATACCTATTTCCTAAAATAAATTATATTATAGAAAATAACTTAAAATAAAAAATTTATTAATTACATTACATAAATTAAATTCTTAAAAATTAAATCATTTTAAATCAATGTAAGCAGAAATTGAAAGACAATTGAGAAAAATTTACCAATCAACAGTCATCACCAAAAAATATGTTTCTTATTTTCCTTTTAGAAGAAATTATATTACACATGTACTCCGCTATAATTATTCAAGTTAAAGCTTTCAATAAAATCTAGTCATTGATTATAAAAGATACTTCAGTTTAAAAATTTACATAACTTGTTCCTCCTATTATTGATGAACAGAATCCTGATCCCAATACTCGATATCAATATCAATAAATCTCAATAAAGATCGCATTATAAATGTATAAAATATCTTGCACTTTCCTCTAACTCCAAGGATGCAAAACACCTAGTCAACTATGACTAACGAAAAAGGTTGATGGGTACTCAGTACTAGCTGCCGTACATTCCAAAATAATTTCCTTTGCATGCATTAATCTTCAAATTAATGCACTCTAATCCTACACTGTGCAAATTAATTGAAACAAGCTATTTTTTTTATCTAAATTGTTATGCAATTGCCAGTTGTTTAAAACCATGTGAAACCACCTTAAACCAGTTTTATTTGCCTTGAGGTGATGTGACTGTTCAGCCTTGACAATAAAAAAGCAGTTTGACTAGTTTTAAGAGGAAGTATTCACCTTAGCTTCAGCTGTGAGCCTTTGAGTGTGCCAGGTGGATGTTAGTTTTTGAGCTCTGTGTAACACGTGTTGCTTTCAGGTGTTTAAAAATGTGTATTACTTAGAGGAAGTAGGTCAAGATTTTTTTCACTTTGATATTATGTTGTCTACATGATACACAAACAAGAGCTTAGATCTGAAGGTAATGCCTGTCACAAATTGTTTCAACAAGAAATATTTCTTGGGTACATTTATAATACATTACTAGTCTTTATACTACAGGTCACAATAACTGTTTTTATCAGGATTCAGAGACACTGCATTATCAATGATCATTTATCAATTTTATTTGCATTCTATAAAGCACAAAAAATCATTATAAGAGATCAAACTTCTGTGGAGTTTGACATTGTTAACGAATTTGGTAACACTGATTTTATATCATACCCAATCATTTATAAAAATAATAAATAGAAGCAGATCCAACACTGATCTTACGGAATGCCAGATATTGCAACAAATTTGCTAGAATTTCACAATTTCACTACAAGAATATTAGTAATGAGATACATATTAACAAACAAATATGAATGGATCCATCTCAGCATAGAACCATCCATCACTGACACGCTGCACTTTTAACTTAAATCAGGAGCTGTGATGAACTATGTCTAAAAGCCTGCCTAAAATCAAAGTAGAAGATCAACTTGTCTTAGATTTTCAACCTTCAGCAAAGTGAAGGGAACATTTAGGTTCGCCACTGTAGATGATCTCTTGACCACAAAACCATGCTGCCACTGATCAATAAATTTAATCAATGAATGATAGAGGTGGTCAACTCCTTCAAAACTAATGAAACATAGATAATGATAGAATATCAAAGTTGTCTCTGTCATATGGGAAGAGGTAATGCCAATGTTGCACATCAACCCTGTGTTTTATAATGAGAAATTATTGGATCAAAATCATTACACTGTGAATGGATTGTTTCAAATTATGTCACTAAAGGGATAAATTCCATCAAAGGAAAAACACTGCGAATTCCTACTATAAGCGAAATTTGTAGACATGAACCTGTTATAAGAAGATTTACTTAAATACACAGAAGTAAAGTGGGCTTTCAAGGAGTATCATGATGAAAAATGTTTTCCAGCTAAATGCTGAAATTTTAAAATCTACAAAATGGAACCGGTATATGTATACCTATTTTCCAACTCTCTAAGGCTTCTTATACTGGCCTCCCTTACTATTATTTTAGAAACCTTTCAAATAGTAGTTTGCAACGCGTAGATGTTAGCGCATAACAGTCAGGCTAATAAACATACATAAACTTAATTTTGGTCAACCATACTTGAAAAAAATTATTCACTTCAGTCTAATGAAAACTTGTTAATAATTTAGTCACATTAAGATGCAGCAAATTTTTATTCTTCTTTTGTAAATACAGCAATAAAATCTGCACAATTTTAAACAAGAGGTTTTAGAATATTTTCCAGAAAAAGCTCAAAACTAAAGTCATTGAAATATGTACTGCTAGAATGTTGAAACTACACATTTTTCTTCTGAGCATAAATGAGTTTTGATAAAAAAAGTACGAGAACATCCTATGCATGCAAACAAAGCTCAGTTTTTTAATATAATTTGCAAATTCATATCATGTAAAATGAGTTCCTCATCTACAACTACCACCAAAACAAATGCAAGAAATCACCTTATTAACTTGAAAATGATATTGTATATGTATTGAATACCAAACTCAAGATTTTAGAACCTAGTTTCTGAATAACAGCTACAATTATTAATAAACAAGCAGACCTGTGTGAAATTTCCCCAACTGCCTAGATTTAATTCATGCAACTTTGAATATGATGGAACAGATGGGTTAAAAATTTTATAAAAATAAAACAAGCAGTAAATAAACGCAGGTGTACAATGATTGAAATCAGTATGTGCCGTACGGTGGCACGTCAGTGGAGACTGAATGCATCAATGGGCCAATGAAACAAATTTGAATTTTAATTAATTTGTTTGCACTTTCAACACTTTTTCACTATCATTTTCATATAAAATCTGATTTGATGCACATCTGGGAGGTATAATTTCCTATCTATCACTACCACATTTATGGAGGGTTTGAGTTGATGGCATATAATAATGGTGCCAGTCGTCTTTCCGTAGCATATTACATACAGGGAGGTTTTTTTCTTTCTTTTGAACTACTGAAATTTTTTTTTATTTTATGTTCAATTATTAATGTTCCTCAGTATATAAATAATTTACTTCACATTCCATTATACAAAATAACTTTAAGTTGATAGGCTTACTATTTTTCATTTTTTTGGAAACCCTCTTATTACCCTCCTCCCTTTGTGGCATCCAATGAATTGTGAACACACAATGCAACCATTAGTATAGAACAACATAAGGCCATGTATAGCAAAACATGACTACATAAATTCATTCTGAAAATTAACAACATATTACTAACAGTAAATAAGAAAACTTAATCCCAATAAAGCGTATTAAACAACAAATATCATTTTATGAACAAGTATTCATAAAACTCACCATAATTAAGCTATAAAAAAATGGTTTTCAACTGAACACAAAAAATTAGATATGCTAAGTGGTTACTGAAATTAAATTTTAAGAGGATATGCACTATTTTCATTGTTAAAATAATCATCAGATATAACATAATTAGTTAAAATAAACAAAAAACTGGTAACCTCATTAAAATTTTCATAATCATAATTTTTATACTAAGTAAACTTATCTATCTTTCTTACCTTTGTCATAACTAAATTGTATATTGGCACGCTTCACATATATTCAATTTTCAAAATTCTATCTACTGGCACTTCTCCTTTGTAAGGCTTTATATCTAAATGCCTTTGTAACGCATTTAAGTCATGCTCCTTACCCCAATCCAATCATACACATTATGTGACTAGTCTTTCTTCCTGTTCTTTGTTATCTATCAGTTACAGTCCATCTATTTATTTTATAATAATTATTTCTATTATGAGCAAATTAAGATTCTTAAATAAAAAATTTGCTTAATTATTAATCTGTTCATTTATAATAGTTTTTCATTATTTTTTTAAATTTTATATTATTCTAAATATTCAATCTTTTTCCTTTTATACAACTGCATGATCTGCTGCTAAAGAAACTAGCATACAAAAAATGATTTAACACTTTTTTTAATATAGCAGAAAATAACGGATATAAAAAGTAATGACTAGAGAAGTATTATCAAAAATACTCGTAAAAGAACCAGAACTAAAAAAAAAAATGAAATAAACGGGTTAAATTAATATTTACAGGAAAAGAGATTTACCCAATCAAACAAATTTTCAATAAGTAAAATATAAAAATGGCTGTAAATAGAAATAATACACTTAAGGGGATCTTAAATAATAACAAAGAGGTCAGTCAGTACATTCAAAATTATCCAGCAAAAAAATTAAAATGACCCATGGTCTCAGAATGTCTGAAAATTTTTTTATTTGTTCTATTTGCCACCATTATTAACCATGTAAAATTTTATTTTGATATCTTAAATAATTTTAAGTTATTCATTTTTTTAATTTGTTAAAAAATACATTAGTGTTGTTTCTGAGGCTTTTAGTGATGTGATTTTAATAAACAAAACTCATAATTTTGTCAATTTTCATCATATCACAATGGTTTTTTTTTCACTAAAATTTTCAGAAAAATATACAGATCAAGGTAAAACTGCATTTAGCAACTATTTAGCAACTTATCTCTTAATTTCTGCAGTAAATTACCTCAAACCTGGATTTAAAATTTTTTTTAAAGAAAAAACATAAAATTTAGAAATGCGATTTAAGATAAAAAGCTCTATAATAACCAAAGAATTTTTTATATAATCCTAAAACTATGAGCAAGTAGGTTCTGGAAGAAAATCTGTGGTTTTTTGACTACCAGTACATTTAATACATTATGAAACAACTGACAAATAATTCACATTAATATGATGCAACTCAAGATAGTATCAAGATCCTATAAATCAATTTGTGGCTCATTACCTACTGTAATTAATTTAGCACATAAATTTGTATACAAAGTACCATTTTTTAAACATTACTTGAAAGTATATAATTTAATTTTGACAAAAATTTGTAAACATACAACAAATTGAATAAAATCAGTGAATGAAAGAAGAACTTGCAAAGTCTTCTAAAAGTCTTGACATAAGTTCATTTGATATTTACACCTGTTATTATGTTAGTGGAATTACAGAAATGTTTGTTGCAATAAAACTGTTTTGAATATAACACCAACACCTAGTTATTAATGGACCTGTGATACATTCTCCTGGATGCTTTTGTTACTGGGGAATTGACCCATGAAATTATGTTGCTCACAGGAATCCAGCAAATATATTCTTTTGAGGAGCGGTTAAAAGACCGGAGCAGACCTGGGGGATGCAGAAATTTAACTTTAATGTCACTTCATCTTCATGTTTTGATAAAACTAATCCAAAAAAGCAATGGTCATCAACAGTGCAGGCAACATAGTTGTGCACACCAACATCAGACATCTTCACTGATGGGTTTTCTCCAGAAAAATTGAAGTCTGTGCAGAAGTTCACATCAAAACTTACATGTTTTGTTGTGATTCAGTCTTCAGATTTGGGTTCAAAGTGGTGAAAACTACGTGTCCCAAGAACTCTTAGCTTTGGAGAAACGAGCCTCTAGTTTCTGGCATGCCTCTATCATTATTTCTTTTTTAATCATTGTGAATTTCATGTTTTCTATTTTTGTCTTGCAAAAATCAAAGAATTTTTGGGCATTATCAATAGCATTACCAGGACTACGTTGGAGACTTGCTTTTGTCATAATGCGCTTGACAGTGCCACCAAACTGATACACAAGGTAAACTTTCCATGGCTGGAAGAAAAAAAAAACCATGTAGCTTTTCATGGAGCATATAAATATGCAAGATATTTATAACAGTAATGGTATATACAAAATAAAATGTTAACGCAAAGTGACTATTATATATTGGGCAAACAGGAAAAAGTAATTTACAAACAAATGTAATTTTTAAATACAGAAAATAAATTCTAACTATGCAAAACATTTCATAAAAGGAAATATCCCATTGAAAATGAAAAACTTTATGAAATTGATCCACAACTGCATAAAAGAAAAAAGATTTAACATTTTAAAAAATTTGTATATTTTTAAATTACAAAATATTGGGAAAACGATTATAAATAAACAGATTAATAATCAAGCATATGTTTTGAGAACTTTAATTTGCTCTGAACAGGAAATAGTTAATTATAGAATAGAGTGCAACCCACAGATAGCGATGAATATAAAAAAAGACTGGCCAGATAATGTATGTGATTTGAGTGAAGTAAGGAGTATGACCTAATGCTATATTAAGCCTTACAAAGCTGAAGTGCCAGTACAGCAAGTTTTGAAAATGGAATATATCCAAAACACATTAACTTGTGGATAAATATAAATGTACTCATTACAAAAATACAAAAACACAAAAAGGATTATTAAATAAGTATTAATAAAATAAAAATATACTTATAAATAAAATAAATAGCTGATATGTCTTTTTAAAATGTTTAAAAAATAATTTTCTAGTTCATATACATAATTCCTAATTCCTTTACATATAGTAATGCTACAACAATAAATAATAATCAATTTACAATGGTGATTTGATTAGGTATCATTTGGTAACAATGATGAACACTTTAAATTAAAGCCTTTTAATGTTTGTTAATGGTTCTTAAGAAGTTCTTTATATTAATTAAAGTACAAGGAAAATTAATCTGCAGAAAAAATATTTTAGCACAGGATTAACAAAACCACTTTTCTTTATCCATATCATGTCACTTCCAAAAACCATGCAAAAATTAAATAATTTTCACAATTTTTGTATTTAGTACAAAATGTTTAGTAGGCAAGCAATAAAACATGAAATGCAACAACTCACTGAAGAAGAGGAACCAAAATCCCAGAATCAAGAACATGATCTCTACATTCTGGTGAATCTCCAGCAATATTTCCTAAAGCCCAAACGGCCTGTTCCTGGACATCCTGAAACAACGAAAATTTAAAAATGAGTTTTGCAACTTCAAATTTAAGAAAACAAAATATTAATAATGTACAATCTGATATTGCTAACATCTAAAAAAAAAACAATTGATATTTAGAAAAACTAACAATAATTACAATTTAAACTAAACAATACATATGTCACAAATAGACAGCAAAATTATAACTTAAAAATGTATCATATTTTTATTAAATGAAAGATAAAATACTTTGCTATAATGTTGTAATTTGATAAAACATTTATACAGAATTCACAACACCACAGTCAGTGCAATTACATTAGACACTGGTAATTATAAAAGACATGTTATGACCACCAATTATATTTTCTACTTCTATATAAATTCTTATTATTCCTTTATGTTTTTACACATTTATCACATTTTTTATTTTTTTTTTTAATAAAAAAAAAGTAAGTACTTCAAACTAATAAGAGGTAATCAGTAAGTAAGCTGAGTTAAACTATGTAGATAAATTATTGAGAAATCTCAAATTCTGAAGTGGAGGCAAATAACAATATGATACACAATGCACAACCAATAAGAAAGAGCTTTCTCTTAGTGTGCCAAACTCAATTCCAACTTAATCTAAAAGACGTTCCCATATTGAACTCAGTAACCAAATGGAAAGCCGGATAATCAATTCCAGCAGGAAATTTGAGGACTGTGAACAAATTTATATCAGAAGCCTAGGGAGAATTAATCTTTAATTAATTTTTTGTAACCTGAAGCTCATATATTTCTGTTGTAAAAAAAAAAGGCAATATTTTCTTTATTTTACCATCATCTATATTATTTTTCTTGTAAATACAGATTTACCAATTAATAACAACCTACCACAATCTGAATAATAGATATAACAAAAAAATGCCAAAAGCTTGTGGCTCCTAACAGAAATATTAGAAAATTTCTTAAAATGAATGACATTTATACATGTAATATGCTTAAATTCTTGATATAAAAATGAAAATGTTGAAATTTTACATTAAATATTATGTATCTAACAAAATCACAATCTGCAATTCATGTAGTATATTAATTAAATATACTTAGATAAAAATATACATTTAATTCACATAAATCAGATATACATTTCCAAGTTACAGGCATTTCAATAAGAAGTTATGTTATAAAATCGCTTAAGTTTAATATTTTAATGTAATTAAGATATATAAAAATATTCTAATACTGGTACTTCATTTTATTCACATTCTATAATGGTAACATTTCTCTGTCACATCCAACTAAGGTTGTAAACCTTAGTTGGATGTGACAGAGAAATGACCAGAAGAAAACAATAGAAAACAGAGGAATCAAAAATACAACATAATTTTTTTTTTTTTAAATGCCAAGAGTTTAAATTAAAGGATAATAATTTTCTAGTTTAATATATTAATACATAAATTATAATATAAAAAATTTATAATTTTATTATTTTAGATATAAATTTATTTTTCACTATTACTAGAAAATAATTTGTTTCTTAATATCACTAAGTTTTCTGACTCTAGAGGATTATTTCTAACCCATTTTACTGAATAAAGATGAATAGCAAAAATATGTAATACATGCATGTACGTTAGTTTTTATGAATTCAATAAATACCAAAAGATAAATATATAAATCAATCAATTACAAAATGCCACTATGAACACAAATTATTTACTTCACACAGTAAATAAGATTGTGATTCAATATAATACTATAAAAACAGCTTTACCTTTTATTTACAATAATATTAATTTACTTTTCTCAACAATATTAAATTCAATAAAGAAATAATTTTTATATTTTTATTTATATGAGCAGCCCGTCTACTAATTTTTGCTAATGATTTTTTTCCCCTTAATATTAACCATTATTTTATTTGTGTTTAATATTTAGATAAATGGTGCGTAAATGAGATCTATAATACATTCAGAAAAATTTGAATTGTACTCACAGCAAAGTGTAAAAAAAAAAAATAATACTTTTTTAATTTTTTACATTTTGACTTTTAGAAGGAAAGAAGGTACTTATGTATTAACGCCACCGCAGCTACAGCTGCTGTTTAGGTTATGTTGACTTCGTACGTATATGTTAACTAAATATAAACTACGCTCGCTTCGCTCGCTAACTTCTTATAATTAACATTAAATATGCATAATATATACAACTTATTAATAATATAACCTTAATGTTATAGCACCAAAATCCAATTAATGTTAATCAACCGAAATCCGATTGACTACTTTGTTTTTAAATAAAGCTGTAGATACGGTGGCGTTAATATGTAAGTACTGGAAAGAATTTTTTCTAGTCTGATTTTGTTAAATTAAAAAAAAAACCATTAAAAATGTTAAAACACTAAGAATTCAGCACAGACTTCAGAATTTTAGTATTATTTTTAGTTTTTAAGTACATTTTTTATGTCAGTTTCATTCTTTTATTAATTTGTTAATAAAAATTATAATTTATTTAATTCACCAATCAATATACATCAGTTAATACACATCAGAGTACACTTGCAGAAGTAATAGTGATTACCTGTTTACAGGATTGGAATTTACATACTAAAACAAAATGAACTTAATAATTAAAACACAACAGATGCATAAATATTAACAAAAGTAATAACCATACACCATCCTTTTAACCATAGATTCAAAAAATTCAACTAGGGCACTCTTAACAAGTTAAAGCATCCTGTTGAGTATTTAAACAAAATATAAAATTTATATTTTCATTCTAATCCATCCTTAAGTTTTCTGCTTATGGTACACTTATTTCCTACTAATCTTTTGGGATCATTTGGCAGTAGATTTAAACATCTTTATAGCTTTGATATAACTGCTTTTGAAACTAATACTCTTATTCATTCATTGGAATATATTTATTCTTGTTGTGCTATTGGAATGGATGATTTTATTTTATAATTCAATGTAGTTGTAATTTAATGATTGGTAAGAAAATATCTGTTCAATGTTCATAGGTAATTTCTCACTAAAAGTATTTTTTTATTTACTATTCTCAAATTCTTTTCTGGAGGAACTGTATCAAGTTTGTGCATGTTTTGTATGCACCACTCCATGCAATAATTCCGTAATTAATTATTAATTTCAATTAAAATTTAGGATATTAATTTGTAGGATACACCTACAAAAAATGTTTGTATGAAAAAATTCCTCAGAAATAACATAAGCCAAGAGATTCAAGTCTTAATAAAAATAAGAAAAAATACAGAGAAATTATATCAAAAGGTTATTTACCACTCATGAACAAAGTTCTAAGTTCTCAGGGTTGTGGAAATATGCTTTACTACACTTCGATAAAAAAAAAAAAAAAGAGAACAAAAAAATAACTAACAGCATGAGCCACGGTTCTACAATACGTGTTATGCGAATGAACGCTGCACGAATATATATATATATATATTACTCTTTAGTATAGGTTGCAAAACTAATTTTCTTTAAGGAAACTTAACTCGCACTCTAAACTTAAGTAACCTTAGATAACTAAGGTGATTTAGATTTAATTAATAAACTTAACCAAATTATTTAGTCTAAAAATAATGTACGTTGCACTTTTAAAGTGCTGAACTATGAAATTTTAGGTGACTGTAGTGTGTAACTTATGAGCAATATAACTCAAAAGAATGGAGTTTCCAACAAAGAATTTCAATGAATAACTTAGGACATAAGTAAGGTATATTCCAAATTTCATCATAATCAGAAGCAAGTCCCTAATTGTACATATAGTAATTACCACGATGGCCAAATGCTGATGGACACAATACTAACAAAAGCATGAGCTACTTTTGGAATTATTTAATTAAGGCAGAATTAAAAGGATTCATTAATTATGTTCATATGCGTACATTAGATATTTTACTTTCTTTTTTGAAATGTGAGAAAAGCTATATGGCCAAACATTAAAAAAATTCACAAGTTAATTTTTAAGCAAATATAAATAGTGGTATTATTGTTATTAATGAAACTATTAATATGAGTGCAATGAAGGGTTAAGCCGCCGGCTTACCTACTAGTAGATTAGTATTACTTTAAAAAAATTAATATCATATTAAACGTAAGTTTGAGGTAATGACAAGGAAAGCTATTCTAAAACAGAGTTACTGTCCAAATCTACTATAGACTATTAAACTTGCTATCTAACAGGAGTACCTTCTAGATATAATGTTACCTTCATCTACTGTTTCTTATATTAAAAAATGGTCAAATGAAACTACCTATATCCACCTTCTTATTTATTGATTTGTAAATGAATTCACTTGTCTGTATCCCTCTGTACTTCTCTCCATGAAACACGAAACTTTTTAAAAATAAACAGATAACATACATACACAAAAAACTATGTAAAAAAACTTAATGTGCAACAACTTAGTAAGTAAGTCATTTCATTAATTATAAAATAAAATTTTTATAACTGCATACCTCATATTCTGAACTTAGAAGGTGTACAAATACAGGAACAGCTCCAGCTTCAATCACCATACGAGTCTGTTGAGATGTTCCGGAAGCAATATTTGTCAAAGCCCATGCAGCTTCAAACTGAAAACAAATTAAAAAATAATTTCAGTAAAAATGAATGAAAATTACGTTTAAGTTTGCCCAACAATCAACCTAATTCATGAGGGGATGCATTTTTATTTTCTTTGATTTTTGTAAAAATGTATCCTTTCATAACTTCTTTATAAAACTTATAAATATTTTTGATAATTCAGAGCTATAGTTTTTAATTCTACAACAATCACTGATGTAATTTTAGATAACTTTTAACATCCACAACTTCTTGTGAAACTATCTCACTAACATTCTCATCTTTGTGAGATAAAAAAAAATCCTCATCATGATTTGTAAAAACTGCATTATGCACTGAATTTTTTCTTTTTTTTTTAAAGAAAAGAATGTTCCCCAATTTAATTTCACTTAGCTACGTAAGGTGATATTCAATTTTTTTTTAAATTTGTATCCTCAATTTATCAGAACCAAGATTTAATAGCTTTGCTATTCCTAATTCAGAGATAGGATCATGGTTCTAATGAAAATACCACATCCACATCTTCCTAATCAGAACCAATTGGATTTGTTTGTACATTTATCAAACTGCCAATTTTTAATAAAATTTCTTCCAAAACTCACTTTTTTAAATAGTTACATTTTATTCAATAAATCCACGTAGCATTAAGCCTAAAACCACCTTGGCATTACTGTTTACTAAAAACTCATACACTCCACTACAACAATATTGCTCTAATATTCAATATACATTGTTTTGTTGCTAACCTAACATTAATATATATATATGTTTTGCTATTAACTTGCATATTTTAGTTTTTAACATCTTATAATCAAAAATCATTCTTTAGTTAGGCTGAATTAAGTTAAAAACTTAACTTATTAAAATAAGATTTAAAATTGTTAAAAAAAACACCACCAATACAAGATAAATACTTCTAGCAATAACAGATATAACCACAAATAAGTTTTATAGAAATAACTAAAAGAAAGTTAGTTCATTTTATTTAGTTTATACACAAGGGTGGGGTGAAAAGTTCCAGGCCTCAACCAGAGATGGTCTTAGTATGCTTAATTTCTCGACAATGTAACTTGATTCCATTCATTAGCTAACTATAAGAGTTTAAGTTGCTGCACTCAATTAGTGTAGCACTTAGTCTGTCGAAGTAGAGACTAGGATTTTTTTTTTTTTTTAATGGAAAAACTGGAAATTCTGATAGCAATTAAATACATCTTTCTAAAAGGCTTACATTCAAAGGAAATTAATGAACTTTATATAACATCGGGATAATCTTTTCCATCAAATACAACAGTTAAACACTGGGTTGCAGAGTTTAAAGCGGATTGAACACGCATTATCGATGAATCATGGAGTAGATGCCTTTTTGAACTGACTACGCCAGAAATTATAGAAAAAAAAGCATAATGTTTTGGCAAATTGACAAGTGACAGTGAACGAGTTACCAAAGTCTGTAGGCGTGTCAACGGAACACGTGTACAACATTTTGCACAAACATTTAGGCATGAACAAGCTGTGCACTAGATGGGTACCACATTTTCTCACGCCTGACCCAAAATAATGCCAAAAAAAACATTTCAAATTATTGTCTTTGAGCCCTTTATGCACAATCCAGAGGAATTTTAACATCGTTTTGTGACAGCTGATGAGACTGATCTGGCTTCCCTAACTATCACTTGTCCTAATCTTAAAAATGCCTTGGAGGGAAGTTACTGGCCAACTGTAACCCAATAATGAAGTTACTGCCACCAAAGATGATTATATTAAGGAACTGGATAAATTGACATACTGGTGTAAGTGCTCTTGTGGAATACTGGGCTAAGTGTAGACCTTAATGGTAACTATATTGAAAAATAATTCAAGATATACCCAGAAAGATGTTTTCCTGTCCAGGCCTATAACTTTTCACCCCAGTCTTGTGTATGTGTTTTTGTTTTTTCCACACATTTTCAGTGCAAAAACACTTTAAGAGCTAATTGGTTTAATGAAATTCCTGGTTTTATTTTGTTCATCACAGTACAATATTAAAAAAAAATTGTTTGGTATTTTTGGTCTTAATTATTTTAAATGAACAACCAACCACTTACAAAGAAGATAAAAATGATTT
Organism: Lycorma delicatula; assembly: GCF_047948215.1. Lineage (NCBI taxonomy): Eukaryota > Metazoa > Arthropoda > Insecta > Hemiptera > Fulgoridae > Lycorma > Lycorma delicatula. Next base: position 212,666,812 of record NC_134457.1, read on the forward strand.
ATTTACACCTTCTAAATTTAGACTCGAAGAAAGACTAGTTAGGGAAAGGTCCATTAATTCAGCCCAGAAAGCGGCCAATACAAGAATATATCAGGCTGATCCTGACAGACAAAGGAAATAATGAAAAATGTCTAACAAGGAAGTACAGAAAATTTATTAGAAAAAAAATCTAATTTAAATAAATTACTTATAATTTGTAACACATTATACAATGCTTTCTGACAATATTTCTTAAAAATTAAATTTGGATTTATCAGTGATGAAAAAATAATGAAAAAACATACTATTTTATGACATTTACTTTGAGATCTGAGTAAACCATGCAACCACAGAAGCACAAGAAAATTTATTTTTATTTTTTTTATAAATTTAATTTTAATGTAAAAAAAATCTTATACCATGAAAATAAAACTTTGTCATATTCTCATGATATTTTTTGCAACAATATAAAATTAAAACAAAAATTTGTTTTAATAATTTTTTTTTGTCACTTTATGCAGCTTCTAACATGATAAAAAGCATAAATTGGTGTGTGTTTCTAAAATGGTAGGCTGGCTATACTTTTAAAACTAAACAAAAAATATCCTTAGGAAAAATGGCAATTTCGCCTTCATTATCCCCTTATCCGCCATTTTGTTATTATATAAAAATTTATATCTCAAGTTCGAATAGAGGAATCACATTAATATCTATCTGGTAAGCATCTTGATAATAAAGTTTTAAAATTAACATCAAAATCAGGAGACTTAAATACCTTCGCAAATTACAAAATGGTAGCTATGTTTATTTTTCAATCCATAAATAGTTGTCTCCATAAATATAAGTTTTATTAAAATGTATGTTATTTTGTGAAATATTAAAGCCTTTAATTTTAAACAAAATGATATTTTATTTTTTAAATAACAAATAGCCGAGTTACAGCAGAAAATTGATTTTTGTGTCTGTTTTCATGTCCTCCAATTTACGTTTAATTCGATTAAATATTAACTGCTTTTATTTTTGTTAATTCTAGTATTGTATTATCTCCTGTCTTTTTCTTAGAGATTGTCTTAACCATTCAAAAATTCCAGGAGTATTCTTAATTTCTTGAAATCCATTTTGGATTCTTTGTTGAAGATCCTCAATGTTGAGTATTGGAGTTGAATAAACAGTATGTTTCAAATGGCCCCACAGGAAGAAGTCAAGAGGGAACAGGTGATCGGACATGCCAGGAGACTAGCCCTCTGCAACTTATCCATTTTTCACAGAAAGTTTGATGCAGGAAATCTGATAACTGGCTGAAATTTGCTAGTGCTCCATCATGGGGAAACCACATATTTCCTCTTATGTAGAGGACATCTAAAAAATAGGTAGTCTTCTAAAAAATAGGTAGATTTTCGGTCAAATGAGGAAGATAGTTTTCTCCATTTAAATGATTTGGTAGAATGACAGTATCCAAAAGATAGCCATTAAAAATACCTGCCCATGTTCAGGAAAAATCTTTGTTGACGACTACTTTCTAAGGTACCAGGAGGATTCTCATCATTTCAGATATGCTGGTTATGATAGTTTTGAACACAATTCCTGTTGAAAGAAGCTTCATTTTTATTTAATTGAATCGACCATAAAGTGGAGGACATGAAAACAGACATAATTACATCAACTTTCTACTCTTTTTTTGTTAATTTTAAAACTTTATTACAAACATGCTTACCAGATATTAATGTGATTCCTCTATCTGAACTTGAGATATAAAAATAACAACATGGTGGACAGGGGGAGAATGAAGGAGAAATTGTCACTTTTCTTAAGGATATTTTTTGTTTAGTTTTACAAGCAAAATTTGAAAAAGTATAGCCAGCCCACCATTTTACAAACACCTGTATATATATTATATACATTTTACAAGTTTAAAGGCATGCAATGATCAGTCTAACGTGATATATGATACATTCACTTCCACACTATTACTACTATCCAATTCTATCACTAATAGTTCTTGAGTAAAAAAATTTTACGACATAAAATCAAGCATAGTGACTGACATGCAACTCTACAGCAAGTTAAAAATTTCTACCTTGAAAATAAATTGCATGTAGTGGTAATCAGTAAGACTGTTTATAAATTGTAAAAATTACTGAAAATGAGAAAAATTAAAATAAATCATTCCACAATCTCAAACTCTTAGAAATCTTGTTGCAACACAGACATGATTCTTTCAGAAAGCTCCACTAAATGAGGTATTATTTGACCCTTATTTTCACTGGAAAATTCTACGAAATAATAATCCCTTCACACTTTTAGGAACTACCTGTCCAAATTTCTAATATGATAGAAAATAATTTCATTGGACTCTTTAAACATTTGATTCTAAGTGAAAGTATTATATAACATAATTCTATGATAACCCTTTTGCCACATATAGATAGGTATCATGAATTATAATATACAAATGATAAACTATTATTAGACTAATAGAATGCCTAAGGATTCTTGTAAGACAAGATAAGAAAACATAACACTGTGTGATACACAATGCAATAAATAAGTAAATAACTCATTGCAGATATTCAGTAATCCTGAAGAAAAAACAGACCCCATCTAAATTACAAAAACAATTTAATCACCGATATGCGCTGTACAACATTTATAACTGACAAATTAATAAAAACCAATATAAACTAATTAATAAAAATCATTTACAAAAACTGGGAAAATGTTTATCAAAATTCTTCTTACACTGAATATTATAAAACATACTTCATATTCTTTTATGTAATAAGCCCACATGACAAAATAAATAAGAAATCATTACCTGCAATGTGGAATTTGAATTGTTCTGAAGAAATTCAACAAATTTTGGCACAATTCCCGTCTGTATAACTTCATCAATCGGTGGATTTGGTTCTCTTGAAAGAAGTTTACGAAACAATTGTGTTGCTTCCAGCTGTTTATCTTCATTGCTGCTATAAAGACCCTTCACCATGTCAGGTGTAATCGCAGTACTACTATAAGATAAAATCTCCTCCTGCAAAAAATTAATATTGAATTATTATCCACTTCTTCATGGTATTCTGAAATGAGCCATATAAAACTGATACAATAAATCTAACAACTAAAACAGCAAGCAATTCAAAGACACGTGGATCTTAGTCAGTTACTTCTTTTCGATCTAATAAGTTGTTAAATTTTCTTTCAATTTAATAATTATACTTATTTTTTGTTACTTATCAACTCAAATGCATTTAAAGATTTTGAAGCAATTTCTTCATTAATAAACTTCGACAGTTGTGTATAGGAAGAAAAATACAAATTTCAAGGGGATTGTTTTAAATTTTCTATAATTGAAAATGTATTAATGAAAATATCAAAACAAATATTTTACCACTGTATGGCCTTTTCAATTTACACAGCAGTCTTCAGTAGTTTTTTAAATTACAATTCAAGCGGTACACACTCACTATCTTGTAAAGAAATCTCCTCAGTCAAAACAAATTCTTATGATAAGACAACCAGAATTGTGCTCAATTTCAAACTTTGAATGGTTTCAATGGAAGTTGTACCATTTATTTTCCTAGTGAAATAAGAAACAGCCAAACATCATGGCACACCACAATATGTCACCGCACACTTAGACTGACTTGTAATATTAGTACGAATAGAAAGTTATGAGAAAAGTATACTGCAATCTTCAAAACAGACCATCTAATCTGTTATTTTTAATACTTTTTTGCTTTTTATTTAAAAAAATCTGATTTACTAACCAGATTCAAATTTGAGCATACTGTAATTCATATAATATTACCTTTGCTGGTCCTCCCTCATTAGAAGAACTCCTAGCTGGGATTGTTACATTTCTACGTTTAAAAAGCTGCTGTTCTCGTTTCTGTTTTCTAAGCTGGACACCTTCTTCTTCACGGCGTCTTCGCAGCTCTGTAGAATCTAACCCAGCATTTTTATACCGGTATTTATGAGTAGCACCAGACATCTGTAAAAAAATAAACACATGCTGTAAAATTTCCATAGCTAGTATTCTTAAAAGACACAATATTATTATTATTATTATTATTATCATTAATCGGAAGAGGAACAAGATCCTGGCAGATCTAAATTCAGCTACAGGTTATGAAAGTTGAAAAAAAATAAACAAAATGGAGAATGGAATGGCCTTATATGTTTGAAGCATGTACAATCAACAGTAGTCAGTCAGTCTGAATAGAATGTAATAAAATACTAAATGGTCTCCATCCATCATTCTACACAAACATTTAGGAAATGAAGTAATCAGTGTCTGGATTAACCTGTGAATGGGGATCTAATTCTCCTCCCAAAATATCATAAGCACAGATCATAGATTTCTGCATTGACACATAGTATTAAACATGTTTTAACCCTTCCCACACACTATATCAGATAATAAGCATTTCCCAGTTTGTCAAGTTAATCAAACATAAAGTTAGTCAATTTTTTTTATAGTTACTTGCACCCATCAAAGAATGGGTTGATCTTATCAGAAAGTCATGAAATATTACATTAACATTAATTATTTTATAGTTATGAAAAATTTTTAAGAAGTAGTAGTTTCTACTCTAAACATGAGCATTTTATTTATTCCGCCAAACACAATTTCTGTTGCAATACTAAATTACACCTTTCAAAGAATATCTGTGTTGGGCTACAGAAGATAAAAAAGGAAAAAATGTAATCGTTATTCAACGCTGAAAAAATTACAATATAACAATTTGCATTAGTCAACATAAATAGCTTTTAAAGAAATAACATCATTCTACACAAAAAGCTTGCTGTAAAAACTTTTGGAACCACCAATTCACATCTATATAATAGTGGAACCGATAGCTAAAGTTACGACAATAAAAATTATCACGCAAACACACAAGAATTAAGACCCTCTGATATTATTCAAGCTCTCTTTCTCTTTTTCTGTTTAGCCCCTGGAACCACTGTAAGGTATTACTTCAGAGAATGATATACGAATGTGAATGTAGTCTTGTACAGTCTCAGGTTGACCACTCCTGAGAAGTGTGGTTAATTGAAACCAACCACAAATGACACCAGTATCTACAAGCTAGATAAACCTGCATTATTACAAAAAAAAAAATTTATTACACAGGCCAGATTCGGTCCGCAGGCCATATGCCTCTTCTAGGGGAAAATACATCCATTTACATTAGCAGTTAAATTTTATACCTTCATACATATGGTATAAAATTAGACATTATCAACATAAAGATAACTTATTATTCTTCATGCAACAATTAAATAGTTAAATAAAATAATACATATTACGAATTTTAAAAATACATATTCTTTAATCAATTCGTAATATAAAAAATAAACAATTGGCAACAATCAGAAGACCAAATTGCTTTTTCCATACTTTCATAGCCCAATTATTCGCAATAATAAATCAGCCTGATTTTCAGAGAACAAATAGCAAAGATACTATGTTTATTAACAGAATTATAATGCTAAAAATTTCAAAATACCTATTTTATTGTTTTTACCAGCTTTTTAAAATATATTTTATTTAATATATTTACATTCTTAGATTGCTAAGGAACATATAACTCATTCAAGCATTTTTTACTAATTGCAAAAACTTACATGATGTATAATTTTGCAAAAAAAGACAACTTGCAACATTCAACACAAATTAAAACCCAACATTAACACTATACTAAAAACAAAATATAAAATTAAAATTAGACAACAGTAACACAATACACATAGCCAATTAGAATAGAAAATGGATGATTTAAGCATTTAGTTTTTTATATAATACAAAAAAGAAATTGTGACCATAGAAATTACCCCAAAAAACACAATAAATCACAATTACAATGCATAGTTAAAAAATCCTAATACAGAAAAAGTGTCCTTAAATCCACCTCAAATCTAAACCTGCCAACACATACCTACAAACATAATAAAATCATCACGCATTCTATAACCTACTAAAAGTCACCACAATGCTGCTCCTCATAAATTGGCCAAATTTGTGAACAAGATTATAAGAAAACACAACCTTCAACATATCTTCTAACTCAGAATTACTATTTGACATATAATTCTTTAATATATGTAACACATATAATAATTCTTTCAATATATGCATATTAAACAACCTGTTCACTTTTAAAAAAATTATACAAATTCCTTCCCCTCCTCTTTTTTCTTACAGGCTTTTATTTTTGGCATACTATCAGATTTTTTACAAGACAGAATATAAGTGTGTAAACTCACAAGCAAACCTGTTGGTTAAAATTAACTGCAAAAAGACTATCATGAACACACCCACAAGTAATTTCTACAAAAAGCACTTTTTGAATATTTTTTAGATTCAGCAATGGGTTATTAAAATATTACATTCAGCAATATGTTACCTTCAATCTGATGGCTGTCATGATCAACTGAATTAATATAGCTTACAATTATCTATAATATATAATAAAAATACAATAAAAAAAGAATTCATGACTATAGTAGTGAAAACAAAATATATATATAGATATATATATATATATCGTTTAACAGTTAATTTAACTAATACTTGGTTAATAATTATAGTTAATAATTTAACATTAACTAATATTTAAATCATAGTAAAATTACATCAGAAGATTATCACCAATGACAATAAGATTAATTGTAATAATTGTAGAGAAATATAGATTGATAAAAATTATAGGGCCTTTAAACAGAGATTTTTAGAACATTTATTAAGAGCATAGAGATAACAGTAAGAATTTTTCAAATGTTGCTGATAATCAATAAATAAAAATAAAAAAAATAGTTAAAACATTAGAAATAAATAATAAGCCTGAATATTTAAAAATATATATTTACAAACGTAACATGAATACACACAAATGAACAAGAAAATTCTGAAATGATTATTTAAATTGAAACACCTGACTTGATTGGCTAACAATTAGTTGTAACTAGTATTTAATTAATCTGATCATGACAACTGTTAGTTATAACACGTAACAAAGATAATGCTTTCATGGATAATGAATTCATAGATTCAAAAAGCAATCCATCCCAATTTATATAAAAAGTAAGTTTTTACATTTAGCTTTCAATTAATCTGCGGTGTATTTGTAGACGGTTTTGTTTATAGTTATCTAGAAAATAATTCACTGGTTCATACAAAAACATCAATGACAACCTCATTGAACAAAGTTAACAACATTTTGTGTTAACTTTGTTCAATGAAGTTGGAATATCCTAAATATACATAAATGGAATACATCATAAATTAAACGGCACACTTGAATTTAAGCACAATAAACAAATTAATTTCTTGATTTAACACAAAAGCAACAGAAATTAACTTTCATAATTTCAAATGTTCTGTTATGTCAGGTTTTGACAATTTTCTACCTACTATTATCAGCTTCTCCACCTTTTACAACCATCATTAATCTATCATATTATTATCTACAAATATGTCACCACTATATCTGTAGAGCATTATGATTTAAGTGTCCCAATCTAATATTTCATCTCCTAGTTTCCATTTTTTGATACCCTGTTCTCAATCTTAATGATCTTTATTATAATAATACAGTTCTTCCTTTCTTCATGGTATTTCAAATAACAGTGGCACTTTTAAGCGGTTAGGAAACCCATTTAACCAATGATTTAATATATGATCTGTACAGTATTGTGGGAATCACTATTTTTTTGTTAAATTTTGGCAAAAGTTTATAATTAGATTTGATAAATATAAAAAACTAAATGAACAAGACGAAAGAAACACATAACATATACTGTTCCAATTACCTACTAAACAAAATTTGTTACCGTTTTTGTTACAAACCAAATCACCATGAAGGGAAGAATTACATTAAAAAGACGTTTGAAAAGACCTATTACCAAACAGGTATTTAGATGGAAAATCATAATTTCTTATTTTATACAAAAATATAACATTTTTAATCATGCTGATCTACATAGGCACTGAACTTAATACTTTTTTAATAAATTTTCATTTTGTCCTAAATTATTACAAATAAAACAGAAACATGAATAAAAAATATAAACTACTTAACAGAGATCACTAGTGAGACAAAAAAGCAACCTTAAGCAAGCTAGATCCAGTTTCAATTATCATAAATGTGAACAAGCATCAACTTTACGCTAATAATCCATACCATGTAAAACAGAAGCTTACAAAAAAAAAGGCATAAAATATTAATTCCATAAAAATTAAGTGAAGAATTCTTTCAATACTAGTAAATAATTTATCAGCTTGCACATCAACAGATATCATTACATATTACAACATAAAATGTTCTCATTTTTACAGGCTTAGCTAATGACTAAAAAATGATAAAATTTTCCTTCTTATGAATTTATATGGTTTAAGCCAATAAAAATTTAGTGACTGCTATTATAAAAATTTAGTGACTGCTAAGCCAATAAAGTGACTGCTATTTCTGTATAACATTTATCACTGAATTTTAAAAATAAAAAATCTGCAATTCCTAACTGGCCACTAACATTTAAACTAGAGCAAAAATGCAATAAATCCAGATGTACAATAATTGATTTACCATTTTCAGATCAGTGACTCAAGTACATTTAAATCAGCATTTGTCATCTTGCTACAAAAAAAGAAAAAAATACATATTTATTGAGTAAAAAATCCAAAGATTTCAGCCCCGACAATACTCTTCACTTACTCATAATTTTTTAACTTCATAAAGAATAACATTAAACCTTACGTATACAGTCATTCATAAATTTCAACCCTTCAGAATATTTGAATGCAAAAAGGATCAACTAATCCCTGTTCGCTCTCACATGTAGCAGTTAAGTAGCACACACTGCTGTATTGTATTTTCGGTTTTAATAAACAACATAATTAATAAACACTAGAAACATGCCAAATAATACAATAGAAGCAACTTGTCTTATCAATCAAGCATAGAACTTTGTGTTTTCAGTCACCACATACAACTGTTTTATTAAAAAAAAAAAAGCTCAGGTCATCTTGACATGGGTCAAAACATTTTATTATGTTAGTGGTTAGTAGGTAGAAGTATTAATGCTATTGATAAATAAACTAACTGTAGTCACAGTTGTTTTATAAATGCACAGAGAATTTAAGGTAACTTGGTACAAAACAGTAATTCAGAGAATGAAATACTGCTTATTTACTGGTGATACAAAAAACCAGTTTGATATAAGATAAAGCAGGAAAGCAATGAACTGCTTACCACATTTTTAATCACAAGAGAAGATGGTGACATATTTTAATTGCTCAATGAATTGAAAAACTTTTATATGCATTAATTTTAAATTGATTAATTTAATATGCATTAAATAAAAAAGATTATTAACAGTGATGACTAAGTATGTGGCAATTAATATATGCAACTTAACTGTTACCAATACTTCAGTCAAGTTATTCTGAACGCTTAATAAAATAAGATAATATTACATTGAATTTTTTTATAAAACTATAATTTATGTATTTTAGTAATACAGGTAACAAAAGGCTACACCTAAATTAGTAAAATTAATTACACAGTTTGAATTTAGAATGGACACTCATTACAATGAACAGATTTATCTAGTTCTACGTACTTTGTTAAAAACAATTTCATTACAACAGGCAAGAAAAGGATAGCATGTGGCATAATGGTTGTACTGTTAAAATAATTATTTGCACTAAATTTAAACATCTATAATACAACTTTGATTTTAAGGGCATTAAATTTTATATAGCATTTTAATAGATTACACAAAGGAAATTAATTTGAAATTTAGTAAATTGTTTCATCAGCAAGAGAATTGTGTCTACCAGTTAACTATGAAAATACTAATACCACTGAAATGTATTAACAATCATTTTCCACCATTCATAAGTGGTGGCATATGTAAAAAAAAAAAAAAAAAACATGTATAATATATACATACAAAAATATATTCAGATATGGCATCAAAACATTTGTTTCACTAACTAATCAGAATTGCTCAGTTTATTACAACGACAGAGATAATGACATGTCAATGAAAGATAATAACTGTTATACTGACAATGACTGGCATGCATCTTTAAATTTTAATATTTTTCTTTTTAAATAAAAACTTCTATCTGAAGCACCATCTCTATGCAAGTATTAAATGGAAATGACAATTTTGAATATGTTAAATTTAGGTTTGAATATATTAGATTTCACAAGCAACTGTAAAATTTATTTTTTAACAATATTTTCATAATTCTTAAAAATGAGAAAGTGAATTGATAACTTGAATATTTTTTTTTAAATTTCTTTTCATTTGAAATCAAAATTGTGACATATTTATACTTTGTATTTTGACATATTTTATTTATAAATTTTCTTCATACCTGTACTCAGCTGTGTTTATCTTTTATATTAACTTGTTTTCATCATTTCTATATCTGTGATCTCTACATAATATAATATGCAATATGTTAATTTTAGGAGAACATTGGTGGTTTAAATTATTTAATACAATATTACTTTTATTTACAAGTAAGTTTATTTTATTTATATTTTTAATTATTTGAATATCTAAAAAATTAATAGTTCAATAGTTGTTTTTTGGATTCACAGGTGAACAGTAATTTGTTATGAGATAATTAATATTTGAACGTATCATGTTCATTACATTACAGAGTCAGAGGTAATTCTGAGCAATTACATGATCAACTTCAATTTTTTTCATATTTTAACACACTACACTAACCATGAAACCACAAGATCTAAATGTTGGATAGCAAGGTGTGACCCACGCAAGGTCAAAGTCTATGCTGCATTATTAGCACTCTAGTCAAATAGCTATCAGTTGTGCGAATTATCAAAACCAGTTCAGATGCTAATCCATTCTGCTGATAGAGGTTTGAGTTAAGGTTAGATTTTTGTGGAAAGGTAAAGGATAAATAACAAAAAAATTTTTTTTGAAGAGGTGGAGGAACCCTATTTACAGGGCCGAAGCAGTATCAGACTCGCTAACAGGTTCCGCAAGATGTTGCATATGTATTCCTGCACACCACCGACTAAACTTCCACCCCTTACGGAAAGTGCTAATATAGCATTATTTCAGGAGAGGGATAAAAACACCCACACACACAATTGGTCATCACAAGCAAACATCAAAATCCAACCACCATGCATGCATCACACAAAACACATCAGAATATCAACACAATACCATTCCAAGAACAAACATATGGGATATTCCATTTTAATTCAACAAATTTTCAAAAATTTTATTGCCTCACTATTTTTGATTTTGATGATATTTGATATATACCCACCCTTGTACTAGCCAGAAAATATTTTCTTAGTAACTTCAAATTTACTCAATATGACAATGGTTGCATGTGAAAAAACGTTTTACCTGTTTAGCATATGACAGGCCCCATCTTCTTACAATTCCAACATGTTGAATCATCCCTTGCCATAAAAATTGTTTCAGACAAAAGTTTTAAGTAATGTTTAGAGGACTAATGCAACCACTTTAAACAGTTTCAATTTTTTGCCTATTAAGGAATTTTTATTTTTGTCTTTGAACCCCAATTTTTTCCACCCCCTAGGCCAACGGTTGATGATATCAAAAAACTTACTCAGATTTAAAAGCTTTAAACAAATTCAATATTTTACTTAATAAGAAAGTTATGTGACATTTTGTTTTTTCAAAAAGCCCTCCCTTTCTAACCCCACAGTCCGATTTTGCCCATTAACAAACTCAACCTAGATTTTAGATAGTTATATTTTATGTATCAATTTGAAAGTGACTGGTGCAAAATTACAGCAGTTATTGTGTGTGTGTGTACACGTGTGAGTATATATAAATATATATATATATATATAAACTTTTGAACTGATGGTGGTTTTAGTGTCTGGGGGGGGATGTGAAACGCGAAGATATGTTGAAATTTTCCAGAAGTCGAATCATGGTACCAGTTACAATGAAATTTACCTAATACTGATGTTACATATTTTTCAGATTATAAAAATTACAACTAAACTCATTAGAATGAATAAAATGATAATTAATAAATAGTCAGTTAAAAAATGATAAATTATCAATTAAAGAATGCTAAACAATAATTACAAAATGATAAACAATTCAAATACATTAACATGTTGTTCAATCCACTTTTACCTTATTTTACTCCTGCTAACAAACTTAACATAAATTAGTGCTCCTGCTATTTTTTTATTGAATAGAATCAATAAGTTCTCATTTATATTTGGTGTAATGTGCCCTCTTCCAATAATTGATAGATAAAGCAATGAAGGCGTAAGAATCTTTAAAATATTTTCTGGTTGAACCCATGTTTGATTATCCCTCAATGATTTCTTGAATGAAGTACCTGGACCCTGCAGATAAAAAAAGTGTATTTGATATTCCTGTTCATTTTCATGTATTTTGACTTCAATGATTTCGCCTACCCACCACTTGCCATAGTATATGCAGCAGACGTAATTTTTACATTTTGGATTTGGTAAACCCATAAAGCAATCAGAAACACTAATGTCCTTGTGTACCAACACTAACATAAATGTTTCTGATTCCGAGGTGGCCCGAACTTTCAGAATACATTTCTGACTTGTTGGATCACAGTTCTTGGTTTCTGGGACTGTTGTGATTACCTGATAACGAGAACTGAGGTATTCTTCAGTCTCTTTAACATCTTTATTAGAGCAGAAAATAAATGTTATATTTTTAACATTGTCTCGCAATAATTGTACATTTCAGAAGGTGTAACAATGTGATTGTTAACTGTCCTTCGAAGGCTTGCTTTAGTCGCAATCCTTTTTACAGTTCCAACAATACCATCACATAGTCCTTTTCCATGGTACGAGGCAAAAAAATTCCATTCCAGCTGTGATTTCAAAATCTTCTTGATGGTAGCACAAATTTATGCATTTTAATTTGTTTTTTTACTGGTTTTTTCTGAGGAGCCATCAGAAAAATAAAAAAATTGTTTAAATTGTGGTAACAGTGTTTTTATTTTACTTATAACTTGCTTTTGGAAGCAGAACAATGTAGTATTGTGCTCCAAGTACTCATTAATCAACAGCAGCTTTGGCTTTGTAATTTTTCTTCTTTTTTAAAATATATGAGAAATGGATTTACTGTGGCATAAGTTTTTGACCAGTGATATGACTGAACTTCATCCTGTACCATAAAAGGAAAATTTTCAGAAGTCTCCCACTACAACACAACAAAAATTTTCCTTTTTTATGTTAAGGAAATGTTTCTTTGCAACAAAATGATGCCTTTTTAGATATTTAAATTTTCAGTACGTAAGTACTCTTGAAATGAAAGAATTTGAATAGTTAGTTCACAACAGTCACAGAAACCCACTGTTTGAAGATAATTTTAGAATCAAAATCATCCCAGTTCTCCTGGACATTTTTCACACTGTGGCAGCATGCACATTCATTTTCTATATAACAACCACAGTTGAAAGGAGAATTTCATAATCAAATTTCATTTTTAGAGCAGATAACATGAGTTTTACATTTTGGTGGATGACACGCACGCGCGCACACACAGACACAGACACAGACAGACACACACACACACACACACAGTGAGTACCTGACCCACCAGCTGAACACAAAATTTAGGTCTTAAATCAGCAAATTAAAAAAAAACAATTTGTATGTTTTTCTTTAAAGGCTGTGTACAATTCTTTAAAGTTACATTAAGATAAGCTTTTTTTTGAAAACTAATTTTCTTCCATAATCTTGTCTTACAGAGACACAATCCTTCTTGCCTGGAATCATTAATCTGTACTCATCATTCTGGTAAAAATCTTGGACACATTTAATAACATTTTCATCAATTACATGACTGGGTTTCTTTTTGCTGATTTGTGGCAAAATTCCACTTGTTTTAAATAATTGTTTGGATTGACAGGCTAAATACTGACTAACACTAAACTCACTTTGAATTTTTTGAATCCTCTAGCTGCTTGGTAATAATTTAAAATATTAATTTTTTCCTGGGTTGATGTAACTGTTTATTTTACCCACCTAAATCAGCATAATTTTGTGGTACTAAACTGGTTTCTTCTGTATAAATATTTAAATCAAAGGAATTGTTTAATTTACTGGTAACTGATTCAGCTATTTTTGTAACTTGTTTTTAAAACTGGTTTCTTTGCACAGATTGATAATTTTTCAACCGTAACAGGGGAAATGCCAAGAGCTGAACAAGCTTTATTCACAGACTCGACTATAACACACTGAGGCTCAAACAAATGTTGATGTTGACATTCAAGTTCGCTTTCAGTTATCATCTTGTGGCCTCTGGACGCTAACGCCAAGTCTTCCGCCTGGGGTTCACCACTCACTGACTCCAGAGGCACTGGTCTTACACAGTTCATTGAAGCCAGGAACCTCTACTTGCTTAACAAGGCAGAACAACCGCAGACTTTCTCTTCCGAACTGGGGGAAAGTTACATCAACATCACTTTGGTGACAGACGATTTGCTTAGGTGTACAAGTAGTTGGAACTGTCTGGCCTGAAGCCAGTGTGAGTAATCATAGGGTTATAAACTATGAGATCGCTTACGGTGGCGGTCCAAGAGCTCCAGATTCAGGTTGCTATAACCAAAGGGGCCTGGATCAGCACAGGCTGCGGCGCATGGAGCACAGAGAGAAGGTGGAATTGACGAACAATTCAGCTGGTCTATCAAGACTGGCTGCGATAGGGTCCTACAGCGGCCTCGGCCAATGGACGAACCCTTAGGTAGTGGCTAGTCTGCTGATCAGAGAGTGCCTGGATCCATCATAACCGCTGCTTCCAGGGAGCCGTCTCGGAAACCCGGGAAAAGTGGTGGTCCTCTGACCTTAGAGTGCTGCGAACCTTGCTGTGGAACCTGGTATTCGACGGATTTTTGGAACTGACATTCCCGGAAGGGGTCAGGCCCACGCTTTCGCTGATGACTGTCTCCTGTTAGTTCGTGGTAATTCACGACCGCAAGTAGAAGATCGAGCGCAGGCGGCTTTGTCAACCGCAGAGGGCTGGATGGACATTCAAAATTTAAGGATTTCTGTGCCCAAGACGAAGTTTATGCTTCTCAAGGGTGCAGACAAATGATCATAGAGTCGTAACCCCCGTATTAAGTGTAAAGGCTGTGTAATTAGTCGAGTTCGAGTTCAGAAGTTCATAGGTGTTTTGTTTGATGAGAAGCTGCTGTTTTGCAACCACATTAGGCAAGTAACTGCGGATGCCGTCTCTGTGATGCACAAGCTTAGAATTGCTCGAAAGGATTACGGACCGTCGGGCCTTCATTTGTACATGATGTACCAAGGTGTCTTCGAAATTATTACCTCTTACGCGGCGTCCGTATGGGCGCATAGGTTGGAAAGGAATCGAGCACTTATTCAAAATTTAAGGAGTGCTCACCGCAGGGCCTTAATTGTATGCACTGGTGGTTTTAAAATATCCTCCTACGAGGCTGTATTGGGAAAGACTTTCCCAATCGATTCAGTGCTGAAAGTTCGGGAGGCCATGTGGAAATTGCGAAAAGGCTGGGAGGGCGAGGTATTTGTGATGCGGTTTCGAGCCGGGCCAGTAACGGAGCGGAACGGTGATCCCAATGCACCGGTTCTAAATTTCGAACAGTTCCCCATCTCCCGCCTTCGAAGAAGGCTTTACAGCGTCGCGATGGAAGCATGGCGGCAAGAATGGCACGCCACGACTAAGGGAAGGTCCTTGTATAGATTTATAAAGGATCTGGGGGGAAGGTATGCTTTGTTTTTAAGTGCAACGGGAACCCTAGTGCTATCCAACCATGTAAATTTAAAACAATATTTGTTTCGGTTCCGCCTGGCAGCTCATGAGCTGTGCGTCGGAGGTCCAGTCAAATGAGCATATGATGTTTGACTGCCCTGCTCTTGGGGGACCAGAGACCGGGCCACCCTGGAACTTAGAGGTCAAGGGGAAAATTGGACGCTCATAAACGGCGAGTTAGAATGGCGAGAGCCGCATTGTCGGACCGTGTGGGAGTTCCTCGATGAGGTTGCATTGTTTAACCGACATCGGTAGATTAGTTAAGGGTAAAGTATAATGACTCCTACAATGCTGCTGTGGGAAGCTAATCCAGAGATAATGGCTGGCCACTAGCCAGATACGGTTCCAAGCGCTTTAAATGGTGGACAGGTACTAGCTGCCATTCAGCGATCGAGGCGTGACAGGAAATTACTGTCTTTTTAATAATAACAAGGGGTGTTCCTTCACCGTTTTAGTTTTATTGTAGAAACAAGTAAGCAGTTGGGACACATAAACAGGTGGTGTATGGCACTTCGCTTAGTCCGCTCACACTGTTAGGTAAGCTCACTAGGAGCTATTAGATTATTGGTCGCTAAACTGTTTTTGAGGCACAGTAGCCGTTTTTGGTACAGATATTTTGTCAAATGCTTTAGGACGAACGAATGAAGTGGTGGCGGGAGAAATGCCAGTTAACCAATACAGTAAATCATCTTGTGGTTTTTGTATTTTGTTTAAGCATTTTGTACACAGTGCTCTATCTGGAATTAATTTTAAATTTGGATTGCTTGTTGAAAGTGTCAAAGAGATTTCTTAACTGGTTTAGTGCGACAGCTTAATGGGTCAGAGCAACTTTTCCCATTAATATGAAAATATTTGGTTTTATGAAAAGTAAGGATATTTTTTGTTTCAGTACATCCACTTCTTAAAAGATACCAATATTATTTGCTGTTCAGTAAACCTAAAATATCATGTAATACTAAAGATCTATTGTAAGTCAATTTGTTACACTCTTTCAGTGTGAATGCCAATCGAATACTCCATAATCCATTTTTATAAAATAAAAGGGTTCTTACAATAATAATACAGTTAGTATAAATTATAAAACTACAAACTGCACCTCACTTTGTCTTATCCCAGTTTCTCTGCAGCTAAAATAAAAATTTCTCTAATTAATCAAATTAAAAGATATTGCATAAAAGAGAAATTCACTGCTAATAAAATTATTTTATAAACCAGTGTACATTACCTAACCACAATATTAGCAATAGCAACGGTACAACATATCACATTAAACATATCACATCTCATTATAGACATATCAAAATATTTTGTACAGTAAGCCTACATTATTATCTGAAAAATACATGCTGTGAATTTTTTGGAAACATTGTTCATGGTTAGAAGGAACGATGTTTTTAGAGGTTTTGATGGCTTCATTACTCGTCAACCCCTTTGAGTAACAAAATAAATTTTATATTGTTTTAAGTACATAAAAAGTACTTACTGCTGTAAACATTTAAGATTTTTGCCACCTGTCCCACATGTGGTCTTTGGGCCCCAAAATTGAGACATTTTCAAAATCTTACCATTTGGCGGCCATTTTTTTTAATGAAGGACACTCAATAACAACCCAATTTTTTGGAGCCCTTCATTATTTATTTTGGGCCCAAAATTTGAAAAACAATTTGTAAATGTAACTTCAGTAAACAAGATTTCATTATGTAACAAAATTTTTAGTACTAAGATGAAGTTGCACCTTTACTCTTTCCAAAAAGCCCTTTTTGACTTCTGTACAATGCAAAATAAGAAACAGCTCATAGAAAAAGTAACAAAAACCTGTTAGTGAGTTAGAAAACAGTCCATTACTCAAGAAAAATTCTTTTAAAAAATATAAAGATATTTTTTGGCCGCTACAAGGTGGGTAGTTATCATATACCAAATATCATCAAAATCATAAATAGTGAAGTAATAAAATTTTTGACAATTTGTTGAATTAAAATGGAATACCCCATGCCAGAGAAGCACATAGATACCTCACACACACACATACCACATGCACTTACACACTCAAGAACAAACCATGCCAACACACAGACACAGCAGCACATCGCATAAACACCAAAAGAGATAACAGACCAAGCCCAAAAGGCACTCTCAGGCATACTTAATAACCACAGACACACACACACACACACACACACCTCACGTACTCACCCAGCAGACATGCACACAACCCAAATACTTATCCAAAGCAGCCATCCGTTGTTGCTTCAAAGAAGAAAGAACACCCTCAGACACCGGGAACTCATAGGAACCCTGGCCAAATTTATATTTTAACAAAAATATAGTCACCACAGAGAGAAACTACACATGTTCCATGCTATTAGTCATATATACAATGAACAATCACCTTACAAAGGGTGCCATCAGTCATTTTCAATGGCCGACTCTGAGTCAGGCTCAGACAATTATTCCTCTCTCTACAAAATTGTAATCTTAACCTTAACAATACCTTCTCTCCACAGAACAAATTACATCTGAACAGATTGCCATAACTCACAAAACTGACTGCTAATTAACTAGAGTAACAATATGGACTCTTGACCTTGCACAGGTCACCCGCTTTGCAACACTCCAACACCTGTTTTCCACCATTTAAATCTTGTGTTTTCCTGATCCTACACATATTTATGATATATTAAAGTATGAAAAAATTAAGTAGATCAAACAACCGCTCAGAATTACAATGTCAGAAATCACCAATATATATTAACATACCAAAGCCACTATAATAGTTTACAGCAATATTTTTTATTAAAAAAAGAAAATATCCTTAAAATCACCTTATAGGTATTCTAAATATTCTGGCTGATAAGACTTTTATTAAATTTGTGAGTAAATATTTTCACAAATTTCTTATAAAACTAGCATTATCAATATTCTGTAGCAACTTTCTTATTGTCTTAATGATAGAATCTTAAAATTGTATTTTATAATAAATACAATATCTTAAAATTTTCATCTAATGGTAATCTATACATTTGTAGATATGTTCAAAACTTTTATTCTTTTACAGACTCCATTTTTTATAATATTGTACCTTTAGATTTAATTAATTTCTGTAATAAGATTTTTTTCCTGGATGCACAAAAAGGCATCATTATCGGCCCTGAACACAATATTTATACAGTAAACAAATAAATATTAAAAAAAGTACAATTAAAAATTAATTTAAAACTAAACAATAGCAATATAAAAACACATCATACATGGAAAAAGCCTGTAACATATGTTAAAAGTGAAATAAACCTGCAATGAGAACATTAAAAATCTAAATTCAAAGAATAAAATCACCATCTGGCATACACCAAATGTATAAAAAGACTTATAAAAATTATATGAATAATCAGGTTTATGAATCCACCTGCATGACCTTAAGAAATCATTAGATATTTAACAATATTGTTACATTGTTTCCTAACGTATTTAGGATATTAGCACCTAGTTTAAACTTCCGATGCAATGCTGCATAATAGAGACAGTCCATAAGGATGCAGTGCAAAGTTAGCTGGCAGTCGCAACGAACACAAACAGGTGCATCGGTTTGATTCATTAAGTATCCATGAGTAAATTTAGCATGACCTACTTACAACTCAACAACCTTCTCATGATGATTACTCCTGCAGGAGGAGCTCCACGGAGACACACTCTTCTTAAATGTAAGAAGTTTATTGTTGATGGTAGCATTCCATTCACTTTGCCACTCATCATGGACCACTCTCTTAAGAAACAATGCAATTAGTGAAAGAGGACTGCAAACAAGCCGCTTTTGCCGCACATCTGAATGCTCTTTGCCTGAAATTGCAATATGACAGGGGTCCAGCGGAAGCTCTCACTTGTGTATGCAGTCATTTCAAAAATGATTGTCTGCGAGAGAATCTCACAGAGTGTCTGTAGTGCATGTCACTAATCGCCTGCAAAGCACTCATGGAATCTGAACAGACAAGTTGTATATAACAATATGTTGGGCTAATTTTATTTAAAGCTTTATTAATAGTTAAGCACACAATTCTGTGAGGAAAACACTTAGCATGTTGGAAAGGCCAAAATGTACATTCTATTGCCAACCACAAAAGTATAACCAACAGAATTATCATGGTTAGACCAATCTGTATAAACTATAGCAATCTGTCTGAACTATAGATTCATGCTAATAATAATATTAAAACATTTTTCTTGCAAGATAACCGGATTCGTGCAGTTTTTGATATCTACAAAGACTAAAGTAATCATGTACTAGAGAAGGAAGCCACGGGGTTAATAACATTAAGTAACAGTAAGAACTGGAAGTGATTGTATACTTAGAGCTAAGAAAAGGCAATGAGCTCTGATACCACAGCAGTAGATCTCGACTGTTTCTGACATGGATTAAGATGTGGGTTAGAGAATACCAGATCAAAGGTCGGATCATTTGGTTGCTCTTTAAAGCAAACTACATTAAGAGCAGATCATTTGGTTTCATCTATTCTAAAGGGATGGTTCACCACTGTCCATCAGTAGACTTACAAAGGAGCTTAAACAAAACCCACCCGTAGCAGGACCAGATGAACGGATGATGGATTGCATTGAGCATTCTAAGAGGTGATCCATGCAAGATCAAAGTTTGCGCTGTGTTATCAGTACTCTAGTCAATTAGCAGTTTTATGAGTTATGGTAATCTGTTCAGATCCTAATCCATCATGTGGAGAGAGGTTAGGGTAAAAGAATTACAACTGAATTAGAGTAAAATTTGAGTTTTGTGGAATGAGGTTGGAACCAAGTACAAAGATATGATAATACTAACAATTATCTTATAAGACACTTGGTTGAATTTATATTTAAATGGAACTTTACTAACTCCAAGGCCTACACACATGTTCCATGCAATTAAGTCATGTATATGAAAGAAAATCACCTAATGAAGAGAGCCATCAGTCATCTTCAACAGCAGACTCAGAATTCAACTGCTGATTATTTCAGTTGGTTTATGGTTTATTTTGAATTTCCAACACTAATTTATATTTATCTTAACTTTTTCTGTCATTAATATAACCACACATCAGTATGAAAAAATTTACTCAGTGTTACTGTTTTTCTTGTATCGTTTAATAACCATAAAACTACAACAAAAAATGAAAATTCTAAACAAAAGTAAGTAACAAAGAAAACATAATTTAAGGATAGAATTACTAAACCACCAAACAATACTAGATTAGGTACTTATGTATTAACGCCACCGCAGCTACAGCTGCTGTTTAGGTTATGTTGACTTCGTACGTATATGTCGACTTCGTGTGCTGACAAATCATACGTATATCAAAATAACCTAACTAAATATAACCTACGCTCGCTAACCTCTTATAATTAACATTAAATATGCATAATATATACAACTTATTAATAATATAACCTTCTTAATGTTATAGCACCGAAATCGGTGCTTAATGTTAATCCACCGAAATCCGATTGACTACTTTGTTTTTAAATAAAGCTGTAGCTGTAGGTGGCGTTAATACGCAAGAGGTTAGCGAGCGAAGCGAGCGTAGGTTATATTTAGTTAAGTTATTTTGATACGTACGATTTGTCAGCACAAATGTATACAAAGTCAACATAACCTAAACAGCAGCTGTAGCTGTGGTGGCGTTAATACGCAAGTACCCTAGATTACATTCTGTATCAGCTAGCTGAGAAAATACATGAGGGGAGAAATAATAAAAGTGGATCTCAAAGCTTTAATTTTTCATGTTTTCACAAATAACAGTTGCTCAAGATGTGCTAGCACATAAGCAGATCAGCTCAGCAGTGCTAGTTTTGAAAGTGAACAGTGAGCAACAGTGCGAGTAATCTTTTGAAAATGTTACGACAAAGCTCATACTACAGAGGAATACTATTTTCTTCTACTTTAATACTATTTTCTATTTGACTTTGCATGGAAAATTCTTAGTAAATGTATAAAAGATGTTTCAACAGTAAAACAATACTGAGATTTCTTGAAAAGTACATACATTGTTAAACTATAATCACTCAATTTACAGCTCTCTAACAAACTTTATAAAGCAGATCTAGAACTGACATTCAGCACAACATAGAGTTAAAGTAAATCAACAGCAAAAAAAACTTCACAAATTTCTATTAATCTTAGCTTAAAAGAAATATCAAAGAAACAGAGAAAGTTGAAAAATTTGTTAACTTAGAGCATAAACATGCTCCAAGCAGTATAAGCATGCTCTAAGCAGCATGCTCTGGAGCAGTAATTTAAGAAAATGGCCGAGGGTTTATATCCAGATCCGATGGAAGGATATTGAGGAAACAGTAAGTTCTGGTTTGAACATTTGGTTTATAAATGACCATGCTTTCCTTAACATAAAACTGTCTAGCAAAGTAGCAACTGCAGACCACACTTCTGCTGATGAGCTTAAATCATTTTAAAAATGTTACTGCAGAAAGGGTGTTAACAAAACAAGTTGTTTTGGAAGTAAATAGTAGAATGTTTACTTTCATTTAAGAAAAAATAGCTTTGAAGGCAACTAAGGTCAATGCACACTTGAATTAAAAATAATTCTGCTACAGAAAACAGAATCACTTATGATCTACCACAGAAAATTCAAGAACATTAGCAGATTATGTTAAAACCCAACTTCCTGTTATCTATAAATCCAGAAAGACATCCACAATTTTCAGAGTACGTCGGAGGGTTGCAAAGTTAGCTAAAGACTTAGAATGAGAATGAAAATGTTCCTTTTCAGATATTATCATTGAAAATGTCTAAATTTCTTTTTACTATAATCCTTAAATGTTTACACCAAATGAGAGAAGTCCTCTAAATTTCTGCTAAATTAAAAACATTTACTTTATTTTTTCCTACTGAGTTTTTTGCTGGACGAAAAATGATCTAGCCTTATAATCGCCCAAACATGAAATATAAAAACAAAAACAATGACAAAAAATATTTTCATGTTACCATCATCCGAAAAAAAATATGGAATATTAAAATAAAATGTTAAATCTAATAAGACAACAACAAAATTAAAATAAAATAAAAATGTAAAGTAGAAATCTAAAAACAAAATAACTCCTAAAATACTAAAAATAAATAACTTAAACTAAAATATTAAACACAAAAACATAAATTTTTTGCTAATGTACAAAAACATTTAAGAACACTACTAAAAAGGTGTGCAAAATACTAACGGCTCGAAGAAATAAAAATTGTCCAAAACTGCTTTATTATTGCCCAGGATTTGAAAAAAATTACTGGGCAATTTAAATTTACGACAAGGCCGCATAACGTATGCAATTTACAAGGATGTGGCGCAGTCAAGCAGCACTTGCACCATACACATATTAGTGCATTTTCTGCTGACATCAGGTACCCATGAGTAGTTCTCGTATGTCTTATCCGCAATCGGCAGAGGACCACTTCCTCTTGCTGAAATTTCCTGTGGGAGAAATCCCATGGCAACACAGTATCTTTGACATGTCAAAGTTTGTTATCTACCGTGGCAATCTAGTCATCTTGCCACCTCGCACGAAGTGCACATTTGACATGGTTAATAAAGTCAGATGTAGTAACACGGATAGTGAAGGATGGCTGACTACTTGCATCTTTTGCAGTGGAATCTGCACATTCAGTTCCTACGGATCCAGCAGAAACTCATTCATGTGTTGCAATGGTTCAACTCTGCGATTACATTGTAAATGTTGGTGATGACAGGATGCCTGAAATAAAAATTTTCTAAAGCTTTGAGAGCACTACACGAGTCGCTACAAATAAGGATATGACGATACTTATCTATAGCCTATAGTTCAGCAGTAAACAAACTCAAAAGACTGGGTAGACCATACATTTTCCTACTAATACCAATTAGTCAATGGACTCTATCAATGACTAAGAAACTACGGTTATAGTTATGTTAATTTGACAATTTATGTTGTTTTAACTTTTTCCTATTATTATGAGCATGGCAAAAAACAACAACCATCACAAAGTTTCAGCACAAATTCAATATTAAGGTGGCAATCAAGATCATTTACAAAACCTAGAACAGAAAACACCTCGGTACATGAATGTACATAAAATATGTTGAGGCTAGTGGCCATAGCAACTTATTCTAATAATTCCATTAAAATGATAATGGGATTAAATCCCATTTTTAATCTGGGATTAGATAAAATGATGTCAACGTGAATTTTTTTTAATAATCAGGTTATGTGAAAAATACAAGAAAATAGAATTGCACTTCATTAAACTATAAACCTATCAATTACATTTTGAAGAAAAACTATGAGACACATATAAGAAAAATATCCAAAATATAATATATAAAATAACATAAATTTGAAATATATAAATAATAATGATTCAGGTACAACAATGTTCATATTTTTTACAAGTTACGTACCCATAACATTATATATAATTAAGATGGGAATTGAAAAACCCATGAAAAAATTTTGAAAGCTAAGCAAACATGAAATCCACCTCTAAGAACATTACATATCATAGTGCTAAGCAAACATGAAATCCACCTCTAAGAACATTACATATCATAGTCATAACACACATCTATAAAGATATATATTTATACATACATTTCATATATATTAACTGCCAATGAGTATAAACATTTCTATAAAAAATGAAACAAAAAATAAATCTTAACTCAAAAAAGTGTTAATTTATGTTAATTTAAAGAACTAGAGTTTATTAATTCTGGTCATGATATAAACTAAAACAATACGAATTACAAGAACTAGAATAAACAACCTATTTAATGCCATGTAATCTACAATACATAGAACTGATTTGGGCTCATAAGCCGAAAATACAGATTACAAAAGATAACTTGACTTGATGACTACCTCGCATAAGAACTGTCAAAGGCAGAGCAGTAGATTTAATGCTGCTAGCTGTCTGGAATGGTGTTCTACCTTTCTCTGCGAAACTGCCTTTAGTCAACATTTGACAAAGTATATAAACATTTTTCATAAAAACTGACTAAGTACTACATTCTTCAGCAGCTCATCTACAAATTCACTGACTGGAATTTGGCTATAATTACTAGCAAAGACATGCAAATGTTCACAATTATTGAATATGTAATGATGATCGATGAACACTAACAGAAAGTGAACAAAGATAGGAGGGATGAACATAGATTGGATTCACTTAGTTAACAATAAAAAAAGACAAAAGAACTTCTATCCCCTCTCACAAGGAGGATTTATTGGGGGTTTTGAAGTAAAAAATGTTAAACAAAACGCAAGACTGGACATCAGAAAAACTGAGCTTTGATATCAACATCATATGTAAACTTACTTACGAGGCTTTCAAAATGATGCTATGAGCTTCTTTTAAGAACACAACTCAGATTTAACAAAAGGTTTTATAAATGATAGAACAGTATAAGGGCCTCCAGTCAAAATTTAACAGACTCAAACTTGTTCATTAAAACATCTTTTATTACTTTTTTTTGTCTTCAGTCATTTGACTGGTCTGATGCAGTTCTCCAAGAATCCCTATGGAGTGCCATTTGCTTCATTTCGGAATACCCCCTACGTCCTACATCCCTAAAAATTTTACATACTCCAAACATTGCCTGCCTGCACAATTTTTTCCATCTACATGTCCCTCCAATATTAAGGTGACTTCCAGGATGCCTTAATATATGGGCCTACTTTTTACTATATTTTTCCAAATGCTTCTTTCTTCATTAATTTGCCGCAAAAAAGAACCTCTTTGTTACTTTATCCACCCACCTGATTTTTAACATTTTCCTATAGCACCACGTTTCAAAAGCTTCTAATCTTTCCTTCTCAGGTACTCCGATCATCAAAGTTTCACTTCCACATAAAGCTACACTCCAAATATATACTTTCAAAAATATTTTCCTGACATTTAAATTAATTTTTGATGTAAGCAAATTATACTTCTGACTGAAAGCTAGTTTTCGCTGGTGGTATTTGATATTTTATATCGCTCCTGCTTTATCCATCTTTAGTAATTCTACTTCCCAAATAACAAAATTCTTCTACTTCCATAATCTTTTCTCTTCCTATTTTTGTATTCAATGGTCCACCTACATTATTTCTACTACATTTCATTACTTTTGTTTTATTATTGTTTATTTTCATGCAGTAGTTTTTGTGTAGGACTTCATCCATGGCATTCATTGTTTCTTCTAAATCTTTTTTACTCTCAGCTAGAATTATTTTATCATCAGCAAATCGTAGCACATCATTTCACCTTGTACTGTTACTCCAGATCTAAATTGTTCTTTAACATCATTAACTGCTTGTTCTATGTAAAGATTAAAAAGTAATGGGGATAGGAAAGATCCTTATTGGACTCCCTGTTTTATTAAGACTTCTTTCTTATGTTCTTCAATTATTACTGTTGCAGTTTGGTTCCTATAAATGTTACCAATTTTTTTTAAAATGCTGAACATTTTATTCCAGACTACATTATCAAACGCCTTTTCTAAGCCTATAAATTCCAGGTATGTTGATTTGTTTTTATTTAACCTTCCTTCTACTATTAATCTGAGCACTAAAATTGTTTACCTTGTCCCTATACTTTTCCTGAAACCAAATTGTTCCACTTTCCTCTAAATTCTTCTGTAAAGAATAAGAGTTAAGATTTTTGATGCACGAGTAGTTAAGCTAATTGTTCAGTATTCTTCACATTTATTTGTTCCTGCTTTCTTTGGTATCATGACGATAACATTCTTTTTGAAGTCTGACTGAACTTCCCCTATTTTGTAAATATTACACACCACTTTGTATAATCTATCGCTTCCTCACCTGAACTGCACAGTAATTATGAAGGTATCCCATCTATTCCAGGAGCCTTTCTACCATTAAAATCTTTTAATGCTCTCTTAAATTCAGATCTCAGTATTGTATTTTCCTTTTCATCCTCTTACACTTCCTCTTCTTCCTCTATAACACCATTTTCTAATTCATTTCCTCCATATAACTCTTCAATATATTCCACCCACCTATCCTTTTCTTTCGTATTATAAATCGGATACAATCATTTGTTTAACACATTATTAGATTTTAATTTATGTAGCACAAAATTCTCAATAACTTTCCAGTATCCTCAGTCTATTTTACCAATGATCATTTCTCTCTTCTACTTCTGAACACTTTTTTTTAATTCACTCTTCTTTCACTAATTTGCACTTCCTGTTTATAGTATTCTTAATTGTTGATAGTTCCTTTTACCTTTTTCATCACTATCATTCTTATACTTTCTACGTTCATCCATCAGCTGCAATATATCCTATGATATCCAAAGTTTTCTATCAGTTTTCTTTGTTCTGCCTAAGTTTGCTTCCGTTGATTTAAGAATTTCCTTTTTAAATTCTCCCATTCTCTTGCATACCTTCTACCTTATCTTTTTTTACTCAGACCTTTTGCAATGTCCTCCACCAAAATCTTCTTTCCTCCTCTTTTCTTTTTTTTTCACCTTTTCTTCAGGTTTTTAAACCCCAATCTACATTCCATTATCACTAAATTATGGTCACTATCAATGTCTGCTTTGCAGTCAATGAGTTGATTTCTAAAGCTTTGCTTAACCTCGACCAGCAAGTGCAAGTATGTACTCGGCATCTTTTTGGACATATCCAGGGCCTTCAATAACTTGTGGTGGCCTTCTGCCTTGTTTCAGTTGCAGCTGTATGGCTACACGCAAAATGAGATTACGACTTTCTCAAATTACTTCAGTGACAGAACAGTCTTCCTTTGGTTCGGAAGTAGGAAAGACCCTCTTAAACGGTTGTCCACAGGGTAGTGTTCTATGTCCACTCATGTGGATCATTGAGTTCAACTCTCTAATGCGGTTGCAGATACGCAGTGGCTGCGGCATCGTGGCTTATGCCAACGATGGGTTGCTGCTGATCGAGGGTAACTCACATGCTGAGATAGAACTCAGAGTGACAAAGGCATGTAAGGTACTAAGGTTGTGGAGTCTTCAGCACAAGATTGTTTTCAGTGCAAAGAAAACCACTATGATGCTTCTTAAAGGTTGTCTAGCCGCAACCAGTTACCCGCAGGTCATGATGGACGGCCTTCCGATTAGGTATGTCACCATTTAGAAATATCTGGGCATCATCCTTAATAAGGGCCTTTAATTCAGGGGGCACCTTCAGTTTGTCATAAGGAAAGCCTAGATGCCTTCTTTGGTGTTCGTAGTCATCCATCCCGATTGGGGGTTGAATTACTGTACCATGCATATTCTTTACAAAGGTGTCTGTGAGGCCATAATGCTATATGCTGCACCCATCTGGGCTCATCATTTAAAATTCCAATGTTATAGGGGCATTTTATTGCGAGCCCAGCATCTTCTATTGCTAGCTGTTGTCAAAGGCTACAGAACTGTTTTGAGAGAGGCATTCTCTGTGAATGCCTGCATAAAATCCATTGACATTTTAGCACGTTATATATCAAGCAGTATGTTTCTAAGAAGGGAGGCCTTCTTACTTCTGGGTGTATGTGAGAAATTGAAGACCAAGGTTTTGACTCTTGGCAAGTTAGGTAGAACTATTCTTCTACTGGTCGATATACACATGGTATATTTCCAAATGTCAGGGAGCTGCAAGCTATTAGGTGGGTTTCCCCTAATCCATACAAAACTCAATTCCTTTCAGGACATGGTGCTTCCAAGAATAGTTTGGCTAGGTTTGGTTTGACAGATTCGGGCTTGTGCCCGGACTGCAGGGTTGATGACACTGTGGACCATGTCCTTTATGTTTGTCCATGGTATGAGGCTGAATGTACCAGAGTTGTTAGGGGGCTCAAGAGAGTAAATTCCTTTCTTGATCTGCAAGTCACTGGAAAACTCACAGAGAATGGACTATTCATGACTGGCTTCCTCAGTTTCCTCACCCAGAGGAAACTCATCCAAACTTCAAAACATAGAACTTTTAAATAGAATTTTTTTTTTTTAAATCATTAGAAACTGTAAAACAAGTTATATATTTTAATTTTTATCTCAGATATTGAATAAAAGTATTATTTTTAAACTCAATAACAGAATACTTAATGTTATTTTTATATAAAAGAGATAATTTCAAAGAAGCAAGTTCTTGCAAAGACACTAAACATAAATAAAAGCAACAAATAACAATTAAAAAATGATCTTAGAACTACATTACTTTAGACTCAAAAGAGCATACACCTTGTGTACTGTATACATCACACATGTATATGCGCACCTTTTCAGTCAACTGATTGAAAAAATAAAAACATTTGTTATTTATTTTATTTTCCTAATGTATCATTGCAATAAATTTAACTAGTTAACAATAAGCAACCCCCCGTCAGCCCAATGAGATGATGTTATGTATTACAATTAAATGCAATGTAATCTTGTACAAACTCACCAGGGTAATCCATTGATGAAGTGTCCCAAAAAACATATGCTGGTTGCTTGGCAAATTAAAAAAAATATAAACTTATCCACTTGTTTTCTACATGTTTCAGGACCTTAAAACTACTTTTTTTTATTTAAGCAGTTTACCTGTGACAGCCATTTTTGTTACAGTGCGCACACCTACTTTTGAGATAAGGATTTACAGAAAAAATCAACTAAAAAACTATTGGTCCTGGAAGGATGAAACAAAGACCAATTAAATCACATTTTCTCAAGGTAAAAGATTGGTCCAGTGGTTTATTTACCTATCTCTCTTCTTTCTATGAGAAAATTACCAATAAAGTTCAACATGAAAAATAGTGAAATTTCACTTTTGTAATTTTTTTTAAGAGGCAGGGGATGGCATACACAGTTTGAATTATTTTTTTACATGTAGATGTAGAAGTTAGTAGTTTCACCATAAATAATATTAATGGTGATATACTTACCCCTAAATTTATGAATTTTTGAAAACCAATTTTTTTTTTAAATTCTAATTTTGGCTTCAAATAACTCTGATGGGGCTGGAAATAAAAATCTCAAATTTGCATAACTTGCAGTATTTTTGTGGATGTTTATAGCAAATAAAAAAGTTTCTTGTGTATTGTACTAATAAAAAAGTAACAACCTCTCAAAAATCATGAAAAACCTATTAAAAATCAAACCATTTTTACTCCAAGTGGTCCAACGGGGTTTCTTGTTTTCTTTGTACATTACATTTTTTATATTTAGCCTCTATGTTGAAGTTTTCATATTTTCAAAATAGTTTTTTTTTTAATTATTAATACCAGTAAACTAATATAAATTTGGTTCAAAAATCCTTGTAAACTTACCCAAATTGAGATTTCAATGAGTAACCTGGATATTTTCTCAAGAATTAATTTTTATATTGGTTTACTTTTGTAAAAACTATCAAAGAAAAAACTAATTGTAGCAAAAGTTTAGTTATTCTTCAATGAAATGGCCTGTGTTTGTAGCAATAAAAGTTTATTATTTACTGTGGTTAACGAACAACTGTGATATTTCTTCTGATAATTCTCTTGAAATTGTGCGAGAACGACCAGTCATAATATTTAGTTCAAGTGATGTCAAGTTTCTCAGGACTTTGCAGATCAGTTCTCGCACTTGGTCTTGTTGAGACTTTTAAAATTCGTATTGTGTACATTATGACCAGTGTACATGATCCAACAGGGTGGAGAAATGAACCTGCACATCATCATTTTCAAGGCTAATATACCACTTCTCCTACCCACCACTGATTTGTCATACACACAAGCAACATCTTTTTCCTTAAATGATGGTAGTGGTACAATACTTGACACAGGATGGTCTTCACAGACCTAGAGTCTGAAGTAAAGTAACGTCTTACAATGCTTTCTGATATAAGAACATACTTGTGGTAGTTTCTAGTACCAATAACTTTCTCAGCAGTCAAAATGTTTTTTTAGAGTTTCAGAAATCTTAGCTATCTCATCTGATTTAATCAAAAAATACTTGATATTTTTCAGCTTGGGATAACAAAATGAACACATTTCATCAACATTTAGTATCCGATTGTTTAATGGCCTTTGCTACCTCACATTTTGATGTTCCTCCCAAACCATCACAGGCATTTTTCCTCATGGGATGATCCAGAGAAGTGCCACTCAGCTTCAAGGACAAAGTATTTTTTGTGACTGCACAAATTAGCAAAATTCTTTTCATTTTTATACTGACTTGAAGCATCATCAGTAAAATAAATGACTTTTTTAATGTTCTGATGTATTTTCTTGAAGTCTGTTAAAAAAGTTTTTGAAAGCAATAAAATGTTGCTGTATTGTGCTTCAAGAGATCACTTAAAATACAGACACTTTTGTGTTATAATACATCATTTTCCTTGAAATAGAACAGAAAAGGGTGAACTGTGGCTTGGCTGCTGACCCAATAGAAGCTTTGTATCTCATCTTGAACAAGAAATGAAAAGTTTTCTGCAAAGTCTTTCAACACTAAACATTCTTCTTCACCTAATTCTGATTTTTTCTTCTTGTAAAACTGAGCTTGAGATTTTGACATGAAATGGTGAGTTTTCAGCTTTTCAAATTTTTCCACTAATGATTCTAAAAACTCATCTTTGGTCTGAAGAACAGTAATCATCTCTGCCCTATCAGCTGTTACCCACTATTTGTACATCTATTGTATCTGGCAACACATCATAATCATCAGAAAAGTTGAGCATGTAAAACAATGCCTGCTTACCTAGACATCTAGTAAACACATACTACTAGTTCCTTATAATCAACATTAAGTATGGGACCATCAATCATGAGTTTGATGTTCTGCTGGTAGGGACAGCCACAAATGCACGAGTCCCAGATGCATCAGTCAAGATACACCATTTTGGATGGAGTTTGCAGAACTTTTCATCTTCCAATTTTTTCCTAAAGGTTTTCACTTTTAAAGGAAACATACAATTCATTTAAGTCTATCAGAACAAGGCACTTCAGCTTATGCACTTTGACACAAACACCCGTGCTGACACAATCCTTTTTACATTGAACCAGTCTTTTACCTTGAGAAAATATGAATAAATTGCTTTTTGTTTCATCCTTCCAGGACTAATAGTTTTTTAGTTATGATTTTTTCCATACACTTACAATCACAAAAATAGGTGTGCACACTGCAACAAAAATGGCCGCTACAAATAAACTGCTTAAATAAAGAAATTAAAAATATAGTTTTAAGGTCCTGAGACATGTAGGTAGGAAACAAGTGGGCAAGTTTCAATTGTTTTTGAATTTCCTGGATCACTTCAAATGGATTGACCCACCAACAATTCCTGAGACGTATGGTTAATTAAACCCCAACCTCCAAATTACACCAGTATCCACTGTCTAGTATACAGATCCATACAAAAGTAATTAACTTTAACTAGGATTTGAACTTCACAACTTTACACTTCAAAAATCAGTTGTTGAAACAACTGATATGTGACAAATAAGCCACTAGATCAGCCAGGGTTATTTGCATTATTGTATTAATTAATTTCATCTATATAGTTATAATAAAATATTATAAGTCTGATAAATAAAAATAACACTAACATATTGACTTAAGTGGTACAATAAAAATCACGTGTAACAGTCATTCCCTACCAACTAAAAAGATAACTAAAGATAAACTGTACATAATACAATTACAAATAACTACTTATGTACAATTTGTAATAAAATTTTTCAAATATTTTCTTCCATTATAAAGCGAATTTTCACACATACTATATTTATCCTGTTATATGCACTTAAAAATGATTGTCATTTGCAAGTAAAAAAAAAAAAAAAAACATTTCTGTCTCTAGAAGTTCTGTTCATGGAAAATGTTGTCAAACCCATTAATACAACTACTATCTACAGCAGGAAATACAAATATCAAAAATAGATTTAAAAAAAAAGGTTGTGTAAGAAATAAACAGAACATGCTTTACAGTAAGATGCAGCTGAAATCCAGGTAACACATACTGACTATTGATGAAATTAATGTTATCACAAAGGGCAAAAATATTTTGATATCTGGAAAGAATCTTAGTACTACTTCAATTAAAAATAAAACAAGTTGTTTAACTGTTAGTATTAACTCTCGATTCCTTCACTAAAGATGTATTGTTAAGTTTAAAGATTCTCAACAGAACTTGAGATCAGAAAGTTTATTTGGATGACACAATACAAACTTTAAATACTAATGTTAAAAACTCTTAAATAAGCTATTAATTAATACAGAGTTTCGAAACATCTTTATTTCAACCGAACACACAAGTATAACACAATCTAAAACTCTAGCAAAACTGAACTATTTCAAATATTTAAAATCAACAGATCAGTTATTTTAAAATAATAGTATTCTCAAAACAATTTTTCTCTTATCTAGTCATTACATTTACGAAATGGCGTACAATTTGTGCAATAGTGTAACCCGGCTACCACAAATACTGCCGACAACTAAAGAATCTGTCATTTTCTAAAAATTTACAACTGGATACCGAACGCTCCTACAAATATTCGTAGTATTTATCTGTAATGCTAATATACCAAAACTAGAGAAAATAAAGATCTAATACCAAGGAAGCACAATTATTGATAAACTTCATCATTTAGTTAAAAAAAAAACTCAACAAAATCATACGCATTTTATGAAAAAGATATTCATTCAGCAATTTCTTAACGAAGTGAAAGGGTCAGGTGAATGAAAAGTTGTATAATTTAAGCACCAAACTTTACAAATAAAATAAACCATTATGCAAAGTTATTAATATAAGGAAAGAATCTTTAAATATTACCTTAATTCAGTAACGACGCCAACTACAGATTACAAAAAAATCAAACTCATGCGAAATGGACTAACGTAAGACTACAAAAATCACAATACATTGCAGGAAGCCACAGCCTCCGTAAGGCTAGGAAATTCTTACGTCATTTTCTGAAAAGTGAAATTAAAGAGCCGAAGTAGTAAGCTTCTGCAAATAATGATGTCTAAAAATATAGTAGCTTGATTCACAATCATTTTACATCTTTTGAGGATTTATTACATAAGTATATTGTGTAACATAAGATGCCATCTAAAAATTAATATGCATCAAATAGATCCACCTGGAAATTTTATGAATTAATAAAAAAAATCATTATTTTAAATTAAAATATTTAGATTTTACAATAAAAAAATAGTTTAATATTAATTAATATAAATGTACTTAGTTTTATAATGCTCCTAGACACTTAAATTAAATTGTCCAAGACACTTAAATAGCAACTAGTAATGTTGGCATATTGCTACCATTAATACGCTGCTGTTTCAAATCGAGAATTTTGTTACTTATACGAACAAAAATTGTTAACATACTTTGCTAGAAATGCAACTGGTGTACAATGCGTTTGCCATTCTTTCTGTGTATGAAATAATGTTCTCATATCTTTTATTCCATAGAACAGTAAATGGATTTTGATAAGTTTTCAAATTGTTTCCCATAATTTTAAGAGTATATAGCAACTAATTCACAATCATAATGCCCCATCTAAACAAAGTTAAAACTAGCTCATGTTTAAAACAGATTTTTTACTATAAACATACAGGATTTCACACTTACAAGAACTAACTAATTGAAAAGTAGTTATTGATTTGTTCAGAGTCTAACTAATTATTCATTTTATTTGTTTTCATTTTATGTTCCTATCACCAAACCCTGCTTCTTTATTTTATTCTCGTACCTATTTTTGTATCCTGTTAATCGCCTGAGACCTTGATCCATTTTTTGAGCCTAGGTTATTTTGTTGTAGTGATTACTAATTTTATCTTTTTCCTTTACTTTTACTAAATAAACAATTTTAAGTACTTAATATACAACTTACATAGTTCTTCTAATAAAAAATTTGGCAAGACTTAATTTTTCTCCAACTTCTACAAATGAAAAGTTGAATCTCTTTATAATTTTGTCAACTCAATTTTCAAAATTCTTCTGTAACAGTATGCTTCAAATTCTCTAATCTACAGTGAACTCCTAAATTTATATTTGAAAGATTTATTTGTTTTATTTATTAATTTGACAACATTATATAAAATTGATCATTAATATACAACTTATAAAGAAAAAAAAAAAAGAAAAAATAAAGGAACAAAATTTAAAGGATTAATAAAAATTAGACAGCTCAAAAACCAAAAATCAAAGAAATTATGCTAGTTTGCAGGAGTTACATTCCAGTAGATCAACAAAACAATTCATATCCACTTACATAAATTCAAAATATAAAAAAAATATAAAGCAAAATAAATTACAATATGTAGAAATAATATAATTAAAAATTTGAAGTTAAAAATTAGTCAAATAAATATCATTCAATTTACTTATTACTTAAGCAATGAAAAGAAACTTAATCTGTAGGTCTCAATACTAATTAATATGTGTGAAAACAAAAATAAATTACAGCACAATATTTATTTATAAGATCTGTATAAAAATTGCCAAGATTTGTATATAAACAGGACATATCAATTAATTTTTCTTAGAAGAATACAATAAATTTAAAATAAAATATTTAATTATTATTATTAATTATTGATGACTTTCCATTATCATCATCAAATAACATTATTCCTTATTAATCAATCTTAAGTTAAAAACAGGTAACCCTAGTCCTTATAATTTAATAGATTATTGAAGAACACTTTACACATGTTCAGAAAAATAAACACCCATTTATTTATATCAATATTATACTTAAAAATAGCCTTACACCAGCAATATATAATGAAATCAAATGGGAAATCCAACACAGATATTCAGAATCATGGAATGTGATCATTACTTTTTTAAATTTCCTACTTCCAAACCTATGTGAAATAAAAAAAAAATAAAAAGTTAAAATTTTTATAGGTAAATATCAAAGGGATTTTTCATGAAAGAAACATATATTAAGTATATCAAATTATAACTTCATCGAATAATCTGTAAGTTTATTGTATATACCTTTAGTAAGTATGTTTAATGAGGTTTGTAACATTTTCAAATAACAATAATAATATTAGACCATATGGCACACAGTAAAAAAAAAAACAACAAATTGTACTGATGGATAGTAGATAGAATGTAATGATCATGTATTTAAGACACCTGTTTAAATATCTAAGAATAATGCCTAATAAATTACATTGATAAGAAAAATTCAATAGGGTTTTGTTCAACCAGAACACACTTGAATTTTGAATTTTAACTTTCTTTTCAATTATATATTTTGAATTATTAAAATGAATAACTTAGTTTTATCACAATTAAGTGCCAGAAAATTACTTCTAATGAGTTTTTTATCACAGTGACACCTTCACAGGCCCTAAGTACTGATATATTAACTAATTTACTATCAAAAATAACTGCAATATCATCTGTGAAACAGTAAAGTTTTCCTCTAATGTTAAGAGATTCATTAAGTTTACATAAGTTATAAAGAACAATATCCTAACAATATCTAAGGAATACTACATTAAATCCTTGATGAATTGCTTGTAATACCACTCATTCAAACTATCTGAAACAAATCAAAAATAGAAGGGAATATCAGATTCAACTCCACCAGATATTTCAACTTTCTTCACTAAGAAGAAATGATCTACATATCAAAAGCTTTCCAAATGTTGAGAAATACTGCAGCTGTTATGTCCCTTTGGTTTGAAATGTGCGACTTGTGTATGACAAATGTAGAACACTTGAGACCACCAAATTGACAGGATGTTTACGTTGTCATAATTTTATAACAAATGACAACCAACGTTATGTTTTAAACAAATATCAAGATTTTTTTATAATTTACTTGTGAAGTTTTAATTAATATTACAAGTAGGATGAGTACGAGAGTTCCTGAAGATGGAATTTAATTCCAAAAGCGCATGAATGCCTCAAATTTAATTGTTGGTAAGTGGTTTTTTGTATATTAACTTTAATTTTATTATTATACCAATGGGCTAAGCTTAACAAAATTATTATAAATAATTTGTGCATCTAAACTCAAGTACAAGTTTATCACATCCATTAATTTTAATTTCCCCTATCAATATCTTAGATTTCTTACTAGAACCTTTAAAAGTAGCCCCTTTAACAATATTTAAAATTAATTTATTATCACTATTAGCCTGAGATATTTTAAAGCTGTAAGAATTAATTTTAGCAACTTTATTTAATAAATTCCTGCAATTTATATAATTATTTTTCAAAACCACATTAAATGGATGAAATTTATATTTTCTGTATAACTTTTTCCCACATCTTATAGAATTAATTATACTCTTACTCATCCATGGTTTGAGTTTACAGAATTTTGATATTTAAAAAAAATAATTTGTTTAATAAAATTATGCAACACATAATAATTAAGTTTATTCAGGAAATGCTAAATAGCCTAATATAAAATTTTCCATACACAGCACATCTCCCCAGTCTTCCATTTGACATCTTTGAGAAGCAAATCATACCAATACATAAAATGTATTTATACACTTGGCCACCAGATATTCTACCCAAACAAAAATCAAAAGATGCCAAAATCAAATCTGATCAGTTAATTCAACATTCATGCCACAAAAATGTACACTACCAATCACAGGACGTAACAAAAATATGATCAACACTCAACCTTTTTTGAATTTTACCTATATTAATTGTATTAGAAGTTCTAGTAGGGGAATTAATGAGGGGAAAATATCCAATTTGATAGAAAACACCCAATATAGTTATGGGTTGTCACCGATTTCTCAAGCAAATCAATATTAATACTCTTAAAAAAAAACGTGTTTTTTATATCAGATAATTACAAGTGCAAGTTTACATCTTCAATGAAATCAGGTATATCACGTATTGAAGATCTGTATATAAGGTCATTTTTACATTATTAGTACATAATTTCAAATTAACAGATCTAAAATTACTTATAGGATCTAAACCAACAAAATTAACTCTGAACACTTTAACATAATCTGTCACTCCATCTGCTTCATTAAAATTGTTGTCAGTAGTAAATTCATCAAAGTTTTCAAACAGGAAAAAAGCAAATTTGAATCAGTTCCATGTTTCAAGTAATATATCTGGCTCAAAATATACATGTCATTTCATAAAGACATAAAATGATTAACATTTTTCTAAATACTTACAATATTAAAACATTATAACTTTGAATTACTGCTTTTAAAATCAAAAAGCCTCAAACAATTCTTATTAAGAACAGACTTGTTAATACTTAATTTATTATCACTAATTACCTCATCAAATGACATTCCAGAAACATAAAAATAAAAAGAGGATTTAACGTTAATTAATCTATAAAACACTATCAAATAGTTTTTTCAGCACTTCAGGTTATTTACTTACATTACTTTTCCATATCATCCTTTTTAATTAAAGAACAGGGTGATTCAAAGAAACGGGAAATTAAAAAAATTAAATAACGTTAATGAAAAATTTTTTTAGAAAATTAATTTTATTTCATGTAATTGTACAAATGTTGCCATTTTAGGATACATACATTTTAGTTTATTTTTTAAAGATGACATCTTCCAGGTGACCTCCTCTTCTACGTAAACACTCACAAAGTCTCTTCGTTAAATTGCTCATGGTTTGACGTAACATCTCAACTGGAATTTCCGCAATTGCTTCTCGGATCTTTGCCTTCAGTTCTTCCGTTGTAGCAGGTCTACTGTGGAACACTTTGCTTTTAAGGTGACCCCAAAAAAGTAATCGCAAGCTGAGAGATCAGATCTGGGAGGCCATCTAATGTCACCATTTCATGAAATGACACGTTGTCCAAACAATCGGCGTACAGCTGCCATCGATATTCGTGCAGTATGTGACGTTGCTCCGTCTTGTTGAAACCAGGCTGTGTTAAGAATTGGTGGAAATCTCTTTTGTTGTTCCACAACAAAGGTTTCAAGCACGGCTATGTAACGACCCGACATCACTGTAATCATAAGACCGTTATCATCCTCAAAAAAATAAGGGCCTATAACACCGTAAGATGACATAGCACACCACATGGTCACTTTCTGGCTGTGCAACGGACGCTGGTGTAACTGCGTAGGATTTTCTTGTGCCCAGTATCTGAAATTTTGTATGTTAACAAATCCACTTAGGTGGAAATGCGCTTCGTCTGACATCCACAGTTCGTGAACAAACTCTTCATTATCATTTTTCTTCTGAAACATTACATTACAGAATTGTGCTCGCACAACTGCATTGTTCGGACGATCTGCAACTTGTATGGATGGTATTACAACTCCTTCACTAACATTCTTCGAACACTTGAACTATGCAATTGTAAAGATTCTGAGAGACGACAGATTGACTGATGTGGACTTCGTGTGACAGCATCTTGTAAAGTTTGAACATTCTGTGGTGTACGGACGGTTCGCTCACGGCCTGGAAGTTTCTTTTTCATTGCCGAACCAGTTCCCTCA
Source organism: Lycorma delicatula (assembly GCF_047948215.1). Taxonomy (NCBI): domain Eukaryota; kingdom Metazoa; phylum Arthropoda; class Insecta; order Hemiptera; family Fulgoridae; genus Lycorma; species Lycorma delicatula. Next base: position 212,706,002 of record NC_134457.1, read on the forward strand.
AAATGAGATATCCATGTTTTAATTGCATGTGCTGATGGAACACGGTCGTGCCATCCCAGATTAAAATGACGGCAAAATTCTCTACACACTCCCTCCACACTGTCATTGTTTTTGTAAAACACTTTGATAGCAAATGCACGTTGCGCACCACTCCAAGGATCCATGACAACTAAATGGCAGGTTAGGTTAGAGAGGCTGGCGCCACTTATAAAGTGGTACCAATCACCCACGGCTACCAACACAACTTTCAAAATTTCCCATTTCTTTGAATCATCCTGTATTAAAATGCTTGAACTGTGCATGTATATGACCATATAATTTGGTTGGATATTCTTTTTTTGCCGTTGGTGAGGGGAGATATTCTTGCCGTTGGTGAGGGGGCCTGAGTGCTCAGGGATACAGAGTAGCTGGACCGAAGGTGCAACCATATCGGAGAGGTATCTGTTGAGAGCCAGACTAAGGAATGATTCCTGAAAGAGGGCAGCAGCTCTTTCGGTAGTTGTTAGGGGCGTGAGTCACAATGACTTAAACGGCCGTATCAACATCACTCAGTCCTCTGAGTACTGCGCAGCTGAAAGCAATGGAAAACTACAGCTGCTTTTTTTCCAAGAAAATGTGGCTCTCTGCATTTTCACATAGCAACAATGGAGGCGCCTTCCTTGGTAAAATATTCCGGAGGTAAAATAGTCCCCCGTTCGGATCTCCGGGTGGGGACTACTAAGGAAGGGGTCACCAGAAAATTAAAAAATAACATTCTACGAGTCGGAGCGTGGAATGTTAGAAGCTTAAAAAAGGTTGGTAGGCTAGAAAATTTAAAAAGGGAAATGGATAGGGTGAATGTGGATATAGTAGGAATTAGTGAGGTTCGGTGGGAAGAGGAAGGCGACTTTTGGTCAGGTGATTTTAGAGTAATTAACTCAGCGTCAAATAATGGGCAGGCAGGAGTAGGTTTCGTGATGAACAAGAAGATAGGGAGGAGAGTGGAGTATTTCAAAACGCATAGCGATAGAATCATTGTAATAAGGATAAAATCAAAACCTAAACCGACAACGATTGTTAACGTTTATATGCCTACAAGCGCCCATGATGATGATGAGGTAGAGTGTGTATACGAAGAGATTGATGAAGCAATTAAACACGTAAAAGGAGATGAAAATTTAATAATAGTTGGAGATTGGAATGCAAGCATTGGAAAAGGCAAGGAAGGAAATATAGTGGGTGAATACGGGCTGGGCAAAAGGAATGAAAGAGGGGACCGACTTATAGAGTTTTGCACGAAGTATAATTTAGTAATTGCCAACACCCAATTTAAAAATCATAATAGAAGAATATACACTTGGAAAAAGCCAGGCGATACTGGAAGGTATCAGATAGATTATATCATGGTTAAGCAAAGATTTAGAAATCAACTCGTTGACTGCAAAACTTACCCTGGAGCAGACATTGATAGCGACCATAATTTGGTGATAATGAAATGTAGATTGGGGTTTAAAAACCTGAAGAAAAGTTGTCAGATGAATCGGTGGAATTTAGAGAAGCTTGAGGAAGAGGAGGTAAAGAAGATTTTTGAGGAGGACATCGCAAGAGGTCTGAGTAAAAAAGATATGGTAGAAAATGTAGAAGAAGAATGGGAGAATGTTAAAAAGGAAATTCTTAAATCAGCAGAAGCAAACTTAGGCGGAATAAAGAGAACTGGTAGAAAACCTTGGGTTTCAGACGATATATTGCAGCTGATGGATGAACGTAGAAAATATAAGAATGCTAATGATGAAGAAAGTAAAAAGAACTATCGGCAATTAAGAAATGCTATAAATAGGAAATGCAAACTGGCGAAAGAAGAGTGGATTAAAGAAAAGTGTTCAGAAGTGGAAAGAGAAATGAACATTGGTAAAATTGACGGAGCATACAGGAAAGTTAAGGAAAATTTTGGGGTACATAAATTAAAATCTAATAATGTGTTAAACAAAGATGGTATACCAATATATAATACGAAAGGTAAAGTCGATAGATGGGTGGAATATATTGAAGAGTTATACGGAGGAAATGAATTAGAAAATGGTGTTATAGAGGAAGAAGAAGAAGTTGAGGAGGATGAAATGGGAGAAACAATACTGAGATCTGAATTTAAGAGAGCATTAAAAGATTTAAATGGCAGAAAGGCTCCTGGAATAGACGGAATACCTGTAGAATTACTGCGCAGTGCAGGTGAGGAAGCGATTGATAGATTATACAAACTGGTGTGTAATATTTATGAAAAAGGGGAATTTCCGTCAGACTTCAAAAAAAGTGTTATAGTTATGATACCAAAGAAAGCAGGGGCAGATAAATGTGAAGAATACAGAACAATTAGTTTAACTAGTCATGCATCAAAAATCTTAACTAGAATTTTATACAGAAGAATTGAGAGGAGAGTGGAAGAAGTGTTAGGAGAAGACCAATTTGGTTTCAGGAAAAGTATAGGGACAAGGGAAGCAATTTTAGGCCTCAGATTAATAGTAGAAGGAAGATTAAAGAAAAACAAACCAACATACTTGGCGTTTATAGACCTAGAAAAGGCTTTCGATAACGTAGATTGGAATAAAATGTTCAGCATTTTAAAAAAATTAGGGTTCAAATACAGAGATAGAAGAACAATTGCTAACATGTACAGGAACCAAACAGCAACAATAACAATTGAAGAACATAAGAAAGAAGCCCTAATAAGAAAGGGAGTCCGACAAGGATGTTCCCTATCTCCGTTACTTTTTAATCTTTACATGGAACTAGCAGTTAATGATGTTAAAGAACAATTTAGATTCGGAGTAACAGTACAAGGTGAAAAGATAAAGATGCTACGATTTGCTGATGATATAGTAATTCTAGCCGAGAGTAAAAAGGATTTAGAAGAAACAATGAACGGCATAGATGAAGTCCTACGCAAGAACTATCGCATGAAAATAAACAAGAACAAAACAAAAGTAATGAAATGTAGTAGAAATAACAAAGATGGACCACTGAATGTGAAAATAGGAGGAGAAAAGATTATGGAGGTAGAAGAATTTTGTTATTTGGGAAGTAAAATTACTAAAGATGGACGAAGCAGGAGCGATATAAAATGCCGAATAGCACAAGCTAAACGAGCCTTCAGTAAGAAATATAATTTGTTTACATCAAAAATTAATTTAAATCTCAGGAAAAGATTTTTGAAAGTGTATGTTTGGAGTGTCACTTTATATGGAAGTGAAACTTGGACAATCGGAGTATCTGAGAAGAAAAGATTAGAAGCTTTTGAAATGTGGTGCTATAGGAGAATGTTAAAAATCAGATGGGTGGATAAAGTGACAAATGAAGAGGTATTGCGGCAAATAGATGAAGAAAGAAGCATTTGGAAGAATATAGTTAAAAGAAGAGACAGACTTATAGGCCACATACTAAGGCATCCTGGAATAGTCGCTTTAATATTGGAAGGACAGGTAGAAGGGAAAAATTGTGTAGGCAGGCCACGTTTGGAGTATGTAAAACAAATTGTTGGGGATGTAGGATGTAGAGGGTATACTGAAATGAAACGACTAGCACTAGATAGGGAATCTTGGAGAGCTGCATCAAACCAGTCAAATGACTGAAGACAAAAAAAAAAAATTCTTTTTTAATTAAGATAAAAGTGGAAATTTTCATATGAAATGTTGATGATGAAATAATTAAATAGTGGTATTTTTTTTTTTTATTTTAGCACCTCAACAATATCTTTGGCTTCCAGATTTATAAAAAAGATTCAAATTGGTCTAAAATTTTTTTTTCAACTTTTAAATTTTATATTATAAATCAACTTCTTTTATGAAGTCTCTGTATAGTTGTACTAAGCAGCTTTAAATAACTTCCTTTGATTAGCAATCCATTGTAACAATACTGTCAAAAACAATAACATTCTCTGACATGTTTTATAATATACACCTCTCTTGAAATTTAATGCATCAGTTTTTTCTGTCATTTTTATTTTATTTCTATCTATTTTCAAATCATATTTCATACAATGATCAATTTGGCTAAAGGATGGCCATTTCCTTCTTTCATCTTAACAGCCAATCAAAAGAATATCCACTTTTTATGGTATATGTTTAATTTCAATTTTTTAAGTTTTGTTTAAATTGTTACAATTTCATACATTGATTTTGTACTACTTTTTCTCAGTTAAGAAAAACTAAGTCCTTTTTTGAGAGTGTTCTACCGCATCTCTGCTCCTTTGCTTGTGATATGGTCTTATGTTATTGTGTCAATAATAGTCAGGGATATCTCAATACAGGAAGATGTTAGAATGCCAATAAAGGAAGAAATTAATTAAAAGTGTTAAAGGATCCAATTCTCAAATTCATTTTTTTTTTCATCTTTTATGACCGCACAGGATCACTTTAGTCAGTTCAATAACCAAGTCTCTTTGAAGAACTGATAAGGCCTTGCAGTCCTCCGAGTACCTTTCATACGTTCTGATCTCCATACCTTTTTTAGTGTTGAAAATGTTCGTGTTGTGAGTTGCTTTCTTGTGAGTGTAAAGCGAGTGTTTTTGTCCTTGATTTTTTAGTTTAATTTTATCTTGTCTGTGGTGTCTTCTGGTGTAAGGCCAATTTCCTTCTTTTATTTCTCTGATCGATCTGCATTCCATCTTGGTTTTTCAAGTTGAAATTGTACTGTAGTTTTGTTTTTTCTGTTTAGCCTCTGGAACCACCGTAAGGTATTACTTGAGAGTATGAATGAGGATGATATGTGTGAGTGTAAATAAAATGTAGTCTTGTACAGTCTCAGGTTGACCATTCCTGAGATGTGTGGTTAATTGAAACCCAACCACCAAAGAACACCACTATTTACAATCTAGTATTCAAATCCATATAAATGTTACTAGGATTTGAACCTTAGAATTTTCTACTTTGAAATCAGCTGACTTGCGATGATGAATTAACCATTAAACCACCCCGATGGGCGAGATTGTACTGTACCAGCTGTTTCAGAAGCCTCAAATCTTGCACCCTCATGATGTATCCAAAGAATCCTAGTATCTCCTTTTACATATGGTATCAATGATGGTTCTAACTCTTTGTACATGACCTTTTTTGGGCACAATCCACCACGGCTCATCTTTCTGGGACTTTTTGTTGATGCAGGTTCTTCCAATTCTTTTTTCAATTTTCTGGAGTCTGTCAGTCTTTGATTGTTGAGGTGGAAGAGTGTTTCTGCTGCATATGTAGTTTCCGCTTTTATAAATGTGATGTAGTGTCTTATTATTGCATTTATGGATAAACATTTCTACTATAGGTGTACAAGGTTAATTTTTGTGATTTAGCTAGTTTGTCTGAATTGATGTTTCTTCGTTTAGGTTATTTGTTATTATTTCTCAGAGATATTTAAATTGGGTCACTATGTTGACTTTATTACCATTTGTGTTTGTGTTTACATCTTTTACTTGTGTTTATTTCTGGTGTATAATTTCTGTCTTTTTGAATGATATTTTAAGACAAATTTTATTTGCAATGCTTTGAGGTTCTAATATCTGTATTCTAGCTTCATCGCTGTCATTTGCTAGCAGTGCCAAATTGTTAACAAAACCAAGGCAGTTTATTTTGATTTTTTGGTCTACTTTTATTTTTGGGGGCATTTTTTTGAGCCATTCCCTCATTACCAATTCCAGGACATATTGAATATTAGAGGTGAGAGTCATCACTTTGGCACAGTCCTGTTTTGATCTCAAGTGGTTCAGAGATTTTGATTCTGAATTTCACTTTTGACTTAGAGTTTGTGAGGGTCAGTTTTATCATGTTTATTAATTTGGGATGCAGTGCGAGGTTAGAATTTTTAGTAGGGATTCTCTGTGGATGCAATCATGCTTTATTGAAGTCTACAAATGTTATCTCCATGTCTCTGTTTCTTTTTCTGTTGTAATCCATTATTAGCTTGAGACTCATGATCTGGTCTGGACAGCTCCTCCAGGTTCTGAAACCTACCTGGTATTTTTCTAGTTCTTTATTAATTTGTAAACCGAGGCTGTTGAGAACGATTATTGAGAGAATTTTGTATGTTTTTGTCTATGAGTGAGATTCCCCTGCAGTTGTTAGGATCTGTTTTGTCTGCTTTTTTGTATAGCGGGTGGATAAGGGCTGTTGTTCAATGTTCTGGAAGTTGATCTTTGATTCAGATGTTGACAAGCTGTTGATGAAGAATGATTTTTGCTGGTCTTCCTGTTTGTTTTCAAATCTCTACAAAGATATGATTTTTTCCCACTGATTTTGTAATTCTTCACCTCACCCAGTGCTTGGTAGACTTCACTTATTGTGGGAGGGTTGATGTTTTTTGGTGGTGTAGTTACTGGGGTACTGGTGTCGAAGTTTAGGAGTTCTGTTAGTTCTTCACAATTTAGGAGTTTGATAAAATATTTAGCTAGGATTTCCACGTTGTCATTATTTTTATGGTCCAGATTTGGTTTTCATCCTTCATTGGTAGGGTTGTGGTTTCATATTTTTTAAGTGATTTTTCAAAGGTTTTGTGGTAGTTTCTCAACCCCATTTTGTTGAATTCTACTTCTATTGATTTCAATGTGTCTTTATGGGTTGTCTTTTTGTTTTCCTTGGGGTTTGGGTGGTTTCTTTTCTTTGTTTTACTAGATTTTGGAAGGATTTTTCTGATTTTTGGGATTGGTGGAATGCCAAGCTAAATGCACTTCACTGGTTTATCACATTTGCTTCTCCACAATAGATGCTTTTTATGGGCTTTTATTAGGTTCAATTCTTCTGTGATTTGTTTAAGGTTGTTGACTAGGTCTTTGATTTTTTCTGTGATTGTTATTTTTTCAGTTGCTTTTTGTAATTTTGATTTTTGATTAATTGTGTAAGATTTAATTTTATTTTAGTTTTAGAAGCTTGGTTTTGTTGCTTCCTTTGGAGAGTGACCTTAATTTCAATTTTGACTATGTAGTGATCTGATCCTGTGCCTATTCCTTGGAGGATATTTACACTGTAGATCACTTTGCAGTGGTGTTTTTCCACCATGACATGATCTGACATGATCTAGGCATGATCTAGTTGCCATTCTTCTTTAGTGTAATCAGGTTCCAGGTTTTACATTTTTGAGGTTTCCTCTTGAAATATGTAGATTTTGAGTTTAGGTTGTAGTTTCTGTAGTGATTGATGAGTTTATGTCCATTTTCATTTGTTTTCTTTAGGGGGGGCCATTTTCCGATGATGTCACAATATTTTCTTTATTTGCCTTGTTGAGCATTGAAGTCTCCAAATAGTTGTTCAATTTGATGTTTAGTAATGTTATTTATGGTCTGGTTGAGTAAGTCTCAGAAATTTTCAGTTTCTTTACAGTCTTTTTGAGATTTGTTTTTATTAGTGGGGGCATGGACATTTATTATGGTGTAGATTTTATTAGATGCTTTTAGGGTGAGTGTTGAGATTCCTGGGAAATGTGACTTGAATTCTTGTTTGGAGTTTATTATTTTGAGGCTGACCAAAGAGCATGTTCCAAACTTTGGGACACTTTACATCACCCTTTTCCCAGGTATACCTTTGTAGGGGCTATATCCTTGAGATACCATGGTATCCCGGTTGGTGTTTCTTATTTCTTGCAGTCCTTCTGATGAGAATTTTGTGTTGATCCATTAGGTAGATTATTATTTTCAATTTACCAGTCTGCATAAGTGAGTTTTCATTATGTGTGGAAATGTAGATGATTTGCTCCAGTTTTATTTTAGATTCTGTATTGTTCTTATTTTTATATGGTGCTCACCATATTCAAGTGCTGCCTTCTCTGAACTTAGTGTTGCTTGATTCAGCTGGTGGACTGTTCCTTAAACGTCCTTTCATAGTTGACTGTCAAGGAGATACCTGTGGTGGGACTAGGTCCCGACTTACAACTCTAGATTTGATCTAGTGAGGTGATAGTGGGGTATCACTAGATGATGGATGAAGTTGTGAAGTTTGTTTAGATTCAGTTCACCAAACAAATTCTCCTATTGGTTCAGGTGCACCTTGTGGCCCTTGTGCCCTCAACCTGGTGTTTGTTAAAGTTGATATTTTGGAGAAAAGTTGAAAATTTTGATCCTAAACATTATGGCCAAAGTAATTTTTAATAAGATTAAATAAAATATGAATTTTGCCAAGCATTATAACTGATCAAAATTCAAAAGCATATCAGAGACCTTTTTTGACAAAATATGTATGAGCATAAATAAAACTGTCAGGATCAAGGGAAGGATTAATAGAAGAATATTTGGTCGACAAAGAAAGACACAGATTATTTTGACACCAAAGTTTTTTTAATGCCAATGTAAGTACAGTAGAACATGTCTTGAGAAGGAGCAGTTTGAGCTCTGTAAACTTAAATTCAAAAGAGGTGAGATGGAATGGTTATCTGATAGAAAGCTGAAAGCAACAAATGACACTTCTTCAAAATTATTTATTTTTTTAATTTATTCCTTGAAGGAGAACAGTTTTGAAAAAAAAAGATTAAATATTTTGTTTATTGAATGTAGAATTTGTTTTGAAAAAGATTGATTTAATTTTTGCTGTATTTTAATTTTTACTATCTGGCTTACACCACACTGCTCTTAACTAAACTTAGTGATGATTCCTTCCTGGAAATAGAAAATCAGATTTTGAACTGTGGTGGACCTTCAATAAGTGAATTTCTCACAAAAGATTCTTATTAATTTATGAAATAGCTTACACTTCCATGTTCAAGTATGTGTCATTTCAAGAGAACAGAAATTTATTTTTGCTTCAAGAAATGTCTAAATGTCTAATACATTAATGTCATACGTATAATTTTGTGGAATGACAGCATGTGTATTAACATTCAATTGATAGCACTTTGGTCTTTTAGGGCAAAGACAATTGACAACAGATTTTCAGTTTCATTCAATTATTTATTTTATTTCTGGCAATTACAGGCTGGAGCTTAATTTACAGTCACCATACTTTCTTATTTTTTTAAAATAAGAAATGAGTTTTATAGTTTGTGAAAAATTCCAAGGCTGACTGAAATTTTAACCTAGAATCTATCTTCCAGATGAAAGCAAAAACTTCCTCACTCTGTCATGGAGGTTAGCAGAGTTATTTTATTGCCCTGTTTTAATGTTCTTTGGCATGCTGCTTATGTCTAGTTTTGTTTCTCTATAGTGTCTCTAAAAAATATCAGTTGGGTTGAATTGAAGAATCTGGAATCAGAACTTTTCACACTGACTGTTTTTGCTGTTCAAAAAGTTGGTTTTGTAATAACAAAAAGAATATTTACAAGTATACTGTTTGATATTATGGTATCCTGTACACATTACAAAACAAATTAGCTATTTATACTATGCAGAGAATGTGTTGAGTTTATATGTTTCTTCTTTTCAATGAATATAAGTAAGTGGTGAAGTAGGTAGGTAATTAAGGTTTAAGTAAAAAAGAGAACTAATTGAAGATCTTCTGTTATTACAGATTAATTAAGTATAGAACTATATAAAGATTTGTTTCATAAGTGCTGGTGGGATATCTGTGTATACATTTCACTAGCAGATGTTTTGTTTTTAGCAGATGTGTTGCATTAGAAGAAATTTTTAACATTATACTTGCTATTATAAAACTTGATTCAGTTACAATTAAATCAGCTTTTTAAACTATTGACCCCTACTTTCTTATTTCCTCTTCAAATAAGTGTGGTAGTCATTGGTTTATGAAATATATTTAGGTTTATGGCTGATGAGTTTTGTATGAATTAGATCTGTTGGAAAATGGTGCAGAGTTAGGGGTGGCTTGTTTGTTTTGTTGGATGTTGTATACAACCAGTCATATACATTTTATGTTTATTTAAAATTAAAAAAATATCCATGATAGTGAACCTTTTGATTGTTTCTGTCTCAGTGATAAAAAAAAAGCAGGTCGAAATGTTTTGTGTTAATGACATTTAGAAAATTTATTTATGGTGAACATAATCCCTTAATATTATTATTTTTTCATCTTTCAAAAAACAAGTGATAATATAAATTAAATGTGTAAGTAATGTTTTTTCAGCAGTGGGTGGTTGGTATAACAAAATAATGATTCAAATTTTTTTATGAGTATGGTGTTCAGCAAATTTACTCTGGTATAATAACACATCGATTCAATTTATTCCTTCTGCACTATACAACAGTAATTCCAGCTTACATAGAGATAAAAAATAAGGCTCATGATATACGACATAATAAATAAAATCAGTATTCAAGTCACATTGTTTTATTGCTTTGCAATATAACATCAATTAGTTTTAATTAAATTAACTTGATGTTATGGGAATTACGCAAAATAATAATTATTCGATGATGTATATAAATGCGAAATAATGTTCATATGTGGATAAACTTATATAATTATAATTTTTATATTATAGCTGACCATTACACCATTTTATACCAATGCGTTTTTGTGATATACAGAAAGCATTTTTTTTTGCATCTAACGTTCATGACTTAATCCTCTATTCAATATAGAAGTTACGTATTTTCAAAATTCTCAGATTATTTAATTGGGTGATATTAATTTTGCGTTGATATGTTATGTTGTAGTTATCTACAAAAAAGTCATTTATTATCATTTTGAGAAGGTATTCGTATTTTTTTATTTTGAGTGTTTTTAACATTTTAGTAGCGACTTTTTTTTAGACTTAACCTAAGTAGAAATGTATACGTACTGTGCTGTTGAATTATTATTATTATTTCCTAATTTGTAAGTTTTATACATTTTAAATTTCTATAAATGATTTAATTTGATCTGACAAGCCGCTAATGGTATTATAGTTATTTTTTCCCGAGTTTGTTTGATTTGTGTTTATTTGTACATTGTATTGTGATTTAGGTTAGAAGTAAAATTCAGCAAAATTTATCAAATAGTGTAGTAAATATATTCAATTAATCTATAAATCCAGTTGTAATAGAGATAAAGTGAAAAGTGTAACTTTTACATTTCTGTGTTTTATCATAGTTGTGTTCAAGTTAGTCATAATCATGTATAGAGCAATCTGAAAGGTCCCTTACTATTTCTTAATTTTAATTATTCTTTGTATTATATCTATAAATCTAAATTTGCCCCTATAAACTGTGAAGTAAAACTGATTTTGTACTTTTATTTAGTTTGAATTTGTATGTAATTATCTTGTAAATTTTATGCAACACATCTTTGTAAAAAAATATCATTGTGCATAATATTATTTTACTTACTACACGAGCAAATGTACATTTAGACCTATAATTTTTTATGATATATTTATATATACCTATTTATCTATTATTTTTATATACTGTTTGTGTTTTTATGTGTTATGTTTTAGTAGATGATTAGTTTACCGCATTAAGCTTTTTTTTAAGTTTGTTTATGGAAATATGGAAGTAATGTATAAAAAATTATTGTACTGTATATAAAATGTTGTGTCCGGTAAAGATTTGAATTTGGGACCTTATAGATTTGTATGAGGCGTAACTCTTCCATAGTCAGCATTATTAGTTAATGAATAACTAAAAGGGAAAGAATGTAGATTCTTTTTTGAAGTATGCCGTAGCTATTTATACGTTCCAGAATGATTCTTGCTATCTTTTTTTTTATTAGAATTATTTAATTTCTGGCATTCCTTTTAGTATTGAATAAATGGATATCTGTTTATAATTACACATAATTTAAAATATTTTTCTACATCAAAGTTCCAAACTTATTAATATAAGATTAGTTTTCAAGGATATTGTGTCAAAGAGGTGCTACATAAGTGCAAATGTAAACCCTTCTCAGGACTAATTGGGCATCCAAGAGTTCTGGATTTTTCTTTTTTTGTTTAGCCTGAAAACCATAAGGTTTTACTCCAGAGGATGATTGAGGATAATATGTATGAATGAAAATGAAGTGTGTAGTCTTGTAGAGTCTCAGTCGACCGTTCCTGAGATGTATGGTTAATTTGAAACCCAACCACCAAAGAACAGCGGTATCCATGATCTAGTATTAAGACCCGTGTAAAAGTAACTGCCTTTACTAAGATTTGAACCTTAGAACTCTCGACTTTGAAATCAGCTGATTTGTGATGACCAGTTCACCACCAAGTCAACCCATTGGATCATGAGTCCTGGTTTGATAACTTTTTTCTTCCAGAAGCATAAACAACTAGGTGATTAATACATTAATTTCTTAAAATTATATATGTATAATTTATCTCAGTTAGATAGTACTAGCATAATCAACACTGCATAATCCAAATAAAATTATCAGATTATTTTTTTATTACTTTTGATAGCTCACTGTTATAAATTTAAAATAAACCTGGAGATTTTGTTTTGAACTATTTTTAGTCAATTAAGTTGGTCTAGTGGGCTCAGGAGGTCCTTGTCTGGAACTTCTTAAATGGGATCTTCTTAGATGGGAAATGGATAGGTGTGTAAATATTAATAATGTTTTTAAAGTTAAGAGACATCTTTTCAGCTCTACTGGGATAGGGCCTGATTCTGTATTCCAGAATTTGCCTATCAGATAGGCAAATCTGCCTATCAGAACTTGTGAAAAGTGCTTGATCAGGTAGCTGATTGACAAGATCCATGATTACTAAAATAATAAGAAAAGTTTTTTTAATAAATTATGCATTTATTAGTCATTTAACAAAGTTATTGTATTGCATATCTAAAAAAACTGTTTTCATATACATTTTTCAGTTTTACTTTGGATACCATGAAAACTACTGGAGACAGAGTTCTGAAACCTCTTATTCATTTTTTCAGGTCAAAAACCACAGGAAATTATTAATTTCACACATTAATTAATGTCTCAAACATTTCAGTATGATCTCATTTTAACCAGGAGAGCTGAATTCCTGGCAACATCATCACTTGCCATAACTTGCTAACAAAGTGTTTTCCAGACCTATATTTATGTGAACGTTTTTCATTATTTTGATGAGAAGAATACACCTGTGAGGATTGTCGGTTTCCTTGTGGGATATATATAGTGCTGGATGGTGGAGGGAAGATGTTTTTAACATTGGGTTCTCTGTTGTGTGCTGAAGAACTCTTTTTGACGTGATATCTGATAAAACATTTGAATTGTTTTGGCTTTATCCATTCTTTGAGATGAAGCACTTCCCAAATTTGGAACCATCCTTTCAAATGTAAATGTTCTTGACTTAGTTGTCAAAGTTATGAAACTCAATAGAGATTCAGAGTTGGACATATATAAATTACTTTTTTTTTTTGGAGTACACAAGTTTTTTGGCTGAAGTGCCTTGGGGGTTAGCCTCAGCCCCCCCTCTTATAGTAATAATCATATTGGACTGTGATATTTCAGCTAATATTGCAAGGCAAATTGTGATATAATTATTCACTCATATTATTTACATATTATTCATTCCTGATAGATTGATTTAAACCATGATGAGTCTTGTTTATTTTACATATTTTCTATAATTTTATAATACTTAATGAAAAAAGATTAATACTATTGTTTATAACTAAATTCAATGCATCTGCCAATTTTTCTGCGTAAGTTGTCAATGAACCTATTATCTTATATAAATTCATATCGTTCCATTGTTTGTATACTGATTTCATTTAGATTAGATTCATAGACATTTATTAGATTCTGTTGGTTATCAACGTGCAAATATTTTTTGTGAAGACTGGAAGCAAACTTGCATGACGGTAATTTTCTGAGTGCAGTAATTATATCATTCTGTTTACATAAAGGATTAATTTTAAGTAAGACATATTTTGTAAAAGCAAGCGTTTTATTTTGTAAAATTAAGTATGTTATGAAATTATCTAAGTTAAAAAGTGGAATTAATGTTAATGGTATAGGTTTAATTAAGATTCTCTATCATATGCTTAGTGCATTATCGATTTTTATAATTTATTTATTAGTAAACAGATTTTTTATTCAAGTTTATTTTGAAAATTAAGTTTGATCTAATTGTGGTATACAAAACTATATTCAAGAGAAGTATTTTATTCATAATGTTTTTTTTAATATAATAATGTTAAATGTAACTAAATTTGCATGAAGAGCCTTTGATTGTGTACTCTCTTGTGTTTTAGGTTGTAAGCAGTATGGCATATGTAAACTTACTTGCTAAATTAAGAGAAATTATTGCTGTCAAACCATTAGATTTGGATAAGTTAAGCGAAACATTACGTAAATTACGTAACATTTGTGCCACTGATGAAAAATCTCATAAAGATTTAGGTAGTGATATAGGTGTACTTAGAGAACTATGCTCATTGATAGAATCTCTGCAAGAATTACCACAATCAGAAGATAAGGTGGCATGTATTAGATTATCTGCACAGTTTATTGGTAATCTTGCTGTTGGTAATAAACAAAATCAGCATAACATACATACTCAGTGTTTTAAAAATGTCAAGTGAGTATATTATCACATAAGTTGTTAACAGTTGCATGTAAATAACTTGCATTAATATGAACCTCTTCTATTATTATTATTCTCAGATTTCAGTAAATATATAACAATTTACTCCAAAGAAGACAGGATCAAATAAACAGAATCTCATTGTTACATTGAATTTTCATGCATTAAACTACTAGCTAGGGCAATTTACTTAAAGAAAAATAGAAAAATAAACCATCTAATGATAACTCTTTATTTAGTGTAGGGTGTTAAAGTTATACATAAACCTATAATTGTTTGAACTTACTGTAATTCAGGAAGGACAGTTCTATCGAATTAAAATTTATTCTAGAAATACTAAAAACATTTCTGTGTTCCGAATGTCAATGTCACAGTATAATTTCATCATGAACTGTAATGAATATAGCTATTTAATAATTATTTTATTTGAAAATGCAGCTATATTATAAAATATTGTATAAATAGACTGAAGCATTATGCTTGTGAGCCTTAGACAAGTAAACATACAAAAAAGAATACAATATAGTATCAAACAAAGAAAAAAAAACAAAATGTCAATATGCCCATGAGTAAATAAAAATAACACTAGTCACACTACAGTTGATCAGTTGGAATAGTAATCACCTATGACATCCTCTAATATCTTATCCATTTGATTCTTAAAAACACCAACAGATGAAGCACTAAACATCTTCAGGCAGTAGGTTCGAAAGCTTAACCACTCTTATAAAGAGAGGAAATGCTGCTTTATAGTTTTATAAAATGTTTCCTTAGTAAGCTCAAACGTGTAACCATGAGTCCAATAGTCAAAATTCCTTCTAAAGAATGGAATTAAAGTTGAATAGTTGTTGTTTAAAATCTTGAAAGTTTCAATGAGATATCCATGACAATGTCGATATGCTAGTGTGGGAAGATCCAGGGAATGAAGGTGAACTTCTTAGACATTTGTTTTAAACTGGGAATATGTTTAATTGCGTCCCTTTGGACATTTTTTCAAAGTGGTCAATATTTCCCAAAAAAAACTGCAAAGCAAACTGGAAGCAAAAGGAACAAACTGCAACAGCAAATTCCAATTTGGGACGGATGAAACTAGTAGAAAGTCTATAAAATAAATTCTTTGTCACTGGTTGAAAAGCCTTTAGATCAGGTAAAAAAGTTGATTAGCTTGCTTAATAAGTTGGCAAATGTGATATGATCATTTTAGTTCACCAGAAACAGTAACACCAAGATCTTTACCTAGACTGTCAGAGGCATTTATAAAATAATCTGATTTCATCAGTATTAGAAAGATTTTGTGATTGATAGTCTTTGAACAACGTGATTAATTGTTGTTTCCATAATTCGTATATGTTTTCACTAACACTAACACTTCAATCGCTAACTTTATAGAATGCAATACCATGTCTTTTGTGGAATCTTTTTAACCATCTGTTGCTCACTTTAAATTCTTTATGACCCAATGTCTCTTCAAACATCTGTGCTTTTTCTTTGATGATTGAACCCCCTAAACTGACAGTATATCTCTACATTGTTTGTTCCACTGTTGTGTGGGTGTTCCTTGATGCTGTTGCTTTGTTCAACTGGCATCAGTAATTTATTTAAGGGAAAGACCTTGCTGCTGTGGGAAGCTACCTGAGAGTCATGGCTGGCCATTAGCCAATTAAAGCTGTAAGCACTTTAATATTGGTGGAGAGATACTTGCTGGCATTTAGCGACCTAGGCGTGGCAGCGAATTACTGTCTTGACAAGATAAATTTAATTTATTTAATGTCATATATATTTTATAATTGACAGGATGTGCCTACCTATTTTAGAATATATAACAAGTGAGTGGTGGGACACGAAGCAAGTGGTGTGTGGCACCATGCTTAGTTCGCTCACGCAATTATGTTAGCTCTAGGAGCTAGTTAGGAGAGTGGTTGCTAAACTGATTTGAGGCTCAGTAGCCATTTGTGGCACAGACATTTGTTCTTATGCTTTAGGGCGACTGAATGGCGTGGTGGCAGGAGAAATGCCATGCAAATCAATCATTCAATCTATATTGTTTGAACCATTTTATCAATATTGGCAAATTTTACCTCTCTTTTGTGGTCCACATTCAAAGAATATTGTTGTGAAATGAACAAATTTTTTAAAATTTTCGATAAAGTGCTTGATGGAATTCCAAATTTGTGAGGAGTCTTTCTTTTGTTTTTTTTTTATTCTTTTTTACCTCTTTTATAATCTTTATTTTATCTCTGATAGATAATGCTTTATGTTTCTGTTGTACACTCATTACAAAATGTGGCTATTAAAATTGTACAGGAGGCCCACATATCAAAGTTTAAACATAAAGGAGTGAGATCATAAATTTTAAAGTGAAATAAAACTTGAATTCTGTGAGAAAAACTAGTGCATTGTGTAAATTCAAATTGTAAAACAATTAATAATGACAATTTTAATGTTAACTGCATAAAATCAAAACGCATACTGTAGTAAAATCTGACTCGTTATGTTATACATAGCCTTTGTAAGGAATAAGACCAGATATTACTCATCATACAGTGGCATCTGGTATGTAGTTTTGTTATCAACTATTCTGGCGACTGGTGATGGAAATAAATAAGGAAGTTGATTACTTCACTCAATCAACACTAACAATCGCGTACACTATTAAACTGAATTTACTGCTATCTATGCTTCTTTGGAAATCGTGTACAGTATATAAATTCTTTATTGAAAATGTTTACAAAAACGTTTTCATCAAAGAAATAATATGTATATGAAGTCTGAAATTTTTGAATAAAGGAAGTGATTTAATTTGATTTAAAGACGATTTTTCAACGGGACAAAGTAAATATTCAATTTAGGAAGTTTTTCAAATTAAGGAGCTTTGACTATACATGCAGTGTCATATGATTTTGAAAATGAATGCCATGGATATATAGTCACTGTTTTTCAAGCCAATCATGTTGTTAAACTCTAGTTGAGGTCTCAGGATCATCCTCCATCTTATGTTGTGATGCTTTGGAGATTGCTGAAATTTGTGCCTAAGTCTAAACCTAAGCCACAATTAGTAATTTTTTTGATTACGTTTTGTCAGTGTTTTGAACATAAGGTAACACTGATTATAATTCTTACCTTGTTACTCTTCCCTCCAGAACTAGAAAAATGAAATATTTTTCCATATGCATTTTTCAGTACGCACTAACCCCCAAAAAGGTGTTCAAATTGCCGATGGTTTAAATGTATGAAAACAGCATGTCTGTACTCAAGAATATTCCAAGTGTTGCTTTTGGTCATAAGGATGCAAGATATGTCTAGAAACAAATAATTATGCTACTTCTCATGATTGATTGGACTAGTTAGTGAACAGCTAAAGGTTGTCAAAAACCATATTAAAGGTCTGAAAAACAGCAAATACCTTTAACAATAGCTCAAAGAGAATAAAAAAGAATTAAAATTCTTGAAATTTGGTTAGCCTGATGATGTCTTTGCCGTGGCAGTCTTGAACGAATCTTGAAAAGTGATGCTCATCATGTGAGAAGTCGAAAGACATTATAAAGTATCTCGTTCAAGAATATTTGACCCTGTCAAAGTAGTTGATAAGCTGTGATACTAGTGGAAACAAGTCAGTTACTGCTATATTCAAGACTTCTATTTCTCTATTGGAAAGTATCAACAGAAGTTTCCATCTAAGGAAACAGTTTTAGTGTAGCTTAAGGGGCGGCGGCTTACTTTGGGATGATCAAATTTTAGTTTTTCGATTGAAGGAAACACTTCTCTGAAGATGAGACAACTTTTCTATTAAAAATTATTTTTTTTTTTAGATATGATTCTCAGGATGTAGTTAAAGGCTATGCAAAAGTGTTTATCTACTTTATGCATCTATTTAAGTAAGGCAGACCCACCCATGTCTCTAATACCTTTTTTGTTATTTCTTTGTAATTTATATCTCCCTCCAAATTCTGATCTTTTCTGAATTAGACCGTGATCATTTGTTGCCCCAATTTCTATTCCATCTTTAATAGTGAGTTACTTTAATAATCATATGTTTCCTGGAGATGCAGTTACTGTTCTGTTTCTGGTCATATTGTTGACAAAGATCAGGAAAATTGCTTTCTTCTGTTTCATTCACACCTTTCTTATCTGATGGTGTATGGACAAACATCAATGTTTATTTTTTCAGCCCTGTTGTATATTCAAGGTTTCACTGATTTGAAGAATGTGATAACAAATTTCTGCTGATCATATTCATTCATACTGTCATTTTAGCAATCATTAAGTTAATTTTTTCTGGAAAAACTGAACTTTGATCTTATAACAAAATTTTAGACCAGGAGAATGGTAGGTAATATGGTGAGATTAGTATGACTGTAATTAACTTCCAATTATTACTGCTAGTTAATAGTTCCTACTGGCACCCAAGAAATTAATGTATTCAATTTTTCCTTGTTGGAATGATGAACTTAAGAAGGTCAAACTTGTTTGGATATGTACACATGTATTATATACAAGGGTCATTAGAGACAAATATGTGTGAAGGGGGAACATTTTGACTGGTTGAATGCATTAAGGGCAAAATATTACTGTTAACGTATACTACACAGTGATTATTAATTGCAATCCTCATACATTCTGCATTTTGTTTATTCTCAATGTATAAACATGGATGTATAGTTAATCAGATTGCATATTACAATAGCAGTGCACAGGTTATCTGTTTCTTGTTATCTTAAGACATAAAGCCAACTTTTATTTTTCACCAAATTAATGGTCAGCATAATGTAAAGTGCATGAATAAGGCAAGTTTTTATTTATGGGTTGACAAATTTAAAGCTGGTCAAAAAAAGTGTTGCTGATTAATCATATTCTGATTTGTCATCTTCAGACTTATCTAAAATATGCTTTATATGTAATAAGGAAGAAGTGAAAACTGCGATGAAAATTTTGTTCTCAGATTAACCTAAAGTATTCTTTGCTGATGGAATACAAAAGCTCTCGATGAGAGAGATTGTCTCTCATAGAAATGGGACAAATGCTTAGAAAAAGAGGGAGATTATGTTGAAAAATAATGTAATGTAGATATCAGCATCTGTAAGTACTTTGTAATAAATCTATAAATGTTTGCCTATTTATTTGTTGAATGACCTTCATATGTTAAGTAATAAGGTTATTGCTTTGAATTATTTCAATTATTCTTTTATCATTTTTATTCAGGAAACTTATTACTATGGGTGATGGAAAGCTGTCATTATATTGTTTCATGTTATTGTACAATGTTTTATTAGGACATCCTGAAGTAGCTTATGATTTATTGGCAGAACCAGATATAGTGAAAGAGATATTGAAAGAAGATTCAGAATTTGCGTGAGTACAGTTTTTCTCTTTAACTTTGTTAGTTATTCAAATTAATTAGTGGTAATTTATGTGAAACTAATTCAGCTTTACGTGGTTATTGCTATCTATCATATTCCACAGAAAAGTATTGGTTTAAAGAGCAAACCATTTCTGAACAGAGAAGTCTCTTTTGGTTTATCATCCTTTCCATTAATCCTGTCCCTTCTTCTTTGGGTAGGTACCTTGGGAGTTAATCCACTATCACCCTGGCTTCTTCTGTCGCATTTTTTAGGCAACTGTTTGTTTCGTGGAGTCAAGGCTAAGACAGTGTTGCCTGTGGAAATAGGAACTATTCCTTAGGCTTAGGTTTCCTGCTCATTGATGGAAAAAATTGTCAATCTATTGTTTGGTTAATGATTCAATTAAGCAAACCAGTTTGTCTTTTATTTTCTTAAAGCCGTGTATCTGTATTCGAATATTTGATTATTATTGTGAAGCTTCATTTATTTTTGCAGTTTGGTATATGCCAGATTGTAATTTTATTGTTTTAATTTAGATTTTTACTCTTGTTATCTCATTATGAGTTTATTTTCCTTTAACATACAGCATACCACTTTACATCTATACTGTACTGTGTGAGCAATATTTTTCATTGTAATAGTGCTTGTTTTAATTGTTGATTTTGTTTTATATTACTGTTATTTAATTTTAAAGTTTTAGTGTTTGTATTGTTAACTTAAATTGTCTATTGTAATAATATTGCTTGCAGGCACTAATAACTTTTCTTTGTGTGCCCAAGAATAAAAAAAAATAAATGAATGTCAGTCAGTTTCAGTTTATTCCATTAAATAATTTGCTTACTGTTGCCATTTGTCTCTAATTATTGTATATATATTCTTGCTGAAAAAGAATTGTGTAATTTTAGTTAATTCCCTAAGTTTATGTATCTTAAGTTAGTTTATATTTTGAAATTTTATTTTTAAGAGTTTTATCTGAAAATTTATATCTGTAATAGCATTTTGAAATTTTCAAATACTATTCATTTATATAAAAATTAATCCTTCATCTTTATTGGATTTGATTATTTTATAATGCATACATGTTTAAGTAGATTATTTATTTATCAATTTTAAAATTTTATTTTGTCAACTTATCAACAAAATTAATTCATAATCCCAGTAATCTAAAATACATCTGTTTGGATTATCTAATAATTTGGATTACTTACAGACTGTATGCAAGGATTCAAAAGTTAAAAATTACAGTGGAAATAAGTCTTCTTGTCGTACAAAAAAATGTAAATCTATTGTTTATTATTAATTGCAAGATGTAGAATGATTATACATTTTTTATTAAGGCTGAACAGAGTTAAATAAATAGAATAAATAATTTGAGCAAAATAAATTTCATTATTTAGCCACAATGAAACATCATTTGTTAGCATCAACTTAGAAAAAAAAACAATTTTGTTTGTAAAAATCTTTTATCTTTTGATACTATTGTTGATAAAAATAAGGTTTAAACTTTATAAAAAATGGTTTACATTCTAAACATATGAAAAGATGCTTTTGTAACTGCTATGGAGCACCTGCATCAACTGCAGATTTGTAGCAGCTTATAAAGGAGCTGCACAATAGCTCAGAAGAGTTTTTGAAAGCATATTGAAAGTCCATGCATTTTGAAAACGAGTTGTACTAATATCTTTTATGAATTGATATTTTTCCGTAATATATTGACGTTTTTTCTGTTGTTGCATGTTATTGTTAGTAAAAATCCATATGTTAATTAAAAATAATTTTTTCAGATCATTTATATATGAAGAATTGTTGTTAAAGCATGGTGAAATGGAAAAATTATATCATTATGCAACTAATGATCAACGTTTAATGTTATTGTCTACTGTTAAAGAAAATAAACTTAGAGAAAATGTTCCAGATAACTGTATAAAATATATGATTGATTTATTTAAGAAACAGTCAGATAATATATTAAAAATAGTGGGGGATTACGTTGAAAAGATTGAACCACTTGAAATCTGTTTACTGCTTGAAACGTTAGCTTCACTTTCTGGTGAAAGTAAATATTTAGAGATTTTGCAATGTGATAAATCACTTTTCATAAATTGTGCATGTAAGTTTTTTTAAAATTAATTGTCTATATAATTGGTAATGTCTATCTGGTTCAGAAAGCATCTAACCTCATTTTCTTTTTGAAAAGAACTCAAAGTCGTAGAGCATAACACAGTGCGATGTTTGATGCTTGATGTGTATATGATTTACTTTTTTGGGGCTTGTCAGTAAAGACAAGCCCAAAAAACTGATCTGCAATTTTTGTGTCATTTTAAACATTTTTTTAATTTTCTCCATTTCATACATTATGGTAGAACATGACCAAAACCGATTACAATACTTTCCCTTCTAGAACTATAACTCTGCTATAGCGCTACCTAATCAGGAAAGTAATATTGCTGTTAATTTAAACTGAGAGTTAAGATTCTTAAATATAATGATGGTTCAATATGTTTATGATATAACTATGAATATTTTAAATTATAACAAGTTCAAAGATGTTAAAAAAATGCTAGTTTTAAGACAGAAAACTAAATGTTGTTTAATCTGCTATTGGGAAGGTAGTTATGTATAGACAGTTTAAAAGTGCAGTACTACCATAGGTGGGAGAAAGTTCTTTCAAAGTCTTACCTAGCAGGTTAAGAGTAAGGCTGACTGGCTCCTTTGCTGAAGTGGTTGAAAACAGACATGGTTAGAACTTTGAGCGTTGGTTTAATCCTTCTTTATAGTTGACCCCAATGACTCAAACCAGTAGGATAGTAAAACTCATTTGGAATATAATATAATTAGTAAGTTTTGACAACAGTATTATTAAGTTTGTTGACTTCATTAATACGGCTAATGATATTGCTTTAACATTGACATTGATGTAAATATTAATTTTAAGACTTCTAGATTTAATGTAGTTTTTTGTAATAATATTAACCAAATTAATTTATATTACCAAAATTTTCAGAATATTTCTTCAAAAACAATTATATTGTGGGTATTGTCATTAAACATGGTATTCAAGTAGAGAGCATTGTACATCAATTCCCTAAGAGGAAGTTGGGATATTTTTCTTAATCAGTTTGATTAACTTTTGAAAAGTTTACCCTATAAATATTTTATTGTTGATAAGTAGTGGAAAGATGGTCTTTCCACTACTCCGGACACAGAGGTCTCTATTTTATCAGAATATATGAAGGGCGACTGAAATATAATGCATATTGATGAACAGGTGAACAAAATGATGCACAAAGTGACAAGTATCTTACAGTTTTATTCCACTACTGCTAATATTCCAAAACTCATTGACCCATCCCTTCTCATTTTCTGTCTTGCCACATTATTATAGAGTGAAGTATGCCTGCTATGTCAGTGCATCTAAAATAACATGCAATTATTCAATTTTTAACTTCAGAAAAAGTAAACATGAGTGACATCTATCATCTTCTAAAAGTCTTTTGTAGTGGTGAAACTGTTGATTGAAGTAATGTGAATAGGTGAGCAGTAAAATTTTGTGAATTGGAAACTGGTAAAGAGAGTAGTACACTGAGGATAAATCTTGCAGTGAACAAGCAGTTTCTGTGATTGGTGGATGAGAAGCACCAAAAGCAAGTGGTTGATTGATTCAAAGTGACTCGACGCATCACACAAATGGGCTATTGTAAAATCAGTTTGCTGATGGTGTGCCCTACTGACTCATAGAAAGTTGAAATATGAACCTGTTCCACACCCAATATATCCACCAGATTAGGTGTCATACGATTTTTATATTTTTCCCCAAAGGTTATTCATTTCACTTTGGATGATGAAGTGAAAAACACAGTCAGATCGTGGATCAAGTAAAGACTGCCAGTATTCTTCACTGATGGAATGAGAAAACTGGTTCACAGTTGGTAGTGGTGTCTATCATTTACACCAAATCAAATGTACTTTTATGCCGTATTTGTTCAATTTTACTTTTCATTTGTGAGTTATGATGACTGTGCATTTTATTTCTGCCACATCTTGTAAGAAAATGTAAGTGTATGACTTAAAAAAAAATAAATAAGTTAAAATAAAGAGAATTGTGTTTATTACTTCAGTCACTGATACAACATGAATTATGCTCTGCCGTTACAATATATCATTCTACTGCTATAATAACAGCAGAATAGTTAATTTTATATCAGTTACTGAGATGCTAAATATAATTCTCTTATATTTTAATTTTATAACAATGTTTTTAATCCATTATCTATATTCTCATATCTTCTGTCAAAACAGAGATCTCTGCTAAAGTGCTAACATAAAGCACTATCCAAGTCAGTGATATGTTACCTAAATGAAAAATAAGTAATAAATGAATTGTGGTTGCAGATCATTAACAAAATGCAGCAGTGTTGAATGTTATTCATAGCATATTTATTATATTACATTTTGGTACTGCTGATGATAAATTTTTTTTAAATGTAGTATATGTTGATTAATTTTTTTGTTTATTTGATTTCAGTTTTATTAAAAAGTATCCATGACACTGGTAAAGCTGGTGATAACTGTTTTACTAGTATCCAAAGAATTACATGTGGATTCCCTAATAAAGAACTTCAGAATAATCCAGCATTTGCCTTTAAAGTTGATTTAATTCGCTTACTTAGTAATCTATGCTGGAAAAATAAGGAACTACAAGATATGGTTTGTAAAAGTATTTGATAAAGTAAATAATTTTATGTAACTAACTTTTTTAAATACTGTACGCTTCCGTTTAATTATAACATGCAGAATCATATTTTTCTTGTTAAACGTGTAGATCATAAATTTTGTATGACACTTTCTAAATACTTCAAAGCATATTGCAACTATTGTTTATCTAAATACCCGGACTCATTTTTTACAAGTTATATAAAACTTATTCATTATTAAAAGTGGTAAATCTCAAACTGACTAACATAAATATATTCCTTTTTTACTTAGAGAATTTAATTTCGTACAGAGAATTTTCTAATTGTTTAAGATGTTTGTCTGTTACATTCTACAAGGGTGGGCTGAAAAGTTTCTGGACTGACAAAGAAAACAATATATTTTTTGGTTTTTTTTACTTTTATTTTTTAATATAATCTCCACAAAAATATACTTTTAGTAGTGGTGCTCTAATGCAGTTGCACCAACTTCATAATGCAATTCATTGAGCCCCTCAGAATATCTATTTACATCATCAATGACTCCCTTGTTCTCAAATCATGTCCACCAAGCAATTTTTTGAAGTTAGGAAATAGGTGATAGTCGCTGGGTGCTAAATCTGGCGAATAAGGTGGTTGGGAAAGCAATTGGAATTTCAGTTCGTTGATTTTAGCCATTGCAGTGATTAACAAATATACTAATGTATTGTCATGGTGAAACAAAATTTTTTTGCTAGATGTGGTTATTTTCTTTTTATTTCATTGCTCAAACGTTGCAATTAGTTTGTGTAGTACTTACCATTGATTTGTTTTGCCCTTTTCAAGGCAATCAATAAATATAATTCCTTTTGCATCCCAGAAAACAGTAACCATAACTTTATTGGCTGACAAAGTTGTTTTTGCCTTCTTTGGGGTTGATATACCTGGTCCTGTCCATTGTTTGACAGTTGTTTACGTTCAGGCATGAAGTGGTGGACCCAAATCTCGTTCACAATTATGAATCAATGCAAAAATTCACCGGTGGTTCAGCTTGTACAGTACCAAATTCTTAGTTGAAACACTTTTCCATTGCAACTTTTGCTCAAGCATTAGCATATGCGGGGCACACAATCTCATGCAGACCTTCTCCATGGCTAAATAATTATGTAAAATATTACCTACAAGCTCATTTGATATTTTAACAGTCTCAGCTATCTGACATGCTTTTAATCTGCAGTCCCCCAGCACCGCATGATTATATGGATTTTCTTTATCATTTCAGGAGTTGCAGCGCTACAATGGGGAGTCCAGAACACAGTTTGTCATCAGTGCTTTTGTGATCTTGTTTGAATTCAGAAACCCACTGTTTTATTGTTGAATATGATGGAGAAGAGTGTTCTAGTGTTGATACTAATTGTTGTTTGATCTCAAACGGGATTAAACCTTTTAAATAGAAGTATTTTATAACTCTATGTTTTTCCAATTTCTCCATTTTCATGAAAACAACAAAGGTGTCTTTTTGAATAGGTTGTCAAACCTGGACTAGCTATTAACTTGAAATTTGGTATTCAAGCTAATGAAAGTATAGTACTCCAGAATGTTAGTAAGCAATTACGCTTTCTGTGCTATCTATGTATGTCAGGCCGAAAACTTTTCAGCCCTTCCATGTAATATTTATTGTATGTCTACATGCATAAATTATATTATTTATGTGCCTGAGTGAAATGCATTCTTGCAACTTGTAATGCCTACAAATCTCTGGTCTCCTGGTATCTCTCAGTCCATTAGTTGTGGCGTACCACTTCATTGTTTGTAGCGATTCGTGTAGTGGACTCCAAGCTTTAGAAGATTTGTATTCTAGACAGCTACTATCACTGAAATTCATGATGCAATTGCAATTTCATGATGAAATTCATGAACCACCGCAACACCCAAGTATGTTTTAGTTGGATCTCTAACCATATAGGAATCCCAGGTAATGAACGTGCAGATTCCACTGCTAAAGATGCATGTAGTCAACATCTTTCACTTTTGTGTCGCTACTACCAATTTTATTAATTACGTTAAACACACTCTTCGAGAAAAGCAGGAAGGTGACTGGACTGTAACAGTAAACTCTGGTACATCAAGGATACTGTGCTGCCATGGAGCTCTTCAATCTGGACTAACATTCGAGAGGAGGTTATTATTTGCTGTTTACAAATAGGGCATACTCATCTTACACATGGACACTTAATGAATCAAGACTGATCCATCTGTTTTTGTTTGCTGCGACTGCTAACAATACACCACATCCTTGTGAACTGTGTTTGTTATGTGGATTGCATTGAAATTTAAATTAGGAGCTAACATCAGACATATTCTAGGAAACAATCTGAGGATGTTATTAAATGCCAGACATCTCTATTTGATTATTTAATAAGTGTATTATTTTTTTTTACCATTTTATATTTTGTTCTCCTTTTCCTATTTTTCCTGGGTTGTGTGGTTTGTTTGTTCATTTTATTTTTTGTTATTTAGTGTATTTATCATTATATATAATGGGTGCATGTTATATATAATTATATAATAGGCGCATGTTATATATAATTATATAATAGGCGCATGTTGTTATAAAATTAATGTATATGTTGTAGAATCATTGCTTTCTGACACTATTAATGAACCTTCATTGTACGCCGCCCAAAAAGAAAAAAATTATGTAACAGGCAACAGGAAAAAATTGTGTTAGGTTGAATGATTTTGTTGATAGATGTCTGAAGAGTTTCAGTGAAGAAATTTGATATTTCTTGTTCACATGAATGCTTTACTTTACATTTTAAAAGTTATTTAGGAGTTTAATTTAATCCGATTATTTTTATTGTTATTGGTTGCATTTCTGTCTAATTTTTTTGCACTGTTGCAAACTCACAATAATGAAAAATTTACAGCACCACATCAAACATTGTTACAACTTTGATTTTTTGTTAACTATTAAAGTATGACTCGAAGCTTTAAAAATTATAATCTTCAATGTGAGCACCTTTCATCACGCACCAACATCCAACTAATTGGAAAATTTGCCCCATACCTTTAAATAGCATACTTTACTAATGGAAGCACAAGCTGACAGTCTTAATACCTCGAATTGGGTAGGTAGCAGAGGCACACAAAATTCTTCATAAAACCCCAAAGAAAAAAATCATATGAGATCAGATCAAATGACCTTAGAGGCTATTACAAACAAGCTTTGTCATCAGGTCCACGTAGTCTAATGAGCAACTGGGGAAACCATTATTCAAAGGACCCGATACAGAGTTATGACACAGTTGCCAAATAAAATTTTTTTGAACATCTTATGATTGAAGAAAGAGCCCTGTATGCAGTATATCCAAATAAGAAACTCCTGTTATGTATGCTTCAGGGAAAGAGAACTACTCGTAAACTTGTGTCAAGATATTGCAAAGAAAATTAAATCTTGGGGTGCCTTTCGGATTGTGAGATCATGAAAATTTTCTGACCCCAGATACAGACATATGTATTAATTTTTCTACTAAAATGAAATGTAAGCTCATCAGTAAGCATAAAAAATAAAAAAGTGGTCATCTTCATGGTGTAATATTTTGATAGTGAAATTGGGCATGCATAGATTAGTGGATAGGCTTCAGTCCTGCAATGATTGTAATTGATATGGATGAATTATAAGCATTTCTTTAAAACATTCCACTTTGTCATCTCCAGCACTGCTACTTTATGGCTGACCTTCCTAATAGATTTTTTAGAACTATGCAGGAAAGATTCCTTGATACGTTCAATATTTTCTACAGACACCCTTGGTCGTCCTGTATTCTTCCCTTTACACGGACATCCAGTTGTTTTAAATTGATTATCCTGAACATATTGTCACTCAGAGTATCACAAATAAACTTTCCATAGAATACACATTGAACTATAACTATGGATTCACATTTAATAACTGCAAAATATGATGGAAGGGTTTTTGTTCCCTTGTCACTATCTTTGTTAGTGGAGGTGCCAGTGGAAAGACAGGGATTCAATCTACGACCAAATATGCAACTAAAATTTTTCTTTTTGCTCTGTCACTGTAAAATATAAAATTTTATGCACTGTGCATCGACTGCATCAGGTGTGGGGATGTTTTTTCTCATCACATAAATTATTTTTTCAAGAAATCTGTATAATGTTATTTATTTAAAAATTATGTGTGTCTCAGGTCCCTGCTGTGTTCATTATAGCTCTGATTTGTTGCAGGATAGCCTATCAGTAGGAAAATAGCCTGCAGCCATATCATGCTGACAGCTGGTGCTGAATAAGTCTATAGTGGGTTAAGTCTATAGTGGGTCTGTGGGAGTTGCTTTCAAAATAAAACTTGTTAGCATGATTGTGACATCTAGATCATTGGTCTAGGGTTTAATTCCTAACAATCTGACATTTTTTTTTTACTATTATTCTAACAGTCTCATCTTCTGCTCATTAGAATACAAATTAACAACAGGGGAAAATGTTCAGCAAGGATATCTCTAGATGTTTTTCCTTCAGTGTTATTTACAGATTATACTATTATTTAAATAGAAAGAATGATGCTGTTATAATTAAATAAAATCTAATTTCATTATTTTTTCCTCTTTTAGATCCGTGAAGTAGAATGTATATCAGTTCTTCTAGAGTGCTGTAATATTGATGAAAAAAATCCATGTATCCTTTCTACTATTACTAGATTATTTTGTTTATTAAAGATTACTTTTTTATTGATACAGGGCAAAATTGAAATTAAGTGTGTTGCTTTAGGAAGTTTTTGATCAAAAAACCAGGCAGCAACATTACTAAATTTTACTAGCATTTTCATGTAGATTTAAACTAATAACTCCCTTCTCCCAGTGAAGATAGATAAATTTAGTTAATAAAAATTAATTAGATGAATTTTTTAAACAGGTAAAGTTTAGAAAAATTCATATTAATTCAGCCTTTATTGTGGGGTTTTTGCCGTAGATTATGTTTAAATGATGTAATTTAAAATTATTTAAACAAAAATTTACTTTAGAAAAGGTTTAATTTGATAAATTGAAAAAACTTTAATTACTGTTTATTTAAAAAAATAAAGTTTTTCACTTAGCAGGAAAGAAAGATATGGTTGGAAAAGAAGAATTTCTTTCCTACTGTTTCTGTCATTACATTTTTTATTTATTTTTTGCTTTTTTTATAAGGGGTTCTGGCTGTTCCAATGGGCAGTTCAGCCATTAGGATTATTTTTATTATCCAACCACCAACAGATCCTTCAGTTGGTCCATAGGTGACCCCCTCCCATATCAAACACAAGGATGGACTAGCTGTTCATTTCCTGTCATCCTCAGTGTGGAAAATCTAGCAGAATTACATCTCCACCTGTAGAATCAATAATGAGGAAGAAGGGAACAAGAAAGAAAAGGTGTTTGTGTGTGTGTGAGGGTGCTTCAGAGTTA
Organism: Lycorma delicatula; assembly: GCF_047948215.1. Taxonomy (NCBI): domain Eukaryota; kingdom Metazoa; phylum Arthropoda; class Insecta; order Hemiptera; family Fulgoridae; genus Lycorma; species Lycorma delicatula. The sequence continues at coordinate 212,735,849 of NC_134457.1, forward strand.
GTAGAGTGTAATCGTGGATAAGAAAAGTAATGCAGACAGACCTCAGTTAAACAGAATTTTTGTAATTCAAATATACTTATCTTTGAGTCATAAAAAGATAACATGATCGATCAGAAGCAGCAGCATCATTTTTTATGTACAACAAAATTGTTTATGTAATATATTGTTTATGTAGTATATTAAAATATTCTCCATACTCTTCAGTATTCACTTCTTAATCACTGCTAATTAAGGTAATATTAGTTAATGTCCTAAATTTCCCAACTTAAAATATTATGATCTCTTGACTGAAATTTTGATACTTTAGGAAATCAAACTTCAAAGAAACTCAAAATTACTGTTTACTACAGGAATCAGGATGATCCTGATATTTTTTTTTATAAGATGGTGGATGGACTGTGGTAATTTTTTCATTAAGATGGAGTGATGATGTCATTGCTGTAATGAATTAGCTGCGATTTAAATTTTATAAATGGAAAAGTTTCAGTGTACTAATGTTGTTACACTTCACACTTCAATCAATCAGGTAAACTTGTGTACCTATTCAGTCAGTTTATGTTTACAACAGATGTAAGGTATAGAAGTACTTTGCATAGTTAGTTTACTTTAGTTATTCCTAGTTGCTGACTATTTATTTACCTATAAAAAATCATTTAATAACTTGTCAATTTTGGAACAAGTTATCTGATAACGTGAAGTACATTCATGGTAGGGTGCAGTTCAAACCCACTGGGTTGGTCTAGTGGTGATCGCATCTTCACAAATCAGGTGATTAGGAAATTGAGAATTCCAGCGTTCATGTCCTAGTAAAGTCAGTTATTTTTACACGAATTTGAATACTAGATCATGGATACCGGTGTTCTTTGGTGGTTGGGTTTCAATTGACTACACATCTCAGGAATGATTGAACTGAGACTGTACAAGACTACACTTCATTTACACTTATACATATCATCCTCATTCATCCTCTTAAGTATTTTCTGAACAATAATTACTGGAGGCTAAACAGGAAAAAGAAAAGGGTGTAGTTCAATGAATTCTTTAAATTTTTTTTCCTGGATGTGGTTCAGATCTCATAGATAACTTGATTTATAGTGCTGTTGATTATATGTGAGTTTTCCATATTTATTTTTAGATATAAATATTCTCAATTGTTCTTCCAGTCATTAATTTAGTTTTCTTCATGCATGAATAGGATTTGTTTGATGTTTTAATTAATTTTAAGTACATGTATTTTAATGATCTTATGTGGAAATTGCATTTTATTTTTAAGATCATTTCTTTTATTTTTTGTAATTATAGTTAATTTATATTTATTGAAAATAGTTTGTGTAAGAAAGGGACTTATGGTCATAAATTTGCCTTTTTCTTAATTTTATTTCTTTATATTAGAAAAGACAACATTCAGTTCAGCTATGTTCAAACTTTTTATGAAAATTGTTTACAGATCACAGAGACAAGATAAAAATTACGATTATTATTAAATTAATTTTATAATTAAAATTACAGTACATATAAATTATTCACCTCATTTTACATGAAGAAATTACTTAAAAATTATTAAGAAATTATTAATTTAAAAAAATTATTCTACTTTAGTAAGTAATAAGAAAAAAATCTTAAGATAAGAAATAACTTTTCATGAATACGATATAGAGACATAATTTACCCACAATATACCTAGGCTGTGATGCAACCAGAAAGAAATTTTCTTAAAAAACAGTTTTCTTTTCAGTGAAACATTCTTAGTCCAGTTAAACAATGTATTATTATTGCTTGCAGAGCCTCTGCTTCAATAACATGCTAATAACAAAAATGTGCTATTTCTTATTACTTAACTATTAATACAGTTATTACTCAATGGTCAATAATGGCAATAAGAAATTTGTGTGACAACAATCCAGAAAATCAAGCTGTCATTGCTGGTTTATCACAAAAAGGTGTCGTGTCATCTCCTGTCCTCACAGAATTAGGATTTACTTTACATTCTGAAGATGGAAAGGAGATAAAATTGGCCGCTCTCTGAACAATGAAATTAAAATGTAAATTAATTGTAATAATTAAAAAATTATATTTTCAAGTATGTCATTTTGTTTAATAAATGTATTTTAAATCAAGAGTTCTCATTTTTACAAATTGCAGTATATTGTTTTCAGCAGATTATAATACTTTTACCTACTCTTACATTAAATGAATGGTATCATGTCATTTCCATCCTAAGACAATTGTTAAAGTTCTATATGTACAAAAAAAAAATAATGGTGTATCAAAAATCCACATGATACTGTAGATGTAGTAAGCTGGTTTTGCATCTTTTTTAATATCATTCTCTGATGTGACTCAGTATTGTATACAGTGTAATTCAAAAGTTTAAACTTAAATCGAATTCTAAATTTACAATTATCTAAGCTATTTTTGGCTGGGGGAGGAAAAAAGGACTTCTTAAATTGAAGTAAAAAATATTTTCAATCAAAAACTGCCTTAATCCTTTTTGTAAACATATTCCTATTGTAGGTACTATTGCTATATGGTAATTCTTCATGAATTTTGGTATTACATAAGGTGGTTTACATTAAAGTACATTTTTTACAGATTTTCACAAACCAGTGGTTTCATTAAAGTCATTATTAATTGTTAATATTAAAAAATTATCTGTTGGTTTCAGTGAAATCAGTTAATTACTCTTTTTATAAAGAGTTAAAAGATCAAGTATGGAATCTGACCAACCAAGTAAAGACACTTGACACATTTATGCTAGAATTATCAGTTAGTCAAATATAATTAGATAGTGATGAATGTTGACAAAAAAATCATTAATTTCCTTAACAAAAACCTTTGCCTTTATCTGCAACAAACATCTTAAATTTCTGCAATTGGAAGAAAACAATTGTATTGCCTAAGGTGAATTTAGCTTAACTTGTACAGCAGTTATGATCACTTTCTAGGAATCTGCTCCACTTTGGTCCTGTAGTGGTTATAACTGTTAATGAATCACTGGTGACATCTTCAGTTATTTAGGTGGCGGAAGATAACATTATATTATAGAATTAAATAATGCAGTGAGTATACTTCACAGAAATTTAGACATACCTCCAAATAGAAGGTATTAAATTGGTAACTAAGCAATTAATATGATGACTTAATATGATAAGCAAATCATACATATCGATATGTACCTCAAAAGTAACATTTGTCTGATAGCAAAACAAACCAAGAGAAAATAATTTATACATATCCTATTCTATTTTTCTATGCAGTAGAAAAATATTTCACTTTTTATGAAAAGTCTAATTACTTTTCATAAAGAGGAATAATGCTTTCTATATCCTTTGCATAATACCCCAGTCAAAGTACACCTAATTCAACAGTACATTTCTTTCCTTTGAGCCCAAGATTCAGCACCAGGTGAAGGAATAGTTGAAAGTCGTTAAGTTCAAGGTCTGAAGTTAGAAATAATGCTTTGTTTTTTCGTTATGACAAGTGAAATTTTGCCTTGATTTCTGCTCCCAAGAGTAAAATGAAGGCCATACTGAAATTCTTAGGATCCAAAATAGATTTTAGGATTTTTCACCTGCAAAATCTAATCGAACAGGTCTTAAAACTGTGTTTCTATCAGTTACCGAGAAAACTATTGCAAAACCCAAAATATTTAGTAGAAAGAAAAATTTTTTTAAGTTTTCCATAATTAAATTTGTTAAATTTCCAGTTAACAAAAAAAAATCTTTTTTACAAAATTGTATGTATGAGATGTATTCAAAAAGTAACAAGAATATTTGTTTTTTTTTTAAATTATTCTAAAAAGTCACACAGGGCTATGTCTGGTGAATATGGTGACTGGGGTATAATTACAGTGTTGTTTGGCTAAAAACTGACGAACGAGCAGTGAAGTGTGAGCAGGCACATTATCATGGAGCAAAAGCCATGAGTTGTTTCACCACAAATCCAGACATTTTTTTCGGATTGCTTCACGCATATGGCATTGAACTTGTAAGTAATACGCCTTATTGACCTTGTGGCAAGAACTCATGATGCACTATGTCGTTAAAATCGAAGAACCACGGTGAGCATAACCTTTACATTCGACCGTACTTGAGATTTTTTCGGTCTTGGTGATCCAGAATGCTTCTACTGGGATGGTTAAGCCTTAGTTTCAACATCATATCCGTAAACCCATGTTTCATCACCTGTTATGACACGTTTCAGTAGTTCTGCATCATTCTTGACTTCATTTAGCGACATCTGAGCAACTTCCATTCGCTGCTGTTTTTGTTCGAAATTTAACAGTTTTGGAACAAATTTTGCTTTCACAAATTTCATACCCAAAACAGCCGAAAAAATACATTTCTTACACAAAACAGCCGAAAAAATTTTCATGGCTTGAGCCAATTGATATCCCAACATCATCAGTGACCTCTGATTGTGATTTTGTGATCATTCATAATAATTTCTTTCACTTTTTCCACATTTTCATCGGTTGATGATGTGCTGGGGTGTTAGGGTGCTCGTCATCTTCAATTTCTTCACGACCTTCACATTTGGAAACACTTACACCACTCATAAACCTTTTACTCAAAGCAGACTCACCAAAAGCAATATTTAACATTTTTAAAACATTGCTATACTTTATTTCATTTTTATAGCAAAATCTAATACAAATTCTTTGATCCATTATTTATACAAATAAAAAATTGCCAATTTTACCAAAACATGTATTATTCTTTTAACAGACTAAGCATCCAATATGGCTAAAAATGTACAGATACTTTCAGATGTGTTTTTCCAATACAACAAAAAAATCCTGAGAATCAAACTAATACAAACTGCAAAATTCCAAAATTCTTGTTAATTTTTGAACACACCTCATGAAAATTGGCAAAAAAATTCAACTTAACAAACACAAATTACAGAAGGTTTATTTCAGTTTAAAACAAAACAGGCCAAAGTATTAGAATTTTAAATAAAACAGAAATATTCTCTGTAATGCTAAAACTGCAAATAAAAAGAAAAAAATAATTTCTAATACAATTAAATAATTAGATAATACTAAAAAAAAAGGCGGGCCTACAGCCTCCCATGAAAATGTTACATGGTTTATGTTTTGTTTAATTACACATGAATTAAATGTTTTTGCTAACTGTAACTAAAATAGTGTTTATGAATTTAGTGTACTAACAACTACAAAAAGCTTCAAAATCCTGAACAGTTTTAGCTGTTTCTTGAGTAGTGATTTTTTAATATAGCTCCAACCCCAATGTTTTCCTGTTTTATCTCCCAAAACACAAATATAATTTTAGATAAATTGTTCATATAAAGAAGTATAAATCATTCGAACCAATGAATGATTTGAGAATTATAAATCGTTTATGTGCTGTGCGCAGCTGCCTTGCACACCATATATTCTGCTGTGCCAATAGCAGGCAAAATAAAAATGTGAGCACATACATCAAACAAACAAATCCTCACGCCAACCTTTTTTATGAGAAAGAAAATGTTTATTTATGAATTGGCAGTAACAGCTGATCAGTCTAATTTTGTGTGTTTGTGAATAATTTTGAGCGATTTCATAGTTAAATTTAAACAAAATTGTTTAATATCTTATTATTCACAATGGGAGACATGAATACATTTACTGTATACATTTGGAGAGTTGATAGACTCTTTATTAGTTAATGTATGGTAAAATAAATAACAATGGTGTGGCTGTGGTTTAAGAATACTGACAAAAAATAAATCATGAATTTATAACATGAAGCTATGGGTAGACGTTTTAAGAGTAACAAATGTTACTCTAAAATGTTAACCAGTAGCTAGCCAAATCAAACTAGTCAATACCAGTAGACAACCATTTTTAAGAAATGCAGATACTGAAGAAGAAATACTTGATGCTATACAGCAGAAAGTTATTGTGCCATTTAAATGTTTTACAAACAAGCATGTAGCAAATAATAATGGAGCAACAACTGTACCTATTGCATATAATGCATGTGTAGACATTTTATAGCCAGATTATAATTAAAGGAATATTCTGTAGATGGTTAATCAGAAAATGCAGTTTACTTAGTATTTCTTTCATCTTTTATGACCGTATAGGATCACTTTAGTCTGTCCATTATCCAAGTCTCTTTGAAGGGACTCCGTGCCCTTTCTGGTGTGAGTTTCTTTCTTTTGAGTATTTTTTCCTTGGATTTTTTTGTTTAAAAATTTTTTCTGTGGTGTATGGTCAATTTCCTTCAGATCCTCTCTTATTTATCTGATCCATTTGCATTTTTCAAGCAGAGATTGCATTTTACCAGCTGTTTCAGAATCTTAGTCTCCTCTTATGCATAGCATCAGTGATTGGTTCTAACTCTTTGTACATGACGTTGTTGGGCACGATCCACCACTGCGCATAGTTCTCGGACTTCTTGTTGATGCAGGTTCTTCCAATTTTTCCGATTTTCTGGAGTCTGTTGGTCTTTGATTGTCAGGTGGAAGAATGTTTGTGCTGCATATGTGGCTTCCAGTTTTATAACTGTATTGTAATATCTTATTTTTGTGTTTATTGATACACATTTTTTACTGTAGGTGTACCAGGTTAATTTTTATGCTTTAGTTTGTTTGGATTGAGGTTTTTTTCATTTAGATTATTAGTTATTTCTCTGAGGTATTAGAAATGATTTTATGAAGCTGGTCTTTTGATAACCATCAAATGACGACAGATAGTGTCTGTCAGCATGAGGTATTTTTACTCTTCTACTATAATAACAGTAAGCTGTTGGTTTTTTAATCTCTGTGATGAGTGGTTGGTGTTAGTGTGATTTATTTTGTTGTTATATTTTAATAAAAGTTCCTTTTTTACAGTATATAACCTTTATATTACATTTTCACACCTTTTTTTTTAATACTAAAATTGATTGTCTTATTGGTATGTCTCAAGATGACGGTCAGAATAATTTTGATATGCATGAGGACTGGCTTCAAGAAAATAAATCTGTGATGAAAATGAATTTGAAGAGAGTGAACTTGACATAGCTTCTGATTTTCCATGTGATAAAGATGGGGAAGTAAGTGAAATTGTAAATTCAGGTACTGGTTTAGATTTTCATAACTAACAATTAAAGTGGTACAGAAATTCATTTTATGCTAAGACAACAAGAACTTCCATACACAATATCATTTTTCATCTACCAGGGGTCAAAAAGAGTGCTAATATTGTAAATTTAGCTGATCCAATGAATCTGGAAAAGACAATTTACTAATGAAATGATAGTAAGGATTACAAAATGCACAAATGTAAAATTGGAACGTAAAACTGCATATAAAAACATAAATTCTGATTTGTGTCGTGATGAAATTGAAATCATTGCATTCTTAGGACTCCTTTTTTTATGGCGATGTTCCAATCTAACCATGAAAATATTACATCAATTTTCGCTACAGATGGAACAGGCAGATATATTTCATTGTGTCTCTAGTAAAAACAGGTTTGCGTTTTGATAATCCTTAAGATGGGAAACGGAGGCAGAAACATCTCCTTTAGTTGCCATTGAAGATTTATTCCACAAATTACGTACACAATTGGTAAGTGTGCCACCATAGATGAAATGTTGGTCAGTTCAAAATGTACATGCCACTAAAACCAGCTAAATATAGGATAAAAGTCATGTGTTTATGCGATTAAAAAAAATAGCTATTTTTATAATGGTTTTATGTCGGTAAAGGATCAGATGGTGCCTCTCTGACCTCCAAAGAAATTTGATGTACCGTCACAAGCCCTGATTAGATTATCAATACCAATATTTCATTCAGGCCACAGTATTACCGCTGATAATTAATTTTCGCCAATTACAGGTAATGAATTTTTAGAAGAAAAAAAAAGGCCTAACGTATGTCGGCACTTTGAAGAAAAACAACTGAGAGGTACCCTAATCATTTCTTCAAAATAAAATATGACACGATCTTCTATGTATGGTTTTACTAAAGATCTCCCAATAAAGAATAAATATGTGTTTCTAGTTTCATCAATGAATAATGAGGCCAAAGTAAATGAAAAACCAGAAATTATTGAGTCTTGTAACTCCACAAAGAGTGGTGTCAATTCATTGGACCAAACGTGTGCTCAATTTTGTTTACGTGGAACAAGAAGGTGGCCCTATGGTGATATTTTTTTGCCTCTTAGACAGATGGAGTAAATTCATTTGTAATTTTCAATTCTTTGAAAAGTAACAAAGTAATCTGTGACAGAGGCCATTTCCTGACTTTTTTAGCAATATCTTTGGAGATGGAAGAAATGAAAAGGCATTTATACAGTAAGTTTATTTCAAGGGAAATAAAAATGGGTATTCGAAGAATCCTACAAATAAAAGAAGTGAAAACTGTAGAAAAACATAATGAAAAATTATCGAAGCGGAAAATGTGCAGGGTTTGTCTATCTAATGTGTCTTGAGTGTAGTACAAAAGTATTTAAAGACTGAGCCAATAGAGCAGAATAAATAAATCGAAATATTTTGTTGGTAGTTTTTTTATCATGTAACCTTTTATAATTATAAAAATGATTTTAATAATTTTTTTATTATAACTTTTCTAAATATTGTATATAATCTTGAATAAAATGTGATGAATGCTTGTGAAGATGGCTATATGAATAATAAAAGAAATGATACACTAAAAATATCATTTATAAGTTTTTTATTATTTTTAATTTATTGTGTATTATATTATTAATCTTTTAACCCTTTGACTGTGGTTGCGATGTTGCAATATGGTGCGGGCAGAGTATACAGTGTCTGCATGATCTTTTTTTGTAAAACAGTACTTTTGTAAAATTCCGCTCACTTTACATAGTTGTATTTTTGTTGGTTCTACGCTTCATTTAGTGTTTGATTTGTGTTCTTTTTACATCGTTCTGGTGCTCAACCATTTTTTACCAGACCAGACAGTTGATTTCGAAGTGTATACTCAAGGTAAGTTTTATCATTTTATAAAATTAGTTTAAGTTTATTATTTTATAACATATATATTATTATTATTTATTATTATGCTTTTACGGCCAACATGGGACCACTTAAGTCAATTTTAGTTGGATCTTTTCTGAGAAAAGCGTGTTATTTTACTCTTCCGAGCTGCCCAGTATTTCTTCATCCGTTCAGCTTTTCTTCATCCGTAAACACCCTCTTCGTTGTATTTTGTCGTTTGTCTGTCTTTTGTTTAAATCTAATGCTTTTATCTTTGTAATTTTTCCAGTTTTATTCTGTAGGTCAGTCAGGGAAATTCCCAATTCTTTCATATCTTCGCCAATTTCTTTGATCCATCCTACTTCTAGCTTTTGGAACCAGAGCTTTTCAATGATATTTCTTGACAGTCTTGTTTCCGGTGTCCTTATGAGATGACCAAGGAAAGAGATTCTTTTTTTCCACATAGTATCAGTAACAGGCTCTATTTCTCGATACACCACCTCATTTGGCACAATCCACCATTGGCCTTCTTTTTGGTGTTTTTTATTGTTACACGTTCTGACAATTCTCCTCTCTATTTTCAGAATTTTTTCAATTCGGTTTTTCTGAGTGATTTTGAAAAGGGTCTCGCTTCCGTAGGTGACTTCTGGCTGTACTACAGTTTTATAATGTTTAAGTTTTGTTTTAGCAGAAAGGCATTTTTTGTTATATGTTGACCAAGTTAATTTTTGGGATTTAATCATTTTATTTGTCCTGTTTTGCCATGTCACTTTTTCATTTAAATTATAAGTTATTATTTCCCCTAGATATTTAAATTGTTTTACTATTTTAATTTTCTGATTGTTTACCGTAATGTGCTCTATTACCAGAGGAACTATGGCCATTAGTTCAGTTTTTTCGAAAGAGATATGAAGCCCTATCTTTTGTGCTAGGTTTTGTAGGCTCATGATTTGTGTTTTGGCTTCTTGAATATTATTTGCTAAAAGAGCGAGGTCATCTGCAAATCCTAGGCAATTGAGTGTGATGGAGTTTTTCTTAGTACCCATTTTTATATTTTTGGGATTTATTTCATACCATTTTCTCATGACAAATTCGAGGGCGCAGTTAAAAAGGAGTGGTGAGAGGCCGTCTCCTTGCCTCAATCCAGTTTTTATGTAGAAGGGTTGAGAGAGTTCAGCTGTGAATTTCACTCTGGATTGGGTATTGGTTAAAGTTAATTTTATCATGTTTACGAGTTTAGGGTGAAGGCCCAGGTTTCTCAGAATATTCAGCATGGATGGTTGGTGTATACAATCATAGGCCCTTTTAAAGTCGACGAAGGTGATTATTAGTTGTTTTTTCCGTCTTTTATATAAGTCCATCATAAGTTTTAGGGATATTATTTGCTCCGGGCAACCTCTCCATTGCCTAAATCCCCCTTGGTCTTTGCATCGGTTGTATATGATTCTCGACAGGGTTTTGTATGTGCAATCCAGGAGAGATATGCCTCTGTAGTTTTCCGGATTAGTTTTATCCCCTTTTTTATGTAATGGATGAATGAGGGCTGTGGTCCAGTGTTCTGGAAGTTTTTCTTCGTTCCATATTTTCACGAGGCATAGATGTAGGGAAGTTTTGACTGAATAAACTGATGAGTGTTTCCAGAGTTCTGCGAAAAGCTGGTCTTCTACGCTTGCTTTGTAGTTTTTTATTTCATTTAAGGCTGCGAGAACTTCTTGAATTGTTGGCGGGTTGATATTTACTGGTGAAGTTTTAACTGGAGTTTCAGTGTCAGTCTCAAAAAGCTCTGGGGGGGTCGTCACAGTTGAGGAGTCTATTGAAGGTTTCTGCCAAAATTTCAGCATTTTCTTTATTGGTGTGGGCCATATTTCCTTTTTTTCCTCTCAGCATAAGGGTGGGTGGTTCATATCTTTGAAGAGCCTGACCAAAAATTTTATAATAGTCTCGGAAGTTAGTTTTCTTGGAACTTTCTTCTATTTGCATAACATATATATATATTTTCTGATTGCAGTATTAATTCATAAGTTCTAGCAGATATATATATTGTTTTATATGACTTAATTTTTTTATACTGTACATACATAAAAATATACTCTGTGTGTTCATACTTAATATTTTAAAAATATGCATAAATATTCAATTCTTTAATATTCTTCAATTTTAGATTTAATTTTGAGGAATTTATAATAAATTCACTATGATGAACAGAAAAGTTTTGTATTTTATTATATATAATGTTGACAAATAATTGATTTTTAATATTTTATAAAAAAATGTTTAGATTTTAACTTTTTAATATGTTTTACTATGTAAAACATATTTAAGTTGTAAATTATACTAATAATTGCAAATTAAAAAAAAAAAATAGTAAAAATGAATTTTATTATCATATTTTATGAACAGCAAAAAATATTCATAAAATATGTTATACTTACTTATTATAACCTTATTTTCACAGATGAATTTACGTACATGTGATGTATGGTTGCCTACACTGCTGGAGTAAAATCACTTTGTGAGCCATGCAACAGGTGTGTGGTGAAAGGTTTCCCAAATTTTCAGTTTTTATAGTCAGGTTTACCAAGAAATCAAGTCAATGCATAATCAAAAACACTGATTTAACAAAAAAAAGAATTCCCGCTCTTAAATTTAGAATTTGATTACAAGTCCTGTAGTCAAACGGTTAATAAAAAATAAAATAAAAATACACATTTCTTAATTATATTATATTTCATCTTGAATAAAATATTTAGTTGAAACAAATATTGTGCTAATTGAAATTAAGGGGGTCTTTCTAAAAAATTTTCTAAATATGATTGATTTCAATGTAAAAATATATACTTAACATTATTTAGAAACAAGTTTCTGTAAGTTTTGAGCTAAAATACAGATGTTCACATAAAAATAGTAAGTAGTCTCAGAGACTACATGTCTGCATTTATGGCATATCCACTGGTGTAGTTAGTTACAGGTTAAACTGGTTTACTATGTTGATTTGTTATCGTTTGTGTACTTTTTTAATTGTGTTGGTTTTTGGGGCATAATTTCTGTCTTTTCAAATGATATTTTAAAACCAATTTTATTTGCAATGTTTTGAAGTTCTGTGCTTTAGCTCTGTCACTGTCGTTTGGTAGCAGTGCCAAGTTGTCGATGAAACCAAGGCAGTTTGTTTTGATTTTTTGGCCTATTTTTATTTTTGGGGACATCTTTTGATCCATTTCCTCATTACAATTTCCAGGGCACATTGAATAGTAGTGGTGAGAGTCCATCACTTTGGTACAGTCCTGTTTTGATCTCAAATGGTTCAGAGATTTTGCCTCTGAATTTCACTTTTGACTTAGTGTTTGTGAGGGTCAGTTTTATCATGTTTACTAGTTTGGGATGTAGTCTGAGGTGTCTTAGAATTTTTAGTAGGGATTCTCTGTGGATGCAATCATGCTTTCTTGAAGTCTACAAACGTTGTCGCTATGTTGTCTCTGCTTCTTTTTCTGTTGTAATCCATTAACTTGAGACTTAAGATCTGGTCTGAACAGCTCCTCCAGGGTCTGAAACCTCCTCAGTATTCTACTTCTTTCTCAAGTTGTAAACTGATCCTGTTGAGGATGATTCTTGAAAGAATTTTATATGTTTTGTTTTTCATGTAGTTCTTAGTTTGTTTTATCTACTTGTTTGTGTAGCAGGTGAATGAAGGCTGTTGTCCAGTATTCTGGTAGTTCTTTTTTGATCCAGATGTTGACAAGCTGTTGATTAAGGATGATTTTTGCTGGTCTTCCTGCACGTTTCCAGATCTTTACAAAGGTCTGATCTTGTCATGCCACCTTGTAACTCTTCATCTCCCCAACAGTGCTTGATACACTTATTTAATTGTGGGAGGGTTATGTTTTCCAGTGTTGTTGTTATTGGGATGCTGGTATCAAAATTTAGGAGTTCTGTTGAATCTTCACAATTAGAAGTTTAGCTAAGATTTCCATGATGTCTTTATTGTTAAGGGCTAGATTATGGTTTTCATCTTTCATTAGTATAGTTGGGAGTTTGTATTTTTGGAGATGTTTTTGAAGGTTTTGTGGCAGTCTCTAGACTGCATTTTTTTGAATTCTATTGATTCAGTGTGTTTTGTCTTATTTTTTTTAGGGTTCAGGTGGTTTCTTTTCTTTATTTTACTAGATTTTGGAAGGATGTTTCTGATTTTTAGGATTGGTGCAATAGACTTTGTTATGCTTGACGTTTTTTCACTGTTTCATTACATTTGCTTTTCCACAATTGATGTTTATTATGGATTTTTACTGGGGCCATTCTAATGCAATTTGTTTAGGTTAACCAACCTAAAAAAGCATTTTTTTTTTATTCCAGCTTTGGGGTTTTGCAACAGTTTTCTCAGAAACTACTAGCTATATTTCTGGAACCTGTACATTACTGTCCCAAAAATGTTAAGTGGATGCAATTAAACTTGGCAGTGATAAACTGTATAAAATTTTACAGTAAAATGTTTTATAAAATCCTACTTCAAAATATTTTTAGTTACTACTTTGTCCATCCTCAGTGAGAGGTGCTGCTGTTCTCATAGTGGTGTCAGCTGATGGTTTTTTAATGCTGACGTACTTAGAATATGGTCAAAAAGTATGTTGACATCTTGTATTTCAATTTGTATTTTATATGGCTGTTTCAGAGTCGAGTGTGATTTTCATTGTCTACTCATTTGTTCTGTTGCACAAATTATATTTAAGTTCTTTGTTTATTTTCATTTCATCATTTGTGAATGTCATGTTTGTTTTAATTATTCATTCAAATAATGTTGGTCTGATGTTTAAGTAACTTAATACGTACATAAAGGATACTATATAAAACATACAAAAAGACATCACATTAATTTGTATAAAAGACTACAAGAAAAAATAATACCTTCATAAATTTGAAAATTTAACCATTGTAACATTCACAAATAAAGAATGACAATCATAAACAGACAATGAAAATCATCCGTAACTATGATTTTTTCCTCAAAATAGCAGATAGAAAAAATACTACAGTCTTCAAGAAAAATATCACATGCTTAAATTTAACTATATAGCAAGTGACAAAATAGCCAATTTTTATGTTTTTTAAAGTTAGGTTGATACCTAAATAACAATATTTCTTTTCAAGAGAATGACAACATATAAATAATACAAATTTAATTTATAAAAAATATCTGTTTAATTCTAACAAAACACAAGAATTCAATACAAATGATGTGGGACACAAAAATAGTGATAATGTTGACATGGATGACAAATATGAAAATGATCGGGAAAAACACAAATGAAATGATGTTTTTATTCTTTAGCACCCTTTTCTTTTTTATGCTTGCTGATTTTTTCATAGTTTGATTTGCTTGACCACCATAATAAGAAAGGAATTAGAAGTGAAGGAAGTGTCATAACAGCAAATGCTCCCCAATCCAACTGCAAAAAAATTTTCATTTATGAAATAATGACAAATTAAAAGCATAACATATTGAAATCAAATTTTACAGTTCTTAGATTAGTTTACTAAAAAAAGAAAACAAAAAACCCTTATTGACAAGTATTGTATGAGACTATGTCAACCGCACCTCCAGCACATATAAATTAGCTTGAAGCAGTGTGGTAAACTAAGCTATAAAAAAAAAAATCAAATGCACCATAAAACAAAGCTCGTTATAGATTACATATACTGTGTGCACTATTTTTGCCAGAAATTCACCTTAAAAAATTAGGATGCATTTCTTACACTGGGATTTCTTATCAGCAAACTTTAATACTCGTACATGAAATTATGAATACATAAAAATTACCCAGGTAAGTGTAAATACAGTCTTATATGTAACACTTCAGTAAATGACTCATACGTTTGATAAATGTGAATGATACCAAATATTAATCTAATAGTCTACAATTGAAGCTTAATTTGGTAAACAATATTTATACCACATTAGTTATATCTCAATATGAAAATTCAGTGTCAGACAAAATTTAAAAATCTGTAAAACTGAAAAATTGAATGAAAGAAATAAGGTTATTAATATAAAATTACAAATTAGTGATGAAGATTACAGAAAGGAAGACTTTTATGAGTAATAGAAAAAAGCTATATTTCATAGTTTCATGATGGAATATGCTTTTTCACAGATCCTATCATCCTACATCCAAGATACTTGGTAGAAAGAGTTTACTACGTCAGTGTAGATTTCACAGTTAAAGCCTGTGGAAATTGCAAAGGATCTCCGAATACCATACAATTCAAACTAGGCTGAGATCGAGTTGTATTCATGAATACATAGGTTGTTTGTAAGGATATGTATCAATAAATGCCAATAGCTGCAGGATGCTTACTAGAAGCATCTGTAGTAACAATCATAATATTTGATTTTGTATATAGAACATCTCAAAGACTATGATGCAAAAAACATTCAATGAACAAAAAGATTGCCATTGCTTATGTATACTGCAATAAATGAACCCTCTCTGTGTCCATATAAAGCATCCCACCAATTTTTATTTGACTGATTAATCAGCATTAAATTTTAACATAATCAATTTTGAAGCATTGTTATAGTTTTATTCCAACAGTTCTTGGCCCTGGAAGTGACAACTGTCAATTTTTCAAAACATACTTTGCTATTAATAAACTGACATTTGTTTACTTCAGGTCATGGCATATTCTTTATCATTTTCAGTCTCATCATTATACATAAATGTGGATTTTTATGAAATAAAGGATGTTTGAAAATTTTATAAGTAATAACTGTTGATTGTAAAAAATAACTTCAATTTTGTATGCATAGTCATACTAACCTTTATATTTACGTCGTATAAATTACGTTTTGTAAGAATAATCATTAAGAAAGTGATATATTTGTATTACAAAGTCTTTAGAAAAAATGGTAGATATGTAAAATTATGTATTGAATATACTTTTAATATCCAATTTATTTTAGATTACACTGATAAACATCATTTTTGTTTCCTAACACGTGATATATGATTTTACTCTGTTTCTTGATGCTAAAAACAAATATGAACTCAGAATATTTCTATCGCCCACCATTTTTGAAAAAATTTTTAATTTTAATTAATGGATTTTTTTCATTTTTCAACATATGAATGAAATCATATAATGAGCTAACAAAATAAATTTGTTAGCTCATTTTTTATTGTTTAACGTTCTTAATTTGTAAGCTATAAATAAACAATACTAGACAGAAAATTAATCATATCATAGTCACATATTATGACATCATATCTATCTAATACTGAAGAGTGAGCCTTCACGGACAAGATTAATCATATCATAGTCACATATTATGACATCATATCTATCTAATACTGAAGAGTGAGCCTTCACGGACAAGATTAATCATGTCTGTGCAGGTCAAAATACAGCTGTGTTGTATTAAGTACTGGATTTAGGAATGAATAAATTTTTGTTCAGTCTTATTGCTGTCTTAAGTTTGTTAAAAGTGTAGTGTCATGCCTTGAAATTGTGTAAATGATGTGGATGCCTTTTGTTATGTATGTGGTGAGTTTATTGTAAAATTAAATTAAAAAAACATTACACCTATAATTAAAAAGGCATATCATTTGTAGTTTCAGTATTGGTGATCAGGATAAAAGATATGGGCTCCTTATATAGTATGCAGTAATTGTTCTGTATATTTAAGAGGATGGCCGAAAGGTACACGGAAGGCTTTGCCGTTTGGTGTATCTATGGTTTGGCTTGAACCAAAGGATCATGTGATCGATTGTTACTTTTGTTTAACAAGTGTATCTGGAATTTCTAAAAAATTTAAACATACTGTAAAATATCTTTCATTGCAATCAGGCCTATACCTCACAGTGAAATTATTTCAGTTCCTGAGTCACCTGTGAATGTATGTTTCGAAAGCGGCGATGAAGAATCAGGCATTGCTGAAGAAGACAAAAATGATTCTCAATTATCTTCCAATCAGCTACATCTTATATCACAAGGTGAATTAAATGACTTGGTTAAAAATTTAAATTTATCAAAAAATCAAGCTGCACTGTTAGGATCAAGGCTGCAAGGTTGCAATTTAGTTCAAAAAAATACAAAAATTTCAGGCTTTTGAAGCTGACAAAAAGAACTTTCTCAGTACTTTATTAATGAAAATAATTTGGTTTATTTCACAAATATTGATGAGCTTATATTGCACCTAGGACAAGTTCGTAAACGTGAGGGCTGTCACCGTTTATAAATTCGTTCAAGTATAGTTTAAAAGTGGTTCTACTACACAACGGTAACAAACATCCTTTGATACCAATCACTTTTGGTATTAATTTGAAAGAGAGATATGATGTGATGAAAGACGTTCTTGAGAAAATAAATTATAAAAAATGTAGCTGGAACATATGTGGTGATTTGAAAGTTATAGTTATTTTGTTAGGCATGCAGTTAGGCTATACTCAGTACATGTGTTTTCTTTGTGAATGGGACAGCCGAGCTAGGGATAAACACTATGTTATCAATGAGTGGAAGAAATGAAACTTAACTCCAAATGGTAAAATACTATTCATGAGCCTTTAGTTGAACCCAAAAAATATTTTTACCCCCTCTCCATATCATTTATAACTAATGAAAAATTTTGTAAAAACAATGAAGGTTAGTCCTGGATTTTTGTACAGGCAGAAATTTCCGAATGTAAGTGAAGGAAAAATTAAAAAAGGAATAATTGTTGGTCCTCAAATAAGAGAGTTGGTCAAAGATGATGTATTTATTAACTCAGTGTTAAATAATGCAGAAAGTGCAACTTGGGGGCTTCATTTCAAGACGTTTGCAAAAATCTACTCAGCAAACAAAAATCTGACAATTACCACGATATTGTTAATCAACTTTTTATTTCATACAGAGCTATGGGATGTAATACATCTTTGAAAATATATTTCCTCCACTCACATCTGGATTTTTTCCTGGATAACCTCAGAGACATAACTGATGAATACTGATTGTTTCCACCAAGGCATTTCAATGATGGAAAGCCGCTATAAAGGAAAATTGAATACTAACTTGCTAGCCGATTAATGTTGGACATAAATTTGGGATGTACTTGAGGCTATTTATAAAAGGAAAGCATCAGCGAAATCATTCTAACACAGGTATGGCCATGCAAAATTATAAATTTTAGAGATTTTAAATATATTTTCCCTTAATAATTTTTGAGGCATAATTTATTTAAAACTAAGGGTGATAGAAAAATTGTATTTACAGATCTGTAATGTACGCCAAAAAGCAATTCAAGAAATGGTATCACACTTAGTGAATCATTAAAAATTTTTTTTTGTCTATCAGTGTTATCTATCAGCCAATAGTAAGGATTTACATAATAGTTACAGTAAATGTGCTTTAAAAACTTTTGAAAAAATTATCCTACTTAAAAAGTCTTAGGTTTTAGTGCTAAGATATGCACTAATATTTTTCGGGGCATAAGTTGATCCTACCAAAATTGCCACCATGGAACTTCTGTCCTATTATATCCTACTTGCTGCTTTTTATACATCAAAACTTTTTGAAGTTTTAGATAGTTAACTACAAAAAAGATTTCTCTACAGTGTTTTCACCATGTATTTTGTAATAACTTTTTGAAGTTTCAGGTTATATTGATTTTTGTGACTGGGTTAAAAATGATTTTATGCACAAAGAACAATACTGTTGCAGGTCAAAATTTGAACATTGTTCTAAAGTGCTATTGATGGAACAACTAAAAAATTTATTACAAGAAAGAAATTTTTAAAACTGATAATGTTAAAAATCTTTCCACATGGGATAACTCTTTCTGTATAGATAAGGAGCAATGGTAATCAAAATTAATACTGCTGAATATCAGTGAGTAGCACACATCCACAAGATCTTTTGAATAATTAAAACAAAAATTGATGAAATGCTAAGAATTACATAAATAAATAAAAAAAATTATAACCATGTTAACATATTAACTCACCTACTGAATGAGAGACATTGGTTGAGTTGATTCAGCAAATAAACTGAATATTATTACATTGAATGATGAGTGATTTATTTTATGAATGAGTTATTATCGAATCATCATAGCACTATTATGGTACCATACCTGTTGCTATTTAAGTAATGCAATAAAATGATAAGCACAGTTCAGTCTATTCAGTTCATCAGTATGCATGACTGTTCTATTGGTTTTCCACAAGTTTAAAAAAAAATGTGCAATTGGTTTACATAACGACATAACTTATACAATATTGGTGTGACAGTAATCCTCTGGTATATCAACAGTAAGGAGCAAGGAGCTGATCGCATCATGGTTTGTGGAAAGACTGGATCATTGGCCCCTACTTCTTTAACGGAACAGTTAACAGCAAAACTTAGTTGGCAATGTTAGGAAATGAATTACTGCCTGATTTGGATTTGCTGGGTTCTGGAAAACCAGAATGGTTCATATTATGTATACCCCTATGCTGCGTGACTTTTAGGACACTTGTACATTCCTTGTATTTAGGATAACATAAATCAATTATTTGTACCTGAAGTACAGTACATGGTTGCTATAATGGACTAATTGGGGGAGACTGTTGTTCATTGTTGGACAAGTCTGTTATATTGAATTTCAAGTACATTATTACATCACATCTATATTTAATGTACATCTCCAGGCCTACACAGTACATTTTTTCACATTTCATTATTAAATATCTTATATTAATACTGTACTTAAATTAATAAGTTTGAATTAATATTTTTTATTGAACGTGTAATACATAGTCCAAGCCCAGATTGGAAGCCAAGATGAAAATAGTAATTTAAGAGAAAAAAACAAAAATATGTAAATACAAAGAAAAACTAATTTTATTTTATTACACACTACACTACACAATGACAGTTCTAAAATATTGATTATGGTAGATTGAAAAAAATATTAGTTATGTACAGTGTTTGATTTAGCCTATTGACACAAAGTTGACAGAAATGGGGAGTACAATTTTTAATTACTTACATGACTGGGTTTGCTTCTTTATAATTTTACTTTACCATTTTATTTTACTTTATATATAATTTCTTTAAATTGTCTAAAATTTTCATAATACAGTGGCATGTCTTGTCCCTGCAATAAATCAATGAATGAAATTATTGTATCAACCACATACCATGAACACTAGAAAGGCTGGATTTTTATTAATTACTTTCTCTTTTTTTGCCACATCTTCAGAATCATTTTCAGTCTGCTAGAAGACTTCATCAATTATTTCTTTGTCATTCATAATTCTGTACACAGGATAGTAATGCCATCTTCTAATATTTCTTGCCCATCATTTTCAGTAATTTTTTAAACTGTCAGAAATTCACCCACTTCACAAAAATATTTTTTGAAATCTTTTTCAACATTTTCATTATTTAAGCAACAATGTTTTTCCAAGTATGTGTGAGGGTTGTCTTTTTCAATGACTGCCAAGCATCATTTAAATTAAATATTGCTGAATTTATAGAATATCTTTTTATATTGTTTACAATTTTCCCCTGATATTTATCTTCAATTAAATCATCTTCCTCTTCAAGTACGGTTAAGTACTTCATCTAAATATCTCACTTGGTTAACCTTTTGCATCCACAATCACACCGTGATCCATAAACTGTATTAAAGAGGTTATGTTGGGTGGTAAAAACAAGCATATAATTTTGCCTTCATAACTAACCAACTTTTCTGGTATAGGATGTGCCAGAGCATTATCTAAAATTAAAACAGCCTTTACTGTATCAGCAGGTATTTTGAGGATGTTTTCTTAATACTGTTTCACAGCAGGAATGAATTTGTGAAAAACCAGTCTTCAAAAATTGTTAAGTTAAACCAAGCTTTTTTGGAAGAATAGTAATGTACAGGAATATTTTGCATGATATCTTTTAAAGCATGCGGACGAGCAGCTTTACCAATAACAACCAACTTCAGTCGATATGTGCCAACAGCATTTGCATAAAATAAGGCTGAAAATCTATCTAGACTAATCTATATACCCTAGTAAATACACTTATAAAAGTACTATGTATGTGTAGATTTAACTAAACAAGAAAAATTATCACACAAATGAGTTTCTTTTCAATCACAACATCACTGTACTGTAATAGAAATACTGTACAATGTGTCATCTGGTGCATACTGTTGCCATAATTCTGACATGATGTAGGAAAGTTGGTGCTATTTTTTTTCTTACAGAGTGGCTAACTTGACTTAGTCTGTTATGTTGAAAATCTGCTGTATTGAGGTCTGTTATAGTGAGCACTTAATGTAATGTATTTTATGATATAAATAAAAGGCAGTAATGATGATCTGCCTAAAAGAAAATCTTAATTTGGTAAAATTATAGCAGTACACTTGAATTTATGAAACAGCTCAGATCTAATGAGAATGCAGATTAATTTCTAAAAGCTTGGTTGGCTTGATATAATTTTAATGCAAATTTTACTCTTCAGAAAGCATGAAAAGCTGATGTATGTGCACTTTACTGAATCTTAGAAAGTAAACTAAGTGTTGAGATAAAAATTTATTCTTCTTTAAGAACAAATCAAGAATGTAGTTAATGTTGATAATTATTGAATGTATTCCTTATATATTAAATATGTTTTACACAGTGTAATAAAGATATGGTATACTATGTAGGTAACCAACCTAACTATTTACATTTTATTATTACAAGAACATGTTTCATTTAAAAGATTCAATCTTTTCCTAATTTATTGAGGTACAAAATACTGATTGAAAATTTAGAATTAGTTTTTAATAAATCATAGAATAAAAAACAAACAGAAAGGGTAATTATTAATGTAATAAATTTAATAGAAAATTTACTAACCAAATGTGGTGAAAATTTCTTGTCAAAATCTTTATAAGCTATGATAAGTCCTTCTCCAGGTTCACTTGTAACAGCAATCTGGACCTAAAAACACATTAATTAAAATTACAATTGTTGAATACTATTTTTCCCTCTGACAATATATACTGCCTCCAAACGAAATTGTAACTATTACAATAAATATTTACTTTAAATAATTTTTTCAACTGAAATGGAATGTGGATATGCCAAATTAGACAACAGCTGACTATGCTAACAATCTAATCAAATGTAACACTATCTGGTTACATCTAAGGTAATATAACAGTAACTACACATAAAATTCTATATTTCAAAGAAATATTAATGATTTACAAAAGTATGAGGTCGATTAAAAATAGTACATTATGCAACAAGCCTATAATGATAGTCATCGATGCATGAGTGTTAAGTAAGTTCACACTCAAACTTCACAAGAGTGCATTAACGGCCATTATAGAAAGTTGTATACTGTATTTTTTCTATGGCTGAAAAAATATTAGGATTAATCAACGATAGAATAGATAGTTTATAGATTTTTTCAAAATGTACATAATACATTTCTGTGAAAATAGATTATTGGTCACGTAAATTTTACCTCGTATTTAATAATGATCATTGTTAAAGACATTTCTTCCTCAGAATCTGACATAATTAACAAAAGGATAAACAGTGTGATACAGCAACTTAGTTACCTATATTGGTGTACTTTAAAATTGATCCCTGTTTGCTAACTACTAAATTGAATTAAATCAAAGTAAAAAAAAAAAAAATGATACATTAAACAATACCCACTGCTTCTGACTGGTCAGTGGTTGAAAAGGGTAGGTTTTTGATTGGTTGACTAAGTGTATCATAATGAAAATCTGTTTTATATGACCTCATTATGATTGAGATTCCAGCAGCGTAATTCAAACATTATAATATAGCTGTAGAAAAGTTATTTTTTGCATTTAACTTATAGAACCTTGTTCCATTTTCTCCTCTTGGCTGCTACACCTTTTCCAATAGTGTTCATGAAATGCATTTTGGTATTGAATGCAGTTCCAATAAGGTTTTTTTACCTACTCTACTAACACAAACCCGTTTTCCTTTCAACAGAAATTTCAACTTTGGGAATAAAAATTTAGCCATGGAAACACGGTCAGGGGAATATAAAATATAAGGATAAATTTGTAAAAATCACAAATCAACAATGCTGTAGTAAGAAACAACTATGTTGTAGTAAAGGAACTATGTATGATTTGTACTTTGACAGTTAAGGCATCAAAGTAAAAATTTCTTCATCTTTGGGATATCTTGCTTCCAGAACATATCATTTATCAATAATTGATAACTCTGCCAAAAATGTATGATAGATAAACCCTGAACCTTTAAAAGTTAACAAATAAGGAATTACTTATACAACAAAAATATATGTAGTTTGATTTTTTACAACACTTACAAAAAATAAAACTGCATGCGATATGTAATAGGAAATAGAGTAGTTAGATAAGTTGAGGCATTATATATTAAAAATTAAGGAAAAAAAGTTGAACTTCTCCCCCATTCTAACTTATTTCTAGTTTTACTTAAAATAATATCAGTAAATTTTAACAATTTGAAATTTGTATCTTAGACTTATTCTCCAATTTATCCTTTAGTTCTATTATTACTTTTTTCTCTAATCACCAAGAAGCAAAGAAAAAAGACTGCATCCTTGTATTATTCCTTTCCCTTTCTGAGTTGAAGGTTGTCTTCTTTTTAAACACTATCTTATTCTGCATTTCTAAGATCTACAAATATCAAGTAGATAACTTTGATTTTCCTTCAGTGCCTATCCTTAGAGAATTACATTGCATTCCTATAATTTTCACATTTACCACTGCCTGATTTGTTTGATGTGATAAAATAATGAATTATTATCACAATTATTATTCATGAATTGAATAATTATCTGAACAACTTTGATGTTGGGTAAATAATTTATTTATTAAGATACAAAAACAGGCTATATGAATTTAAAAAATATTAAATCTGAAGTTTTTTTATTCATAATTAAAGACATTCAATGTGTGCACCATTAGTAATTTGCAAAATATCCAACTGGTAATAAATTCATATCATCTTCATTGTAGCTCTTCTAAAACCATTATCAATTTCTTTTTCCTCCTCCAGTATTTCAGATAACTTTTCCCCTCTGTACAGTCTTTCCATGTATTACTGACTTATACTACCTCTGTCTTCTCTTTCAAACAACTTCTATCTGAACATTAATATTATTATTTAGCTACATTTTTTCAAAATTTTCTCTGGTTTTTCTATAAAGTAAATCTACACACCTTATAATTATTGTTTTTTTCTAAATCTCTCCTTTAACCAATATTCTACGATTCACTTTGCAGTTTCTATTAATTTCAATTCTTATACATCAATAGAATTTTACCAACAACATTTGTGTTTTTGTATTTTCTCCATCCATCCATCACTGCTAAACTTTTATTAATCCCTTCTCCTCTGTCTTAATTACTTTCTTCATAAAACTTATAATGAATCTACTTTGTGTAATTTCTATTGAAACTATAATAATTTCTCAGTCCAAGTAGTTTTCTCTAAATTTTAACAAAATATAAGTCTTTCTTTTTGTCCGAAAATTAATTTTTTTAAACATTTTTATGTAGTTTCTTAAACTTCAACCTATTATCCAATTCAGTTTTTTTTGCATTCAGAATAAAAAAATTAATTGTACACCTAGTGCTTAAATAATCTTAGCATTTACATAAATTAAATTGATATTCTTATGCACAGTAAATAATTTATGTCACTTAAGCATCACCTCAGCACTATAATTTGGAAGTAGACAATAAAATTGCATTAGTTCATTAAGAGAGAAAGGGTCTAAAACAGCTATGCCCAATCCAAAATTGTTACTGGGCCAATAAAATATTTATTAGATGTGAAGTCAGCCACAGCACATAGACAATAGGTATATAGGGCCAGCTGCCTGTTATTATAATTTTATTATACAGTTCTCAGTGAAATAAGACAATTTTTTTCAAAAAATCAAAGTTTTAAATTTCAAAGGTTGTTTTAATATAATATAATGGTATATTTTAACAAATACCCCAAATCTAACTAAATGTGTTAATATTTTGTTTCTAACATAATTTTTTTTAAATTTCTTCTTAAAACATTATTTTATTTTTAAATCATATTATTTTAAAAATAAAAATCTTTTATAGTGTATCTTTAGCATCACAAGTTAAGACCATAGAGCCATCTGTAAAAGTTGTTAATAGTTTAATATAAAAAATAGCCATGAAAAGTGTATTATGCTGTTAAGCAGTCAAAACCAATATAAACAGATGTTCAATTACTTGTATACAAAGATTTTTGTTAGATTTTTTAATGCATAAAAAACATATCTATGTAAAATCTATAAGGGGAACAACTGGGCCATGGATTGGACATAGCTGTCTAAAATTATATTATTTATAAATGACTCCTAAAAGATTATTGTTAATAACTATGCCAATGAAGTGATCTAACCTGTTTTGCATTTTCTGTTGTTTTGTAATTAACTTCAGCAGCAGAAAAATTATAATAACCATACTTCCTAGGACGAATAACAACAACATGTGAAACATTGGTTGCTGGTGGAATGCGATCAATTTTAACGCTCAGCTGCCCACCTACAACTGAGAATGCTTCAGAAGGAAAACTGTTATCACTTAAAACAACACTCAGTGCTGCACTGCTCCCGATGTTGTATAATGTGTACTGAAAGCAAAACAGAAATTTATACATTTAATTATCAAATATTCACGGTATTAATATTTAAAATATTATAAAGTATATAGTTTTTTCTTTGTTGTTGATAAAATGCATGTTTATAGAAAAGAACTAAGGTAAGTAAAAACAACAACAAGAGAGCAGCAAAGATAAACAAATTTTATTTATATTATATAATTATATTTTTTTATTCATATCAGGTACTTTCTCATAGATCTCATTTTCATCAGAAACATTAAAACTACAAGAGGTATGTTTACTATCTCAGTTACTGAAATAGAATAAATTAACATCTATTCAAACACAAGAGTGTTCTCAGAGTAACTGTGCTGTGGTAGTGATAATCTAGTTAAACACACACACACACACACACACACACACACACACATCACTATAATAGCGTTGATACCAGATTGCTCCACAATAGCCCAATTTTCCAATGATGAACTTGCTGTCATAACTGTAATGCTTGATGGAGAAGAGGAAGAAAGCAGAAAAAAAAGAAAATGAGTACAAGATGCATGATTAAAAAGAAAAATGTGAGGAGTATGCTACACTTTATAAAACACTTATTTTTGATGAAGATAATTTTTCAAATACTTTAAAATGCCTTATTATACATTCAATTATATTATTAAATAAGGTAGCAGTGGGTGTCTGTTCTTATGGCAAGAATAATGAATATGAGGTTTTCACTCAATATATCAGTAAAGCACTTAAAAAGGTAGTTTGCCTATTCTGAAAATCATAGCTCTGCCAGGTACAACCAACAAAGCTCCATATATAATTGTAGGTAATGAAGTGTTTTCACTCATAACATATTTGATGAGACCTATGTAACAGTTAAATGACAATGACAAGTGCACATTTAATTATCACTTATGTCGTGTCACAAGAGTTGAAAATGTTTTCAGAATACTGATGCAGAAATTCAGAATATATCATTGCCGAATTCAAACAAAACCAGAAAATGTGGACAATATAAAAATATATAATGGAATTATGAATAAGTCTGGAACACTAGGTAATAAAAATGATACCAAGCAAAAAGTAGCTCTTAAAAAGCTTCCATTGGACAAGAGAAATTTATCAAAAAATACTTAAATTACTTTGTGAATTAATTTTACATATCTATGAATATATTGGTCTAAATTTGTTACTAAAATTAATAAAACTCAACATGTTATCATCATCAATTTTCAATTCATTATATATCTCATTCCAAGGATGGTATATTTACTGCTTCGCTAGGCATCAGAACTCAGAGCTTTTTCTTAGCTCTAAAGGTACAATTACCTCCAGTTCTTACTGTTGTTCAATGTTATTACCAATTTGATGTCTACAGGTATTAGAAAGAACTCTCAGCATATCTAACATTTTTTAGACATTTTACCTTCAAATGTGTTACCCACGTCAGTTGGCCAAATCACAATCCTAGAAATCTAACCTGCATGCATGCTTTAACTGGTTCACCACATAAAAACACTTGAGGGTCGTGTTCCCCAACCAGGAAAAGCAAATGCACTTTGTTTTTTCCTGGAAAAATGTGAATCGAGTCAACTTACACCAGGAATCTAAGTAGGTTATTGTTTTGAGGCAGCTTGATAAATCATCAACAAATAAAGAACACATAACGAGTTTTCGCACGCAGTTTATTATACTTTTTATGTCTACTGCAAACAAAGTAACACTTCCCTGTGGTATTCTGGATATCATCGTTCCAACTCGAACTGAAAAGGGTCGACTACTGAGGAAACCGCTGATAAATGCAAGGAGATTTCCTTGTTCACCCTGTTCATGAAGTGTATTTAGGATTCCTCTCCTCCACGATGTGTCATACATCTTTTACAAATAGAAAAATACAGCAACCAGGCATACACATCAGGTTGGAAACTGTAAATTACTCATGTTTGTACACTTCATACATGCATGTTCATACCCATCGCTGTCAACACAGCTAAATAATTTTAACTATGTTTTATTGGGTTGAGGGGTTGTGAAATAATCATCATAAATTTTTCTTTACTTTTTGTGGAGCAAAAACGATTGAGAATCATTGCTCTAATCTAATCATCACATTCAAATTTCAATTATTCATTAATTATACTTTCATTGCTGTTTTTAAAAAAAAAATAGAAATAAACATTTGGTTAAATCTTAATAATAACAAAAATATTTCAATTTCATCTGAAACTAGAAAACAAACAACCAAACTCTGTCAATCTCCATGGTGGGGTATAGTGTCTCAGCATTTTTCATTTTTCTTTAAAAATATGTCCATTTTCACATTACTATGCGCAAGCTTCAAGCTAATGTGATAAATTAATTTCATCAAGCCCAAAAAAAAAGGCAGAAATTAAATGACCATAATCCACAGTTTTGACACTAACAAGCATTTACCTGTATAACAATATCCATATCTTCAACAAGATATTTGTTTAATACTTGTTTTGATACTAGAAGTCGAGCACCAGATTCGGTTTCATCAGTAGAATGAACAAAAGTGATAAATCCCATAAACAACAATACTGAGAATTTTATGTCCATCCTGTAACACATTACAAAAAAAAAAGGTTCTTAATTAAGCAACTTATTTTAGCAAAGAACTTTGCAAATAAATAAGAGAAAGAAAAGAAATATACATATTTAGTTTAGTTGATAAATAATTTTGAAAAAAGATAAAAAACCACTGAATTTAAACTATTATCATGGTTAAATTACATTAATTGTTCAATAAAGCATGGTTATTTTCCAGACTGCTGTAACTTAGTATAGTTAGACCCCTTTATTAAGGTAGTAAGCAATGTAAATAATTATAATATCACATTTTTACAGTTACTTGAAAAATTTTAGGTTCTTTACAGGAAGATGCGTGCAGCCGATCTGTAGTTTAATCAGTTAGTTGTTAGATGGTGGCACTGAAAGGAGACAATAAATAAACAGTACATATTTTTTCTTTTTAATACATACACTGTACTGTAATTTCATTAAAATAATACAATGATACTGTAATAATAAAATAGAACAATAAAGTACAGTATTTTTTGCGTACAGTAATTTAC
Organism: Lycorma delicatula; assembly: GCF_047948215.1. Classification (NCBI taxonomy): domain Eukaryota; kingdom Metazoa; phylum Arthropoda; class Insecta; order Hemiptera; family Fulgoridae; genus Lycorma; species Lycorma delicatula. The sequence continues at coordinate 212,764,475 of NC_134457.1, forward strand.
ATATATATATATATATATATCATTTACTGTATAACTTAACAAGAACCTAACCTGTATTTTTGCATTAAATGTTGAGTCTTAATTTATGCGATTCCATTATACGCAGAAATTTTCCAGAACATAATACCTATGTAAATTGAAGGTGCACTGTATAATAAATTTATTTAAATAAATAAAACACACACACATACACAGGGTGTTTCTAAAATGGAGGGCTGGCTATAATTTTTCAGATTCTACTGCAAAACTAAAAAAAAATATCCTGAGAAAAAATGGCAATTTCTCCTTCGTTCTACCCCTGTCTACGATTTTGTTATTTTTATATAAAAATTTATGATCGAATTGAATGTAAAGTGGAGGACATGAAAACAGACACAAAATTACATCTATTTTCTGCCATAATTTGGCTATTTGTTAACAGACTTAAAAAAATAAAATGTTGTGTTGTTCAAAATAAAAGACTTAATATTTTAGCAAATAACATAAATTTTGATAAAACTAATATTTACAGAGATATAATGGATTGAAAAATAAACATGGTTGCTATTTTGTAATTTGTGAAGGAATTTAATTCCTGATGTTTTCTAATTTTAAAACTTTATTACCAAGACAACAAATATTAATGTGATTCGTCTACTCGAGATATAAATTTCTATAACAAAATGGTGGACAGGGAGAGAACGAAGGAAAAATCCCTATTTTTCCTAAGAATAGTTTTTGTTTAGTTTTACAAGTAGAATCCAAAAAAGTATAGCCAGCCCATCATTTTGGAAAAACCTGTTCTATTTATATAATAAATAAATCTAATCTAATTAAACTTAACCTACACTCGCTTTGCATGCTACCTAAGGTTAGAAAGCAAAGTGAGTCTAGGTTAACTTAGGTTGGATTATATTTATAATTACATTTATTTATTATATAAAGTTATATAATTTTAATTTATTTTCTCCTTTCAGTGGTGCCATCTAACAACAGACTATCTACAGACTGGCTCGGTGCATCTTCTTTAAAAGCACCTAATTTTACCCATTATAATAAATTAATTTATTAACAGACAGCAAATTTTGGAAATATTTATCTACTACATCTACAGGGGTTGAACTTATTGATAAATTGGTAAATAAATTGGAAATAGGGGCAGGCTTGTAGTTGATTTACAAGGCATTTGATTAGCCTTATTAATTTGCTTTTAAAAAAACTTTAAAGAACTGATTTCAGAGGAACTCCTAATTATTGTTTTCTTGAATCGTCTTTTCTATCTAATTATTGTATCATAACAGTCAATGCTGAATCTCGTTTTCCAAGTGTCTTTCAATTGATGTATAAATGATTAATTTGTACTATTTGACCAAAAAATTAAATTTTTTATCTTGTGTATATTTGTTTCTCTCTGAAAAGGGCAAAACTAAAAAAAAATACAGCAATTTCAAATAAATAAAATAAATCTTCTATTGATCAGTACATAATAATACAATATATAAATCATGTCAGGAAATGTGAAGGTGTGCCTACTCCACAAATAAAAAAAGAATTACACCAGCAGTTCTGTGTGGGTGGATCAAGAAAAATGGGAAAATCTTGATCAACACAGCATCAAACAATAAACAATTAATTATAGTTTGTTATTACATATTAATTATTTAAAATATAAACTCATCTTTTTTCAAGCTATCTTTCTTTTTACATTTTTTCACATAATTCTAATTTGGTATGCCATTTCCATTAATGTGTTATTTACTCTTGGAAGAAATAACTTTTACAAAAAAAAAGTATAAGGATACATATTCTAACGATGGTGAAAACAGTCAACAATATTAGAAATCACTCTAGTTCACATCTGCCTGAAGAGTAATTGTAAATAATTCATGTAGTTATTTAAACATGCTATACTACCTTTATAACAGTGTTAATATTTCTATAAGAATTATATTTAAACAATATTCAATCTAATTATATCAAAGTAATCAAAGATAAAAAATATATGAAAGATTTTCAGCATTATTAACGCTTTGCACTCAAAAACAATTTTTCTAGTGTCCCCACAGTTCTAATGGCCTGCAACACATCCACTTGTCATATCAACGACAGCACACATCCTCAAACAAATTGGAGCTTACTTGCAGAACATGTGGCCTGCAATACAGGACACAGGAGTGCAAAGGGTTAAGAAATTAGGACCAGAAAATTTTTAATGCTTTATAGTTTTTTTATTTATTGAGAGGTCTTTAGAAATATTTTGTTGTACATACTGTGAAAAATTTATATTTTTTTAATGTTTGTTTTTTTTTCAACACAACTTTGCCTTATTTTATTTCCAAAATTACTCTAATTTATCTATGTAGTTAAACATTTTACTTTTAGAATTTTCAAAACTGAGTTTTTTTTAGAACTTTTAAATATTTTAACCAGAACGTTTTTCATGGTATCACTGTCCATATATCAATGCTGTAGCCACAACTATATTCTTATAAATAATTTATCTTGTTTATTTAGAAGTTATATTCATTATATCTGTCAAAATTAAACATTTCAGAAAAATGCAGCTTCAATTTTATTTCCTTTTAATTATTTCATTTCTAAACTGGGAGAGAGTAATTGAAACAGCTCTGAATTCACATTAAGTGCAAAAAAATCATTAGCCTAAAATTAATAATAGCCAACTTTGTAGAAAATAATGTAGATACAGTAGCAGGAATTTAGATATCTTAAAGAGATCTTTGAAAAAGATCGATTCCTCATACCTAAAAGTCTAAGGGCTGTTATGCATGAATTTATTTATGCAGTTATATAGAAGCTTGCAGCAGACTTTTTTTTTATTGATATTATACAAATAAAAATTTATTGTCAACTGTACAAATTATAGTTGAAAAAGACCATTGTTAGTAGGACCTGAGTAGTATTTTGAGTAAACTATTACCTTACAAGCTTTGGTGCTAAAAATCCCAATAAAAATGAGAAAGAATTTAATATAACACTTTCATACTATCTGTTAAATATTATGTGACCAATAACTGAATTTAAGTATAATTTTGATAGGATGTAGTGCTCAACAAGACTTCTGGAACTGAAATAATTATGTTTCCAGATAAAACTATTTCATATTCATCCAATGAGATCAGTGTTTATGGGACTATATAAATATTCTTAAATAATAATATATTATCTAAAGATTAAATATAAAGCAACTAAAGCAATTCACCTGTTACTGTAAACTGAACAAACCCAATTATGTGACAATCAATTATTATTAAAATTAAAGACTACCAATTTAGGTATGGTACATTTGTTCAATTTTCAAAGATAATAAAGTGAAATTAGCTCTAATAAGAAAGAAAAAAAATTTAACGCACCTTAAACTATTATTCATGATTGATTTTCTTAATTGTAATAATGTTGATTATAATAAATTCCTTGAAATTCAACACCAACTTAAGTTACTTAAAAATATCTAGAGAAATCCAACAAATGTTAGTTCGTATTATAACCTAAATATAAAACTGTTAAATTTACTTATAATACGAAGTATTCAAATTAGAAGTACGGTAATTATAGAATAAGCAATATAATAGAAGTCAAACACTGTACATTACCTGAGAGACTGTTTAAAATACCACCTCATCGCACCGAAACAACTTTCTGCCAACTCGATTCAATAACACAGGGGTAACCCACAAATGACCAGCTGAGTTTGTTCATCAACAACGTAGCCAACGTGGTTGTTATGGAGCCACGTGTGTGTGGACGACAGAAATTTAAAATAAAAATTAAAAAATGTGAATTATTTGACACTCAATAAAAGTTAAATGAATAGTATATACATTTATTGCGCGTTATGACTGTAAAACATAGAAATAATTATTTATTACTGTACGGCGAGCATTAACTCATCACATTTCATTGAAAGTATCAAGTTGTAGATTCTGTATTATATAATGTCTTTGAAAAAATATAAAAATTAAAGATGTATTTGACATACAGAATAAGAGGGATTTTGAGTTTTTGAAACCTAAAATTATCCGAAAACGTTTAACGTCAATAAAATATTTCAGTAATTTTATCTATATAACTCTTTGTAATGCTGGAAGTATGAATATAGTGAACGAATACCGCGTCTTCTGAAGTATAAATTTGCTTGCTGTATATGCTTTGTTATTCTACAAACTTCTGCATCTTTATCTCTCGCTATTATAATTCAGTTGATTAGTTCATTCTTTTATTACTTGGCCACTTCACCCAAAACTTTATGTTTTACAACAGTTTGGAAATTGAGGTTAGTTCAACTTAGACAAGAGGTGTTTATTTATTAATAATAATAGCGTAAAGATAATTTTAGACCCATGTACAATTATCAAAATATTTAGCTCCTTTGCAAAAATATATATGCTCCTTTTAAATTTGTTCTAACATTTCTGGTAACTATTACTAACCGGCAGTATGTTCTTATACTAAACTTTTCAATTAGTGTGTTATGTAGATAAATACATAAAAGAAAGAAGAGATTTTATTTCTTGTTATGTTTTTGATAAATTTTAACCTTCAAACTAGAATGTATTCTAAAGTTATGATTTTTTAATCCTTAAGTGTAAAGTAAAGGTAATTGTGTGTGGTTCTTTTCTTTTTTTTAGAATTATTTTACTCTTCTTTTTAGAATAGGTTTTAAATCATCTTCATCCTCAAGAATAACTTTTTCAGGAAAGAAATTAAGTTTAATTGAAAGGATATATGATTTATGGCAGTGTAGAGGACCAGCACTTGTTTTCCATCTGATAGGTAGACAGTTCCAGACCAGTTATATTTTAACTCTTATTCTTCTTAATATTATTCTGTTGGATTCATGGTAATGGTGATCTAAATTTATATCAAGCTACAAGTATATTTACTAAACGAACAGGGGATTTAGCTGCTTGGGCATTTCAGATCAGCAAAACTATTTAAGTTATCTGTAAACTTGTGGAATATCACACCACTCAATTATTTATCTTGAGTACAACCAACTTGTGAATTTGATTGTCAGAGAGGTTGGAACTATCTTACTATCATACAAGTAATAGATCTTTTGTTCCAACAAAGTACTTCCAACTGATCTGTTATGTACTTCGGTGACTAGTGGTGCTGCATTCTATTCTCTACTTTACTAGAAAATGTAAATTTTGTTGATGTATGAGGAATGTCCCTAAAGTAAGTGTACTGATTTTCCTACGGACGAATAAGTAATATAAAATGCCCTTGATGTATAACAGCACATAGGTAGTGACCTTGGCTACATTTGCATATTTGTTCAACAAATCAGTTTAATCAGTTCAACTGATCAATTTGATCAGTTGACTCAGTCGCAACTGCCAGTCTACAAGTCTGGCACAGAAACATTTAATTTTTTAACCAAAGTTTGTGGCGATGCCAATCTATCTGGTTTTAAAGTGGCACAAAGCTTTCAAAGAGGGCCGAGAAAATTCAGCTTTCAAAGACGACCCTTGTTCTGGAAGACCAACCTTATCAACAAACGATGAAAATGTGGAAACAGTGCAAGCTGTGTATTGTGTACAAAGAATTTGTATAGTGACTTTACCATAGATGTCTTGGAAAGACTTCGAAAACAGGTCTAGCGAGTCTGAATGGACATTGCACATGATTGGGTGCTGCACCACGATAACTCACCAGCTCACACTTTCCATTCAATTACCAATCACCAGATAATTTCTGGTGAAGATAAATATCGCCCTACTTCTGCAGTCTCCCTACAGCCCAGATCTAGCTCTGTGCAATTTCAATCTCTTCCCTAAGCTGAAGGGTCATGATTATAGGATGATGGAAAACATAAAAAAACTGTAACTGATGAGTTACACTAAGGAAAATCACTTCCAGTACTGCTATGAACAGTGGAAGAAACATTGGAACCACTGTACAACTTCCCAAGGGTCATACTTTGAACTTATAATTTCAGGTAAGTTCAATAGATAATTAAGTAAAAAATTAGTACACTTTCTTTTGGGACAAACCTCGTCAAAACTATTCATAACAACCCTCTTTGAATATATATAATATTGAACTATTTGATACATTTATTGTTAAATCAGTTATATTCTTTATCAATTGGGATGTTATTTTAAAAATTGGATATATACCTTTAGATCTCACACAAGCAGTGATGTTTGTCAGGACTTGTTCCCATATTACCTTATACTATTATTATACTGTGTCTAGCTAATTACTAATTAAAGAAGGAAAAAGTTATCTTTTAAATAAAGGATTGGCTCTAAAATACATTTCGCTAAATATTATTTTTTGTGTAGTGCATTATGTTATATTAATATTTAAGATATGATTATAAAATATTATATTAAAATGTAGATGACTATTCTTTATGAAAATAAATCAGAACATTATCTTAAAAAATTTGGATTTCCTGTTGGTTTAAGCTAGAGTTTTTCTTAATGATAATATTGTTAGAAGTGATAAAATGTTTTCAGATTGTGCGTTCTGGATGTCTTAATGTGATTTAGAACAAAACAATCTCTCTATTCATGCATTTGCCATTGGAAATTATAACAATAAAGCAGCCAAGTTTTTAAATTATGGAATTTCAGCGTGGTCCAGAAGTTATCAGTCATTAAGTTTATTATCAAGACACCTTTTAAGCTCTTCAGTCCTTTTCAATATATGCAATTTTTTTTGTAAAATATGACTGAGGTAAAATGGGACCTAACAGCAAAAGTACTAAATTGAAATCTAAATGCAGAATAATTTTTTTTTGCATTGTTATAGATATTATTATCCCATTTATATTTACTTTCCACAGCTGAATGAAGAGGTGCAAAAGATCATCGGTGTGGTCTACAACTGCAGAGATTGTATAATTATAATTCCACATTGTAGGGGTAATGAATGGAAATCTTTTGTTTACTTCTTCATAAAAAAATACAACATAAGAAATCCAACAAGTAGACTTGTAGAATGTTTAAAATGCAAGTCATCATACGCAAGATAAGGTGTTCATATGTTTTAAGTTTAACTTGTGACATATACTGTACTCAGTCCAGTTACCAGATGGAAAACACCATACTTTTATTCAGTTATTACTGGATCAGACTTCATGAAATCATGGATCTCCTTAACTCTGTTATTCTGCCCTGAAAATTTCCTTTACCTCATTCCTCTTTTTCAATGGTCCCGTGAACCGTTTACTGTAAACATAGTAATACATAAATCCTATTAGTTTATACTCAACACCTCCTTATCCAATTTATTACTAATTTTTCGATTGATCTTCCCATTCAAAGATATTTCATTATATAAATATTTTAAACTTTTGTCAATTTCCTGTGTTTCTTACTGTATTTGCAGTTTACCTCTTCAATTTTATTACTACCACTTTGCTTTTTTTTTTGATTTTTCCATTTATTTATATTACTTGATATGAAAACTGCATTTCTATATCATCCACCTAAGTGGTAAGGTAAGGTAAATTTAGAGTATGATCTTTTTTCCCAGAATAATGGTGTCCTCACCAAGTAACCATATTCTTGCCTACCTTTACCATTTATTTTCCTCTTCCACTTATTTGTAGTATCTTTTTTATAATGACTGGGATGATATTTAAAAAATATTCCAATAGAAACAAATTTGTGATGATATCCATGGCATCTTGGTAACCAGTACCATATAATAACACAGGTTTTGGAAGAACTGCAAGTGATTTTAGCATCTTTTTAACATTACTTGCATCATGTCTTGTTACTTATGGACATGAAGAGTATGCACTGACAAATAATCTGGCTGTACATAACTTGTTGTATATTCCTAGTATTCAGTGTATTTGCATCGGTTACCAGGAATTGGAAGCATTTACACTTACAAGATGTTCCTCACAAATGCCACAAAGTTAAGTAACATCCTTCCTACAAAATTAGATTCATAGTGGTTTTATAGTTGAAAACAGTGGTATAAGTGATTGAATAGTATTTGTTTATTTGTACACAGATTCGAAGCACAGGCTAGCAGGAAAGGACATTGAAATGTTAAAGTAATAATTACGCTTGTGTTTTTAAGTTATTTATTTTCGATTTATTAATATTAATAATTTATAATATAAAGCATATATTAATTAACAATATACTCGCAAAATCATAAGCTCTATTTATTACGTTTTATTCATATACAGTATTCATAATTTCTTAGCATTTAACTTTTGAATACATAATCAATTTTAAATAATATGTAAAAATGATATATTCTTCCTCAGGAAGTAAAAAAAAGATTATTTTCTTAATTTCAGAATACTAATTATACTTCTTATGTAGTTCTTAGAGAAGTACAGTGTAGCGTGATTTTTTTAAGCTGCATATTCTCTTTGTGGGTTTGACATATAATTGATTGATAATACATATTCATAATATAAAGTAGATCTTATATATAGATTTAAATCAACTACATTCATGTAATTCTTTAAATACAGAATCAATCTGAATGAATACATTTACATAATTATGTTAATTTTAAATTCCTTTAAAAGAATTAAATAGTTAAAGCAAAGTTTTTTAACATTTTATAAGTAGGCATCTAAAAACAGCTATGATGAAAACCAAAGTATACCCTATGTATTTAAAAATTCTATCAAAATATACCCTGTATATTTAAAAATTCTAAAAGTCACTGTACGTCTTTTTACAGTAAAACTAAACCCAAATGAAAATACTAAACTGGTAGTAAAATAAAACATAATTCAGTATTTTGCATTATAAAGGATCATATATATATATATATATATATATATATATATGCTTTACATTCTGAGCAATAAAGTATTGCTATTGTATAAACAATATATTATTATCACTAACTTTTCCTGTTAAATGTTTATAATAATTTCTCTTCTTGATTTTTTCTCCTTATAGTTTTTTGAAAATATGCTAAGGAGAAACAATCAGGAACAGAAATTATTATAAACATTTAACAGGAAGAGTTAGTGGTAATAGTATTGCAATGTTCATATATATATATATATATATACACATGCATGAGCCTTTATAATGCAAAGTACTGGCTACAAAAGAGTGCTCTTTCCAAATGTGCAAAATAGTAATAATTGCAAATGAACAAACCGATGATAATACACAGTTAATTTATACATTTATTTTAATATTTATGGATAATGGCTTATTTTCTACCACATAATTTGTTGTGGGAATCGAACTTAATATTTCCGTATATTATTGGAAATAAGCACACAAAATAATAATGGATGCATAACAAAGAAATTGTTGTGTGTAAATTAAAACAAAATTATTTAAATTTTTTACATTTTTGTTAACATTTTTTGTGACTGATATTTAAATTTCAAAATTTGACCACAAATAATGCAATATCTTTTTTAAATATTGTAGGAACAATATTTCTGTCATGGACACGTAGTTATGCAAGTTACAACTTTTTTTATTCTCTGTGTATACACTACTGTATATTGTAATACGAATTCATGAAAAATAATAATTTTTATGCAGCAAAATAATTTTTAATTCAACCATTATCATTTACTACTAATTATTTTCTACATTACTTAAAATTGTATTTGAATACAATTATTTAACAACTTTGTTAATTATTCAGCTCCATATGTAATTACTAAAAACATAATCCTTTAAACCTTTTATCTATAAATTATCTATATAAATTTATTTTTCAAACCTTTTTATTTATAAATTAACAAAGCCTTTTAAATAAATATATTTTTATACTATGAGTTTTAATTTTAAATGTATTGCTACTCTTTGTAATAAAATAATTTTTATGCAGTTGTATTTATATGCAATAATGTAAAATTGCATACTGTAATAACATTTAACATTTTAAAGCCATTACCATTTTTTTCATATACATAATTTTTATTCTTTTTTTATTAATATTATAAAAAGTAACATGGTCTAGTCATTTTTAATGCATTTTTACCCCATCTGTGTATTTCTATATAAACAGAACACAGTACATACATTTATTTATATTTTTGTATACTACCACATCTTTCTATTTTAAGCAATGGTGTATTTTGTGAAAACTGAATAAAGAAAACTTTTACTTTATATACAAATTAAATGAAATCACATTCAATATAATTGAGTAATAATAATGCATAAGTATTGGTATTTATGAAGCTCTTCAGGTCTAAAATAAATAAATAATCAATCATTTTAATAATGAACAAGAAATATTTTTAACTTAACAGACTTGCTTTTAACTTATACATTGATCATTATACAATCTTAATTTCAACATTCACCAATTTTATTTACTTCTTTGAACTCGATTTTACATTTTTTTTTTAAGCAAACAGTTTCTTAAATCATTCCTATAAACTTCGCACTTTTTTCACAGCTTAGTCTTGATCCCACACTATGAACACTTTATTTATGCAAACTCATTGCTGAATGATGTAGTTTGAATTTGATGATACAAAGACATCATATTGCTTCATTGTTGGTAAAGCAAAGTAGAAGTCCCCTTCTCAAATTGCCAGAAATTTCAATTTCTGTAATCAACCAATACATAACACTTAAAAAAATATTTAAACATATAGATATCTGTATTAGTTTACAGATTAATATAAAACAGAAAAATAACAATATTATAAGTTAGATAAAAATGTTAGATAAGAATGGGTTTTTATCACTTCTGAAACGGAGGTAGAAAAACTCCAAGGAGGTGGGCATGAAGCAAAACAGTTACACTGTAAATTTTGAAAAACATGGAACAAACATAATTTAATATGATACATGTAGTCAATAGACTTATCACATTTTACATTTGTACTAATTAATTAACAGTGCATTTTACTGTAGCATGGATGTTGTCTGTTGGAACTACTGATTTACAAAACTTACTTCCGAATACTAAAGAGATCATTATCACTGAGTTAATAAAAATTTCTTATGAACTTATTAACTATTTCAACACATCTGGGTGTAACAATGTTTTGCCATTTTGAATTGTATATGGTCAAAGGAACTGGTAGGTATCCAACCCAAATTACAGTTAAACTGGATGATTAATGCCTCCATTTTAATTAATAAAATTTTCCTGAATCCAATTGCAAAGATATTTTATTTTTCAAAACAAATCAAATTAAATATATATTTGTAAATATAATCCTGAAAAATATGCTGACCTTGTAATTGCTAAAAAGTGATTATTTTCCGTACTATAATTTTGTTTTGTACTATTGAAATAATACAGAAGTTCACATAAAATTACAATGCTGTTCTTAAAATACCTCAAGTAAATAATGTCTAAGTTATAATTATAAAACTAATTCATGTGTGAAGGTCAAAATAATATGCATAGCTTTTATTTCATTGCCATTTATCAATTATGTTTAATGGATTTATTTTAAAATAGAAAATTTTATGTACTTTTTTACATATTTTCTTCTTTTTTACTGAAATAAGTTGAACTTTATTAAGCATCATTCAGCTACAAGTAGCTTTAGTTGTCAGATTGTGAAGCAATTTGTGGTTAACAAATAAGAAAAATTTCATCTAGTAACTTAAAATTGTTCAGTATTTTAACTGAAGCGGCCGAATAGGTATTATTTTTAATTAATAATTTATGAAAACAAAAAAAATTACCATATTTTAATTTCCAATTAGTTTTCACTTTGCTGGCAATTTTATAACAGGCTGCACTGATTGAAAACATGAAAAATCATAAATTTTTCTAATTAATTCTTTTTCTGGGCTCATATCTTGATCTTTACCCCAAGGTTGTAACACTATTACACAACTACAGTCGCTTTCTTTTGTACACTGCTTCAATCTGTCTACGCTGTCAACCTGAAAAATATAAATTTTTATCTTAATATATTTATTTAATATAAATCAATACTTCAAAATTTATTACTTATGTATAAGAACATTTTGAAACATAAGAGTAAAAAAGAGAAAGAGCAGTAAATTGGACAGAAGGGAATAGAATAAGGAAAAAAATGTAATTAGAATTTTAACTGTTATTATATAATAGAATCCAAAGGTACTTTAGAATCATATATCATATTTCAGTGGATTCTTTATAACTGGAACATTCAGAAATGTAGAAAGATGTAAAGTTGGGATGAACAATTTTTAATAATGAATGCTATATTTTTACAAACTCATTTGTTAATATCACCAAAATTAAAAAAACGTTCTATTGGGTATTGTATGTTATTGTTATATACTAGCTAATGGTACAGATGCAACATAATGTCTATGTAAAAAAAAAAAAAATATTAAAACTGATATATTTTTCCATAAAATTCTTTCACAAATTATCCAAGGATGGAAAAACTAATTTAAAGAGAATTATAATAAGAAAATGTTATTTCACATCATTCTACCTACTAAAGGCATACACTCGATTATAGCTACCTACTTGCAAGCATTCAATAATTAAATTATTTACAAAAATTTGTTATTGAAAGCTCACAAGATAACTGCAAAACTGAACTGCAATTAAAATTATATTTAATAAACAAAAAAGCTTATACCATGAAAAACACCTTTGCAAATGTTTTTGTGCATAGGAATGAATTGTGTAAACACATCTTTGTGTTGTTATACTTTAAAATTAATCATCTTTACTGTCAAATAAAATTTCCAAATTTTTTTTGACCTACAAAAAGAAATTACTTATTTTCTATAAAAATTTACTTTCATTATAAGAACTGTGCTTAACAATATGATACAGAACCCACAATCTTAGCAATTTTTTAATTACACCAGCAAAGAAATATATTGGGATCTATACAACAGTGGAGAGGGATTGCTTGTGCTCCTGTGAGCACAAACTTGAAAGTAGCATGTTTGTATCTTCTGGGCAGCTTCACTGATCTTTTTGAAAGTTATTAAATAATTAATTTCAATTGTGCGAGTGGCAATGAGTACAAAGTGATTTGAAGAAAACAAGATGGTGAAAGATAAATACTAATTTTTCAAAGTTGAAAATCAAAACTTCTTCTTTTCTAAAGTTGAAAAACCAAAAGATAGAAAACAAATAAAAATGTCAAAGAATGTTGTCACTGTGACATTTTTTTTTTAAACAAATACTTTAAAAAATTTATTAATTTACAATATTAATATAATTAATAGAAAATATTAATTTCTTTTTTATACATTGCAATTTGAAAAAATGTTTGTATTCATATAGCCCTTAATTATTTCTAGGCTAGGAGATTCTGCCCTCACAAAACATGACCTTTCTTCTCCACTTCTTTCATAAATAAAAATTATTTATTCTCCTGAGAGCTGCACTGATATAATGCAGTAGTAAAGCCTGACTAAAATGAAGGTTTTTAGATTATTGGATTGTTTTGTTATTTTTAAATTTAATATAATTAGAGGTAATTTTAGAATAACAATAAAAAAATAATTACCTGAATGATGGCAATATTTTGTTCATAACAGAAGGCCTGTAATAACACTTTTTGGATGTGGCTTGCTGCTGTATCTTTGTTACCAGATTGTTGTGGTAACAAGCAAAATGCAATACGACATGGATCTAATTCCAGTTGCCTTACAGCAGCTAGTAGACCACATGTGACTCTCTGCTCCAAAATTGCCTTGTCAAGAATATTTATGACTGCTTTGCCGATGCGTCTGTTTTCCCTGTGAAAAACATATATTTAGAATTAATATTAAAACAAAAAAATGCACATTAAAACTAACTTAATTATTTACACAGTATACAAAAGTATTTGTAAAATATATTATAACAGCTAAATAATATACATAATCGATGTGTTAATTATAATTAAACTTTACTATGAATCATAAATAATTAAATATCTTGTTATTATTTTATAGCATGCATTCCTTTCATAGTTCACAGAAAGAGACATTTCTAAATAGTTTAAAAAAAATAATATTAATGATTTTTACCGTTTAAATTGATTTATTAAAGTTTTATTCAACACTTCAGCCCAATAGATTGGAGGTATTTTTTTATGTTTTTTAAAAATTATTATACTTTTTTATTGATGTTCTTGAATTAGCTGTAGGTAAATAGAATTAAAAAAATTAAATAGCTATTTAATAGATATCTGGTTGGCTGTATTGGTAATTAATGTAGTATTTCACAATATTGTGTGTTGAAGGATATAATTTTCTGTCATAAATACACATGGATATTTTTAATGAACTAGATAAATATATTAGAAGAAATATTCAAGCAGCTGTTATTTAATAGGTCAGCTGTAGAAACAATTTTAAGTACCGTTTCATAATATTGTACGTTAAATAGGATTTACAGTTTTCTGCCATAAATACTCGTATCAAACTGCGATAGTGAAAAACATAACAAGTTTATTTTGCAGAGTATGTAATGTGCAACTTGTTTTGTGATTTTATTAATGAAAAAAAGCAGATAAATTCCAAAAACAATAAAAAAACAGTGATTTAGATTATCAAAAAGAAAACAAAATTATCATTTGAATAATAGTATTGAGTTTAGTTTGAATTATCAAGAAACCTTGAAAGGCATTTTGATGTTTAATTAAATCGATAAAGAATGAATTTGCTGAAAAATTAATTATTGTGTAGTCATAAATGTCAGCTTCTGTTAATATTTTGTAATAATTATATATGACAATTTTAAAAAAATTACAATTTTTGAATTTTACTGAAGTAATTATGTAAAAATTAATAAAGTTTTTATTTTTATTTTGCCCAAAAAAATTGTTTTTAACAAAATTGCCTATATTAATTGTCTAACCGTAGATAAGTACACTAATAAAAAGAAAAAACAGAAAGCATTGTTTTTGATTTTGTATGTTTTTCCTTCAAGTACAACAAAATTATTTATTATCATGAGTGTACTCTGTTATTAATTTTTACATATATTTAATTTTAATAAATTAATCCTAATCATTTTAACTAACAACTATGATCTACGAGAAAAATACACAAGCAAGTTAATCGTTAGCAAGTTTAATTTATACCTATATTGCAAGTATTAGAAATTATCCTTGATAAAATATATTTTACGGTTTTTTTTTTATTTTGTGTAAATAAAATTTTATTATTTAAACATTTTTTTTTCTCTAAAAAAAGAAAAACGTTTAAGTAAAATAATTAATTCTTGTTTTGTTCTATAATTTCGAGTTTATTCTATGACTTTTATATCTTACTTTTTGCTAAGAAAAACTGAATATCTATTCATGTCTGTGTCTGATTTATAAATAAGTATTTTATGGGCAAGACCTCTTTATATAAATAGTGCTTATCAGTTTCTATTACGGTACAGATATTTTAACTACATTGTTATCATTAAACACTGCCTCCTCCATATGATAGACATGCTCATTTTTTTTTAATTTTAAGTACACACTGTTTCATTAGATAAAATATTAAATTAATAGATAAGATTCTTGTAAAAAACAAAAATTTAACACTTTTAATCTAGTTTATTGCATCATGAATTTGTTTTATTTTACAAGAAGTTGAAATTATTTCATCCCTGTAATAGTATTTTTATTTATAATTTGTTTAATGAATTCATTTTTATGTAATTAAAATTATCAAATTGTGAATAACTTTATTTCACGGTATTAAACATTTGATCTCACAGTACTTTAAATTAAATAAACAGTTCTTTGAGTCTGTTATTATTTTATGTACATCTGTTTAATAAGCCTTTTTCATAAAAAAAAGGCTTAAGGATCCCATATTTGAAAATCCGCTTGTGTAAGCACCATACAAAAATGATAATATATATTAATCGGTACTTTATGAAATTGTCTCTAAAATCTTTCTGCTACTTGATTAATGCAATAATAAAAATAATAATTTATATCAAACCAGTGACTGAGAATTAGGTAAAAATCAAAGTAAACATACACATAGTCATGGTCTTCAACTGTATACTGTTAATAATAATCATCAAAGGCTTAAATTAATTTTAAGAACTCAATGAAAATAAAAACTTATGTTTTTCTTCTTGGAATATATAAATAATGCTTTTTCATAAAAGCAGGTTTATGTCCTGCTATCATAAAGGAATTTGAAAATGTGACAGATTTAATGTTTTAAATGAAAATAAATATATGCAAACTATTTTATAAGAATATTTAACATTTTTAAACTTTTGCTCATTCCCCTCCAGTGATAGGATCTACCAGAAATGTATAGTTTTATCTACTTCCACATGGTAGATAGTACCAAGGATGGCTAAAGTCACATCATCAGTAGTAGATCTTAAGTACCAGATTTAAAATCCTTCTGTTATGAAATGTATTGAGCCAGTCTGTGCAAGATTGTGGGTAATGTAATTTTCTCATCTCTGGTAAAGATTTCCATATCTCCTGAGGGATTGTAAGTAGGGGATTGCCTGGAGGGTCCTTGCATTAAACATTTTGAAAATAGCAAAGAAATTTTTGATGCCTTTTTAACCAATCAATTACAAACAATTTAACATAAAAATGTATAAGTTTAAAAATTCTAGGTGTTCAGTGGGTCTTACCTGTATGCCCACTTGAGTCATTCTAAGAATTACTGCATCCATGTTATTTGTATTATGGACATCAAGAGTTGAACGAAAAGCCTGACCTGGGATTAAAGTGGCTAATGAATAAACTCTACCCTTGAGATCTATATTACATATAATACATAATACAAGAATTATACCCGATACAATATATAAATAGGTATAGTATGTTAGTGTTGAAAATATCATTATTGTTTTGGCCTTTTAGTCCTGGTATCATGATTACTCTAAAATGAACAAAGTTTTTTATTGGAAGGGGAGGGGATTTTCTGTAGAAGCAGGTTAACTGTGAAATAATTACGAACAAAAAGTAATTTCATAACTGTTTTATTGATGGCACTGCTTAACATTTTTACTGCTTTACTGTCATTACTGTGAATGAAATTTTGTTTTTGTAATGTTTAGAATCATTTCTCATAGAAATGGAAAGCTTATGTCTAAAAAAATTCATATATATATATATATATATATACATATTTCAAAAAATTAATAATAAAGAGATTTTTTTTGGAATTATTTATATATTCCAAGTAGAAAAACATAAGTTTTTATTTTCATTGAGTTCTTAAAATTAATTTAAGCCTTCGATGATTATTATTAACAGTATACAGTTGAAGACCATGACTATGTGTATGTTTAATTTGATTTTTACCTAATTCTCAGTCACTGATTTGATATAAATGATTATTTTTATTATTGCATTAATCAAGTAGCAGAAAGATCTTGGAGACAATTTCATAAGGTCCCGATTAATATTTATTATCATTTTTGTATGGTGCTTACACAAGCGGATTTTCAAATATGGGATCCTGGTTTAGTCTTAGGGTGAAGCATAAAACTAAAGTCTTATGCTTTAGTTTTATGGCGGTACCAATCAAATCATGTAAAAAAAGAGAGGAGCGTAATTTCTGCAAGTAAAATTAGAAGTCTGAATCCTCTTTTTTTTCTAATTATGAAAAATCACGCTGTTAGTTTTGCAGATCAAACAATCAGTCAGAGATTTCGTAGAATTTTTTTTATTGATAGCAGTTTTTCATAGAAAATTGCAAAAAAATTAATTCTACTGTTTGATTAATCATTATGTGTGGTTGAGTTTGAGGACAAACATCAGAAAACTTCTGTAAGACTTTTATAAAAAAAAGATTAAGTTTGTTCCAATTATATTTGAATTTGGGTATGAAATCCAAATTGATTTTAATGAAACTTGTTCAGGATACAATTAACTGAAAAAAAGTATAATTTTTTATTATAATTTATTTTTTTTTGTATAGGAAAATCTTTGTTTATCCTTTTTTACGATTCATTTGCTGATGCTAAATAAATGAAACTTCACACAGAAAAATCTCAGAAACAACTTTTATAAAGATTTTTTGGAAATGTTAAATAGGTAATAAAACATACATTAAATGACAATTAATGAAAAAGATATGTAAATTACCAATAGTTTTTTAAACTTAAATGCATGCTGAAAAAAATAAAAGAAATGCTTGGTTTATAAATGATGTAAATCATGTTGTAGAGGCAACTTGACGTGAGTCACAAGTACTGCTTCAACTCAGCCAGGCAAAGAAGCTGATAAGAAGTAACTAATCAGTATAAGTAAATAACTGAATTGTTTTTTTTTTATTTTTAGTTATTCTAGGAATTCTTACTTAAAAATTTATTTACATATTTTATTCAAATGTGATCTGTCTCTGGTTTTTTCTGTTAATTTCATCTTATCTTTCCTACTAGTGAAGTGTTCGGTTACTATACATTATGTAATTCACCTGTAAATGTTGTCAATGTTTAAACAGATAATATTAATCATATTATTTATTGATGAAATGATTTTTTTTTTAAATAATTTTAAAGTAAATGAGATGACAATGAAACTAATTTGCATTGGAGGTCTAAGCTAATACTTTTGCTTAACAATTTTTTTTAATAAAATAGAATTATGACCGTGTCATAAAAATCTTACCTGAAAACATTTTTCTGTCACGTGAACACATGTATATATGAATTTTTTTTAAATAACAAAATATATATTTGAAACATTTAATCGGAAACTGTAAACGTTTTATGAATTATATTAAAAAAAACAAGTTATTAAAAAATTTATAACTTGTGAAACTGTTTTTTCCTTATTATATTTTTATAACATAAAGTTTAGCAGCTATACAAAATGGAACAAATAAATATTGTACCAGTATGTATTTAAATTGAAAACATTTTGTCAATATAAAACCTAAATAGATTTTTTTTTTTTTTAAATTTTGATAAACTAATAATTCTAAGACTTAACAAACATTACATGGAATATTATTTTATTTCATGCAATATGTGTAACGCATAATTCAATTTGATCAGACACAGAATTGTACAAATTTTTCTATAAAATCACAGCGATGTATTTGTAAATTATGTGTCACTTTGTGCAATACTTAAAAAAGCTTATTTAAAATTTTTTTTTAACTGTAATTGATCTGAAATTAATGAAATGATCCAGTTAAATAGAAAGGTGTTGGAATTTATTTTAAATGCCTTTTCTTCTAAAATTTTGAAATTTCATACATTTTTTGTTTGAGTGTAAAGTTTTTGTAATATTTATGTTAAAATATGTAATTTTTACATGTTAAACTTTATTAACGAATTGACGGTTGTAATTTTTTTGTGGGGGCGATAAATGCTTTTGCGTTATGATCACCAAGGTAATTGTTTTTAGATTACTGCATAGATTAATACTAATTCAAATATATGAATCAATATCATTCACGGGACAGGTCCAGAAAGAAGTAGCAGGTTATAAACTATGAAATGTTTAACTACCGTACATGAAACATTCCAATACAGTACTTTGTAACAGTTTTTTGGAAGATTCCTATTTTCTACTAAAGGGTGAAGGTTATTGTTTGCCCCTTCCCTAGTTTTGTTGAGAATTTCCACCCTTCATTTAGCCTCCCCCTTCTAAGCTATATTATTTACTAGAAATACTACATTCCTCTTACATAGTTTATTGGCCATTTCAGTACTCAATAAAAACAAATACAAATGTTTACGTTTCTAAAATCTGTGCATACTTTACAATTAAACTTTTTATTTATATTTTTTGAAATTATTATATGCGGTAATTGATTTATGTCATACAGTGAATTTTTTTAAAAATTTCATAATTTCCTTAAAATAGTTGAAAAGTTAATGAATTTTGCTGGAACATTTCAGTTATTAATATTTTTTTTAAATATTTAGAATTAATGTTAATTCCAGCAATTGATAGCGTTTAATATATGTGTTTCCATTATACTTGTACTTCAACAAGTATAATTTGAAAACAAATGTTTAGCAAAGGATGAATCATTTTTATTATCAAGACTAAAAAAAATTATATAAATCATGTTAATAATGAACTGGCGTGACCCTCAGCAGTTAAAAATTTAACTTCCTTATATAGCATTTACCCAAAATAATTTCAAGGAAAACTTTTGATTAGAGAATCTCACAAAATATAAAAATAATAAGTTAAGAGAAAGTTTTGAAATTATTCATGCACATTTAATTGATGTACAAAAACAAAATAGGAAAATATTTAATTTTTGTAAAGAAATTAAGTTAATACTATTTTTAAAAAAATACACTAATATTGTTTTTTTTTAAAATAAGACCCTTTATTTAAATTCTAAATAATTTATTAAAAATGTAAAAGTAACCGTAAGATGGCTTCTTATAATATTTAATTTATTATAAAAACTAAGTAAAACTTGCAGCTCCGATAGTCTTAACAGTACCATAATATTTTAAAGAATAATCTCGTTAATTTTAATATAATACATAACACGTTTAGTTTCTCATTAAATATTTCGAATATTTATGATGTTTGTTTGTTAAATATTTATAACTACTCATATTATTTGTGTAACAATAAAATGATTTCTTTGCAATTACAAATAGAAAACAAAGATGTTTTGTTATACGTTAAAAAACGTTGTACCTTATTTATCAGATACTTTAAAGTTTTTTGTTTATTTATTCATTAATGCTTGGTATATTTTTTTTTTTGTAAATAATTTAAAGTTTTTAAAGTTTCAAGGACGTTTTTTTAAAAATTTTTTATCGAGTTTTTGAAAATGTATATTTAAAATGAACAATTTACCTAAATTCGAATCTTTATCGTTACGATTACAAACGTTTAATTATTAAAACGTGACTGTTAACTTTCATTCATATGGACTAACGATACGCGTATCTTATTTAACATTACAAAGATAAGTGATAAAATCGAGTAAAATTAAAGAGACACGTGTAAAAATAAACTGTTTTACTATTAGTAACTACATAGTAAAAAGTAGATGTATGAACGTAGTTTTGTTTACGTAATTTTAATAATTGATCGGTCACCATTGTTTACTATTTTAATACTAACTTACTAACTTTAATTTACTTGTACTCTATGTTTACCTGCTGACTTTCATTTTGACCGGTCGGAACGATTCAACTTCTGAATTATTTTTATTCAAACTTTTAAAGTCGACTCTTGATGGATTAATTTTAACTTTTAAAAAACAAAGCGGCGAAATGTGCTGCGAGTATAACGGAGGTGTTAAATATTCACTTGAAACTTTCTACTTTTATAAATGACTTTTTTTATAATATAAATTTAACGTTACGCAATATTACTGCGAATAAAAAGATCTTCCACAATTCGGTCACTGCACTCTTCAATACACAATTTTACGAAGTCACACGGTTACAGTCTCAACAGCAAATGACAATTTCACCGACCGGCGAACCGGCGTGTACAACACCGAGAGGCAGTAGCGCGCATGCGCCCTGCCCCACTTTGTGATTCCTAGAATCGTCGGACTTTCCCCTCGTTTAAGAATATTCTTGTTGGTGCATGCCAACGTTGGGTTTTCCTGTTGTAACTTGCATCGGCTAATCGTGTTTTTTTTTTTTTCTATTATGTAACTTTCAATGTACCGTGAAGAAACTAGAAATATTTCAGTAATGTATTCTACAGATCGAAAGATTCTTTTCAAGTAAAAGCCCGAAAAAATTTATTTTCCAGTTATCACTGCCGAAAATTAGTTCCAAAGTATATTTTAAATTTAAATTAATACCGTTCTCGCTCCAATCGCCAGCCGCGAGGAAAATGTTTTAACTGTAATTTTACTGGAAGAATTTAAAGAATCTGACCCGAAATCTTATCTTCATTATTATCGGACAATTTTTTTAAACTAAATTCTTTAAACACCTCTCGAAAAACATTTTATTATATCTCGAATAAACGAACGTATTTTAAAACTAAATAAATTTCGTTGGAACAGCAGGATGAAAAAGAGATAATACTTACAAATTATCCGTTACAGTAATAAAACAAATCTTTCAGGATAGTGGAATATTTTCTTCCAAAGAACTTTTCGAGTTAATTAGAGGCACCTTCTTTAGTAGCCACTATACTGAAGATAGGTGGATCCCTTACAGGAGGTTCTGCTAAGTAGCTCCGGAAAGTCCTTTGGATGAAAAGGTTCCTGTAATCCCTCCCGAAGTAAATAAAATTCAGCTCTTACGCGGTAGAATTTCATAGCTGATGTAGGAAATTAAAGCGGCAGTACAAAACCGCTTAGTGTATTATTCACGTACAACACACAAATTTAATTATTGATCTGGTGTTATTCACAACTCTGAAATAAATTTTCCAAACAATTTTTTATTGCCCTGTTTAAAACTTTAACGTTTTTGTTACACATTTTGGTCAGTTTTGTTTAAAAAATTTGAAGTTTTATAACTTATATTTGTTTTCTTTTGGTTTTATGTATATCTATTTTCTTAGAATAAAATTTATACAAATTTTGTATGAATTTCTATTTTTTTTTATTGGCAATCCTAAAAACGCGTTTTTCAGGCTCATTTTTTCTGCTTTGGATTAGATCCTGCCCGTAAGGATCATTAAACGTTGTGGTAGATTTTAAAGCGAGTATGGACTGTATTTGATGATGAAGAAATGAAATAACTCCTTGTTGCCTTTGAATTCTTATGTTTAATATGTTGTTACTCTTGAGATAATAACTAACATGACAAACTAAATTGACAATAATAAATGCTAACATAACTAGACTTGAACATTATCAAGTATACTTCAGAGTGATGTTTTAGTCCTGTTACCCAATTTTAAATGTAATTTAAGAAATGGAAATTTAGGTGGAATAAAGAAATGTATTTATTTCTTACAAAACAGATTTAATAAAAAGCTATTATTTACATAATTGTTTAAGAATATGCTCAAAATGCCCACCCCTTGCGGTTATACACGCACGGACTCTTTTCAGCATATTAGCAGAAACCTTTCTAAGAGTTGCATCGGAAATATTCGTGATTAAGTTTGTAATATTGACTTTAAGATCATCAATAGTGTAAGGATTGTTTTTGAAGGCCTCGGACTTACTATAGCCCCACAAAAAGTAGTCAGGAGATGTGAGGTCTGGGGACCTTGGAGGCCATAAGCCCTTGCTTATTATTCGATCATCAAAGAACTCTTGCAGAAAATCCACGGTTTCTCGAGACGTGTGGCATGTAGCGCCGTCTTTCTAAAACCAGCAATACCGTTCTTGAGGTTCCAGGAGGGACACAAATTGGCGCACACTATTCCTGTATACTTCACCATTTACTGTCTGTTCGAAGAATACGGGTCCGACTATACGATGACGAGATATCGCACACTACACCAATTTTTTCAGGATGCAAAGATTTGTCTTGTAAAGCTTTAGGATTTTCAACCGCCCAAATTCGACAGTTTTGACTATTCACATAACCGTCGAGATGGATCCAAGCTTCGTCATTAAAGAACCCCGTGTTTAAAAATTCGATTCCGTTATCGTTTACGAGAGACCTAAACCGACGGCAATATTGCAATCGCTTGTTTAAATCTGGAGGCTGAAGGTCTTGGACTAATCGTACGCGATTCGGATACAATTTCAATTTTTTTAGCAGCTTTCTGAACACTTCGAATATGACAAACCGACTTGCGTGGAAAGTTTTCGTTAACTTTTCCGTGGAGAATTGAGCAATCTTGTTTTCACATTCTGTAAAATGTCATCTGTCAAGCGAGTCGGTCGACCGCTACGTTTTCTGTCGCAAACACTACCTGTCTCTCGAAATCGGTTTGCTAGCCTAGAAATTGACATTTTTTCTGGCGGAGGAACACCAACAAATTTAATTTAAAATGATTCTTTTACGCTCGCGTACGATTTCATAGCAAAATATTATTCAAGAATGAAAACTCATTCTATGGTAAAAGACATTCTGTTCGTAACACAACCGGAAACGGCACAAAAGTTTACACAGCTCAAGGAGAATCAACTCACATTGCCGTATCTATACCGGTTGAGTAGCGCTACCAACTTCGTGTCACAAATCAAAATTTCCCTTAGAAAAAAATTACCAGATATTAACAATTGGGTAACAGGACTAAAAAATCACCCTGTACTAGTAACACTAATCGTCCATCCGGACGAAATGAAAAATGCGACTGTTCTTTGCAGGATTCGGGCGTCGAATGAGTACAGGTTACTTATACGATCATGACCGCTTCTTGCACATCATGACGTAAAACATCATATGATCAGAACTTGCCGGGAAGCTCTAGCTCTCGCTAGGTAGCAGCACCAGACGACTAAAAGTGGAACGGAACACTTTGCAACCATTTTCTTGTGAACTACTACACATAGAGTTCTGGAATATGTTTTATTAAACTTTTGAGGTCAAAAAACTTATAAAACTTTCGAATTTGCCCCTTAATTTGATTTCCAAGAATTTCATTACGGTTTCATTTTACCCTGGGACTAGGAATCAACATTCGCTATCTGTAATTTGAAAGTAAAGCGTTTTCGAACATCTGTTTATCGGAACCTTTTTGTTCATATTAATTTTCCTCTACCACAGATCCTCCTAAATTATTGGCATGTCATTTTGAATCATTCCGTGAAGTAAATGTTGAAAAAGTTGCGAATCCAAATTCCATTGTTTTCTAAGGATTGCTGTCGTGTCTGTTTAATTCATCATTAACACATCTTATAATTCAATACATTTTCATATCGCGACATATACTTTATTAAGAATTTATGGAAAATTAATTTTTGTTTTATGAAATTAGTTTATTCCAAAAATTAGTGCACGCGACACTGCACTTAGCCTTTGCGTTCCGCGTGTGTTTCGCCTATGCGATCGATACGATATTTTGTTTGATTATGAAAGTAGTATTCTAATAACGGTACAATAATATAAATAAACATTTTTACGTAATTTTAGTTAACAAATTACGATTATTAAAGATAATCTTGTTTGAGATTTGAAATTTAAATTTATCTACTGACGTTTGTTAATTTACATTTTGTTTACTATTTTAAAGTTTTATTATCCAAAAATAGCGTGCAACTATTACATTTTTATCCGTTGTATTTATTTTTCTCTTAGTCTTTGAACTTTTTAAGGCCTCTTTACAAAATAAAACGTAAATATTTTTTAACCGAGTTTTGTACAAAGTACGTCTAGTATGAATAAAAATACGCGCTGTAACATATTTAGAATTATGATTTCTTAAAGAAGGAGATTAATTTTGAAATATACCGCATATATAGATTTTTGTGTACGTTTTAAAAATCTTTCACGTTCTGTTTGACGTCAATATTTTTTGATGACGTATTAGTTTAATTAAATGCCTGCTTCAAGTTACATATTTTATTACGTTATTGCCGATTTCATTGACGCGATTTGGAAAGTTGATAGCCTTTACTTGTTGATAGGCACGGCACATTCATGAATGACTGTTAGCGCATATCTTTTTGTATGCTATTTTCATTCAGTATTAAAATCTCTGTGTGATAAAAATACTATTTTAATCGCTTGTTAATGTTGAATAATACATTTTTTAAATTGTAATTTTCGTTATACTGTTTGTTTATGTAGTGTTTTATTCGTATTTTAATGCTTTAATTTCTTATCTACGCGTGTATTAACATAAATTACAATTTACCCGATAAAAACCTCAACTGTAGGTATTATTTTTAAACCACTAGGATCCTTCTAGTACAATAATCATTCTCATTTTCTGATTCGATACGCCATAATCGAGTTCAAAATGTGGGTCACCCGGTAGTCACAGATATATTTTTTTGGTTTTATGATTTAACCACATAAGGTTGAAGCTTGTGCGTGGGATATGGAAATGGAATTTTTGTAGCGTATTAAAAATGCCGTGCCTGACCGGGATTCGAACCACCGGATGAAATGTTCAGACGCTAGCTACCACTCTGCCACGGAGATAGGCGTTTATTTATTTCCAAGTCGCTCGTTTAGTTCTACGAGTTTGCAATATGAAAATTTAATATTTTAATCTACAGTAGAAATTTTAATGTACTTCCGCAAAGACAATACCTTTTTACACATAGACTATCACGCTAATTCACTACATGTATGCTTAACTGCTGCACAGATAAGATAACTCCACCTTTGCTGAAAAATTGAAAAAAAAAAAATATTCGAAATTTAATAAACATTAATCATAGATTTTTAAGTTTTTTATTACACGTTAAATTTTTTTTAAGTATAAAAAAAAACTTTGGGATAACTTTATTTGCAATCAGATGTAAGATGGTGGCTCAGGTTTATTAAATATATATTCACGTTTATATTATACAGTATTTTGTAACGAGTTGTTTTATTTGTAAAATGATTTAAATGATTAGTAAGCTGCGTAGTTTTTGTACTCAAAGAAAGGTAGAATAATACAAAATTCGTGATGTTAAAATAATTCAGTAAATGATAAAAAGGTTAAATACAACCAATAAAAATGCCTTAATAATAAAATAAAATCATTTAAAAAAAATAAATTTTCTTTATTTTTAGTTTCTAGGCAAAGCATTAAAAAAAAATAATAATAATAATGAAAAATCATATCACGATGAAAATTTGTTTAAAATAATAAATTTTATAGATTAATGAAAAAGAGTTGCATTATACAGAGCGTTCGGAAAGTTGTGCGCTGAAATTACGGAAATGTAATGGCGAAACTTTCTTAATATGTTTTATTTCATTGTTTTATAGAAACGAATATTAAAATAACTGGAATAGTTTATAAAAGGTGTTGAAAAGTTTCAATTTATTTTCAAACTCTTTAATCAGTTGATGTACTGGAATTTCGCCTCGTACGTATGCCGTTATTGCGGTTTTTAGTTCGTCAATCGTGTATGTCTGTTACGATACACTGCTTGTTTCGGTACCCCCCCATAGAAAGTAATCTGGGGGAATCATATCGAGCGATCGTGTAGGCCACAACCCCTCGAAATGTTCGTTCACTAAAGACATTTCGTAAAAAAATTCATTGACCTGTTAGTTGTGGCGCTATCTGTTGTTGGAACCAATCGTGACTGATTTTCACTTCTGTTAGACGAATGAAGTTTGTTAAAACA
Source organism: Lycorma delicatula (assembly GCF_047948215.1). Taxonomy (NCBI): domain Eukaryota; kingdom Metazoa; phylum Arthropoda; class Insecta; order Hemiptera; family Fulgoridae; genus Lycorma; species Lycorma delicatula. The sequence continues at coordinate 212,791,423 of NC_134457.1, forward strand.
GGAAAATCGTGATCACTATTAACTTCATTTTCAAAAAAAGATTGGACCCACTATGCGTGTTCTACTCACACCGACCCGGATTCCAATTTTCGCTTCATATAAAGATTTTTCGTGGTTGTTCATGGCGGTGGAGGTGGGGGGTTAGTTACCGAATACAGTCGTATATTTTGTGAATTAATATATTCTCCCAGATGAAACCATATTTCATCTGTAAAAAACGTAATCTCTAAGATACCTACAGAATTTTGGTCGATAAAAAGTTTAAACCGTTGATAATAATTAAGTCTTTTGGCACGATCTGTAGATTTAAGTTCTTGAACACACATTACTTTGTATGGGAAAAATTTCAGTTCTTTTCTTACAGCTTTATGTGAGGTAACAAGTCCGATATCTTGCTGCTGTGTTAACTTACGCGTCGACTTTGATGGACTTTTATCAAGCAGTTTCTGTTCGTTTAGTTTAGGCGGTATTTCACTTCGATCAGCGTCTTCAACAGAACTTGCCTGAAATTTATCGATAAGAATTCCAACTGCATTGCGGTGAGGAACAAGAGGTTATTTGGTAACTTTTCAGAAAACTTGTATTTCACTAAATAAGTATATTTTTTATCTTCACCAAAGACTGTTCAACGAGAAAAACGCGTCCTTCTAGCGATCGTTACGACCGTTACGTTTCTTGCAACTATTGATTTCGATAAACGAAACAACAGGAAATGAAACTAAGCACGTTCACTCATACAACTCGATAACTGGCATTTTGGTTTATTACTGAGCCCAACGAACCCACAGAAGAATTAACCTAACGCCGAAAGAACAGAATTTACCACGTAATTCTAAAGCATACTGTACAGCGACTTTCCGAACGCATTGTATCTTAAATTTAGACAAATTTAAATTTAATTAATTGTTGTCTGTTTTTTAAATTGATGGATGTATTTCAGCAGTAGTGGATTGCGAAACAAGTGAAACACTATAACAGTAGTCTCATGGCTTCAACCGGTTACGAGTCTCAGATTATTAAAATATATTTATCGCTGTTTTTTATCTCTTAACTAATTTTATTTGCTTTGATTGTAACAAGAAGAAATTTGTATTATATAAGAATCTCATTTTCATTTATTGAATTAGATCGTTGCAACCTGTTTTGATTTTGGTAATTTTTTTATTTTCGCCAAATTTATACATTTTATTTTTATTATTTGACATCTTTTTGTGAAATTTATTAATGGATGACGAATTTACCTGCTTTCATCTATTTTACGTAAAATTAATTTTTTCGCTCCTTCCTCCACGTTTTAATTTGAATTGCCGGTTCTTTTTCTATAGTTTAATAATTAAAAAAAAAACCATTAAAAAATAGTCTGCGTCACTTTTGTCCTTGATCTAAAATAAATCTACTGCCGTTGTAGCCAAGTTATATTTGAATACAGTAGTATTTTACTGAAAGTTCATTTTACTGGAAGCTGTCGCTCCGTATTAAGTAGATGAATATCTAATCATAATACGGTCGTTGTGTTAATTAAATAATACTTTTTACATCTACATAGTTACTCATTTAAAATAATGGTATATTTTAATCTGAATTAAATTAATATTCCCATTAAGATGACCCGTAATTTAAGATTCTCAGAATTTTCTTTGTTTATCGAATTCAATATTAATTGTTATTTCCACTGTATTAATAATATTAGTAACGATTAGTATTTGGAAAAGAATTATAAAATATAATAATTATAAGAGATTGTAAAATGCATCTAAAGATCGATTCTCAGTTCTGATTAAATTTTAGTTCTGTTAAAAGGTAACTAAGGTTAAAAAAATTAATTAAAAAAGGCAAACCAAGCGGATTCGGTATAAAATGAATGGATCAATAAAAAAATTGAAATTATTAAAGCATTAGATGGGACTTATTATAGTCCCTAATGCTATTGGATGAGGTGGGACTTATTAAAGCATTAGGATGAGATTATGTAATTTGGTCAGTATAATCAGTAATCAATATACGAAAAATTGTTTCTGATTAAAGCATATTGTTCAACCCGATTTTGGACTTTTAAATTTACACCTAAATCTTTCTTAAAGTAACCAAAAATATTATTCAACATAAATCAGAAGACCGTTTCAATTATAAAAAATACACTCCCTTATGAGGTTTTTTAACATTTCGATTTTGTATAACATTCGTTCGTTACGGAAAGTACGTCTCTGCTTAAAAGAGAGGAACCAATCTGAAACAGTAATTTTTTTAAATCGATTATACCTAGAGTACTGATCGCTCCTTTAAATCATGAAAAAACCCAAAAACAAAAGAGAATTAATTATCCCCCCCCCCGAATCGTGTAGCTCTTCTATTATGTAATTTACAATAGTGGTCTGCGAGAACAATATGAAACGTTAATAAAAAGTATTAAATTTTATCTCTTTTTCAGAAATTTACTGTGTTTTTTTCTAACTGCAAACCTCGCGTTAGGCCACAGGAGTATTAAATAATTGTACGGAACCTAACGGTAAATGAGAACACTGATTATTTTTTTTTATCGCGGCAACTTAAAATAAAGTGCCAATGCGAGTAATGCATAATTTTTAAGGATAAATTTATTCAAGGCAAGTTTTTAAAATAGTTTATTTAGTTATAAATCGAACGGAAAAAGTTTATTAAATCAATGTCATGATTAAAACAGCCATTATTTTTATTAACAGAAAAGTTTTGGTCCGGTTGTCTTTTAAGGCTAAGAAAAGAATTCTTCATCTAAATTTGCACCCGCTTGAAAATCATGTTCTGGTGCATACGAGGGTTGTCTGAAAAGTTTTGAGCCACAACATGAAGATGGCAGCACTCGTCAAAAGAAGTTTGGTAATATATTCGCGCATGCGTTGAAAGGTACTCGTTAAAATTTCAGCCATTTTGGACGCTCAATTGTTTGACAATTCTTTGAGTAAATCTTTGTAAGTGTTTTTGTGAAATGGAAAAAATCGAATATCGTGATTAAATACTTGCATTTGAAAGGGAATATGCCTACGCAAATTAAAATAGAGTTAAACGCTGTTTACGGGGGATTCTGTCCCATCATTTGCCACCGTGAAAAGATGGGCAGCTGAATTTAAGCACGGTCGTATCAGCTTGGTCGGCCAAAAACTGCAACTACCATCGATATCATCGAAAAAGTTCATCAAATGGACGACCGATGAATTAAGGTTAGAGAGATAACAGAGGCTACAGGCATATCGAAAGAACGTGTTTGTCATATATTAACTGAAGAATTGGATATGCGTAAGGTATCCACGCGTTGGGTGCCGCGTTTGCACCAAAAACGCATTCGAATAAACATTTTCAAGGCCCTGCTGAAGCAGTTTAAGCAAAACGAATCAGATTTTTTACGTCGATTCATGACTAGATGAAACGTGGATCCATTCCTACACTCCTGAGACGAAACAACAGTCAAAACAGTGGACTGCAAAGGGTGAACCTGCTCCGAAAAAGGCGAAGACTGTTCCATCGCTCGGGAAGGTGATGGCGACTGTTTTTTGGGATAGTAACGGAATTTTGTTTATCGATTATCTTCAAAAAGGTAAAACAATAAAGGGACAGTATTACGCATCGTTACTTGACATGCCGAAGGCAGAAATTTAAAAAAAAAAAACGACCGCATATGAAGAAGAAAGTCTTTCCATCAGATCAGGACAATGCGCCTGCTCACACTTCGACGGTCGCCATGGCTAAAATTCACGAATTGCATCTTGAATCGGATGACCACTCACCGTATTCACCAGATCTAGCCCTAAGCGACTTTTTCTTGTCTCCTAATTTTAAAAGTTTCGCTTTGAGGAAAGAAATTTTCATCGGACGAGGAGGTTATCGCATACGTAAACGCCTATTTTGCGGAGAAAGACGCCAGCTACTATTTGGAAGGATTATCGCTGGAAAAAGTGTATCGACTTGAAAGGAGACTGTTGAAAAAACTATTGACGGAAAAAATACGTTTTTCTATGTTAGGCTCAAAATGTTTCAGACATCCTTCGTATCTTACATCAATACCTGTAAAATTATGTCGTATTAAAATGGGCAAGCTGCTACTGGTAATTTTACATTTTAGGGAAAATTATATTAATTTCATTCGATAATTATTCCAGCTTTATGATAATTGTTTTCCCCTTGCTTCGATTACATCCGTTTCCGTTTTACAGCCGTGATGTATTTTTATCATCATGACGTACAAGTTAAATTGAAATTTCTGTTCGCTATAAATTCATAACAGTTTGATTTTATTATATATTTAAAATATAACAATTTTAATAAAAATAAGTGTCAGAAAGAAATTTATTTTTATTTTTTTAAGTAAAAATAAAGTAAGAAAAAAAGTAATAAAAGTTAAGAGACACATGTGTCTGTCTCTTTCAATTTAGAGCAAAATTGTAAGCATCTAACAAAGTTAGATAAAAGTTAAGAAAAAGAAAAGGAAAAAAGAAGTCTGATTCGAACCGATGTGCCTTCCCCTTGTAATATCCAAATATTTCATTAATTAAAAAATTTTATTTGGCTATAACTCTGGAACCGATGAAAATAAGTACCACTTACGATGTATCATTGAAAAGCTTTTAATGAGGACTTATTACTGCGGTTAAGAAAAAGGCCAAAATCCAAATATTTTGGATTTTGGTTTTTTTGGACACTTTTGGTCCAGTAGATTGCAATGAAAAGGGGAGGTGCACGAATAGATGTTACAACAGTCCTAGATCTATTATGTCAACATTCTACGGCTAATCGTTTTTGAGTTATGCAAAATACGTACGTACGTAGAGGTCACGCCGAACTAGTCAAAATGGATCCAGGGATGCTCAAAATGTATATTTTCGTTGAAATCTGAAAACCGAAATTTTTCGCGATTACAACACTTCCTTGTACGTAATAGTTATTAGTCATTTATCATAATTTTAGAATTTTTTTTATACGTTTAACGTGGGTGTAAGTTAAGTTAAAAAGTTACTAAACAAGGAAATTTCTTTAACTTTCTTCATTTTTTTGAAAATAAATTTCAGTAGTGAAATTAAATTATTAATGTTATCGAAAAAAGTAATTAGAGTGAAGTAAAACCGACCTTGACTTAAAAAAAGAAAACAAAAAAATATTTTCGTGGAAGTAGTTGAAGTTATTTGCACAGATTTAACATATTAACTTTCTGTATAAAAAATATTAATTAATCAGTGAATCTCCATTTTTAAAACTTTCATTTTATAAGCTATTGACTGGTTAATTTAAACATTATTTTATCCTAAATCTTCAGTCACCCGTTATTAAGCGTCATACGGAACTGAAAGTTATTGTTCTTGATAAATGTTATTTACGCATACTGGTAAAATATAGGTTTTTTCATATAATAATTTGTTTAGGTACGATAAAAATTTGTCTCTTTAATTTAATATAAGCTGACGTGTTTATAAATAATAATAATACGAGTAAATGATAGTTAAATGTTTTCACGTAACGTTATTAACGATTTCACGTTTCCGCTTTGTTTTTACTGGTTATCAGTAAATGAAAATATTTATCTATCTAGGTGACCTTATCCTTGTTCGCTGAAGGTCAAAATTTATGGATGTTCTTATTAATTATACGTTACGGCTCGATTTATTTTGAGAATTCATTAAATACCACCGAATATTGTATTGTGGGATCATTCTCCTGTTTAAAAAGTATTTTGAAACGTTTTTAAAGTATAGTTAAAGCCTTTAGATACGTAGCAATAATAATAAAATTAAAAACTTTTGACAGTCTTTTGAATAATTGTAACTGATGACTGCTGTTTATCGTATTCATTTATAAACAAATAATTAATTGTAGATTGACAAATTTAAAATAAATTTATTCGTACATAATTACTGACACAAAAAATGCCAAATTGTCTATGTGCTGCGATTCGTAGAACATTATTACAGCGTAAACCTTTTTATATTGGTATTAAAAATTAGATGTCAGATAAAGCATTCAAAAAAGATTTGTTTTCTGAAAAAATATTTTTATTTCATTGAATAGTTTTTCCTCCAATAAAATAAAGTTATTTGTAGGTTTATGATTACGTTTAGGTTTACTAATAAAAAACTGAACCTTTTATTAATTTCGGATTCAGTACTACTTGACAAGGTGAGGTGCATTTTCGGAGTTTACGAACTACTGCTGTGTACAGTCACGTTCTAGTGGTACTAGTAAAGTAATTGCGACTTCTGCCGTGAGATTAGACTAATGTTTTAAACATTATTGTCTCTGTGTATGGACGCAGACGCATATCATGATAATGTTACATAACATTATACAGAGTGTCCCGTATAAAACGCAACCCAACCTTATATTGGTAAATGTAATTTTTATTATTACCATCCATTACCTTACATTTAGAGTAAATGTTGGAAGTGGCCGCTATCTTCTTGAATACAAGCTTCAATTCTTTTTACAGCGTTTCTTGCAACTTTTTTCAAAGTTTGTGGCTGGATATTTAATACGGCTTGTTCAACATAGACTTTCAATCGTTCAAGTGTTCGTGGATTGTTGCTATAGGTTTTTTCTTTGAGGTAACCCCGTAGAAAAAAATCCGCCGCAGTCAAATCTGGAGATCTTGATGGCCACAAGCCTCGACCGATAACGATTACCAAAGAATTCCTCGACGAAATCAGAAGTTGAACTGCGTAGTGCGATGTCGCACTGTCATGTTGTAGCCAGCAGTATCTGTGTTCCTCTTCCAACAGTGCGATGAACTGAAATAATATATCCTGATATCGTTCTGTATTAATGGTGTACTCGAAAAAAATAGGACCGATTATTTTCTTCCGCGATATCGCGCACCACACGACCAACTTCTGCGGGTGTAATTGTTTTTTCGTGATAAACGTGGGGATTTTCAGCGCTCGAAATTATACTGTTTTGGCTATTTACGTAGCCATCCAAATGAAACCGTGCTTCATCTGTGAAAAATAACGAATCCATAACGTTAATTCCCTCGCGCAGAAATCGACGGAACCGTTGACAATATTGTAGCCGTTTTTCTTTGTCGGGCTCAAGAAGTCGATGAACCGTTTGAATGCAATAAGGTCGTAATTGTAATCGTTTGGTCGCCCGATTAACTGTTGATTTAGACAAATTAATCTCAGCAGACAAACGTCTGATCGATTTATTTGGCGAGGCTAGTATTCGGTCTTTGATTTCAGTGACTGTATCTGTATTCAACACTGACGCAGATCTTTTGTGTTCCTTGTTATTAACAGAACTAGTCTCTCTAACTTTTGCGACTAACCTTAATACTGATGTTTTGTTAGGAGCTGGTTTATCCGGGTACTTATGGCGAAACAAATCTTGCATTGCAACCACTGATTTCGTACTGAAGTACGACTCGACAATGATAACACGTTCATCTAGCGAAAACACCATCTTGTCTCTAGCAATACACTGAACGTTATGATTGCATTGTTGTTACTATCGGTAATGTTCTACTGCGTCGCCGCGATGTTCAGATGTTGGACGAGTCCATTTCAGTAACGAGTAAGGAAGTAGGCTTGACTTTTGAAATTTCATGGATGAGTGATTGATGGGTTGCGTTTTATATTGGACACTCTATATAATTTATATTAATTTTATATAAATGAGTTAATTGATGTCATTTTAATTTCAATGTTTAAAACATCAGTTTTTCTTCTGCTTAATTAGGTTTTTTTTTTGTATAAATAATGACTTTTATATTTTCCTGTTATTTTGTAATAAGAGCAATTGTTTTCTTTAGTCAATGTACTTTAAAACACAAGCATGAAGAAAACATAACGTACTAAAAAAAGTATATACAAATAAAGTAGAAATTTCTTACATTAATTGTTTTGGTTTAAGTTATATTATATTATGACGAACAGAGACGCGTGAGTCGTAGAATTGTGGATTGAAAGTTTAAAATAGTCGTGTAGTTATAAGCATTACGCAATTTTTGACGTGTTATTATTAACAAAAACAAATAGAAAAGTTTGCGTAATTAAATTATTGTAATTAATTACAGGTTAAACTTATTCATCTATGAATGTAAATTAATATTTTTAATCATGTTATTACCGTAATCAGAAAAAATCTCAGGTTCCAAAAAATACAGTAATCACCTATTTTAAGCAGGCAACATTTCTTGTTTAGAACGTATTGACAGGCATTTCAATTTGTTCAGTAGGACTAAGCCCAGACTGTACTATCGTGTTATATCTCAATGTCTGTCTATAGCCGAATAACATAATAGTGCTGCGGTTTTCCATGAATATGAAATTCGTCTTGCCGACTTGTATATGTTCAGCGGGTTTGTATTAATAAAAAAAAACTTCTTCCCAAATCAGCTGATTTGGAGGTTGAGAGTTCCAGCGTTCAAGTAATAGTAAAGGCTGTTACGTTTACACGGATTTGAGTACTAGATCGTGGATACCGGTGTTCTTTGGCGGTTGGGTTTCAATTAACCACACATCTCAGGAACGGTCGAACTGAGATTGTAGAAGACTACAATTTATTTACACTCATACATATCATCCTCTGAAGTAATACCTGGACGGTAATTCCCGGAGGCTAAACAAGAAAAATAAATAAATAAATAAAAACAAAACAAAATGTAGCGTAATCTTTTAATTGGAGATTTTGTGCAGAAGTTATAGTCATTGTACCCATCTACTTCAACTCTTCCACTTTAACGCATCACTTCCTAACACTTTTTTCACATTATAAACCGAACAAATTCAACAAATATTTTATAAAAATCCAGATACGGAATCTCTACATCGGTATAAAAACTTCTTACAATATGCATAGTCAGTATAAAAGAAATCATCAGTTCTGACGCGCGCTACCTACAGATGATCGTAACAATTGCGCAGTGATGAATTCCACACAGTCATCAAGTAGGTGTAGCAAACTTTTTTTTTCCTGTTTAGCCTCCGGGAATCGCCGTCAGGTATTACTTCAGAGGATAAATGAGGATGATATGTATGAGTATAGTCTTTTACAGTCTTAGGTCGACCATTTCTGAGATGTGTGGTTAATTGAAATCCCCAAAGAACACCGGTATTCACGATCTAGTATTTAAATCCGTATAAAAGTAACTGCCTTTACTAGGATTTGAACGTTGGAATTTGCGACTTCGAAATCAGATAATTTGCGAAGACGCGTTCACCACTAGACCAACCCGGTGGGTTAGGTGTAGCAAATCTAGCTTTCTTACAACATACTTAACGGGATATTTTTCTACTTATAGAGATTATGTTTTATTATATGACTGTTAAGTATTTATATAAAATTATTATAATTTTTATTGTATTTACATAGTATTTAAATGTAAGGAGCAAGGTCAAATCGCTCTCTTATCGCATTGCATTTCTCATTAAATTTACAAGGTTTATTTTTTGGTTTCTGTTTATTGATCTTTTTTTTAATTACACGACTTATATAAGTGTGTGTGTGTGTGTGTGTGTGTGTGTGTGTGTGTGTGTGTGTGTGTGTGTGTATATATATATATATATATATATTGCTAATATAATGATTTATAAGGTAAGACCTTATTCTACGAATTTGAACGATACAGCAAGGCCAAATCTCCACGTATGCTATTGATGTCTGCGGAATTATCACAAATTTCTGTTATGTTCAGAATAGTCGAAATTTATATGCGTATTTATATTCGCTTTTATGACCCAAATTCAATTTTTTCAGATGCCCTCTCAAATTTATTCATAGATAATTTTCCGCGTTTCTACCAGTTTTTAAAAACCGACAAAAAGTATTTTGAGAAAAATTAGTTATTAATTTTTGATTAATTTCATTTTTTGAAGGATAAAACAATTCTTTATCCTTTTCCTTTTCTTTATCTTTTGTTTATATTTCCAAAATACATGTTTAAATTTATTTTTTATTTTTATTAATTCATACAGTAATATATATAAAAAAAAAAAAATAATTTAAGAAAGAAAGTACCAGTTTGGTTGATCAGTTGCTTAGATCAATTTAAAAAAAAACAAAGTCTGATGTAGACACCATATGACTTCCCTGTACACCTAATAAATTACATACACATTTTTTTTTTATTTTAAATGAAAAATACGTAAAATCTTATTTCATTAATTACTTCCGATATTTTTTTATTATTGCTATTGAATTATTATTTATCGTAAAACTTTTTTTACAATCAGAGGTTAATAATTATTAATAAATCAATATATTTAAATTAAAAAAAAAGAAGATGAAGTCCGATATGCCTTCTCCTTCTAATATCCAAATATTTCATTAATTAAAATTTTATTTGGCTATAACTCTGGAACTAATGAAAATAAGTACCACTTATGATATATAGTTGAAAAGCTCTCAATGAGGGCTTATTACTGCAGTTAAGAAAGAGTCCAAAATTCAAATTTTTTTGAAAATGGAAAAAAGAAAAGAGGGGAAAAGAGAAAACTGGAAAAGAAAATGGAAAGGGAAAAGTAAGAAAAAGAAAAGGGAAAATAGGGAAAGAGGAAGAGGAAAGGGAAATAATAGAAAGAGGGGAAATATGGAAAATGAAAAGAGGAAAATGAGGAAGGGAATATGGTAAAAATGAAAATGGGAAAGGAAAATGTGGAAAGAGGAAGGGTGAAAGGGTAAAAGGGAAAGGTTAAATTTTGTGAAGTTCCGTAATGTTCATTTTGTTAATGTTATATCAAACTTTCAATTCTGTTCATTTAATATATATATATATTATACACACTGAAATCTAGCAATAGCGAAGCATTGCCGGGTCTGCTAGTTTATAATAAAATATCATTTATTTGTTTATCAGTAGATTTTTTTCAAACTAGAAATCTGTTTTGTGTTAAAGAAAAAAATCGTTTTGTGTTAAAATAATTCATAATTTAATTTTATCTTTATTTTTTGTTAATTATTGTGAAGGTCATATACAGCAATGTATTAAAGCTTATATTTTCCCGTGAATGGGTTTTCCAATTTATATTTATTTATTTTAATTCTGTAATAATCTGTGATCTTGGAAATTATATTTTCACATTTTAAGTAAATATCAAAATTCCCCATTGTATTATTTATTGAATAAGTGTTATATTTATTTCGTATCATTAAAGGAAAATTAACGATCTCTTAAAAATTGAATTCTGTAGTTTACAATGTAATTAATTATATTTTTTGTGTTCAAAGAAAAATTAACTAATTTTTCTTGGGTTATTCTATTGTTTAATTATTAAATTTTGTACGTAAATTATTTTTTATTTTTTTTTTTAACAGTTATACTACTTTTTATGTCTAGTTTTTTAAGTAATATCTGTACTGCTTTTTCCTTGCTATTATAAAAAATCTGATGTGGACACCACATGACTTCTTTGTACGCCTATAAATTACATATGCACTTGTTTTTTAAATGAAAAGTATATAAAATTTTATTTCATTAATAACTTCTCATATTTTTTTTTTAATTGTTGTTATTGAATTATTATTTATCGTAGATGTTTTTACAATCACAGGTTAATAATTATTAATAAATCAATATATTTAAATTAAAAAAAAAGGAGATGACGTCTGATTCGAACCGATGTGCTTTCCCCTTCCAAAATTCAAATATTCCATTAATTAAGATTTCATTTGGCTATAACTAAAACCAACGAAAATAAGTACCGCTTATGATATATCGTTGAAAAGCTCTTAATGAGGGGTTATTACTGAAGTTAAGAAAAAGTCCAAAATTCAAATTTTATTTTGGATTTTGGGCACTTTAGGTTTAGTCGATTGCAATCAAAATGGGAGCTGCACAACTAGATGTTGCAGCAGTCTTAAACACAAAATTTCAACATCGTACGTCTAATCCTTTTTGAGTTACGCGAGATACATACGTACATACAGACATCACGCCGAAGCTAGTCAAAATGGATTCAGGGATGATCAAAATGGATATTTCCGTTGAAATCTTAAAAATGAAATTTTTCGCGATCACAATACTTCCTTTACTTCGTACAAGGAAGTAAAAATGTACTTCTGTTAATATGGAGAACTCTGGTCTTCTAGATTAGGGGTGGCCAACTTTTCTGTATATAAGATCGACTTTTTATCTTAAAAGTGTGTCGCGATCGACTTGTCATAGGCGGAGTCTAAGGGTGAAGAAGGGGTGTGAAATGCATACTATGTTGTACACTTCGGTATAAGGTGCATTCCAGCGAGGTATAGGTAGATAAGTAAAATATATTATTTTTTAATTTACTTATTAAGTTTTCGAGATATACGCTCATGAAGAAAATAAATTTCCAGATCCAACTTTTGATAGCAGCATTCCGTACATGCGGTACCTAAAAATTCGATTTTCCGACGAGTTGTTAAATTGTTGTACTATTTGTTCGTAAATATGAAAAAGTTGAAAAAATCTTTTTCAAATTTTCTGGCTTGTAAGATTAAGTCAGTTTGTAAAATTATATTTTCATTTTCTAATGCCCTTTGATCCATATGAAATATGTCTTAAATTTTTTTGCTAATGCGTTTCACACTTTAATCTTTTTTAAAAGGAAAAGATATAAAAAATTCCACAATTTCTTTAATTTTTTCAAAATCCTGGAATCTTACCTCAAAATCTTCAATTACTTTTTGAATTTCCGCGACGTATTTTTCGATCTTATAATTAATATTTTTATATTTTTGTAGGTTATCTGCCATGTTTGGAAAACGATTCAGTTTATTTTGTTGCAGATCTTCTATTATCAAAATAAATTTTGTTTTATATGCGTCTATGCAGCTGATCATATCAATTACTGTTTTATTTTTACCTTGTAATTCTAAATTTAAATGACTATTAAGTCATTGAAGTAAAATCGGTAAGAAATGCTAAGTCACTAAGCCAAGTTTCATCATTTAAATTTTCAGTTTCCATCTTGTTCGTGAAGAAAATCTATAATTTCAGACAATAAATCACGAAATCGCTGCAGAAATTTACCTCTGCTTAGCCATCTGACATCGTTATGTAGTAATAATTCAGATTGGCCTTCATCGAGTTGCAGTTGGAAGAGACGCCGTTTGAGGGAATTTCCTCGAATTGAATTAACAATTTTAAATGCTATGTCCATTACCTCTTATGTGTTTAGTCTCTTGCTTGCTAACACTTGCAGGTGAATTATGCAGTGATAACTCAAAAAGGCTGGGAATTCATCTTCATTGACATAGGGCTATAAATCCATTTCTGCAACCTATCATTGCAGCTGCGCCATCCGTTGTTATTGAGACTAATTTAAAAAGTGGTACTTTCAAATCATTGAGCAAGTTTTTAAAGGCTTTGAATATGTCTACAACTCTAATCCTTTCCTTCAAAGAATCATACCCAACAATTCTTCATTAGATGTATAATCCTTAAAAACCATACGAACGAAAACAAGTAATTATGCTGTATCACTTATATCTGTCGATTCATCACACTGAAGGGAAAAACAAGAACATCTATTAATATCATTATGTAACTGCTCTCTTACATTCCCATTCATCCTTTCAATTCGTCGCATCACTGTGTTTCGAGACAATTGTAGATCTAGAATTGTAACAACAATTTCACTCTTGTTCTTAAAATCGTTAAAAAGTGAATCTGACATTTCCAAAAAAATTTCCTTTACAAATTCACCGTCGGAAAATGGCTAACATTTTTTTGCTAAGAGATAGCTTACTTTGAATGATGCAGTAATTACTGCTTGTGACTTCAACCTTGCCTTTTTAAAAACGCTTTGTTGATTTGTTAATTGAGTTTTAAGATCCCTAACTTTATGTTTTCTCAGTTCAGAATTTGGTGGATAAACTATTTGATACTTGTTATGTAAAGCTAAAAAATGTCTCTCCAGATTATCCTTTTTTAGCAATGGCTACCGAGGTAAGGCATATTAAACAACAACATTTATCATTCACCATTGTAAAATAGTAATCGAGTTCCCATTCTTCATTAAAGTGATAAGTTTTCGATTTTTTCGGTTTACTACTCATGTCCATGGGTATATTAGAATGCAAAGAAATATGAGAATTTAAAGAATAAATATTAAATTAAATTTTTTCCTAGAAAATTCAAAAACTCATGAACTGCGGCAATTTTCTCCGTTACATTGAGAGAAATAATAACAATACTGCATATTACGATCGGGGACAGCAAACAGCAATACAAGTATATTAAAATCTAATACAGATATATGCATATTTACAAGAAGTATGTTAAAGTTACAATATATTTAATACGGTTTACAATACTGACTTCTTAATTTAAATAGAATTATTGTTATTCCTAATATATTTGTAATACTGTCCCTTATTTTTCTCTCGGTGTAATGACCGCAGTTTAAGATCTGTTGCCGAGAATGCTCACTGATCAAGTAAATAGATAGGTAAGAAAAGCAATTTAATTTAAAACAAAGAAAAGGTACTTACATTTTAAACAGAAGAAAAATTGAAACTCAACGTGGTCACCGAGGATAAATAATATTGATTAATAATAATACTGTTAATACAAAAGAAAAGAAGCTACCCTATGACACTACCAAATATTCAGGCGAACTGACTGTGTTCTTTGATGAGTCCAGTCGATACTGTTGCGTCCGGTGACAAGTTTAACGCATAAGTAAAAATGTATTGTGCTGGATGGGTGGAGATCACAGTATCAGACTGTCAGAATTCTAGGAATTTATGACCTTGGCAAATTCCCAGAATGCATTAAACTATTGTTTGAAAGTTTTGTTTTCTGTAATCGCTTCAAAGTCCACGGTACACGGAATTCCACCCCAGACATTGCGAGCGATCGACTATCGACCAAAATTGGCCTCGCGATCGACTTGTTGGCCACCCCTGTTCTAGACGGATGTAACGCATACAGTCAGGTAATGATGCAACTAGAGCACCACTACTGAATAGAAACTAATTTTTTCTTCTTATTTCATCAGTAGTTTTTTTTAATTGACAAGATTTTTTGTAACAGCTCAACGTTTACTAGCACATCAAATATCTATAGAGATAAAACTACGTTTATGAGTATTATACAAAACAAAAAAAAATGAATTGTTTATACACTTTAGAGCTAGGTTATTCCAAATGTGTAAATTATTTATGCGAATAACACATACGATTCTACATTATATAATCTGTTAACATTGATTTGTTGTAAACAATTATGATTGTTGTTATCAATCGCTAAATAACTTTTACAGTTTTTTTAATTAATTATAATGTAAATAATGCGTTATGGATTAAAATTCTGCCTTACTAAATAAAGAATTAAATATACCATCAAGAGGTTTTCTCAAAATGTTTAATTGAACATTTCCCTGTTAAAACGTAATTTATTTCTGAATAGGAATTCGTTTAAACTCAGACTGTTATCGTTGTAATTAACAAATAATAAAGATAAGTTTTTGTTGTAGAATATATGAGCTAGTAATGTACTATTTTTAATATTATTAGGAATATATTGAAGAGTGTTCATCCGGACGGGTAGCGAGTTAACAAATGCGCACGCTGTTACCAACTTTATAAGTAATTTGATCGATCTGAACGTTCTTATTTTTATTTTAAAAAGTTTTTTAGAGATTAAAATTTATAAAAAAAAAAAACAACAAAAACTGCAATTATTCTACTCAAAAATGTATACAAACATTTTTCTTTATGATTACGCAGTTAAGGAAAATTGTTGCAGAATTGTTTTACGTAAATCATGTAAATAGATTAAAGCCATCATGTAAAATGCGGTCGAACGCTTTCTTTTAAGGTATGACTGTGGAAGAAAGAAATACTGTGGGTAAAGTACGTTATTAATGGTTAAAAAAAAAAAACACAAAAAAGACATTGTTTCGAACGTGTAAAAGAGAGCCCTTCTTTTTTTTAAACATTTGTCCCCAAGGGTCATATTTTTTCTGCTATGATGAAATTTATAAAAAATAGCGAGCATAAAATTTTTTACTCTGGAATTAATAGACTTAAGCGGCATATGTATTTACTACAAGTGACGTATCTCTTAGCCAGAAGTATATTTGTTTTATTATTTGTGATGAAGGAAAAACACCGTACTTTTAATGGAAACCCACCGGGTTGGTCTAGTGTCTTCCTAAATCAGCTGATTTGGAAGTCGAGAGTTACAGCGTTCAAGTCCTAGTAAAGCCAGTTATTTTTACATGGATTTGAATACAAGATCGTGGATACCGGTGTTCTTTGGTGGTTGGGTTTCAATTAACCACTCATCTCAGGAACGGTCGAACTGAGATTGTACAAGACTACACTTCATTTACACTCATACATATCAGCCTCATTCATCCTCTGAAGAATTATCTAAACGGTAGTTACCGGAGGCTAAACAGGAAAAAAGAAAAAAAAAGTACTTTTAATGGAAAGTAAGTGAATTTAGGTTAGTGTTTATTACTAGGTTCAATGATTCTATTTATCTTAAAAAAAAATTAATCTTGATTTTTTTTTGTTATATTATCGTCGGGTTTATATAAAATTATTATTTTTATTATTAGGTCATAACTACTAACACCATTTATTAATTAATTAGTTAATTAAGTCGAGTAAAAATAATATGTTAAAAAGAATGCTGACGGCTGTACTGCGTGCGTGTGTGTGTGTTAGTGTGTACATACGATCATAACATTTCGCAGAGGTTGCTGACTTTACATCATGTTATTACATTATTAGTTTTCAACAGAAGTCTGATGCAATAGCGTACGTTGTTTTAAACAACATATTCTGTAATTAAACTATAAGGCAGTTTTTAGACACGTTGTTCATAAAATGGAATTTTATTAACTTATATATTTTACATTAACATAACGATTATTAATTCCGTTTCCTGACATGTTTTATGTGTGACCTTGTTATATTACTTTTTCATTGAAGTTAATTTTGAATGTAATAGTAACAATAATATGATTTGCCAGCGGTCTTTTACCGGTTCTCTATCAACACAATAAATAAAAAAAAGCATTAAATATGTTTAGGTAATGCAGCCACGTAGCCAGAACGTTTTAGAGGTATCCGCAAATTCAAGTACCGTTTATACTCGTGTACCAATTTTGGAAAATTGAAAAAAAAATATAGACGTTGTTGCATTTTATTAACAAAATCATGGAAGATTAAAGTATAACGGTATTTATTACTCGCATAATGTCAATTAACATTATGCAAATTGCATATTATTTGCATAATGTTCTTTCGATCAAATCATCCGATATTTGAGACCAAGCCATAATAATTCTTTCAAAAATCTGTATCAACAACGGCGGTCTCTTAATTTTACCCGATGATTTAGTCTCATGTTGGCCATTCAGTTTGTATACTAGTAGTCAATTTGTATTTTTATTTGAAAATCCTTACCTACCGATTGATGTTTTTTTCATATGTTAGGGATGATGAAGGAAGCTTAACTCTCGATTTTTAACATCCCCCTCCCATAGATTTTTGAAATGCGTTTTTCTCTGAATCTATGCATTTTAGAGAAAAGTTTTTTCAAACAAAAAATGTAAATTACGTTCTCCTCTACAATTAATGTCTTTGCAGTTATGCCGTATAATTTGAAATTGAAATACTAGGTGGCGCTGAAGTTTTAAAAAAACGTGTTTTTTCGGTTTTTTCACCGGAAAAAAACTGTTTTTCGTTTGTATTGCATTTGGAAAAGTTAATCTCAAAAAAAAAAAATTTTTATTTAAACAATTTTCTTGTACGATTTACCGTTTTGGAGCTGTAGCTTGTCAAAGTGTGAAAATGTTGTGAATTGGGCACGTGTTCGAAACTTGTCTACTCGTTTACAACGTTTTTTACAACTTCAGCGCCACGTAGTATTTCAATTTCAAATTATACGGCATAACTTCAAGACATTAATTGTAAAGGAGAATGTTCTCTACATTTTTTGTTTGAAAAAACTTTTCTCTAAAATGCATAGATTCAGAGAAAAACGCATTTCAAAAATGTTTTGAGTTTTTCGAGTTTTTCAAAAATCTATGGGAGGGGGATGTTAAAAATCTGGAGTTAAGCTTCCCTCATCACCACTAACGCACGGACAAAAGATCAAACGGTAGATAAGGATTTTCAAATATAGCCTATTTTGATGACAAATTGCTTGTACTATACGGACAGTATAGTTTGTATACGAAGTTTGATTTTAAATGGTCGGTTTACGCAAGTATCTAGAGGTTGAAGAATATATGTCATTGCATCAGGAATAATAAACCTGATCACACTTTCCAGCTATCAATCTTTGCTTTATATCATCGGTCTTATACCCCCCCTAAAACTGTTCATGACAAGTACGGAAAGTTTTCGTAATAAAGCACCTTTTTTTCGGACCATTCTTACATATCCCCAAGGCAACCGGTCCTCGCAGTTAAGCAAAACTCAGTCACCTGAGAGTGTCGTGGCAGCAGTCTGCCCTTCCTGATTAACCTCATGTTGAGGTTTTCCCATCGGGGTCCTCCTTATTTCATTAAAGAATGCCGACTTCCCCTTCTGGTTAGCCGGCACCCCCTTCCATTAGGGGGCTACCCTTCCCGGCCATAACCTATCAGTTCCAGGCGTGCGTTTTACATGCTCTTCACTACACGCGGCCCTCATACACCTCGAGGGTGGTAATAAAGCACCTGATCAACATTTCCCGTACGCATTTAATCCGCTCCAGTACTAATTCATTAATCATCCGTCCCTTTTCTTGTGTTCGTACGACAATATCGGTTGGAAATTTTTCACCTTTCGGTAGTGTTTTTTTTTTTTTTTTTTCTAATTACATACAGATTAATCTTTTCTCGCCTGAAGGTATTGTCAGCATCACCGAACAACATTATTATTCGTAACCGGCAGTTCTTATGTGAATGCATTTACACCTGCGCTTTCAATTGTTGTTTATGGCGTTTTTTAAGTCGCCGGTATTTGATCTAGGGAATAGTTGTTCCTTTTTCATGAATTTACGGCATATCTTTGAAACTTTGTCGATTTGTCTTCTTGTGATTTTGGTAGCCGTTGTGCTATTGTCTTCTTTCATCGAATAGAAAGACTATGTCGGCAAAGAAATCGGCGTACCCAGTTAATATTAGCTTTAAATTCTTTTTTTATTGATATTTAATTCATCGGTGATTTACAGGGCTTTCATGTGTAACGTTTCAGTAGAAATCGCGTATTCAAACTGACACACCATATTACTACACGTTTTTCTTCTATTTCCGGGTATTTCACGTTTTTCCACCGAAAGCTCTCTTGTTTTTTTTCTTTCTTTTTTTTAGCTACGAGAAATTTTTTTTTCTTTCGCTACTCATAAATGCAGGACTCTGCGATGTTAAATTTTCCATGCTCCTTTGCGTGAGCTATAACACTTATCTGTAACAGTGAATGAACACAGTGTCTTTTTTATTCATTTTGTAATTCTATTGCACACGAAACCTTTACGTACCGAACGGTCTTAGTCACAATCAAAACTGATCGTAAAATGAGTACAAAATGATCGATAAAAATGTTTTCGTATGGTAAAAGTATATCATATGTAAGAGAAAAATGCAAAGGACAGCTTCCGGGTAGTCTAGAGCCATGTCCGTAGGTAAAAGTTTAATTTTCTGACACTGTAATTATTCAGGGCCAAGTTTTTTGTTTTATTTTATAGAAAAAAAACCAGTTTGTATTACAGTTTTGTATGGATTGATTAATAAATATATTAGTAATATTATCATTATCAATGTGAATAACTTATATAGTATTTATATCACTGTCTGTCATAATTATATTATCAGTCAAATTATGTTAAATATAAAATACTTTATTTTGATGTAAGTAGTCCTTATCATAATAATTAAATATTATTCAACATTTCCATGTACTATAGGTACATAAAACCAACCGGCGTTCTCGATCAACTACTATACTGATAATATTTTCCCCCGGGTATTTTATTGTAGAAAATATGGATATTTATTTTGATATGGAAAAAGGAAAAATGAAACAAATATGTCTTGAAATTTTTTTTCCAGTAATTTGAATGTTAAATTGAGTTAATTTGCGAGTTAATTTCCGTGGTGGAATGGTAACGACTTCTAGCATTTCATCCGGAACTCTCTGGGCTTGAATCCCGGTAAGACTAAGGATCTTTAAAATGCTTCAAAATTTGCTTACCGTGTTTCTGAATACAAGCTTTGAGCCTTAAAAATTAAAAACATGATAAACATGTCCCGCTCGGGACATTTTAAACATAACTTTTTTAAAATTTGATCTAGTTATGTGAACTAAGTAGAACGTTATGTAAAAAAGTAAATGTTACTAGATTACGCGTGTATAGTCTGTTGATTACGTTTGCGCGCGCGCGTTTTTGTATTACTTTACCGTCTAGCGCTATAGCTGTAGAAGGGAAAGTATTGTAATGAGTCCAATTTGGACATATGCGGTTTTCTCCAGATCTTGACACCTAAGGAACAAATAAAAACCGAATGGAAATTTTCTGGATGTTCGTATGTCCGTGTGTGCGTTTGCTATCTCATAATTTAAATTTCCAGAATTACTGGACCGATTTTGACCGACCTTGGTCAGATTACGTCTGTATATGGGGACATTGATGCCATTAAATTTTTAATTTAAAAGGTTAAAGGGGGTGAGGCTGTAGAGCAAGGTCACCCTCAGTATCTCAAGATTTCGCCTAATTGTCGTATTTTTCTTAGGCGCATTTGTTAAGAATTACAAAATAATAATATTTGAAAAAAAGAATCTTTTGAAATCACACCCCTACCCCAAAAAATGCTCTAGACTAGTAGCTAAATGGTATACTGTGTCAATAGTATTCCCTATCACCACAAGGACCGCTAGTGTATCACTGACGTATAGCTGTTGTAGAGAAATATTACATTTAAATAAAACGATAAATATTTTTAATTAAGTCGTGAGTGTATGTGTGTGTAAAGCCGTGAATCAGAAAAAACCGCGTGACCGGAAAGCCCTACAACTGAGTTGTCAGCTGTTTTTTTTGTTTTTAATTAAATTATTAATTTTAATCTGGCTAACTTTATTTTTTTTAAAAGTAATATTTACTTTAATAGCTTGAAATTTAATTTATAATAAAAAACGTGTGATTTAAAAAAAAAGTAATTTAAGTTTGATGATTCATTGCGGCTTGAAATGAATGCAGTTATCATAAGTGTTATTAATTGATGTAAGGAAGATCCGCGTCCGTAAAAGGTACTTAAAACTTGACAGGAATGTTCTTACGAAAAGTTTTTTTCATTATTTATTTCTAAAAACAGAAAAACTGATGACAGACTGATTTTTCAAAACCAGCGTATATCGCTTCAGTTGTGATTTAACACTGAATGTTTTCAGGAATATTTATTCCACTAGTACCAGAGAAATATTTACTTTGAGTCTAAGAATTTCCTTTAAATCTATTCTAAGAGAGTTAATTGTTATTAAGATTAAAGTTTTTGTCTTATTATGATAGAAGTGTCTTATTATGGGGAAGTTCCGTCAGACTTCAAAAAGAGTGTTATAGTCATGATACCGAAGAAAGCAGGAGCAGATAAATGTGAAGAATACACAACAATTAGCTTAACTAGCCTTGTATCAAAAATCTTAACTAGAATTCTGTACAGAAGAATTGAGAGGAGAGTGGAAGAAGTGTTAGAACACCAATTTGGTTTCTGGAAAAGTGTAGAGATAAGGGAAGCTATTTTAGCGCTCAGATTAATAGTAGAAGGAAGATTAAAGAAAAACAAATCAACATACTTGGCATTTATAGACCTAGAAAAGGTATTCGATAACGTAGGAATAAAATGTTCAACATTTAAAAAAAATGAGGGTCAAATACAGAGATAGAATAATGATTGCTAACATTTACAGGAACCAAACAGCAACATTAGTTATTGAAGAACATAAGAAAGAAGCCGTAATAAGAAAGGGAGTCCGACAAGGATGTTCCCTATCCCCGTTACTTTTTAATCTTTACATAGAACTATCAGAAAGATGTTAAAGAACAATTTAGATCCGGAGTAACAGTACAAGGTGAAAAGATAAAGATACTACGATTTGCTGATGATATAGTAATTCTAGCCGAGAGTAAAAAGGATTTAGGAACAATGAACGGCATGGATGAAGTCCTACACAAGAACTATCGCATGAAAATAAACAAGAACAAAACGAAAGTAATGAAATGTAGTAGAAATAACTAAGATGGATCACAATGTAAAAATAGGAAGAGGAAAGGTTATGGAGGTAGAAGAATTTTGTTATTTGGGAAGTAGAATTACTAAAGATGGACGAAACAAGAACGGTATAAAATACCGAATAGCACAGGCGAAACGAGTCTTCAGTCAGAAATATAGTTTGTTTACATCAAAAATTAATTTAAACGCCAGGAAAAGATTTTTAAAAGTACATGTTTGGACCGTAGCCTTATATGGAAGTGAAATTTGGACGATCGGAGTACCTGAGAAGAAAAGATTAGAAGCTTTTGAAATGCGGTGCTATAGGAGAATGTTAAAAATCAGATGGGTGGATAGTGACAAATGAAGAAGTGTTGCGGCAGATAGATGAAGAAAGAAGCATTTGGAAAAAATATAGTTAAAAGAAGAGACAGACTTATAGGCCCCATATTAAGGCATCCTGGAATAGTCGCTTTAATACTGGAGACAGTTGTGCAGGCAGGCAACGTTTGGAAGTATCTAAAACAAATTGTTAGTGATGTAGTATGTAGGGGGTGTACCGAAATGAAACGACTAGCACTAGATAGGGAATCTTGGAGAGCTGCATCAAAACAGTTAAATGAATGAAAAGAAAAATGATAGAAGTTAAATTCAATACAAAATGATAACTCCAACATTTTGTGAAAACATCTCCAGTTTTTTGTTTAAACCGTGAAGCAAGATCGATAGTAAATTTTTTAGTTTCCTACATTTTACGATCCAATGTTGATAAAAGCTAGATTTTAATTTTGAAAGTAATTTCAACAATAACTGAAAAAACGATTGGCTTCTATTTTACGAATTCTTAAAAAGGTAAAGAAAGATTAGGACGGGTTCCCTGATTTTATGCATCTGCTGATTATAACCGGTTGAAGTAAAACATAACATTTATCTTCCGTGTTATCCACGAAATTCTATGGATAAATATTCCAAAGCTTACATTTGAGTTTTTAATAAAAATTGAAATCGGATGATAGCGTTTCATATTTGTAGTCTCTACTAGGAAATTATCATACGAGTAGTGTATAATATTTAAAAAATACATCATGTTAAAGAAAAATTTACATATGAGATGGCCATTTTTATACAACTTGTTTTCAGTCAAATTTTTCACTTGGCTGTACAAATTGCTTATTTATTTGCAAATACAAAATTATTTTTTTCGGGATCCAAAAAAAAACTTAAATTTTTAATATTTGTTCATTTATGAGATATTTTTAATAACGGATTCACATTTGTTTACCGCTATTTGAAATTTGGTATCGTTAAGTGATACCAGATTTTTGTCCGGATTTTAGGGGGATTGAGATAAAAAGCCCGATGTTGCTATGAAATTATACTGACCTGGAAATGTCGTCGCATTTAATTTACTTTACATTTATTTTAAATATTTATAAATATAATTGTTTTTATAAATATATTGTTTTCCCTATTCGGTTTAAAAGTACTTTGGACTAATTAAAGTATTTAATGATTATTTTTAATAAATAATTTTTATCTTTCTTATCAATATAATTCGGTGAGATTATGAAATAGTAGAAAAAAAAATTATTGTTTAATTTTTGCTTATTTTGATGACGGATTTCAGTAATGAATGATATTATTATATTAACAGAACAGGTTTGAGAATAAAACAGTTAATTATTGTTTAATATTGTAAGGTATTAAGCCTCAAACTCATCAGCAGATATTTATCGTTATTGTTAAAATTTACAAATAAATTTTCCCGTTAAAGGGGAATATTTACAAAATTTCAAGAAGTATTCGATAGTGTTTATTTTATTGTACAATTGATGTATTTATTTAATTATTATTATACGCTTGATAACAATATATGAGTGGTTAATTGCCTGATTGTTCGACAAAATATTGCAACATTAACAGGAAAATAAATATAAATAACTATAGTTTTAATAATGTTTATAGTTTTAGCTTTGATGTGTTCTATGTAATTTTTTAAATTGGAATTCTAATTACGGTATTTTAATTTAAAAATGTATTTATCCTTAAATTATCAATCGCAAGTCAATTTGAGCCTCATAATGCTACGATCAACTGTAACACAAAGCCTAAATAGCACTGAATAGGCTTTCCAAACGGTTCAGAATTGTGAAGTTGTTGCTGCATGTTTCTTTTTCAGAATTCATATATCTCTGGATAATGTTTGACGCATTTGGTTATTACACTTTTTTTTTTCTTTTACGACCTCATAGGATCACTTAAGTTTAATTTCTGGGCCATTCCATTTTGTAATCGGTTCTTCTTATTCCCGAATCGTGTGAGTTGTTTTATTTTTGCTTCTTTTCTTTTTGCCCACATCTTTTTGAGGCGTTCTGATCTTTGGCGCCTGGCCTCATCTGAATACACCCTGTTAGATTTCTTTTTGATTTTAGGTTCAAATGTTATAATATTAATTTTAATTAGTTTGTCGTATTTTCCAGATTTTGTGGTTAGATCTTCTTTGGAGATTCTCAACTCTTCCGTATTTTTTCGGACTTCCTTTACCCATTTCGGTTTTGTTGTTCTTTCCCAGTATAAGTTAATTATTTGGTTTGCAATTCTGGTGTTTTCTGCTCTAAGTAGGTGCCCCAAGAATGAAATTCTTTTTTTCTGAAGAAATTTGTTAACGGGGTTATTATTTTATATACTTTCTCGTTTGGGATTATCCTCCACTGTCCTTCTACTATGTTTTTCTTGTTTATGCACTTTCTGACTATCTTCTTTTCGATCCTTTCTACTTCTCCAATTTTGTATGGGAAGAGAGTCTCGCTGGCGTACTGTATTTCTGGAAGAACTACTGTTTGGTAATGTCTGATTTTAGTTTTTGTCGATAGGCATTTTTTGTTGTATATGTTATGGGTATTAATGATTTTTAAGTTTCTCAGTTCTTGCTTGCCAGTTTATTTTCTCATTGATGTTACATGTTATGGTATCTCCTAGGTATTTAAATTTTCCCTCTAGTTCCATTTTTTCCGTTTACGTTTACATGATTAATGCATAGTGGATCCCCGACCGTAATTTTAGTTTTTTCGTATGATATTTTCAAACATATTTTTTCAGCAAGTTGTTCCGGTGTTTATATTTGGGTACTAGCTTCTTTTATGTTGTTTGAGAGGAGGGCTAGATTGTCTGCGAAACCCAGGCGGTTTACTTTAATTTTTGTTCCAATTTTTATTCTTTATTTTTCTCCGTTCTCTAATTATATATTCTAGTGCGCAGTTAAATAATAATGGGGATAATCCATCTCAATCCCGTTTTTACTTCAAATGCATCTGATTTATCTCTTCTGAATTTAACCTTTGACACTGTGTTTTTTAAAGTTAGGCTGATCACTTTGATTAGTTTTGGATGCAGACCAAAGTTGCTTAGTATTTTTAATAGGGATTCCCTATTTATGCAGTCATATGCCTTAAATCTATAAAGGATATTACTAGTTTTTTGTCTCTCGATTTATAATAATCGATTATGAGTTTTAGGTTTAGTATCTGTTCCGGGCAGCTTCTTCCGGGTCCAAACCCTCTTTGGTATTCCCCTAATTCATTTTCTAGTTGGTCTTTTATTCTGTTATAGATTATTCTAGATAATACTTTATACGTGCAATATAATAAGGATATCACTCTGTAATTATCCGGATTTGTTTTTTCTCCATTTTTGTGGATCGGGCATATTATTGCTATTGTCCATTTTTATGGGATTTCTTTATTTTCTCATATTTTTTGGATCGCTCCTTGTAGACTTATTATCGCTTTTTCTCCCGTGTTTTTCCATAATTCTGCAGTTGGTCTTTACCAATTGCTTTGTTGTTTTTTAGTTGTTTAATCGCACTTTCTAATTCTTCTTTTGTTGGTGTTTGTGTATTTTCTGTTGGGGTTTTTATCACTGTGTTTATATGGATATCAAATAGGGTGGTCGGGTTTACGCAATTCCAATTGCTTTGTTGTTTTTTAGTTGTTTAATCGAATTTTTTAATTCTTCTTTTGTTGGTGTATTTTCTGTTGGGGTTTTTATTACTGTGTTTATATGGATATCAAATAGGGTGGTCGGGTTTACGCAATTCAGTAGCTTTTTGAAAATTTCGGCCATTATTTCCGCGTTTTCTTTATCATTATGTGCCATTACTCTGTCTGTTTTTTAACATTAGTGTTGGTGGTGTATAAGTTTTGATCTCGTTTTTAAATATTTTGTAATATTGTCTGGAGTTATTTTTCGCGAAGTCATTTACACATTTTATATATATATGTATACTATTATTTAATAATCGGTTTTCAAGCAGGCGCATTGACTGATGATTTTATAATAACTTATATAAAAAAAACAAAAACAATCCGTTTTTCTCAGTTACCGATTAATCGTTGCCGATTATTCGTAAAAGCAATGTCAATATTCTATAAGAATGTTGACATTGCTTTCATCATTATTAAAAATCTATTTTTAATATTTAATATCTTTGTTTTGATATAACAAAAGTCTAGTTTTTAACCGCATATATTGAATTCATCTCAGCACTACGCGACAGCACTTACGATTTTTTTATAATTGATTTTTTATTCGCAAATTATTTCCGAAGAGTATAAAATTATAAAAATATAGTTCTTTGATAATTTTGATATTTCTTTGAGTCTTAAACACAACTAAGTTCGTTTAGGTAGAAAAGCTTGTTTCAGGTTATTTAATCATAAAGCACATTAGAGTAATAATTTTAATTATATAGATAAATCAAACATTGCGATAAAACAAAAATATGAATGTTTTAACTGCTACGTTAATTTTGTACAGTAAGTCGGTATAAATATTTGAGTGGTTTAGTCATCATTTAACTAGCATACATATAAAAGAAAGAATAATAAGGGTCCCTAGTTATTTAAAAATGAAAGTATGAGGCTTCACGCAAATCGATTAGTAAATTTCGTAGGCTTTGCGGACGATTTAGTCCTACTATCCCAAAATATAGAAGAGGCCAGATACCAACTATCAACACTGGAAGAGATTGGAGGAAAAATTGGTCTATAAATTTCATACGAAAAAAACAAAATTATGGTGAGAGACCCGCTATGCATAAGCAAAGTAAAAATAAACAATAATGACATAGAGCTAGTAGAAAACTAAATATTTGGGGGAAAACATCACGCACAACCTCCAAGAAAATTCAAACTGGAATGAAAGAATAAATAAACTCATCAAAGCCACAATAAAAACACAAAACATCTATAACAAAAAATCCATGTTCATAAACACAAAAATAAGACATTATAACTCAGTTATTCAATCGGAAATACTTTACGGATGCGAAACCATATTTGGACCGTACCAGAGGTTTACCGACAAACTGGAAAAGATTGAAAGACAGATTCTACGACGGTGCATCGGGAAAAACATTAAAAAAGACGGGATTTGGAGAATTATTCCAAACGAAGAGATTTACAAAACGATCATCCCGATAACTAATAAATTTAGAAAGAAGAGAATTTCCTTTCTAGGGCATATTTTCAGAACGGAAGAGACCAGACTTATCAGACGGATAATCAAACTTTTCTGGAACAAGAAAAGCAGATCGAACCGGTTATACGAAGTACAGAAAGACGTGGAGGAATTAGACATAACCCGTGAAAACCTAAAAACGAAAACCGGAAACTATGAGAAATTAAAAAATAAAGAAACAAGATTCCTATCAAAACCCAAGAAAACAATAAGCGGGTGTACTCTGAACAAGAAAGGGCAAGAAGATCTGAAACCCTTAGAAATTACTGGCAAAAAAGAAAAGCTGAAAAACTACAAATCAGCAAGAAAAGAAAGAACTTGCAAAAAAAAAATGAACTAAAGTGATCCATTATGGTCTTAAAAGTAATAAAAAAAAGAAAATAAAAAGTATAATATTCTCGAATTTATTTGTTCAACTAAACATTTGATATAATTAAAAATATAAATAAATAAAAACTGTGATTTCGAATTATTATTTTTAATAATATTTTTAGTTTATTTCACAAATGAGCTAATAAATCCATTGAATGAACGGCAATTTTAAATTACTTCCATTCCTTACATTTTGTGTGTTTACCATTGTTTTTTTTCCATAAAAATTCTTACGATAATCTCATTTAAATTCGTTATTGTCGTTTTCGGAAGATTTGCTCTCTGAGCCTCCATTTCAGAGTCAATTTCGTCTGTCAGCCAAAACATTACCTCTGTTTCTTTCGACGCATATATGTTTTTTTTATGCTTGTATTTAATGATATATCGAAAAAAACAACGGATATTTGCTCGGGATTATTAGTTCATACGATTTATGTTGTCAAATTTGAATTATGGGATGTCGAAAAGATCGATTTATTCGAGAAATTTTCCGTAGTCTTTGACAAAAAGATATTGATCTCAACGAAAAGTTATTACATTTCATTAATCTTGTTTATTCGCCTTTGCTTTATTATATATATTAAAGAATTTCCTATTATTACTATATATTTAAAGATCCGACCGCTTCAAAGCTCAGTACGAAAGAATGTTACGAGTGACGTAATTTCGTTTTGAACGTACTTTACAATTTACCTTTTCTAGTCTGGGATATTTTCCCCCGTTTTAAAGAAGAGGTTCTACGGAGGATCTCATTTAGTCGATGTAAAACCTGTTCATCGTTATTGCTGCTAAGATAAGGGGTCTTTTAGATTTTACCAATAAGAAAAAAGTTATTATTACACAGTATTTTCTTAAAGCAGGTCGACCCGTGTTTTTTCCGCGAATTTTATTACACGAACTTTTAACGCCATTTTTAAATTATTGTACTTATATTTATATAACTTAGATATCTGTTAATCCCTAAAACCTGTGTTTTAAACAAAACTGGACTAAGCTATTCTTTTTTTTTGTAATGTTAGTGTGAAGAGTAGGCCTACGTATTTATAAAGTGTATAAAATCCACTCTACTAGTAGTATGTTTAGATATAAGAAATTACATCTATTTTAAACCGTTTAAACTTACAGTCTTAAAATATACAGTAGTGTGATAGGAATTATATTTTTTATTCCAAAATATATAAAAATTTAGGGTATGTAAATTATGCGAGGGGGTAAATTACACGTGTGAATATTATATTACAAATATTAATTTTTGGGGAAAATTATGGAAAAAGAATTTTAAATTATGAAAACTTAAGTCATAAACCGTTATAAAAAAGTTTTTTATATAAAGTCTCGTTTGTAATGTATAACTTTTCAAACAAAAAACTTTTCTTGGTAGGTATCGTAGTGACATCTTAACACTGCACTGCTACAATGTACTGTATTAATACAGTTCAGTATACAAAACCTACTATGTTAGTTTGTAGTTTTGAATGAAATTTCATTCGATGAAAGAAAAAAAATTGTGTTTTTTTCGGTACCGCTGTTAGTGTTTATTATAATTTTAGCTTTTTTCAATGACTGCTGACCAATTTTCTTTATTATATGTACATTGACGTTCTGAATTAATTAAATATTATTTCAGCTTATGTATTTTTAACCTTTATTAAAACAATTTTTAAAATTAACAAAAATAATACTATACAAGGAAAAAGGTCATAGTAATATGAATTTATATTAATTTATTTTTCTCGGTAAAAATACAGACGTATCTACGTATATTAGTTCCAGTTACCATAGATGTAGTCTTGGAAAGAGGAATGAATTCCGTGAATCACTTATATTATTATTATTATTTGAACCGGTTTTGAATGTATGGAGAAAAAAATTCATTCACCTTCAGTTGTATTATAGTCGCCTTTTTTTTTTACATATTCTATTAATTCTTACTTTTTTAACATTTTATGAAATTTTAAATAAAACTAAACAAATTAAAGTTTAATGTCTAAATCGGCTCTCCATAAACCCCCTTTAACCGCATCATGAAAATCGTTAAAAAAACAAAGCAAATAAATAATAAGCGTGTCAAACACAGCCTTGCCGTACTCCATTGATGTCTGAAATAATTTCTAAAACCGTCTTTGGACCAAACGCAATATTTTTTTTTAAAACACCCAACTCGTTAAAAAATCTGTTTTACAAACTCATATTATATAATTTAAAAAAGGAGCTAATTTTTTATAAACATTATCGAAAGATGTTTTGAAATCGGTGAAAAAAAATAAATTTTCCATCCGGTTTTACGGAATTTTGAAGTAATAATGTTATAAAAGATAAACATTATCGATTGCGGGATATTCCTTGCGAAAGCCCATCTTACAGTTATTCAATGTATTATTATTTTTGAATACCCAGTCTTCTAATACTGACTCCATTTAAGGTTATTTTTGTGCACCGAAAAATTATTATATTTCGAAAAAGATCCTGAACTATTCCTAAATCTGTTATGTTATTGCATATTTTTAGTAATAATTCACGATATTCATCGGCGAATGACAGATTGTAAAATTCAAACTGGATTAATCCGAGCCTTATTGTTTTTCTGTTTAACGACGACGGAAAACGATTTAAACGATTTTATTCTATTGAAAACATATGTTACCAGATTATAATTGATAACTTACACTGTATAATCCATTTCTG
Source organism: Lycorma delicatula (assembly GCF_047948215.1). Taxonomy (NCBI): domain Eukaryota; kingdom Metazoa; phylum Arthropoda; class Insecta; order Hemiptera; family Fulgoridae; genus Lycorma; species Lycorma delicatula. Next base: position 212,822,136 of record NC_134457.1, read on the forward strand.
TACCTTATTTGCTGAAATTTGAGATCAGACTTTAGCATTCCATTGAAAATAATATGCTTTTATATCTCGGCCTTGTATTGCTAATTCTAATGTGACAAATAATCACGTACGCAAATAATAATTTTATTATTATTATTATTATAATTGTTATTTGGATCCGTAATTATGTCGCTTACGTGACTTTTGTCGCCTACCTTCGATGTGTTAGCTAGTTGTCACGATTCTGCATCAAAAAAATTCCTGTTACAAAAAATGTAAAAAAAAAGGTTGATAGTTTTATTATAAATTTATTGAACGATAAATGAAATGCTTGGCGTTCCTTCAGTTATCTGTTCGTATCTATAAATAAATGGAGAACTTCCGTTCCAGATATAAGAAATACTTCCGACGAAATTTTTTCATTTTATTTAATTAAACTTTTGTTACTTAAATATTTTGCTAAAATCAGGCTGAGGCAAAATTATAGAAAAACAGTTCCCGTTAGAGAAAGATGGAAAGGAGTACAGTTTCCTTGCATTTTTGTATTTCTTGACTTTTTTGAATAAATACTAAAAATCTTACTAAAAATAATTCTAAATCTGTGCATTTACCGATTTTCGTGAACGGAGCTGAAAGATGCTGGATTTGAATCTTTGCGCTTTTCACTTAGTACAGAGTACTAGTAAGCGTCTAGTACTCTTAGTAGTATCTTGTAAGCCGCTGTATTACTCTATTGTAAAAACAATCTGTTGTGATTTTTGGTAAAGAAAAATAAATAACTGTATACAAATTTACGTTTACGTGTTGTAGATATTTTACTTTCGTACTCAGAGGTTTGACGTAAGACGTAACGTTTTGTGTGCTTGCGTATTAGAGGAATAGTATTAATTTATTGACAAATCGGATGAGGAAATGGGGAGATATTAATTTAGTGATGCACCTTTAAGGAATTAAATTTAATGTAAATTTTTCTTACGCATTTTTTAAAAAGAAGGTTCTCAGTTCGTACGTATTTTGTCAATTTTAATTATTTTTGCTAAATGTGGCGCATTTTCAAGTCACTCTTCTCTAAATGGATTGATTTCAGTGAATATTTTGTTTAATAGAGATTCCTTTGTAGCTTCATTGTATGTTTTCTCCTCACAATTTTTTGCCCAAAAATAAATCTGATATGGACATCATATGATTTCCTTGTACGCTTATTAAATTATATATACCCATTTAAAAAAATGAAAAGTATATAAAATTTTATTTCATTAATAATTTCTGATATATTTTCATTTATTTTTTATTGTTATTGAATTTATTGTAAATTTTTTTCCATCACAGGTTAATAATTATTAATAAATGTATATATTTAAATTTAAAAAAAAGTTAAAAAAAAGAAAAGGAGGTGAAGTCGGATTTGAACCGATGTGCCTTCTCCTAGTAAGATGGAAATACTTCATTAATTAGAATTTTATTTGGCTATAACTCTGGACCCAGTGAAAATAAGTACCACTTATGATATATCGTTGAAAGACTCTCAATGAGTGCTTATTACTGCAGTTAAGAAAAAATGCAGATTTTTTAGATTTTGGGTTTTTTTTGACACTTTTGGTCCAGTCGATTGCAATCAAAAGGGGAGATGAACAACTAGATATTACAACAGTCCTAAATCCAATATTTCAACATCCTACGGCTAATCGTTTTTTAGTTATGCGACATACTTAAATACGTACGTATAGACGCCACGCCGAAACTAGTCAAAATGAATTGAGGGCTGGTCAAAAGATATTTCCGTTGAAATAGGAAAACCGACATGTTACGTGATCACAATACTTCCTTTACTTCGTACAAGGAAGTAAAAAGAACAAAAAGTCCTTTTTTTATTAATTCACGACAGAAGCTTACAGGTAGATGCTTGTTCGCGGGAGTATTTAAATTAAATTTTGTAGCGTATGAAAAATATCATGTCTAACCGGGTTTCGAATTCGAGACCCGAGACGCTACTACTTCATGCAGATCGATGAACAAAGTTGTGAAATATTAAAAATAAATAATATTTATTTACATCTCTTGAAGCTATTAATAATATTTAATTTATGCAGATTTCTAGAAGTTGAAATTTAAAATGTAAAATGAAATTATTTCCATTTTTAGCGCGTTTTTTTTAAAATTTAGTTTTATTATTTTTTTAAATTTCTATTTAATTCTTTAAATTTATTATAATAAGTATTTTTTCATTTGCTTTATCAAAAAGCGGAGTCTTCGACAAAACCCCTATTGAATATTTATTGGGGTAATAAAATAATAGTTTTTATGGCTGTCCAATGATCTATCAATCTGCGTCTCTCCTTCTTCAAACAGACTTCCGATTATTAAGAATTTTGCTGAAAGTTTAATGGCCTTGGTTTAAATACCACTTAAGATTTATTAGAACAATTCGACAGTGAAATATCCTTTTCTCCCGAAAAGGATATAATTTGGCTGAAAGCGCGTGTGCAATTAGCTAGTAAATAAAATTAAACAAAAACAGCAAAGTATGCACAACATAATTTTGAGATGATCATATAGAAATTATATTTATCTACGTAATATAAGGTTACTTTCTGTAATTTGTTGATAAAATTCTACGTACTGTTGATTTTGTTTTATATATAAAAGAATTACAAATTCCGGGAAAGTTTCATTAAACTATTTTACTATCATCTATTTTTATCGGGTTGTGTATACAAATTTAAATGGTACATTGGACAATAGATAAATTAATTAAATAGATAACTGATGATTAAATATTTATGTATTAAATAAATAACATTGTGGTAGTTAGTTATGTGATTATAGTCTATTCTGTTATTTATAAATAAATACTTTTATGCAAATATTTACTTAATTTCTAAAAAAAAATAATAATAAATATTTTAGTTTTGGCCTTTTCGATTGAATTGGTGATGAGGTAGTAAATGTATTTGTACTATTCGCGGTTATCTTTTCTGATGAGTTTAAAGATTATTTACGTGCTTCATAATAATTATAAAATGTATAATTGATCTCGCTTTTTTTGTACCGAGTTAAAAGAAATTACGCTATTTATTTAATAAAGTAAAAATAAAAATTGCGGAAAGTTAAGACAGCGTCAAGAATAATTTTACTGAATCCTTTCTACGGAAATCGGAATTTAGTGGCTGATGGACTGTCGCGGAAGTACTTTCTTTTCATCCCCAAGGCCTTTAAAAATTTGTAATTTTTTTTTCGTAACTCTTGTATATTCAATAAGTACGCATGCGTTAATATTTATAAAGTAGGTGAACAAAGAGCACGCGCCTGATGATGACTCAGCGTTAGTTAAGAAACGGCGCTCTTCCTTCGTTCTCAGGTCCATTACCTTCAGATCAGCGATTTTTCGTAAAAAATTGGAGACTATCAGAGATGTAGATTATAATAGATATGTAGATTAAGTAGTTTTATAGAATATTTGATTTTACATTCTTGGCAACTTAGCTCTAGAGCTATGCTGCAAGAAGTATGGTAATCAGTCAAAAAATAGGATGCGGTTTTTTTTGTTGTATTTTCCACGTTTCATGACCCAGAGACCTCACAAGACAAACAAAAAAAAGGTGAAGGGCACCTTTTTTGGCAAGTTTTGACTGAATAAACCAATTTTAATGAAATTCTTTACAGAATTTTACAGTACTCATGTACTCGTATACGGGGCAGTTTGTTGGTAAATATTTGCCTCCTACTTTATATTAAACTCAGTACATGCATGCATGGTTATCTTACTATTTTTTTTTTAATTTTGCCTCAAAATTCCCTCCTTATCCAATAATCGAAAAAAGCTTTCGTTTTGTTTATTGCATATTTTTTAACAGATTTTTTTGTCTTCCTACGCATTGTAGTAGTGCAAGCGACCAAAAAAAAAAAAAAAAATACTTTGGGGGCAATATTGCGGGTGGATGAGATAATCTAAGTTTAAAAATATTGATTTTTTTAATTTTTCAATTTTTGTAGGGGATAATGTTTTTATGTAATTTTTACGTATTGGCGTGTTTGAAGCTTAAAAACATTTGACTTATAAACCGATTTTGTTGAAAATTGGAAGAGACTTGTATATGGGGCAATTTATTGGTAAAAGTTTGGCGTCAATGTCTCTAGAGGGTAGGGTAGATAGTTTCTTTGGGGTAAATTTTCTCAAAAGTTTGCAAAGATAATCTCACTTTATATTAAGCTCGTACTCTATATTAAGTTATTTTTTTTAAATGGTAAGATAAGCATCCACATGCGTGGATGCTTATCTTACCATTTAAAAAAAAAAATTTCTTCCGTATTCTCCCGCTTCCCCGAAAATCGAAAAAGTTGTTTTATTAATTGTATTTTTTTTATCCGATTTTTTATGTCTTCCTAAGCATAATATTACTGCAAGCGGTCCCAAAAAATACTTTGGAGGTGGGGGACCCGATCAAAGTTTAAAAATATGGATTATAGGAACTTTTTAAAATATTTTTATTTATTTAAACTGTTAATAAAGTACCTTCAAAAAATAAATCTTAAATAATCTTTTTTATTGGTTGTACATTTTTCAGTATATTTTTTTTAGTTTCTTCCATTTAACGAAGTAAACGTAGACAAATCAAAGAATTTTCTTGGGAGGTGATTTTAAGGATGTGGAGCAGAAAAAAGTAAAAGTATTTCGATTTTTTGAATATTTTTTCACGTAACATTATTTTTTTACTATATAAGAATAAATAAACAATGTAAGGAAAGTAAGACACAACTTTGTTGTCAGCTTTTTTAAACTGGAGGTGGGCTTCAAAAATTGATTAGATCATTCGCTAAGTTGTTAGTATTACAAGGACTAAACCTGTACTGATTGTTATTTTGAATTGGAAAATCGTTAAACGTACGTCCTTAACTTCTTTTGTTCTTTCTTTCTTTTTCCTGTTTAACCTCTGGTAATCACCGTTCAGATAATACTTCAGAGGATGATATGTATGATTGTAAATTAAGTGTAGGTCTTGTACAGTCTCAGTTCGACCGTTCCTGAGATGTGTTATTAATTGAAACCCAACAACCAAAGAACACTGGTATCTACGATCTAGTATTCAAATCCGTGTAAAAATAACTGACTTTAATGTAACTACGTGTATTAGTTAAAAATTAATATAACATTTTTTTTATTACTTAAACATCACTTCATCTTCGACGTAATAACGGTTACTTTTATCTATTATACACATTTTCATATTCAACAGAATAATTATTGGCTTTATATGAAAAAATATATTTGTATATAGATATAGTGATTCTTAATTTATTTAACAATGGTCAACGCTGTTATTACTGTTATCTTTATTAAGTAACCTACTTAATAAGTGTGAGAAAATTCCTTTAAAAATTTAATATATCTCATTTCTCCTTCAAAAATTCAGTGAGTTTTCAAAATTCAAAAATATTTTATTAGATCTTTTTTTAGTCCCGTTATATATGAATAAAATCTTTGGTAAATTAAAAATGTAACGTTTCTATATATTTATATTTATGTATTTGCTATCTAAAAGAAATTAATTTATTGATAAAAATTAACAACACCCACTTCATTCAATTAGATAATAGATAACAAACGTAGTATAACGTTTCAAGCTACGAAAAAGTGTGATATTTTCTCTTTCATTAAATACAAAATCATCCAACCGACTGAAATATTGTTCATCAGAATTATTTGAAATTAAATTAAAAAATCTCCTGTTAGATAAAAATATTACTGTATTGAGTAATTTTTTGGTAATACTGATTAAATAAACGTGAATTTTCTGGGTAGATTTAAACGTTTATATTTTTCAATTACGCCTTCAAAATTTCGCTTATCTGTGTCAATATTGTTTCATGTAATTATTATTTTATTTATTAGTTTAAGCTATATCAGTCCTTGTTTTTATTTATTTGTTAGCCCACATTTCTTACGTATAATTTGAAATTATGTACCTGGCTGAATAGAATTTTTACTTTCTTACTGATAATATACCCTAGGTGAATTATTTTACGAAGCTCTATCACTTCTTAGTGTTACTTAGGAAGTAGAATTACTAAAGATGGACGAAGCAGGAGCGATATAAAATGCCGAATAGTACTGGCAAAACAAGCCTTCAGTCACAAATATAATTTGTTTACATCAAAAATTAATTTAAACGTCAGGAAAACATTTTTAAAAGTATATGTTTGGAGCGTAGCTTTATATGGAAGTGAAACTTGGACGATCGGAGTACCTGAGAAGAAAAGATTAGAAGCTTTTTAAATGCGGTGCTATAGGAGAATTTTAAAAATCAGATGGGTGGATAAAGTGACAAATGAAGAGATGTGGCAAATTGATGAAGAAAGAAGCATTTGGAAGAATATAATTAAAAGAAGAGACAGACTTGTAGGCCACATATTAAGACATCCTGGAATAGTCCCTTCTTTAATATTGAAGGGACAGGTAGAAGGGAAAAATTGTGCAAGCAGGTAACATTTGGAATATGTAAAACAAATTGTTAGGGATGTAGGATGTAGGGGGTATACGAAATGAAACGACTTGTACTAGATAGGGAATCTTGGAGAGTTGCATCAAACCAGTCAAATGACTGAATACAAAAAAAAGAAGAAAATCACTTCTTAGCAAAGAGAAATAATAACTGTTTAATATCATTCATTAAAAAAAATAATGAAAGTAGATTTACCTCTCTAAATAATCAGCAAAATTTTCTTCGTTGTACACGGGGGCCGGTGTTTCGTCTTCAAGATTGTGCGGTGGCATGTTGGACGGTTGTTGTGGAGAGCTTGAATCGCTTGTGTACACTTAAAACAGGTTTAAATGAATGATAATGTTCTGTAGTATTCAGTTCTTTTAATACTTACTGTTCGTAAAACAATGCATAACATGGGAATTCCGACTCAAGGTTTACTAGAACTAGTTGCCTTTCTGATCGTATTATATATGTTATATTAACGTTAAAAAGATCCCCTCCTTATTCTACTTTTCTTACTATCTGTCAAAAATGCTATCTACGATCGTGTCTTATAAGATTAGTATTGGTCATTGAAACAACAATACACCTGGAATTCCCTCACCTTCGGTTCTCCCACCAGATGTTTTATAATGAATTTTTCCTTTGAACTACAAGTAGACGTCTACTAATGGGTTAATATCTTATGTGAGAAACATTTACTGATTGTGTTAAGCGTTGTTACTATTTATAAGTTTATATATACTAAGGAAAAAAAACAATTATTTTATTAAAGGCTTAACAGCTCATTATGAAATATAATTTAATCAATACCTGATGTTAATTGTTGTGTGAATAGTTTATTTTTAGAATTTAATTTTAAACTTTAACTTCTTTTTTTTTGAGTTCACAGCGGACCACTTTAATCAACTCAGGTTCATCTTTTCTTTTCTGTTTTTTTCTTGATTGCTTCCCAGTACTTCATTCTGTCAGATCTTGCTTTTTTGAGTTCTTATGAACAAACCCTTGTTGTTGTTTTCTTTTTTTAATTTTAAATCTGGAGTTTGCTTCTTTTAGTATTTTTGTATCGTCAGTTTCGTTTCGTAAATCTTCTATTGTGATTTCTAGTTCTTGCATATCTTGTTTAATTTTGGTTATCCAGGTCGGTGTTTGGACGTTTTCCAGTATTCTCGACCAGTTTCCTGACGAGCCTGTTCGGTTCTGTTCTTATTATGTATCCATCTTTTCTTTCTAAAGCAGTCTAGAGCCGGTTCTACGTTTTTATGTACCTCTTGGTTTGGTATGAGTCTTCATTCTCCCCCATCAGTAAATCGTCTTTTATTTATGCGTGTTCTTAGAAATCTTCTTTCTATTCTTTGCATCTCTGCTGACTGGGAAGTGTTGGATTTTAGTTTCAAGAGTTTTTCGCTCCCATATGATATTATAGGGTTGATTACAGTTTTTTAATATCTGAGTTTGGTATCTTTTGAGATGCATCTTTTGTTATATATTGTTTTGGAGGTATTTTGTGCAAAATTGAGTTTTTGTGTTCTTTCTTTCCAGTTTATTTTTTCTTTGAGGTCATGTGTGATATTTTCTCCTAAATATTTAAACCTCTTACGTACTTTTTTTTATTATACAATATATTTTAGTTAATTATTGCATTTTATAAATGTTTAAATGTCTGAGAGATAAGGATAGAAAATCGTTAAATTATTTGTTAAAAGAATTAGCGATTCCATTTTTACCTGATAAGCTCCTAACCCCCAATCTGGGCTTTTTTTTTTAGCAACCATCAGAAATGTAGTCTCCGGATAAGTCCGTAGGCAGAGCTAGCATGATATCAAACCGTACAACTTGTCTGTAAACCCCGGGGAAAGGCTATAGGGGATAACGCCACCGTATGAAAACAATTATCCGACTATTTCGCTCGATGACAATTCCGCATACTTTCTCTTTAAACGTACAGATAAGAGAGAGTTTTGACCTTGTTCAATCTTTTAGATAAAAGCTATATAAATATTGTAACGATATAATGTAATCATTTAAGTAAAGATATGCAAAACAAATGTGTACAGAAAAAAATTTCTATAAATAGAAAACATTGTAAATATTTCACAAAAGTTTGTTAAGGGACTCTGACTATGCTTATTGATTGAATCATTGCTACTTTATAAAAAATACTTAAATTTTTCAACAAATTGTCTCCATCTACCTTCCTGGTAAAGGACGCAATCTAATAACTTATTCCAGAAACATCTTTCTCAGCGGTTACTTTCAAATTTTATTGCATTTCTTACAAAACGGGTGTTTATAATTTTTCTAGACGAATGGTTGTTGTGAAACTGAGTTTTAAGATAAATATAATATCGTAAAAAATGAATTAAAATATTATATTTTTTTTATTTCTTTATACGAAGTACAGGAAATATTGTGGTCGCGACAAATTTAAGTTTTCAGATTTCAACGGAAATATCCATTTTGATCATTCCTGAATCCATTTTGACTAGTTTCGGTGTGACGTCTGTACGTATGTATGTATCTCTCATAACTCAAAAACAATTAGCCGTAAGATGTTGAAATTTTGGATTTAGGAGTGTTGTAACATCTATTTGTGCACCTCCCCTTCTGATTGCAATCGATTGGACCAAATGTGTCCAAATAAGACCAAAATTAAAAAATCTGGGGTTTGGGCTTTTTCTTAACTTCAGTAATAAGCCCTCATTGAGAAATTTTCAACGTTATATCACAAGTGGCACTTATTTTTATTGGTTCCAAAGCTATAGCCAAATAAAATGTTAAATAATGAAATATTTGGATCTTACAAGGGGAAGGCACATCAGTTCAAATCTGATTTCATCTCATTTTTTTTTAACTTTTTTTAATTTAAATACGTTGATTTATCAATAATTATTAACCTCGGGTTGTAAAAAAAATTTACAATGAATAATAATTCAACAATAACAAAAAAAAAAAAAAATATCAGAAATTATTAATGAAATAAAATTTTATGTTCTTTTCGTTAAAAAAAAAAAGGTGATATGTAATTTAATAGTCGTACAAGGAAGTCATATGGTGTCCACATCAGATTTTTCTAATTAAAGAATCTGAAGCTTAAATATTCTGTAAAGTGTGTATTGTAGTTGAAATCATAAACCTGTGAAAATAATGTAAAATGCCATATTATATGAGCGCAAATTTTAATAAAAGTCAACTTTGAATGTAAGATTTGTATTTTTTTCTGTATTTGTGTAAGAATATTTGTAACGTGGCATGACGTATAATGTATAACAATACGCATTCTATTCTGGATTTGATCTCGACAACAAAGAAAATAATAATTGTTTTTACAGTGTGCGGATGTGTATTGTACGCGATTGTAACGAAATAACTCCAGAAACAGCACAGTAGGGGCATTGTACTTAGGCCACCAGCCTTGTCAGTAGTCGTCTTTCTTTCTTAAAATATCTTTTTTCATTACCATATTAGCTGACCCTGGCTGTCATAGATAAACCCCTAATTTCTTAACCAGATACACCACCGAAATTTATTGCCACAAAGCAGGAAGAATAGAAATTAATCGGTAAGGTCGCCGATGGGATTCCTTATTTGGTATCTGTTGCAGAAAAAACAATCAAATTGCAGAAAATCCATTAAATCCCAGTGATCGTGTTAAATGAGGGGCTCTTTTCTACTTAAATGTTTCGCCTAGGATCAAATTCTGTAGCAAATCACTAAACATCACTGTAATTATGAATCCGTCGCTTCAGCACTCGGTTATGAAGTCATACAAATATCATTAACTAGGAACAAGCCCTCGCAACCTTAGCACGGGTTAATTGGATGTTTAACCAAAAATTAAATTATCGCCAGAAAGGAAGGTATTAAGGAGAAGTTGAATGAACGGTGAAAAGGGGACGATCTACCTACAAAGGGACTCAGAATTTAGTCAAATAACACCACTCAAAGACGTGCTTCAAGATCTTGGTGTAGAAAATCGATTTTGGTCAGAAGGACTGGCTGTTGATAAACGAATTTGCGTTGACCGGTTCACATATGTGCTGATAACAGATTCCTTTTCCTGCAGATATAAAAAGCCATCTGAGATGAGGTTCACTGTAAGAATAACTCTTTCAGTTCCCAGAATTGTGTGGTATGTCTCATCCAATTTCAATATAAACCGTTCAGACAGATTGGATTGTAGGATGATACTTCGCTAATAATTATATAAGAAGTTTATTAGCAATTAAAACAGCCTGTCCTTTGGAAATATAATTTTTTTGGGGTGTGTGAGAAAAGTAATGAAACTGACTTTTTACTTACCAAAGTTTTTATTTTTTTCAAACAACATTATTATCCCCTTCGAAGTAGTTCCCTTGGGCAGCTATACACCGGCGGAGTCGTTGATCCCACTCCTGGTAGCAGCGCTGGAAGGTTTCAACTGTAGGGCTTTTAACTGGTCGGTCACAGTCTTTTGAATGTTCTCCAGAGTTCTAAAATGACGTCCTTTTAAGACATATTTCGATTTCGGGAAAAGGAAAAAGTCACAAGGACTCAAGTCAGGTGAATAGGGGGGTTGAGGAACCGTAGGAATGTGTTTTGATATCAAAAATTCCCTGTTGGAAACGGCTGAGTGACACGAGGTATTTTTATGATGAAGCATACACTTGTCTGCAATATCTAGTCTCACGCAAATCACTCTTTTCCTGAGCCTTTCAAGGACACCTTTGTAAAACACTTGGTTGACAGTTTGTCCTGGAGGGACAAATTCTTTATGCACGATACCCCTACTGTCAAAAAAAAAGCAAATTAGCACGGTTTTGATCTTTGATTTGCTCATTCGACATCTTTTCGGTCGAGGAGATGACGGAGTGTGCCACTCTTTGCTTTGTTTGCCGCTTTGTTTCAGGATCGTACTCAGATATCCAGGATTCATCACCTGTGATCACACGATTAAAGAATTCTTGGTCTTTGTCAATCCTCTCAAGAAGATCAACGCACACGTTTCTTCGATTGTCCTTTTGTTCCGTTGTGAGGTTTTTTGGCACCAATTTCGCACAAACCTTTCGCATGTCCAAATCGTCTGTCAAAATTTGATGTACGGTGAAAGCGTTTAAATTTAACTGTTCACTCATCATCCTTATTGTTAATCGACGGTCTAATCTCACAAGAATCCTCACACGCTCAACGTTTTCGTCAGATTTTGAAGTTGAAGGTCTCCGTGCGTGAGGTTGATCTTCAATGTGTTCTCGGCCTTCCAAAAATGATTTGTGCCAGCGGAAAACTTGTGCTCTTGATAAGCAATCTTCCCCATAGGCCGGTTTCACCTTTTCAAAGGTCACACTCGCGGATTCTCCAAGTTTAATATAAAACTTGATTGCACAACTTTGCTCTAAATTCCGATGCTCCATTTTCGTAACATATAACAAAAATACAGCTTTACTGATGGCGCTGTCAAAAATAATGTGTTGGCTGAATGGAGTTGAAACTCGTACTGAGAATGTCGAAGGGATGAACAAACCGGTCTAGCACAGACCGATAGACACAGCGTTGCCAGATACCTCGCAGTGTTACCAACCGCATTAGTTTTCTCACACACGTCGTATTTTTTATATCGCGAATTTAAATAGTTTTCCAGTACTTTTTTAATCTCTCTTTACTTACTTTTTTCTGTTTACAACATTCTGATTTAGATAAAAGTGATGGGATGTCTAGCGGAAGAGGATTTTTTTTTATTAATCTCCAGCCCTTTAAAACAGCCAATGATATAGTATTTTCAGCGGAAAATGTTTTTTTAAATCAGTTATTAATAACAGATTAAAAGGTCAGACTAACGAAACGATCGCCTAATAAGACACACAACATTCCTTTATAGGCGGTGTCTTTATACAGTCATTTTGGAATAATGGTATCGTTTTACGGACTATTTGTAACTTACCTAAGGACTGATATATAATCTCTAATTTCTTTTAAAATTTAGTTATTAATTTACCTCGCCATTCGGTATGGTTTTACCGGGGATAGGTGGTTTGTAATCCGATATGTCTTTTGAGTTGAATTGTATCTGTATGTATGAATATGAAAATTTGTCTCTTTTTTGGGAGTTCCGAGAGCTTTTTCCATTGATTTAATTGTGACTCTGAAACGGGGTACGGCCTTTCTACGATCAGAAAAGAATTTTTCCATTTTCTTGCAATATGTGACTAGAAAAAGTGTAATGAATATAGAGGGATCACGAATATTAAATAATATTTAAAAAGTTTTTTTCGAGTAAATTTCTATTGATATAAACTTTTGTGTGTTCTTTTTTTTAAATTCATGGCTTATTTATGAAAGATAATCATTTTAAAATTTTTGTTGGATAACAATTGTTTCACGACAGAAAGAGATGCATTAATTTGGGCTTTACACTAAATGTCGCAGCCTTTCTTACTCTTGTGATGCACGTAAAGAATTTGAGGTACAGGATTTACCAGTCAGAATTGTTTTCTCTTAGAGTAATGATGTTTGTTGCACTTTAGTGTGAACAAAGTGAATGTGACTTATAGTACTGAATATTAACTACAATCCGGTGGGCGTGCCGATGTGAAACTCCATAAAAAAAAATTAAAAGAAAATTTGATGAATAATTCAAGTAGAAACGGTTTTACTGCTTCCTTTCCTGTAAATCTGACGTGAGTTAAGTATTATTTTTCAGAACGGTTTGTCAGTTTCGGGAGTGACTGAAAGTTCGTATCATATCACTAGCGATCATTATGGTACTTAATTCTTTTTTTATTGACTTATTTTAACTTATCTTAACTCATTTTTTATTTTGCTTTTTTCAATACTTTTCGAACTGCTGTTCGAAATACTTTCGAGTGACTCAATTTAAATTTATTTTAAATTTATTTTAAATTAATTTTTCTTTATTAATATTAAAATTATTAATTTATTTAATTAGAACTTTCTTTTTACTTCCTTGTACGAAATAAAGGAAATATTGTGATCGCGAAAAATTTCGGTTTTCAGATTTCAACAGAAATATCCATTTTGACCATCTTTGAATTCATTTTGACTATAGTTTCAGTGTGACGTCTGTACGTTATCTCGCGTAACTCAAAACCGATTAGCATAAGGCTGTAGAAATTTTGGATTTAGGACTGTTGTAACATCTAGTTGTGCACTTTCCCTTTTCATTGCAATCGACTGAATCTAAAGAGTCGAAAAAAGCCCAAAGTCCAAAAAATTGGATTTTGGACGTTTTCTTAACTTCAGTAATAAACCCTCATTGAGAGCTTTTCAGCGATATATCATGTGATACTTATTTTCATTAGTTTCAGAGTTATAGCCAAATAAAGTTTTGATAATGAAATATTTGGATCTTACAAAGAAAGGCACATTAGTTCGAATTAGACTTCATCTCCTTTTGTTTTTTTTTTTTTTAACTTTTTTTTAATTTAAATATAATGATTTATTAATAATTATTAACCCGTGATTGTAAAAAAAACTTTTACAATAAGTAATTATTCAATAATAAAAATAAAAAAAAAAATATGAAAAGAAAATCAGTAGTTTTTAGTGAAATAAAATTTTATGTACTTTTAAAAATGTGTGTATGTAATTTAATAGGGGCATTATTGCATATGTGTATATGTAATAATTTGGTGAAACATCTGATTTGAATCGTATTTTTTTCGGATTTTCTTGTTTAATTGTATTTAATTATCCTGGAATTTCTTTTAATTTTAACTACATTAAAGTTAACTTCAGAGTGACTGAAAAATAGACCCCCACAAGAACAACATGTACAGTGAGGTATACATGCTCGATCCTTGATAAATCGCAAAAAATTCTTATCTTTTATTCATTACTCCTCTGATATTGTCGGACAATATTTTCCCCAAGTCAAAGTTGATCATCTTTTCGTTTATTTTTTTTGTTGCCAATAATTTAATCGCTCTTTGGTTTGGTATAATTCTTCTGATCTTAATTTGTGTACACGTTCTCTAATTTTCAAATTTTCTCTCTTTATATTCAACATCTCTTAATCTATTTATTATTTCTTTGTTTTTTTGCAACATTTTCTTTTGCTTTTTTCATTTTCCTTTATCTTTTTAACTTTTTTTAATTTAAATATATTGATTTATTAATAATATTAACATGTAATTGTAAAAAAACTTACAATAAATAATACTTCAATAATAACAATCAAAAAGAAAAAATACCAGAAGTTATTAATGAAATAAAATGTTATGTACGTTTAAAAATGTGTATATGTAATTTAATAGGCGTAGAAGGAAGTTATGTAGTGTCCACATCGTTTTTTTTTTAACTTACAGTCTTTAATATTTTCATGATTATTTCAATTAAATGAATATGTATTTTCAACAAACAAAACAGTTCGTTATTGAATTTAATATTTATGTACGGGTGAAAAAACGGGTGTTTGAATCCTTTTTCTCTCGGATTTTGATTTTGATTCTGGATTGGGATTAAGCAAAAATACACGAATGGCTGTGATCGGCCTTCGGGTTCACCTCAAAATGGCCAAAAAATTAAAATTTTGTAGTAGTCATTACGCAATAAGCTTTGAAGTTGGTTCAAACGCAGTAATATAAGGTTTACTAAAATGCTTAAAAGATTTAAATATCAGTCTTATAAATTACGTGTAAGATTCCAAAATGGTGGGAAAACTATCTTTTTAATAATTAAAAAAAAAAAAAAAAATACTCGTATGCCATAATACCGCCAAAACACAAGATAATTAAATTATATTAACTTAGCGTATGTAGGACCCCAATAAAGATTTATTAAAACCGTAACGAACTCATTTACGCCAGATTTTTAATAAAACTTATTTAAAATTAGAAAATGTTTGTTCGGGAAAGTCTTACTAGACTTCGTTGATAACTTTTATATATGCTGAATTTATTCCCTTATTTGGGAATCTTATAAAAATGTACGTTTTTGATATCTTCATTTCAAGCGCTTTGTATTAACACTTTCATTTAACCCGTTACCTGATCAGGTTTTTTAATAAATATTTCACTCGATACACACTATACAATTGACTTGTAATTTTGCATATAAGTTCATTCACGATGATATCAGTTATTTATAACATCAATTATCTTTAGTTATTAATGATATTATATAATACAATTTTGAGCACAGCATAAAAAAATACTCTAGAAGTGTGTATGTTTAATAAATCATTTATTTAACACTTGTTTCTGCATGCTAATATAGCAGTATGTATTTTGGTAGCCTAATAGTTCAACACATCATAACAAAATTGAATCCGTTTACAATTCGATGAAAAAATCTGATGTTGACACCACATCACTTCCTTGTACGCCTATTAAATTACATATACACATTTTTTTACAATCAGAGGTTAATAAATCAATATATTTAAATTAAAAAAAGTTAAAAATAAAAAGGAGATGAGTCTGACTTGAACCGATGTGGGTTCCCCTTCTAAGATCCAAATATTTCATTAATTAAATTTTTATTTGGCTATTACTCTGGAACCAATGAATATAAGTACCATTTATGATATATCGTTGAAAAGCTCTCAATGAGGGCTTGTTATTACGGCAGTTAAGAAAAATTCCAAAATCCAAATTTTTTGGGTGTTGGGTTTATTGGACACTTTTGGTCCAGTCGATTGCAATCATAAGGGGAGGTGCAAAACTAGATGTTAGAACAGTCCTAAATCCAAATTTCAACGTCCTATGGCTAATCGTTTATAAGTTATGCGAGATACGTACGCACATACATACCTACGTACAGATGCCATGCTGAAACTGGTCAAAATGGATTCAGGGATGGTCAAAGTGGATATTTCTGTTGAAATATGAAAACCTAAATTTTTGCGACAATACTTCCTTTACTTCGTACAAGGAAGTAAAAATATCAAAGCCGTTCTCGCTATTTGTAACGGTGAACGCCTTACGATTTTAATTTTAATCATAAAAAACTAACATTATTATGATGGTTTGCACTTTTTTTTTGTAATTTTAAATAAATGTTTTTTTATATATATTTCTTTATTTTGTACTCCACCTGATTTTAAATCAATTTGGTTGTCCAATTACAGAAAAAAAAAATAATAAGTGGGGTTTACTATCAATCATTTTTAACAGCTGTTGAAATAGATGTTCTATATTTCGTAAAAATAGGGATATTTGTTTTAGAGTTACAAGAGAATAAATACACACACACTCGCACATTAAAAGTGGAGAGAGAGAGAGAGAGTGAGAGAGTGAGTGAGCGCGAGTGAAAGAGTGGAGAGGAGAGGAGAGAATCACCTAGCTCCCGCAGTCGTAAAAATAGATTATTACTAACTCGAGTAAAAATACTTCCTTATCCATTAGGTACACGATGGGAAGCTGTTATTTCTGCTACACTCTACTCGACGAAATTCTACTATAATCAACTGCTTAAATGAATTAATTATTTGTCTTTCCAATTATCTCTCAGTTAGTCTTTTTTCAATCCCTCCTTTTATTTCTTTCACGTATGAACGATTCATAACGAAATTCAAAAAATTGATGAAAAATTTATTTAATATTGTTTTTAACTTTTTGGCCTTTTTTTAATTAGAAAACGTTTTCAAAGATGCACAGGGAAAATTTCGAAAACGATTTACAAAACGTTCTACTTTTAAACTTTTATATAATTACCTTATATTGTGAAATTTTATTTTGTTTGAAGTAAAATTAAAAAATTTCAGACCTAGAAAAATAAAACTTTCTTTTTGGAAAAAGTATTATTTAGTTTCAGTAAATATAATGCATCCATATCATGCCACTTTGTATTTATTATTTATTATCTTTTACACCATTCCCCCTCAGTATCTGCTGATGATTGTTTAACAATCAAAATGTCCATTTTAGTTTTTGATTTTAGATTGATTTTTTGTGGTATGTTTTTGACAATTTTATTTTCAATTTATTTGAAGCCCGTGTGGTGGGCTTTTGGATGTAAAATAAATAGAACATTTTTTATAAAATGAAAAGATTTTTTTTTTTTTTTTTTTTATCAAAATTGTGCACTACTGTGATATAAATTTAAAAAAATTATCAAAAATAAAAAATATATAAAATATTTATCTTATTAATCATACATAATGATATTTATCATTTATTCATCCATAAGATCCTGGATTGGAATCCTCGTAAGGCTTGATATTTTTCATATGCTACAACTTTTATGTTCCACGATCTCATTTGAAACTTTTTAAATGATGAATAAAAAAAAAAAATAAATAAAACCAAGAGAGATATGATTGTAATTTATAAATCACTATCAAAAATTCAGTCTCTTTTTTTAATTAATTTTGGTTTTCACGCCTACTGAAACATTTATCATGTGATAATTACAGTATTATTGTTGTGCTAATAAGTAATATTTAATACTTTAAAACTTAGTGTAGAGAAGCATGTATTTTTATCTAAATTTAAAAATTATTATTTAATTGTGAATCATTTTATTCTTTTGTTATCATAAACTCTTTATATCATCATACTGGAATGAATCATTCGAACATATTGTTTTAAGATATGTCATTCTATTATCTATGCATAATTCAACAAATTCCTTGGCTTAAAATTATTATTACAATTTAATAAACAAAATTTACATAATATTTGCAAATTTTTTCTTTCAAAATATTAAATTTTACTATTATTACTTTTATTATCCGATTAACTGGTTTGGCTTATGAACTGTATTTAGTAGAATTTGTGAATTGTAAGAAATTACATGTGTTTATTACCAGTGATAATTAAGCCGTGTCTTTAATATCCCTAGATAGACTAATTAGATGTTAGAAATTAAAAAAAAAACACATCTACAAAAAAAACCATATTATATTAATATTTATTAAATTATGTCTTTATATTCATCAAAAGAGTAAATTTTTATAACAGAATTTCTGTTGGCATAAATCTTCAGAAAAATGGCTCATGAAGAAACATAAATATTGAATAACATTCTTAAAGTTATAATTTTTTTTCAAATTGATAAGAAAAAGATATTTTGACTGGTATCCATGAAAAAGAAAACAGCTATTTGAATTGACTTGGGCTCTCATTAGCATAATAAATTGCAGACTTTCATGCGGTTTTCAAATACGTGCTCAAACCATAACACATTATTCTTATGTTTCTTACAAAATATTGCATCATCAACAGTAATCATCATGTCATCCTAAACTTTTCATAGCATGTTACCACCATTGTATGAATGATCCTCGCCATTTTTTATTCATGAAATAATGTTTCAGAAATTGGTGAGATCCATTGAATTGATTGGTAAAGCTACCATTAGGAAGAGTGCTTATCTTTCTTGTCACGATTCTGATCTGTAACCATATTTTAAAACTACATATCTATTTTACTTACTTAATTTTGCCAATAATAACAAATATGAATTAATTAATATTAGTGATAAAAAATTATAAATCATTATGAAAATATAGTAAGTAATCTATGAATTATTCAAAACACTCTGAACAGTCTGGAAAATGGTATGGAATTTCTTTGTAACTCAGTCACTGATTCTTTTGCTGTTTTTCCTTGATAGATAATCATCTCTTTAGAGATCATATAATAAGGATGGATATTAAGGAAACATATTTTTTTCATATATACCAGTTTAATCCTGGGTAAGAAAATAAAGACAATAAACTATTCCAAACAAATGCAATCAGAGGGAGTCTTTCTCTGAAGATATCTCTCCCTTCCTCTTTTAACCCCTGGTCTTTGTCCTTTATTCCTTATTATTCTTTGAACAAAGTGGTGTGGAGTTGGGTCAGAATTTTGTTTTTCTGTGGGTTTTAAAACTCGTTTCCTAACCAGTAATTGGAAAAAAGCCAAACTGAGATTCCGAAAAAGCTAAGGATGAGGTGCTTATTGGATAATGACAGCCTCTTATTACTATTTATTGATCTATTTAGATACATAATATTTGGCATAAGAAAAACCAGTCACATAATTGCATGATAAAATTTCTCTGTTGATAAATAAAAAGGAATTAGAAGATTCTGAATTTTATATCAAGGATGCGATAAAAATTATTTATAGATTTCAAGATTGTTTCATCTCGGAATTAATTTACATTGATATGCATTTGGTGAAATATATGAAGATATTCTATAATTGAAAAAGATATACTTCATACTATGATGAATGATGAAATAGACAAAGTAGAAGCTTTGTTTAATGTTTGGACTGTCAGGATTATTATTCTTCACTTTCTTACATCTGTTGTGCTGAAGTTAATTTGTTATCAGATTTTAAAAAATGCAAAGATTTTCCTGCTAAATGACTTCTTCGTAATGACAATTTCATTGCAAATTATTAGGGCTGTGGAGCATAATGACTGGCAAAGAAAATAAGAACATAGCTACAACAAAAAGTCAATTTGATTATCAATTTCTACAGGTGTAAAAACAATGGTTTCAGATTTTTTTATTATTCTGATATTGTTTCAGGTATATGAGAAGTCTGGCAAGGCATTTTTAAAAGCTACAATATTTTCATTTCATTTTATCCTATGAAGCAGTACTGACAGTAAAGCTTACCAGGTTACTATTGAACTATAATTTTTATTAACTGATAATTTTGCTTGCTCAAATAACCCAAATAGTTGATGGATGTTCATTATGACATTTACTGTTGTAAACATATGTTTTTTCTTCAAAACTATTTAAATTAATCCAATTTATAATGGATAATAATAAAAAATTTCAGTAATAATTTTGAATTATTTAATTTAACAGATCATTTTAAATTTAAATTGCCTATTTCTATTAATTATCATATCTTATTGATTTATTAAATGATTTCAAATTTAATTATTTTTGTTAGCGTTTCATAACGTTAACTCTAATAAATGATTTATTTTAAATTTGTTTTAGAATTCTTAACTAATTTTCATGTATTGTAGAGTAACATATCATTATTATTATCGTATCAAATAGTTATCTGCCATAAGACAGTTCCTTGGAACACGTCTGATTTGATCTTCTTTATTAGCTGTTTTTGAGTTCCAGATAACTTCCATTTCCTTTCACATCATTTATAACGTTAACTGTTTTCCAGTTTCTTATTTTTGTATTTATTACTGATCCTATGGAAACCATTTAAAATATCCTTCTCCTTTTATGATATCTCCCAGACGATTAACCTTTCTATTTCTGAATTTCTCTGATTAAATCTCAGTTCCCATTTACTTTCATCATTATTTCTTCATTCTTCACTCTGGCCATTTAATGTTCTTCAGTCTTTTCGATTCCTACATTTTAAATACTTTAAGCCTTTCTTCTTCTCAGTATTCATTTTCATATTCTTATAAAAGTACAATCTAAACATAACACTTTACAAGGCATTTTTTCAAATCCAACTTTTTCTTATTAGTTAATAACTGTTTCTTTCCTTTATATGATACTCATTAGCTTATTTTGTACAGTATTGCTACAGAATACTGTAACATATATATATGTTACAGTATTCTGAAAAATGAATATATATATATATATATATATATATATATATATATATTCATTTATTTGGTACCCCACTTGATGAATTTTAAAGAAATTTTTTTTTTTGGGTCAGAAAACATGCATCTACCATTCATCATTTCATTTTATTCAAATTGACAGATATCCAGTGTCACTTATACTAAACATTATGGAGTTATAGGGTTGTAAACAAACAAAAATATCATCCAAATTCATTTCCTTCCTCTTAAAGATATATTGTAATAAATTGTCTTTTATTTAACTGTAGCAGCAGTAATTTTTCATCGATTGGATTGGTTGCTTCAGTAATGCTAAAGAATTTGATGTTAGAGCTGGATTGAGAATTAATTTAAATAAAAAAATAAAATCACTGTAGGAAATACACTACTGAAATTTTTTTTTAAGAAAAAGATAAAAAACCCTACCCCTAAAAATCTGAAGTTTTGCAAAATTTATAAACTTTAATAAGACATTAGGGAGGGGAACAGCTTTCAGTGCTAATAATGTAGGCAGTGATTATAATTTTTCATTCCTTTAGGAGTTGTAAAAGAACAAATTCTAAAATTAAGAATTGTGTAAGTTTTTTATTTTTTTTTATTTATCGACTTGGAAATGTCTTTATTGTTTCCTAAATGAGTGTTAAATGACTGTAAGGATGGGTGTTATTTACAGGACTCTTTTTATTCAAAAAGTTTTTTCAAATACCCAAAAAAAATTGACCTTCAGGCTTTTTATGTGGACTTCATGGTATCCCTTAAGAACTAATTATTTAGTCCTATTAGGGGCTTAATTTATTTAATAACTTTTTAAATTCACTCATTTAAAAAATCAATCTAGAATATCATTAACACTTTTTTAAAAAAGGAAAATAGATTAGGTTCATTTTCAGATTTATCAATGAGAAGGGATTAAATTTTAATTAATGCACTTAAAGAGGAAGTGTACACTTTTTTATGACCCATACTTTTTGATATGAAAGTATACTTAATCTGTTCCAGTATTTCTTATGGATGCGGTAAATATAAAACTCCTGAAGTTTAAGAAGCGCATACCAGGAAACCACTTTATTTGCGAGTGTGCTTGGTCTGGGATGTTTATTGTTCTTGAAAATGGTTTACAATTTTCGGAATTGATTTATTCATGCCGGATTTTGTACATTTTTGACTTTATGGCCCATAACTGATAATTCTAATTTTAAGATTTTTGTGTAAAGGTTAAAAAAAACTATTTTTTTCTCTAAGAGAAAAATAATTTTTTTTTAATTTCTCATAATTCTTCTGTAATATTTTTTAATCTTTTCCTATAATATTATTTTTAGTCCCGTGATGTAAAACTTATGGGCACCTTATTATCTACATCTTTTCTAAATAGATGACTGACACTTTGTGGCTTAACGTGTGGAAGGACGTCAGTTGCTGTTAGTAGACATGAAGGTCGTTACCATGGTGATACTCCAAGGTTGCCATTATCCACGGAAATGAGCGAGAATGGACAACAAATGGGGCACCACTCTTCTGTTGCCTTCTTCTGTTGTGAAGCGTATACAGCATTTTGTATAAGAGAAGCCGGTAAAATGACCAAATAAAATGCTGGCCTGTCGGTAAATCGCCTTATTGTATGAACTTGACACTCTGTATCAAATGTCAATCCCTTTAAAATATTAAGTGTAAGTAATAGATTTTTGTGGGATGATCAAATTGATTTCGTTTGCAGAAGGATCAAACCGTTTTATTTCGCTTAGAAGCGTCTTAATAAATCGCTGAGCTTGGCATCAATATGAAATATGTATTACGTCTACGTGTGTACGCTAGTCTAAAATTTCTTATTATTTTACGTCCTGAATTTATTTTTAAAAAATACGAACGACTTTTCAAGATACAAAAACGGGTTGATGATCTTTGGTGCTGGTAAATATGATTCACGTAGACCGATTTTTTTAATAAATTAAACACTTTTGTATTTCCAAGCTTTTATACAATAAAGGTCTAACATTTGCTAGAAGAAATTAGCAATGTATTCGAAAAAAATGAAAGTTTTTTTAATTTTATGAAACCAAAGAACGGAACTGTAAAGAATGTCTCTAAAGAATGTTATTATACTTCTTTTGTAGGCGCCGGAATTAGTCAGTCACCTAGTAAGCATTCTACACTAGTAGGCATATAAATTTTTTTTAGAGGATTTCCGCGTGGTTGAGTAAAACGTGTATAAGCTTCGTGGAGTTTGAACCTAAGTATCAATTTCAATTGGATTCCTGAGTTACGGTCTGTTTTGTACGCATGTGTGTCGGTCGGTTGATTTTTTCTTCACTCTTTCCTAATCTTGTGTTGTCCATCAGTTTTAGAGTTGATTATTTCAAACTATAATTGTATACGAATGAGTCAATCGGCCGTCGTGTGCAGTTTAGTCACAACAAACACTTGAAAAAACCTCTGTGAATTTTATGTCTGAAAAATATTACTTGGCATATTATTATATTTGATTTATTATCAGCAGGTTTTCTTATAATCATTATCTTTATTCACTAACAAGTGTCTATTTTTGATAGATTATCTGATTATATTAAAAAAAAACCTTACGATAAGTTTATTTAAAATTAAATATGCGAATTCCTTTCGTAGAAATATTATTACTTAATTGATGAATTTTTAAATATTTCTAATTAAATATACATGGATTTCCTACACACTTCTTTTAACGACTACTTGAGTACGTACTCAAATATTTAGCAATTAACACTTGATAATTTTACTGTTTGCCGATTTTGTTTACTTAATTATTTTTACACAGCTGAATCTCTTTTTGTTTCGTAAATTTTTAAAAATTGTAATGGTATGAAGGACTATAACCGTAACATTCAAATCAGTGGAAGTTTTTTAATTCATTCTTTTTGTATTTTGTATTGCTCTCTAATCAGTATTTGTCCACGGTTTCCCTAGGGTCCTTCTAGGAATATACTGGAATGGTTATCGGTTGAATTCCTATCATTCTTGATGCGTAATGTTTATATAACGTATACTTAATTACGTTATGTATGAATAAAGCATTTCGATATTTACATTTATATTTCACCGGCTAGCTAGCTAGTTAGGGTCATAAATCAAACCCTCTCTATAAAAATAATTAAAAATTTTTATTTAATATGCATTAAATTACATTATTTTGTAAATTTACAGTATTTTGTCACGCTATTAAAAGGATTACATTTCATTTACTGGGAATTGTTAAAGAACAAGGTAAATTAATTTTAATACTGTTTAAAATAACATAACACCTTGTTAAATTATTAAACTTAATGTTTATATGCTTGAATTCAAGCGGTTTATAAGTACAGTTACTTATAAATACTTAATAACTCTAATAAATGCTAATTAATGACGCCGAGTTCAATAACATTCGACAGTTGTTATCCAATCGAGGTAATTGAAAAACAGTACACTTGCAGGTAATTAATCCGATATAATTACAATTAAATGTTCTGTTAAAATTACTTATAATAGGTTTGTTTGGTTTTAATTAGAAACTATATTTACCTCTGTATATTCACTCTTTAATTATTGCAGTCACATACAGTTTATTTATAGCAACTTTTGCGTTGGTTATTTTAGTGTGCTAGTAGATCTGTGAATAATACACATGCTGATTCTGAATTTAACAAATTGAGCACCGCATCTAGGGATCATTGTGAGATACAGATTAATGACTATCGAGGAGGTATCGTCGCTAAATATCTTGCTTTTTTTTGTTTTATTTTTATATTCTTTGTAAATAAGGTATGAGAGAGGAGGTAACAATAAAATATAAATTTATCGAAAAGAACGTTAGATAAAGAATTCAATAATGCACTGAGAAAGGCATAATAATATTCTCAGTAGTCGGATAAGTTTTCAAAGACAAATGTTAGGCTTAAAGATAGAGTAAAATGTAAAAGAATTAAGTATTTATCGCGTTGTCGCTGAGTAACAATTAGAAATGGCGGGTTAAGAGTTAAAGAGAGACGTATTGTGATGGCTGGACGATCGAAACTTCCCCTTCAAGCACTATTCCACCACCTCAGATTAAGAAAAATAACAGCTGAAATTTGACACAGCAGCCTTTATAAAATCTTTCCAAACACGTCGTTCTGTCTAACAACAAGGAACCTTATTGCAATATTTCATAAAATTCTTAATAGGTATTTAGGTGTTTTCTTTACTTCAGTAATAAGCCCTCACTGAGAGCTTTTCAACCATGTATCATGTGGTTATTTTCATTGGTTCCAGAGTTATAGCCAAATAAGATTTTGATTAATGAAATCTTTGGATCTTACAAGGGAAGGCACATTAGTTCGAATTAGACTTCATCTCCTTTTCTTTTTTTTTTAACTTTTTTTTTCTTTAAATATATTGATTTATTAATAATTATTAACCCATGATTGTAAAAAAAAAAACTTTTACAGTAAGTAATTATTCAATAATATAAATTAAAAAAATCAGAAGTTAGTGAAATAAAATTTTAAGTATTTTAAAATGTGTATATGTAATTTAATAGTCATTGTTACATATGTGTCTATGTAATAGATTTGGTGAAACATCTATTTATTTAATATTAATTGAAAATTATTATTTATAATCGTATTATTTTCGGATTTTGTAGTTTAATTTTTGTTTAATTTTATTTAATTATTCTGGAATTTCTGTTTTATTTCATCTACATTAAAGTTAACTACAGAGTGACTTTGTTCTTTTTCGTGTTTAGCCTTCGATAATTACCTTTCAGAGGATGATATGTATGAGTATAATGAAGTGTAGTATTTTACAGTCTCAGGTCGACCATTCCTGAGATGTGTGGTTAATAGAAACCCAACCACCAATGAACCTCGGTATCCACGATCTAATATTCAAGTCCGTGTATAAATAACTGACTTTACTAGGACTTGAACGCTGGAACTCTCGACTTTCAAATCAGCTGATTTGGGAAGACACGTTCACCACTGGACCAAATTTGTGGGTTAACTAAAGAGTGACTGAAAAGTAACAACATAACACAAGAACAACATATACACTGAGGCATACAGCCCGATCTTTGATAAATTATTACAAATTCTTATCTTTAGGTCATTACTCATCTGTTATTGTCGGACAATATTCTCCCTAAGTCAGAGTTGATCATCATTTCGTTTATTTGTTTTTTGTGCATTTTCTCTAGTTTTCAAATTTTCTCTCTCTTTATATTCATCATCCTCTCTTAATCTTTTTATTCTTTCCTTGGTTTTTACAATTTCTTCCTCATTATATTTATCAGAAGTTCTCTTAAAAATGTCAGAAGTTATTAATGAAATAAAATTTTATGTACTTTTCATTTTTTTTTAAATATGTATATTTAATTTAATAGTCGTACAAGGAAGTTATGTGGTATCCACATCACATTTTTTATTAACGACCCAAGAGTCAAAAAAATACAAAATTCTGTATCTATATTGTATATGTGTTATCTATTTTGTCTTTATATAAAAACTAAACACTGAACTGCGGGCAGTTCACTGTTTAGTTTAACCGGGGTTAAACTATATAAAAGACTGAATTACCTCGTGATCTTTCGGGTAGCAGATCGTATTTTTATGTCAGAACTTTTTCTAATTCTTTTTTTTTTATTGGAAGTGATGCCAGCTCTCGTTGATATTGTCATGGGGACTCTAACACAAAATAATGATGCTGATAAATAAGATGCTGAAAAATAAGATGTGAAGCTTTAGTACTCGCCTAATGACGGATATGTCTGAATAAATTTACGCCTAAAACCATTATCTAAGTTCAGTAAATAATTGGGTAAAAGAATTGTTCAGCTCATAGGAGTGGTTCTTAAGTTTTAAGTAAATATCGGCACCCTACAAACATACACTCAAACGTGCTGATTTATGTATAAATGGTTTACCCGATATAAAATAATATATTGTCCGCATGATAGCGGTTCGACGAGAATGTTGAGAGATGGCACACGTAAACACGTAAAAATTCTTACAAATACTATTTGTTTACTCTCGTTGATTAATTACTATTTACAAAACAAGCCAATTACAAATCGTAAAATAAAATACTGGTTGTACTATAAACTTTACACTAGCTAATAGAAAAAAATTAGTACAAAATGAAAAGTTATTATATTACAATAACAACTAAGATAACAATTACAAAATCAATAATTAATTTTATACCAGAATTATTTGATTCTGATAGTTAGAAAAGGAAACTAGCTTACACTTTTATCTATGAATTATGTCACCTTGTCCCCTGTTCTCAACCAAATTTTGAACAGTTTCTCGTACTTAATCACAGAAAAGAACACTGTCCCAAAACAGAATACTCGAGTGACGCACTCTTCGCCCGTACGCTCGACTATTACCGCACACTCGCTTCGAATGCTCTCGCACACTTTTCTCGCATTTATTGGCCATTTGAACCAAAGTTTAGAACGCAAGGATAGCGGTAGAGTTTGTGTCTCCTTAGTAATCGCAGAACCTGGACAAACATTGTTGCTGTGTCTTTCATTTATCGGGTGAGTCATTGTTTATTTAGTGGCGGTTATAATTATTCTGTTTTATTTATAGACGGAATTGTTATTTGAGTTCTGATCCTTTAGACCGATGAGAATTTGTTAACGCACCGGGTTGGTCTAGTGGTGAACGCCTCTTCGCAAATCAGCTGATTTCGAAGTCAAGAGTTCCAGCATTCAAGTCCTAGTAAAGACAGTTATTTTTATACGGATTTGAATACTAAATCTTGAATACCGGTGTTCTTTGGTGGTTGGGTTTCAATTAACCACACATCTCAGAAATGGTCGACCTGAGAACGTGCAAGACTACACTTCACTTACACTCACGTACATATCATCCTCATTCATCCTCTGAAGTAATATCTGACGGTAATTCCCGGAGGCTATACAACGAAAAGGACGGTGAGAATTTGTTGACCGGGGCTGATCGTGGGAGACTAGGCGCATATGAGCTTCTTACTGCCGGCCCCAAGTTTGCTAATCCTCGGCAGTATTTATACCTCTGGGCCTAACCTACCCGACCTACCCTTTTGTTCGTTCAAGCGTTATGATTCTTATTGTTCGAACCGCCTCCACTATTCTAGAAAAGTATTTCCTGTTTCTTCTGGAGTTTTCTTTTTCGATCTGTTTGTCGATGTACGTTCTTCATTTTCTCTTTTTCTTATTCTGGCACTTTCTAGTACTAAAAGCTTCTCTACTAGTTACACTTCCGCCTCCTTAATTCTTCTCATCTCGTACAGATCCTTAATAAGGCGCCAGGCGGACCAGATCAATTACGATCTTTCTCGTTCTTGGATTGCGCTGAATTTTGTAGACTACGCTGTTGATTCTGTTCAGTACAGTATAAGATCGCTCCCAAATGGTTTAAAGTTTCGGACATTTTCTGACTGTTTTCCTTAGACGGTATAGCCTCACTCTATCTGCTTCTTGAAACCCGACGATTTTGCCTGTAAGTTGTTTCTTGTTTTCATACCGTCATTGGCCTTATTCAAATGTTGGTAGACTTAGATATGGATTCTACGCCAATGGTAGATTGCTGATTCTCAGGTGGTGAAATTACACGGTAGCCTTAGTTCTCTTCCGAATATCATTTTGGCGGCTGTAATGCTGATGGTTTCATGCGTAGCTGCTCTGTAAGCCATTAGAAAGAGAGGTATTTTTTGTTCCTGTCGCGCTCTGATTAACCGAGATTTCTTCAGTAGGTGCTCCTCTATAGTTTTAATGTAGCATTCTACTATGCCATTTGCACAGTTTGAAGCGACGTAGTTCTCGTTTTTTCGTTCACGAAGTTGCTCGAAAATCTTTTGCAAAAGACGAGATTCGAAGTTCCGTCCTTGTTCACTGTGTATTTCTCTCGGTACCCCGAAACGGCAGATAACTTCATTCACTAAAGCGTCTGTTATACTTTTTGGTTCGGTAAAGCGTAGACTTCCGGCCATTTAGCGAAATAATTACCAGCAGATATTTATTTAATTTACCGGTAAACGGAAAGGTTTACCAATTTTAATGGCGACGTGCTAGAATGGTGCTTCCACTTTGTACCGATGCATTTAGCCTCGGTTCCACAGTCTGGGTCCTCGACTAGCCGCACACATGTCACACAGCTTTTCCAGTTCTCAACATCGTCTCTAAATGGAGCCAATAGTAGTGCTGTCGCACATTTTACTGCATTTATTGACGCCTGAGTAACTTCACGACGATCCGTCATGAATTTCTCCTAGAATCTTCATTTTAGTGTTTGGGGGAAAAAAAGTTGGAGTACACTTCATCTTCCATCAGCGGTCTGCCATTTCCGTTAGCAAATGACATTCTTCATTATCAGAGAATTCCATTACGGTCAGTTACTTTTACACACCGGACTTTCATCGCCGACCTTCACCCGTTTTTGTTTTTCTCCAGCCTGTTACTACATCTTAGTTGACCGTTATCTACATCTGCTAATTGTGTTTCTCTCCTTTTTGCATTATTGCCAGCCTGTTGCTGCTAAAGTTGTGATTCGACGAAAATCTGAAATATCGAATCGTTGTTTATCCTGCCGGGGGCGTAGCATCCTCACGGCAGTGGCGGTCCTGATTGTGATTTGGTAATGCCACGCGAGACACCATGATGGGCCCGGGTGGTGGGAGGGCGGGGTTTGTCCCCGTCTCCTGCGCGGACCGAGGTTGCGTTCCTCTTGTTAGGTGACCTAAATTGGTCGACTTATTTGGGTGTAGGTCTGAATTTCTATGTTGCGTAAGACATAATTTGGATTGATATGAGTGTAGCACTGATTTAACTTTAAACTTGTTCGTTGTCAACTCGGTGTTGTTAAATCTGTACTAGGCGCGGGGTTCGCGCTTCCGCGGTTTCGGTCAGTTAGTTTGAGGGAATCATGGTAGGTTGGATGTGAAGATGTCCGTTTTACGCCTACGTGAAGGCGAAATTTGATATGTATTTTACTGATGCAAATGTCTGCCGAGGCGTGAGATGTAATTAGTTAGAGGTCTGAAGACGATCTCCGGTAAAGTCCCTCAAGGCTTGGAACGGAGGGGGTGGTGTGGCGACCGATAACGTCACAAGGTGGGTGTCTTCCCCCTACGGGGTTGGGATGTTCTATTCTGCCGCAATGACTAAAATCGAGTAATCTGGTAAGAGCGTCCGTAATTGATAACTTCCTCCGTACTCGATGCTCTGCCTTGAAATCGTATTCTTAACTATGTTCTACCCGACGTACTGTCGGGTAGAACTCGAGTTTTTAAAAGTGAACA
This sequence comes from Lycorma delicatula, assembly GCF_047948215.1. Lineage (NCBI taxonomy): Eukaryota > Metazoa > Arthropoda > Insecta > Hemiptera > Fulgoridae > Lycorma > Lycorma delicatula. Next base: position 212,852,366 of record NC_134457.1, read on the forward strand.
GTCATATGAATGCCGAATGATCAATGTGAAGTGGTTTTCTTATAGATGTGGAAGTGTTCTGATGTCTTTATAAATTATGTAAATATCTTTACATAATTTATATTTGTATGATTATTTATTAATTTATTTGACAACATCAGGCTGTAATCCACTTACGGTCATCTTACTTTATTTATGATTATATAAATTTTATAGCGAATGAAAAATGCTAAGCGCCTGCCGGAATGCGAATCGAAAAACGTTCGAATGAAAGGCAGTGATGCTACCACCCGCCACGGATGACAGCAATATATAATAATAATATTTTTTATTATATGTACAAAGTTTTTATTCGAATGAAAAATCAAGTTAAACCTTCCTCGAGTATGCAACTTTGTGTAAGCTGAATTGTCAGTATTATCATGTGAAGCATTGTCATTGCGCAACTATCGCATACCTATTATTACAACATTTTTTATTGAAAGGTTATGTAAACGTATGTATACGTTTATAGTTATGAAGTTTTTGTTTATGAAGTTTAATCTTGCATTTCTATTTAAAAAAAAGTCTATTACGGTAACAAAATTTATAAGAAGTTGTTTTTTTTACATCGTAAAAAAATAATTTCAGCTATGTTATATACTCAAAATTAATCGCCTATTATAATGAAAATCAGTAAGAAAAGTGGGTAAAATAAAGAAAAAACTTAGAATGAAAGAAACTGGAAGATTGGTTGTTATTATGAAATGTATTGCACGCACTGACATCACTTTATTTTCGCCTTTATTTTATAAATTCTTATTTACATACTGTATCTTTTATTTCTTTTTTAACATTTATTTAAAACAGCATCTGCTGCCTAGGTCAAAAGTTACTACCGAGTATTAATAACACGAAGTCATTCGCCTATTTCTTAGGACTATTTAACTCGCTCTCGTATAACTTGTTAAATGATTAACGGAACCGGTTTATTATCACAGCTTTAGTCATCGGTATTTGAATTTGTATCCTTTTATTTTTCAGGATATCCCTGGCAATAAGGATGTGAATATTTTTCTCTTCTTGTGGTGCTGTATTATTTTTATAAGTATTTTTCACTTTAGTTAAATTGAATTTCAATTGCATTTTAGTAGTATTTTACCTTGCATTTTAATTATTTTGGTTACATATCTATCCATTATAAATATACAATATCTTAGAATTGTTTGGCTTTTTTCTTCAATTGCGAGTAGTTAATTTTTTATTTTAGTTGCTTTTGTAGTAAAGTCCCAGAGTATCAGTATGCCTGATATTGATAGATTTGTCTCTTACTAAATAATTATTGGTAATTTCTGTTATTTTAATAAAATCTAATTAAAATTACATATTAGTAATATAATATATATATATATATATATACACTTAGCGGGTATAGTTTTTGCAAAAATATTTATTTTCACGTAACTCATATTCATATTCTGAATATGAACCAAATCGGTCCATAAATGTAATTTTTCTAAATATCTCAACCCCAGCGCCATCTAGCGGGTTCACTTTTTTCAGAGATAATTCTTTCCGTGTAAGTAACATGTATTCTGAATACGAGGCAAATCGGACCATAAATACAATTTTTCGAAATATCTTGACGCCAGCGCCACCTAGCGGGTCCAAACTAATTCAGAAACCTTCCCTGGCATGCGTCCAACCATTCCCCAAAGTTTCATCGCTATCGGATGAACGGTTTAGGAAGGCATAAGAGACATACAGACAGACAAACATTTATTTATATATATATATAGATAGATAATATAAATATTCTAATAATATATATTACATACTTATGCTTGTTGAATTATTGACCACTTCTTTGAATACAGGTTCTTTGAATTTAGAAAAGAATTCTAAATTGCTTGGTGAAAACGTCAAAATTAATTCCTACAAAAGCTGTTTCTAATTACATATTTTTAATTTATACTTTGAAATCTTCTATTAAATCATTGTTCAAATCACAAACATTGTCCTGCAGACATCTTACTTTCCAGTGGAATGGCAGGTATCACAGGTGGTAATGATCTTGAAACCAGGGAAGCCTGCACAGGAGGTTTCTTCTTACAGGCCAACTAGCCTCTTACTGGTCATATCCAAATTGTTTGAAAAGCTGTTAACTTGCAGGCTGAGTCCAGTTTTGGAGGGTGAGAGGATCATTCTGGACCACCAATTTGGGTTCAGGTATGGCCACTCCCCATGGAGTCGTCAGGGTCATCAGTGAATGTCTGGAGGAAAGAAAATTCTGCTCAGTGGCATTCTTAGACATCTAACAGGCCTTTGATAAGGTGTGGTTGCCTGGCTTACTCTATAAATTAAAATTAAAACTTCCTCAACCCTACTACCTTGCCTTATGGAATTGTCTTGAGAGACATTTCTCTCTGGTAAGGTGTAATGATGAGTTACCGAAATTCTTTGACATTAGGTCGGGTATCCCTCAGAGCTCTGTATTAGGTCCTGCGTTATACTCCATATTCACAGCAGACCTTCCAGGCCTGGAAGATTGCATCATCTGCACATTTGTCGATGACACTCCTATCCTTGCCGTTAACGAAGATCCTGGCTTAGCCTCACAGGAGCTGCAAATGGCATTAGACCTTATCTGTGCATGGCAGAAAAAATTAAGATTAAAATTAATCAGAATAAATCAAAGCATGTCACATTCACTATGCAAAAGGTGATTTTCCCAGTGTGTACATGGGTGGTGTCTTGATAACATAAACAGAGAGTGTGTGTTAACTAGGACTTCACCTAGATCGGTGCTTGACCTGGAAGTGTCATGTGAGGATGAAAAGAAAACAACTGAATGTGAATTATGGGGAACTGCATTGGCTGCTAAAGAGAAACTCACGCTTCACGTTGTCCAATAAAGTACTTATTTACAAAGTTATCCTACGACCAATCTGGACATATGGAGTTGGATTGGTCTGGACCAATCTGGACAGGAAGTAATAGTAACTTAGATATAATACAACGTATCCAAAACAAAGTAACGAGAGCATTTGCAGAGACACCATGGTTCACACGAAATTCATGAATATCTAGAGCTTCTGATGGTTCGTGAGGTTGTGAAGTCAGTGTAGTGTTAAATACCAACAACGACTTGAAAATCACGTCAACCACTTTAGCAATCAATCTGCTTGATAACAGTAGGGATGTCCAAAGGTTGAAACATCTCGTTGTGCTTAACTTAGGGGCTGCTGAATGACAGTTTGATGTATTACAATGCCAAACCTAGTGGTATTGTTCTTGTTTACTTTTTTTTTTCTTTGGTTTGACTATTTATTTGTTTATTGGTTTTTTTATTTATTAATACTTTGTTTTTATGGACTGTGAAGTGTTGGCAGAAATATTTTTTCTAATGAACTTTAAGATTACTGCTTACTGATAACTATTATTATGAAGTACTTATTGTGGGAGTTCTTTAAGCCCTTATCATGTGCTTCTTATCAAACGACTTACTTATGGTTCCACTTAAATCAAAAATGAATCTAAAAATAAGACTGTTTTTTGGTTCAGTTCTGCCTAAAAGATAGGGAAAATGTATTCTTAACAATGTGTAAAAAAAAATATATAATTTTATTATAAATACATGATATTTGTTACAGAAAGTTACAATTGTTTACCTGTAAAAAATGTAAAACTAAATCTCTTTCTATAGTATAGTTTTATTACAAAGATTATAATAAATTTTATAAGTTGCTTTATATGTAATGTGTGGGTGATCATATAACTATAAGAAATAACTATATCTGTTGCTATCAAACGAGATAATGGAATAATTTTTGTTTATGTAGCACTGTATTTCACTTATGATAAGGGGCCTATGCCTATGCTTTTGAAGTAATTTTTAATTAATTATAGACTTATGTATAAGAATTTTCCTCACAAAAAAATTATCTTACAAAATGATATTACTTTGGTCGGGAATTTTTAAACAAAAAGACTTGAATTATTACATAAATAATATTATATGTTTTCATACAATTTCTATTATGTCCTGAATTTATTTTTTTTATATCTTAAAATATTTATTATAATATTATTAGATGTATTTATAGCAATTTTGTATTTACATGGATTTTAACTACATTTTTTTTGTGACAATGCTCTGATTAACATTTAACTATGGTTTCCTGGATCTATCTCCTCAAATGTATTCCAGTTTCTTAATTTTATCTATTGAGTCAAACAATGACCTGTTCCTCACATTACAGTATATATACTGGTATAATTTGTAATATTATATACTGGTATGATGACAGTTTGGTCTAACACATTTTGAAGTGTTTTTGCAAACTTTGGTGCTGTATGTACATATGAATAAACATTGATTGACGTTTTGCATATATATATTTATTTGTGAATATGTATGTTTTGGAAAAGGATTATCAAATTTTCAGGGAATTTCAACAAGGATTTTTTTATCTAATGAAGTTTGTGTAAAAAGATTTGTAAAATATGATAAAAAATGAAATGTTGCAAAATATGAAATGTGATTGTTTAGTAGACTAGGAATCAAATTCAGAACTCACTGTATGCCTTTCAGTATAGTGATCTTATTGAGTATGTTACTCTATTTTATTTAATTTAATTAATATTATTCAGAGTAATTTTATTATTAGAAAATTATTTGAATGTATTTATTCACCTTATTTTTTATAGAATAATGAAGTGGAGTTCAGTATGTATGAGAGTGCTTCAAATGAATTCAATGAAGTCGTGCACGATAAAAAAGATAAAGGAATGCACTATGCTGAGTCGTGATCATTTGACACCTGAAATTGAATTACATTTAATAACACCAGATTGTTATTTATGGTCTGCTTCTGAAGAACAATCTCCTTTCCAGGATCCATTTTGGGCATTTTACTGGCCTGGAGGTCAAGCATTATCAAGGTAAGCATAAAATATTTTTGCATTCGATTCCATGAATAGATTAAAACATCATAATGAAAGTTATTAGGATTTTACCGCTATATTTACTTAATATTAAGTTTAATCATTTTGTACTTATTTTTTATTATTGTTCTTATAATTACTATTGTTAGTAATACTTATATTACTTTCTGATAAATGAGAGCAAGTTGTTCTAATAGGACATTATCATTCTTTGTGTATTTAATTGTTGTATGTAGGTCAACAAACATAAATATTTGTTAAATTATTCTATATTATAATTTCATTTGTTATGACTATTTTTATTGTCTCGGATTTTTCTTTCATTTAAATTGTTCTAAAAAAATGTGTACTTTGTTTTCTACTTTTATTTCTATTTCTGTGATTTCTTGGTACTGAATAAAACATTCTGTTTAGACTCATTGTTCTTTCCCAATATATATTAAACTTAGTTAAAAAAAAAAATTTGTTTGTATTAGAAAAGTACTATAAGTACAGTAATTAAATTGTTCTGTTATATATTATAATGTGCATCAAAAAAATTATGTACCTCTCTGTATTGAAATTAGTTAGACTTTTAAACATTTTAGTTTGCAATATTATCACCGTATATAGAGATGATTTTTACACTTTTAGGTAGATTTCTTAAGAAAGGTACCTATTGGGTATCATTATTCGACTTCAAGAAAATTTTGACAGATCTTCATGTTTCACATTCCCCAGACCCCAAAACCACCATCAGTTCAAAAATGTATATATATATATATATATATATATATATTTCACTTTCTTGTGTACATGGTAACTGCCATAATTTTGTGCCAATCACTTTCAAATTGATACATAAAATATAACAACCCAAAATCTTGGTCAAGTTTGTTTTTGGGCAAAATCAGACCATGGGAGTGGAATGAGGGAATGTTTAAAAAAAAAACAAAATATTACTATAACTTTCATATTAAGTAAAATATCAAATTCATTTAAAGCTCCTACTGTTCTTTGGATAAGGACCTAAAACTTCTCTAAGTAAAGTTTTTTGATATCACCAACCATTGGCTCATGGGATGGAAAAAATGAGGTTTTGAAGACAAAAAAATCATACCTTCCTTAATAGGCACAGTATCAAATCGGTTTAAAGTGGTCGTTAGTTCTCTAAACATTACCTAAAACTTTTGTTTTGAAATAATTTTTGACATGACCAACCCTTACAGCAAGGGATGATCAAAATGTTTCTGGAGTTTTTCTTAACTTTAAGGTGGAAATCTTTTTTATCCCCTAATTAACACTGGTGAAATCTACTTCTGCCTTCTGGCGTGCTGAAAGGGATTTTTATTTTTGTAATATCTGTCAATTTGTCTGTCTGTGTAACTCTTATAATTTTTAATGCCATTGACTTTAACTGAATTAAACGTTTATTGTGTAAAGCTTGTCTATCTGAAGAAATAACATCGAATAAATTATTTCTCCTGGTGAAAAATAGCTTTTTTCTGTGTTCTTCCTTCTTTTGGATACTATCAAAATTGTTACTTGAATAAAAATTTAATTTAATATAATTTACAAGAACTTTTGTCAAAACACAGGCCAGGGCCTTGGTACTCAGGATGTGAACACTTTTTTAAATGTTAATTGTTCATTTATTTTTGTAGTCAATCAAAAATCTAAAAGAAAACAATTTTATACCACTTATTTAATGTACTATTAAGCATTTTAAGAGGCATTCATTCGTTTTAAACATTAAAATGTTTTGACATTTCCTTACTTATTTAGAAAGAATTTATTACTCTTGATTGTTTATTGAAATATAATCGAAAAGAAAAAAATTCTTGAATCAAATTTGTATTTGCAAAATTTTAAGAAATGCAAGTGTATTAAAGCAAAGTTGTCAAATAGTTTGATCAAAAAATTTTTTATTTCAAACAATGGAATTTCTTTCCATTCTTTAATACCGGGTGCTTATTTAAAAAAAATAATTGTAACCTTTTCACCGTATTCACAAAGAAATAGTATAAACAATATATTTGTGTTACAGAGTTCATAAATGTAAAAACTATTATGTTATCAGTCTAAAATTTTGTGCATGGGAAATACTTATGAGGATAATTGATAAGCAAATAAAAAGTATTGTGTAAGGTATAATAGAATAAGACCAATTCAGTGAAGGAAGAACATAAATATATGGGAGACATTCTGATCCATGTGTCTGATCTTAGAAGGCAGATTTAAGAAGAATAAAACCATATACATGGCATTTGTAGATCTGGAGAAGATATTTGTTAATATATAACGGAAGAAAGTGTTAAAAGATAATGGGGAAGAAATATTAGGAAAAAAGACTTACTGTCTGTACAAAAATCAGGTGGCAATGACAAGAGTAGAAAATAAAGAAAGGTTAGCTGTTTCAGAGAGAAGAGAGGCAGGAGAGCAGCCTGATTCTTTTGACTTTTGACTTGTGTGTATTGGTTGGGTGGGAAGTCCCTGTACACTAGTTATTAAATTAATAGGATAGGATCTTACCTTCTACGGATCTAAAATTTCTGTGTGGGTTCCACCATGTTCAAAGCACAGCTGTGTGCACCTCCTTATCCGGTTGTTCATCCATAAAGCATATCAGGGGTGATCTTTTCAAATGCTGACTGAACAGTGTCTTTGAGCTTCTCATTGTTGATATATCTGTGTTTTTTGATCTCTTCTTTTACAAAACCTGGAGTGCATTTCCAGGTGTGGTGAGGTCATGGCTTCTTGCTGGCCTAAGCAATGGAGCCAGTAACTTTTTTGACCCATGTCTGATTCAGCGATTTAGAAAAATTCCATTGAGGCGTCTGCAGATATTCAAAGCAAAATTTGCTGGAGCACCATCTTGTTGAATTGTAATGATGTCAGCGATCCCTTTTGGTGTTAATTCTGTAAGCAACCACTTGTCAATCATTCTCAGAACACTGTGTTGATTAATTGTGCCATCAAAAAAATAAGGACCAAGGAGATGTTCAGTTGACATCCCAGCCCAAATCATAACATGTAACAGATGTTATTTGATTTCCTCAAAAACTTGATGATTGTCTTTCAACTTTACTTTTGAATAATAGGGTATTTCTTGAAGTTTTTAGGTTTATCTTATTTTAATTTTTCTACTTTTATTTATTTTAAAGTAATTAAATTTTTCCATTATTTTATTTCCTCGATAATTTGTGTGTATGTGCATTGTAATATTTCAGGTTTTCCTTTTCAGGAACTTTTATTTTTTTCATTTAATTTAAAGAATTGTTTAAAAAAATGTTCTCTTTTGATTTATTAATTAGTATATTACAAATATAATTGAAAATACTGTATTCAGGCTTGAAAGGATTCTTCGGTTGCACAACTACAAATTGTTGATACCTTTGATATTGCTAGATTGAAATAATAAATTGATTTTCTAGGTTATTTTGGCAATGGATTTTGATGCTGTTTATAGATATGGCTTAGGTTAAGAATTTTTATTGGTAGCCAATACAATTGAAATTTGTCTTCTGACAAAGTTACCTCTATTTATTTTGAAATTATTTTAATTAATATATAACTAAAAAAATCCCTTTCTTTTTTTGTAGCTTTAATAATATATTTGATTTATTTCTACTCTTGGCTGGTTAAAGTCTTATCTTACCTACAATAAAACATGCATATATATAAGTATATATGATATAAATATAATATATTTTCTCACTACAAGTTGTAGAATGTGGGGTGTACAGAAATGTACTGGATTCTTTTTATTTATCAATAATCTTTTGCAAATTTCAGATCCTTTGTTATTACTCTATTTGCAGATGATATCGTTCTATTTGCATCAGAAGGTAAGTCTTATCTTACCTACAATAAAACATGCATATATATAAGTATATATGATATAAATATAATATATTTTCTCACTACAAGTTGTAGAATGTGGGGTGTACAGAAATGTACTGGATTCTTTTTATTTATCAATAATCTTTTGCAAATTTCAGATCCTTTGTTATTACTCTATTTGCAGATGATATCGTTCTATTTGCATCAGAAGGTAATCCAGCTTACAAAATTGCAAATCAGCAGTACAAAAATGCATCCATTGAATGATTGTAACTTTCTAAGTTTAATGATAAAAAATAGCTTAGCAAATTGTATCATAGGCAGCATAATAAGTTATATTTTAATATTAACTGTTTTCAGTTCATCATTTTTTTGTTCCATTTAACATTTTTACAGATCTCTGTTTCTTCAGGCTGCATATTTACAAAAAGTTCCAAATTATTTAAAAAATTAGAATAAATAAATTAAAAATTATCTACTTTTTCATAATATCAAATTGAACATGTTGAGGCTTAACACAGGCAAATTGTGTAAGGATAAATACAAATTTAATAATCAAATACATTACATTTATTTAAAATTACTAACATTTACAGATTTCATACTTTGAATTGATTAGAAATTTATCTGTAGCAGTATTGGAAATTATTATTTTTTTATTTAAAAAACCAACACTTTCAGAGTATTTCTGTATGAGATGGAAGCTTGGATGGTCTGTTAGGCATTATATAATGAATAAAACTGTTCTTGAAAGAATGAAGAAGAGTAGAGTATGTTGGATATGGTGAAAAAAGGCATTTGAGCTGTTTTAAATAGAAAGAAGAACCATATTGTATCTCATAATTTAGGGAGAAGAAGAAGAAGATATCATCATATCTCACCTGGAAGACATATTTCACCTAAAAGAAGAAGACATCGTGGTGTAGTGATTTGAGGAAATGTGGTCAGACATAAGCTGAGTTATTTTGAATGGCATTTCTCAAAGTTAAGATTGGCAACATGATTGCTAACGATTATTAAAAGTATTGCATCAAAAGAACACTATAAATAAAAATAAATAAACTAAAAATGAATATATAACTCTTGAGTTGAAAATAAGTCATACTTTTGGTTAATCAAACTGACATCAATCTGGAAAACAATTTTATTAACATTTTAAAAATACACTTAAACCACAATTGTCTAGGTAATTTTTTAAATATTTGACAACCAATATAAAAAATTAAGGCATTCACAAAATATAACCCCAAAGAAACAGAATTTTGTAGAACACTGATATAAAAATATAAAAAGACTTCTAAAACAATTAAGTTTATTTTTTATTTAATTTATTTTTTGTTAAATTAAATAAAAGAATGTGATTACAGTAAAAAGAAGCTGAGGTAAATGTTCCAACTAATATATAAAAATGATGATTATAAGCTAAAATTAATTAATTTTTCATTATTAAACTAATAAAAATGTATGAACAGACTACTAATAAATTTAACACAGAAGTTTTAAAAAATCCACTTCAATTGTAATAAAAATTATTAGCCTTTTTATTACAACTGAAATAAAAAATGAAATTATTTGTATAAATAACCTATACATTAATTCTCTCGTTCTTTTTGGTCTTTCATAAACTTTGTAAAGAAAATTACCTCCTTGTTCTTTAGTGAATTGTTTGAATGCCCCTTGGTATAAGATATTAAAAAAAGAGACTACTTAAAGCACACATCACAGTCAGTATTAGAAATAACCCAAATAAAAATAAAAATTGGATAATAATGACATCCCTTCTTGTATTGTATTAAGGATATGTACATAAAAATTTCATTAAAATGAGCTCTGAAAACATAAATAAATAACAAAATACTCAATAAAGCAATGTAAAAAAATCAATTATTAAAGAAATAATATTAAAGAAATAATATTAAAGAAATTAAAGAATAATGTTTAAAAAATTATAAGGCTCAATTGTTCAGAATCATTTTAGATTTAGTGGCAATTGTCGTTTGCAAGAAGGTTTAATAATGGGTTAACCTTTAAATAGTATAATATATATATCTATTTTTGTAATACGTGGAAGACAATAGTTAACAGTATTATAAATACCCAAAAAATTAAAGATGTTGATAATTTTAATTAAAATAATTAATAATATGAGATATGTGATAAATAAAAATAAAATGTTGATGACACTTTGATAATATAATAAGAAAATAATTCAGCAAATTATTTTGCTCAACTAGTATATAATGCTAGTCAAAGAAATAATTGTACATACTTATATACAATATTATGGTATATATTAGCAGTTTTACATCAACATGTATAACTATGTACATGATAATGTTGTGTTCATTGAGGATTTAATTCAATAAAATACATAACAACTGAAAATGGTTAATATTTCATCAAGCATTCTAATTGCTTGAATAGCATTCTCATTAATCAGAGTAGAATTTTCCATACATGGTATGAAATGATTGGATAATTAGGTAATCTCAAATATGAAATTATTGGATAAATTCTTGTGGGACAATGAAATTGATTTCATTTATGACCAAGACAAATCATGTGTACTAATGTGCCACAAATCATGTGGCTTTGATACATCTTTATAAATCTCCATCCAAGCTTGTCATCATCATTAAAATAAAATGAAGAAAGGACTGCTGTGAGTTATCTTATTAATACATTTTATTTGTTGTACTTTCTATTTCCTTGTATATGAAATGAGAAGAGTGTTATGATTGCATAGAAATTCCATATCCAGTGTTTGAGAGATCTTGTTTCGGTATATCTATTTAAAATTTTACTTAAAAAGAAATAGGATTATGTGCCTTCCTGCAAGAATGAATTGATTTAATTCAAATGAAAGAAAGAAAGAAAAAGAATGTTTTTCTCTAAATACTACGTTAAAAAAACTGAACGTTTCTTAAATTAAAATTCATTGGTGATAATTATGTGATAGCAAACTCATGGAGTGTCTTTAACTTTCTTACCAAAAACTATTTTATAAATAAATCTATTTAAACTGCCAAAAAAAGTTTTACAATGCCATCTCAGTTATGATTTGACATCTCCTATACTTATCTAGTTTATTTCTGTTTACAAATAGGTGAAGTATTGCATATATTACTTATTTCTTTAATACCTATTTTATATTTACCTACTTATTATGTATTTTATAATTTTTATTAAATAGTGCGTACTTAGAACACAAGATGGATTAAACATATTGGTAAATACAGAAAAAAATAAAGTAGCTTTCACTGATTGACATCGTGATCCTGTGAGAAAGTTTCTACAATATGGGTGAGGGATTCTGGCTTCCTTCATAATACTCGTAGAAGATGTTTATTTCTTTGGTTTATGGTAAGAATATCAGTTTATAAAGTCACATTGATAAATTGTTGTAATAACTTGCTACAAACTTAAAAAATTCTAATTCATTTATTAATTATGATCATTTAATTAGGATGAGGTAAAAATAATTTATTTTTTTTTAAAACTATTCAATTAAATGAAAAGAAGACATTGATTATTCATTTCAGATTGTGAATAAAAGCTGAACATGTTCAAGGAAAAAAAGATGTATATTGTGATTGTATAATTTTCACATGCAACACTTTCTCTGTTTACAATTCTCATCTTACATGTGTTGATACTTCTGCTGTCTTCTAATTACAGTTATTAATTTTTCTTAGGTATGTATTGGATAATAAGGAACTAGTCGCTGGTAAAAGAGTTTTGGATGTTGGAAGTGGTAGTGGGGCTTGTGCAATATCAGCAGCGATGAGTGGTGCTATAAACGTTACTGCAAATGATATTGATTATGGTTAGCTACTTACAGATTATTTTAATTTTATAATTAAATTATTTATTTAAAATTAAAATTTTTATTAATAAAAAGATGAACCAAAATGCTTAATAAAATCCTTTTAAAAACTTATTTTAAAATATTTTCAGTCATCTTTCTGAATTAAAATTTTTAATTTATCGTATAATTGCATGAAATAGGATCATATCTTAACATATTCTAATGTTTTGAGTTATATACACACAAAAACACATAACAGTGACATACTCAATAAACAGACATAATTCAGCTCATGTACACTTTTCAGCCACATTCCCATATTCTTAACACATGTCTAATTAAAATAAACCACAGTATCATTGACTAGTAGTACTAGTATCATTGACTGATATCAGTCTGAAAACAGAAATAGCATTCATTGTGGATGGTCACAAAAATGACTGAAAATATGTTATTATTTTCAGTCATTTTTGTGTAATGTTAATGTACATTGGTTCGGCTTAAATTAACATTATTGCCTATTATAATGGACAGGAAATTGTTAAATTATATATTTTAATATCTTGTAGAAAGTGAGTCCTTTGAACAAGAATCTGTGGTCCTGGTTTTACATTGCAGAAACTCTTTTAAATATATATTCATCACTAAAATTTTAATTATACCTAAAGGGAAGTAATTTAAAAAAAAAAAACTGTAAAGATTAACATTCTTTTTCTACCAAATTAATAAAAAAATTACATATACCACTTAATGATTGAGTTTAGCACTTCTTTTTAAATGTATGGTCCGTACATCCTTTCACTAAAATCATATCATTATCATCAATGGTGAATTTGTCTTCAGGCAGGTTTCAATGAAATCTTTTTCATCACCTTTCTCTATCCTGACCTCTTTTTTTGTATCCTTGTAAATTCTTTATTTCTTCAAATAGAGTTAATAATTGATTCTTCCATTTAAAGATTTAAAATCAAAGGGGCAGGCTACATTCGTTTTCTTCATTTTGATACTGCAGCTTGCTATTCCTAATTTCACTTTTTATTACAGCTACCTTATTCTACTAATAATTGTAAATGATTCCTCTTTTCTTATATTTCAATCCCTTCTCTTGTTTCCATGCCTTTCCTTAAACTAAATTGATTTTGATCTACTATATCTTCTAACATTCTAATTCTATTTCCCTCTAAATTATTCTATATCCTGAGACAGATAACTTCCAACACATATTTACCATTGCTCTCTAGTATTGTTTCTGCATTTCTCATACTATGTTATCCGTATCATAGATCTTGACATGGCTAGCATTCCTCCCACACTTTCCCTACCACAACTGCTCTGGCAGTCAGATTCTTCATTTTAAAATTTTGCTTCCTTCTTTCATAAAGTTACTAATTTACTTTCAATTTAACATTATAATTTACAGATGAGTCTATATAAATCAGTTGTAAATAAATAAAAAGGATTGAAAAGAATTATTGTTTGGTAAGGAAAATTTGTTTACATTTCTCTAAAAATATATACAGTAACTCCAAGTTAATGCAAGCATAGATTTTGGATAGGTTGGAAGAGATATTTTAGGTGCGGATATGGGAACTGTACTGTTACATCACCAGAATGGGGTGAAATAATCGTGTGCTTGTCTGAATGTGTGGGTGCCTGTGACTTTCTCTAGGCAGGAGAAGTTTGTTTCATTCCCCTCTACATCTTATAAACTTCCCACTTGTCCCTTTCACTGACACAAAACATGTACAGAAGTAAGAAAAATTAACTACTGAACATTAACTTTGCTTCCAAACTTAGACTTACGGTACATTCATATTAAATGTACATATTTGTTTGTTTAGTTTAAACATTATATAATATTAGGAAAAAGGATGGCCTACGACCCACTATGAAAATGTTTCATGATTTATGTTTCATTATCATGATTTTGTTAAATTTTTTGCCGATTGGAACTAAATAATGTTCATAAATTTAATGTACTAACAACAATAAAAACTTTTACAATGAAAAGCTTCAAAATCCTGAACATTTTTAGCTGTTTCTTAAGTTGTAATTTTTTTAACACGGCTCTTACCCTAATGTTTCCTTTTTTATACCCAAAACACAAATATAATTTTTGATAAATTGTTCGTATCAAGAAGTATAAGTCATTTGAATGAGTGAATCGTTTGAGAAGTATAAATTATTTGAATGAATGAATGTTTGTTCACTGCACACAGCCGCTCGATGCACCAGTATTGGTTCACTCTACGCTAGTAGCAGCTAAAATAAAAATGTGAGGACATACAACAAACCCACAGACTGTCCTTTTTTATGGATAGTGTTGCAGAGTGAAGGGAAGATTCTATGCTGTCTATAACAACAAAGCATACATAGATTCTATTGATGCTGTCTATAATACCAAAGTGTACATTAACAGTATTTGACTTAGATATCTTTATTTCTAGACTATCATAATTAAGATGTTAATTTTTTTTTTAAACTTATAAATTATCCAATTTCACTCTAACTTTTTTTAAAAAGAAAAGGCAGTAAAATGTGTAGGCAATATAATGTTTACTTTAACATTTCCGAAATTGTTTTCACTGTTACATACTTGCAACAGCAATGTTTGTCACAGCATTGTTAAAAAGCAAATAAATAATTTAAAATTATGTTTACTTAAATTTAGAGATATCTAAGCATCTTTATTTCAACTAATAATATTGCTGATTATAATTATGTGTGAAAAATATTATAATATAAATGGTCACTATGATCATCTAAAGATGCTTTGGTGTTTATAAACAAATAGTCATAATTGTATTAAAATTTCTAATGATGTCTGAACATAACGCTGATTAAATTTCATAAATAGGTATAAACCTTATTTTTGAGCTCATGTATAACTGTTATACTTTGAGCATACTGTTTGGCAAAATTCTGCCAGAACTTTGTTCACGATAGTCTTTACTTTGACAATGTAATATATCACATCATCTTGTTCGAATCAAATGTTATCCAAATTCATACTGACCAATTCTGGCTATAAAAAGTTATTTATGATTATGTGTTGGCCATTCAATATAATTATTTGGCTGACTTCATTTTCAAAAAAAAAGTAGAATCCAGTTACGCCTACAGTCCATGAACTGCACTAAACAGTGACACATTGCAAATGAATCATCTGCTTGTGGCTTCGTCTTGGAGTTTTGTTAGTATAGATGAAACAGTTTGCTTTTTAATTTATCTGTGACATAAAAATAAATTTTGCTGCTGAAAATTATTTTCTTGTAAAAATTATTAACTGCTCCCTTTCCAAGAATCAATATATGTGCACTGCTACCTATGATTTGAAGACTTTAATTATTATGTCAACTGAATCTTATAAGCAGTAAATCCATTTTTTTTTTAAATCTGCCAATTAGGTGAATTATGGCAAAGTGGTTGATAAATATAGTATTTGGTTAATTTTTTCATATGCATATGTATTTAGAGTCTATTATTTACAGTAATTGGTATAAAAATAAAGGTATTTATAATTCAGATACCTGTCAAAATTATCATTAAACTGTAACATTTTGAATAAATCACTTTATTTTTTAAAATAGACATTTCTGTAAACATCTTAATTATTGTAATCTAATTGCACATATTTACTATTTTCATTTTTGTTATGATAATTAATTCTACTGTTGCATTTCCTATTGTTTGTTTCAACATATTCAAAATGTAAACACTTTTAATGATGTAAGGTATTTTTTTCTCCATTACTGACTTACTATAATAGTATACTGACTTTTGTAGTTCATAGATTACAGAGGGAATATGAAACATTACTTTGTACACACGTCAGATACTAATTGGGCATTTTATGATATTCCTGGTTTGGAAGGACGGTCCCTGAAAATGCCTACAGGTATTTTTGCTTTTTTGTTATTCTCCTTGAAATAAAAATTTATTTACCAACTATCAAATGTATTTGAATTGGATCACAGGTGGACCCAGCATTGACAGATATGTAATTTATATGGATACTTAATGAGGAAAGAAAATAAGGTTATTAAATGAAAAAAATTTTGATTTTATACAGCTGAACACTCACTCAGCCATCACTTAATAAATTGCCCAGTTAGTCCAAAAATGCATTAGTGTAAATTACGTAGGACGTTGTATCAAGGTAATATTGTAATAAGCAATATTTTTAAAATATAGTCTGCAGTATTCTTATTTACTATATTAATTTAAAAGATTAAATAAAATAATTTGTTTACAAAATAGTTTATGTAATTGTCACTAGTCATTCACCATGTCACATTTAAATTGTCACGAACATATTTTCTTGCTTCACCTTTATAAATATGTTCTGATATTTTCAATTTTTGTTCCGTGGAAAGAACGATAAAAGTTTATGCCATTCATTTTGATAAATTTAAATATTAAAATTTATAACAACTTAGAAAGAATATTGACTGTAATAAAAATTGGTAACAAAAATAGAAAATGAAATGAACAATTTCAATGAAATCAGTTCACTGTCAAACTGCACATTATTAAACAAATGACAAAAAAACTTAATCAGTCACCTAACAAAATGAATGTCACTGAGCAGTGTTCATGTTTCAGTTGTCTATGATTACAATACAACAAACTCCAGGATTGGCCATCATAAAATAATTTAATTTCCGTTTCATTGTTTTGTGCTCAAAATAAGTTGATTTTGAAATTATACTAGAATATAGTAAGAAAAAACTCTGCTGCCATGAACAACAGTAACTGATGGCCAGTTAAATTGAGATCAGTCAAGAGGAAGACAATTGTACATTAATTAAATAAAAATTTTAAATGTTAAATTTTTAAATTTTAAATTGGACCAAATTTAATCACAGGAGTTCTTAAAACTCAAATATAAAATTTCTATTGCTTTTATGATAATCTTCACTGAGCGTTCTGATGTTCTCATTCCGATATTATTTTAGGAGTTTTTTTTTTTATATTGGCTCAATAAGTATTTAGAATGCAGTGAAAATTTATGTCTTTTTATTTAATATAATAATTTTTATCTGTTTTTGTATATTGAAATATTTCATAATGTTCAATTTATGTATAAGATCTGGTCCTCTTTTACAGTATATATTTAGAATATGAAGGATGTTAGGAGCAGTAGCAGTGTAAAAAGACACAGTAGAAAGAGTCCAATTTGCATTATAAAGAAACATTGTTTATGGTTAATTATGTGTGTCCTTTATGTGAGGTTGTTTGTTTTAGGTATGTTAGTGTGTTGCAAGCATTTATTTCAGCGTTACTAAAAAAAAAATAATAATAAAACAGTAACCAAGTTGTTTTGATTTGTAAAAGAAATTATGGAACTTCCTTTAATTTATTTTGTTACACTGTTTACTAATGAACACATCTTGCCATCTTTTGAAAGTAAACAACTAGTTGAATCTGTTTTTATTTAAAAGGCACTCCACTTTTATTGGATGTAACATAAATTATTTTGTTACTCCTCTCGTATAAAAAAAAAATTTCAGGTTCATTGAACGTAAAGA